>NC_090448.1:81767317-82967317 GCF_031143425.1 Pleurodeles waltl | reverse complement strand
GCTTTCTATTGCAATCTCTATTATTACTTCTCACTGGAAATCTTCAGAGAACATTACTCTCAGACAGTGGAGGAATTCTGTATGTTTTCATCATAGATTTGACAGCTACAAGCTTGATTCAACAGGAATTTTCTTCAAACATCATCAGCTATGGATGCCATTAAGTAGCTATCATTCATGCACCGTGAAGGAAATGGATTTTCTCCTCCTTTTTGAATAAAATTTCAATATATTTTGTGTTTCTCTTCTTATCTGTACTTATTTCATTTTACATTCTCTGTTCGTGCAATGTTAAGTTAATGTTCTTGTATTTGACTAAATAAATAATGTCTTTTTTTTTAAAGTCACCTCTAAGGCAGGGTGCAAAGTACCTGTGTGTGAGGGCACCCCTGCACTAGCAGAGGTGCCCCTACAAACTCCAGACCCATTTTCCCAGACTTCATGAGTGCAGGAATGCCATTTTATGCATGTACTGGACGTAGGTCAGTACCTATGCCCAGCTACAGAATGATAACTCCGAACAATGGCATGTCTTTTGCAAGCATTGGTTGTATGATCCCATGCACTCTGGGGGCTCCTTACAGCCTTCTGAGGGTTTCCAGGCAACCCAAGCTGCTACCCCCTCCCAGACAGGTTTCTGCCCTCCTGTTGCTTGAGAAGCTCGAGCCCAGGAAGGCAGAACAAAGGATTTCCCTTGGGAGAGGAAAGGAAGAAGGAGTCTCCCTTGGGGTGAAGGAGTCACTTCCCTGCTTCTGCAGGCACTAACTGCATCAACGACTAGTTGCGTGGATCCTGCATCACATGTGGTGGACTGAAGTGGTCCTGATGATCCTCTCTTTGTGTTGTCCAAATTGGGTGGAGGTAAGCTCTTGTCTGACCATGCAGGACAGTAGCCCCATGCACAGTGTCCCTTGCAGCTGCCAAGGCTTGTTGGCAACTTCTCCACAAGATCTTCAGGCATCTTAAAGCTCCAGCCCCCAGCACTCCATCCTGCGACACACAGCTTCGCCGGCGGCGTGGGAGCCTTTGCCGTAGTGCTGCTTGGGCCTCTTCCTTGACCTTCCTGTCCCCATCCTTTGGGGCTCCTGTGGGTGCTGCCTGGGCTTCTATAAGCTCTCTGTGTTACTGAGGGTCCCCTCTCACTCCTCGTCCTGGGTAGAGTCTACCTGGTCCTTCCAATCCCTGGCAGCTCCACTTTCTGCTAACCGCAAGTTGTGCATGTGCCAAGGCTTGTTAGTGAAATCCAAAGACACAAACCCAACTGCAATACTCCTTCTGAGGTGGGACATCACTTGCATCCTCCAGGAACTAAACTTCGTCTTCTTGGGTGCAGGGCTGACTCTCCTTCTTCCACGTCAACAAACTTCTGCCACCTTCAGTCTGGTGGGTAGGTGCTCCTGCCCTTCCTGGACTCTTCTGTGCTTCTTGGACTTGATCCCCTTCTTCCACAGGTCCTCTTGTCCAGGAATCCACTGTTGGTGTCTTGCAGTCTCTTCTGGGTTTTGCATAATTCTTCTTTTGTCCTATGTGTGTGTTCTAGGAAAATTACTGTGATTTACTCCTGATTTCCTGGTCACTGGGGTGAGTTGTGATACTTACCTTTGGTCTTTCTTAGTATTCCAGCTCCCCTCTACATACTACACTTATTTAGGAGGGGGATCGGCTTTCGCATTCCACTTTTTTATATGGCTTGTGCTCCCTCTAGGCTTATTTCTCTCTATTTTGATTTTCAGTAATTGCACTGTTTTCTAACTGTTTAAAGACTACTTCTGCAAACTAGTGTATATAATTTGTGTGTCACTTACCTACTAAGACAGTATAGCCTCTATGGTATTTTTGGTATTTGCATCACCAAAATAAAGTACCTTTATTTTTGTTACACTCAGTGTTTTCTTTCATCGGTGTGAGTACTGTGTGACAACAGTGAGATTGCATGAGCTTTGCGTGTTTCCTAGATAAGGCTTGGCTGCTCATCTACAGCTACCTCTAGAGAGCCTGGCTTCTAGACACAAACTACACTACACTACACTAATAAGGGATACCTGGACCTGGTATAAGGTGTAAGTACCATAGGTATCCACCACACACCAGGCCAGCCTCCTACAGAAATGAGCTGGTCTGAGGAACTATTTTATTGAACAGAATTGGGATATTTTGATGAAGAACCTTAAAGACTGCACCAAGGATGCTATACTCCCCCTGTAATCGACCACCAACATATACACTCTTGTTTTCTATGTACTAGTTCTTGCCAAATGCAGGCAACTACACAAGTCAGTGGTCTAAGTGCACCTATCACCGATACACAATTGGATTTCCCCACTAGAACACTTTCCTCTACGCACCACAGAATTTGTTGCTCTGCTTCCCTACACTGATAGTTAAGGTACTAGTGACTGGGCAGGAGGATGGGAAGGGACAGTTTATTATGGGTCAGTTTGTTACGCAGATTTAGTACATTAGATCACAACATTGCATTAACATGTATGTGAAGTAAAAGTTCCGAAACATGAACTTTAAAACATTCTTTAACCCTCCCTCTTGACAACACCAGGAGTAAACAAAGTGAACCAATTATCTGGTGTCCCTTATATCATGGCCAATATTTTTGTTATGGATGCTGGAACATTACAGGTTAATAAAACATACAAGTGAGTTATTTGTACACAATGCATCTTAAACTGAATTACTTGAATTACTTGAAAGTGCTCTCAAATATCACTATCAAGTAAGTCAGATACATAGATTAATCGTAAAATTTAGTCATGCAGGGAATTCATGATTTGAACCCAGGTTTGCTGGTCACACATAGTGCAATTAAGCCACTTACTAGAATAATTTATTTTTCTCAATCCTCTTTGAAACTAGAAGACAGTGTTTTTGAATAATTCTGTAAGATGACAAGTAAACTGTATTAAATAAATAAGGATCACAGGATAATCTGACACAATAACAAAAAAAGAAAAAAGTATATAATAAAGGGAACGGAAAGCTTCTTCAGACTTTAGAAGGCAGATTTATCAAGGTTTTCTGTTCCTCTTGTGCCACACACTGGGCAACACAAAAACCTAGAATGGGATTTACCAAGCCACAGAGAGGCACCCTGCGTGGCTTGGTAAATCTGTTCTTATGCAAGGCAGCACAAATCTTTGCCTAATGTTACACTACACCAGGAAGAAGTTACAAAATTGAAGCTTGGGTGTTCCCATGCACCTACCCATGTATTCTAAGGAGTCACAGATTTACCATCACTGGTAGACCTGAGAATGCATTAGAATTGCACACCTTCCCAGAGGAGAAACAATACTGCAGCACACTCAAAAAGAGGAAAATGCCTCTAAGGATTGTTTTCATGCAGGAAGGTGTCCCATCCTGCACAAACACAAGTTGTTTTGCTGTGTTGCGTGAAAAAAATGTTCCATTTGGGCCTACATAACTATTCAAAGCAGCAGTCGAAGTGCATCAAAAGAGTATGAATACTGCAATGGGGACAGGGTTCAGTGAGCGCGGAGGCGGAATCAAAGGCATTGATAAAAAGAATAAAATATTCTGTAACTATTTTGTTGCTCTTTCGCCATCAAGTTACTACATATAAAATAACACACACCTCAAATGAAAGTTAAACTAATCAGTGGGGAAATTCACTATTTTATGTTATGAAACTATTGTTAATGTGATCACTAAGGAGCTGATCAGAGACTGTCTTGTGATCTATTATTAGCTGTCAAGTGATTCCATAATGAGCATGAAATCTTTGCTAGTTCTGCTTCTCACATATATTTCTGATTGTGTGCCACAAGAGGCCCATAGAATTGAATACTGTTTGGTGCAGCAGGTCCCTCAATGCACTCTGAATGTGTAAGTCATCATTTTAGAATTTAAATATGAATTACACACAGTATAATATAGACTGCCAAAAAATGTACATATAAATTAAGGTTACGATATAAAGAATGTCTAGATTTATATATTTCAGAAATTTACTGATCGCACCTAGTGCAAACATTTTTATAACTGTCCGCTAAAAGCATGCACTCCACAGCTCAGCTTGGAGCACCCTTACAGTACCTATCAAATAGAAAATATTTTTGTGTCATTTTTGGTACATGAAGCTTCAAGAGATTCCATCAATTAAGGTCTATGCTGGCTCCAGAGCAGCTTTTACAATTGCAGATGTAACCAATTGTACACATTTGCATGTCTTTCTGGGGAGCAGGCACCCTGGGAAGAAATGTTGTTTCTTGTTTATGTGGCTGCCCCTTCCTCAGGAACACAGAAAAGGAGACTGCCTCCCTTCCACTTCAGCTAGGAAATTCTAATGTATTTTGACCTGTAGCTGGGATGCTAAAATTATAGACAAATGCCGTCTGTTAAACCTTTAACCTCAGGGTGAAATTACAGACAGTCCTTGCAAATTACTGATGGATGGTCCCCCTGGTTGTGGCACTGTTTCACCACCTAAGTGGCGTCGTGTGGGTCCATTTTACATACATACAGTAGGGACTGTGGCATCCACTGATTGTTATGCCACTATAGTTTATCTAATTTGACATGCACGTCAATGTCTACTGTAATGCTTAGCTTAGTGCAAAAGGTCTACCTCTATCTCACACTAGATTTCACACTAGATTTCAGTCAACTGCACTGAAGGCATGAAAAACCTGTTCAAGGTCTCACTGTTACAGAGTGGTTTCTCAGGGTTCAGTTTAAACACCCCCCTGCCTGTTATCTAGCATGTCATAGCAAGGCCTTTCTCTCACCATCCACTTGTGAATGAAGAGGATTAGCTTGTAGGCAGATTAAACTAGTGTATTCTTTTCTACCCTTCGGGCATGTGTGGGCTGCAAAACCATAGGTGACACCATATGTGATCTGTGACTTGAGCGCAAAGGGATTTAGATTTGAACACTACCCCTAGTTGGTCCAGTGCTGAGGGTTAAGGGTCAAGAGCTGATCTGAGACTGTCTTGTGATGCATTCATAGCTGTCAAGTGATTCCATAACGAGTGTGAATCCTTTGCCTGTCCTGCTCTTACCCCGGCTCCAGCACTTTACAATTGAGACTTTAAATGCATACTCAGAATGTTAAAAGTGAAATTGCAGATTTCAAAACTGCGAACGTTTCTTGGGTCTGTGCTGGCTTTAGAGAAGGCGGTGCCCATTGCAACAATATTTGCTGGTGCTCCCAAATGGCTTCCTTCTTTACGAATTCCTTCACTACCACCATCCAATAGGGCCCCTCTTCTCTCCATAGCCCCTCTCCTACATGTATTTCTTTTCTTTTATAGCTCAACACATACCAATGTAGGGTGTCAAATAACTTTACATCTCTCACACACACATTACACAGAAAATCATACATGTGTAAATCAATGTATAGAAATGTTACAAATGAGGACTACAAGGTGTAGGAGTCACATCTCATAAATACTGGCAGGCATTATATTTTGAGGAGGGCTTGGTCTGGAGAAGCGCAAAACCAAGATTTAAAACCTAACACAGTTCTTGTTGTTGGCTTTACTAATCATAATTCATTTCTACCCAAAAAAAAACAATTTTAGCGTCTTTAGGATAACGAAAGACTGGGGAAAAAATATAAGATTCTTACTTATGCCTTGCAATTTAAATGTAGTGCTTTGATGCCATCACATCAATTATCTGCTCTACTTTATGATGAGTCAAAACTCCAACTATGCAAAACTCAGTCTCTCTACAGCAGGTGCTTTAATCCAGGGGTGGCTCCTTCGCAATGCCAAACGAGTGTCACCCTCTGGCTAGGAGCTATAAAAAAATGTATATTTAATTATCTTTTTATTTTACAGCTGCTGACTCAGCCAGCAGCATGTGCAGGGAGGGGCAGAGCTGGGCCACTGGAGGGGGAGAGAGGGGAGAGGGAGGAGGAGAGAGTGCACTTAAGGGTGCGTGTGTTTGGCCAGCCGTCTTATGCCAGCCGAACACACATGCACCCTTAGGTTTATACAACCCAGCTGAGTTGAACAGCTGGGTTGGAGAAACTGCACAGACCCCAGAGTTGTGTCTGAGCGGCAGTCCAAGACACTCAGACCAAAACTGACGCTGCTTTCCTGCTAGGTTCCAGGAAGCAACCAGTAGGGAGAACAAAACTGTGGAGTGGAGCAAGTATCAGATCTGGTTTCTGAACATGGCAGGAATTCATGCAAGGGAGCACATGGGCATGCTAGAAATTGTAACACAGAGTTCACAGTATAATAAACTTCACCAAAAAGCTCCTTTGCATTTCTCAGACTCGGGTATGACTTACATGTACCATAATGCCTTGGACTTGGACATGGTACATAAACCCTGGAATAGAATATGGAGTGAATCTGATTTCCAATACGATTAAAAAAGTTTTTGATAAACACTTACAGCACAGGTTGTTAATGTTTTCACATTGGAAGCAGATCACAAATAGCACTACACACCTGCAGGATCAAAGATCCTGACAAGAACTATGTTTCTCACTTGCACACTTTAATGAATTTGTGCATGCCTGTATCTAGGATTGAATAACCCACTCAATGATATTTCTAGCTGAGACTTGTTTATAACAGTCAGCTTGTTGTAAGTGCAAGCATAACTTGGCCCAGTAACAGAGACAAACATCTGGCATCTGATTAGGGCTGAGCCAGAGAATAATGACAATTCTTAAAGCTCAATAAGCTGTACAGTTATGAGAAAAGTGACTGTGAATCTACACTTGGGTTGCATGTTCACACCAAGAATGATCTCGCACTGGATCCTGTAGGCCTAAGTGGGACAAAACGATACTTTGGTGCAGATTTTGCCTGTAATGCTTACTTCAGTAACGCATCACAGACTTTCAGTAAGCACTACCGACCTACATTTTGAATGCCCACTCACATTATAAGGCCAGCAGCAAACCCTGAAGGGTCCTTTCTGTGACAAGCTACCTACTCGCACATACTAGACTGACAAAAAATGTTAGTCTTGAATGAATATTCCACACACATGAGCGTACCAGTCTTCTCATGTGTTCACAAATACCCAGCTCATAACTTCCTACTCTAGCTGCATAGCATCAGCCTTCCCATACAAAGTAGACAACGGTGGTTAGCACTCCCAGTCCATTTCCATAAAATCTACAGTGAGTGAGACCCAGGTGATAAAAAAACACTCACAGTAAAGTCTCAAAACGGGTAGTAAGTAAGCGAAAGAATCCAGGGAGATTAAATGAGCTGAACCTATTTCCAAGTACTGTTAGGTGTCGGATGGTGTCTATAGCAAATCCTTCCTGATAGGTGCTACGGTTAGTAAAAGCAGATATAAATGTGATCTGCCTTGCTATGGAAATGGTTTCTCTGGAGTTGGGTGGAGTCATTGGCCATTTAAAGTTGCATTTAGAAGAGCCATATGGGCACTGAGTGGGACCACTAGGCTTGGATGGGTATTTGACATGGCAAACCAGTCCCACAAATTCCCTTGGTTGATAAGTATAACCACCCAAATCTTAGAAGGAAAAATATGTCTTTCATAAACCTGTGTCAAACGTGCGTACTTTAATTTACAAAATGCATATGAAATGCTCATGAATTAAATGAAATTACATGCTATTATATGAGATGCTGGTTTGGCATTTTGCACGTTTTTTAATGCAAAATGCATCCTTGTTTCCAAGCTAAAAAATAGCGAACATTACACATAATGGAAAGAGCATCCCCTCTGATTCAGTTTAGTTACATTGCTTACATTGTTCCTGTGCTCCAGCAGTAGGATTTTTAAGTTAACTGAATTTCTCCCAGGTATATTCTTCCATGGTAGACCTGCCAGAGCTGGTTGATTTTCATATTGCAGGAAGATCCTCAACATATGCAAGGTGAAGAAGGTGTGTCTCACTCTAAAATTGCTTTGGTAACAGTCTGCAGAAAGGAGCAATGGGGATATCTCTCAGTCTACTGAGTAGATGTTGACATCCATAGTGAGCTTGAGATTAGTGGACCTGGGATAGTCAGAGTGATTTAGAGCTCCAGTGCTACACTGCCTTCCTACAGGGGATTGGGCTCACTATATTCCAGTGGCTGGACTCCTGGGGCTAACCAGGAGAAGGTCAACCTTTTTTACTGGCCCACAATTGAGACATAAGATAGAGAATTTCTACTGCTTTTGCATGACCTGCAAAGCTGATAACAAGAAAGGAGGAAAACTTAAGGTCCCCTCCTCTCTTATTTCCTGGTATAACAATTTGAGAGGATAAAGGTGCCAATTGTTGGCCTCCTCAACTCTAAGACAACTTCAAGAAACAGGTTTATCCTCCAAGTGGCAGATCATGCCTCCCAGTAACCTGAAGGTATACTTTTGAGGATAGTGACTGCCCATATTGGTCATGGTCTGGTTAGTTAGCTTTACCCAAGTAGGATTCTCCACTGAGTTTGTATTTGACATGAGGTCAAATTTCATGTCAACATACATGATATCACTGTTGGATGACTGTTGGGTATCAACTTTCCCACAACCTATGACTCCCAAACCTATGGGCATTAAAATGTTCTATAAGACCCTTACTCCCATGCTTATGGGACTGGAAGAGCCCTTTAGTCATAATTGGGGAATGTTGCTACCATGCCTGTTGTTTGCCTAACAGGACAATCCACAGAAAAGAGTGGATTTCTGCCCTTTTGAACTTCTGCTTGGGCATCCTGTCAGGAGATGACTGAGTCATGTGAGATATGAGTGGAAGAAGTCTCTCAAGAAACCCACAAAGCACATTGTAATGTATGTGTTGGCATGGTGGTCTATGATGTCCCAGAGCATGAGGAAAACCAACAAAAATCTATCTGGAAACAAGTCAAGAACTGTTAAAACAATGGCATGATCAGAAGGTGAATATGATGGAATACTAGCCTGACTAGAAGGTGTGGATTGTGGAGCCACTAGAGCCCAGCTAACAGCTGAAACAGGCTGTACATTGTACTTGAAAAGAAAAGCAAGCTGACATATGCTCTGGATCTTTTTAGCACTAAGAACCCCTTGAGGGTCCAACATGTCAGCATGCTGAAACCCCACAATGATATGGCTGACATGATAATATACATGATGACCTATGATAGAGAAGAGGAGGAAAGTGAGCCTCTACTAGATCTCCTACCATGCAGTGAGAATAATAGCTCAGTGAAGGGAGCTATACTTTCTTCCACGCTGGCACAGAGACATCATCGGGACTGACACTAGTTTCTGGGGAAGTTCTCCAGTGTATTGTTGTTGATATCTGGGCTCACCACTTGATGTACCCAAGACATCGATACTGGTGACAACATGTTAGTCAAAAACAATACATACCCATTATCAAAGAAGGCAAGGGCCAGCATCAGTGCAGAGTTGTTCAAGATGCTAGACCTTGAGGTGATTGAACCCTCTGGTATTACTTGTTCAGTCTGGTGCTTCTGGTATGAAAGCCTACCCGACAAGAGGGAAACCCAGAGTTAAAGTTTTTTGTGGATTGCTAATTGAAGTCACAAAAACTGACTTCCAATCCAGCATTAGAGCTGATCAGCTAATTGAGAGATTGAGGGCTACAAGTTTCTCAGTCACTTTTGAAATCTTCGTTGAACATTGGACGCTACCCCACCCACTATTGAATTGCTGCAGCTGCTGCATGCTGCTCCACTGCCTCCCTACCTGGTTGCCTTGCTGCATCATTTTGGGCCTTGGACCCTGGCGCCTGGGTGGTGGTGAACTCGGTTCCAGCTCTGATATCCACCCGACTGGCAGAGAAGTTTGGATTGGACTTCTCCAGCGGGTCGGCAAGTTGGCCCTCTGTGGTCGCATGAAGGCCTGCGTCCCACCACTGAGACTTCCACCGAGGGTAATGAAGGTACAGCGGATTGCAGAGGTGAGAGGTGCTTGTAGAGATGTCAGGAGGGGTAGCCGGCAAGATGGGCATTTCGGCCCTTTATGACGTGCAGAGACTATGGCCCTCATTCTGACCCTGGCGGTTTCTAACCGCCAGGGCAGAGGGCAGAGGAAGCACCGCCAACAGGCTGGCGGTGCTTCCGGGCAATTCTGACCGCGGCGGTAAAGCTGCGGTCAGAAAAGGGGAACCGGCGGTTTCCCGCCGGTTTTCCCCTGCCCCAGGGAATCCTCCATGGCGGCGCTGCATGCAGCGCCGCCATGGGGATTCCGACCCCCTTCCCGCCAGCCTGTTCCTGGTGGTTTACACCGCCAGGAAGAGGCTGGCGGGAACGGGTGTCGTGGGGCCCCTGGGGGCCCCATTAAGATTTTCAGTGTCTGCTTGGCAGACACTGAAAATCGCGACAGGTGCAACTGCACCCGTCGCACCCCAGCAAATCCGCCGGCTCCATTCGGAGCCGGCTTCATCTTTGCAGGGGCTTTCCCGCTGGGCCAGCGGGCGATCTTTTGAAGATCGCCCGCCGGCCCAGCGGGAAAGTTGGAATGCTCCCCGCGGTCATTTGATTAGGGCGGAATGACCCCCTATGAGTCGGCAGGAGGCAGTGGCTATTTTCCATGCTTAACTGGACACAGTTAGGTCCTGAGGAGCATGGGAAGAGCTTAGATCCCTTCCTGAAGGTTGAGCTGGCTTAGGCCCGACTAGGAGAAAAGTGCTCACTATTGCCTTTCCAGCCTTGTGAAATTTACTGAGGGTGAAGCTGGACAATTGGAAGAATTGCCTTCTATAAAGTACAGGCTCGCTGATACAACAAAAGCTTTCTACATTTTTTTTTTTTTTAACTGGTAGTACTCTGATTACAACGGGAATGTAAGGGAACCGTCAGAACCTCTACCATTATCTTTCCAAGCATACAGAGGACACATCCTTCTCTGGCCCTGAGTAACCACTATTAGTAATCTGCTCCCATTTGCAAATCCCAGCAAAATTTGCTCATGGGCAGCACCAAAGATCCTGGGCGCAAATGGGGAGCAGGCCCTCCCCTCTATTTTGTCCAGTACTGGGGCAGATGAATTTACGCAACTTGAGTGCTGTAATGACCTGTAATCAGTTTGTAAAACTTGGAATGAGTCTCTAAGCATTCTTGTGCCCCTTCCCTGTAATGTCATAGTGGGGTCGTCTATGAGGAAAGGTGTGGTGGTGCAGACCCTCCAGATTTTGGCTGAAAGGTGACAGTGGAGTGACGGAGGAGTGTATTTAAGTCAGGGTGTTTGCTGCTATTATACAGCCATCGAGTTCTGAGGGTGTTAAGGGTGTTGAATTACTAGGGGCACTAGTGGTACTAGTGGCTCCAGCAGTAGGGTAGAGTCCATCTCTTCAGAAGTGGCCCGTCTAGGATTGGGTGCGGCTTGCAGTGTCTATGCCTCCCTCTTACTATGCCCTTCCTTGGCACCATCCCCTTCTCTTTTTCCATCTTCTTGTCTATTGCTTCTTTGCTCCAACCCTTCAGGTAGAATAAGACGGCAAGAAAATTCAGATCAGGGAGAGTTCTCTCCATCAGATTGTGCCAAAAAACAAAATCTAACGCATAAGAAATAGAGTGCTGCATCTGAGAGACGTGAAAGGGAGTGCAATAATTCTGGCATATTTTCAAAAACTATCTGAAGAAATTTCCATCTCCAGCTCAGTGGCGGCTCAGACAACAGTGATTGTAAAGTTGAGAAGAGAAAGTCAACAGACTGCTTTCATGGAGGACTTTGTGAGCTCCATATCTCTAACAAATCACAAGGTTAACTAGAACAGGTGACTCATACTAGGGGAGAAAATATTTCTTTGTTCACCAGTGTGTAATCCTAAAGTGGATCTAACAGCCCCACAGGCCTCAAGGTCTTCTATTGTACTGGATTATCCCCTGTTAGACATTTCACATTTTAAACCACATTCAGCAGCAGTAAATAGGGTTTTGGAATTGCTGCCTGACACACCTCAGTGGCACAAATGTATTTGGAAATGTTTTCTAGTACTCCTAGTTTTACAGCTTCTGTATTATCTAACATCTTTGTGTCGCCTGATATGTTGATGAATCTGGCCACTAGCATTTCATCTGACTACGTGTATTTTTCTAAGTCATTGCAAAGTCTTGAGCATACTTTGTCATTTATTTTGTCCTTATTGGAGAAGTCCACTTGTAGCTTAGACCGTATCTAAGTACTGTATCAGTTATACTGAAAGAATGACCTTTAAAAACAGCAGGCAATAGTTCTAGCAGCATAAAATGTCCTGCATCAAGCTGTAGGGAGACAGGTGTTCAAGTGGCGGGTCCTGGGCTTAGTGACCATATGAAGTCCTATTACAGTGGCATGTCCCATTTGAAATTCCTTTTTAATGAACAAGATCTTTATGTCCCAGAGGTCCCTAACAAAGAGGTGTCACTCCCTGGTCCCGTCCCTGACTCAGGAAAAAGTAATGAGGTTTTCCCAATTTTAAATTCACTATGATGGATCTGCAAGCAGAGGTACCTGCTGCAAAATCAGCAGACAAAGGTACTGTTGCAGTCCCTGATGGGTCTGTCTCTTGATCCTTCACTGTTACACCATCTGAAACTATGAGGGGGGATGCTAGCCCGGTGTATAAGTCTGAGTAAATGGCCAGGATAGCTCAGTGCCCATATATGGTAAGGATGTGTTTGCCATGAATGTTGGAGCTGAGTCCTTTAGGCCAGAGACTGAACACAGTGTGGTAAGGAATCTGTAGTTAGTGCCTATGAGGAAGTAGAGTAAGTTCTTCAATTGGTGGATATTTTTATGCTGACCCTGATACAGAACATGTTCTAAATTGATCACTCATGTAATCTCTTTTTAAATCAGTTCCTCAGTTGGCCAAAATACCCTCTAAGAACATCTCCCTGGTTGTTCTTCCAAAAGCCAGTGATATTGCTACTTCATGGCCATTGGTTTTGGTTCACTTTTATTCCAGAATAGTGGTGGATGAAGTTCTGTATTCACTGGATGAGCTTCAGCGGTCAGGCTTCGATATTTGAGAATGATTTATCCAATAGGCTAACTTTAACAGAGAGTAATCAACCCATGAGAAAGTAAAGGAAGAGAGCAAGGAAGTTCCAGGTAATCAGTTTATCCATGGCCCCTTGTTAGTTGGTCTGGGTGACCATGACATTACTGGATCTGATAGGATTTTTATTGTTAAATTGGAGAAGAGGAGGCAAGGTTTTGCAAACTGTGAAGTACTGTCAAAACAGCACAATCACAAATGGAATTGGATTGCGGGATCAATCAATTATAAAAACGGGGATTTCAAGACCCTTATTATGTAGATCCTGATGATATTGGGGTCAATTTGTTGTCATGTAATCTTGTCTGAAAAGTATCTTTGATTCTCTTCTGTCGGATATAGAGAAGAAAAACTCTATGATTATTGCACTGCAAGAGACCTGGAAACTGGATGATGTGGTGCTGAATGATTATAGAGTTTTTAGCATTAAAGTAGTTAAGGAGAAATGTGGCCACCCTGCGGGGGGCTTAGCTGTCATGATATGTGTAAAATATGGAATTGTTGGGGACATTTTATTTCAGGAATGTACTAACCTTTACACAATGTCAGTGTTTGGCCTGTCGATCAAAAAGCAGGAAGGGAGAAAAATGGCTGTCTAGATCTGATTTTAATCAATATGTACATCCCCCGTAAAAAATAATGGAAAAACAGCTATAAGAGCTGGCAGCTTTAAAGGAGAAGGTTATCTTCCCCAGTGTGCCAATTTTGTTGATGGACGATTGTAATGCCCCCCAACCCATCGATGGATGAGTTCCAACTGGAGAAAGAAAATGCTATGGGGATTCCGTGCCAGGTTTTGCCATACCAGTGGGTGATGTGATAGGTGACAATTAGTTACACTTTTAGACAGCCTGGACATGACTAGTATTAATGGCAGATGTGTAGGAGATCAGCCGGCCCAGCTCACTTTTGGTAATGGGAGGGTGTCCATACTGATCGACCATGTAATGATTTCTTGCGAAAATCTTGGCATACTAATGTACCTAGTAATAGGTGATTTGGTAGGCAGCGACCATAAGCCACTAGTGCTCTTGCTCTATAGTGTTGAACACTTAAGAGGCCATTGGCAGAATAGTCAGCCAGTCTACTGCTTAAATGAGATTGGTTTGGACAGGAAAGCTAAAATGTTGCACTATAAATTGAATGATAGAACTGTTGAAAGATCAGACTACTTTATCACTTCAGCACATAGTGGAGGATTATGAGACCCTAATTGCCTCCGTAAGTGAAGTGGCGAGTATGGGCTGGAGCACTGGTTGGGGTAGGAGGAACATCATCTGCTCTGTTAAGGCACTGGCTAAGGCTACATCAAACAAGAACAAAAGGGAGGCCTATAAAACAGGTGGGGTTAATAGGGAGGGCCTAATTAAATTACACAGGAAAAACAATGGGAAATAGATAAGAAATATACTTTGGGCGGTAAAAGAGAAATTATGGATGGATGCAATTGTCTCCATCTGAACGGGAAAAATTGTAGCAGTGTTGGATCCTGAAGAAACATGGGTGAGGTACATTTCTGAGGTGTATGAACAGAAAGAAGCAAACATTTAAGTACTGGGAAGCATGTATGCCAGGATCCCAGAAGAGGGGCTGGGGGAGAGCTATTTGCTTCTTACAGTAAGTAGTACTGAATCTATAATGAAAGGCTTGAAAGGCTCCAGGGCTCAAGGCCCTAATGGCCTTTTTTCTGATATAATCAAACTTAACCTTAGTTTGTGGGTTCGAGTTCTGGCTCCAGTGTTTGGGGTGATAATTAGTGGACTTGACATACCACACACCTGGAAAGGTAGTATAAGCGTCCCGCTGCATAAAAAGGGTGAGCAGGATTTGCCCTCTAGGTACCGTATGATGACCCTTTTAGGCATCCCTAGTAAGATTGATGTGAAACACCTGATGGGGTTATTTGAAGACTGGGTAAGCGACACAATTATAGTCAAGGTCCAAATGGGTTTCCTCAACTGGTTGCCTGTTAAATATTACATTTTGTGGCTGAAAAATATGCTTTTAATAGAAACAGCCTCTCTGTGTGTCATATATTGATCTGTCAACATCGTTTGACAGGATCAATAGGTCATTACTTTAGGAGAAGATGCGTAAATGGAAGTGTTCACTGGGCCTATTAAAACTGATAATTAAACTAAATGAAGGCTCATGGACAAGGGTTGAACTACGGGGCAATGGCTCTGTCCAGAAAAATAACCACTACCAAAAAATTTAGGCAGCAGTGCATTTTGGCTCCGCTGCTTTGTGATATATATCTATTTTTTGTTTTCTATTTTTTTTTTTTTTTGATGCTTTGGTAGGATTAAACCAGGTTTGGCTTTTACCACCAACATTAGGTCTCACGTCCATTTCAGTGATGTTTTATGTCAATGATACTGTGTTGTTTAACCTTACGCCAGTTGGCCTTCAGAGGCAACTGGATGTCTTTGCTGAATACTATAAATCCAATAATCTGAAAATAAATAAGGCAAAAACAAAAGTTATGGTTTTCTCAAAAGGAAGGGTACAGCCCATTTAGTTTAAGTGGTGGCTTAGTGGTGTTCCAGTGGAGGTGGTTAAAGAAGTTAGATATTTAGGCCCTCTTTTTAGATAACCTACATTTTAAACCCCATGTAGATCTTCAGGAAGTTCGTTCCAAGGCTATTGCCTGTGCGTTACATAAATTGTACTATGCTCTGGGCCCTAGGTCCATCAAAGTTTTAAGAGAGTCCTATAACACTAAAATTGTATGTTTTGGCTGGGAGGTTATGTCAGCAAACTATTTTATGCAGTTGCATACTATTGAAATGAATATCTGGAAAAAATGTCTCAGCTTGCCCAGAGGATCCATAAGAGATTAGAACTGGGCCTTACAAACCAATCATTTAAATATAAACAACAGATCCTTAACTATTGACCTGGTATCCTCAAGTCAGGGGAGGGCTCCTTAAGGCAAATAATTAAATCATACCTGCAAGAGAAGTACATAGGTCAATGGATTGTTAATCTCCTAAATATTAAAGCCTCTCTGAATATTCCAGCAGGGTAATGAATCACAAAATATGTCTGTAGCCCAGCAGAAACAAATAATTAAACACCTTGCCAATGATTGCTCTTGGAAGGGCAATTTAGAGGATGTGTGCAATAGAGACAATCTAAATCACTTAATAGAGTCATACCAGGGTGGGCATACCCAGCCTTACTTGCAGGACATTAAAAGTGGTTATTTTAGGAAGTATGCCCTCAAGGTTAGGCTGGGCCAGGACCCAGCCTTTATAATTTGGAAATTGGTTAGACAGATTGGGACAGTAAATGGTATGTGTCCCTTCTGCCAAAATGTTCAAGTGTCCTTTCCGTGTATAATTGTATTCTGCACATGCTTTGATAAACGTTTGCTGCTACCTGTTTTCAAAATGTTACAGATTCATAGTATTTATAATCTAATGACAGTGATTTTAAAGTGCAATAATAGTCATTGTGCTATGCTGTAGTGAAATGTGTGTCTGTAGTTACTGAATGGTTAGCAGAATGGAGTAGATTCTTTTTAAGGGAGGTCTGACCACCAATCTTTGATTTATCTTTTTTTTGTGAACCTGGTTTCAAGGACCAGTGCCCTAGTGGACAAGGACCAGTATGGTCCCTCTCTGTATTTACTTTCAACCATTATATTATCACTTATGTAATTTGAAAATGAGAAGTGACGTTTGTTTCCTTTTTTGCTACAATTTGTATTTTGCACACATATATATTGGCATTTTGCACATGTTTTACTGTTGTGGCCCTATTTTTCACAAAATGAATGGCATTTTGCCCAAAGGTAATTGTATTATGCATAAATATTATTGCTGTGCTGTATTTTGCACAAACAAAAGTGATCTTTTCACAATGATAGGTCTCTCTGTTTGTTATCTTCGTTTTGGCTTCTCAGAATAATCTGCCCTCATAATCCGGGCATCGTTTTCCGTTGTATTTACCTTACCTAGCGCCTTGAGACCCGCACAGGTGAGTAGTGCGCTTTATAAATGTTAATGATTTGATTTGATTTGATTCAAACATCTTTACCCTATATCTTGTGAAAAGAATGAGAGTTCTGCATTTTGCACTGTTATAAAAGTATTCTTATACCAATTACCAATAATAGTACTATGCATAAGTAAGCAAGGGAAGGGTGAGTGGTGTACTCTGTATATAATCAGGCACATATTTTGATTACAAATTAAGTAAAAAATAAGGAAATTGGTCATACTGTATGCAAATTGTAGTCTTTGAATTTTAGAATATTATGATTTTATGATGAGGAGTGTGTTGTATTTTATGTAATGATTTGTATGTAAATGAAATGTTTGTACTGCCTTTTTCACATGAAATCGAACTGTTAACAAAATCTCATCAGTACCTTTGCTTGAGTTCAGGATACTGTCAGATTGCAATGACTGAAGGTGCCAAGGAAAGGTAATCATTTTGTACCCCAGAAGGACATTTCCAAATTTAAAGTGATGCCCTTTTGGCAGAAAAACTTATCGGCCAGATTTCGGAGACTGCCACAGGGTTCCAGAAGCTTAAATGACTCCCACCTGGACAACACTGCAGTCCACACCTCTTGCTGAGAGGGCGCCTGGCTAATCTCAAGTGCTTCAGGCCATGTAGCAGGCATGATACATTATCCAGGACAGCCATTGCCATCCATGGAAAGGTTATATTGGGAACCTTGGCACCACAATTGATGAAAGGTACATACAGTCTCTCCAGATTAGGGTCCTGTTTTTTTAGGTTTATAATCCTCCAGATATACAGAATTTCTCAATGGGTGTTACAAGAGGTTTGTAATAGGGTATGGGAGTATTGTTGCACCTTTGTTAGGCATCACTTATAAAATGACACTAACAAAAGTGAATTGAGCATTAGTGTCTGAAGGTATTTGACACTCTGAAGGAGGTAATGTGCATTGCATTAGTGTTTATAGGCATCTGACTCCAGCAAGTACATATGCTTCTGAACATCAAAGAGGGTAGTAACTTTGCAACTAAACAATGAAGGACAGGATCAACCCATAGTGTTCATCAGAAAGGAGTACTTCAGAGGAAAACGTTTTGCCATGTAGGAAAATATATTCTGCATATGTGATGTCATCCAAAATGTCACTTCTGAACTCAGTGGGCAGAATGACTAATTTATCAAATTAGAACATTCTAGAAATTATGGAAAAATCTGGTCCAAAGTGAACAGTTGCAAAAAGTGGTTTGTCATTGCGTGCACAAAGCGACAGTTTTTCATGAGTAGATCTAGTTATGAATACAAAATTAATGTCTGCTATTTCACTTGAAAAGATGACAGAACTTTCATTGAACGTTACTGTCCACTTTTTTCACTAAAAATCTAATTCCATTCTAAAAGTACATTTTTGATAAGTTGCCTGTGAAGGCATTTTTCAAACCTGAGTTTTGTGCTGCATACGATCCAACCAGTTTGGAACGACTTAGCACAATAACCTGCTCCAGAGACTGGAATAAGCAGTCCAAAATTGCTTATTACATCTAGCCCCCTAGAGGAGAATGGGAATGCCTTTTGGAGCAGGAATGCTGAAGCTGTGACAACAATGATGACTTATTGCCTGATTTAGATCTTGACGGTATTACTGCCAAACCACATTGGCGGAGGACTGAGTATTCTGTCGAGTTGACGGTGTTCCACCTGCCATATTTAGAGATATTGAGGCTGAGTCAAAGGCTGCCATCACGGAGTGCTTTTCTTAGCTGTCAGGCTTTAGATATTTCAGCTTTGCAGGCTGTGTCATAGCGGCGGATTGCTGATGGAGGGAACTTGTCTCTAGACCCTATGGACATCATACAACGGCAGTGGCTATGGAATGCAGGTAAATCACACACACACACACACACATACTGTACCGTAGCCATATGAGTCCACCTGCACAATACACAACACAGCACACCATATACACACCATTATCCATTGCCATTCTGGCACCACACAACCAGTACTCTCTGAAAGCACCCATTGCCATACATTCATGATAAAACATATACACACACCATTGACACTGTACCCACAAACGACACAACCACTACAAACAACACAAGTACACATTCAGCTACACAAACACACTCACACGAAAGCACAACCACATGAAACACAACAATGACTGCCACGAACAACACTACCTGAAGGACACTTCTCTTACACACAAAGGAAAGCCTTGGCCATTTGGCACTATCAGAAGTTTTCTGCAAAAGAAGAGCTAAGAAAGGAGCTTGGGTTTTAGTGAGTAAGTTGTAGTACTGGCTATAGGGACTTCTCCAATTAATGCCTACTGCACAGAATAGAACTTGCACTTCACCTCTACCCCCTTCATTTCTGGTCTTGGAAAGAAACATCAAGAACCAGGATGGCTGCTGGAGAACTTCCCTTAGGGAAAGCTCAAGTGATTGGACATCTATTGCTGCCACAAGGACACAAAAGGCAAAATGCTCACTAATGTAAAGAAAGCCCAACTGACCACTGTGGACGGGACCCTGGAAGAGCTGCCGACTGGCAATAAACCAGGTAGATAAACTGCTCATTTGAGGCCTAGTGGGCACTTTTAAAGCAATGAAAATGTTGTGGGACTTAGGGTGTGATTAAGAAACATGACAGATATCCCACCTACCGCATAACAAGTTCCATAGGATGCAATGGAACTTGTAATACGGATGTCTGGATATCTGTCACATTTGTTTCCAAGTATCCCATCCACCACATTCGTAATCAGGCCCTTAGTATTGTATCCTTTAAATCCTGAACCACTTCTTTACCCCAACATTTTCCTAGCCACCAAGGACACAACTTGTAACTGGAATCCATCCTCTTAAATGTTGATAAAGAATACGGTTGGTTGAAGGGTGGATTGCAGTGTGATACACTATCAACATGGGAGTTCGACACCCGCACCACCTAAGACAAGACAGATTCTTTAATTACTCTATTAAACTCCGTAACCTGACCATTAGTTTCGATGGCACACTGAATGTTTCCTATGTTTCACGTGCAAATTCACCAAATATTCCTCAAAAGGTCACTCAAAATTGAGGGCCATTGTCAGACACAAAGCATTCAGGAATACCTTCCAGAGAAAAAAGACGACATCCAAAAGCTCAATGATACTATTTCTCTCCACTTTATCCATCATCCTGACCTCTGGCCATTTGGAAAAATAGTCTATTAAAACAATCCCGAAAACGTTCCCTCAGGATAAGACAGCAAATACACCAATAATGTCAATATCTACATGTCTCCAAGGCTTTCTTCTTTTAACAATGCTATCACCACTGGAAACAATTCTATTCATAACACTGAGTTATCTTTCACCTTAGAGAGAGCACTCAACTCTCCTCTTAATTTCCACTCTTCTAGCCCACTAGTAGAAAAAAACTCTGCTACTTTATTCGACACAGTCACAACTCATCCTTTTCTCCTGCTTCTCTTCAGAAATCAGGTTCACTTCTTTGTTGACATCCTCAATAGTGAATGCAACTTCCAGTTCGCATTCAGCTGCCACAACAGAATTGGTTTCTGAACTCTCAATCGGCACCCTAGACATGCAATCTGCATCTACATGCTTACAAGCAGGTATATATTCTATCCTGTAATGTAATGCTTTTGCAATATACTGGGTAATGTACTCAATCTGCCTATCAAATTCTTTCCCCCACAAGGAGGCACAATATTCTCCAAAGCTTTATAATCCATTAGTTGCGGCTTGCAGGGGCTACAGGGGGCGGGGGAAGATTAACAAGATAAAATAAAATAAATACATTTTATTTTTAAACGTACTTCCGCTCCCATGCCACTGCTCCTCCGTCTCCTTGGGCTGCAGGCACAGGCTCCCAGCCTGCCCTGTGGCCAATCCTGACGCTGCTCAGAAGAGCATCAAGATTGGCTGGGAGTGTCCAGCCAGGGCACTCCCAGGCAGACTGGGAGCCTGTGCCTGCTTTAGTCAGCCCGGCAACACAGTGCCGAGCTGGATAGAGCACACTGCGCATGTGTGTCTTTGGCCAGCTGAGACGGCCGGCCAAACACACTTGCGCTCTGAGTGGAGTGTGCAGAACACTCTCCTCAGTGCTCATCATCCCCAATGCCCCAACCCTTTAACAATGAAAGGATAATAAACTTAGGGCCAGATGTAGGAAGGCAAAAATTTGCGAGTCGGAAATTGCGAGTCATTGTGACTCGCAATTTCCGACTCGCAAAATGGGATCCAACAAAAAAAAGCGACATCAATTTGCGACTCGCAAATGAAATCGCACCGCAGATTGCGAGTCCGCAGTTAGCGAGGTCGCTTTTTGTGACCTTGCTAAAAACGAACAGTCAATTTGCGAGTTGGGTGTCGCAAATTGCGACTGTGCTGAAAATTGCATGCAGGTGCAGCAAAACAGTTGCAAAAACACTTCCTGGCTCTTGCTGATGACATCAGAGCCAGGAAGTCATCAACTACACCTGGGAGGAGGGAGGACCACACCCTTTTGAAACTGCTGAGCAATTACCTGGAGGAACAGCTGCAACCATGGAAGACACAGGCAGTGCAGGAAGGAAGAAGAAATTGAAATTCTCTGAGCAGGAACTTGAGGTGCTGACAGAGGAATGCTGCCAGCACCATGACCAGCTTTTTGGAAAGGCAGCCCTGAGTGTCCCAGACACTGAAAAGAGGAGGATCTGGCAGGACATCCAGGAGATGGTCAATGCCATAGGGGTGAGCCACAGAAGCATTGAGGAAATTAAAAAACAGTGGTATGACCTGCGCTCCAGGACAAAGGAGAGGGTGGCAGATCACCTCAGGGAGATGAGGGGCACAGGAGGAGGCCCATCCACCATCCCACCACCCACAGCCATGGAGGGATTGGTGGAGCAGACCCTGGAGCCTGAGGCAGTGTCAGGAATGGGAGCACTGGACAAGTCAGCGCAAGGGACATCAAAAAGTGAGTACCATGAAACATGCATGCACACCTTTAAATGCAATACCTGCACTCACCCAGTACACAGCAGCATGCACAACCAGACTAGCTCCATTCCAGACTAGCAACCACCAGAATGGTGCATTGTTGGCAATGTAGTACAGTACGCAGCATATAGGCAAATGTTTATTAGGAGGCATACAACAGATGTTAGATACTGACAGTGTGTTCCCTATGTCCCACAGTTCTCCCACAAGACACCCCCACCAGCCACACCATCCAGGGTGAAGACAGCAGGCCACAAGCAGGGCAGGACGCTGCAGCAGCCAATACAGGGCCCAGCACCACACCACCACAGTTGCCTCTAGATGAAGAAGTGGACATGGAGGAAAGAGACACAACACCTGGTCCCAGCCACACTGTGAGACAGCAAGAGCCAGAAGCACCACCGCATCGCAGACGCAGAGTCCAGGTCCAGGCAGTGGCCCCGGAGGATCCAGGGGAGGCATCCATGTCTGCAGTTGAGGCATCCCTCCTATCTGGTCAGCGCCTGCAAACAAGGCAATTGAGGATTATTTCTGGTGCAATGCAGAGGATGGAACACAATTTCACTCATGGCCTGGCAGAAGTGAACACACAGTTCACAAGACTGAATGACAATGTCAGTGACCTAGCACTATCAATACGCCAACTGGTGACGGAACTGGTGGGAGAGAGACAACGTGCAAGGCGCCTTGAGCGCCAACTGGTGCAGAGATTTGACCGCATGGCAGCATCCATTGTCCGTCTTGCAGTGAACACCACAGGCCTGTCATGACGGACCGTGAGCCTGCAGGTGGACCTGGGCCACTTTGCAGGGGATGTGGCGCGGGGACTGGGCCACATTAGCCACGCTGTGGACATGTTGGAGGCCAGGCAGGTGGCAAGGGGCACGATTGAGACACCTCAGGACAGTGAGGAGGGGTCCACCATCAGCAGCGCATCTGCCACGGACACATGTGTACTGCGGAGTGCCAGTGCACGTCAGGGGTCTGCTGACCCACCTGGCACGAGCCATGCTGGGCGTAGCAGGAGGAGGTGTTAGGCCCAAACACTGCAGGACTCATGAGGCACATGGAGTTAATGTGTCCTCATTGATGGTGGACATGTGCAGCCCCTTACCAACAGTTCAGTTCTTTAGTTATTAGGTTCACTTATTAAAATGTTTTGTTTGATCCACTTCACAACTGGGCTCTTTGTGTGTGACATTAGTGTGTGTGGTGACAGTTACCACATACCTTCCAAAGTATTGGTTTGCAATGTCGTCCCGCCTCTGTCTGCCTTGATTTGCAATGCTTCTATCCCCAGGCTGGCGATGTGGTAGCTCTTGCTCGTCATCCTCCGAATCTGGGTCTTCAGGGGTGAGATGTAGCCCACGTCTGGTGGCAATGTTGTGCAGTATAGCGCATGCGCCAACTATCTTGAAAGCTGTTATTGGGGCATACTGGAGCGCACCTCCACTTCTGTGGAAGCATCGGAATCTTGCCTTTAACAGTCCAAAGGTCCCCTCTATGACATTTCTGGTCCGCCTATGTGCACGGTTATATCGCCTCTCATTCTCATTGCTGGGTGTTAGGTACGGGGTAAGTATCCATGGTCACCTGTTTGGCAAAAATTAACAATGTAAGCAGGGCATGGATGGTTACTACAGTGACCTGTGTGTATGGCTTCAGGGTATCTGCAGCAATACCTAATAGATATCCGTCTCCAAACTCCCCACGTTCTAGGCGTTGGTGTATCCCACTGTGCCTGAAAATGTAAGAGTCATGTGTACTCCCTGGAAATTTGGCTACCATGTCAGTGATGACATAATGGGCGTCACATACCACCTGGATGTTCAGTGAGTGGGTACACTTCCGATTGCGGAACAGATATTCCAGATTTGCAGGAGGGCATATTTGTATATGTGTCCCGTCTACACACCCTATTACATGTGGGAAGTTGGCAATTCTGTAGAATTCCAACTTGGTGCTATTGATTTCTGCCTCATTCCTGGGTAGGTATATGTATCTGGACATGTGTGTGAAATGGCATCTAGGAAACATCTGAAGAACTGTGAGAGTGCACTTTGGAATACCCCACCTGCCACAGCAATCACCCTCTGATAGCTACCCGAGGCCAAGAGGTGCAGTGAGCATAGCACTTGCACATGTGTGGGGATGGCGCTGCCGCGCACAGTCTGTCGTTGAACCTGCGGATTGAGTAGATCAATTAATTCTAATATTGCTGCACTGCTGAGTCTGTATTTGTCATAAATCTCCTCCTCAGTTTGTTGGAAAAGTGTCTGCCTGGTTCTGTATATCCTCTCCTGTCTCTGGCTCCTCCTCCTCCTCTGCTGTGCGGCGTGGACTCTCCTCCTCCTTGCTATCAGATATATTTCAGCCATTTTGAGTCACCCAGATGCCTTCTGGGTCTCCTTTTATACTTTGGTTCTGGTTACCACCTGCTCTGACTTAGTGGTAATTTGGGTGTGCAAAATGGGCTTTTTGTGACTAGTCGCAATTTGCGCGTGGCTTTTGCATATGGTTTGCGACTCGCAAATTGCGTCTCCCTATTTGGGGTCGCAATTTTTGCGAGTCGGTAATGGCTCGCATCGCAATTTGCACTACGGACATGGGATTTTTGCATCCCATTTCCGATTTTGAGGGGTCGCAAATTGCGATTCGGGCCATTTGCGACTCGCAAATTTTTGCTACATCTGGCCCTTAGTTTATTATCCTTTCATTGTTAAACGATTTGCAGAACTTGCTGCTGGCAGTTGTTGCTGGCAGGAGGGCAACGCTCCTCCGCCATAGCGGAGGAGCTGCCACTGTAATCCATTCACATAATAAAGCTTGTGCCCCAGTTCTATATAGTCTGTAATGTTCAAAGGCCACTGTGCAATCTAAAAGTATTTTTTATATTAATAGAACAGTTGTGTTCAGCCTTTCTTAGTGTTCTGGAACCATAAGCAACTACATACTCCTTCTTCCAATCTCTCTACATTAACACATCCAAACACCTACAGCATTTGCATCCACACAAATTATGCATTATTTTCCTGTCACAAAATACTTCAAATGAGATACACCTACGATTTCTTCCTTCAGTGAATTGAAAGCATCACCCCATTCAAATTTCATATTCTTCCTCCAAAGTTTCATTAGTTGTTCAACTTTAGAAGCATAACTTTGAATAGAATTCAGTTACGCATAGAAAGGAAGACAGTTACTACTTGGATTACATTGCTGGTGCAATGTCCTAAGTACTCTACTTTGCTCCTTGCAAAGTGCATTTATGAATTCGAAGAGTCAACCCATTCTTAGGCAACGCTTCCGAAACATTCCATATATCCCTAACATGCTCCTTCATGTCCTTGCGAAAAACTAAAATTTTGTCCTGCTAATGCAACAGCTCCTTCCAACCCTTAACCTACATCTAGCGTAGTTGTGCATAAAAAAATGTACCATAAGCTAACATCATTCCCTAGCGCCATCTGTGCACCGTATTTAAAATAAATTGCATGATGGACCTAAGGAATGGTTAGCGCCAAACAAATTGATGCTAACCACTGTGACTTGCTGTAAGAAAAAATTATGCTAATGCTGCAAAAGTGGAGCTAGGCCGTTTTGTGGCAAGTTTTATGATTCAGAACGAGTTTGCGCCATATCTAACTTTATTAGCGTACCAAAAACAAAATGCGCGAGCAAGAAATAAACATTTGGAAAGACAGGATGGAGAATTCAGGCCAGGAGAGACCCCAGGGAGATCTGTGTTGTGTGAATGGTTGGTGTTCTGCATAATGGGACATCTGCATGCGTAAGAGATGGCACAGGTGGCATCAAAGTTGCACTACTGGCACAATGTCACTAGCCCGTAATGCAACTGTACCATCAAACAAATAGTTTCCCATGTGGATCCAAGCTGCACATTCCCCTTGTGCCACATCAACAAAGTCTCAAAATGCATGCATTGATCCACTGTCTACATCCTTAGCCCAACATATGCATGTGGCAGATATGCTGTATGCAAGGAAGTGTCCCAAATGTAGGGAGGGACAAACTAGTGTGGCAGACAAGCCCTAATGGTTGGACTGTTCCATCCAATTAGCACATGTGTGGGGCCTGCTAATGGCAGATCTCAATAGAACACAAGCAATGAAAGCAATGCAACTACCTGTGCTTTGCTGCACTAGTGCCATCATTCCTAGTGCCAATGCATTATAGCACCAAAAGAGTGACAGCACACATTACACTACTGAGGGAATGTTCATCATGTTGAATAAGAAGGTAAATGACATGTCACCATGTGTCTGTGGAAGGGGCAAGGAGCCTGCAAGGAAGTTGGTGGTGTGGTATCAAAGCTCAAAATACCTTGAAAGTTTGCCCCATGTGTGATGCACAATGCAACACATAATTTACAACTACAACCTGGGGTATGTAACATGTCACTTAGCCTCCAGTAGCAAGTAAATGATGTACCATGTCAACATCCACCAGTCAAAGATTGACATATCACTATCGCAGTGCAGAGGATGATGCCTTACCGCCTGCCAACCTGCCTGTTCTGAATTTTACAGATTACATGGATGACTAGCTGTCGATTAGCAATGAAAAGACTTTCCAGGATGTCCTAGGTTCCCACCTCCAGACGCAGGGAGGACACGCAACATTGCAGGGTCTCCACATCAACCACCTAGCTACCAACACACAGCACCAGCCAATCCAGACACCGCCCGGGACTCCAATGACCCAGACATCACCTTTCAGAGGACAGTGGTGGGAGTACAGCGGGAGCTGGCCAAGCAGGTGCGGGTGGGGATGGAGACCATGGCAGGCAACATAGAGGGAGTGGCGAGGTGCCTCAGTCCAAATAAGGACAACTCATCTACCGTCATTGGCACCCACTCCCTGCTACGTAGACCCCAGTAGTCCCTGGCTGACATGGCTGCTGTCATGAGGCAGAGGCTTCAACAATTGCCCTCTTTAAGTGGCAGCAGCATGATAGACAACAGGATGGGGGCTATTCAGAATACCCTGGAGTCCATACAGCGGGAAGTGGCCTCCCTCAGGGAAAACATGGCTACCTACCACTGTGATGTTGTTGCGGTGTTGAGAAGTCAGCAGCTCCTCCTTGCTGCAGTGATGCCCTATGTGATCCTACAAATGGCAGCTGCTGGGACCTTTAAGCCCACATTTCTATCCCCTGATGTGAGTGTGGCCCCCTCAACCTCAACAACAGCACCACCTATGGCACAGAAGGCACCACACATATCAGAAGATGAAGATGTGGAAGGTACAACATTCACACGGAAAACCACCTAGTATCACCAGTCTGTGCCACATGGACAGTATCTCCTTTGTTCTGTGCTTAAGATTGTGCCAGTGTTGTGACAGCTAGCAATGTGCCCTCTTCACTCTACTACTGTTGACTTGTCTGGTATGTACTGTCAATGTCTCAGCTCCTACCTATTGCCAATTTGGACACCTCCTCACTAATGCACACTTCTAACCATGTCTCATTACATGTCCCTCACCCTTGGACTCTGAATTTACAACAAATGACTTAGGATCTCTCATGGGCTCTGTGAACTGGACATTGTATTACACTGGAAAATATACATGCACCTGTAAATAAATCTCCTTGTTCACACATAACATGTCAACGTTTACTGTGATCCATCAACTCAGCTAAATGTATGCATTGTGTGAAGCTATGTCAATAAGAACATAACCTAATTACATGTGTAGCTTACTGTCGGACACAAAGCCACACACTAGGATTCTAACATGAAAAAGGTGACTGATGGTGATGTGGGCTACAAATAACTTACAGAGCCTTAAATACTTGTATTGAGCAGATATCCATGTAAGCTGGCATATGGCATGTATGGGTCAGAATCAAGGGTCTGGAAATGTTCCCATATGAAAGCACCAGAACTGACTGAGTAGTTGAAAGTTACGTATGGCACACAGTGCTGTAAAAAGTGCTGTGACAATTATGTTGGTAACAGGCATGCTAATTATTAAACAGCAGCTCAGACATATATCATGGCTGACATTATTAATGTATAAGTGGGTATGCTTTCCTTTTACTAACACCCACAATTGCATAGCAGCACACATTGGCACTTGTGCAACAATCAACTCATTCTCCATCCTCAACAAAGCATCAGACATGATGTCCATATCATAACTCATATGACGTCATCTCATTGGTCACACAATACATTTCATCATTACATTGCACACATCAGACCCTCTCACAGAAAACCCTGGAATGACACGTGACGCACAAGGTGACACTTACTGGCTGTATCGGGGTCTTCAAATCGGGACACTTCTCCACTGGTGTAGGGCGGAGGCCCTCCTGCAACACATGAGAGAAAAACATAGCTTAGTGATTTTGGGACATTTCTGTGCATGGAAAACTGTTTTACATTCAACTTGTTAAGCTGACTAAGCAAGCCAACTCAGTGGTAGGACAGAACAACTGCCAAACATTAATAATCTGTGAGACAAAGGGCCAGATAATGGAGATCCTGGCACCACCAAAGCATCACTTTCGCTGATGCTCCTGGGGTGCATTTCACTGCACCATATGTATATGGATTTGTCATGCACCTGTTTTGTTGTGTTACACCTCCATTTCCATATAGGGTAGCATGGCACTGTATTATGCAACAGAGAGGCATGCAATGGTTCTTGCATTGGCCATCCCATTGTAACACCCATTGCTTTTGACCCTGCCCCAGATGTTGTAGACATCTTACTCATTATCAGTGCCGAAAGACTAACAACTGCCCAGGGGTGGTGCGAGCATAGCAAAGTGTTGAAGAATGCATTGATACATTCTTGTTTCTTGTTTCTAATATGTGTGCGCCATTTCAAGGCACACACACTAGAGCTAAAATGCTTCAAGTAGTTGTCCCTTCCTGCACATAAACTGAATAACATTACGGATGTCTTGACAATATTGTGTGGGCAGCTATTGTCACCATAGTAGACCATGTATGTCCAGGAAGGGATATCAACCTGTGCACATACACTCCCCTCAACACAGACACAGTTTCACTGTGGTCCAGGTATGCCTGTGTTGGTGCAGGCTTCTGAGTAATGTGCTAGTGCTGGCACTGATGCAGGCCTGCCCCATACTGTCTGTAAAACGTGGCAGGCCTGTGGTACAAATTCAGCACATGTGTTGGATAATAGAAACATTATGGGGTGTATGTTATCCACAATGTACACAAAGAGGAATGTGCAAGTAGTCTGGACCTGGTGCACTCCCGTAGAGTACAAAGGGCCCATCATATATAAAGGTATGCCCCCTTCTAAAGCCTGCTCTGAGCAGGCATTCAAAGTGCGGGAAACATGGTGCAAGGATATATAAAAGAATTCCCTGCCCCATTTATTTTGCCCCCCTTACAGGGGTAGGGCCACCTTCCATTCATTATGCCTGACGCAGCCATCATGTTGTGCAAGGCTTAAGAAAATGGTGCTATGCAAGCATTGCACCACTTTGTCAATATGCCGTGGGGAAAATGCCACTTCAGCACTGCCTTAGCATCAATTATAAGTTTCACAATGGCTGCATTAAGGTGGCGCTAGGGGCTCTTAAACGAGGCCCAAAACAACCTGTCCTGACCCTTGACAAAACATGCTGCAGTCAACCTTATGTCCGCCTGCCATGCACATGCAAATAAGGATGTTGCTATGCAAGTGGGGTACTTACTAACTGGTCCACCAATCTGAATCCCCAGTTGATCCAGTAGATCTTGCTCCTGTGCTATGAGGTCTGCCCAATGGTGTTTTAACTGGTGGTCGGCCCACACAACTCTTAATTTTCCGCGTACGTGGTGGAGCACCTTGCCCCACCACAGCTTCCCTGCCCTTATGGGGTAGCCCTGTATTACTTGACTACCCAAAACTAGCATCATCTGAAGGTAAAGCTGCACCAGCCAGATGAACCCTCCCATTTCATCTGCAGTCCTCTTCGTTGCCCTCCCTTTCCCAGACATTTGGCAGTATAAGGTAACTGCAATTGAAAGAGCCCCCAAAAATACGATTTAACTACCCCACCTAACCTCAAATATCCCAACAAACTATGGTATCCCAAGACAAAGAGCCCACAATATATTGACACATACAGGACAAGACCACAGCAAACAACTGGGGAAAAAGACAAAATTCCCACAACAGCAACAGGACATACCAAAAAACTCTTCAAAAACACCACTCCTCCACCAGCACCAGCTGCACACACCCTCACAATGTCAGACAAAAAGACTGTGAAGTGAAAGTGAAAGTGAAATCACTGTACAATGTACGCAGCTAGGAAGTCCTGTTTCATCATTTCCTGGGGGTGTGTCACGTTCTCTGATATGTGTTGTTTTTTTCACTCGTGACGGTCATACTTCGACAAGGCCTCAAGACTTGCGATTGATGCGCTGGGGTCTGGAGTCATTTTATGATTTGCAATGTAAGGGGTATTGACATTTGCGTCAAAAAATTTGTAGTTTTCCTTTCCATGAAGACTGACAAGGCCTGTGGACTTGTGATTGATGCACAGGGGCCAGGCTTCATTTTTTGGCGTAGCAGAATATGGAATATTGCTATTTACATCAACATTTTTGCCTCATAATGGGAATGTGTGGAAAGGCTGAAAGTGCACCCAGATTCACATACCATGCCACAGGGGCTATGCATTTATGTAGTCAGTATGGTATGGCTACCTATGTGTGCATGTGTGTTCATATTTTAAAGGTAACATCGGTATGTGTTACCATTATGTTTGTACGTGTGTGATGCATGCGATGCATGGCCAGTTATCCGAATATATGGATACTTTGTATTCCTCAACTAAATTAGTGGTGGCAGGGGACATGAATTGCACTTTTGAACACTTTTGTTTTAATAGTGATCTGACGGCTGAGGAGGATGAATTTTGGGGTATTCCTCAATTGACGAAAAATGTACAGTGTATGGGCTCACGTGTTGCTTTACAGTTGACTTCCCTTTTTTTTAAATTTGGACTAAGGGCATGTAATGGATGTACTAGCTCTGATTTGAATACTGCACCCACTTTCAAGCGAGGGCTGTTTTCCAGTGTCATTGGCTATTTCATAGTGGATGTTAGGCTTTGGTCTTTGTCAATAGACGTAAAGGTGGATCCTCGTCAAGAGAGTGACCATAATCCTCTCTCCTTACTTTACATAGTAATGTGCTTAGGAGATTGCAGAATATCCGGATCTCCAAGGACCCTGGACCTCTCTTGAATAATAGGCATACTCATGTTAGCTGCCCAAAAGTAATGTCATATCCCTATTTGACTAAGAAAATCTATTTATCTTTTTTAAATGTTATGACTGGCTATGAGGAGCATGAGACTAGTGACATCCCAATTCTTAGCATTCACGAAGAAATGATAAGGAATTTGCAGGATATTTTTTATAGGAAGACTATAACTAGGCAATCCTCTGATAATTTTAAAGTCAGGGAATGGTTTAACAAGGATTGCTCCAATGCTAAATCAGCTCTAAAATCAGCCATTATGACTCATTCACAGGGGGCGATTAGAATAGCTAGGCTTACCTACAAAAAAACTTTGCTTTTGGCAAAGAAAAGTTGGGAATACATTACCTGGCAGAAACTGTTAGATGCAACCACACTCCATGATAATGGGACTTTCTGGAAGTTGCTGTCCAATAGACACAGAGGGGGTAATGGCACTATCCGTACACATATTCAACCTGAAAGATGGGTCAAACACTTTTCCCAGCTTTTTGCTCCAGCCACTATTTACATGATGCAGGAATCCCCTTCCTGGTATCAGGCCAAAATCTGTCATAAGATGGTTGATCAAGGAATGTGTATTGGTAGTCCAGAAGATTGTATTGTCTTTTCGATGGTGGAAACTACAGCTTCTATTAATTCTTTGAAATTGGCTAAGGCATCAGGCCCTGATAAGATACCGGGGGATCCGAACCAGTAATCTGGTCCTGGTACATAAACACGTTATCAAATTTCATAGCTGCGGGAGGCCCTATTCCCAAAACCTGGAAAGGGGCTGAAATAATCCCTATCTATAAAAAGGGTGATGTGTGTTCCCCTGCTAACTATAGAAAAATTAGCCTTATTGATAATCTTCAAAAAATCTTTGCTAAGCAGCTTTTGGATAGGCTTTTGGACTGGGCTCAAGGTCATCAGGTGCTATCTCCATTTCAAGCGGGTTTCCACCCAAAAATTAGCACGGTGGATCAGGTCTTCAGCCTGACTCTCCTATATTGGAAATATGTAGTTTTGGCAAAGCAAAACTTATATGCCATTTTTGTGGACCTTCGGTCTGCTTTTGATCTGGTCCCCAGAGAAAAGTTGTGGGAAGTTTTGCGTAGAATAGGTACCCCTAATAGTATAGTATATTTACTACAATGGTTGCATGAGAATACATATACTCAGGTGAGATGGGGTAGTTTGGGAGAGCTAACTGAACATATAGCCATCCGGCGGGGGGTTCGCCAAGGATGTATTCTTGTGCCAACTCTTTTTACCTTATTTATTAATGAGGTGGTGCATGCTGTGTCTTCTTGCCAAAATGATGGTCCTTCGCTGAATGCACACAAAATTCCTATTCTACTATTTGCAGATGATTCTCTTTTGATTTCTAAAACCCCTATGGGTCTTCAGGTCCTGGTTGATAGGTTCAATGCTTTTTGTGCGGATCATGACCTGGAACTCAATGCCAGTTAAACTAAACTGATGATATTAAGCACAAGTCTTGCTAGGAGATGAACTATTACTTTAGATGGGGCCCCCTTAAGTAAGGTTCGTTCAATAGATTACCTGGGAGTAAGAATTACAAATAACATGCAGTGGAAGGACCAGATTAATAAGAGTGTTTCCTTTCTTCAGCATAGGTCAGGTGCTATTCTGCACTTTTATAACAACACCACCATGAAAGCTGTTTCTCCGGCTATTAAGATCCATCTGGCAAAAGCGCAAGGTGCAGCGACTTTTGGTGCTGAGGCGTAAGGTTCCTCTAATGCTAATAAATGGTCTGTGGGTGAAAATATTTTTGCCAGAGCTTTTCTTGCAAGTCCACATAGCACACCCTTGATTCAGTTTTGTTTGGATCTCGGGTTCAATCGAATCTCTGATGTGATAGTCCGGAGACTCTTACTTTTTTGGGTACGAATTTGGACTACTCCAGAGTTCATTGTTTATAGGGACTCCCTTCTTGATACTTTAAATAGACCTAATGCAGTCTTTATCCCTTGGTTTAAGCATGTGTCTAAATGGTTTTACACCTTGGGACTTGGGCATTACTGGGAGAATCCTCAAAATTTGGGGAGGGCCCAGAAATAACTTTTGAAATCTGTTTACTGATCTTATGTTAGGAAAAATTATTCCTTATGTATATCTTATAGACGATTGACAACACAATTTTGTGATTTTAAATGGTATCCCCAGTTCAAATCTTACTTGGATTTTATTCCTGATTTATTAGGTAAGAGCTTGTATGCTCATTTTTGATTTGGGTGTCTACCATTAAAGTCTTTTCCCGGAAGTTAGAGATTACTATCGACATTCGATTTATGCCCTGGCTATAATTGTGTTCCCGAATCTGTAGCACACTTTGGGCCTGATTCTAACTTTGGAGGACGGTGTTAAACCGTCCCAAAAGTGGCGGATATACCACCTACCGTATTACGAGTTCCATAGGATATAATGGACTCGTAATACGGTAGGTGGTATATCCGCCACTTTTGGGACGGTTTAACACCGTCCTCCAAAGTTAGAATCAGGCCCTTTATGTTTTTCTGTCCAGCATATGCCTTTTCCCGGTGCAAATGAATACGTCCAGTTTGCCGGAATATGGGCATAAGACAATGCAGTGTTGCCATTAGGATATTGAGGAGTGATACTTCACCTGCCTTCATTTTTGTGGTTACAAAGTTCCTTGCGGCTGCATGGTGTATACGTACTCATTTTTTAAACATTTCATCTTATTAGTGATTGATGTTCTTAATCTCTTTTATCTATTTATTTATGATGTATGTAATTTTTGGATTGCTATGGTTTTATGCTTTGATGGTTATTTATGACCGAATAAAGCATGTGTTGCTAGACATTGTCCAAATACATGTTACCATATGTGTACTAGGAGTGCACATATGCGATCTGATACAAATTTGTGGGTCTACCACACTGTAATTTCTGATTTCTAAATGTATGTTTGACAACAACACAATAGATATGATGTGCTATGTCCAATACATGGTCATGCATGTAATATCCTTGACAAATCGTACTCAGAGGATGCAGTGGTCAATGGCTGGGTTGATTTCACATTACCCCTAGCAATGTGAGTGTATGTGTGTACACACTGTGGTATGTTATTAGGTTCGGGTTCATGATTCTCTGCTACACGTGTGACATATGGTCCTCCATGCATCTATGATGCAGGAGATGGTGTACTCACATCTGTCAATGAAGGTTGGTATGTGCTGTGTTTGTGCTGTCATATGTGTAAAAGTTGCAACAGCGGTGTGTTCATTGGATATGTGTTAGACTTGGCATCCTTGATGTGGTATCCCCAAACATTTTGCTTCTGTTTCCAAGGTTGTTGATGTATGCTGGGCTCTGTTTTGCCGTTTTTGACACTCTGGACACTTTACCACTGCTATCCAGTGCAAGTGCTCCTATGTAAAATTGATGTGTAATTAGCTTTCCATGATTGGCATATTTGATTCACTAGTAAGTCCCTAGTACAGTGCACTAGAGGTGCCCAGGGCCTGTGAATTAACTGCTACTAGTGGGCCTGCATCACTGGTTGTGCCAACCACATTAGTAGCCCTGTAAACAAGGCTCTGACCTGCCACTGCAGTGTCTGTGTTTGCAGTTTTAAACAGCCAATTCAACTTGGTGCCAGGCCTATACCTTCCCTTTTTATTTATACACGTAAGGTATCCCTAAGGTAGGCTCTAGGTAGCTCCATAGGCAGGGTGCAGTGAATGTAAAAGGTGGGACATGTACTTATGTGGTTTACATGTCCTAACAGTGAAATACTGCCAAATTAGTTTTTCACTGTTGCAAGGCCTATCTCTCTCAGAGGTTAACACAGGGGCTGCCTTTAAATATTATTAAAGCGCTGACTCCCTTTGGGAGCAGATAGACATGTGGGGCTTGGGGTCTCTAAACTCACAGTTTAAAAATACATTTTTTTGTGAAGTTGGTTTTTAGATTGTGTGTTTAACAATGCCACTTTTAGAAAGTATGCATTTTCTTGCTCAAACCATTCTGTGACTCTGCCTGTTTGTGGATTCCCTGTCTAGGTCAGTTTGACAGTTGGGCTGTTTGCACCTCTCTCTAGAAAGTGAAACAAACGAAGCTGGGGTGTAGCCTGCTTATCCTGATAGGCCACCTGTGCTAGGAGTGGGGGGAGGAGTGGTCCCTCACACCTGAAAGGGCTGTGCCTATCCTCACACAATGCAGTCTCCAACCCCCTGGTGTGTGTAGGGCTTGGCCTGGGCAAGGCAGGATTTTGAAAACAATAGAGACTTCTCTTTGAAGTAGGCCTACTTCAAAGGCAGAAAGGGGTATAATGGGAGCCCCCAAAACCCCTGAAAATGAGATCACTTCTTGAATCAAGAGGAACCTCTGCCAAGGAGAATAGCTGAAGAGCTGAAGAGAAGTGCTGCCCCTGCCTGTGACTGTGCTTTGTTGGGCTATCCTGCAGTTGCCGTTTCTACATGTGAAAGGGGACAAAAACTGGTCTTTGTTGTGCATTCCTGCTGGAGAAGAATTTCCAAGGGGTTGAACTGAGCTTGCCTCCTGTTGTTGAAGTCTCAGGACCATCAAAGACTTTCCGTGGCAGCACCTGGACTCCCTGCTGAGACTCCTGCCCTGCCAAGTGGTGCCCTATCCAGTTTCTGGGCCCTTGAAAGGTGAAGTTGGCTGATAAGAACTGAAAATCCACGCACAGACCACCGTGCGGGGAAGGTTTTGACGCACCTTCCATGACAGGGCTGATAAACACCGCACCGCTGGCTTCGCGGCTGTAATCAATGCTATACCTGCATCACGGCTGGAAGATCAACGCAACACAGCTGGAGAAACCACACGCAACACCCGCAAATGGAGGCTGATAATGATGCAAACTCCACGCAGCCCAGTTTTGTGATACAGTGCAACAGGATTTTCAACGCAACATCGCTTGGCACGGAAAATCAACGCAAAGCCTGCCCAGACCCAAGGTGCCTGTCTGGATCGACGCATCACTCTCTTATGGGAAAGAAGACACAATGCACACCCACCGGACCGGAGGAGGAACAATGCACGGTCTCGCTTGCATTGCTGGTCTTTTTCGACACACACTCGCACATGCGGCTTTATTTTGACGCTACCCCGGTACTTTTGTGATCACAGCATTCTCACTGTTTTCTAAGGATGAAAACTCTTATTCTTTTGAAAATTCATGACTTGTGTATGTTGGATTAATGTCGTTTTGGTCTTTTTTGTTTAGATGAATATTACCTATTTTTCAAAACCTGTGTTGTGTCATTTTGTAGTGTTTTCACTGAGTTACTGTGTGTGTTGGTACAAATACTTTACACATTACTTCTGAAGTTAAGCCTGTCTGGTCGTGTCAAGCTACCAAGGGGGTGAGCAGGGGTTAACCAAAGGTGATTCTCCTTTACCCTGACTAGATTGAGGGTCCTCCTTGGACAGGGGGTAACTTGACTGCCAACCAAAGACCCAAATTCTAACATTGGTGATCAGAGGTGAGGTATGGACTTGTATTTGTGCTTGACATACAGTGATTAGGTTTACACTACTGTTTTCAGTGCAGACCATTATGTGACCACATACAGCTTGTTTTTGCTTTTTCTCTTTTTGGTTGTTTTTTCCTACTTCCATATTTTTGCTGATCTCTGATTGACTTTTGAACTTAATTGGGAACTCTTTTTTCTGCCTTGGAACTTTCACTTTTGTTGACTCTTCATCATGTTCAATCTGGAGATGCATCAGCAGGAGCTGCTTTTTGCTTTAGGGAAACTGGAGAGCTATACAGTTGCCCAGTTGAGGCAGTTTTGCAAAAACCTTGCTTGTCCCATTAAGGGCTCCACCAGGAAGGATGAGCTGCAGAAGGCACTAAGGGCCTGGGTGACAGCCAAGGAAGCTGAAGGTGGCACAGAGGAGGAGAAGGAGGATGAGGGTGTGGAGGTGCAATCCATACACAATGGTATAATGGGTGGGCCTGTTATGTCCAGGGAGAGAGTCTCCAGGGCAGGTAGCAGTGTGTCCTCCAAAGGTCTGTCACCGGAAGAATTACAGGACAGACAGGCAGAGAGGGCTCACCAGCTGGAATTGGAAAGGTTTAGGATGCAAAGGGAGATGGAAAAAAGGAGGATGGCCATTAGGAAAAGAAGACACCGCTGGCTAATGAGCTAAGCTTGAGGGAGCTGGATCAGAGGAGCCAGTCCAGTGCGGATGGTGGCAGCAATATCACATTGCAGCCTGAGAGGAGGGTGCACATTCCTAAAGACCTTGTGAAGGATTTCAAAAGGGAGGATGACATATTCTTGTGGTTCAAGGGGTATGAGTCTGCTCTCCATATGAATCTGGTCCCTGAAGCTTATTGGGGGGGGGGTCCGTGGAAGCACTTTGAAGTAGAGGGGAGGGATACTCTGACATACTTAGGGGATCCTCAGGGGCTCACCTACTCTATCATGAAGGATGCCCTACTCACAAGGTATAGTCTCACCCCTGAGCAGCATAAGGACAAGTTTAGGTCCTATACCTATACCTGCTACCTGCCCTGGATACTCTCTCCCAGACTCTCTCCCTGGACTCCACCGCACCAGACGTCGCCTTCATCACTGAGACCTGGATGAACGCCTCCTCGGCCCCCGACATCACCATCGCCATCCCCGAAGGCTACAAGATTTCCAGGAAAGACCGCACCAACCAAGTAGGAGGAGGAATCGCCATCGTCTTCAAAGACTCCATCAACGTCACCACCTCCACTGAAGACACCCCCCTCGCTGCCGAACACCTGCACTTCCAGATCCGCACAGACCCCAGGACCACCCTCAGAGGATCCCTCATCTACCGCCCCCCCGGACCGCGCGCCCTCTTCAGCGACTCCATCACCGACTTCATCTCCCCGCACGCCCTCGCCTCGCCGGACTACATCCTCCTCGGCGACCTCAACTTCCATCTGGAACAGAACAACGACCCCAACACCACCGCCCTGCTCGACAACCTCGCCAACCTCGGCCTCAAGCAACTGGTGAACACCCCCACCCACATCGCCGGACACACGCTCGACCCCATCTTCTCCGCCAGCAAACACGTATCCTTCAGCCACGCCTCCGCTCTACACTGGACCGACCACAGATGTGTCCACTTCACCTTCCGTCGCGAGACTAGCCACCTCTGCACACAACCCATCCCACGTCGACAGTGGAACAAAATCCCCGAAGAACAGCTTCTCTCCACCCTCATCCACAACCAACCCACCTTCTCCGCCGACCCCAACGACGCAGCCCTCAGCCTCACGAACTGGATCACCAACTGCGCAGACAACCTCGCTCCCCTCAGACGCCCTCCAAGACAGTCCAACACCAAAAAACCTCTCTGGTTCTCTGACACCCTTAAGGAATCAAAGAAAACTTGTTGCACCCTCGAGAAAGCCTGGCGTAAGGACCACATCGCAGACAACATGACTGCCCTCAAGAACGCTACCCGCGAACACCATCACCTGATCCGCGCAGCCAAAAGGATTTTCTTCACAGACAGACTGGACAAAAACAGCCTTAACAGCAGAGAACTCTTCAACATCGTTAAAGAGCTCTCAAACCCCAATGCCAACGCCATCACGCCCTCACAAGACCTTTGCGAATCCCTCGCCACCTTCTTCCATCGTAAGATTACCGACCTACACGACAGCTTCAGACACCAGACCCAGCCGACCACCACAGAACCCACACCCCCAGTCATCACCCTCAACGCCTGGACCCACATCAACACAGAAGAGACCAAAGCCACCATGAACTCCATCCACTCCGGTGCCCCCTCGGACCCCTACCCACACTTCATCTTCAATAAAGCCGACAACATCATCGCCCGCACCTCCAGACCATCATCAACACCTCGTTTTCATCTGCTACCTTCCCCGAGAGCTGGAAACACGCTGAAGTCAACGCCCTACTGAAGAAACCTACGGCTGACCCAAGCGACCTGAAGAACTTCCGCCCCATCTCGCTCCTCCCCTTCCCTGCCAAAGTCATAGAGAAGACCATCAACAAGCAGCTTACCAACTTCCTTGAAGACAACAACCTTCTCGACCCCTCTCAGTCCGGATTCCGAGCCAACCACAGCACAGAAACCGCCCTCATCTCAGTCACAGACGACATCAGAACCCTGATGGACAATGGAGAAACAGTCGCCTCCACAACAAGGGACCAGAATACCTCAACCGTCGCCTCAGCTTCTACGCTTCCACCCGTCTTCTCCGCTCCACCAGCCTCGCTCTCGCCGCCGTCCCTCGCATCTGACGCTCCACGGCGGGTGGGAGGTCCTTCTCCTACCTGGCGGCCAAGACTTGGAACACCCTCCCCACCATCCTCAGGACCACCCAGGACCACTCCGCATTCCGGAGACTTCTCAAGACCTGGCTCTTTCGAGCAGCAGTAACCCCTTGCCCCTAGCGCCTTGAGACCCGCACAGGTGAGTAGCACGCTTTATAAATGTTAATGATTTGATTTGATTTGATTTGATATAAGAAGAAGGAATCCCAAACATGGTTGGAATGTGTTGAATCTTTTTGCAGGTCACTGGATGGTTGAGTGAAGGGCAGTAAGGTGACAAGGTATGAGGGGCTTTACAATTTAATTGCTTGGGAGCACTTGTACAGTGTATGTTTTCCAGAGCTGCGCCATCGCCTCATTGACAGCAAGCTGACTGACCCCAGGAAGCTTGCGCAGGAAGCAGACTGCTGGGAGATCACCAGGGTCCAGAAGAGGTATGGGGGAGACCACGCCAAGGGTGGGCAGGGTCCTTCTCAGAAGAAAGGGAGGGTAAGGGTAAACAGGGGAAGTTCTCTAAAGGGCCCTAACCTGGTTCCCAGGGCAAGGATTCCCAGCCCCCTAGTAAAAAGAAACCATGGTTCTCCAAAGGGAAACGTGTGGAAGGAGGTACCCCACATAAGTGTTATGCATGTAACCAGCAGAGTCATGTGAGGGGGACCCCAAATGCCCCAAGAGTACACCAGCACCCACTGGTGCTCAGTCCCAGGGTCTGGCTAGTGTAGCGCTTGGGGAGGAGTTGGTTACAGGTGGGTGGGAGCCAGCTGAGATGACCCTTGTCTAACTAGGGGACAGTGAGGTGGTCCAGAGAATCCTAGTGCCTCAGAACACTAAAAAGTACAGGCAGTGGGTGACTATTAATGGACAGAGGGTGGAGGTTCTGTGAGGCACAGGAGCCAGTGTGACTACAGTGAGGATCCACCTGGTGTCTGAAGAGTATATAGATCCCTGTGTACTTCACTAATTAGTTGCAGTGGACAACTCAGAGCGCCTATGCAGAGTGGCGCAGGTTCCCTTTGAATGGGGGGTCTCAGGTTCCGTGGAGGTAGCTGCGAGTCCAACCATGCCTGTGGATTGTTTGCTTGGAAATGACCTGGAGGATTCTCCTTGGAAGGAGGTGGAACACAGGTTACACTTGGAGATGTTGGGTCTGTGTGGGTGGGTATGCATATCTACCAGGTCAATGGCAGCCCATCAGGGTGGTCAGGATCCCCTGAAAGAGGAAGGGCAGGGGGCACAGGAATCCGGCCCTAGAAGTTCCCACGGTCTGGTAGGTGGCAGAGCCTGAGTGTGATGCCCCGGAGCCTACAGGGGAAAAGGGGGCTGAGCTGGGGGAGGTTCCTTAGCTGTCACAGTGGCAGCAGGAAGGGGGACCCACCAGGGAGGCATTCTTTGAGGCACAGAAAACATGCCCTACTCTAGTGGGTTTGCGTCAGCAGGCTGCAGACCAGGCGGCTGGCAATTGGGAGGACCGCCTCCTGTATAGTGAGCCTAAGGTTGCTGAACGTGTGTCAGCCCGTGTGCTGCTGGTACCCCAGTGCTTCAGAGCCTTCCTATTGGATCTGGGTCATGATGTGCCTTTAGTTGGACATTTGGGGCAGGACAAGACCTTTGAACAGCTTGTCACCCACCTTTACTGGCCCCTAATGCACAGGCACTCAGATGATCATTGCAGGTCTTGGCAGACTTGTCAGGCAAGTGACAAGAGTGGGGGAAATATAAGGCTCCCCTCCAACCTTTTCCAGTGGTTAGTACCCCCTTTTAAAGGGTCGGTATTGACATTATGTGGCCTCTGGATCCCAAGAGAGTCATGGGCAACAGGTCCACCCTGGTCATGGTGGACCATGCCATCCAGTACCCAGAAGCCACTCCTCTGAGGTCAATCTCTTCCCCTGTGGTGGGTCTTTTATTTATGCGGTTTTTACCCACATGGGGTTCCCTAAGGAAGTGGTATCTGATAGGGGTACCAACTTCATATTTACATTATATGACGTCTCTGTGACAGGAGTGTGAGGTAATGTATAAGTTCACTGCTCCTTACCACCACCAAAGCAATAGACTGTTTGAAAGGTTCAATCGCACATTGAAAGGCATGATCATGGGTCTGTCAGAGCCCTTGAGGCGGAAGTGGGACGTCCTCTTGCCATGCCTTTGGTTCGCCCAGAGGGAGGTGCCTAAAAAAGGGCTTGGATTTAGACCTTTTGAGTTATGGAAGGCCACCCTGTTAGGGGACCTTTGAGTCTGGTGAAGGAGGGCTTAGAGAAAGCCCCCAGTAAACCTCCATAGGATGTATTTAGCTACATACTGGCCTTCAGAAACCAGACTGCTTGCTTCAGAGCTCTGGCACAAGAGAACCTGGAAGCAAGCCAGGCAGACATGAAATGGTGGTAAGACCAGAATCCCGCTCTGGTCGAGTTCGAGTCTGGGCAAAGAGTGTGGGTAATGGCGCAAGTGGAGCCCAGGGTGCTCCAGGATAAGTGGACTGGGCCATTTGAGGAGGTGGAGTGCAAGAGCGAAGTCACCTACCTGGTGGACTTGTGGACTCCCAGGAACTCCTTAAGGGTCCTGCATGTGAACCGTCTCAAACTACACTTTAAGTAGACTGAATTGTCCATGCTCCTATCAAAAGATGTTGGGGTAGAGGAAGAAAGCAAGCCTCTTCCTGACATCCTGTCTGCTGGAGAGAGAGAAGGGTCTGTGTGGGAAGTGAACATCTCCACCTTACTGACCTCAGAACGGCAGAGGGACTGTCGCCAGGTATTGGGTGCGTTTGCCACCCTGTTCTCTTTGATCTCAGGGGTCACACACTTGTGCACACATGATGTGGACACTGGGTCAGTCCACCCATTAAACAGAAGGTTTACATGGTGACTGATAAGGTCAGGGCCAACATCAAAGACAAGGTGTCTAAGATGTTAGCCCTAGGGGTGGTTGAGTTTTCTAGCAGTCCTTGGGCCAGCCCTTTGGTCTTGGTCCCAAAGGCTGCTGCTCCTGGTGCCACTGCAGAACTTCGGATCTGTGTGGACTACTGGGGTCTCAATGCGGTCGCTAAAACTGATGCACACCCCATCCCCCGAGCTGATGAGCTCATAGATCGGTTGGGAGACTGCCAAGTACCTCAGTACGTTTGATTTGACATCTAGGTATTGGCAGATTGCCTTAATTGTGGGGGCCAAGGAGAGGTCATCATTTTCTACCCCAGATGGACACTTCCAGTTTAAAGTGATGCCGTTTGGGATGAAAAATGCCCCTGCCACATTCAAGAGATTGGTCAATCAGGTGTTGACTGGGCTGGATGACTTCAGTTTGACATACCTGGATGACATTGCAGTGTTCAGTACCCATTGGGAGGAACACTTTCAGCACCTCTGCAGAGTGTTGGAGGCCCTGCAAAAAGCAGGCCTTACTATTAAGGCAGGCAAGTGCAAATAGGGCAGAGTTCAGTGGTGTATTTGGGGCAGGTGGCACCCCTACAGCCACAAATTGACACCCTTCTGGCTTGGGAGCCTCCCAATACCCAGACTTAGGTAAGAGCGTATTTAGGCCTCACTGGCTAGTACAGGAGGTTTGTCAAGGGATATGGCACAATTGCTTCCCCCTTGAATGAGTTGACTTCCAAGAAGCAACCAAAGAAGGTGATCTGGACAGAGGCTTGCCAGACTGCTTTTGATGCACTGAAGGCTGCCATGTGCACAGTACCTGTGCTGAAGGCACCTGACTATTCCAAGGACTTTGTTGTGCAAACAGATGCCTCAGAGCATGGTATAGGAGCAGTACTCTCACAGCTTAATGAAGAGGCCCTAGATCAACCTGTAGCTTTCATTAGCAGGAGGTTGCTTCCCAGGGAACGTAGGTGGAGTGCAATTGAGAGTGAAGCTTTTGTTGTGGTCTGGGCACTGAAGAAGCTATGGGCCAGATGTAGCAATGTCAGAATTTGCAATTCTGAAATTGCGAGTCGGTGCGACTCGCAATTTCCGAATCGCAAATCCTGATGCAGAACGGTGTCTCAGACACCGTCTGCGAATCGCTATGGGGTCCCACCTCAGTAATATTATTGAGGTGGGTCGCATTTTGCGACCCCATAGCGATTCACTGCACTCACAGGGATGGTGGCCTGCTGAAGACAGCAGACCTCCATGTCTGTGACTGCTTTTTAACTAAAGCGGTTATTTTTATTTTTATTTTGCAGCCCGTTTTCCTTAAAGGAAAACGAGTTGTAAAATAAAAAAAATAACAAAACATTTGGTTTCATTTTTTCAGAGTAGGCAGTGGTCCATTGGACCACTTCCTGCTCTGAAAAAAACTTTTTGGCAACATTCACAAAGGGGATGGGGTCCCATGGGGACCCCTTCCCTTTTGCAAATGCGTTATCACCAGTGTGACACTGGTGGTAACTGCGAATTGCTTTGCGACCGCATTCGCGGTCACAAAGCAATTTAGCATTCTGATGCGAGTCGCAAATAGGAAGGGGACACCCGCGGGGACAATTGCGAGTCGCATTCACAATTTGCGAGTCAGTACCAACTCGCAAATTGTGAAAGAGCATTACGATGAGCATTTTGCATGGCGCAAACTGCGATTTTCGCAGTTTGCACCATGCAAAATGCTTGCTACATCTGGCCCTAAGACCCTACTTGTTTGGGACTCACTTCTGGGTACAGACCGACCACAGGCCCCTCAGATGGTTAGTGCAGATGAGGGGTGAGAATCCAAAACTGTTGAGGTGGTCCATTTCTCTACAGGGGATGGATTTTATGGTGGAAAACTGCCCTGTTACAGAACACGCCAATGCTGATGGTCTGTCCAGATTCTTCCGCCTTAGTGATGAGAACTCCCATGAGGTTGGGTAGTTGCTCCCCACTTTCAGCTGGAGGTGACACGTGTTAAACTTGGCATCCTTGGTGTGGTCTCCTCTGACTTTTTGCTTCTGTTTCCCAGGTTGTTGATGTATGCTGGACTCTGTTTTTGCTGTTTTCGATACTCTGGGCACTTTACCACTGCAATCCAGTGCTAAAGTGCAAGTGCTCCTATGTAAAATGTATGTGTAATTGGCTTTCCATGATTGGTATATTTGATTTACTACTAAGGGCCTGATTCCGACCCCGGCGGTCAAGGACCGCCGGGGCCGGGGTCGGCGGGAGCACCACCAACAGGCTGGCGGTGCTCCCCAGGGTATTCTGACTGCGGCGGTTCAGCCGTGGCCAGAAAGGGAAAACCGGCGGTCTCCCGCCGGTTTTCCGCTGCCCTGTAGAATCCTCCATGGCGGCGCAGCTTGCTGCGCCGCCATGGGGATTCTGACCCCCATACCGCCATCCTGTTCCTGGCGGCTTCGCCCGCCAGGAACAGGATGGCGGTATGGGGTGTCGTGGGGCCCCTGGGGGCCCCTGCAGTGCCCATGCCAATGGCATGGGCACTGCAGGGGCCCCCGTAAGAGGGCCCCACCCTGAATTTGCAGACACTGAAATTCGCGACGGGTGCTACTGCACCCGTCGCACATCCTCCACTCCGCCGGCTCCATTCAGAGCCGGCATCCTCATGGAGGGGTGTTTCCCACTGGGCTGGCGGGCGGCCTTTTGGCGGTCGCCCGCCAGCCCAGTGGGAAACCCAGAATACCTGCGGCGGTCTTTTGACCGCGCAGCGGTATTCTGGCGGTTCCCTCCAGGCGGGCGGCTCCCGCCGCCCGCCGGGGTCAGAATGACCCCCTAAGTCACTAGTACAGTGCAGTAGAGGTGCCTAGGACCTGTAAATTAAATGCTACTAGTGGGCCTACAGCACTGGTTGTGCCACCCACATTAGTAGCCCTGTGAACAAAGCTCAGACCTGCCACTGCAGAGTCTGTGTGTGCAGTTTTAAACTGCCAAATCGATTTGGCAGGTGTTCCCACTTGCCAGGCCTAAACCTTCCCTTTTTATACATGTAAGGCACCCCTAAGGTAAGCCCTAGGTAGCCCCATGGGCAGTGTGCAGTGTATGTAAAAGTTGGGGCATGTACTTATGTGGTGTACATGTCCTAACAGTGAAATACTGACAAAGTCTATTTTCACTGTTGCAAGGCCTATGTCTCTCAGAGGTTATCATAGGGGCTGCCTTTATATATTATTAAAGTGCAGTTTCCCTTTGGGAGCAGATAGACATGTGGTATTTGCAGTCTCTGATCTCACAATTTAAAAATACATCTTTATTTGAAGTTGTTTTTTAGATTGTGTGTTTGAAAATGCACTTTTAGAAAGTAGGCATTTTATTTCTTAAACCTTTCTGTGACTCTGCCTGTTTGTGGATTCCCTGTCTGGGTCAGTTTGACAGTTGGGCTGGTTGCACCTCCCTCTAGACAGTGACAGAAAGGGTGCTGGGGTGTGGCCTGCATGTCCTGATGAGCCATCTGTGCTAGGAGGGAGGGGAGGAGTGGTCACTCACACCTGAAAGGGATGTGCCTGCCCTCACACAATGCAGTCTCCGACCCCCTGGTGTATGTCTGGGGCCTGGCCTGGGCAAGGCAGGATCTTGAAAACAACAGAGACTTCTCTATGAAGTAGGCCTACTTCAAAGGCAGAAAGGGGTATAAGAAGAGCCCCCAAAACCCCTGAAAATTAGATCACTGCTGGAATTAAGAGGAGCCTCTGCCAAGGAGAAGAGCTGAAGAGATGAGGAGTAGTGCAGCCCCTGCCTGTGACTGTGCTTTGTTTGACTATCCTGCAGTTGCTGCTTCTGCCTGTGAAAGGGCACAAAGACTGGACTTTGTTGTGCATTCCTGCTTGAGAAGAATCTCCCAGGGTTTGAACTGAGCTTGCCTCCTGTTGTTGAAGTGTCAGGGCCATCAACGTCTTTCTCTGCCATCACCTAGACTCTATGCTGAGACTCCTGCCCTGCCAAGTGGTGCCCTATCGAGTTCCTGGGCCCTTGAAAGGTGAAGTTGGCAAAGAAGAACTGAAAATCCATGCACAGACCAACATGCGCGGAAATTTTTGACACACCTTCGATGACGTGCCTGATAAACGAAGCGCCGCCAGCTTTTGTGGCTGAAATCAATGCGCCACCTGCATCGCGGTTGGAAGATCGATGCAACATGGCTGGAGAAACAACGCGCAACACCTGTTAACAGAGGCTGATAACGACACAAACTCCACACAGTGCCGTTCTGTGATAATGTGCGATTTTCAAAGCAACATCGCTGGGCACGGAAAATCAGCACAAAGCCTGCCTGGACCCAAGGTGCCTGTCCAGATCGATGCACCACTCTTGCAGGAGAGAAGAAATGACACATGCCGACCTGACCAGAGGAGGAACGATGCACGGTCTCACTTAAGGGTGAGAAGTCAATGCATCATTGGCCTTTTTCAACGCATACTCGCCCGTGCTTCTTTATTTTGACGCTGCCCAGGCACTTTTGTGAAATAATAGCATTCTAACTGTTTTCTAAGGATTAAAACTCTTATTGTTTTGAAAATCCATAAACTTACTTGTGTATGTTGGATCTTTGTCGTTTTGGTCTTGTTTTGTTTAGATAATTATCAGCTATTTTTCTAAATCTGTATTGTGACATTTTGTAGTGTTTTCATTGAGTTACTGTGTGTGTTGGTACAAATACTTTACACATTGCTTCTGAAGTTAAGCCTGCCTGCTCATGCCAGGATACCAAGGGGGTGAGCAGGGGATAACCAAGGGTGTTTCACTAGAGTGAAGGTCCTTGCTAGGTCAGGGGGTAATTTGACTGCCAACCAAAGACCCCATTTATAACAATATGAAACCTCACATATCTATCTTCCTGCATGGATGCATGTTGGACATGGCTATGTAGTTATATTAGTGCCACCAATGTTTCTGTTTGTGGGAACCCATCTGATGATCATTTAAGTTTATCAATGATAATGTGATACAAATGCATTTTCATTAGTAGATAAGTTGACTTTTGTGCAGACTCCAATACACAATACCAGGCCTGGGCCATTTAAGTGGTAAATGTTTGCAGATAAGTCAGACATATGTGTGCATGCCACAAACTAGATACTTACAATCGGCCACAACATGTTTCTTACGGCTGTCACAGACAATGACAAACAACTGTGTAGCAGTGTTGCAGTCAGGGAATGATGGCAGCCTAGTCAGCATTACTACTGTGAGACTTTTTATGCCCACTCAGACCCATGGTTGCATGTTTTGGCACTGGATGACACTGCTCCACTCTGCTAAATCCACTGTGCACATGCCTCAGGCCCCTGACTGTGTCAAGAGTCAATGTGGTCTCAGCATTGGGGTTAAGGGCTGTTGGACGAGGATCTAGCTACATCATGATAGCTCTTAAGCAGAGCAATGCACTGTCCCCCGCAGACTGACACATGCACATGTGATCACATGGCCTGTGATTTTCATTTGTCTTTGGAGTACTTGATGTCAAGCTCGCCCTATCATGTACAGAGGACTGGCTACTTGTACGTGTAGGACATGTCTCATCATTTGGCATGGTTTAACAGACATGGTGATAGGATCTTAGTAATTTCCATTTGCAGCTTGGTTAGGGCTTCTATCTCTAGTTAAACTTCTAATTTTTGTATGACTCAGGGGACAGGTGATGTTATCTGTCACTGCCTTCGGTAGAATAGTATGCGATGGTCAACTACAAAGTTGTTGTAGCAAACATGAGTGAGTTATGTACTGACCTAGACATTCTCTGTGAACATAGGTTGGGTGATCACTTGGTGACATTGTTGTGTTGCACAGTCAGTATTGGTCTATATGTGTACCTTCTCCAACATTTAAGGCATATCTTGGTTTGAATAAATTTAGGCCTCCATTGCTGGCATTCTGTAGGATGCTTACACTTTGCACACATTTCCACTGCAACATTGTCCGGTCATATGTGGACCGGATGCTACTTGTGTTCTGTGTAATTTGAAGATATACTCATCTTCTAATACTGGCTACGTGATAATTTCCCTCCCATTTGCAGACTTTGCAAGATTACATGACTTCCACACACACATGACAGACAATACACCTGCCACAGCAATTGTGTAGTCTCCAAGTTACCTCCTCATGTTCTATCTCTAAGTGTCTGTGGGATTCTCTCAGCTGCCCTACACATCCTTTGATGTACATGGGTATGCACTCAAATCTGCATTCCACAACCTATGTCACTGTCACCATGAGGGTATCTTGTTGGTGTGTGAAATCATTTCAGTGGTTGATTTTTGATTTGCCAAATGCTACCTATCTGTCTCCTTCTTAAGCCATACAATTTAGGATGGGTCTGTGACATGTTTAGACATTGCTAGACAGACTTTCACATCCCACACCTGATTGACATGATGGAGACCTACACATTTTTGGGATTTTTTTCACAGTAGGTAACGTTCTCCTCGGCAGGCATGTGAGTGTCAATGAGAGGTGTGTTTCCTATGTGGTGTGTGATGATATCATACAGACTATACTAGGTTACCTTACTAACACATGTCAACCATTGTAGGCAAATGCAAACCCTTCCCTACCTAAGCCATACACACATACATCGGTCTTCACATGTATATCCTGATTAGCTGTAGCATGTGTCAAGATAGCAGATTTGTGTGACAAGTGTGTTATAATGTACGTACAGAGTCTGACAGACTCTGCCTACATTCCACCCAGACATTCATTTGGTGGTTCATTCTCCCTTTTTATTGTTAAATCCTGGCTGTGGGCCATATGTATGGAGAGTGGATCAGTACCTATTGCTCCTTCACTTGTCTAGAAACCCTTAGCGCACTCCACAGCCAACATGTGTGCACTATATTTGAGGTATAGCACACCATGTGGCAGGATTGGGCCCAATGGCGGTGTCGGTACGTAACGCCATTGGTATACGGTGCAGGGTAGGCTCAAACTTTGGTTCCTAATGCCGAACAGTCAATGAAGGTCCATTGAAACCAATGGTATCCTCTCTTGTCACAAGTGCTCAGTGCTGGCGTGACAGCTACCCGCCTGAGATAGGACACAGTTTAGTTCCTATTTTTCTAGTCCACCATTTGGAAACAGCCCCCACTGCATGTACGTCCCCCTTGCATACATCTTGCCAGGAGTGGGATGATATGGGAAAAGGGGTAAGATTTTGAACAATGTCTACTTAAACCCACATATTTTTTGTGGTGCTGTAATCTAGGTCTTCGAGAGCTACATGGCCGTGAGTTATGTGACACTGATTTGTGGCATGGAAGCGCTAGACCCTCCTACATCACAACCTATGTTCCAACCATCTTTGTAACTGTTGTGTTTCTTTCCTGCTTTCTGAGGTATGAACAACATTTCAATGGTATATGTAGTGGAGAATGAGTAGACCATGGATATTCTGGTGCAAAGTGATTTATTGGTGATATTTACAAAGTGATATTAGTAGTAGAGTGTCTAGATGTTGAAATTCTGTACAATTTGTTGTCTCCTGTGAACTCTAGTAGCAGTGTTTTGTAGTCCCCCCTCCACCTGTGCTACACTATTGTCATCCTCCTCCTCATTAGGGACATCTACTATTTCATCCCAGGAGACATAAGTCCGTATACATATTTTATTTGTTGGACCTGGCCATTGTGACAGGTTCATCTCTTTACTTTTTGCCTCCTTCCTGCTATTTTTTCAGACCTCTCGCTGTTGGCTCTTGGACTCTGAGCACTTTATCACTGCTGATCAGTGCTAAAGTGCAGGTGCTCTCCCATCTAAAGTTGGTATGATTGGCTTATACCTATTTGGCATATTTAATTTACCTGTAAGTCCCTTGTGCACTGGTATCTCTATACCCAGGGCCTGTCAATTAAATGCTACTAGTGGGCCTGCAGCGCTGCTTTCGCCACCCACTGAAGTAGCCTTTCAAGCCTGTGTGCGCAGTTTTCTGCTGCAGGGACCTGGAATCCAAATTTACTAGCCAGGCCCAGAACTCCCCTTTTACTACATGTAAGTCACTCCTAAGGTAGGCCTTAGCTAGCCCTATGGGTAGGGTGCTATGTATGTAGAAGGCAGGACATGTGCCAGGTTGTGTGGCTTGTCCTGGTAGTGACAAACAGCCTAACCTGGTGTCTCACTGCTGTGAGTGCTGCCTTCTCATAGGATTGCATAAGTAATGCCCTGCCTTCTGCAAAGGGTGTATTGTCTGATTTATGAGGAGAAGTGTAGGCATGTTTGGCATGGTTGTAATTGTGATGAGAAATGATGCTTATTGGTGTAAGTGGATTTTTTATTACTATTACAGAAATACCACTTCTAGAAATTGAGCATTTCTCTGGGCTTCTGACTCTGGTCTTTTGCAGCTCGACTCCAATCCACATCTGGGCAGAGTGACTGTTGGGCTTTGTGCATACTTTTCAGACAGCCAGTACACAGGGAGGGTGGAGGTGTCACAGAGGTGCATCTGCATACTGAATAGTCTCCCTGGGCTGACAGAAGGGAGAGGCGGGGCACACCTGCATTTGTAAAGGCTGTGCCCTGGCCTCACACAATAGGGTTGTTTACCCCCAACTGATGTTTAGATCCTGTGCTGGAGGAGAGAGGGGGCACTCCAAAAACCAGCTGTAACTGGTTGGAACCTCCTCTCCCCTTCCTTTGTGAACACACTGTAAAATTAAGTAGAAGTACAGGGGAGTTTTCCCCACAATTGGGGAACTGTTGGAACTTACCTGGAACTGGACACGGACTGCTGGAGGGACTTACCAGGAACCGCCATGGACTGCTACTTGTGTGATGACCTGTGACCTGCAAGGTCACTAGGAGAGACTGCCATCTGCCTGCAACCCCCTTGCGCTGACCTGCTCCTGGGCCCTACCACCTGTGCTCCTTTTTCCCTGACCTTTGTCCCCTAGGGGCAGGGTGCCGTGGCCCATGACCTCTTCAACTGCCAAAGCACATGAGGAGGGCTTCTCCTTCATCACATAGCACCTGGAGAGCGCTTGATTTGCGGTTCACAATGCACCCTGAGAGTGCCTTGTGTTGTAGAGCAATATAGCCTCAAGGAGCACTGTATATTGAAATTATTGGTGCTTGAGAGCACCTTGCCACTGGGGAGAATCACCGGCATGACCCGGGCATTGTAAAATTCCAAAGCGCGAGGGACCCGCTGCTTCTGGAACCCCCGGGAGACCTGTGATTGTAACGAAGGAGCGAGCACACTCCTACCTTGCCCCCGGGGCGAAGCACGCTCTGAGGAGCGCCCCTGGGCACAAGCAGGCACCTACTTTGGTGCCTGCACACTGCTGCGGCCCGGGCGGACCTTTTTGAAAAAGGAGACGTCGGGTGGGGAAGGAAGCCTCATCGGAGGCTTCCCGCCCCACCGGAGCCCCATTTCATTTGGTGGACAGGCGGGGGGAAGGAAGCCCCATTGGAGGCTCCCCCTGCCCCAACGAAGTCCTGAGTGATCCTCTGAGACCACAGCTGAGGTAGAAGCCTCGCCAGAGGCCCCCGCGCTGCCGGTCTCCCTGTGTGGCCCCACGTGTAGTTTTGAGGCAGTGTTTTGGCCACCTCACCCTCTGGAGGGCCAGTTGAGGCCCAGAGGGGCCCCCAGAGGGGCCAGTATAAATCGGAGGGGGTGCGTGGCGGTCCCCCAAGAGATCATGAGGCCCCCATTTTTGCACAGTGGCCCCCTTTGTTAGCTTCTGGGTACTGGAAATGTCGCTCATCATAAACACAGTTACTTTCCAAAAGGCATCCCTATTTCTTAGGTTCCTAATATGGACTTTATGGAATTATATGTCAACCTGTTTTATGATGTGCTACATATATGTTTTGCTAATGTTCCTTTTATGGACATGCTCTGCTAATATGTTTTCTTCACTTGCCATATGTTTTATAATTTTCCTGACATGGGTGTTTATGAAATTATTATGACAAGTGCATTTGTTTAGTAATGTGATTCCTGACTACTGCTTATGTGCCAGAATACTAGGTAACCTGTGTGTTATATGTGACTACTGCTGGTTCTGCAGAGTAACTAATGTGTAACGTTCTGACAACTGCTAAGGTAGCAGGATATTACTGACAAGTTGTGTTTGGTCTAATAATTGTGTTGTGTATAATAAAGTATATTTTCATACAACTTGGTGTTGCGTTTCCTTTGTGGTGGGGATAGTGCGTCACATGTTTTGTGTGTGTTGTGCAAACGTTTAACACATTGCCTCTGGGATAGGCCTGACTGCTCGTGCCAAGCTACCAAGGGGGTGAGCAGGGGTTATCTTGGACGTGTAATTCCCTTGCCCTGACTAGAATGGGTGGGTTCTGCCTGGCTTAGGTGCATACCCTATCCAACCAGAAACCCAATTTCTAACAATTCAAGATAGCACGTACAAGTATCATCTTGCATACTATGGGTGGTTCATACAACAGGCTTCCTCCTGTCAGGGCCAGGCACCTGAACCTTTGACTTCAAGAGCCCAAATGTCCTCTCCACCACATTTTGTATCTTTCTGTGACCTTCATTGTATGCCCGCTCTTCCACTGTTGTCAGGTTGCCAAAAGGAGTCACCACCCATGGCTGAATGCCGTAACCTCGGTCGGCTGCAAAGGAATGAGAGAACATGTGTCGGTAATGCTTATTTGTGGTTTTGTATGTTCCATGGCAGATGTTAGTTTTAGGTGGAATGGTGACTCAGACTTGCTTATGGTGTTGTGTGTGTTCCTGTTTTGTGGATTGGTTGCATTGGTTTGTGTTGATGGACTTTACTATCATGGGCTGTGGCTCAGGTGCCTGGTGATTGTCAAAATAAATCTGAACTGACAGTTCAACCATGCCAAATGTGTGTTGTGTTGTCCATATCTGAGGCTGTATCCTATTGTTAGTGGAACCTACCTCCTCCTTGCACCAAAATGGTGTCATTTGCATTGACACCATGGTAGCCCTACAAAGCAAAACTCAGGCCTCCATGTTGCCATGTGGCACTACACATGCAGTGCAGCACTTAGTGACCCTTTGTAGCAGATTATGCATGTGAAAGCAATCATGTGTACAAGGGTGTGATTCACACAATTGGAGGAGTAGCAAAATAGGTGCAGAGGAATCTCCAAGGTTCCTATACATGATTTATCAGACACTTTCAACACATGCACAGTGCAAGCGTTGAGAGGGGGAACACAATATGTTTGCATGGGTCCCTATGTATGGGGCATGAAGGGTCAGGTATGTTCTCAATACTCCCACAGAGTCCTACTATGGCTTCCATTATCTTTCCAGTATTGCAACTACTCTGAGCCATGGTGGGCCGTTTCTAGTATATGATGCACACATGGTGGAGTTAGGGGGGCTAAGTGACGCATGTGAAGTGGCAGTGGACTGGGTGCTGCACAACTTTTCATCAATCTGCCACTTGGTCTTTCATGGCTGGTGATGTTGTATTCCTAGGTGTGCAGCACAATGCAGCAGACAGGGGAAGATGCACACAACAGGTACCTCAGGTATATGTAGGTGATATGTAGCTGGTGATGGCAACACTTGGGTGGAATTTGATATTGGTGCTGCGAGAGGCTTGAACACCATGACAAATGTGGGGATATGCCTATGTGTGACTTTCTTTACATTGACATGGCCTAAGTCATTCACAAAGCTAAACTCTTCTTTTTTTGGTGTAATGTGTGTGGGATCTGTACTTAGTTGTCAACCAGTGGACACTTGTAGTGGTTTGGGACCAGCTTCTGTATACAAAGGGGACATAGCTCCACCTGTCCTTCACATGATGAGCCAGTCATGTTGTCCTTGTATTTTGCACAAATGGGTGTATATGTGTGTGAAGTGCAATGAATGCAGTGTAGTGTGGCATGTGGCATCTGTGTTATTGTCTGTACATCTGTGTTCCCATTCCCATGTGTGTTTACTGTGGTGTATGTCTTGTTTGTCCTACAAGGTTGGTGTGTTGTCTGTGTAATGATTGTTATGGAGGCTTACCTACAATTATCCCTTTGCCATATTCCCCATCCTGAACCGCTCCTTGATAGTGGAATGCCAGAATATGTAGGCATCATGGCCACTGCTGGGATATTTGGCTAGGGTGTTTGTGAAGAGTCCACAGTGGTCCACAATGGCCTGCACATTTATCGGATGGGTGTGCTTGCGATTCCTGTACAGGTGTTTGTTTGCTGTGGGTAGCACAAGCTGGACATGGGTGCAGTTCATTGCACCAGTACATGTGGGATGTTGGGGAAGCAGATGTGGTGGGGCGTGAGGCGGATGATTGCATCCAGAACCTTTGGTAGGAAAGCCGAGAAGGATGGCTGAGAGATACCATCCACTTGTGCACCCGTTGTCTGAAATGATCCTGATGCCAGCACATGGAGGACAGCTAGGAGTTTAGTCATGGGTGGAATAATTGTTGGAGTTTCCACCCCTGCAGTGATGTCTGGCGCTATGTGGTGCAGCAGGCGTACAATGGACTCCTGCTTCAGAAGGTAGGTTCTGATGACATCTTGTTCCCTGAGCCCAAGGATGGCTGTGTGCTGTCGAAATATCCTCTCCCGCCTTCTGCGCTTCCTTTGTGTCTGCTGCAGGGTTTTTGGGTTGCTGTGGTGGTGCTGGAGGGACCTGTTGTTGTTGCTGTTGTCTGTGTTGTGTGCCAAGCTGGAACATTAACAGTTCCAGGTTGTCCGAGAGGTTGCCAATGCTCCTTCTCTGTGTTTTCCTGAAGTAGTAGTGTGTGGGCATCATTTTAACGCCTGGTCTAACCATGCATTAAAATTTGATGCAAATTGGGCTTTGCTTCATTTTTTGGGACCGGTTCCATTATGTGTGTCATTTTAGCATGAGGGTGTAAATATGGCGATAGAGGGCTAGCGCCATTTTTTAGAAGGGAACGCCTACCTTGCATATCATTGTCGCAAAATGACGGGAGGTGGTTGGCGTTCCCAAAAAATGACACTAACTCATATATTTTGTTGTTAGGCAGGTCTAGCAACAAAATAAAAATATGGCTGTGGGTTAGCACCGCTTTAAAAAAAATGATGCAAAAGCGGCACAAACCTTTCTTAAATATGGCCCCTGGTATCTTCATGTAAAACCAACTGGTGATACTCACTAGCCAAATCCATAGTGGTGAACACTGCTGCTCCTGTAAACATGGAGACAAGTTCATCAATATTGAGCAAAGGATTTTGATCAACTCATATGGCCTCATTCACACTACAGAGTTCCACACACACTGAGCTACCACAAATATTTTACAGTTACAACTGTCAGGGAAACCCATGGTGAGGACCCTGATGATGTCCTGTTCACACAACCTTTTTATTTTCTGTATAATTAATCAGAAAATTCATCAGTTTATGTCATATTGGTGTAAATATTTTAAAATAATTATTTTATGTTTGAACCCTTTGTAAACTTCTAGTTGTTAAGTAAATACTTCAAGGAAGTGCTTAGCTAGATCTTCTAGATCTTTGCTCATGGAGGCAACCGCAAAATTGATTCACCTTTATTTGCAACAAAAAAAACCTTTAGGAAATCCACCCTTAATCTTGAGAACAGATCAAAAGAAACCTATATCTTAATGTGATGTCAGGTACAACTTCCAGGACTGACTTCTGTGAGAATCAACTCTATAACTGGCCATAATGATTAAAATAGTTAATGTGCAATTATGGAATACCTCGCACAGGAATCCACCATCATGTGGAAACTAATGCCATTCAATTTAATGAAGGCGATAATTCTATTGTCCCTTACACAGAAAACCTGACTAGGTTTGAATCCATCATCTGAACTGTGTAAATATTTAGCTGCTACATTAACTTTGTTGTGAGATAAAGATTTACACATGCTGGAGAATCAATCAATCAATCCAGCAATCAGCCGGTTCTTGTAGAGCGTCAGCTTGTCACCCCAGGGGGTTTCCAGGTGCTGGTTTAGAGCTGTTGCTTTTGCCCAGCTTGCAGGGGTGGTGGTTGAAGAGCCAGGTCTTTAGCTATTTTCTGAAGTCCTTCAGGGAGGGGAGCTCTGAAAGTGAAGGGGGAGGAAGTTCCTTGCTTTGGTGGCAAGGTGGGAGAAGGAGCGCCCTCAGAAGCATTTACTGCATATATGGGGGACATGAGCCTGGGGGAAGGTGGCTGAGCAGAGTTCTCTGGTTGGTCGGTGGAATGTGAGATGGCTGTTGATGTAGAAAGGTCTGGTTTCATGGAAGGTCTTCTATGCTTACTGAGGAGTTTGAAGAGGCATCTTGGCTGTACAGGGAGCCATTGGAGGACCCTGAGGTGGGGAGTGATGCTGGTCCTTCTGGGGAGGTCCAGGACGAGTCTTGCTGCAGAGTTCTAGGTGACCTGAAGGCGGTTAAGGAGCTGCTTGGTGGTTCCGGCACTGAGTGCGTTGCCATTGTCAAGGCAGCTGAAGATGAGGGCTTGAGTGACTGTCTTCCTGGTGGAGATGGGAATCCAACAGAAGCTCTTGCGGAGCATGTTTAGGATGTTGTAGCGGGCAGAGGAGACAGCGGTGATCTGTAGCTTCATTGGTGTCAAGGATGATCCCGAGGTTGCATGCATGGCTGAAGGGTGGGTGTCGAGGACCGAGGGCAGTGGGCCACCTTGTGTCATTCCAGGGGTATGGCTTGTTTCTAAAGATGAGGATCTCTCTTTTGTCTGAGTTCAGTTGGAGGCCGTTTAACCTCATTCAGGTGACAATGTCTGTCATGGTGTTTTAACGAGGTGGGTGTCGCCTGCATAGGAGATGATATTGACTCTGTGTGGGCGATGGTAGCTAGAGTCATCATGTAGAAATTAAAGAGGGTGGGGCTGAGGAAGGAGTTCTGAGGGATGACACAGATGATGCCTCTGCAGGCGCAGATGAAGGGTGTAGGGTGGAGCGCAAATTGCTGCCTTGTCTTATTCTGTGCCAGGGAGACGTTCCATGGTGTGGTGGAGGGGTTCCCCATGCAACACCCATGGATTTTGATGCATCCCCAGATTTACAGGAGCCTGTAAACCTGGTTATGTGCCTAAAACGTACACCTTCCCAGGTGCAACAAGGAGAAATATATTTATTTCTCTTAATTTTTTCCTCTAAAAAGTGTCCCTAAATTGTTTTTGTGCAGGAAGTTCCTCTTTCCTGCACAAAAACAATCCTGTTTACAACACAGACACCTTGCACCGAGGCTCAAGGGTACCTACCTTCACGCAAGACTATTGAAACGGCACCAGAGCCAGGGGAAAGGACAGGAATGGGCCATATCCCATAGATACAGCACATTCCTGCCCTTTCACTTTGATGCAGGACAGCACAGCAAGGTGACTTGATGCACTGCCCTGCACCAAAATCCCCATATGTTTTTGCTGCAACTTTTAACTGCATACTCACAAGAATCTAAGCAAGCAATCACATTAGATTCTAACGTTGTAAGTTTCTTGAATTCCTTAAGTCCTGGACCTCACTCATAGTGTCTTAAGAAAGGTAATTTGTGAGTAGAATCACAATTATCACCTCTTAATACTTCCACATAAGCTACAAAAACCTCAAATCAATCTTCCTAAGACATTGTAAACTCTCCTGAACATGGGAGAAATACTGGAGGTACACCAAAGGAAGATATAGTGAATTTAAATTAACAACACAAGTGTAGCAACAATACGAATAGTACACAAAACAACAAGGAAAAACATTTAAAAAAATTGTGCAATGAATTGAATTAAATGTTTCCCAGTATTTGGTCTCCATGACGTGCATACATCGATATTTATGGACTGTGGGCCTTGAAACACTTCAAATTCTGCAGGCCACAATACCTCCCAATCAAAGACAATGAGCTCCTGCGACAACAATCAATGATCTGTGAAAATAACAACCTACGGGGTCAGAGATCACAGGAAGTCAACAATGACTTGTGAAAATACCTTAGGCCAAAGGGACAGCAGAAATAAATCAGCTAAGGCATAGCAGTAGCTAAGTAAGTGCATGTACCGGTTCAGGCACAGCAGTCCAATATACAATGGAAGGCAATCTAGTGGTGCAGCAGCACACAGTAGCATTAAAGAGGAGCAGGCAGTCCTCTCCTGTTCCTCATCAGTGGTATGGGAATGTAGATATGACACTCTCTAGGTAAGTAGATATATTTCATTATGCAATCTTCCAATAGGTGAATACAATTTATTTCAAGATAGAAGATGCTACTGCAGCAATCCATTGCAGAATATAACTGACAAGACCAAACCATTACACTCTATGAGACATACACATCACTCTACATGATGACCACATCATTGGAATCGCTCTCTACATCCTCACTGACATTCCGTAACTGCACACACAACCCAGAACTTAACAATGTCCATAATCGCCATATCCAAACACTGTGGCCCAGCATGCAGGTGGGCTGATGCCTTCCTCTCAGACAGAGCTTTCTGTTTGGCACACACCTAACACATCGACTGAGACCACCACAACACAAATCCAGTGCATCCTACTCAATGCACATTCGCTATTTAAACACATCACTGTGGTCTGAGAGACGATCTCCTCCCTCACCCCGGAAGTCATCTTCCTCACAGAAACCTGGCTCAACCCCACCTCTGTACCAGACAACACCACTGCCATTCCCAAAGGTTGCAAATTAACACAACAGGACTGAACCAACAAGCACGGAGGTGGAATCACCATCATCTACAGAGACACCATCTGCTGCACGACATCCCCTGATGACCTGACACCGGTAATGGAACACCTCAAATTCCAACTCCACACAGATGGAAAAAGCACCATTCAGAGGCACCCTTGCTTACAGACCACCATGATCATACCTCAGATTTTGCAACGCCATCCTGGAACTCATCGCCCCGCAAGCAATCACCTCTGAGCACTAAATATTCCTAAGGGACCTCAACTTCGACCTCGAAGACCCCAGTGACTCCAGTTCCACCGACCTTGTGGAAAGCTTGAGCAACATTGGCCTCAATCAGCTCATTAACAACACTACCCACATCGCAGGACACATGCTCAACCCCATTTTCACCTCCAGTGACAGAGACAGGTACATCCACACCACACCACTCACCTCGACCGACCACCACAGCGCACACTTTACCATCTCCAGACACACATACCCTGGCACTGTGCATCCCAGGTCCATGAGAAGAAACTGGAAAAAGGTATCAGAAGACCAGTGCAATAACACTTTTCACTTCTTTCTCCCATACTATACACAACCCTGGAGAAGCTTTTCTCAGTGGATCACAGAACGCGGCGATGCCAGCACCCCCTCCAAGAAACCCAAGGTCAAAGAACAAAGCAAAAGAGAAAGTTGGTTTACAGAGGAACTGCACTCCTCCAAATGCAACTGCTGACATCTTGAAAGGAAGTGCTGCATAAGCAAAAAGGCAGAAGACCGCACCACTTTCAGGACCTTCCTCAAGCAGTACCACTACCTTCTGAAAGAAACCAAGAAGAACGTACTATCAGACCAAAACAAAGTGATCAAAAACCACAGCAAAGACCTCTTTGCCATCGTGAAGGAGTTCACCAATCCTGCAGCCACTGGAACTGTGCGAGAACCTCAGGAACTTCTTCTACAACAAGATCTCAGCAATCTACAAAAACTTTGAACCCCAACCCTGCACCGCAGACAGCATCAACCAGCTCATATGCACAAACTTGAAGACCAAACACCTTCTCACCTGCTGGGAACTCCTCACCATGCAAGACACTGTCTCCATCATGAACTCCGTACACTCAGGAGTGCCCACGGACCCTTGCCCCCACCACATCTTCAGCCTCAGAAGCAAGACATTCACTGTAGCCTCCTTCCCAGAGGTCTGGAAGCATGCTGAAGTGAGGCCTCTCCTGGAAAAAACATCCACCATCCCAGATGAATTGAAGAACTACCGACCCATCTCTCTTTGCCCCTATCCATCAAAAGTCCTCAAGAAAGCAATGAACCAGCTACTCACCCAACACCTAGAAGACCATAACCTCCTGGACCCCTCCCAATCTGGATTTTGGACTAACCAAAGCACTGAGACAGCCCTGATTGTAGCCACAGATGACATTAGAGCCCTCCTGGACCGTGGGTAAACAGTAGCCTTTATCCTCTTGGACTGGTCCACCACGTTTGACACTGTCTCCCACCGTATCCTGAACAACAGACTTCACCAGGTCACGGTTCAAGAGAAACACCCTCAAATGGATTGTCTCATTCCTTACCATCAGAATCCAAAGGATCAGTCTCCCACTGCTCACCTCAATCAATCAATCAGTTTTTGTAAAGCACAACTACTCCCCCGTGAGGGTCTCAAGAAACCTCAAAGCCCAAGAAGGTCATCTGTGGAGTCCCCCAAGGATCATCCCTCAGCCTGACCCTCTAAAAACAACTACATGACCCCTGTGGCCTTTACTGCCAGATCACATAGACTCAACATTATCTACTATGCCGACAACACACAGCTCATCCCCTCACTGTCCAAAGATCCCTTCACCACAAAACCTAACCTCCACAGATGCATGATGAAAATAGTGGATTGGATGAAGTACAACTGTCTCAAACTCAACACTGAAAAAATGGTAGTCCTCATCTTTGGAAACAACACCTCACCATGGACTGACACATAGTGACACATGGTGACCCATGGTGACACACGGTGACCCACAGGGCTCGGCACACCCCAACAGACCACGGCCGTAACTTTGGCCTCATCCTGGATAGCAAGCTATCCATGAAGAAACAAGTTGATGTGGTCTCATCCACCTACTTCAAAACCCTTTACATGCTCCGCAAGATCTTCAGATGGCTCCCGGCAGACACCAGAAGTACTGTTACTCAGGCTCTCATCACCACCAAACTGAACTACGGAAACACTATCTACTTAGGAGACACAGCACACATCCTGAAGAGACCCAGAAAATACAGAACTCAGCAGTAAGACTTGCACTCAACCTCCCCAGAAGCGCCCACATCACATCCCATCTCAAAAAACTACACATGGCTCTGGGATTGTTCACTGCATGCCCTTTCTCTTGTTGAAACCTTATTCAATACATTTTATTGCCAATCACTAATGTTTCTAAGATGTTTTTTTAATCTCTGGAGAATTGGCAAAGGTTGTTGGGTTAACTGACTGATAGGCTGCCTGCATACCAGCTATTAGCAAAGGACCAAATTAATTCTCCCAGTTATTGGACTTCTAAATGGCCACTTGTACAATGTGCTCAAAATTACTAAAGAAGCAGTCTTGGTCTTCCCTGAAGAGAACATTTACAACAGTACTATATATCTATAGATAGTACCCCTGGGTTGAGAGAGAGCCTCTACTAATTTGGCCACTTTGGCTGTTGCAGGAACACATACCTGCACTATTGTTCTGACTAGCTTGTAGGTTCTGTTTAACATCTTCTATGTCCTGTTGAGCTGCTTTTACATAGCATTCCACAGCCCAGTCCAGTTTCTCTTGGTCCTTGACAAGCTGGTGAGCTACTGCATCAATGCTCTCTAGGTTTGATCGAGAGTCAGTGGAAATCACACTTCTGACACCATCACAGGTGTGGGTTAGGAATGTAAGGCCAAGAAGACTATGAACACCGGGAGCACATTAAAAGCCCCTTGCACCACATTAGTGCCACCATAGCTTCTTTTTTTGATACTAAGGCAGCATTAAGGTGGCTTTTCTGCCACACCATATTTACAAAGTGGCGCAATGCTTGTATTGCACCACTTCGAAATCCCTTGTGGCACATTATGCCTACGTCAGGCATAATGCATGCAAGGGGTGCATTCTGGTGCAGGGAGCCCAAAAAAATGGTGCAGTGAAATTTACTACATTTCACTGTGCCATTTTGTTAATCATTTTTAATGCCTGCTTAGAGCAGGCATTAAGATGAAGTGCCCATTATATTCAATGGGCCACCCTGTGCTTTGCTGCACTAGCCTCAACATTTTTGATGCTAGTGTACCAAAGTGCCACAATAGCATCAAGACTTTTGGCACTATTGTGCTAACGACCATCATGGTTAAACATATTGTAAATACGGCGCAATCATTGTGTCGTTAGGTGTCAGTGGGGGGGTGCAAGAAAAGTGGTGCATCATCTATGATGTCCCACTTTCTTCTAAATATGCCCCAGGGTGTTCTCAGACTGCTTTATTCAGAAATCTCTTTTAACCAGTTTGGGGCATTATACCCACATCATGAACTTCAGTCAGTCTGAGTTGTTTTCTTGTTAGGCTTCCTTTCATTTTCCCATTAGGTTCCGATGGGTCTTCTTTTTTTCTAGGTTTGAAAAGAGATTGCAGCAGTAGACCCTTCTTGCCAAACCCTTGAAAAAAACAATGGAAGGGATCAGAAACAATAGGTGTTAGAAATGGGGTCTCTGGTTGGCAGTCAATTTGGGCTCTGTCCAAGCAGGGACTCTCACTCTAATCAGGGCAATGGAGAAACACACTTAGCTAACCCCTGCTTACCCCTTTGGTAGCTTGGCACCAGCAATCAGGCTTATCTTATAAGCAATGTGTAAAGTATTTGTACCAACACACACAGTAACACAGTGAAAACACTACAAAATAGACCCCACACCTGTTCAGAAAAATAGGTAATGTTTATCTCAATAAAACAAGACCAAAACAACAAAAATCAACATACACAAGTCAAGACATACATTTTCAAAAGAATAAGAATCTTACTCCATAGAAAACAATGGAAATGTTGATTTTACACAAAGTACCTGGTTTGCGTCAAAAATAAAACTGCACTGGTAGGCGTGCGTCGGAAAAGTCAGCAATGCGTGGATTCCTTACTCACAAGTGAGGCCGTTTCTTCTCCGGTCGGGTAGGCGATGCATTGTTTATCTCTTTAGCAAGAGAGCGATGCGTCAATTTCTGGATGGGGCACCTCGGATCTGCTTCGATTCACAAGGACTTTGATACCCAGGGACGAGGGGTGAGAAATATGGTTGCATGGTGTTAGAAAACCGTGCTGCGAGGGTTTTGCATCGTTATCAGCAGCCTCAAGCGGATGTTACGTTGTTTCTTTACCTGTAATGTGTCGATCTCTCAGCCCCGATGCAGGTAGAGCATCGATTTTAGACGAGAAGCAGGTGGCGCGTTGTTTATCAACTGCGTTGTAGATGGTGTGTTGAAAAAGTCACCGCACAGCACTCTGTGCGTGGATTTTAGTCCTTGTTCTGCCAGCTTCACCTTTCACGGTTCCAGGTACTGGATAGGGCACCACTTGGCAGGGCAGGAGTCTCAGCAGAGACTCCAGGTGATTGCAGAGGAAGTCTTTGATGGCCCTGAGACTTCAAAACAGGGGGCAAGCTCATTCCAAGCCCTGGGAGATTCTTCCCAAGCAGGAATACACAGCAAAGTACACATTTTGTCCCCTTTCACAGGCAAAAGCAGAAACTTTAGGATAGCCCAACAAAGCATAATCTCAGGCAGGGCCAGCACTTGTCCTTAGCTCTTCTTGGCAGAGGTTCCTCTTGGTTCCAGCAGTGATCTTGAAGAAATCTAAAGTCTGGGGTTTTGGGTCCACTACTCATACCCCTTTCTGCCTTTGACGTAGGCAACTTCAAAGGAAAGTTCATAAGATCCTGCCTTGCCCAGGGCAGGCCCCAGACACACACCAGGGGATTGGAGACTGCATCGTGTTGGGGCAGGCACAGCCCATTCAGTTGTAAGTGGCTACTCCTCCTTCCACTCCAGCTCAGATGGCCCATCAGGATATGCAGGCTACAACCTAGCTTCCTTTGTGTCACTGTCTAGAGGAGTTTCACTAACAGCTCAACTGTCAGTCTGACCCAAACAGGGAATCCACAAACAGGCAGAGTCACAGAATGGTTTAAGCAAGAAAATGCCTACTTTTTAAAAGTGGCATTTTCAAACTAATAATTTTAAAACTAACTTCACTAACAGATGTATTTTTAAATTGTGAATTCAGAGACCCTAAACTCCAAATGTCGATCTGCTCTCAAAGGGAAACTACACTTTAGGGATATTTAAAGACAGCCCCCATGTTAAGCTATGAGAGGGATAGGCCTTGCTACAGTGAAAACTGAATTTGGCAGTATTTCACTGTTAGGACATGTAAAACACATCAGTACATGTCCCACCGTTAACATTCACTGGACCCTGCCTATTGGAGCTACCTAGGGCCTACTTTAGGGGTGCCTTACATGTAAAAAAGGGAAGGTTCAGGCCTAGCAAGTGGGTACACTTGACAAGTCGATTTGGCAGTTTAAAACTGCACACACATACACTGCTGTGGCAGGTCTGAGCCATATTTACAGGGCTACTAATGTGGGTGGCACAACTAGTGCTGCAGGCCCACTAGTAGCCAGAAAGCATGGGGAGTATCCTATCACCCTCACCTGCTTAGGATACTAATACAACAATACACAAAAAAGCTTTAGCAGGAGAGGGACAAATCAAATAATTATTCCACGAAACCAATAATCACTCTTGGTTCGGAGGGATCCATCTATTATCCTTATTTATTATATTTATAACTGTCCACACACATCTCAAGGTCAGAGGAAGACATGCTATCTGTAAACAAATGTCACTACAGTGAAACTATATACACATATCTATACATATTTACAAAAATTCACAAAAATATAAAATACATAAAACATATGGTATACAAACATATTATATATGCCCTACTCCAACAATTTATAGAATAGTCACAGAAAAAAATGCAATAAACAAAGTGATCAACAAATATATGGTGGCCAAGGGTCTTGCACCCAGCTGTATGCTGCCTTAATTTTCTTTATACAAGGAAGCAAAAAGTGCTATATAACTTTTTTAACAATGCATTAATTTGTTTGCTCAGACTCCTTGGACCCATTGAGAATATGTCGACGCGTTTCGGCCTAACAACTTAAGGCCTCATCAGGACTGTTGGAGACCATTGGCACCACTCTTTCCTCACAAATATGGGGCGTAGACGAGTTAGAATACTCAGTTTCCAGATGCTATCTGCTGGCACCCCTCATATGCACAACGGCTTCTGTGCCAAGATTTCAACGTGTTTTCTCTTAACTTCTGTCTCACGACACAGGTCACCTAGCTCTGCGTCAATGTGCGCCGAGAAAGCACTGTTCCAGGCCCACTAGAAGCATTTAATTTGCAGGCCCTGGGCACCTCTAGTGCACTTTACTAGGGACTTACTAGTAAATAAAATGTGTCAATCATGTGAAAGCCAAATACACATACATTTTACACAGGAGCACTTGTACTTTAGCACCGGTGAGCATTGGTGTAGTGCCCAGAGTACCAAAAACAGCAAAAACAGAGTCCAGCACACAGTCAAAACATGGGAAGCAGAGGCAAAAAAGACAGGGGAGACCACGTCAAGGATGCCAGGTCTAACAAGGGTTTATTGTTAATCATGCACAATAGTGTTCCACATTGTTATATACAAGTCTCTGCTCAGTTCTACTGTTACATATGCTGATAGTATTCGTTTCAAACAACTTCAGGTTTTGGTGAAATAAATAGTCACCTCTGACATGCAATTGAATTTCATGAAGGGGCATGACACAAGGGTATAGTGACTTAACCTCCTATTGATAATTTACAAAACTGTACTATCAGAAAAGAGTCCTTACGTCTTTTATCAGCCTTCCCAGTGAGTTCAGCCTGATGGACTGGTACAAACACTGGCAAATCCTGAAATTCCCCAGGTGTTCCAGAGGAGTTCCTAGTTTTAACTCAGAGTCGGATTTGCTGCAGTCAGCTGAGTGAAGTAAGTGATGTTTATCAGTGAAGTGGCAACCATTGCAGTATGCTCTTTTTCATATTATATTGATGGTTCTAGATTAACGTTGGGGATTCCTTGTTACAATTAATAAATGTAATTCTTGATTTAGAAGGAGTAGAACTGTGATGTTTGATACACATAGACTTACAGTAACAAACTCTCTTTAATGGTAAATTTGGATTTATTATTATAACTTTAAAAATGCCACTTTTATAAAGTTAATATAAGAACAACAATGTACCTCCACCTCCACTGACAAAATATCAAAGTCACACCCTTAGTAGCCTTATGGAAGGAGCATGCGACTCTCAGTGGTGAAGAGATTGTCATATTCTTTGTGGGCAGAATATGTGAATAATTGCACAAAGTTAGAGCAACAGCATATTGAACATGACATGATTAAGGAAACAATATTGCAACAGTCGGCAAAAGGTTAATTGTGTGAAACATTTGAAAACAAGCCCCTCTGTCAAAGGCTACTAGGGGCATGACTTTGATATTTTGGCTATCATATTTAATGTATGTTGTTAGAAGTGGGGTCTCTGGTTGGAAGTCAGTTTGCACTCTATCCAAGTCAGGGACCCTCACTCTAGTCAGGGCAATGGAGATACACACTTAAGATAATCCCTCCCCCCCTCCTAAGTAGCTTGGCACAAGCAGTCAGGCTTACCTCAAAGGCAATGTGTAAAGTACTTGTACCAACACACACAGTAACACAATGAAAACACTACAAAATGAACACCACCCCAATTTAGAAAAATAGCCATTATTTATCTAAATCAACCAAAACCAAAATGATAAGAATCCAACATACACAAGTAAAGTTATGAATGTTTAAATGAAAAAGTGCCTTACTTCATAGAAAACAATGGATGTGTTGATGTTACACAAAGTACCTGGTTTGCATAAAAAATAAAGCCGCACGGGCAAGGGTCCATTGGAAAAGTCAGCGATGCATCGATTCCTTACTCTAAAGTGAGGCCATACGTCGTTTCTTCTCCGTTCGGGTAGGCAATGCATTGTTTTTCTCTCCCACAAGAGAGCAATGCACTAATTTCTGGATGGGCACCTAGGACCTGGGCAGGTTCACATTGATTTTGATGCACAGTGACGGTGCATGCAAAATCTGGTTGCACGATGGTGAGGAACTGCTCTGCGTGGGGTTTGCGACATTTTCAGCAGCTGCAAGCGAGTGTTGCGTTGTTTCTCCAGCTGCGATGCAGGTGATTCGTCAATTTCCCAGCCACTATTCATGTGGTGCATAGATTTTTCAGCTGTGATGCAGGTGGTGAATCACTTTTACAGCTGCGTTGTAGGTGGTATGTCGAACTGTTCCCCACATGGCTACGGTGCATGGATTTCTGCCTCAGTTCCACCAGCTTCACCTTTCAGGGGCCCAGGGACTGGAGTAGGCACCACTTGGCAAGGTAGGAGTCTCAGCAGAGAGTCCGGGTTCTGAGTAAGGAAGTCTTTGTTGGCCCTGAAACTTCAAAACAGGAGGCAAGCTCAGTCCAAGGTCTTGGAGACACTTCACAAGCAGGAATATACCACAAAGTCCAGTCTTTGTCCTCTTTCAGGCAGAAGTAGCAACTGCAGGCCAACCCAGCAAAGCATAGTCATAGGCAAAGGGGTAGTACTCCTCCAATGGCTCTTAAGCTCTTTTCCTTGGCAGAGGTTCCTCTTGAATGCAGAGGAAATCTACAGATCTGGTGTTTTGAGTCCACTACTTATACCCCCTTCTACCTTTGAAGTAGGGAAACTTCAAAGGAAAGTCTCTGTTGTTCACAAGATCCTGCCTTTCCCAGGCCTGGCTCCAGACTAACACCAGGGGTTGGAGACGGTATTGTGTGAGGGCAGGCACAGCCCTTTCAGGTGTGAGTGACCACTCCTCCCCTCCCACCTACCACACATAGCCCTTCAGGATATGCAGGCTACACCCCAGCTCCCTTTGTGTCACTGTCTATTGGAGATGCACAAACAGCACAACTGTCAGTCTGACCCAGACAGGGAATACACAAGCAGGCAGATTCACAGAATGGTTTAAGCAAGAACATTCCCACTTTCTAAAAGTGGCATTTTCAAACTGACAATCTAAAAATCAACTTTACCAAAAGTTGTATTTTTAAATTGTGAGTTGAGATACACCAAACTCCACATCTCTATCTGCTCCCAAAGGGAACCTGCATTTAAAAGTAAATTAAAGGCAGCCCCCATGTTAAACTATAAGGAAGATAGGCCTTGCAACAGTGAAAAACGAATTTGGCAGGATTTCACTGTCAGGACATGTAAATAAAACACCGGCATGTGTCCTTCCTTTTACATACACTGCACCCTGCCCATGGGGCTATCTAGGGCCTACCTTAGGGTTGCCTTACATGTGAAAAAAGGGAAGGTTTGGGCCTGGCAATTGGGTACACTTGCCAGGTCGAATTGGCAGTTTAAAACGGCACACACAGATACTGCAGTGGCAGGTCTGAGCCATGGTTACAAGGCTACTCATGGGAGTGGCACAATCAGTGCTGCAGGCCCACTAGTAGCATTTGATTTACAGACCCTGGGCACCTCTAGTGTACTTTACTAGGGACTTATTAGTAAATCAAATATGCCAATCATGGAAAAGCGAATTACACATACAATTTACATAGAGAGCACTGGTGAGCAGTGGTACAGTGCTTTGAGTACCAAAACTAGCAAAAACAAAGTCCATCACACAGTCAAAACATTTGAAGCAGGGACAAAAAAAACCAGAGGAGACCACGCCAAGGATGCCAGGTCTAACATATGTACAAAGAGAACATCCACACATCAAGGAACTAGAAACCTAATAAACGTATTGGATACATGAATGGAATCTTAGGACACAGCATTAGCTTTATCCAGTCTTGGTCCTGAGGAGTCCCCAAAATGAAGGAGGGTTGAAACCCATTGACTAGAAAGCACTAGGGGGTCACTGGGCTCAGCAACTATTTTTTTGGCAACCTAGGAAGCTACGGTGCTGGACTTCGATTAAAACAATTGTTTGTCGTGACCCCTGTTTAGTCTTTAAATGTTGAAGTCATGCAAATTGCTTTAATATATTGACTCCCCATGTGACAATTTCAGGACTGGGGAATGTGTATACATCATTGTCTGCATTTTCAATTGTGTATTAAGTGTTGATTTCAAATTTTTAGGTGTGGGTAAAATAATTGATACAACTTTTGTTTTTGTTTTTTCCAATGTGTATGGTCTTTCCAAGTTTTGTGAACTTATGAAAAAATAGAAAATTGTATATATGTTTTTCTGCATAGATATAGGGTAATTTGCCTCCTTGCTTCTTCAAAAAGTAAAGTTTCTTTAAACAATGTTTTTCAGTGGGGGTACATTGGTGTTCTTATATTTATTAGTGGTCTAACCCCACTGAAAATAGACCCAACCTCTTTGTATTGACTTTTAGAAAGTTTACATTTTTCTGCTCTTAAGCCCAGTTTGCCTGCTGCTTGTCTCTAATACACATCTGGGGTGGGTGACAGTTGGGCCCTGTGCATTCTGTTTAGGCAGTCACTCAAAAAGGGAGGTTATTTTTGTCTAATGAGCCATTAACATCCTGATGGTTCATCCTGGACAGGATGGGACGGAGGAGCTGACACTTTTACCTGAATGGCTGTGTCCTGCTCACACAAAAAGGACTGCTTAATATCCTGGAGAGTGTCTGGAGCCACGGTAGGAAGGGAGGACCACTGTCCACTACAAAGCCCCTCTTTAAAGTCTCCCCCACTTCGATGACACCACTGGATAGAAGAACTGGACTTCTGACCCTACCAACTCAGTTCGCTGATGGACCTGTGAAGAACTCTGCCAAGAAGAAGGACTGCTCTACTGCTACAAGGACTGCCACTCTGGACTGCTGCTTTGGAAGAACTGCTTTTCTGCTGTGTTGTCCTACAGCCCGCTGTCCTGCTGAGGAAGGACTGGACTCATCTCACTTGAACCCAGAGTGACTTCAAGGGCTTGCTGGCTTGCCTCCTGTTCTGAAGTATAGAGATGTCAAAGACTTCTCTTCCATCTACAAACGGCAACTGGACTTTGCATGCTGGGTTGGCACCACTTGGCAGAGCAAGACTATCTTGATGCAAGTCTTGCTCTGCCAAGTAGTGCCAACCCAGTCAAGGGTCCTTGGAAGTGAATATAAAGTGCTGCCTTTGCCAGAAACTGCACATCAACACAGTTGCACCGATCAGAACCCCCACTTTGTCTGCTGCAAGACTGGTGCATCACTGCTGTTGCAGTGGCCATACCGGTACATCGCACTCAGAGCCACTGCGTCACCTCCGGAACCACCGCTTCAGAACCAACACATCGCCACCACTGCGTGGAGAAGATAGTCGCATCATCCCCGCTGGTATAACTCAACCTGGTGATTTGCATTTGGAAGTGCCACACTGGCAACCGGCGCAAAGCACTCAGAACAACACATCGCCGCAGTTGCATGGGGAAATCCAGTGCAACACCCCAACTGTGTGGGGATTGTTAACGTATCTCGTGCTGCAACAAGGATTAAGGTACTACTGAACGTATCTCGTGCTGCAACAAGGATTAAGGTACTATTGTTCAGTAGGCCCTGCGTGGGTCCTGTAGCGGCCTGCACTCCATTGCAGGTGGCCTGAACTCTTGACTTTGTCCTGGCCCAGCGCGATCAGATACCCCAATCGGCGCTTGTTGCTTCTAAGTGCTGATTTCATATATATTCTTTTAAAAAATCAAATCGTAACATCTGCCTATTGGATTTTTGTCATTTTCATCATGTCTTATTTATAAAAATATATATTCTATTTTTCTAACCTGATATGGAGTCTTTTTGTGGTGTTTTCACTGTCTTCCTGTTTGAAGGGTTGCACAAATACTTTACACATTGCCTCTTAAGTTAAGCCTGCCTTCTCTGTGCCAGGCTACCGGAGCATGAGCACATTTTAATTAATGGTGTGTATCTGACTTACCCAGACTAGGATTGTGGTTCCTGCTTCGAAAGGGTAAATACCTCTTCCAACTAGAAACCCAATTTCTAACAGTTTGGACAAGTTTGTGAGTGATGCTACCAGGTTCTAGAAAGTCCCATGATAATGCAATATGTTGGGCAACCAGATACATGAAAGCTGAGAGGAGCAAACAGGGGCAGAAGATGACAATTGTATTCTACATGTTGAAAGCCGTTTACAGCAAATTATTGCAGAGTAGACACTTTTGAAAAAGGGCCAGTGCTTTTGCTTCATCTTAGCATGTATACATGCAAAAAGCAATAAATTCAGAATGTTATCTTGAGAGCAAAGTTAAACAATTGAATACTCACAGGCGACTAATGACTACCATTTGCTTTAATGAAAGGCTGAGGTATCCAAACTGTAGAACGTTATAAACAAATAAAACAAAAACAGCTTTTACATTTCATTATGTTTGCAAAGTGAATACTTTAAAGAACACAATTTCTCAAGCTGCATGTGGTATCTGTAGTTTATGTAAAAGACTACTCAACGGACCCATCACCAAAACCTACTGAGAGTATAAATGAAACAATGTAATTTGGTAAATTATTGAGCTGTAAATGATCAGTCATTGAGGTGTTCCTGGGGGAGACGTCTCTGGATAAAGAAGAACTTGCAATTCCTAAATATGGTAAAAAAGTAATATGCAGTCACCATTAAAATCAATTGTAAAACTCGTTTTATTGATTTTCAAGGTTGGACGAAAAATAGAACAGCACAAACCCATGTCAGGTAAAGTTCATCTTGCAGTAGTGCAATTCAAAAGAATGGCACAAAAGCTTGGCACTGATTGAATCAAATTGAAACTGTTTCCCACCTCTATATACTGCTGGTCAATTACCACACTCTCTTAAAAAAAAGTAGACTGATTCCCTCAATCATCTCATCTTAAAGAAACACACATTGGCAACACCAACATGTTTGCCTTTTTGTTAGAAGAAGTGTTGGTATTAGTTGGGAAAATTTGTGAAAGTTGTCCCCAGCTGTCCTAGAAAGAAAGTCCCATATTAAAGCAATATCTCGGGCTACAAAACAACATGAAAGCGGAGTAGGAAGCAGGAGCAGATGTTTTGAGCAGGGAAAATTCTAAGTAGTAAACCTAAAAGGTTTTACAACAAAATATTGCACAGTGGACACTTTTGACAAAGGAGTAGTGATTCAGTTGCATCATTAAGAAAGACTTATGCGTGCAAAAAAGCAGTAAATCCAGCATGGCATTGTGAGAAATTAGGTGGCTGGTTGACTGAGGTGTGAGCCCACCTCAAGCACCAGCCACAATTCCTGGCGGGGTGACTCACAAAAAGTCACTAAATTAATCTGCACTTAACCCTGGGTAACTTAGCACCAAAAACAGTCAGGTTTGCAAAGTATTTATGCAACACACAAAAAGTAATAAAGTGGAAATATAACACAAGAAAAAATCCACACCAATTTTGAAAAATAGAGTACATTTTAATAATAAATTATCAATTTGTAAAACTGGAGTTATGAATTTTTAAAGTTTTTTGTAAAAACTAGCACTTAAAAGTTCAAAGCACCAACTGCAGGCTTCTATTCACATGAGACCAGGTCAATTTTGAAAAATATGGCAGGCTGCAATGGAACATGGCTCGGATCCAAGAACCTGGTTAGCTTACCTTCGGACTTAGATGAAATTCTGAGAAAGTGTACGGAGTAGGTAAAGTTCAGGTGGGCAAAGTTGCAAGAGGTGTTGGAGAAGGGACTGTCACCATTGAGGAGTCTTGGGTTAGAGTCGCAATGAAGATTTCTATGTTCTGACTGAGGGGGGTATTTATGGGGACTTCCCACAAGGCAGCACAGCAAGTCACCTTGCTGCGTTGCCCTGTGTCATAGTGAAAGGTCAGGAATTTGCCATATCTGCACAATATGGCACATTCTTGTCTTTCCACCCTGCACTGGGACACAATGGGCTGCCTACCACCAAAGTAGGCACCCTTGCATCATGGCGCAAAGGTGTCTGTTTTGCATGCAGGAGGCTTTTTCCACATTCCATGTGTGCTGATTTACGAGGTGCTTATTTTTTTCTGTTTATAAAGAGGGTAAAAAGAGGAACACAGCTTTTTTCATTCCGTTTGGGCATTTTCAATATATCTAATACCATTTGGATTGTGCAATGCTCCAGCTATTTTTCATAGATTTATTCAATCTTTATTTTCCGATGTGTTCAACCAATTTTTATTGCTGTATTTTGATGAAGTCTTGTGTTTACATAGACTTTGGCTGTACACCAAGACCATGTAGGCCTGTTCCCATTAAGACCTTAGTAACACAATATGTTCTGCAAAAATGAGAACTGAGACTTTGAGAAGTTGGGCTATCTTTGATTCAGCCTGAATGTCTCTTGGTGTCCTATGGATCCGAAGAAGATGTCAAAAATATTGGAATGATCTTCATTTACCAACGTCAAAAACACTTATTATGTACAAATAATTAGAGCTGTTGCTCATGGTAATGGGAAAGGAGACTATGAGAAAGGGATTTTGCTTGGCTGCTCAAGTCAAAAAAGCTTTTAGGACAGAACTAAAAGTTTGCTCAAGTGCCAATTATATGACATCCAGATATTTCTAACAAGTTTATTGTGGGACAGATATGTCTGAGGGAACTGTTGTGGCATTTTTGTTATAAAAACAAGAGTAAGACGTATTGGACCAAATTGAGTTTGAATCACAAACTATGGGCCACATTTACAAGCCCCTTGTGCCACCACTGCATCCTTTTTTTTGTAATGTAGCGGTGGTGCTAGCAGGGCACTACCTGCTCCATATTTACAAATTGATGCATTGGGCCCAATGTGTAAGTTTATAAAGCCTTGCATCATAATATACCTGCGCCAAGTATAATGTATGCAGGGTAGGCGTTCCCATGGAAAAAGCCAAATAGAACTGGCATAGTGAAATTTACAACTTTTCACTGTGTAAGACTTCTCTGCGTCAAACTTTTACTGCCTGCTCAGGCCAGGCATAAAATTGATGCAGGGCTTTACTAATGGGACTCTCCTTGCATTGCTGGAGTTGCATTAGTTTAACAACACAACTCCATCAATGCGTCACTTAAGCACCAAAAGATGGGTCAGAATTTCTGACACGTCTGTGAAAGCGTGCGCCATGGAGCTCTGTATTATAAATACAGCACATCCATGCCATTATTAGGGCATGTGTGGCAGGTGCAAGAAATCTGACGCATCAATGATGATGCATCAGTTTCTTGTACATGAGTCCCTATATTTTGTAGTACTACTTACTGCAAAATTCAATTCCCAAACCTATGAGTGGCGATTCACCTCCACCTCTCTTATCTTTTCCATGGGGAGATATCCATGAATGTAAGTTTACTACTTAGTAGTCAATGTGGGAAATAACCAGGATGAGTGATGAGAAGATGGGGATTATCTACCACAAAATGTAAGGGTTAGGGTAAAATAAGGAGGGTACTGGAAAGTGACAGGTTACTAGAAACACTCATTCACAAAAGAGTAAATATTGCTTTTTACAAACTACGCTTCTAAAGTTGCTATAACTGACAAAACAGTAGAAATAGTATTCCAGGCCAGCCTTGGACTAAGTCAAGTCCACACACGGATATAATTTAAATGAATTTAATCCTAACTTCCCACAATTTTTTTTATACATATTAAAAAAAAAAAAAAAAACATTACTGTGGGTGGTATTATTTAATTATTTCTCAAGAAATATTATTTATACGCTAAATAAATATATTTAAAAGTTATACACATTCAATTGAGTTCATAATATGCAATTTGTTGTTATTTAATTAGTTCTATGTTAACAATCAATATTTTAAAGTGTTTTTCAATTTTATTTTGCTTAAAATAGTCTAAATTTTAATATATATTTTAAGAGTTATAACTTTTATTATTTGCCCCATAAATCCCCACAGGGAAGAGAAAAGTTGCTCCTTCTAGCTTAACACCTGTAATTGCTGGCTTAGATATGTCCATTCCCTGAACTGTGAGATGGAGACATTTATGTATAAACCTACGCTCACAAATGGTGAATAGCACAAAAGTATTGATTTACACCCAGGGGCAGGAATAGATTTGCATGAGTAATTTTATATGTGTAAATTTTCCTTTGTGAACTGGCTCCATTGAATTTTATGAATCATATGCTTTGTCAGATTCTGAGTGGAACTATTCAGTTCCAGAAAAAGATATTTTAGCAAAGAAAATGTCCTCTAATGAATGAAGACATCTTTTGACAAGCACTAGTGATCCACTTGGAGACATAGGGGAATACTTATGAGAGGCTTGCGCAGCCAGAGAGTTAAATTTTTTTGACACTCCGGCAGCGCAAGCCTCTCAACCATATCCATGATATAGAGTAAGAAAAAGCAGCACAAGTCGCTGCATTGCCTTACTCTGTGCCAGGGAGGCATTCTATGGACATTATGGGGAGTTTTCCCACGCAACAATCATGGATTTTGATGCTGCCCCACATTTATTTCATCATGTAAACGTGGGGCAGAGCCAAAACCTTACGCCACCCCAGAGCAGGCATAATGAAAAGAAATATTTTCATTTCTTCTCGTTTTTTCCACTTTCCATGTGTGCTTCATTGAAAGAGGAAAACGCCTCTAAGGTTTGTTTTTGTGGAGGAAGGAGCCCCTTCCTGCACAGAACAATTCTGCATGCAACGCAGGCACCCTTGCACCATGGAGCAAGAAGACTTGTGGCACTACCCTACGCCAATTCCCCATAAATGTAGTCCCTGGTTCTCACTAGTGAACCACAAGGAAACATACTTCTCACTAGGGAAGTTAGCAGTTGCAGATTTGACTCAACTAACTTCCTGATGAGAAATATGTATTTAATAATGATTTTAAAATAGTAAGCATGGGTAGAGAGCATTTCTGTCGCTTCGTGATTACAACTCTATTTGTCTCTTTTTCATCAGCAGATGTATCTGTATCAAATTATGATACACAGTACCCACGGGATCCCCCCGCCCACTCCAGGTTATGGCTCACTCCCTGTCTGCCCCACTCCTCAGCTCCTCACACTTTTTTCCATCTCATTCAGACTTCGTCTCTCCTTTTCTGCGGGAGGGGATTGTATGATAGATGGAAATCATTAGAGACTATTTGGATTTGCAGTGCGAACGCTGGCTGTGTGTCGCTTGGTAATACAGCAATGCCACTGTAGCAAGGACGAGGAATCGAGAGCCCAGAGTGATTTCCCTGCCTGGGGACTGAGTGTGAAATATGAAGAGCAGATACGCCCTTAGAGCTTCGGAAAACCCACTATCAACAGTTTTTCTTTCTTGTCTAAAGCGTTATTTTGGGTCTGTCAAGTGAAAAAGCTGAATGATGAAACTGCAGGTTGCTTCCAGCTCTAAAAGACAAAGCATTATGGAACGTGAAGTGGTATATGAAAAAAGATGTGGAGAGGAGTATTAGTTCATGCAGGAGAAACTCACAGGGTTTAGCTATCGCTACGGCAAGAGGTGCACTGACACTGGGGCACAGACTTGAGAATGGGTGGTCTGTTTTCGGTGTGCCCGTTTCCTTTGCCTGTGTTTGGGCTCGTGGCACCTCGTCATGGAACAGGAAATTCTCCCAGTTTAGCTTTTTCGTTTAAAAGACAGTCATTTCAAGTGCAATTGTCTAAATATATCGAGGAGAAAACAGGCACAAAAGTTTTCGCAGCATTTTTGCTCTAGCTTGGTTTAGGATCTGTATGCAAATAACACTAGCTCAGGTGTATCCAGTGCCCTGGTGGTAGCTGGCCAATTGATGTGCACGTATTACTATTTGTTATGCCTTTTGTTATGTTACTCAAACGAAAAAAAAAAACAGTCCAATAAATTAGGAAAATGTTATTGGCACCAGTCTGTTTCGTACTATTAACTAACAACATGCGCTCAAAGTCCTCATCAGTATTTTGCAAGTTTTCAGAAATCCTCTTAAAACCTAAGATAATTTTGAAAACTAGTTATACTCATCTTTACATCCCATGCACAAAAAGGTTCAGACTAGAAAATGGTGGCTGCCAAGTGACCACCGTTTCCTGTTCATACCTTGAGCCAGCTTCCATTTTGTGTTCAATGTGAGCACTTTACATGCTGGCAAAATAACGGCCATAGTTATAACGGGAAAAGGGACAGTAACATTTTCAAAGCAACACTGAGTAAAAGGCCAGAATTAGATGACGCCATTGCCCATGATATGGGGACACTTCGAAACAAAGCAATCTCTAAGCAGAAATGTAAGTGTCCTTTTGGAGCACAAGTCAAACAATGTAGTAGAGTTCCTTCTCCCCTCCGCCCCAACCCATGCTCCATCCCCTACTGCTCAACACGATTACCCTGCATGTACCCCTCAGGTACCTTACATCCTTCTTGTCTAAGACAGAAAGGGCCTCATTTAGACCTCAGTACCGGCAGTACCTACAATGTTCTCTACTGCCCAAAATTCTCTCACCAAGGCAACCAGTGGTAATTGCCTTCGATTATAGTAGTTACGACTGGCACTGATCTGCACTCCTTCTACAGTAATTCTGGCATAGGAAAATAGTTTGGATTATTCTGAGGCACTTGTATAGATCTTGGTCTTTCTCATGAAAAAGCAAAACATTGTAGCAAGTCATTGTCAATGTCCCCTGAATTCTTGAGATGTAGTGCAAAAAGCCCAACGCATGGCCCATTTTTCCACTCTTAAATTTCACCTTCTGACATAGCACTTTTTTGGGAGACAAAGTTCTCCAGCAAGGCACAGCAGGGTGCTGTAATATACAATGGATCCACAAGGTCTGATGTTTGTTTTCAGCCATCATACAATAGCCTTGTAGGTCACGCCACAACAACCAAGTGGGGCCATCCAACATAAATGGCATCTGAGGTCACATCTTTTTCGGAGAGCCTTGGTATTTTGTTACAGACTGCCACAGGTTTGAATAAATTAATAAGGCCCTCATTTAAAGCTGTGTGGTTAGCCGTCAGGCCTGAAAGTCAGTAGAGGCTATATTTTGAGTCTCACCTTGCTGACGAACCTAGTTGGAACTTCCTAGCTGCTTGGTGGGGATCACTATGGCTACTATGCAGCTGTCACGCCAGGGCTCCAGTACAGGCTCTGAGAAATGCTGAGTGAGTGCCATATATATTTTTTGGCCTTACTGAGCGCATCTGTTTGTTTAACAAACATATATTCCCAAAGAATTAGTCAGTAGTATGCAAACTATCAGTGACTCTGTCAGCAAGGAGTGTTCTCTCTGTGCATGGAGCTATTAATTGATTTACTTGTCCACGACAGCCATGCTTCACATGGTGATTCCAGGCAGGGAAATCTAATGATTGTTGACTGACACTAAAAAGGATATTGTAAGAAATTGAGTTGCTGCATAAGGGGGTGAAATCATTCTCAATTAGCAGCCACAATTCTTCTCAGGGTGAAGTCACCAGCACTCCATAGATTAACCTGTGCTCAACCCTCAGCAAGCCTGGCACACAGCAGTCAGGATTAACTCACAGGCAACATGTAAAGTATTTATGCACCTCTTCAAACAATAACACAGTGAAAACATGCTACAAAGGAATTCCACAATGGTTTAGCAAAACAGAGTAATTTATAATAAATAAAACAAGACCAAGACAATACTAATGCAATCAGTAGAACCAGAGATGTACAGGTTTAAATTTGCAATAAAAACAGAAGAATGTGGGGAGGGAGGTGGAGGGTGAGAGGGGTGGGGTGCTGTGGCTGAAAGGGGGATGGGAGGTGGGGGTGAGGGGAGTGGGGATCTAGTGCTTGCTGGGTGGGGTTGGAGGAGTCTATTGCTGGTGACAGTGAAAATAATTCCTGTCACTGGTAGCCTTGGTTTTCATGGCAGTGCTACCGCCTCGGAAACCATGGAGAAAAGCCGGCTCCTAATACCGCCAGCGGTCTTCTGTGGACCGCCGGGTAGGAGATGATCATCTCTGGCTCAGCGGTTCCGACCGCCATGGCAGTATGAGTGGAGATGTGGCGGGTTTGCGGAGGCCAAGCCACCACACTCAGAATGTGGCAGTCTGCACCGCCAGTCAGTTGGTGGTGGGACTGCAACATTTACCCTGACGTTCAAAAGACCGCCAGGGTCAAAATGACCCCCAAAGTCACAAATTAAGGCCGATCACGATGGAGTGTTGGCTGGCTACACGGATCCAGTTAGGTGCCCTGATCAAGAGTATCTTAAATTGTGGTTTGCTGTTCCTCACCAAACATTTGTAGCTGCAGGGTCGATGCGGAGTCATTTGTGGAGTCATTTGCTGCAAGGGTCGTAAGAACCCTTGCAGCAGAGGCAATACTTCAGTTCCGAAGGTGATGTGACAAACATAAAAAATGATGTGCTAGTTCTTCTGAAGGTGTGCCACACCGCAGAGGAGATGTGTTGGTTCTACTGTGTCCACCGATGGGCAAGCAGAGCACTTTCAGCTCCCCTTCCAAGGGTCCTGGAGTGGATTGCCATCATTTGACAGGGTAGTGACCACAGATGGCAGAGTCCAGGTGCTGGGCTCAAGGTTTTTGGAGCATTCTGTCTCCGAGGATATGGTCAGGAGACCAGCCAACTAGCCCTCAGAGTCACTTTGAGGTCTTGGGTTCAACAGATGCAGGTCTAGGCTTTCTTGCCCAGGCTATAGGACAGCAGAAAGCAACAGTCCTTCAGAGCAGCAGCCCAGAAAAATGGCAGTCCTTTCAGCAGCACAGCAGTCCTTATTCCTCACAGAGTATACTCATATCCAGAAGTGTACAGAAGATGTGGTGTCTGAGATCCAATATTTTAGCCAATTTTGCCTTTGGAGTGGAAGACGCTTGTAGAAGTTTCTCTTTGAAGTCCACAGGCATCCTGCTTTTCCTGCTCTGGCTCCAGACTAACTAGTGGGGCAATCCAGGAGTTTGAGTGAAGGAATGAAACAGCCTGTTCAAGTGCCCAGCTCCACCCTCTCATTCTACCACTGAAGTCCCATCCAGACACAGCTAAGCTCTCTAATGTGTGTGGCTGTTGAGAAGGAATATATAAAACCCAACTGTCAGCTACACCCAATCATGTGACCCAGAGATAGGCCCTAAATGGCTAAGGCAGGATAGTACCAATTTCTAAAAGTGGTATTTCCAAAATATTATTTAAAATCTGCCGTTAGCATGAGAGCTAATTGTTCATTATAGTTCCAAAGACAACAAACATGAACTGTTTGCCAACTTCCATTTGGAAATTACAGCTTTCAAAAATTAATAAAGTGACTCCAGTGTTATCATACAGGAGGCAGAGGCCTTGCAGAAGTGAAAAACGAATTTAAGAATTTTTCACTACCAGGACATGTAAAATATAAATCTACAGGTTTGACTTTTTAAATACATTTCACCCTGACCTGTGGGCAGTTTTTGGCCTACCCTAGTGGTGACGTATATGTATTAAAAAGGAAGGTTTGGGCCTGGCAAATGCCTCTATAATTTGTATATATAAAAACAAAAGTAATTACTTTGGAAGAAAAATAAGGCTAATGTCCATTATCAGATTGCAAAAGACACACACCTCTAGTCCTAAAATGTTGGGCACAACACTATTTTCTTTCATGTTGTGGCCAGTATCATAAAACTGTCCCACAGTCCTGTGGGAGAAGCTAATCAGAATGCTTCATTTGTCATTTGTCTCTCTGTACTCCCTTAGTACTCCATCAGTATTCCCTCAGTACTGCCTCAGTAGTACTTCCTGACTAGATATCTATTCATTTGTCAGCCTAATTTCACTCAAATATCTGAATGGATTTTCACCAAATCATCATAACAGGGCATTAGTGACATTGTTGGTGTGACTGTGAATAAGCGCAAGAGGTAGAGCAAAAGAAGGTGAGCAACAGTGTTAGTGTGTTTCGGAGAACAACTTACAAAAAAGAAAGTGGAAGTGATTAATGGGACTATTCGGTGAATGATGTCACAATAGGTCTCAAAACCCACACTGACTACATCAAACTAACTTTCTAGAATATTTATTGTTGGTGATTGTTAGAGGGCTGAGTAAGGAGCACTGTTTTTTTCCACTGGATGGCTACTTTATGTAATATTGTGAGCTGGTGTCATAGAGAGCATTGCAGAGGTCAAACAAGAATGAATAACAAAAAGAGATAATGGAGGAAATATCAAGAGAATGTCTAAGCCAGTGTTTCTCAAACTGGGTCCATCACAAGACGATTTTTGTTGGTCATAAAAGTCTAGACAATAAATAAAGGTGCCTTTAAATTCTGTATTTCTCTTATCAGCTTTGTGTGCCTCAGAGACAAAGGCAGACCTGCCAACTCAGATGGTGCCACAGTGTGACACACAATATTGGCTCCCCTCCCACAGACTCCCGGTGAGGAGCTAATATCACACGATGGCAAGGAAAACAAGCTGAAAACCACAGTAAACACTTAACTGCAGATGTCCATTAATGGGTGTGAAGCCACCCCAGGACATCAGCAGCAGCCTCAGTAAGCTTGATTTGTTTTGAGGAGGAGGTTTGGGGTCTTGGTGAGGGTAAAATTGCCTCTTTGGTGCTTCTTAGCATGAGGCCACACCCCTCCAAGGCCCCGCCCCCTCCTCACACTGTGTTTTTTTTTGTAAAGTTGGCAGTTCTGCAAAGGTCAAAAATCAGGCTATGTTTTCTGACAAATTGCTACTTATGTTTTTTAAAATGGAGGCTGGTCCTTACAAACTCCGCTCACTTTGCAGTCAGAGAAAGAAAAGTAAAGTGAATAATGTGACAATGTTGCTGGGGTGCAGGGAGAGTGAATGGAACGATTGTAGATTGTCAATTTTTGTAACACAACAAAATATAAGTATCTGTAAATCAGCTGTACACATTTAAAAGATAAGAAAGCAAAAATGAGCACATTTTTTGTGATGTTGAAGTGTGATGGAAATAAATATTTTAATAGAATCAGCACAAATCAAGAGACTTTACTTTGTGATGCACAAATAATAAATATTCACTGAAATGTGATTTCCACACATCATTTGTGGCCAGTATAGTTTAATCAGTAAACTGTATATCTGTGCAAATGTATTGGCCATTTCAAAGAAAAATGTGCCATCTGTAAATGAAAGTGTGCTAACAAACAATGCTTTAGTTATACTGAATAAATGCCTGCTTCATGTCCATTAAAGGTCGGTGGGTTGCAATAGTTTGTTGTTCTATAAAATGTGTTGTGGTTCTAAAAAGTTTGGAAAGCACTGGTCTGAGCTACAAAGCAGATGAGAAAAAGAGTCAGGGTGAGTGAGAAGTTGGGTCTGAGAGGGACTAGGATATACTGCAGGAATGTGCAACTAAGAGGTGACAGAAAGAGTTGTGACAGACTGCAAGCAATAAAGGTTTAGCTGTCTGCACACACAGTGAATGAAAGTGCAGGCACATTGTGATAAACTTGGCAAGCATTACAGTAAAAGATGAACCACCAATAAATGGTAGAATGCTTGTTAGTGACATACACTTATCTGAGCATTAGTCACCCATGATCAGATTAAAATATTCTGTGGCATGGTATTGCTAATGAGATGTTTTCCCCTTAACTGTTCTGATAGAAAAGTCTTCATAGTCATCTAAACTATAATACATGGGACTCTGCAACCTCTGAATAAACACTTGCCTCTAATTTCTGTACAATTGGCGACTTATGAAGCACACTTTTACCGAATATAAAGAAAAGATGACAGAACTCAGCTATATTAAGATTTCTGACGTCAAAATGCCTCCTGCTAGAGCCAGCAACCCAGGTGAAAGGCAGGTCTAATCACGGAGCAGCTGTTTAAAGCAACAAAAAAGAAACATCGCTTTTCTTTCTGCTGCTCTATTTGTCTAGCTTACAATCACTACCAGAAAGAACATTTACATTCCTTAGATAATTAAATAAAAGTTAGAGTATTTAGGCTTCTACACATTCTGAGCTAATGCAGCTTTTATTTAAAAAAAAAAACTGATGTTGGACTTTTTTGCTTATGTAGGGTCATCCCCAATCTTTTTGCCTCCTGCCTCCTATTTTTTCTGACCTGGTGCTGTTGGTGTTTGAACTCTGAGCACTTTAACACTGCTAATCAGTGCTAAAGTGCAAATGCTCTCTGTGTAAATTGTATGGTTGATTGGTTTATCCATAATTGGCATATTTGATTTACTGGTAAGTCCCTAGTACAGTGCACTAGAGGTGTCCAGGGCCTGTAAATCAAATGCTACTAGTCGGCTTGCAGCACTGGTTGTGCCACCAACATAAGTAGCTCTGTAATCATGTCTCAGACCCTCCACTGCATTGTCCGTGGGTGCAGTTTTTAAATGTAAATTCGACTTGGCAAATGTACCCCTCTTGCCAGGCCTAAACCTTCCCTTTTCTTACATATAAGACACCCCTAAGGTAGGCCCTAGGTAGCCCCAAGGGTGCAGTGTATGGTTAAGGTAGATCATACAGTAATGTGTTTTTTATGTTCTGACAGTGAAATATTGCTAATTTCGTTTTTCACTGTTGCAAAGCCTGTCCCTCTCATAGGTTAACGTGGAGGCTACCTTTAAATCTGATTAAAGTGTAGATTCCATTTGGGAGCGGATAGACATATGGAGTTTGGGGTCTCTGAGCTCACAATTTAAAAATACATCTTTTAGTAAAGTTGATTTTAAGATTGTGTGTTTGAAAATGACACTTTTAGAAAGTGAGCATTTTCTTGCTTAAACCATTCCTGTGACTCTGCCTGTTTGTGGATTCCCTGTCTGGGTCAGTTTGACAGTTGGGCTGGTTGCACCTCACACTAGACAGTGACACAAAGGGAGCTGGGGTGTAGTTTGCATTTCCTGATGAGCCATCTGTGCTAGGAAGGAGAGAATGAGTGGTCACTCATACCTGAAAGGGCTGTGCCTGCCCTCACACAATGCAGTCTCCAACCCCTTGGTGAGTGTCTGGGACCTGGCCGGGGCAAGGCAGGATTTCACAATCAAGAGAGACTTTCCTTTGAAGTAAGCCTACTTCAAAGGGCAAAATGGGTATTGTTGGACCTGGCTTTTTGACGGGGACATCCCCAAACTTTTTGCCTCCTTCCTCCTATTTTTTCTGACCTGTTGTTGTTGGCTTTTGACCTCTGGGCACTTTACCACTGCTAACCAGTGCTAAAGTGCATATGCTCTCTGGGTAAATTGTACTACTGATTGGTTTATCCATGATTTACTATTTAATTTACTTGTAAGTCCCTGGTAGAGTGCACTACATGTGCCTAGGGCAGGTAGAATAAATGCTACTAGTGGGCCTGCAGCACTGGTTGTGCCACCCACCTCAGTAGCCCCTTAAACCTGTCTCAGGCCTGCCATTGCAAGGCCTGTGTGTGCAGTTTCACTGCCACTTCGACTTGGCATTTAAAAGTACTTGCCAAGCCTAGAACTCCCCTTTTACTACATATAAGTCATCCCTAATGTGTGCCCTAGGTAACCCCTAGAGCAGGGTGCTGTGTAGGTAAAAGGCAGGACATGTACCTGTGTAGTTATATGTCCTGGTAGTGTGAAACTCCTAAATTCGATTTTACACTACTGTGAGGCCTGCTCCTTTCATAGGCTAACATTGGGGCTGCCCTCATACACTGTTGAAGTGGCAGCTGCTGATCTGAAAGGAGCAGGAAGGTCATATTTAGTATGGCCAGAATGGTAATACAGAATCCTGCTGACTGGTGAAGTCGGATTTAATATTACTATTCTAGAAATGCCACTTTTAGAAAGTGAGCATTTCTTTGCACTAAAAACTTGTTGTGCCCTTCAACCCACGTCTGGCTAGGTTTAGTTGACAGCTCCTTGTGCATTCACTCAGACACACCCCAAACACAGGGTACTCAGCCTCACTTGCATACATCTGCATTTTGAATGGGTCTTCCTGGGCTGGGAGGGTGGAGGGCCTGCCCTCACACAAAGGACTGCCACACCCCCTACTGGGACTCTGGCAGACAGGATTGAGCTGAAAGGGAACTTGGTGCATTTCTTAGAGACTCTTTGAAGTCACCCCCACTTCAAAGGCACAACTTAGTATAAAACAGGGCCTCTGCCCTACCTCATCAGACACTTGCTGGAGAAGAAACCTGAACCAGAAACTACATCCTGCCAAGAAGAACTGCCTGGCTGCTCAAAGGACTCACCTGTCTGCTTTTCTACAAAGGACTGCTGCCTTGCTGTTGGCCTGCTGCCTTGCTGAACTCTTGCCTGGCTGTAAAAGTGCTCTCCAAGGGCTTGGATAGAGCTTGCCTCCTGTTCCCTGAAGTCTCAGGACCAAAAAGACTTCACTCTTCCTCTTGGACGCTCCGTGCGCCGAACTTTTCGACGCACAGCTTGTTCCGCGGCAAGAAAAACGCCGCACACCGACGCTGATCAACGCGACGCCTTCGGGACGACCGAAACTTTGACGCACGGCCTCGCAAGGACAACGCCGCCCGACTTCCCGGGGGAAATCGACGCGACGCCTGCCGCGAGATCAAAACTTTGACGCACGGCCTCGCAAGGACAACGCCATCCGACTCCGCAGGAGAAATCGACGCGACACCTGCCGTGAGATCAAAACTTTGACGCACGGCCTCGCAAGGACAATGCCGCCCGACTCCGCAGGAGAAATCGACGCGACGCCTGCCGTGAGATCGAAACTTCGACGCGCAGCCCCGCAGAACGACGCGCAGCCGGAAAACAAGCAGGAAAATCCCCGCACAGACCCGGGACATCTGGTAATCCCCGCGACCCACAGAAAGAGACTGTCCGCGCGCCGGAAAAGTACGCCCGACTTCCCCGCGTGGAAAATAATGACGCAAGTCCGTGTGTGCTGGGGAGAAATCGACGCACACACCCTTTTTCCACGTACCTCTTCCTTTGTGGCCCTCTGAAGAGATTTTCCACCAGAAACCAGGTACTTTGTGTTTGAAAGAGACTCTGTTTACTTTCTAAAGACTTAAGACACTTTATATCACTTTTCAGTGATATCTTTACAAATTCATATTGCATCTTTGATCGTTTTGACCTGAAGATACCCAGATAAATATTATATATTTTTCTAAATACTGTGTGGTGTATTTTTGTGGTGTTATGCTATGGTGTTGTATGATTTATTGCACAAATGCTTTACACATTGCCTTCTAAGTTAAGCCTGACTGCTCGTGCCAAGCTACCGGAGGGTGAGCACAGGCTGATTTTGGATTGTGTGTGACTTACCCTGACTAGAGTGAGGGTTCTTGCTTGGACAGAGGGCAACCTAACTGCCAACCAAAAACCCCATTTCTAACAGGTATAAGAAGGGCACCCAAAACCACAGACTTTAGAACACTTCTGGAAACCAAGAGGAACCTCTGTTTGGAGAAGAGCTGAAGAGCTGAGGAGGAAGAGCTGCTCTGCCTGCGACTGTGCTTTGTGGAGCTATCCTGCAGTTGCTGCTTCTGCCTGTGCTAGAGGACAAAGACTGGACTTTGTGTTGCCTTCCTTCTTGTGAAGAACTATCCAAGGGCTTGATTTAGAGCTTGCCTCCTGTTGTTTGAAGTCTCAGGGACAGCAAAGACTTCTCTCAGCCAGCACCTGGAGTCTCTGGAGAGACTCCCACTCTGCCAAGTGGTGCTAATCCAGTTCCTGGGACCCTGAAAGGAGAAGCTGGCAGCCCAAGAGTAAGAAATCCATGCACTGACCTCTGTGCGGGGAAAAGATCAACGCAACTCTGATCTGTGGCTGAAAAATCGACACGCTGCCGGGTTTCGGGCCGAAAATCGGCACTCGTATGCAACGCAACCCGAAGATCGACGCCCGGGGCTGGAGAACCAACGCATGGCATCGCTGACGGAGGCTGGTGAGATCGCAACCCACGCTGCGAGGTTTTCGGATCATCATGTGGCTGGAATTCTGACAGAAACACCGCTTGGTGTTTAAAAACGACGCAAGCCTGCCGGGACCTGAGAGTGCTGACCAGATCGACGCTTCGCTCTCCTGCAGAGAGAAAAAATTACGCACCGCGACCCGACTAAAGGAGGAACAATGCAAGGTCTCGCTCGTGAGTGAAATTGACGCATTGCAAGCCCTTTTTGACACACACGCGCCCAAGTGGGGTTATTTTTTACGCACCCAAGGTACATTTTCACGCTAACAGTGTTAGTGTGTGTTTAAAATTACATGAAGACTCTTTTTGCATCTTTAGTGATAACTTGACTTGTGTATTTTGGATTTTTGTCGTTTTGGTCTTGTTTTGTTTAGATAAATATTTTCTATTTCTCTAAACCTGTGTTATGTCATTTTGTAGTGTTTTTATTAAGTTAGTGTGTGTGTTGATAGAAATACTTTACACCTAACATTCTGAAGTTAAGCCTACTGCTCGTGCCAAGCTAACAAGGGGGTAAGCAGGGGTTAGCTGAGAGTGATTCTCTTTCACCCTGACTAGAGTGAGGGTCCTTGCTTGGACAGGGGGTAACCTGACTGCCAACCAAAGACTCCATTTCTAACAACTGACTTATATTGAACTGTTTTGAATATCTTTTTGTTACAAATATCTAAAAGGTTTCTCTTGTGTTTAATGTTGCACTAGAGGTTCTATTTGTATTCCTAATGTTTACAAATTGCACTCTCTTTAATATGAAAGTGCTACACACCAAGGTTTTAAATGGTTTGTGGAAAGGTGATGGTATGAACATGTGTTCTATGGGATAAAGTACCCCTTGCTGTACATGATAAGTATATTGCAAGTCTCTTCGGAGTTCCATAACCTTATAAAGGAACTCGGCCTTCAGCCTCATTCCTCTATATGGTTACGGAACTCCTTGATAACCTATACACTATAACTTACACTATCCTTATAATGTACACTAGGAGATACTGTATCCCTTATATTACATCTCCTGTGACAAAGAGTATAATGGATGATGATTCTTCTTAAACATGCATTCCCGCTGTCGGTATTGGTGCTGTGTTATTTTTTTTTTTTCAGGTAGCAGTTATTTTTACTGTGCTACAAACATGTTCAATAGTGCTTCTGACAACTTTGTGGTTCTTTACAAGTATATACAATTCTCCTGCAGAGGAAGACTTCTGAACAGTTTTAATGATTTCCTGAGCCCGCTTCAGAATGTTCTCTAAAATATTAAGCTGTTTATCTGAGCTAATTGGGAAATATGTTCTGATGCATGCAATTTTTTGAAACATTCAATTTAGTGCTACGTTTTGCAGAACAAAAGTTCTTGGAGGTTTGGTATGTGCCTCACAATCATCACATAAGAACGTAAAAGACATACCTGCAGTGTACACAGCATTAAATGTACTCATACAAACAACCCTTTGCTGCGCACTGGGCTAATGCATTTGTAGCCCAAATTGCGGTTTGCGTGGCTAATACACAACTTATAACTGCCCTGAGTTATGTTTAGCTCCATAACACATACATCAATTGTTCAAACTACACCTCCAAAAATTTGGTGTAAAGAGAGTGTAATTGCCAGACAGCTCTTCTGCATTTCTTTTCCTCTCCCTCGTGCAACCCTTCTACAACTCTTCGACTGTCTGTGGTGATCTATAGAAAGTCCTTGGATGTTCTGTGTTTCCGGCACTTGGACTCCGTATGCTGGTATTGGGCTTCCACAAGGGCAAAGGCAGCCACAGTAGGGAAGACCAGAAAGTCTTAAATCGAGCTCTTCATGCTTTGTTCCTAACCAAGATGAAACAGACACAACTCCGCTTCACTCTCTGGAAGTTCCAGCAGCAACTGGTTCTAAGCTAATTCATGCCTGTATTTGTAAGGTTTTCCTCAAAAAAGAAGGATGCTCCAGTTTATATATATCCAAGTTCTGGCAGTTGGCCATGGCCCTATGCCTATCAGTGCATCCTCAAAGTTAAAAAGGTCCAGCGAATTGAGCTGCTGCAAATTGTTCATCCTCAGAGTGACTTGTGGGTAGTTATTCTTTCCAAACTGCGTTGCAGTGGTAATTGCATACAGGTGAATGACCAGGTACCCTTTTAAAGGGGTTCTGTGTGCATTCTGTCAAAACAGCTTTAGGTGCAGAGAGTAGTTTGGTAGAATGAAGTGGTGGATGTGCTTGTGCTGTGAAGGCAGCACCCGTTTTTCATCTTATAGGCATCATTCTTACAAATATAAATATTCGCACATCTTTGCCGGTAACTCTAACAATTTTTGCAGCAATAGTATTTTCAGATCACTGCCTGATCCTAATCAGTATTGCATAGAGTTATGCTTATATTGTTGCCAAACACCCCAAACACATTAAAGAACTATAAACACGAAAGACCCTCTGTCTGCTCCAACCACTAATAATTTACACAGAATGTAATTGACTGATAACAAAACACGAGAAAAATTCCAAACCAAATTGAGAAAAATTGAGTAAATTTTAATAATTAAAATGATGCCAGAGCAACAAAAATCCATTCAATAGAAACAGAGATATTCAAGTGAAAAAAGCACCTAAAAGTACAAAGCACCACTCGTGGTTATCTGGTTGCACGTGCCTGGGGCAAAGTCATAAGTTCAGGCTGACCACAATACAGCATTCGTTGGATACAGAGACAAAGTTAGTCCCATGGAAGAGTTACATTCAGAGTCCAGGGTGAAGACTTCCAGTCGTGATATAGGATGCTGTGAGGAGCAGGTAGAGTTTTATGGATGGTTGTCACTGTAGTGCAAAGACCATGTTGGGCATTGCCGGCTTTCATCACTGTAGTGCAAAGAGCCAGTCATTGTTTGTGTGGGTGGTCACTGCGCTCTGTCATTGTCTGTCGTCGCTGTAGGTAACTGTGTCATAAACAGCAGGTCTCACCAGAGCTGTATGTTGATGGTTGTCGTGGGCAGCAGAGTCTTGGCACGAATGGACCCATTCGCGAGGAGCTCAGACTCAGGATTTATACCTTTTCTTGCAGAGGAGTAAATTCTGATGTGAGCCAAAGGTTAAGGACCTGGGGACTCAGGGACTCACAACAGCAGAGGCCAGCAGGGTGTAGGTCAGCTGGGAAGTTGCAGGACACCTCTGAAGCTTGCTTTTTCCCTGTATCCCACACAGGAGGTCAGCCAAACAACCCTTGGAGTCAAACTAGGTTAGCCTGGGATGAAGGTAAACAGGCCCAGCCTTCCTTCTCAGACAGCAAGGCAGCCCTCAAGTAGAAGGGCAGTCCTCTGGCAGCAGGGCAGTCCTTCTTCTGTATCTTCCATAGGTCCTGGAATGTTCTAAAGAGTGGCTCTGAATTTGCAATATTTATACCCGGCACTACCCTTTGTGTGGTAGGACTGGCACTACTGTTTCCATTTTTGACATAATTGTGGCATTCTCTGGTGTTGCAGCAAATTCCATTGGATAGTAACAGTAGATGTCCAGCCTTATGACATTGATTGCCTGGGCATAAGGAACGACATCCTTGGCATAATGCTGTATCCAAGGAGATTCTGAATAGAGCAGCAGTTGCCCTTCCCCCTGACCACAGGGACTGGACTTAGCTGATTGGCTTCCTGATTCCCTGCTGCACCTGAGACCCGCCCCCCCACCTGCTCTAGCCCCTTAAGTTTGTGGAGGGAAGCCCAAGACAGCCACCTCCATTTTGTGAGCCCCTGTGCATCTCCCCTGTGTCCTGATACAGCCCAGTGTTCTAGGATTGCAAAAAGACCTAGGTAAGGAGCCCTGAGATTTTTCTGGGTAAATAGTATTATTTGTTCAAAAGTGTTTGTTTCAGCTCCCTGTGTCTGTTTTACTGTGGACTCTCTGTGTTTCAGGCAGCCTGGCCTCTTTTAAAGTGGTGTTTTTTTATTTTTTTATTCGTTTTTGCCGTGACTGTGTGAATTGCCTTGCTAGTTTGTGGCACCCCCCTTCCCTCCCTTTTTTTTCTCTTCTAAGTTAAAAGGCTACATACATCTTGCAGAGTGTGTTTTTAGGAGACTGTTTTAATCTGTTTCTGTGATTTAAATTGTGCTTAAAAACTGTCTGCCCCCCTGTATTTTTGCCTTTAAAAAAGCCTGATTTTAGAGTGCATGCCTAGCACTATTCCAGTGTATGTCTCTTAAACAATCTCTCCCTTACCTGGAAAGTAGACTCTGCTAGCTTGGAAGTGTGGATTCAGCCTGTCTGTGTCCAAGGAGATTCTGAATAGAGCAGCAGTTGCCTTTCCCCCTGACCACAGGGACTGGACTTAGCCGATTGGCTCCCTGAGTCCCTGCTGCACCTGAGACCCGCCCCCCCCCCCCCCCACCTGCTCTAGCCCCTTAAGTTTGTGGAGGGAAGCCCAAGAGAGCAACCTCCATTTTGTGATCCTCTGTGCATCTCCCCTGTGTCTTGATACAGCCCAGTGTTCTAGGATTGCAAAAAGACCTAGGTAAGGAGCCCTGAGATTTTTCTGGGTAAATAGTATTATTTGTTCAAAAGTGTTTGTTTCAGCTACCTGTGTCTGTTTTACTGTAGACTCTGTGTTTCAGGCAGCCTGGCCTCTTTTAAAGTGGTGTTTTATTTTTTTAAATTTGTTTTTGTCGTGACTGTGTGAATTGCCTTGCTAGTTTGTGGCACACTCCCCACTGCCCCCCCCCCCTTTTTTCTCTTCTAAGTAAAAAGGCTACATACATCTTGCAGAGTGTGTTTTTAGGAGACTGTTTTAATCTGTTTCTGTGATTTAAATTGTGCTTAAAAACTGTCTGCCCCCCCTGTATTTTTGCCTTTAAAAAAGCCCGATTTTAGAGTGCGCGCCTAGCACTATTCCAGTGTATGTTTCTTAAACAATCTCTCCCTTACCTGGAAAGTAGACTCTGCTAGCTTGGAAGTGTGGATTCAGCCTGTCTGTATCCAAGGAGATTCTGAATAGAGCAGCAGTTGCCTTTCCCCCTGACCACAAGGACTGGACTTCAGTTAACTTGCTCCTTATGTAAGTTCCTATTGGTTGTTGCATATGTTGTTGTGATAGGTTGTTGGGAGATGGTCTTTCATTGGTTGCTGGCTCCAGGGCTGCGGTTCTGATTGGTGGATAGGGCTGGGAATCTGATTGGCTGTTAGTTCTAGGGCTGAGATTCTGATTGGCTGTTGGTTCTAGGGCTGTGATTGGTGGTTAGGGCTGGGATTCTGATTGGTTGCTGGTTTTAGGGCTGGGGCTGTGATTGGTGGTCAGGAATAGGGCTATGATTGGTGATTAGGACTGGATCTCCCATTTGTTGGTTGAATCAGGGCTTGAAATTGGATTGGCTAGGGTTAGGACCAGCTCCTTATTGGCCAGTAGGGCTATTTAAGCCTAGGACTAACGGCGTCTCAGCCCGGGCGTCGAGGCAAAGGGCGGAGAGGACAAGGGCAGCTGCCTGTTTGGGTCTGTTTTGGACAGGTAGGGACTAGGGCCTAGGGCCAGAAATGCTGCCCAATTCACTATTGACCAGCATTGTTTCCAGCCCCTACACATCCCTCAACATGCAAACACATATTCTACAAAGGCATCCAACTCATGCATCACAAACTGACCACAGACAGATTGCATTTCCCCATCATCCAACAGAATACCCTATATACAACACATATACACACATCCCCCACAACTACTACAGTCAAACACCTGCATTCTCACAGCAAACACTACTCTGTCCACTCCCACTAACACAACCTGCCATCACCCACACAATACAAAACTACAGTATACATTTCTCTCAGTCTCAGCCTTCCAGATACACACTCTCTGCTCATACTAACCAACAACACTATCCGCTGTTTGCTCCACACAGACCACCTGTCATCATAACAATGCCCAAACCCTGCCTTCAAACACACCATCTACAAACACTCTTCCCCTCTCTTCACCAATTACACACAACCATACAAACCTCACATTTAACTCCACCACACATATTACCTCTTCCAGTCATCGCAACTAATACTAACTCCTGTGACACACACCCATCACCTCTTACACACCTTGTACATTGATCTCCAAAACACATCAACATCCCATCTAACACTCACTAACTCACATACAAATTCCTCACTGAAAACAACTACATCAATTTCCCCTCTCACTATTCCACAAAAACAATACCAACCACAAACATCAGCACACCAAAGCAACACAAACTTACTTTACACTTATCATCATACCCACTCCCACCCTCAGGACTACACAAAGAATACAAATTCCATCCTATCTCCACCCCTACTTTCTCACTCTTCACAAACACCTACCACAAGCACCCCAACCCAGCAACTTTCATTCACTCGCCTCTCCTCCATTGCACAATTTAGAGCCTTACATCAAGATCCACATGCTCCTCCACCACCCCTAACCCATACTCCATCCACACTAAACAAACGAAAACAAAATAAAAAACATGCCACTCATAGCAACCTCGCATCCCCTTGTCTATTACATAATAAAACTACCCTACAAAAAACAGTACACTCCTCATGGCTCTCTCAGCCACCAAGTCCACCACCCACACACACAGACCCAACAAAATGCCTCCTTAACCTGCTGGAAGAGGAACACTATATTGAAAAGCAAGACTATTGTGAGTCTCAAACACTCCTGCTTCAAGCTCACATTATACTACTTACCCTTCTCCTAAACAAAACAACTCTACCACTAACACACTTTTTCTAAACTGCCAGCTCATAAATGCTCGATCACTCTCAAAAAACAAGCACCACATCTATGACCTGCTTACAGACACACAACCTGACTTACTATTCATAACGGAATCCTGGTTGGGAGATGACATGGCACCAGTGTTGCACGAAGCCGTTCCTCCGGGCTATCAAACCATCACTCAGAACCGTATAGGCAAGAGAGGAGGTGGACTAGCTATTATATTCAAACAAGCATTGAACCTCAGTAAAACAGACAACATCTCCATACAAGGTTGTGAAGCCCTCCTTACCAGATGCCACCCTATTCCAACTTCCTCCTGTAACTTTCTCCTCCTTTACAGACCTCCACCTAACAACTCCACACTCCCAGATGCTTTTCTAGACACAGTCTCAAACCTTATTATACTATACTCCAACCTATGCATTCTTGGGGATCTAAACATTTGGTTTGACAAACCCAATATGCCCCATCCAAAAGCTATCACCACTAGCCTAGTCGCATTGAACCTACATCAGATTGTACACAATCCCACACACATCACTGGTCACATCCTAGGTGTCATTTTTGCTAAGCCTGAACTAGTTACTATTCATAGCATCACACCAATCACTTGGTCAAACCACCATATGATAGCTTTCCAACATACAACTCCACAAATCAACACACCCCACAACTACTTACATACATACACCTATCGACCATGGAGCAAACTCAATTTGGATCACTTAGAAACACAACTAACAGCAAACACAGATCTAGATACAATTAATTCTGTGCCAAAACTTTATGAGTGGCTACGGGAAGCTTTTGATATCCTAATACCACTCAGAAAAACTAAACACAACAAAAGAAAACCAACACCTTGGAGAAACACAGAACTTAAAAAGATAAAGCAACAAATCAGAAAGTTGCAGCGGACCTGGCTCAAAACAAACAACAGTCAAGACAAACTGCAGCTACAAAAACTTAACAGAGTATACAAATCATCAATCAAAAAAGCTAAAAAAAGATACTACTCAGACAGAATTCAAAATGTTCAATCTACAACCAAGGAATTTTACTAAATTCTCAATGAATTTCGAAAACCTACATGCATGGAAGGAAGTCATCCCACTACTCAAGATTTCACAAACAAATTGGCAACTCACTACACAACCAAGGCAGACACATTGGACTCCTATTTAAAACAGAAGAAAAACATCAGCACCAACCCCTTTCCTAAAATACCCTCTAAGAATTAACCAACCCAACCTCTACAGTCCTTCAAACAAATATCCCAGGATGAATTTATGGCTTTGGTCAAAGCAAGAAGACCTTCTGGTTGCCCTTCTGACCCTTGCCCACCACAAATCTTCAAGAACATTCTTCTATCTACTTCTCCTGCCACACCTGTAAGAAGAATCATCAACAACTCTTTAACTTCAGGAACTTTTCCTGTAGACCTGAAAAAGACATAGATACGACCTTTATTAAAGAAAACAAACCTAGACCCGCAAGACCCCAACAACTACAGACCAATCACAAATGGACCTTTCCTGGGAAAATTGATAGAAAGAGCAGCATTCGCCCTGATGTCACAATTCATTGAAGACAAATCTATACTTTCAGACTTCCAAACTGGATTCCACCCAGGAAGAAGCACTGAATCGGCACTCAGAGCAATCTGGGATGATCTTAAAAACACAGTCGACCGAAATGGAGTTGCTGCACTACTTCTCTTGGACCTCTCAGCTGCCTTTGATACGGTTGACCATCACACCCTAACTCAAAGACTCCACGAAACCGGCATACAAGGGATTGCTCTCAACTGGATTACTTCCTATCTTCAAAAAAGATCTAATATCATCCACTCACCCCCCTTCTTGTCCAAACCCTACCTCACAAAAGCAGGGATCCCCCACGGGTCAATCATCTCACCTTTGCTTTTCAACATCTACATGATATCTTTATCAGAACTGATCAATGATTTCCATCTCACATGCTACAACTATGCAGATGACACACAAATAATACTTAAATTAGAATGCCCCAAAAACATTGAAAACTCACAAATCTTCAGTTGCCTCAGAGCCGTTGAGCAGTGGATGACCTGGAGCCATCTCAAACTAAATACCTCCAAAACAGAAATACTCATATGTGGTGACTGGAAAGATTATGACCCTCTGTGCTTCTGGCCTGACAATCTCGGACCACCTCCTCAATTATCCAAGGAAGTTAAAAACCTAGGAATCACCATGGATTCCAAGTTAACTACGAATGCCCAAGTGGATAAATTAGCACGAACAAGCTTCATCACCTTGAAGGCTTTATGACGCATCTTCGCCCCACCTCGGATTTCCAGACAAGGTGCAAGCTGCTATCTCGCTTGTACTATCCAAACTGGATTATGCAAATGGCCTCTACCATGGATCATCTCTATCTGTTATGAAAAAACTACAACGTATCCAGAATTCCGCAGCCAGGCTACTATTACATGTAAAGCCGCAAGCCCACATCTCCCCTGCCTTGAGAGCACTACACTGGTTACCCGTTGCCAGAAGATGCACTTTCAAGCTGCTTTGTATCACCCACAAAGCTATACATGGAACAGGACTGCTTTTTATCAGAAACAAAATTACCAAATACATCCAACAAAGAATCCTCCGCTCAAGATTGGCACCCCGCCTTAGAACACCACCATACAAGAAAAAGACCATAGGTGGTACATCCTTCTCCGTCCAAGCAGCCAAACTATGAAATTCATTACCCCCAACTATAAGAGCCACAGATAACTTTCTTGTCTTCAGAAAACTACTCAAGAGTTGGCTCTTTCCTTCATAACCACCATATTCAAACAACTATGAACTGCATATGCCTATGTTGATAGATATTTTTTTCAGATTATGTGTATATTTCTATTTATTTATAGTTTCTTTAGAAAATATGTATCACTGCTATGTCACAACAATATAATACACACACACACTCTTTAAACCTGTTTGACTAAGTATATTTTACCCACGGTTCTAATTATGTATTGTATGTGCATATGTGTGTGTATTCATGTGTGTGTGTGTGTGTGTGTACATATATATATATATATATATATATATATATATATATATATATATATATATATATATGTATATGTTGTTTCTGTGCTTGGCATGTTCGTGGATCATTGCATGGCTCCTGCGTGGGTTGTTATACTAGATGTCTATGAATTCCTGCTCTCATCTTATCACACTTATCTACTCATCATCATATGTCATGTCTCTATCAAACTATCCTCCATTCTCACTCTGACTCATCTCAAATCCCTTCTACTACTTTCATCTCCTAAAAAACTCTGCCTAAGCTCTTCCCTCCGCTTTCACATCTAACTCACCAAACCTCACTCTACTACTGTGACCTCCCACACAACCCTACTAAATTCTCCTGCTTTTATCTCACCTTGCTACTATGCTCTCCCTAACCCTTCCACATACTCTTCCCTCCTCCACCCCCCTTTACTCATCCCAAGCCTTTGGGTTGAGTAAATGAAGGATATACTCCCAATTAACACTTCTGGATTTCTTTCCTCCTCCACCCCTCCATTACTCCAGTCAATCTAACTAACAAACTCTCATATCCGCAGCTCAAATTAACTCATAACAATACTAAAACTGTACTCATTATTTCCCGATACTAATCCATCACTAATTCTTGTTGGGTTCCAGAGTAGCGTGCTACTCATCGAAAAGCGATTTGACGCCTCATCAGGGGTAGTAAGCGCTATATAAATACGATTACAATACAATACAATAATGTGACATTCTTTGAAAATTTAATGTGCACTAATGGCATAATAATGACTCAAACATAATTATGGCCATCCTTGGCACATTGTGGGCAGATTTTGCATTATGGCAGTGGAGCCTAGCATGTAGCTGTAATTCATGGGCTTGGGAGGCAGACTTTGTCCAAGTGAGACATATGCTCATGTGAACATTAGATGACAATGACAAGCTGGTGTAATTTGGACCAAATATATTTGATCATATTTAATATGTTTCCGGGAATAACACAAACTGTTATTGAGGTGGGAGGGTGTAGTCAGGTTCATTTACTCATTACACTTGATAACAAGTGTGCATTTTCAGAAACCAATAAGCAGATGTTTGGAGACAAAGTGACTACATTTAGAAAATATAGTGAAAGATGATATATGAATGATACTTTATAATGAGTTGGATAGTCCTATTTCTATGTTATTTCATAATAGTCTGAGAACAACTACTGATGCTGTTCTTATTTCATTACTCATATGGATACATTCCATAATGATAAGGCTTAACATTGCATGATTACTGATAGTACATGCTACATGATTACATGTTATGGTAAGGTGTTCACTGCTGCTAATCCTGCATGGAGTAGTAATAAATGTCATCTCATCTATTGTAGTCACTAATGTAAGAGTTACAATATTTGGGGCATATTTATAATTTCTGATGTAGTGCTTTGCATTGTGTCTGAATCAATTGTGTTGTGTTGCAGTATATTCCTGTGCCATGGATATGCCATATTTATCATGTTGTGCACTATGGAGCAGGGCCCAGGGATGCTGACGCAAAGTACTTCATAATGGTGCAAAGTGCCATAACGCAACTGCTACCTATGTGACGTAAAGTTGATTTATTAAGGTTTTACACTACGCAGCAAGACAGGTTGCTGCACTGCGATGTGAGAAAGTGAGACGTACGAATGAGCTATAATTAACATTATTTGGAGCATTTCTGTCCTCTCCTTGCACTAGTGCACAATGTGCTTGCTTCTTCCAATGAAGGCACCCTTGTGCCGTGGTGCTGGGATGTCTGCATTGTAGGCAGGATAGTGTTTTAGGCAGGAAAGGAGAAACTCATGCACAAAAACAATCCTTAGAGGCATTTCCTCTTTCTAAGAATGCTGTAAAATGCAGCACACTTAGAAAAGGAAACAATTAGGAGAAATAAAGATATTTCTCCTCATTGTGCCTCTGGGCGGGAAGGAGTACAATTTTGGTGCATTCCCAGGTCTACCAGTGTTGGTCAATCAGGAGATGTATCAGAAGACATGGTTGGATGCGTAGAAACACTCACACTCCAACCATATAAAACTCCCACTTTCAATGTAATGCAAGGCAGCGGCTTGTGCCACCTTGCGTTGCACCAGATTTACCAAGCCACACACAGGGCTTCCAGGGTAGCCATGCCTGGACGGGTGAATCTGAATCTAGGCTTTACTTTGCTTTTCGCTGCATGGCACGGTGCAAGGGTGATAAATGTGGACCTTTGTTTGTAATTGGGAACAATTTCAAGTGATGATAAGTTGCAATAAAAATAGTAAAGTCTGGGGATCACTGTAAAACGTGTGTTGTTTTGTACTGTCCTGGTGACATGATTCCACCTACCTCAATGACATTCTAGCAGTGCCCCTTCTCCTTCCCCCCCCATTAGGGCAGAGAAGTACTGTCCCCCTGCTGCCAGTGCAGCAAACATTAAGAATTAAATGGTATTAAAATGAATTACCATTTTATTGTTCACTGCTCCCAGCCCAAGCAGTGTTTGGGGGCGGGCATTGCTGCTGACTGACAGCAGGGAAGTGGCTCTCCCTCCTCCAGTTTACACTGCGCATGGCAGTTTGGCTAGATATCTTGAGACGACCAGCCTCACATGCTCAGTGTAAGCCTCTCCACTCAGCTGTTTGAGATAGCTGGATGGAGAGCCGGCACAGGCCCTCTGTGCCTGCTGGAGCATCACGGTAGCCAGCTTCAGCCAATCCTGGTGGTGCTCTCATGCTTCTCATCTGCATCGGGATTTGGAGAGGAAACTGCCTGATATTCCAAGAAATGCAGTTGCACTGACTGCTCGAAGACGAGGATGAGGAGCAGGAGTGTTGTGTAAGTACATTTTTCTTTTTTAAGTTTGGCTGGCCCTCTTGTATTTTGATTTACTGCCCCATCCTCACTCCTTCTGCCTCCCCTTCGTTTTCTCAACACCTTACTTTTTCTTTCCTTCTTTTCTCATACCTTTGTTTCTGTTAGCCTTTTGTTTATTTTTTCGTTCCATTTCGATAATATATTTTCTTATCTTTCTCTCTGTAACCCAGTTTGCTTTTTCTGACAGACCTGGCCCCTATTTCACATTTGCACTCTGCCAATGTTTTACAGTGTTATTTATGAGCTTCACTCTGGAGACCTGTGAACAGAGGAGACCCATTTAAATTTTTTAAAGCTTTAGCTTGACCTGCTGGTTGCTCCAGAGGCCTGGTGAAAAACTCCAACTTAAGCTGATGATACAACTTTGCCTTGAATATGATGATGCTGAGTCCACTCTTTGAGGATGGACCAGGCCTCTGTGCTCCAAGGGCTTCCCAGTGTGGCACAGCCCAGGTAAAAGTTATTGGCTGGCCATCCATGGCTCAGTGCTCTGTCTAAATCAGATGTGAGATACAGAAGGAGAGAAGTCAGTGGACACAGGGAGGTGGAACTTCACCTTGGGTTCAGGCCATAAGTGGGTGACATGCTGCAGGCCGCCACTCCACTGGCCAAGATTGGGCCTCACTCCGACTCACAGTCAATTCATTATGCAGCATGTTCTCCAGATAGGAGCTCTAGGTAATGCTCACATCCACGTGGGGCTCAGGAACGGTGGTCCTCAAAACAGGGTTGATGTTCCTGTGCTGCCTCACTGCAGACTGTCAACTACCCCAGAGTAGGTTTAGGGCACTTCTGGGTACTAAATGTCAGAGAGGGCGCAGATGCCTGCATCCATGGTGAGGGAAGGAAGAGTGAGCTACATTTGTCTGTGCCCAAATGAGAATCATGCAGATAAATTAAATATTTGGCCGAATAAATTTGATTATCTGTTAACTTGGCGGTTCAAAAAAATCATGGCACTGTAAAGTTCTTACTGCTTAGCCCTCTTCAGCAGGTGTAGATGTATGCATCAATATCAGAGTGAATCAATCAGCTTGCTGAGCACAAGATGTTCTACATTGCCTTCAGCTTTAATTCCAGAGCTCCCAGTCACTGCTCTTTATAATAGCGAGCCATGATTAAGAGCTTTGGAATTTTAGCCTAAAGGCATTGTGATTGTTTTATCATGCCTGCCACTGGACTGCGCTTGACGACCCTCCACTGCTGAGGGTTACTGGCCCCTACTGCATCCTAGTTTCGTTAATCTGGACTCAACTGAACCACTGTATACAATGATGTTCTTTGTATATCGCCACATGTTTCAAATAATCTTATTACAGCAAATATTTTTTATGAAGTGTCAATTGGATATAAATTGACATTATGTTAGAAATCATAAAAATGAAAATAAATTACAATCATGGCATATACTGGTTCATTTTCATACACTGGTGCTGCAACATCTCACTGTTTGTTTTTTCCTAAATGCAAATATGTGGATGGAGAAGAGTGTCATATAGTCAGATCAGGAACAACATGATTAAGGTGATTATCATTACTTTTTTGGGAAATTAATATGTGTGATTAATCCAAGAGTGATTAATTATAGGCTCCCATTTTTCATTATTTTTCATCAATTTGGGGGCTTCATTTCAGGAATCCTGGAAAAAATCTGTAAATAACCCAAATGAAGAAAGACACCAATAACCCCACTTTACTGACGCTAACCTTTCTACCCGCTAATCACTTTATCCTTAGCCCTTAATTCTTGCCTCTACCCTTCCCATAAAAAGGTTGTCTTTTTATGTTATTTATGTGGGGAGACCCATTGCTCATATATCCCGTGGCCTAACTCTTTCAAATCTTCTATGTTGAACTTGGTCCTTTCTGCAGTCATTTGTAAACTTTTTGCTTTCACCCTACTATTTTCTGAATCCAATTTTGTCAGATTTTAGGACTCTGAACACTTTGCCACTGCTAATTAGTGCTAAAGTGTCTAAACTCTTCCCTTTAAACAAGGTGAAACTGGTTTGCACCCGACTGGCACATTTAGTTTACTTGTAAGGTCATAGTAAAGTGTTACTGTATGTACCCAGGACCTGTAAATTAAATGCTACTAGTGGGCCTGCATCACTGATTTTGTCACGCACTAAAGTAGCCCTTTAAACGTGTCTGAGGCATTACAATACAGTCTGTGCATGTCCAGTTTTAAACTGCCATTTCAACTTTGGCAAAATAAACCTTTTGTAAAGCATAAACCTTCCTTTTTTATTACATATAAGTCACCCCAGGGTAAGTCCCTCAACAGCCCATAGGGCAGGGTGCAGTATATGTGTGTGAAATTCGGTTGTTGGTTGATTGGGGTGTGAGCCCCGCTCAAGCAACAGCCACAAAACTAGATAGCTTTTCACTAAACACAGTCAGAATGAACTCCTAAGGCAATGTATAACACATTTATGCAGCACACAATCAGTAATAAAGTGAAAACAGAAACCAAGAAAAATCCCACCCTGTGAGAAATTGGATTGTTGGTCAAGAGTTTTCATCTCCAGGACATGGAAAACTTAAAATCATATATGGCCCTACTCCTTAAATACATTGCACCTGCCCTCTGGGCTGTCATTGGAATACCCTAGGAGGTAAATAATACGTATTAAAAAGGCAGATTTACTTTGCCAGGTTGAAATGGCAGTTCAAAACTGCACACACAGGCTCTGCAATGGAAGGCCTGCTAAAGGACTACTTAATTGGGTGGCACAATCAGTGCTGCTGGGCACTAGTAGCATTTAATTTACATGGTACATGTAGTCCACTTCACTAGTGGCTTATAAATAGATTAAATATGTCAATTGGGTATATGCCAAAGTTATCATGTTTTAGGGAAAGAGCACAAGCGCTTTAGCACTGGTTAGCAGTGGTAAGTGTGCAGAATCCTAAGGCCAGCAAAAAATGAAGTCTGCAAAAATAGGGGGTCTGAAGGCAAAAAGTTAGGGGGAAACCACACCAGGGATGCCAGGTCTAACACACACTAATTTAAAAAAGTGAATGAATTTTAATAAATTATTCAACACCAAAACAACAAAAATCCAATCAGTTAAACCGGAGTTATGAATTTTTATAGTTTTTAGTAAAAACTAGTCCCTAAAAGATTGAAGGGATAAACGTGGCCGTCTAGTTGCAGGAGACTGGGTCAAAATAGAAAAAATATAGCCAATCGTGTGGTTCAATTACAGAAGCCATTTGGGCCTGGTCAGGGCTTACTGTCGAGCTTAGAAGAATTTTCAACAACAATGTTCTGAGAAGGAAAAGTTCAGTGGGGTAAGAATGCACACGGTGTCCGAGAAGGGAGCTTCACTGTCAGGGTGCCTCTGGATGAAGTCCTCTGAAGATTTCTATGTTCGGACTTAGTCACTGTTATGAAAGTTGAAAATATCCAGAGGGGCAAGGCAAGTGGCTGCAGCCAAAGACAGTTCCAGAAAGTCGGATACCAATTTGATGAAGGACTGCTGAAACAGATTTGCTGCTGTGGAGAAGAATGTGGCGGAAGCAGCCCTGAAGGCAGGCCAGTCGGCAGTGCACCTAGGTCGCATCGACTTGAAGGTTGGTCCCAGTCTTCCCTCCATTCTCAGAGCAGGTTTTAGCTTAAAAACAATTAAATCCCAAGTTTTGGATAAGTGCTGCAGGCCCACTAGTAGTATTTACTTTACACGTCCTGGGTATACGGTATACCACTCTCCAAGAGACTTATAAGTATGCAGGGACTTAAATGAGAGTGGCGCAAAGGGCTTGTAAATAAGGCCCTTGATGCCTGGCTGTCATGCCTTGTCAGGAGCATCTGAGGCTGAAAGGGGACGCCTCCACAGAAGTGACTGTAGTGCTTCAGAGAGATGATGAGCACGTTCCCAGCAGAGGCGAGCCAGTTGTCTTCTGTTGGCTCCCTACTTGCTAAGTTGTTTTCAGAGTTAGCTAATTCAGTAGGCGCTCCGTCTACTAACTACTGAATGATTGTCCAGATCTGAACATGCATTTATGATTAATGAGTGATTGTGTAAATCTCAACATGTGCTAATGAGGACAGAGCTATTAGACACTTCTCATCTTGTACAATGTGTTATTGAGGGATGGCTCAAATAAGATACTGCATCACCATTACTGAGAAACCGGGCAATAGCAACATTTACTGAAGATTAATAAGTGATACTTATTTTATACAAAGAAATTGGGAACATCTGCGAATGCAGCCAAGAGTTTAATGTAGGTGTGCGAATCGGTGAATGCATTCAAGTGCACACATTTATAACATTGTTCCCACGGTCGTATCACAGTGCAAAAGTCTTAAAGTGAGACACACAGATCTGCACTGCAAAAGTCTCAAAGTGAGGCACACAGCTCTGAGCTGCAAAAGTCTTAAAATCCGGCTCACAGCTCTGCACCAACCAGTCTGTTTATGGTACAGCTCTGCCTCTTAGCTGCGCCATAATGATTCCGCTCTATTGGAAGGCTATTCTTTTGTGCTGCCGCGTTACTAAGTTTTAAATTGTTATTGTCACTGTGGATAATTCAAAACACTTTAATTTATCGATTCATCTGATAAAAATCATTTTCATAATAAATCTTATCAAGTATGATCGAGTCTACTAGCAAGAAAGTGACATATATTTGAAAAAGACACTATTTCAATATTGTTGCAAAGAAGATTGTTCTCATTAATCATGCTAATAACACTAACCAAACCCCTGGCTTCACATATTCAAGAGCATTAATTCTGGGGTGATAAATAGTGCACATTCACCCAGAATAAAGTGTGCTTGTCACTCTGGAAATTGCATGGTGCTAGAAAAACACGCCTAGACCTACGGATGTAAAAATGATGTTACGACTTCAAAAATAAAACTTAATTTCTAAAAACACTACAACTCAAACAGAAATAGTGAAAGGCATTTTGAAGTATGCACAGAACTATCGCTGTGGTACTCTGTTGTGCACTCCTACATCCCTTTATGAATCGAAAACAAAAAATATCTAAAATGGGAATAACATGGGCATATTCCTGGAATATTCATGTACATTTAATACAAAAAGAAAGTACCGTGACATCTTTGAACCTTCACTAAGAGGTAGAGAAACATTTCAGGGCCAATTCACACAAAAAAATGAAAGGGTGCATAAAAGAATACTCCGATAGTGACACTTTCCAAACTCATAAATGATTTAAGTCACAAGGACTATGGCAGTGTCAACCAAGAGGTTCAATGTAATGTTAAGTTATCATTTGAACAATACAACGCACACAGCTCCTTATAGATTTTGGTGTTCTGGTGGCTTGTTACTCTTGGACCTAGTTCAACAACTAGGAAACAGAAGCTGTTGATTAGTTAAGATTTATTTATACTTGCATATCTTAAGATCCACAGCTCATAGTGTTGCGTGAGTTAACAAACAAAGGGGTATATTTATGGAAAGTGGGCCACCATGTCATGATACACCACTTTTCTTGTGCCCCATTGCGACCCCCTAGTGCCACCATGTGTGCACCGTATTGATGATGCAGCACACCATGGCGCACATTAGGGAACTAACGTCAAGAATTTTGATGATAGTTGCAGGATTTGCGCCAAAAATGTTGATACTAATCCTGCAAAGTGAAAGGAGGCCTATTGAAAACAATGGGACGCAATAGGAACACTTTGTAACTATGGCTCTGCAAGTTTGCCAACCTAACGCCACATTAGCGTAAAAAACATTACGCTTGAGGGGCTCATAAATATGCCCCAAAATGTGTTTCACAGGCATTACTACTCATGTGAAATCAATGTAAGCAAAAAAAACTGTGGGGGTCATTCCAAGCTTGGCGGGCGCCGCCCGCCAAGCGGGAACCGCCAGAAGACCGCACCGCGGTCAAAAGACCGCAGCGGTCCTTCTGGGTTTCCCGCTGGGCTGGCGGGCGACCGCCAAAAGGCCGCCCGCCAGCCCAGCGGGAAACACCCTTCCACGAGGAAGCCGGCTCCGAATGGAGCCGGCGGAGTGGAAGGGATGCGACGGGTGCAGTAGCACCCGTCGCAAATTTCAGTGTCTGCTAAGCAGACACTGAAATTCTAAGTGGGGCCCTCTTACGGGGGCCCCTGCAGTGCCCATGCCATCCCATACCGCCATCCTGTTCCTGGCGGCCGAAACCGCCAGGAACAGGATGGCGGTATGGGGGTCGGAATCCGCATGGCGGCGCAGCAAGCTGCGCCGCCATGGAGGATTCCCCTGGGCAGCGGAAAGTCGGCGGTACACTGCCGACTTTCCGTTTCTGGCCGCGGCTGTACCGCCGCGGTCAGAATGCCCAAAGGAGCACCGCCAGCCTGTTGGCGGTGCTCCCGCAGACCCCGGCGGGGTCGGAATGACCGCCTGTATGTGTTTTAATTGATATAAGAGCGGAGAATAACCATAGTCTAGCTATCTGGTTAGTAGAAAAAAGCCATCCCTGGTGAGAGACTACAGAATATCCATGAGAACCTCCATCTGATCAGGCAAGCTGTGTGACTACAAACCGACAATGAATCTTGTGTGTCTTCTCTCATACCATACACCTTCCCACCTCTTTATTGCCAGTACTGACTGCAGTCATGTATGGGCTGGGTTCCACATCACTTCTGAAGCAATATTCTAATCTATAGGTTAATGGTGACGTGAGTCTGACATAGCTCACTTTTGTAATGTACTGTTTGTATGCATTAATTTCTTGAATAGCACACTAATTTACATGCATAATATACTTACTGACATACATAATTGTATGGGTCATACACATATTTTGCTCAAGTCTTGCAATACACTAGTTTGAATGTGCAATATAGGCCCACAGTGAGCTCCTGTGCTAACTGAGAAGGGCTTAGGCCGGCCACCCTCTCAGGTTGGGTGTCTCCGACAACCCACCTTTGGCTTGTACTACAGCCACTACAAAGCCGATAAGTCTGACGTGTGGGTGTTCACTGTCAGTGACGTGAAGTGAAGTGGATAGGTTTAACTTTTCTTTGCTACTGTTTGTATGTCTCCTAATACCAGATGAGTCTCTGTTGTGTGCTTTAATATGAATAAAGGGCTAGATGTATATCAACCTCCCGGTTTGCATTTCTTAAATAGCAAATTTTAAGAAATCGCTATTTAAGAAATGCAAAATGAGATGTATCAAAATTGCAATTCGGTAATAGCGATTTTTTAAAATTAGCAAACACAATTTGCGAGTTGCAAATACCGAATCACAAAAAAATAGCGAATCAACATTTGAAAATCTCAAATTGCGAAAACGGCAAACCAGAACAGCCTGATGACATCACAACCAGGAAGTGAGTCAGCCCATGCAGTTTCCAGGAGCCACACCAACAGGAGCAGGCAGAGAGACACAGCCCAGCACCAAGGAGGCAGCCTTGTGAGCCAGCCAGGACCAAACAGCAACATGGCCGCTGATGGGAATGTGAAAAAGAAAGGTGACAGGAAGCGCAACCTCAAATTCAGGGATTAGGAATTCGAGGTGCCCACTGAGGAGGTAGTCAGGAACCACAACAAACGTTTTGGGAAAAACTCACTCCAGGTACCTGAAAGTGAGAAGAGGAAACTGTGGTCAGACATCCAGACCAAAATATGCGCATTGGGTGTTGCGCAGCGCTCCATTGAGGAGATATGCAAGCAATTGTACGACTTGCGTTCCCGTGCCAAAGAGAGGGTAGCCAGCACACTAAAGGAGGGAAGGAGCACCAGAGGAGGACCACCCACCCAGACACCGTCCACACCAATGGAAGACATGGTGGAGTCCACACTGCTTCCTGAAGCTGTCAGTGGTGTCACTGACATTGACACCTCAGGGACACCCAGCACCAGCAAAGGTAAGGGCAGTAATGATGTGTTTCCCCATATGTGGATATACAAATGCCCCCTAGAAAATAGATATTAGCACGATGCAGTGTGATAAGTAGTCCATGCCACATCTTACATACAACGCAACAATGCCTTATGGGAGTGGTAGTCCACACCCCTAAAGTACAACTACCACATAACTAGCAAGATAGTGTTCAGCCAAATAGAGAAACAACACAAAAGACTCTTAGTGTTACTATGTCAGTGTACATTTAATACTATTATGCAATTATTTGTGAAATAATCAAAAATGATATGCTGCACATTGTCGTTGTAGATGTTCCGGGCCCTGACTCAGCAGATGGTGGGAATGTGGGGGATAAAAAAACATAGCCACAGTCCGACTCAAACACCAGTGAGTCCTTCATTATTGCACCAACTAGATGCAGGGAAAGAGTGTTACCTCTCCTAGTGTATAACCTGGAGTCTGATGAAATGCCTGATAAAGTACCCACACCTCCCTCAGAGGCTAGAATCACAGTTAGAAAGCAGTCCCTACCCTAGCGTCAGTCCACTCCCCTCAGAAGGTGTCACGATGCAGGCAGACAGTGCACTGATGAAGGAGAGGGCCCATCACTCTTTGGCGGCCCTGAAGCTTCCATGCTGAAAGTGCAGCGCCTGCAATGTAAACACATGAGGCCAATGCACAGGCAGTTGGTGTCTCACAATGACAACATGGGAGTAATGCACAAGTAGTTGGAGTCTCTTAATGAAAACATTTGCAAGCTGCATGACAGATAGCAAGCAGCAGCAGAAAACACAAAGGAGATGACAAACGCCATTAGGGAACTCTGCACTGTGATTCAGCAGAAGCGTGTCAGCCACCTTAGGCACCATCACCAATTGATGGGAACGTTGGATGGGTTCTGCAGATCTGTCAATTGACTCGCTACCTCAACTGCCTTGATATCACGACGTGCTGTGGGCATACAACTGGAGATGGCACATTGCAGTCGGGACGTTGCACAAGGATTGGTGCAAATAGCCAATGTTTTGGAGACAATGTAGACAGCACGGAGTGCTACAAACAGCAAACTGGGTGGTGGGGATAGTGAGGAGCTCTCTAGCCTCAGCAGTCTCACAGCCCCTGTGATGGATCCTAAGCGTCGCAGTACCAGACACAGTACTGTCTTTGAACCCCCTACAAGAGATGCCACCGATGCCACTGAGCACTCAAGTGGAGTGCGTGGACGTAGGGAGTAATTATGAGGGGGTTAGGGGACTAGCTTAACATGTAGCAAAACAGTTATACTCGATCTAATAGTGTGACACTGTTACTCACACCTGTTTGTGTATAGTGCATAGCTATGTACTAATCACACATAAATTGCCTGAAGTGTAGGCTATAAAGATGCTACCTACCGCAATACATATAATAGACGTGATATAGTCATTACTCACGTCAGAAATGGTTGCGTGTGATGTCAGCACATCTATGTCTGCCCTTTGCTGCACTGCTTCTTTCTACTGGGTGAAGGGGTGGCAAGGGATCCCCATCCTCATCTGAGTCTGGCTCGGTTGGTTCCACAGGTATGCCCCTCATTGTAGCAATGTGTGCAACATAGCACATGTTGCAACGATTTTGCATGTTGTTTCAGGGCTGTATTGTAGTGCACCACCACACTTGTAGATGCATCTGAAGCGGCTTTTTAGCAGGCCAAAGGTCCTCTCCACAACACTGCGGGTTGCCCTGTGAGCAGCATTATACCTCCTTTTGGCTGACATTGCAGGACTCAGGTAGGGCATCAGTATGAATGACCGCACGGCGTTGGCACTGTCTCCTGGAATGACATAAGAGTAAAATGAGTACTTATTATACGTTACGTCACATTTACATCAATGCAAATTTGTCAACTATAACATTACAGGGTAGATATCCTTTGGCAAACTCTACTGTGCCAAAAGATGTAGGAGTCATGTGTGCTACCTGGATGTCTGGCTACGAGATCGGTTATAATGTTGGAGGCACTGCTAATTACTTGTATGTTCATGGAATGTGAATTTTTAAGGTTCTGATAAACATACTCTGTGGCCGATGGTGGACAGATAGCTACATGTGTCCCATCAATGGTGCCTGTTACATGTGGGAATCGGGCAATCTAGTAGAAATCACATTTTGTGTGTAGTAATTCCTGTGTGGTGTTGGGAATTCTTATGTGCTGTTGAATTTTGCTCAGCATGACATTGAGAAATGTATGGAAAAAATGTTGAAAGGGCACTCTGTGAGAACCCTCCAGCTGCTGCTATAACCCCTTGATAGCTCCCTGAGGCTAATAGGTGCAGGGAGCATAACACCTGCACATGGGTGGGTATACTATTGGTCCTGTGTGTGATTCGCTGCAATATGGGTTGTAAATCAGCTATCAGGTCAGGTTTCATGGCTGAGCTTAACCTGTATTTCTCTTATAGCTCCTCCTCTGTCTGGTCAAAAAGGATTATGTGCACTCTGAAAATGCACTCCTGTCTCCTCCTCCCTCTCCTCAAACCTGCCAGAATCCTCATCCTCCTCGCCATCACATAGAGTGCGGCCTTTGTGGAAAAGTCATTCTGGGCCTCTTTATATCGGTTGCACCTGGTTACCACCTGATTTCACTTCGTGTTGAATTGCATGTGCAAAAGGCCATTCTGTGAATAATAGTTCTTTGGGAATTTTTGATGCATAGCATTGTGAGACGGAATTTTTGTGTCGTAATCTGTGTATCGCAAATAGCAACATGATTTTGCAGATCGCATTCTGCGATTCGGAAAGCTAGGTCGGAATTTGCGTTACGCAGATTGCGATTCGCTAAATCATGTCGTTATTTGCGATACGCAAAATGCAACCCTCAAATGCATGTCGCAGTTGCAAGGAATCGCTATTTTAGCGATTCCTTATATTTGCACTGTGAATGCCTTTCATACAACATGAAAGGCATTTTTGCATTCGCAAATGGCCGAATTTTGCGATTCGCACCGTTTGCGAATGCGAAAAAGTTTGATACATCTGGCCCAAAATGCTGCAGGTGTATTTCCGAAGACCAATTGCTTCACATGTGGTACATACATTGTGGGCTCGCTGTTCAGCAGCACGCATCATGTGGCAGTGTTAATTTATGTTATAGAGTTGTTGTACAACGGGGCCGTGTGAATCAGCTGTGTTTTGATTATCACATCTGCTCCTGCTGCACCCTGAGATTATCCAACTAAAAAGGGCTTCTGATCAAACACACCTAAGTAACTTTGCAAGACGGGCGGAACTCTGCAGAATTAAACAGAGCTTTTTGTGACTCCGTGGACTTCTGTGTAGCATAGCTCCCCAAGTTATGCCCAGTCCTATTTTTTATGCAAACCAGCAGGGTATCTATGTGAACCATTACAATATGCATTCAAACAAGCAAGCAATGGTTACAAGCAAATAGATTGTCAATTAAAACCAATAATTACACATAGCCAGCCGGGCATTACACGAGTGAACCAAAATATTATGTAATCCAACCATTCAATTAAGCAGGCCTGCCAGATCATCATGATCGTGGGCATATAGGCCCATATTTATACTTTTCGACGCTAAACTGCGCTAACGCAGTTTAGCGTCAAAAAGTTTTGCGCCGTCTAACGCCATTCTGAAGCGCCAAGCGGGCGCCGTATTTATGGAATGGCGTTAGACGGCGCAATCAGACCGGCGCTGCCTGGTTTGCGTGGGAAAAAACCACGTAGACCAGACAGCGCCGGCGTAGGGGGAAAATGGCGCATGGGCGTCTTAAAATGGGGCAAGTCAGGTTACGTCGAAAAAATCGTCTTAACCCGACTTGCGCCATTTTTTAACGACGCCCATCCCCCATCAACATGACTCCTATCATTGTAAAGATAGGAGTCATGCCCCCTTGCCCAATGGCCATGCCCAGGGGACTTCTGTCCCCTGGGCATGGTCATTGGGCATAGTGGCATGTAGGGGGGCACAAATAAGGCCCCCCTATGCCACCAAAAAAAAATATAAAAAATAAAAAATTATACTTACCTGAACTTACCTGAATGTCCCTGGGGTGGGTCCCTCCATCCTTGGGGGTCCTCCTGGGGTGGGCAAGGGTGGCAGGGGGGGTCCCTGGGGGCATGGGAGGGCACCTGTGGGCTCATTTTGAGCCCACAGGCCCCTTAACGCCTGCCCTGAGCAGGCGTTAAAAAGTGGCGCAAATGCGCCGTTTTTAGCCACGCCAACTCCCGGGCGTCTCTTTTGCCCGGGAGTATAAATACCACGTAAAGTCCTGGGAGTCATTTTTTAGACGGGAACGCCTCCCTTGCATATCATTAACGCAAGGAAGGGGTTCACGCTAAAAAATGACGCACATTCCGGGAACTTTGGCGCTATTCGCCTCTAACGCCATAGTATAAATATGGCGTTAGTTGGCGTTAGTTTTGCGTCGAAATTGCGTAAAAAAAAACGACGCAATTTCGGCGCAAACGGAGTATAAATATGGCCCATAATGCTTTCAGGCCAACAGGTTGCACATTTGAATCAACATAGTAAGTGAACAAAAAAATACATTATAAGGGCAAGCCAATCTAGTATGTATATGAACCAGTACATGAATTAAACATTGGCATCCATTAAGTAATCTTGCAAAGCAGTGTGATATGTTTGTGAACCAGTGTTCTTTGCATACTGGCAGTGCAGTATGAGGGAAAACCATTTTATTACACATTGTAAAAAATACATTGCATGTCTGGAACACCATGTTTATGCATGATGGGGCAAATCAGTAGGGTATGCCTACAAACTAAAAACAACTGTTACCATTGTGCTTAGTGGTTTGAAATATTGGAGTGATTTGATTTTGCTGAATTTCATGAAATTTCACCAAAACTACGTGAAGTTACGCATAATTATGTAAACTGTAAATCTGTCAAACTGCAAAATTCTGTAGTTTTGTGTATGTAAAATCTGAACCCAAGTAGAACTTCTCTGTAACCTTTATTTTTTTAGTGAATTACTAAGGTACTTTAAATTCTATTTCCTAACTACAACATCCCTATAATCTTTGGTTTCTTCAGTGAATTTCTGCATTTTTTAATCCTATTACTTAACTACAACATCCCTCAAACCTTTGTTTTTGCAGTGAATTTCCAGGGTTTTCCGTAACATAAAGTAATATTTAACCACCTTACGTTGATTCAATTCTTTTGTTATTACAACCAGGCCCCAGGGATGGGGTCCCAGGGGCTAAAAGTAGCTCAGGGAAAGGGGCTGTGTACCCCAATTTATTTGTTTTACCAACATGGCCCCGGGGATGGGGTCGCCCGGACAGAATTCGGCTTGGAGATGGGGCTGCATGCCTCCCTCTCATTTTGTATTTAATGGCTGGGACTCAGGATATGGGGTCCCCGGACTGAAAGTGACCCATTGAGGGGGGTTCTGTGTGCCACCCTCCCCCATATCATTATAAAGAATTAACTCCAGGACCTGGCCCACCTCGGGGGCTCAAAAAAACAAGCCTGGGTGACGTTTTTTTTTTATTTTATTTTTAAAGTTTGTTGTGGATCCATGGATCCTTTGTGAAGTTGTGGAAAAATGTTTAAAAAAAATAATATTTTGCCCTGGCGAGACCACACTACAAGACCTGGGGGTCAGGGTATTCCTACCTTGCCCCTTGTGGGTTTTTAACATTTTTTCTGGGGACTCGGCTGATTCTGAGTCCCAAGATGGCTGCCACCACTTTCTGATTGAAGTGGTGGCAACCAATCACGACATTACTGTTGGCACATGGATCCAGGGATCCACTACGGTGGATTTGTTGTGGATCAGTGTCTCTAGATATACATAAATCTTTTTTCTTTAATAACTCCAAAACTGCTCAAAAACTTTACACCAAATTACAAAAAAACACTCTTTTTGAACCAAGATCTACCTTTCTGTCAAATTTGGTGTAATTCCATTCAGCGGTTCAGGGTGTAGTTGTGTCTAAAATCCCTATGGGGAATTGCATGGGGAAAACATCTTTTGGGATCCCGCTATTTCTTGGCCCTCGCTTGACTAATCCCCCAAAACTTTCCCGACAGCACCTGAAGTGAGTTCTGAACTTATTTTGAAAATTTTGTGAAGATTCATCAAACAGCATCAATGTTTTTTGGAAAACAAAAAAAGCTTTTCCTATGGAAATTAGGTCCTAACTCTAACTATCTACTGGCAACCCACAGTTGGTCGTTATAGTTAGGTCTTCTTTTGCGTAGATGGAGCTCTTTTTGGTGTGCCAATTACTTCTGTCACATTTGAAGAATCTTCACAAAACTTTCCTTAAAAAAAGTTCATCTACCTCAGCACCTTCCCGGAAAGCTTTGAGGTGACCCATCAAACTGGGGCTGAAAAAAAACAGGGCGTCCCAAAATACATAATTCCCATGCATTTTCTTTAGATTTCTTTAGACACAGCTAGAGCAAAAACTACTGAACATAATTATACCAAGTTCAGCAGAATGCTAGGTCTTGGTCCGCAGATTATGCTTTTTGTGATTTGGTGTAAACCCATTCATTAGTTTTTGAGAAACTCAGGGCCTGCTTTAAGAAAAGAGGCGCTGCACCCAGTTCAGCGCCACTTTTCCCTTAGCGCCCCACTATATCTAAGATACGGTGCACCATGGCGGTGTATAGGGAAACTGCTTCAAAATGTTTGACGCTAGTTCGGAGCTTTGCAAGACTAGCATCAAAAAAAATTACGCTAATCCTGCAAAGCCCATTGAGGCCCATTGAAAACAATGGTGTGCCTCCTTCTAATGCCTGCTCTGAGCAAGCATGAAAAGTGGCCAAAAAAATGACGAAAGAAATATCTTAGATTCCTTTGCATCATTCCCTCCCCCCACAATGGGGGAGTGCCCCCTTTCTGAACATTATGCCTGACACAGGCATAATGTAGTGCAAAAGTTTACAAAGTGGGGCAGTAAATGCATTGCACAACTTTATAAATATGGTGCGCCGTTTTGGGCCATGTAATGCCACATTAGCATATAAAAATGACGCTAATGTGTTGTTAGGATAGCACTAGAAGCTCTTAAATCAGCCCCTAGTTGTCAAAAATATCTGTATATTTGGATGGTAGGCCTCACAAGAATCCCATGGGCCTCCTTCGAGAGTGCAAATTGAAAAGTGGAGCCCAGTGATTAGTCAAGAGGCCCATTTTTCCTTTGATCCTTCACGCTCTCGCTGGAGTGAGTCTTGCAAGGGAGAGTGCTCTGATTGCTTGGAATGTTTGAAATAAAGTGGCAACCATTACTGTTTTCTGAGAAAAATTCGAGGTGTTGTTGGAATGAAGTAAAAAGCTATATAAAGGACAGCAGAAAGGCTGCTGTCCCCCTAAATTTAGAGATGATTTCTCTAAGGGACACCTAATGTGATAAAAATATATATATGCTGTTTTTAACTAATTTTTATTATCTTGCTGGGCTCGCAGAGGATTGTGAATGGTAAAAAGGGGAAGATTAATTCTGAACACACTCCATTTGTAGGAATGCATATTGTCATCATTCTTTCTGAGAGGAAGTGTATAAGACATACGTACTGTGACGAGTAGATGGTTAATTCCTATTTTACAAAAAAAGTACAATCTCACAAGACTCTTGCTGGATCATGAACAGTAGAAAGGAGTAGGTGATCTCTGAATAGACTGCAGTAGGCACACTTGTTGCTGTAGGAAGGAGTATTACTGGAGATGGTGTTTGCCAGAGTGTACTAGTTATGCCCATTGGCTTTTGATGAGTTATGAGTAGGGTCAAGTCTTCCCACACCCTACTATTCACATCCATTATCAGAGAGAGGGGTGGTATGAGGGAGGAGAGTCTATGGACAGAGCATACTATGTAAACCTGCCATCCAAGAGAGAGGTCTCAGCAGAGAAGTCGGTCTCTCTCCACACACCCTACTATGCATACCTGTCAACTTAGACAGAGTTGTGAGAGTCAATCTGAGAGAGAGGTCTGGAAGGAGAGGATAGTTCATTGACACACCCTACTATGCACAGCCATCATATGAGACAGAGGTTTGACAGAAAAGGCTAGTCCATGTTTACACCCTACTAACTATACCCGTCATCTGAGACAGAGACCTCACTGCAGAGGCCAGTCTTTCTCCACACAGTCTACACTGCACACTTGTCATCTGAGAGAGAGGTCTGGAAGGAGAGGATAGTTCATGTCATCACCCTACTATACACACCCATCATCTGAAACAGAGGGATGACAGAAGAGGCCAGTTTATGTACACATCCTAATATGTACACCTGTCATCTGAGAGAAAGGACTTAGTAGAGAGGCAATCTCTTTCAATATACCCTATTGCACAAACCCGTCACCTGAGAGACAGGTCTGGATTGAGAGGGCAGCCCATGTACGCACCTTACTACGCACACCCATGGTATGGAAAGATAGGACTAGAGTGATCACTTTTTCCAAAAATCCTAGAAGAAGGAAGCAAACGTTGTAAGTCCTGTAATGCAGGAGAGTGTACATAATGTAACTTAAAAAAAGTTTAGTTTATGATCTTGCAAGAATATCGTGAGATTGTATTAAAAAAGGGTAGTGAAAATCTGGTGCATATAAATGATACCTATTGTAATAGGACATATTCAGTGAAAATGCAAATTCCACTGTAAAGGTATGGTCTCTTGAGATGCACACAAACTCAAACCAGCAAACACTGCCCCCTTACAGTAGACATAAAAGACTGTGGGGGTTATTCCAACTTTGGAGGAAGTGGTAATCCGTCCCAAAAGTGACGGTAAAGTGATGGATATACCACCAGCCGTATTACGAGTCCATTATATCCTATGGAACTCGTAATACGGCTGGTGGTAAATCCGTCACATTTGGGACGGATTACCACCTCCTCCAAAGTTGGAATAACCCCCTGTGTGCCTTACTCTTGTAAGAGGCACCCAAATGTCACCCATTGTTAGAAATGGGGTCTTTGGTTGGCAGTCAGGTTACCCCCTGTCCAAGCAAGGACCCTCACTCTAGTTAGGGTAAGTCACACACAATCCAAATTATCCTGTGCCCATCCTCTGGTACCTTGGCACTGAGCAGTCAGGCTTAACTTAGAAGGCAATGTGTAAAGTTTTTGTGCAATAAATCATACAATAACACAATATAGCACCACAAAAATACACCACACAGTGTTTAGAAAAATATATAATATTTATCTGGATAAATGCAGGTCAAAACAATCAAAGATGCAATAAGTAAATGGAGAGATATCACTGAAAAGTGATATAAAGGCGGTCATTGGCCGGAGACCGCGGGAGCACCGCCAACAGGCTGGCGGTGCTCCCAAGGGCATTCTGACCGCGGCGGTACAGCCGCGGTCAGAAACGGAAAACCGGCGGTGTACCGCCGGTTTTCCGCTGGTTTTCCGCTGCCCTGGGGAATCCTCCATGGTGGCGCAGCTTGCTGCGCCGCCATGGGGATTCCGACCCCCATACCGCCATCCTGTTCCTGGCGGTTTTGGCCGCCAGGAACAGGATGGCGGTATGGGGTGTCGTGGGCCCCCTGGGGGCCCCTGCAGTGCCCATGCCAATGGCATGGGCACTGCAGGGGCCCCCATAACAGGGCCCCACCAAGATTTTCAGTGTCTGCCATGCAGACACTGAAAATCGCGACGGGTGCAACTGCACCCGTCGCACCCCTTCCACTCCGCCGGCTCCATTCGGAGCCGACATCCTTGTGGAAGGGTGTTTCCCGCTGGGCTGGCGGGCGGCCTCCTGGCAATCGCCCGCCAGCCCAGCGGGAAACCCAGAATACCTGCGGCGGTCTTGTGACCGCGCAGCGGTATTCTGGCGGCTCCCGCCGGCCCCGCGGATACCGCGGCCGGCGGGAGTCAGAATGACCCCCAAAGTGTCTTAAGTCTTTTAGAAGCAAACAAAGTCTCTTTCAAGCACAAAGTACCTGGTTTGCATGCAAAATCTCCGCAAAGAGCCACAGCGGAGGAGATGCTTGGAAACAAAGGGGGATTTCTGGGGCCGCACACAGCGATGCGTCATTTAGTTTTCACAAAGTGACGACTATGTGTTGATTTCAAGCGCTCGATCATGGATTCTCTTCGAGTTGCAGGGTTTTCAGATGTACTGGGGACGGTGCGTGTATTTCCTGCGCTGGCAGGACGAATTTATAGGAGCTGCGTCGATTCAGTCGCGTTGTGTTGAATTTGCTACCGCTCGGCAGCACTGCGTCAATTCCTCTCTGGAAGTCGGGCTGCATCGTTCCGGTTTGACTTTGCGTCGTTCCGGTGGGCTGTGCGTCAAATTTCCTCTCGCTACGCTGGCACTGTATCGATCTTCTCATTCTGAAGTCGGGCTGCGTCATTCCAGATCGGCGTGCAGTAAAATTTTCACTGCGGTTCAAGCTCTGCGTCGTTTCTGGCAGGCTGAGCATCGCATTTCGCTGCACAAGGAGTCCTTCTTGAAGAGATGAAGTCTTTTTGTTCCTGAGACTTCAGGGAATAGGAGGCAAGCTCTAACCAAGCCCTTGGAGAGTACTTCTTCACCACAGCCAGAGAGCAGCAAGGCAGCAGGGCAACAGCAAGGAAACAGTCCTTCACAGAAAGCAGACAGGTGAGTCCTTTGAGCAGCCAGGCAGGTCTTCTTAGCAGGATGCAGGTTTTGGTTCCAGTTTTCTTCTCCAGGAAGTGTCTGTGAGGTAGAGTGTCTACCCCAAGAAGTGTCTGTGTTGGTAGGGGCAGAGGCCCTGTTTGTATACCCAAATGTGCCTTTGGAGTGGGGGGGACTTCAAAGGGTGGCTTAGAAGTGCACTAGGTCCCCTTTCAGTTCAATCCTGTCTGCCAGGGTCCCAATAGAGGGTGTGGCAGTCCTTTGTGTGAGAGCAGGCCCTCCACCCTCCCAGCCCAGGAAGACCCATTCAAAATGCAGATGTATGCAAGTGAGGCTGAGTATCCTGTGTTTGGACCTGATGTGAGATCAAAAGTACTCAGGAACTTGGCAGCACCTAACCTGTCAACAAACTCATCAGCTCGGGATGGGGTGAGCGTCAATCCGTGTGACTTAGTTGAGATCCCTGTAGTCCACACAGAACCGGAGTTCTGGCTTCACACCGGGGGCAGCAGCCTTAAGAACCAGCACCACAGGGCTGGCCCAGGGACTACTGGACTTCTCAATAACCCCTAAGGTCAACATCTTGGAGACTTCCTCCTTGATGCTGGCCTTCACTTTATCCGATAACCTGTAAATTTTGTTCTTCACAGGGGGACTGTCTCCCGTATCAATGTCATGGACACACAGATCAGTAAGTCCAGGAGTAAGGGAAAACAGGGAAGAGAACTGCTCTAACAACTCATAGCAGTCTCCTCTCTGATCTAGAGTCAGGGAGTCAGAGAGAATGACACCCTCCACTGACCCATCACCTTCTTTGGCAGAGAGGAGGTCGGGGAGAGGTTCACTCTCCTCTTCCATGCCCTCATTAGTGACCAGGAGCATACTGACCTCAGACCTCTCAAAGTGAGGTTTGAGTCTGTTGTGATGGAGAACTCTCAGGGGGTGCCTAGGGGTCTTGAGGTCACTAGGTAAGTGGCCTCCCCCTTTCGCTCCTTAATCTCAAATGGGCCAGACCAACGGTCCTGGAGATCCGTAGGCTCTACTAGCTCTATCACCCAAACCTCGTCTCCACGTGAGAACCCAACCAGAGTGGTCTTCCGATCATACCACTCCTTCATCACCTCTTGACTGGCCTCAAGGTTACCCTTGGCCTGCTTCCAGAAGTGTTGGGTTTGGTTGTGGAGGGCCAGCATGTAGCTGACCACATCCTGGGGAGGTGTCTTGGGAGCTTTCTCCCAGCCCTCTTTAACTATGCTTAGCGGTCCCCTGACAGGGTGACCATAGAGATGTTCAAAGGGGCTGAACCCCACCCCTATCTGGGGCACTTCCCTATAATCAGGTAAGTCAAGAGGATGTCCCACTTACGCCTCATGGCTTCAGTTAGGCCATTGATCATGCCTTTAAGGGTCTTGTGGAATCTCTCAACAAGCCCATTGAATTGAGGATGATAAGGGTTGTTAAACCGGTAGGTCACCCCACACTCATCCCACATGGACTTCATGTATGCAGACATGAAGTTTGTGCCTCTGTCAGACTCAACTTCCTTAGGGAATCCCACACAGTTAAATATTCCCAGCAGGGCTCTGGTCACCACTGGTGCAGTCACTGCAGTGGCATTTCTAAAATAGTAATATTAAATCCAACTTTACCAGTCAGCAGGATTTTGTATTACCATTCTGGCCATGCTAACTATGACCTTCCTACAACTTTCAGATCAAAATCTACCAACTCAAACAGTATATAAGGGTAGCCCTAATGTTAGCCTATGAAAGGAGCAGGCCTCCCAGCAGTGTAAAACTAATTTAGGATTTGTACACTACCAGGACATATAAGCTACAGAGGTACATGTCCTGCCTTTTCCCTTTATAGCACCCTGTCCTATGGGTTACCTAGGGCCTACCTTAGTGGTGACTTATATGTAGAAAAAATGGGAGTTTAAGGCTTGGCAAGTACTTTTAAATGCGAAGTCGAATTGGCAGTGAAACTGCACACACAGTCCTAAAACCAGCAAACAGTGTCAAAAAGTGGAGGGAGGCAGGCAAAAAGTTGAGGGTGACCATTCTAAGGCTGTCAGGTCTAACAGTGGCTGAATCACTCACACAGCTATGACACACCCACACAGACACTCAGACACCCATTCCAGATGCACTCAGACACTCATGCACCCACTCACAGACCCACTCAGACAGTTATTTACCCAGTAATATGCCCACTCAAACACTGACACACCTACTCACAGAGCCACTCAGACACCAATGTCCCCATTAATAGAGCCAATCAGACACTGACACATCCACTCACAGACCCACTGAGACACTAATTCCCCCACTCACAGATCCACTCAGACACTTACGCACCCATTCGCATGATGAATCAGGAGACAGAATTTAGGAAGGCCATTAAAACCTGGCTATTCTAAATTCTTCTAAGTTCCCCCTATCCAGGGAAGTTTGAGATTCCTCCAGTATGTTCTAAACTTTTCAAACTGATCAGCGCTACGAGGCCTCCAGGTAGCTGGCGCTATATAAGTCTCAATAACATAACATAACATTCCCAGACCCACTCAGACACCTACGCACCCATTCATAGACCCATTCAGACACTCATGTACCTATTCACAGACCTACTTAGACACTCATGCATCAATTCATTAACCCACTCACTCCACTCACAGGCCCACACAGACAATCACACACCCACTCATTGTGACTCTCACATCCATTCTCACACCCAGACAGAATCACACCCTAAGGTAACTATAACTCACGCCCTTGCCATGCACTGCTAATTACACCAGATACTACATCGTTCATGACAACTTTTATAACGTCAATAAAAATATCAATTAAACATTATCAGTCAAGTTATTATTGAAAAAAACTGTGCATGGCAAGGGCGAGTGTTATAGTTACCTTACGGCTCGAGTTATAGTTACTTGAAATAGCAGCTGAATTTCTATGGTCTTGTATGAGTACATTCAAAACATAAATATAACACCCCACAAACCTTTGTTTCTTTCAAGTGAATTTCAATATTTTTTAAAAATTCTATTTCCTAACTATAACGTCCCTGTAACCTTTGTTTTATATTCACTGAAAAATACAAATGTTGCAGGGATGTTAGAGTTAGGAAACAGAATTATTGTCGAGCCCATATAACCACCCAACCCCGCGCAATGCATGGCCTTTGGCAGTGCACAGCACAGGTTGGCCACAGGGCCTGTCCATGTCAGTGGATCTGTGAGTGGGTGTGTGAGTGTCTGAGTGAGTCTGAAAGTGGGTGCATGAGTCTATGATTGGGTCTGAGAGGGTGTATGAGTGGGTGTGTGAGTGCATGCATGAGTGGGTGCATAAGCCTCTGAGTGCATGTATGAGTGAATTAATTTGTGTATGAATGAGTCTGTGGTTTTTCTTTCAAATTTTTCCATAATTACAAATATTTTGCAAATAATTCATGGAAATTCCTGAAAATGTACGAATATCACACGCTGTGATGCAAAATTATATTAAACCTATAACTTTCCCCTAAAACATACCTACTTCACACCGCTGGCGTCAGGGTACCTTCAACCCGACCCACCATGCCACTTTCAATTAGGATTTTCATACTTGAGGACCGTTTCCCCTGAAATAAAATGGTGGCTGCCACTTTCTAGTCTGGTTGCGGTCAGCCATTTACAGCGATTCCTTTCGCACACACATTCAAAAATTTCACAAATTATTTGCAAAGACTCAGTGGCCAGAGATATGCATATTTTGATTTCTCAAAATTTCTCAAATACTACTGAACATATTTACCCAAAATAAGCAAAAGATCAATCTGTGTACCGAAAGCTAGCTTTCTGCCAGATTTGGTGTAATTCCGTCCAGTAGTTCGGGCTGTAAACGTGTTTCAAGGTCCTACGGGAATTAACATGGGAAACACAACTTTTTTGACCCCGCCCTTTTTCTCAGTCCCTGCTTGACGGATCACCCTGAAACTTTCCATGACAACAAGAACCACCCCGACACTTTTTTGGAAAAGTTTGTGCAGATTTGTCAAACGGTGCCAAAGATATAGGCAAGTCAAAAAATGATTTTTCTATTGAAACATGGTCCTAACTATAACTACCTAGTGGTGACCACTAGGTAACATACATATATATATGTACGTAAAAAACAAGGTTTCAGGGATATGGTGGGCACATAGGGAACTGGCCCTAGGGAGTGGCAGTCCCCAGCCAAAAACATCCCGGAAACGGAATCATACGGCCCCTATTTTGTTGTAGTACCTGACCCCGGGGAGTTGGTGGTCCCCAGGGCCGTAATCAGCCCAGTAGTGTGGTCTGTGGCCCCCCTCCATGTAATACACATGCCTTGCCTCAGGGAGGTGGCAGTCCCCAGGGACGAAATTGGCCATAAAGAGAGGAGCCGCGTGCAGCCCCCTCTCCATTCCAATTCTAACAATATGTCCCTGAGACCTGACCCACCGGGAGGCCAAGCTTTAAAGCCACGGGGAGACAGTGCTTGATTTTTAAAAAAAATTTTGGCTAGTTTCTTGGATCCTCTATGATTTTCACACCAAAAGTTTAAAACAAATGCATTTGGCCTAGGGTTCAGGGTATTTCTACACTGACCCTTCTGCTTTTTTTCACTGTTTTTTAGGACTAGGTTGAGGCTGAGTCCCAAAATGGCAGAGAACACTTCCTGTCTGAAGTGTTGGCAGCCAATCAGATCTAAGCATGGGACTGTCAGATCCACGTCCATAGACATCTCTATTTTTTTACCTTCAATTTCTCAAAAACTACTGATCAAGATCTACCTTTCTGCCATATTTGGTGTAATTCTGTGAAGTGCTTCAGGCTGTAGTCATGTTCAAAATCCATGTGGGAAATTGCATGAGGAAAGCATGTTTTGGGACCCCGATTTTTCTCAGAGAAGTATTCCTTGGTGGTAGCTTTGCTTCAGATGGTGTTTTCATGTTTTTTGGCACCCTGCATCTGTGAAACATGGGAGTCTGCAGACTTGGCTGTATTGAATGTTGTTCTTATGCAGACACTAACCGAATGAGCAGGGATTAATATTTGTGTTCTATTATAATGGTTCCTCAGAAAAGCTTAAAGATTTTTTTTTCTGTCTTGTTCGTAGGTGGAATATTTTGGCACACCCCCAAGATCTGTGTAGTAGCATTTTTCAAATGTGCAAATGTGCAGTGTCAGTGAAAATTATTTCTAAAGTTTGAAGACTTTAATGATGCATGGAATCCTAACCAGTGATTCGTTCAGAATTGTTTTGAGGTTCAGCAAGTTACACATGAGTAGTTCAAACATAAGCATGTTTTCACACTCAAGTTTCATTTGGGCCATGCTACCTTTTACATAAACTATTCATCCAAAGTAAATGAAAGTACTTTTGGGTGCAACATTTTCTTTTCAGTCTGTCCTTAGCTACTGATCCGAAGTGGAATGACAAATCATTTTTTTATTTTAAAAAAAAGCAGGTGGATGGGGACTGAAGTAACTTGAGGGTGGCGGAAATATAGGGGATTGAGCAGGTGGAAACAACAAAGCGGGTGGGATGAGAAACAACAGGCTAAACAGCCACTTGAAATGGGCAGGGAGTAGTATGCAGCTGTGAGGAGAAGCAATGAGAAGCAATGAGCAAGGGTTAGGGAGAAGCAAAATGGATGGTGGGATGGGGATGAGATGCATCAGGTGAAAGGTTGCAATGTGGAGCAGACAGGGTTTAGGCACACAGGTGAAAAAGTAATGGAGGAAAGTACACGAAGGCAAATGCAACTTGAAGTGGATCCGGAAAAGCACATTGACAAACGAGAGCAAAGTGGAGTGCAAGGGGAAAGAAATATATCAGGGAGATGGGTGGAAAAAACAAGCATGTTTATGGAGTACTTAATCATAAACAGAAAAGTAGTACTTGAAAAGCAATCAGTGAAAGCACAAATGCCAGCCAGTCAAATGTGATGGTAAGGAGGCAGCGGTCCATGAGAGGGACAAATAAAAGATTGACAAGCTGAGTTCAAATAAGAAGCAAGTAAATGAGAATGACAGAAAGCTGTGTGCTGTCTAGAAGACAAGGCCTAAACATGGGCTGGTGCAGCTCTCATCTCTTGCAGAGGTGTATGCATGTTGTCTAGCATAGGATATGTACTGGACGTAACCCCTTCAGTACAAAATCTTATGCCAAGACAACATATTAAACATTCCACTGATTGGGATAATTTTTTGTAGATTTACCCTGCGCAAACCCTTCGTACATCTGGTCACACATGTTTTATATGACACTTAAGAAACGTCATCCAAATCTAAACTATTACATTCAAATGTATTCATAAAAAAAAAAGAACTTTCGTAGTTTCCTAAAGTATCTGAGTAATACATTTATTTAAGAGATTACTAGTTCAGTAAGGTGAGAAGGCAATAAGAAGCTTCATGTATAACACAGTAGAGTTACCTCAGGAAAATAGCAAAAATAATTCAGTTGTATTAAAAAAAATCATTTTACTATGAAAACGAATAAAGATAGTTAAAATAAAATTAAAACTCGCTGTCAAAAATAAATCATTTAAAAATAATTTGCTACAACAAGCATAGATATCCAAAAGACATAGCTATTTATAGTTCAAAATTACATATACAGCGGATAAACTCCGCTATTTCACATGAAGTTCTTTTTGTCATGATTGATTCTCTTAATTGTGCAATCAAATACTAAAGGGAAAATAAATATTTGTCCTGTTTACCAGGACAACAATATGAAATCTCAGACACCACTTAACTCATTTTTTAGGGGCCGATTATGAGTCTGGCTGTCACAAGACCTCAAACTTGAGGTGGCTTTCGGACCGCCACAGCTGTAGTGATCTGACTGCCACATTACGAGGTTGGCGGGCAGACCCACCGTCCTACCACGATCCCCGCCAGGATCCAAGATCCCGACGGGCTGACGGGGACCCTGGTTGTAATCAGCCTGGGCGGTGCTGAACTCTGCCATTCTGCAGATTACAACCTTGTTTCCCAACAGCCTTTTCATGGCGGTTTCACCACCATGAAAAGGCTGGCAGAGAACAAATGCAGGGTGCCACAGGGGGGCCTCTGCACTGCCCAGGATCCCCCTGTCCAGCACCCTCGAATGCACACTGTCTGCTGTGCAGACAATGTGTATTTCAAGGGTGCTGGTGCACCCTGCGTGCGACAGCATTGCCGCCGACTCAATTGTGAGGCAGGAACGAGGCTGCCACACCTTTCCCACTGGGCTGACCCATGGAAACCTTGGTTTCCGCTGGTCAGCCCAGTGTGAAAGTTGGAATGGAGCCGGTGGGGAGACTGCCAGCACCGCAGTGGTCTCCTCGTCAGAGGTTGGTCGGATGGATGTTTCCTAGTGACCCCATAGTCTTGTTTCCAAGGAGGATAAGGTTAAAAAAAATGTAGCACCTCACATCATTTCTGAAAGTATTATGCCATGTTTACTTCATGTTTTAATTATAATTGTAGAAATTATTTCGAATTATGGAATATTTAGGATATTATTTTCAATTATTTTAGAAGCTCATCATTTCACAATACATGTCTAAAATATCATGTATGATAGTTGTTCAGGGACATTCCATACTTGTGAAACCCCTCTTCTAATCTAAAATGAATTACCTTTAGGTTAGCCCCATTAAGGATTCCCCTATATATTTTTCCTGTCTAATCATCATCCTGTTAAGTCCAATCTGGTACACCGCTGTCTCCACAGAGTGGAGTGAGGCAACCCAAGCCTACAGAAATGGGGATGAGACAGAACATGGGCAGTTGTGTACAGCACAAGGCCATCAACCTTGGCACAGTAAGGGGCTGGTTTATATGTGAGTGGCAAGGATACTCTTTCTCATCCAAAAGGTCCTCCAACACAATTTGAATGTGGCGGACCTTTGGTGTAGCCTTGGGGGAGACTACCTCATCTCCGCCATAGTTACACCATGAGCCGACAGAGTAAGCACTTGTGCAAATTAGTTTTGGTGAAAGGGTTACTAAATGACCACAGTCAGAAGGAAAATGTGGAAAAGGGAATGTAATGAATTGCATTGACAGGTGTCCGATGTTCTTCTAAATAATCTGCACCTGTCTCTGCTGGTTCCACTAATGTTAAAAAAATGTGTAAAAATAGCCACCATTTTTCAATGTAACACAGGAGAAACAAAAGCTTCTCTTTCCGAAGTGCAGACATCTGCTGCAATCTTATGGGTACCTGAATGAGTAGTAAACTCTAACAGAACGAAAGCAACCCAGAAACCTGATCTTAGGTGCACTAAATTGCTAAGCCAACCAATGACCAATGAGCAAGAGTTGACAGAAGTGTCAAGTCTAAATAATAAAACACCACACCTGTCATGTCTTTCACCTTCACAAGTACATCTAATATGTCTGAATATAATTCTTAAATTATACTGAGGGTTAAATATATATTGAATACTAAACCATCCTCGACATGAATGGATTACACCGCTTTTAACTTTTCATTGAACATTTTGTGCATTGTTGACTCTATACATACTGTAATTACATCAAACTATAGGTCCTATGTATAAAGATAAATCTGTCCATAAACACAAGTTTATTACTTTTCTTATGCTAGTTCACAAAGTGATTCCTCGAAGGTGGATGCCCATTTACGTGCACCTGTAGACCCCACTCAAGGAGCGGGAAATGCTTGGTTAACCTCTGGAGTTTGTGAATGCTCACAAACAGTATGTTTGTCAGTATTCACAAACTCTTCCTATTCTCTTTTCCCCCAGGGAAATTGTTTGAATTTCTCTCCAACCAATAAATCCATTTTTAGGGTAGAAAGGGGAATGGAATTATTACTAGATTTGGTTTAAGTGTTGTGGAAACACATTGTCAACTTCCCCTTGGAGAGAAAAAAAAACAGACAAAATATGGGTCTGCACATGTAATCTTATTCACCCAATACCGAATTCGTCACTGTCAAGCACATTGAACAAAAACCTTAGGAGACTTTTTTTCAGTAACATGAAATTCCCAGTACTTTGCCAGAAAACCTGCAAATGATGCAGGTTTTTAAGAGCACTACTAGGAACATCTGTGAATAGGAAACAATAGTAAATGTGCAGACACATGTAGACATAAAACTACACTTGATATTTGTATTATTTCATGTATAGGCCCCTTTGCTTTTTGGATTTAAAAGACAAAAAAGATAAAGTGTTTCAATAAAGTGTAGTCAAATTTAAGCAAAAGGTCAGACTGTACCATGCATATTGTTAGAGTGACTTTCTAACTACTGCAATTCTAAAGCACAGGCATCCCAAGCAGGATTTCTAGGTGCTTTCCTTAAATACTTAAATAATCTACTAATAAAACAAACTAGCTTCTGTCTAAAGACAGTTAGGGCCAAATGTACTAATATTCATTCACAAACCATAACGTGGAACCAAATTGTTGTAATTAGGTGTGCAATTTGTGAGGGGAGTAATCGAATAATCGGTTATATTGCTTATTGTCCATCGACATTTTGGGTTACAAAATAGCAAAACCAAACCTAATAATTATTACTTAGGCAAGCCATCAATTGCAACCAATTGTGATTCAATCAATCAATCAATCAATCGGGCCTTGTAAAGCACGGCAAATTACCCTTGAGAGTGTTGAGGCGCTGGAGTTACTAGCTGCCTCACTGTGCTCTGTTCAGTCGCACAGCCAGGTCTTGAGCCCCTTCTAGAATGATGAGGTGGTCCTCAGGTGAAGGTCATTCCAGGCCTTGCCTGCCAGGTGAGAGAAGGAGCACCCTCGATGTTTCTTCGGTAGATCCGGGGGTGGCTGCACGGAAGAGGGATGCGGATCACAGGTGTCTGTTTGGTTGGTGGAATATCAGTTGTTTGTTGATGTATGCTGGTCCTTCGTTGTGCAGGGCTTTGTATGGGTTGGTGAGCCTTTTGAAATGGCATCTCGTCTGGATTGGGAGCTAGTGTAGCATCTTTAGGTGTGGTGTGATGGGGGTCTGTCTATGGAGATCCGCTGAGTTTTGTATTGTCTGTAGTCTCTTCAGGAGGCATTAGGTGATTCCTATGTAGAGTGTGTTCCTGTAGCCTACCCTGCTGGTGACAAGGGTCTGCATGACAGTCCTTCTGGTGTTGACTGGACCAGAAGAGGGTGTGGAAGCAGGCAGATGAGACGGCATTAACCTGTATCTTCATAGACAGCTTACTGTCCAAGATGATGCTGAGGTTGCAGGCGTGGTCTGTCGGCATGTACTGAATTAAGCAGCCCACCATGCGTCATTCCATGGCAAGGTGTTGTTCCCAAAGATGAGGACTTCTGTCTTGTCTGTCTTAAGCTTGAGCCAGTTGTCCTTCATTCAGTTGGTGACATTCATCATACATCTGTGGAAGTTGGTCCTGGTGGTGGTGGGGTATTCTGACAGTCAGATGATTAGCTGGGTGTCATAGGAGATGATGTTGAGACCGTACATCTAATGGTGGTGGTCAGAGGGGCTCATATATGTGTTGAAGAGGGTGGCGCTGACAGATGATCCTTTGGGGACACCACAGTTTATCTTCTTGGGTTACGAATGGTGGGAGACGGCTCTTTGCATTCTTCCAGTGAGGTAAAAGGTGATCCATTGGAGGGCGTCTCCTTGGATTCTTATGTGGTGAAGTCTGTTAACCAAGATATGATGGGAGACAGTGTTGAAGATGGAGAATGAGAGCTGCCATTTCGCTGTGGTCCAGGAGGGCCATGATGTTGTCTGTGGCTGTGTTTTGGGCTGTCTTGCTACTGTGGTTGGGTTGGATTCCAGATTGAGAAGGCTTTTTGCATTCTTCCAGTGAGGTAAGAGGTGATCCATTGGAGGGCGTCTCCTTGGATTCTGATGTGGTGAAGTCTGTTAATCAAGATGTGATGGGAGATAGTGTTGAAGGTGGAGAACGAGAGCTGCCATTTCGCCGTGGTCCAGGAGGGCCATGATGTCGTTGGTGGCTGTGTTTTGGGCTGTCTCGCTGCTGTGGTTGGCTTGGATTCCAGATTGAGAAGAGTCCACGAGCTTGATATGCTCCAGGTGTTTGTTGGTGTTTGTTGAGATTGTGGTTGATTGCCTTTTTGAGAACCTTTGCTTGGAAGGGGAGCTGGGAGATGGGCCAGTAGTTGTTCGGTTCTGCAGTGTCAGTGGATGGTTTCTTCAGGAGAGGCCTACTACAGAGTGTTTTCAACTGTCAGGGAAGGAGGCCGAGATGATGTAGACATTCAGGACATTCTCGAGTTTGTTGCCAATTGTCTTGCTCCCAAGGTTGAAGATGTGGTGGGGACAGGGGGCCGAGGGTGCTCCTGAGTGTACTGAGGTCATGGTGGCAATTGTGGCTTGCAATGTGAAAGGGTCTCAGTGGGTTAGCAGGTGTTCAGGGTTTGTTTCCTTGGGTGTGAGCAGGTTGATGCTGTTGTCGGCAGTGTTTGGGGTTTGAAGTTTTAATAGGTGGCTAAGATCTTGTCATGGAAGAAGTCACCAGGGTGTCACACAGTTCTTGGGTTGATGCAATTCTCAGTGGCTGCGAGGTTGGAGAACTCCTTCATGATGGTGAAGAGTTGCTTGCTGTGGTTTGTGCTGGCTTCTATGTGGTCTGCTACGGGTTCTTCATTGTTTTTTTTCTGGTGGTGGTGGTACTGGTTGAGTGCTGTCTTGATAGTGGTGTTGTGTTCTGTTATTTTGCTGGTGTCCCACTTTCTTTCCAGTTGCCGGCAGTTGCATTTGGTAGATTTCAACTCCACGTTGAACCAGTTGACTTTTTTGACAGGTCCTTTGGGTTTGACTGGCTTTGGAGGGATGATTGTTTGGCACATTTTATGATCCACTGAGAGAAGTTCTTTGCAACCTGTGCTGGGTTGGATGTTGGGTCTGGGAGATGGGAATTGAGTGTGTTGTTCCACTGGTCTTCTCATATTTTTTTCCAGTTTCTGTGTGTGGAACTGGAAGATGTGGTGCCAGTGATGGTAGTTCCTCAGATGGTGGAGTGGATGCTGTAGTGGTCAGTCCAGGTGAGCTGCGAAACGTGTTTGCACTTGACTCTGCTGCTGAACATGAAGACGGGATCAAGCATGTATCCTGCATTGTGAGTAGGGGTGGTGACGAGTTGCTTGAGGCCGACGCTGAGCATGCGTTCCAGGAGGTTGGTTATGTTGGTGTTGCAGGGGTTGTCGAGGTGAAAGTTAAGATCCCTTAGGACTATGTAATGCTTGGATTCGATAATGATTGGGGTGATGAGGTCGGGCATGGTGTTGCAGAAGCTGGGGCATGGTCCAGGTTGCCCTTATGCGAGGGTACCTGTGATGGTGCTTTTTCCGTCTGTGTGAAGTTGGAAGTTGAGATGCTCCACTATGGGGGTTGGGTCATCTGCAGAGGTTTGCAGCAGATTATGTCCTTGTGGATGATGGCAAGTCCACCTCTGTGTTTGTTGGTTCTGTCCCAGTTGATATCTTGTAGCCTTTGGGTGTGGCAGTGGCGATGTCTGGCTCAGAGATGGGGTTCAGCCAGGTCTCTGTAAGGAAGATGAGATTGTGTCCCAGATCTCCTTGGTGTGTTTGCGGAGTGCACTAGAGTTGTGCTGTGGCGGTCTCATTTGGTTCGGTGTATGCAGTCATGTTTGCGGTGTCTTTGGCATTGTTGGTTGCTTCTGTGTTATAGATGAGAGGCAGCAGTGGTTGTTGTTGATGGGGCCAGGGTCCCCGGTTTTGAAGTCTGCGGTCTTGTAGCTCTGCTCGGTGGAAGAACCAGGATTCCAGACACTGGGGGGAATATTTATACTCCGTTTGCGCCGGAATTGCGTCATTTTTTTTGACGCAATTTCGACGCAAAACTAACTCCATATTTATACTTTGGTTTTAGATGCGTCTAGCACCAAAGTCCATGGAGTTTGCGTCATTTTTTAGCGTGGACACCTACTTTGTGTTAATGAGATGCAAGGTAGGCGTTCACGTCTAAAAAATCGACTCCGAGGCATGTGCGTCGGATTTATACTCCCGGGCAAAATTCACGCCCGGGAGTGGGCGGGTCAAAAAAAATGACGTACGGCCGCTTTTGCGCCGTTTTTTAGCGCCTGCAAAAGGCAGGCGTTAAGGGACCTGTGCTTCAGAGCCCAGAGGTGCCCTCCCATGCCCCCAGGGACACCCCCTGTCACCCTTGCCCACCCCAGGAGGACACCCAAGGCTGGAGGGACCCATCCCAGGGACATTAAGGTAAGTTCAGGTAAGTGTTTTTTTTTTTTTTTTTGTGGCATAGGGGGGCCTGATTTGTGCCCCCCTACATGCCACTATGCCCAATGACCATGCCCAGGGGACAGAAGTCCCCTGGGCATGGCCATTGGGCAAGGGGGCATGACTCCTGTCTTTGCTAAGACAGGAGTCATTTCTATGGGGGTTGGGAGTGAAAAAAAATGGCGCAAATCGGGTTGAGGCGAAAAAATTGCCTCAACCTGACTTGCCCCATTTCTTGACGCCCAAGCTCCATTTTCCCCTACGCCGGCGCTGCCTGGTGTACGTCGTTTTTTTTAACGCACACCAGACGGCGACGGCGGCTAACGCCGGCTAACGTCATTCAATAAATACGGCGCCCGCATGGCGCTTCAGAATGGCGTTAGCCGGCGCTAATTTTTTTGACGCAAAACTGCGTTAGCGCAGTTTTGCGTCAAAAAGTATAAATATGGGCCTGGATGCGGTCCAGGCATGAACGGAGGCAGACAGGCTTGCCTTTGGCGCACCTTCAGCATTCCTTTGGCGTGATAGTGGCACGCCCGCTGCATGTAGCTGCAGTGGGGCCTCCATTAAGGCATAGAATGGCAGAAGCGGCAAAATGGTCAGGAGACCAGCAACACTGGCAGTGGAATGTGTGGCAGGGTCAGGAGACTTGCAGCGCTGGGGAGCTGATCAGAGATGTGCTTAATGGGGATCGCTCCAACTGTTATTTAGTATGTCCTGGGATGGGTGCTGGGTGGCGGAAGTGGTGAAGTGGGTGGGAAAATACAGGAGCGGGCTGTGCAGAGGCCCTAAAAATGCCATATTACAGGGGGAAAAGAGAAGTTTAAACCAAATCAATATGCAACCACAGCTATACAGTTGCTAAATACACTGGGGATCCTAATACAGATACAGAAAAAGAAATGTTGTCCAGGGAGATACAATATGGCTGAAATGACTAACTAAACTCACAGAGACAGTTACATATGCAGCAGTGCAGTACAGGAAAGGAAAGTTGGTTAGAGCAAAATGAGACTAAAACTTGGGATCTATGGGATCAATGTGCAGGTAGCATGGGGCACAGAGATGAAATGCAGGCCACAGAATGCATGGCAGGGTCAGGAGACCTGCAGCGCTGGTAGCTGATCAGAGATCTGCTACAATTACAGCAACAGGAACCTCCAAAAGATAGCAGAGTAGCTTAGTTTTAAATGCAGCCAGAGTGAAATAAAGGGGCAGGTGCTCCTATAAGAATGTTCTCCTCTTGGGAAGACATCAAGTGGAGCATGCAGTCGGCCATGATGCCCATGGAAAATAGATCATCCACTAAATTGATGGTTAATTTCATGAACAAAACAGGTAAAAGGAAGGAAAATTGATATAATAGCATTATTCAAATCCAGAGAGGGAGTAGAGGATATATCTGTGTAGGCATGGATACAAATACGGTCAAGAGACTGTCACATCCACCTAATGAAACTACAGAAAGTGTCTCTAAAAGAGTGCAATTTTCACCAAATTTCAAACACTTTACATACAACAGATGTGAATTGAGGTCTGTTGTATATGTGGATAGTAAACAATAATTATAATTCTGTAAATACATCAATCAGTGTCTCTCCTCTTGAGGAAAATTTTATATTTTTCATGTCACCATGAGTCCAGTGATGTATAGCAATTTAACATCCTCTTATTCACCATTCATCAGTAGAGGTGGGCAGCCAATGGCATCTCAACCTTGGCTGACTGCCTTTTGTTTCAACTTTTTTAGCGTGGAGCTGAGATACAGGTAGTAGTGTGGTTGGTCAATAATCAGACAACCTAAATACCTGTATTTCAAATATATATGTACCAGACCAGTCTTGATAATCATCTAGCTTGCCTCCATCTAAGCACAATCTTTTCCTTGGATGTTTTCTGGTTCAGTTGGCAGGAAGGTACCCTTAACGTTTTACCTGACAACAGTCAATATATGTCCAGTGCTTAATTTGTTAAATAATAAGTGCTGTGGGCCAAAGGTTTCCTCAAAAGCCTGCAGCAGGCGTTATTGATGGTCGAGGTGGCAAACACCAAGACTGCATAGTCTTGATTCCACTTCATGCCTCTTTAATCCACCCACATACACTCCCTGCCCCTTCATCTCACTCTTGCAGGCTCTTTTTCAATCTGCTTTCTCAGTGTGTAACTGTTTTATTATATTTCCCTTCCTCATTCTTTCCCCTTTTAGGTTTTTCTGTCTCTTGCTCTGGCTCAAAGTCTGTTGACAACAAATAAGTGTTGGTCCCTAAAGATTAGTGCCAATGGGCAACCACCTGCAACCATCGGCTCAATTAAAGCATTATATATGTCAAAAGAGAGATGTAAGAGTTCTCTGCCAATGTTTTGAGTACCGGTCGTTAAAGAGATGAAAACTTCATTAGGTTATGTACAAATTCCATTTTGGATGGTGGGATTCGGGTCAGCAGCCATCGTCATAATGAATGTTTTTTTTAAATATTGGTTACTTCCTCGCTATGTTTTATGATTATGTCGGGGCAAGTAATAATGAATCTAAGCTTTGCAAGCATGATTATTGCCTGAAAACATTTGTAAGTTTAATAAGTCAGATTGATTGCTCCTCAGTGCAAATAAACACGCACCAGAAAGCATTGGCAGATATCTTTTAACAATGTACACTGTAATAAAAGTAAACAATTGCCCCATTAGTGCCTTTGCTCACCTCTGAAATAGACAAATATTTGGATGCATCACTTTTGAAGATCTAGAAAATACATTTTTGCCTTACACCCCTATGTGTATTGCCATTTGTACGACTAAATTGAATTTAGGTGCGCAAATTGGTTAAGAATTATAAATTCATCTGTATTAGACACAAAACCAGAATGTATACTTGTAATTTCATTTACTCGCACATAAAGCTACTCTAGTGAATATCCCGAAAGGGAGGAAGATTGCAAATACTAAACCCCCAGCTGGACCGAAGAAGTTATTATATAGCACTCTAACACTAAATGAGTTCTTGACAAGTCTGATTTTATTTACAAAAAACATTAGATTTTCCTTCACGAATTTATGGAATGATATTACAGTGGAATTCAAATTAAAAAATAAACATTTTTCACAACGATAAACAAAATCTCGTTATGCTCACAAGAGCCGAACACACTTCAAAGAACATTTCTTTTCGGTAATGAACAATAATTAACTGATCTGTGACTTAAGTGTGGAATTAATTAGGTCGAACATGCAGCTGAAATGCACCTCTGGCTTCTTCTTCAAAAGAAAGTAAAGCAATGTGAAAAGTACAGATTTCTGGTGGCACGGTTTACCTGATTTAACTGATCAAATGAAATTCTGATTTTTGCCGTTAAGTCAAAGAAGATTCTGACTGCTGCAAGAGAACTACATGTTGATGGCTAATTAGAGGTAGGGAAGCGACTTCTCTGGGTTTCAACTCTCATGTTCAGATTTTTCACTGAAAAGTGCAAAATGCTTAACTGACATTAAAACAATTATTTTTAGCAATTTCGAATTAATAAAACATACAGTGTGAAAAAAACATGATTGAAATGAGACAATGCTTGAAGAGGAAGTCCAGTGGTTAGCGCTATATAAGTGCTGTCAGCTATTTCCACCTTTACATCAAGGAATAACATGACCAACTCCAGAATTCTTCATTTTCATTTGCATTCTGGTAAAGAAACATCATGACAAATAGTCTACCCTGATCTGTAGGAATATATTTATACGGTATTTTGTAAGCGTGTTTTCCTTTATCCATCTTTTTCCCATTGGTATATAGCAGTAGTTCTCAACCTTTTGACTTCCGTGGACCCCCACTTTATCCTTACTGGAACCTGGGGACCCTCACTGAATCATTATTGGAATTCAAGGACCCCCCACGGAGTCATTAATGGAAGCTGGGGACCACGGCCTAAACACTGTTGATGATTTGAAAGGCAAAACAATACACAAAAACGTACAGAAACAAGCATTCATGAAACACATGCACAAATGATAACACATTTTATCTAATTTGCAAACAAATATAAATAAATAAATATATATATATATATATATATATATATATGTAAAAAAAATATATATATATATATATATATATTTTTTAATAATAGGAAGGTCAGAGCTTTTCAAAATTCAGTTGAAGCCACACATTGCCCTTACTGTATTCTGTTTGATGCACCTGCACTGCTCCCACAAATCAATCCGGGGATACACATTTTTAATCTCTAATTTCAAATTCCTTGAGATTTACAGTACGTTTTAAAATGTTCAGGTGTACATTTAGGGGGTCATTCCGACCCCGGCGGGCGGTGGGCGCCGCCCGCCGGGCGGAAACCACCCAAACACCGCCCCGCGGTCAAATGACTGCAGGGAGCATTCCAACTTTCCCGCTGGGCCGGCGGGCGATCTTCAAAAGATCGCCCGCTGGCCCAGCGGGAAAGCCCCAGCAAAGATGAAGCCGGCTCCGAATGGAGCCGGCGGATTTGCTGGGGTTCGACGGGTGCAGTTGCACCCGTCGCGATTTTCAGTGTCTGCCAAGCAGACACTGAAAATCTTAATGGGGCCCTGTTAGGGGGCCCCTGCAGTGCCCATGCCAGTGGCATGGGCACTGCAGGGGCCCCCAGGGGCCCCACGACACACGTTCCTGCCAGCTTCTTCCTGGCGGTGTAAACCGCCAGGAACAGGCTGGCGGGAAGGGGGTCGGAATCCCCATGGCGGCGCTGCATGCAGCGCCGCCATGGAGGATTCCCTAGGGCAGGGGAAAACCAGCGGGAAACCGCTGGTTCCCCTTTTCTGACCGCTGCTTTACCGCCGCGGTCAGAATTGCCCCGGAAGCACCGCCAGCCTGTTGGCGGTGCTTCCTCTGCCCTGAGGGCCTTAGTTACTTTATATAACTTTATTGATCAGTGAATATTATTTTATTTTCCAAGCAGTCGGGGACCCCTTGGGGAGGCTTTGTGAACCCCCAGGGGTCATCGGACCACAGGTTGGGAACCACTGGTATATACTGTCACAAGAGGTTTATGATGGTAGTGGAATTAAGACCATCTGGTTAATATAGGCAAAATACTCAAATGAGGAAAAACAGTCATTGTGATGCTGGTAATATATGAGGACCAGAAAATGAAGAGATCAACTTATACCAGAAGATCTACAGAACTTGGCAGACAGGGTACTCTGTCACAAAACTCTCAGTCTGCCTGGTCTTTTAGCAGTCTGAAAGCAGTCAGCTTCTCATCACCAGTGTCCTTGTTTGCTCCATTGATGGAAAACGTGCTGGCCATCGGAGTAATGTCATCACACCACGCTCCCAATGTAGAGTGAACTATCTGATATTCTTATTTTCTGTCTGTCACCAAAAGTGAAAACCTGGTGATTACAGACAGGACATTTTTAATAATGATTGCCAAAACCAGGGAAAAGACTCTGGGCTTCATTTACAAGAATCGTACGCATTGGCAGCGAGTCACATTTCTTGCGCCTGCCGCAAATGCCCTAACGACACCATGGTTGCACTGTGTTTACAATACAGAGCTCTATTGAGCAAATTTTCATGGATGCATCAGAAATTCTGTTGGTGCTAAAGTGACTCATCCCTGGAGTTGCATCATAAACTGACACAACTCCAGCAAAGCATCAGAACACAGAGGAGAGTCCTATTTTAAAATACCTGCTTCAATCCTTACACATGGTCTGAGCAGGGGTAATAATTTTGATGCTGTCAAGTTGCAGAATGATGAGTGAAAAGTAGTATATTTCACTGCATCAGTTCTGAGTGGCTTCTAACGTGGAATGTCTACCCTGCATACATTATACCTGGCCCAGCTATATTGTGACATAGGACTCTACAAACTGATGCATTGTGCCCCATTGAGTCAGTTTGAAGATATGGAGCAGTGTGAAGCACTGATTGTGCCACCGCTGCATCAAAACAATTATGCAATGGCGGTGCAAGGTCCTTGTAAATGAGGTCCTCAGACTTTGTTGGGGTTATTGGGATGGGAAACATCCCTGCATGTTGACAGATGTGCACTTCTGCCCTGAGTGCCTCAGCTGTAAGGATATATTGATCCCTGATAATGATTATTGGGCATGGGCAAACAGGGATCATGTGTGTGCACCATGACCTAGGCCTGCTTCACAATAGTGAGTTTGGCTTGATTGAGAGGGGTCACCCTGGTACTGTCCTTGACTGTAGGCTACGGCCCTACCTGGAATTAAGTGACACAAGCACTGTGGTAGCAGCATATTTGTATTGTGTTCAGTAGAATCAGCAGTATGGCCTGTTTTTATACACACACAAAATATTTATTAGGATGTCTTCACACACCTACCAGGTGTCATACTTCATCATAGGACAACCCCATGCTCTTCAAAACATTTGGTTTGATGGAAAGCTGACCTTCATCCTGGCATCAGGGAGGCACTTTTCTGACCTAGAATCTATTAAATAAGTTAAAAACCAGTGTGGTAACCAGTATGACGTTTACTTCGTAGGGTACCACTTGGTCTTACAAAGGGGCATGGGCTATAGGGGAGTACGTACCCCAATCCCACTAGAGAGTCCACAGTAGTCATCAGGACATGAGATGGATCCTTACAAGTATACACCCTTTGCATACACTAATGAAAAGTGAAATAATACTTGTTACTATCTTTTGATCTTAGATTCACTGGTTACCTGTAAGAGAATAAGATAACATGTGGCATATACTGGTATACATATAGACTGATAAACCGGAAACAAAGTCCACCAAGCTTTTTCCTACAACCGCTTGTGATGGATGTGATTCTGTCACTGTGCTTGTGTATCACACCAATTCAGTACTAAGTAGTGTCATACTGTGAGATATGACACCACTCTCCCACTAACTGAGGGCCTTCTGAACTTCATGAAGGAAAGTCCCAGGAACTCCTGTGGTCACACACTTGGCAGGGGAATGAAATTATTGTCACCACATAGCTGTAAAGATCTCTGACAAAAGTTACTTTAACCTCCTTTACCCACTTAATACACCAGGGTACCTTCCTCTCATCCACCTACTGCTCCTGGCTCTTCTTCCTGATGATAGCAAGTGTCTCTGTATGTTTCCCTTATATATCCAAAATTAATCACACCTGATGGCAATCATTCACACCATCTCTTGTAAGTATGGCCGCTGTGTCCCAATCTGTTGGTTTATTGTTAATGACTAACAGCTGCTGTTTCCCCTGCAGCTCTCCCGGTAGATGTGATTGGTGGGGGTTGTGCAGATGTTTATGTTAATGAGCAACAGCCACTGGTCTTTCAGGTGGACGTGGTAACGATAAACTGCACATGCTCTATGTTGTGAAAGAGGAATGTGCTATGCGAAGGCAAGCATGGTGATAGAGTTACCCACCCATGATCAGAGAGAGGTAGAGAAGCTTTGGGAAATGTAGTTATTTTCAAGACAGACGCAGTGTTTCCATGAGGTGTTTATGCAGTGTGCTCCACAGTAGTGCCTGCTGATGCAGGCTGGGTGATGTAGTTTTTTTAAACAGCTGATGGCCAATATTTAAATTTTACTATTAGTTTCTATCTGCCGAAGGAAGGGAAGAGGCAGTGAGAATCTTTTATAATAAAACTTTGTGGTTGATTGATATGCTATATATGCATTTTAACTCACTACACAAGACTCCACCTTATCTTATGCTGAGCTCAATGGGAACTGTATTCACATATATTGAAGTTGTACGTACATGAATGATATATATATGACATAATCATAGATATATGTGTGAATCTCCCACAGAGGTGATGTGTTCTGACACCCTATGTTGGTGGTAACCCAGGGGGAAGGAAGGAACAACGTCCTCACAATTTGTGCCATGGTGTTTCATCATTAAGATCCACATCAGATGTTTTCAAATGATATACCCATCTTTGCTCTTGGGTGAACACTTTCTTTGCCACTTCTGGTGCATGTGTAGCCAATTTCTCCAATGCAACCCATGATAATTCTTTGAAAGTGTGGTTGGATTTCAGATAATGACACATTAGTTTATTGGAGCTCCTTCTGCATTGTATCATGCTGCAATGGTCATCACTTCTGATCTTTATTTTACTAGTTGTCATTCCCACATCAATTAAGCCACAAGGACAAGTGATAAGGTATATCACCTTCTCACTATTACAATTGGTGAATGATTTTGATCACAGGTTACCCGTTTTAATATCCACCTCCTTGGTTTGTGTGGTAAACGTGTACACTACACAGTTGTTGTACAGCATGTACATGTTCAACAAGTGGGAAGTGTATGCCCAGGCATAGGTCCCATGGTCACCTCACCACTGGATTCAAGCTAGCCTGGCTGGTGAGGGGTGATACCCTAAAACTGGTTCCAGGATGCTTGTTTCTGGTCAGGGAGGACCTGGCTTGACAGTTCGAGCTGGACCGCTCCCATGGGTAGCAGAGTCAAGGCTGATTTGCGTATGGCTGGGCCCAAACTGTGGTAGCTTAGTGCCCAAAACTGGTTCCAGGATGCTTGTTTCTGGTCAGGGAGGACCTGGCTTGACAGTTCGGGCTGGGCTGCTCCCATGGGTAGCAGAGTCAAGGCTGATTTGCGTATGGCTGGGCCCAAACTGTGGTAGCTTAGTGCCCAAAACTGGTCCCAAGTTGCTTGTTTCTGGTCAGGGAGGACCTGGCTTGACAGTTCGGGCTGGGCTGCTCCCATGGGTAGCAGAGTCAAGGCTGATTTGCGTATGGCTGGGCCCAAACTGTGGTGGCTTAGTGGGCAAAAAAATGACAGATTAAACCCAGATCTTTGTGACTGGGGGTGATTGTTTGCATTGTTCACCATTCCATCCATTGCCTGTTCTTTTTGTTTTTGTCGCCCTAAGTAGAAAGAGTATGCCCAGCTGTGGGTCCTGCGCTCACTGCATCATTGAATTCAAGCTAACCTGGCTGATCAGGGGTGATAACCAGAAATCATCTGATATTCCTGTGGCCAATATCTAAATGACATATTCGGTGGGTTACTTACCCCCTCAGGTGGGTTGGTCTAAAATGACCCCAAGAGTTGCCCTGATCACTGCTCCCTCTACTTCTTCCACCACCCAAGCTGAAGGTCCAGTTCTGGGGTGTTGCCCTAAACCTAGGTTAAGCTCTAGAGACCTGGGTGATACCCAGAACCCGGTCCCAGGATGCTTGTTTCTAGTTCAGGGATGACCTGGCTTGGCTCTGTGGGCAGGATTGTTCCCATGGGGAGCAGGGTCAAGACTGATTTGCATCTGGTCGTCCTTAGTAAAACAAGAACCTTTGTGGGATCAGCTGATCTGCCTGTGGCCAATATCTAAATGGCATAATCAGTTGGTTACTTACCCACTTGGGGTGGGATGCTCCAAAATTACCCCAATAGTTGTCCTGATCACTGCTCCCACTACTTCTCTCACCACCTGAGCTGAAGGTCCAGTTCTGGGGTGTTGCCCTAAACCTAGGTTAAGCTCCAGGGACCTGGGTGAAACCCAGAAACTAATCCCGGGATGTTTGTTTCTGGTTCAGGGAGGCCTTGGCTTGGCTCTTCGGGCAAGAATATTTCCATGTGGAACAGGGTCAAGACTGATTTGCATCTGGCTGGATCCAAATTGGGGTGGTGTAGTGAGCAACAAAATGATGTATTAAACCAAGATCTTTGTGACGGGGTTGAGTGTTTGCATTGTTCAGCATTCCGTCCATCATAGGTTCTTTTTGCTTTTGTCACCCTAAGTGGGAAAGGTATCCCAGGATGCTTGTTACTGGTCCATGGAGGAACTGGTTTGGCAGTTTGGTCTGGACTGTTTCCATGGGGAGCAAGGTCAAGACTGATTTGCATATGGCTGGTTCCAAACTGGGATTTCCTAGTAGGCAAAAAAAACAATGAATTAAACTTAGATCTTTGTGACGGGGTGAATGTTTACATTGTTCAGTATTTCGTCCATCATCTGATCTTTTTTTAAATTTACTATGATGTCATGTCCGTACTTGTTTATTGGTTGGGTTCTCTCTCCTTTTCCTTTGTGACCACCTGCACTGGTTGCTCATCTTCCCATTGTGCCTTGGGTGCCTTATTTTGAGGTAGGTTATGTTTTCCTCTTCCCTGGCCTCTGCGTCTGTATAAAGAAGGGGGCACTCCTTGGTAAAACGGCAACCTTTGTGGAATCAGCTGATATGCCTGTGGGCAATATCTAAATGACATAATCTGTTAGTTACTTACCCCCTTGTGGTGGCATGGTCGAAAATTACCCCCATAGTTGTGCTGACCACAGTTCCCCCTACTTCTCCTACTACTCAAGCTGAAGGTCCAGTTCTGGGGTGTTGCCCTAAACCTAGGTTAAGCTCTAGGGACCTGGGTAGTGTAGTGGTTTCTCATGATAGTCATCTGTAGTGTAAGGCAATGTTTTTTCATGGCTGAATGTTTGTACATCCTTCCTCATTTTAGTCAGTTTGGACTGGGTGAGGAGCACTTATATTGTGTGTGGTCAAGATTGATTTCTTCAAGTTTCTTCTTGAACTCTGAAATATGGACTAGGGACTTTAATTTGTTTTTACTGGTCTGAATCTCAGCCAGCAGAAGATCAGACATCTTTTTGCCATTATTGACAATCACCACCAGTGAGTCCCTAGTGCACTCCCACACTATGAATGACCAATCCCACCTAAACTCTTTATTGTTCAGAAAAATATGGGGTTCGTTGTTGACCATGAGACCCCCTGGGGCTGTCTTTTTTCTAAGGTACTGAGTCATAAAGACACCACATATGGCCATTCTCATTTGTTCTTTCTTCATTGTTGTGATTCCCAGTCACCTGTTTGGAAGCATGACACCTGGTTGGTGTGTGAGGACATCCCATCAAACATTTTGTGAGTGTTTAAAAACAAACTGGTAAAGATGAAACAATAATAAAGTGTAAAACCTAATCTAACTTGAATGGCCTTTCTATGAAACAGAATTATATTGTTAGCTGGCTCACTCTTGAGGCCTTAAGCTTCTAATTCCCCACCTTGGAAATTGTCCATTGGTTTTGTGATCTGCACATCAGTAGTATGAACAGGCCCATTTGTTTGTGTCAATGGAGAGAGGCTTACTGGCCCACACGTGTAAAATACTGTATACTTAACTCACCCTCCTTGGATTGCCTTTAACAGCGCACATCGCTTGATACTTGTGTGTTCATGCTGGGAGGCACTTGTGTGCATGTGTGCAATACATAACATGGAGGCCTGTGGTTTATGTTTTGGAAGCACATGAACCAGAAAGGCTGGAGGGGTGATAACTGCAACCCACCAGGCAGGAGATATGTGTTGCTGATATTCCTGAGGTCTCGAGTGGGATACAAACACTGAAAGGAGAGGAGCAGTGCATACTCTATGAACATCAAAAGTCTCTTTCATTCCAGGAAAAGCTACTGGTCATTGGGGCATTGGCTCATTGTCAGGGAGATGATGGGACTGATAAGACTGGCAGCCTCGTCCAGGGAATCCTGATAGAGAGGAAGACCTAGGCTTTTGAATGTTTATTTGGCATACTTCAGTGGAGGCTGACTGCCAGGTGTGATACCCGGTTACTCCAGAGGCCTGTGTACTGGGTCAATCAGATGTCAGAAGATGAGTATTCACCATGGCTTCTTGATGCTTCTACCTGGGCTGGGGTCTATGGTCTGCCTGTCTCACTGCTGGGTGCAGTCAAAACCAAATGCCCTGAACTTGGAACACCAGGCTTTTTTCCTGCTTGTCAAGACCAGACTACCTTGCGAGGACAGTGCATACAGTCTACTTGCCTCCCAAGATCAGTGGGCCCTCTAAGGAGGAGAGCACCTGGAGGGAGTGATGCCCAGCAGGTATCTAGTAGTGTTATTCCTAGTCAGTGAACTGTGAGAATTTGGTTGACACTCCATGTGCTAGAAGCAAGGACCACTTTGAAATTTGGAATATCAAGCTAGTATGTGCCGTCAGTTGACCACCTATGTGCCAGGAGGGTTTGACTGCCACCTTAATGTGTGCCTGGGTCTATCCTCCTGTGTGCAAGGAAGTAGAGGCCACTGTGAATGCAGGGCTGCTGCCAGTATAATGGTCAAAATGGCTGACCCCGGTGTGTCTGGAAGGAGGCCACTGTGGAGCCTCAGCTGTTGCCCTGTGACAAGGGAACTGCTAGAAATGCTTAATGATCACAGAAGGAACCAAGTGGTTATGTCCAACACAAACACAGCCATCTGGAGACTAAAGAGTCTTAGATAACATTGGGAAAAGGCCTCAAGTGGTCACGGACCCACACAGACCCACAGCATGTGGAGACCCAAGACTGCAGAAGCACACCCCTGTCCTCTGGAGTTGCCAGCTGCCTCGGCTTGAGCAAGACTGTTTTAAGTTGTCATGCCTGCTGGAGACCTGCATCAACTTAGCAGCTGATTACTACTGACTTCACTGTTAAGGCTAAACATAACTCTGTAAGCATGTGGCTAGCATGAGCAGAATTCGGTAATCACCTCCAGTTTCAACTAGGGAATAACAGACCCCACTAGATGGGATACATAAGGACTTATAGATTTCACCAAGCCTGACACTAGTGCGCCGACCTTAAGAGGCTGTAAAAGTGATTATAGTGTGCTGATGCAATGCTTTTTGTGTTACATTAAAATCCTTCTTTTTCATGAAAGCAATTATTTGACTGGATATTTTGCTTATTATTGGGTGGGCCTGTGTGATCTGAGCCTGTAGGTTACACCTACCTACCCCTCAAGAGCCTTGGACTGCTTGACTCACACTACCATTGAGAGTCTAGTGCCGGACAGGGTAGTACTTGTTCCAGTTACTCAGGACTCATAGTTGCTTGGTCCTGGAACATCAGGCGTAAAAGGCTTCAACTGTAGAAAGACCTATCAACCACCACTTCTAGCCAGCTGACTAAATAACAAGATGATAAATGCAAACTATTTCATGATCTGTTTGCGCAGCACAATATACAGGAGACAAATAGATAAAATCTACCTAACATCTATCTCCACATAGAATAAGGCTCAATTCACAAAAAAACATAAAAGCACAGTTGGTGATTACCTCTCCAGCCAGAATGTGCTGTTGAATTTTTAGGTATTCATAAATATTTTCACGGGATGTCTTGAAAGTACAGTAAATCACATGTTTTCAGGCATACAACTCGAGAAGCCACGTTACAGACTTTTTTGTGTGCAGGAACTTGCCCCCTGCAAAGTTATACAGAGAGTACTTGTCTACATTGAGCACACCCATAAAGAAAAGAAAATGACTAAACATGTTCCAACACTATTTTATTTGTGCTTCCACATTTCTTTATCAAACCATGATGGCTATTTGATTACAATAACGATGGTCTATGACTATTTTACTGAGAATGAGTGAAAATGGAAAATGTGTTACAAGGATTGATGGCACAGTACTATGCATATCTGCCATTGGAAAGTCACCACACAATAAGTTCTGTTATTCTCAAACTACCATTTTACAGTAAAAAACTTGCTCCGGCAATAGCTCACTAAATACCGTTTAGTATCAGAAGGGTACAGCAAACTGTTACACTCATTGGATGATATCATCAGTCATATGATCATTGATGCCATTGAACATGTCATGAGTAATGTAATATGTGAGGTCATTAGCAGTGCATGTCATGGGCACACGTTATAGTTAGCTCAGTAAACTATAACTGGTGAATTTCAGTGTTTTAGAGCTTAAAAAGTATTTTTTACTGACATTTTCTCCTAACTATAATGTCACTCTAATATTTGTTTTTCTCAGTAAATTTCTAGTTTTTTTTTTTTTACACAAAGTTTAACCCTACTACCATACCTAACGATAATGTCACTGGGCTGTGGCGGAGAAGCCCTGCACCTAACCCCACAGGGGGATGCCAACAATCCCCACCCCTCCAGGCATGGACAGCCAACCAGCCAATGAGAGTGCATCATCACAATTTATAGGAGGTGTCATTTCCAATAATGTAGGTCTACTGGTTTCCTCAAGGGTCAGCACATCAATGCATAAAAGGCAGGCCTATTGACTTTGTCAAACAGTAACCACAACAAACACAAGGCAAGAATATTGGCTTTGTCACTCAGTCACTACATCATTATATGAAAACAAGACTATTGACTATGTCAAGATGTCATCTCATGAATCTAAAAAAATAATCTATTGGCTTTGTTGAAAGGTGTCCATATTAATATACAAGACATGGTCTAGATAAAGGGTGACCACAACATTATAAAAAAACAGCCTATTGACATTGTCAAAGAGTGACCACATCAGTATGAAAAGCAAGACTATTGGATTTGCCAAGAGATTACCATATCATTCTCATGTATTGAGTGACCCAGGAGACTTAGGCCCATATTTATACTTTTTGACGCAAAACTGCGCCGGCGCAGTTTTGCGTTGAAAATATTACCGCTGGCTAACGGCATTTTGGTGCGCCGTGCGGGCGTCATATTTATACTTTGACGCACGGCGGCGCAAACAACAGGCGTGAGTCATTATTTTTGACGCACACCGTGGCGTCAAGTCGTAAAGGAAAACGACGTTAACGCGGCGGAAATGACTGTGGGTAGATTTACGACACCGCAAACTGGATATGCACAGTTTTTTTGACGCAATAGTGTCAAAAAAGACAGCGAACACAGCCATTTCACCAGAGGAGAGCCAAAATGGATCCCAGATGCCACTACAGACACCAGGAAGATGACAGCAGACCAGGAACCAGCCAGGAGGACCCACACAAGAAACAGGACACTTTTAAGAAGAAAAGAAAGTGTCGCATTAGTGCAGAGGAGCAGGAAATTCTGTTAAAGAGGTGACGGAACACCAGCACCAACTGTTTGTCACATCAAAGTTGCCAATCAGTAAGAGAGAGGCTATATGGCAACAAATTGTTGACAAAATTAACAGTGTGGCTGAAGTACGCAGAACTGTCATCGAGTGCAAGAAACGCTGGCATGACTGCAAACGCAGGACCAAGGAAAAGATGGCCAGGAACAGGAAGGCAGCACTGCAGACTGGAGGGGGGAGTCCAGCACATCAGGAGGCCCTGGACCACATGGAGGAGATGGTCGCAGCCGTCATCCCTGAGGGATTCACAGGGATTCAAGGACAGGACAGCGCAGACTACCAGGAGACAACGCACATGCAGGGTAAGTTGCATGGGGAATTAAAATGCACAAATGTTAACTGCAAGCGGGGGGGGATACCGACCACAAAATGCATGGAAGTCATCATATACATGGAGTGGCATGGGTAAAGGGGCACGGCATTGGGGCATGGCCTGCACAGACAGAAGCTGGGGCACACCATTACACTACACCAACAACAGTCCCATGGGGGCATGCTCTCATGCCAACGATAGAGCAAAAGGAAAGCCACGACAGGAGGGAAGGCCACTACGTCAAACTTACATCCTGGCACTCGTCAGCCAACATACCCCCTACATTAACTAGGGCCCTATTAGCAATCCTCTAGCCAAACCGAGAACTGCAATGTAACTGCGACAACAGTTGCCACTACCACCTCTGATCTGTGTGCAGCTCAAGTAGCCAATGGCAGTAACCTCCCCATGGATCATACACACCTAAATTAGGGGTGTGAGGATGACATCTGCAACAAAACCCAGAAACAAGACAAAGGCCCCAGTACTCTCAAATGTCAATGCCCATAGTTGTCACAAACATCAGCCAAAGTAAACAACAATAGGAGCGACACAGCACTAAGGACACACCCATGCTGCATATGTCAGGGTCCATCCTGTGCCTGGGTAACAAGACAACATCCCAAATGTCATACTGCTCAGACAACAGCATTGAGGAGGGGACACATGTAACTGGTCACTGAAATACACCTGCACATTCAGAGGAGGAAATAGGACACAGATACGACTATCAAGGCAATCCAATGCAACACACATTACCCAACATCAGTAGGACCCATTAACAATGTCAACATCCATATCGGATCATAACATTGACATGCATAGAATATGCCACATGTCAATTACATTTAAGTCGATGTGAACGATCAGGGATTGGGGCAGGTCCAGATTGTTAAGTGTGCTGCCAGGCCATCAGAAAACCCACATCCAGTGAAAGGTCTCACCATGAGAATGGATGCACACGGAGGGTCGAGTAGGAAAAGAAGGTGGCAATTTTCTATTTGGCTAAAATCAACACCTAGAATCGATGAGGCTGACAAGTCTGATAACTCAATAACATACATGTGACACACAGGTAGGCCATAGGCCTGAAACAATGCCCATCTGAAGGACTGGAGATATTAACACAAAACAAGATCACAAAGTGAATTCAACAAAAGGCAGGCATGTCACAACAAAATTGCCACAACACAGACACACTAATTGTACCCTGTTTCATTGCAGAGGAAGATGGATCTCCTGCCGATATGCCTGTCCCAGATTTCCCTGATGACATGGATGACGAGCCGATAAACACTCCCCAGGAGACTATCCAAAAGGTCCTTGAAACCCTCCAGACCCCACCTTCTGTCACAAGGAGGAGCACAGAACAAGCAGCCATCGCAGAGGAACCCACCACCCCAATTTTAAGACCTGCCAGCTCCAATACTGCTGAGGACTCAGACGACACTGGCACCAGCTTTGAGAGAACTGTAGTTGGAATACAGCGGGAGCTGGCCAAGGAGGTGCGGGTGGGGATGCAAAATATGGCAGCCAGCCTAGAGGGGGTGCGTTCGTGCATGATGTCATTTGCAGATCAGGCAGCAGCTATGCAAGCCCTAACATCTATCTTGCAGGAACTGCAGAAAACCCAGAAGGAAATCAGCACAGCTGTAATACAGTTGACCCAACACCTACAACAGCAATCTTGTCAACGCGTGCACGAATGCAACATTGAACCCCTCAGGGCTGACCTGGCTGCCTACCATCGTGATGTGGCTGCTATTCTCAAGAACCAGCAGGCCTTCCTTGCAGCAGTACTGCCCTTAAGACCTTTACAGGGAGCAGAGACCGGGATGTCTGACTCCACGTCTTCTAACACTGAGGTGTGTGTTGCCCCTTCACAACCAACAACAACAAGGACAAAGCAGGCAACACACACATCAGAAGAAGAAGACATGGAACAGATCACATTCACAAGGAAAAGTACCCGGAAGCACTAGTCCCTGCCACATGGCCAACTATTACCAAAGTCCTGCGTTTTGAAACATGACAGTCTTACAACAACTGTACTCAAGCACTGTTCTGCTAACCACTGTATATCTTGTCACCCAGCCCAGTGATTGTCTCTCTCCTACTCATTGGCTAAGTCTGTCCCTCTGCACTGTCTGAAACAGCAACCCCAGCATGACAAAAGCATTTTGGTAAACCCTTGTGTTGGATCACAATGGAAGCTATCACTATAATGGACTCACAATCATGGACAATGTACATATAGCACTACAGCACTTTTGAATAAATAGCACTTACACAACAAATCTGTCTCTGGGTAATGTGACATATCAACTGTGCAGTAGATAACTGAAATGTGCCTACTGTCAAATTACGTAGCTTGTTAAATACATCTGTCCTGATATTATGTAGTTAGAGAAATCTGCACAGTGACCATTATTGCATCATACTCTGCCCATCCTGAGGGAATAATCTGATGAAGTGAGAAACCATACACCACCATGCTGTGTAGGACAGAAGAATGTTTCCTCAGGGGATAACTAAGTCATCAAATAGTGTCCGCAAAATCTTTTCACCATGCAAAAATAACACAATAAACATGCCACACTAATCGAAGTAAATACAAAAATAACTGCACAAATGAAGGTGTCTGAGTTAACATACAAATAGGTAATCATGCCGAACTGTGTCACAAATGATGTATGAGGGTCATGAAGACAAGAATACAAGATTGCCAATGAGAACTCATCTTATAAGGGTGTGCATGATCATCACACTGCAGTCAGACCTAAAACTGTTTCCCCAATATCAAGTCTGGAAGCACTGTTAGTGACTTTGAAAACACACTTATCAACAGAAACACATTGGGATCCATATTAACTGTGATTGGTGGTTGCAACAAAGGGTAGACACTATGCAAGGTAGCTCTGGGCTAGCTGCCAATCGTACAGCTCAGTTGGGATTTGTTAGCAGCATAGGACACAGATGTTATAGTACAAAATTGATGTACACTGAATCCAAACCCACGATCAAGTACCATTCAACACATAATATTAAGGGGTAGCCAAATATTTATTAAAAGCTAACCATAGATGAGGAAACTGAAAGAAAAATCTTACCTACCCTAATCTACCCTGACTACTCATTACCCACAACTGTCCCTAACTAACCTAAGCTAAACTTACTAATCACATGTAACGAAACGTTCTAAACATCTATCCCCCACCCCCCTTATGAGACGGGACACATTGAGGACAACACATACTAACCTAAACACATACTATACTATCCTAAACAAATATATATATATATATATATATATATATATATATATATATATATATATATATATATATATATATATTTTTTTTTTACACACAAGAACCCCAACATAGCCCCTCACCCACCCACCCACACATGTAATAAGTCAAAAATAAAAACAAGCAGGACCCCCCACCCCACACCCACTAACACTAACTAAACTAACAGCCTATACTAACCTCACACTAAGCCCCCTAAGCCCACTAACTATAAGAACAAGGAAAGAGGAGGGAGGGGAGAGTATCATGTCCATCAAATCAAGTGTCTAGAGGTTGGCCCTCCGGAGGGTCCTCTTAATATCCTTGACCTGCCGTTTAATGTGCCGCACGTCCTGGCTCAGGTGGCTCACCTTGCGCAGCACTTTGTCCATCTTATGTTCAAGTCTATTGAAGGCTGCAGGGTCAACAAACTGAGCAGTGGCAGTATGGGTATCGGTGGAGGAGGTCTGTGTGGGCTGTCCTGCACTGGTGGCAATGCTGGGGCCAGGAAGTCCAACAGATGTTGGATCAACAGTGGCAGCTGTAGGTGGGGCCACCTGGCTCTGATTGGTGGTTGTTTCTGTGGTGGCTGTGGTGGGCAAAGTAGGCCCACCCTGTGGGAAGGCTCGCCATGCCCCGGAGGCACGTTCATGGCGATATCGCCGGGCCATCCTCCGGAACCCTGACTCCACCAGTAGGATGTGCTGGTATCGCATGGCCCGGCCCTGAAATTCACGGACCTGGTCTGGAGTCATGTTAGCTGCTGTGAAGACAAATGCAGATATGCTACATTAGTAACTGCATTGTGTGAAACGGCACAGCAAGTCAATCAGACATTGCATCTACTGTACTTGTAACAGCTCATATCACGATACAGAGCATTGAATGTCCCTGAGGAAGTATATGGCAGGCCAGACAACAAAGGTGGCATCACACAAAGCACATCCATAACCCACAAGATGGGTAACAACTGGCTTTGACTTGCAATCTGAGTTCTGACAGTTATCATCTAAGAATCATGCTGCATATCCTCCACCAAGAGCTGGGCTACAAATGTCAGTGTACGGAAAGCAAAACTAAAGCCACATGGTCTGCAAGTTGTAACTGGACTTTCCAGTATGGTACCAAGTGCCAAACCTGAGTGTGTATACTAGTATGCAACCAAACCGTCACTTATTCACAGGTATGTGTAACATACTGGTAGCATCAGTACTAGGTACCCAATTCACAAACCCATGGCCGTGTTTGAGGGGGTGCGGTGGATACACAACTATAATTTGCCAACAACATGTACACCGAGGAGTGTATAGGCAACTCCACACATGTTTGTCTCTACAGACACACCACAGGTAAGGTCTATCTACAATTAGGAGTCAGCAAACCCTAGAGCACTCATAGGGTCAGACATGTCAGGAAATGCAGAACTTAGTACACAACATATACTTCCAGTGAGGCCTGGCATATATCAGACACAGAGTTGCTAGAACACCCATGATCATGAATTGCATGCACACCTAGGCCATTACACTCAGGTTCCACAGACTTGATGCACTACATATGCAAGTACATGCTGCTAGGAGGTTCTACCTACTGTTTCAAACTTACGTAGGTAAATAGGGAAGCAGATGTCTATTGGAAAGCAATTAGCTCTACCAATCTTAGAGAATGTGGGTCTGACAGGCTGACTAAATAGGGGCTGACTAACATTGCGACTCTTGGTGATACAAGTGTCATACACATGACTATCCCCTGTACTCACAGTGGGGCCTACAGGGATGTCCTACAATCCCTACATGATACCATTGGATACGCATTGGCAAACTCAAAACATGTGAGAACTGCATTCCTACTCATGGAACAAGTGAAAAGCTTGCCCAACGCATCACACCTTGCTATGCGTCCAACTCACACAAGTCCATAACCAGCAAACACAACACATAACAGACATATCAACACTTACTGGAGTGGTCGGGGTCCTCAAATGTCGCCACCTCTCCCACAGTGTAGGGTGCCGATCCACCTGTAAGGTATGGAAGGAAGAAATGTGCTCAAAATCTGTGCACAGTGCAACAATTTCATAATCATTTACAATGTGTAGGCTGAATAAGGAAATGGCAGCCATTCAGACATGATGGTACTGCATCTGATATTTCAAGGCCAACTTGTACATAGCATGGGTCTCCTGTGACAGTTACACACATATCTGCACACATACATTGGCCCTATCTATCATGTGGTTGCAAACTTGCCCCATAATTGGTGATCACTAAAAAATATGGAGTGTAATCGTCTCATCATGTGCATCCAAGAGAAACATCCAACGCCTGGTTACTTGAGGACTGCATCACCAGTCAAACATGCCTTGTGGCCATGACACATATATTGCACATAGGCCCAATGTACAGAGGGAGGGGCATGGACTCCTGTAAGCCATCCTGTTGTTACAGTATAGTCAATTGATGTGGCCCAGCTATGGTGATTTGCACCAACCATGGAGATGTGAAGCCATGTGCATACACTTGGACTGCCATCCATATTTGGATTGTGGCTCAACTAATTCCAACAAACATCTTAAGATGTTAGCTGAGGGCAACTTACACCTTTTCACGATGTTTTCAAATCATGAACTGACATGTATCCAAAAAGATCAAGAAACACAATAATCCCACACATTCATAGTACTTCTGTGAACGCTTTCCTTCCACACTCACCAGACTAACATGAGACCAATGTCTGAGCCACTTTGCTATTATCAATTGACGTGAAGGCAGCACTCATTTTAGCATCATGTAGTGATTCTAAAGTCAGTCTAGCAATTGCGTCAACATAGATGGCCCAAATGTTGGTACATCTGTACTTCTCTGTCAATCGTACCCTATATAGACATGATTGGCTCCTATTTTGTTAGCTGTGCTGACAAAAAGGCCGCACCAATTTCTTTCATGGTAAAGTTACCTGTAAGTTTGCTGAGCATGTGCTACATGACAGCTAGCAATTGTGATCCTTGCCATAGTGCATCAATGATCCCCTTATATTTCCCCAGCATTACACACAGTCATCAAGTTAGCTGGCAGACATTGCACTAATCCCCTGATGACACTACAGAGCATTTAATCGTGCACATTAACAATAGTCGTACTCACCAACAGTGCCACCAATCATGATTCCCATGGTGATGAGGTCAGCCCACCGGTGCTTCAGCTGTTGGTCACTCCTCTGGCTGGCATACACACGCTGCAGGTGATGCAGCACCTTTCCCCACAGGATTCTGCGCGCCTCTGTCAGATACCCCTGTATGACCCTGCCCCCTGCCTGGATCATGAGCGGCAAGAAATGTGTCACCAGCCAGATGAAGCCCCACAACTCCTCTTCCCCCATCCTGCCAAGACGTGGCCTACCAGACATACTTATAGATGAAGATAAGGAATAGGGGTAAAAGAAATAGAAAGGGGAAAAGGGTGAAAGTAGGGGTAAAAAGACAGAAAAAAAGTAAACCTAAACACTAAAAGAGCCCAACTATCCCCAAACTAACACTACCCACAACAGACTCCCACAAACAAGAAATACACAAGATAAATGGACAAATGTAGACAAAACACAGTACTACAGTATACACAAACAATAATTATTTCACAAAAGGACTTTACAGAGTCACAGGACAAATACAGCACAACATCTCTGGACAACACTCTCTATACAGCCACACAGCCTAGAAGGATCAAAGACTGCAAAGTGAAAGTGAAAGTACACCCACTGTACATGATCTGTAAACAGGATATCCTATTACATCACTTCCCGTATGAAAAGTCCCACCTTTTTCGCGTTATGCGTCATTTTTTGTTGCACAAAACTGTATTTGCGTAATTTATTTTGACGCACAGACGTGAATATTAACCCGCATCCACATAATGATACATGGACTGTACAAATATCTGGATGCGGGCTAAATTTCACTCCTGTGTGTCAAAACAAATGACACAAATACAGTTTTGGTAAATGAAAAATGCCGCACACAGCTAGGGACGTCAAAATTACAGTGCATTAACTGGTTTGGGACATTTTTACTAGTTTTTTGGTTATTTTACGTTTGGAACACATCAGAGATTGGCTAATTGAAGACAGTATGGTGTTGATGGTGTATATTCACATGTGTGACATCATACTGCAGCGGAACATCATCCACTACACCCTTCACAGTATTTTTACAGTTGGCTGACGTCATAGATTGTCATAAGTGTGGCCTACATATATGTGTGGCACAAATTGTGCATGTTTATCATAAGGAGAGGATAGCATTGTGACGCACATATGTACAATACCTAAATACCTTTGGCTCAAAGTGTGTGCTCTGACAACTAATGTGTTGGTTGACCAAGTGTGTGTGTATATCACATGAAGCATAATTGTACATATGGTTGTATGAATGTGACGTCCATGTGTCCAATCCTAAGATGCAAGTCAAATTGAAAATGAGCAAGGGCATGTGTTAGTCATACATGTAACAACACCCGTAAAGTATACTTCCAAGTTTTAGGGTCACGTAGACACCACATGTGACATAGCATGCACCAGATGGATGGCAGATGCATGTTCATGTCAATGGTCCACATTTTCTACATCCTATGTCCTAGAGTATTGGTAACAGCTTCCTAGGCACTAGTTGATGAAACCCACAGTGAGTCACACACATGCATTGAGGAAGTGGGTACCATGTTGTTTGCACAGACAGACAAGGGTCAATCTCATATGTATGATGACACCACAGTTGAGGCCATAGAAGTGAGCCCCAACTATCAAGTGGCTGTGGTGGACCAGCATACAAGACAGCACGTGTCCACATATTTATAGTGATCAATTGCAAATAGGTGTCTTGTTCATGTGTGTGGTCCAATGATGATCCTGTAGATTGTTTGGGGCGTAATTTGTCACAGTTCGGACCAGGACTCATCATGAGTCAGTGGCAGCTATTCCTGTAACTACTGAGTATCCTTTGTTGATCAATGTGAGTAAAGTAGATGTGGACATGTGAACCAACATGTGGATGGTCCCACCCTGTCACTAAAGACGTGTAATGAGACAGTCAACAGGGCAACCTTGGTGTGCTGAGTGAGATAATGTCTCAATTGTCATGTTCCGGCAGGTGTCATTACAACATTTGTACACAGGTTGGCCTCTGCACTTCCCACTGCATCTAGGAACATCATAGCCTCTGTGCTGTTTATTCTCGCAGCTTTTCACCACACACGGCCCATCACTATGTTGTGCGCACTGTGATGCTGTGTGTGAACTGTCATGGTTCTGACATTTGTGTATTATTCATGGACATTATCAGAGGTTGCTGGTTGTGCTGAAAGCCCCGTACCCAATCCCTGCCTATGACCCTGGGACACTGTCACACTTTCTCATTCATGCATATATGCAACGCAGACAAGGGATGGGCCATGAATTTTGCATTTCCAAGAGGATGTAACTCAAATGGTACAGTTAAAAGGCAGATGATGCTATACAATGTATTTGGGTATGCATGGAAGAAGCCCATGCCCAATGCCCCCTGATGAATGGGAGGTTTGCTTATGCACGTGTGGTACATATGTAGACACAGGGATACTTTAGTGTGACACACAGACAGTTGCCAGTCAGGCTGACAGAATGCAAGGTGATTCAGGAGCCAGCTACTGGACAAGTTATATAATCAGTTGTCTGACTGAGACTGTTTGGAGGATAAACTAGACAGTTGACATGTCAAACTGTGTATGTCCTGTGTTTTTGAAGGTGACAAATGAACCCAAGGGCTGTGTTACACTGCTTAATTAGTATCAATGGTTGACGGTGTATTTGACATAATGGGAACTCCTATGCTGTTCCAGGCATCATCAGGGGCAGTGCTTTTTGAAATGGGTGTTGTGCATGGAGGTGATCACAGGTGTGGGCTGCATCTGTTTCTCACCAGTCCTGTAGGTGAGACTTGCATTCTAAGGGCCAACAGACATTTTCACAAGGGGAAGCAATCTACATGTGCTAACAGGGCTTTGAAACTAGAAGACAGTGTATAAATTGATCTGACGTCCATGCAGTCAGATGTTATATGACAATGGCATACCTTAGGAAAGGGTGTAGCACACTGGTTTGCTAATGTTGGTCTGTGTGTGTAGAGGAGGTATTATCAGGGTACACATCTTAGTATTCCAGGGACCTCTTCCGACAGGTGGGTTGTGACCATGTGCATGGGTGTGTCAGGAGTTAGGAAACGGGCTGACATGTGCATGGAATGTCATGTGCGCAATGCATGTCATATGTGTGGCACTTGTGCTGTCTATGTTCTGCTTCTATGGAACTCTAGTCACAGATATTCCTTGCAAATATTGGATTCAGTTGGACTAACTGCTGTCAAGGGTCTGGTCAGACATTCCTGTTAGTGATGCAAAAGCACATTGACTGCCTCATGTATGAGGCTTGTTTTCCCTTATTGAGTGATGGTGTCATAGTTGTGTGCCATATGCTGCGTTGGACCTTGCTTTCAATATGTATGTATGAAATAGTTGTGGTCCTCTGCTATTGGCCTTCAAAGGAGATATGTACATGATATATGTCAATAAGAGTGTGTGTGTATGTGACCATTGTATGTTAGGCATCACATTAGCTCTGGGATGCTCCGTGTCCTACTCAGTATCTCAGCAATGCTCCATGAGGCAACACTCTTATTCTGATAAGTAGAGATGAAGGTGTGCAAAAAGGAATAGCCAGACCATGATATGGTGATTAGAATAGGTGTTTATTTAAATTAGTTAACTAAAGTGGTGAAGGTGATCAAATTCATAAGAAATTATTTACAATCTTTGCCGCCTGCGTATACCAGCAGCTGTGTTCTGTAGTTCCCCCTTCTGTTGCAGGCCAGCATCCTCCTCTTCCTCCTCTTCAGGCATGTGTGGCTCTGGTTCCAGGAGGGGAATGTTTCTTTTGATACTAATGTTGTGCAATATTGCACATGCGAGGATGATCCTACAGACCATCTCGGGGGAATATAGGAGGCTACCACCAGTGATGTCAAGGCAGCGGAACCTTGACTTGAGGATGCCGAAGGTCCGCTCGACAATGCTGCGTGTCCTCCTATGGGCCTCATTGTATGCACGCTCTGCAGCTGTACTTGGGTTGCCATATGGTGTCATAATCCATGGCTGGATGCCATACCCCTGATCAGCTGCAAGAGAAAATGAATGGAATCATGTTGATGTAACTGGCACTATTGAAAAGACCTTTAATGGCAGTAGTTGTCTTGTGTTGTCTGTGACTCTTTTGTGTACTAATGTGACATCCTATGCTTGTTGGCTGTACCATCTGCATTGTGTTGTTTCCTTGGCTGAACAAGTGTTTGTCTGCTAACTGTTTGTCAGCAGTATGTTTTGGGATTTGCAGTACAGTGTGCTATCCCTAGCATTGTGATTTGTGATACAGGTGTCCATGTGTCTTCACTGGGGGTGAGATGATAGTTCCATGCACAGTTAAAATTGAAAGTGTTGTTAACACGTTCATATCAAAGTACCCTGGACATCCCATACCTTGAAACTTATGCAATGTATTAATGTAAAGGTAATTGGGACACTTACAATTTGCAAGGTGATATTTAGGCAACCACACTCATTGACGTCTTCACATTAGGCTGTACAGTAATTTCCAATGTGTGACAGGTTCAATGGTGAGCTAAGAAACATGGCTAGCGATGTCACGACCTCAGTATGTTCCTGTTCACATGTTTCTGTTATGGTGTATGTGTTGTGTGTCCTAGAGGGTTGCTGTGCAGTGTGTATATAAGTACGTTTTTGTACTTACCAACAAGTAGTCCATTGCCATACCGTCCATCCTGGAAGTGTTCATTGATGGTGCAGTGACGGAAGATGTATGAGTCATGTACACTCCCAGGATATTTAGCCACAATGTTGGTGATCAATCCCTGGTGATCGACTATGGCCTACACGTTGATGGAATGTGTGCGCTTCCTGTTGCAGTAGAGGTGTTCAGTTGCAGCAGGTGGCACAAGGCGTACATGTGTGCAGTCGATTGCACCAAGGACGTGTGGGAAGCCACTGATAGCGTAGAACCCCTGTTTTGTTTCCTGCTGCTTCTGCAGTGTGTTAGGGAAACAGATGTGGCGGGGTGTCAGTCGAATGATGGCATCCAGTACTTTGGGCAAAAAGGCGGAGAATGATGGTTGTGACATTCCGCCAACCAGGGCACCAGTTGTTTGGAAAGAGCCACTTGCCAGCATGTGAAGTACGGCAAGCAGCTTTGGGGGTCATTCTAACTCTGGCGGGCGGCGGAGGCCGCCCGCCAGAGTTCCCCCCTCCGAAATACCGCACCGCAGTCAGTAGACCGCGGAGGGTATTCTAAGTTTTTCCCTGGGCTGGCGGGCGGTCGCCAAAAGACCGCCCGCCAGCCCAGGGAAAAACTCCCTTCCCACGAGGATGCCGGCTAGTAATCGAGCCGGCGGAGTGGGAAGGTGCGACGGGTGCTGTTGCACCCGTCCCGTATTTCACTGTCTGCCAAGCAGACAGTGAAATACTTGTAGGGGCCCTCTTACGGGGACCCCTGCAGTGCCCATGCCAGTGGGCACTGCAGGGGTCCCCCCCTGCAGCGGACGGACTGCCGGGAACTGGATGGCGGTAGGGGGGGTCGGAATCCCCTCGGCGGCGCAGCTAGCTGCGCCGCCTTGGAGGATTCCAAAGGGCGGCGGTACACTGGCGGGAGACCGCCAGTGTTGCCGGTCCGACCGCGGCTTTATCGCCGTGGTCGGAATGCCCTTGGGAGCACCGCCGGCCTGTCGGCGGTGCTCCCGCCGACCCTGGCCCCGGCGGTCTTAGACCACCGGGGTCAGAATGACCCCCTTTGTTTCTGTTGGGATGGTGCGGGGTGTCACCAAAGTGGGTGCCAACTGCTATTCAATGTTGCGCAGCAGCTGCTGAATGGCCTGCCAGTTCAACCGGTACCTCTGTATGATGTCGTGTTCCCTGAGGCCCTGAAGGGTTGTTCTTGGGCGGAATATCCTCTCCTGCCTTCTGCGCTGCCTTTGGGGTCCCTGCTGGTGTTGTTGTAGCTGCAGTTGTTGCTGCTGGGCTCTACGTCTGCGTGCACGCTGGATTAGAATCACCTCCATGTCTCCCTGTTGCTGCTCTGCTGCTCTGCTGTTTGTTCTGTGTGTTCTGATTAAATACAGGTGTGTTTGCCCCATTTTAACGCCTGCTCTGACCCAGGCGTTAATTTTTTACGTAAATCGCAAATGCGCAAATGCGTAATTTTTTGACGCACAATCGGCGCAGACGGAGTATAAATATGCCTCTTACTGTTTTTTTATGTTGTTGGGGGCTGCTGCACTGCTTGCCTCCTTCTCCTCTGGCCTCATGCCCAGTTACAGCTTCATGCCTTGCTCCACTGAATGATTTAACTAAGTCTCAGGGCTGTAATATATCTAGGTAGTGAAGTGATCTCCATGGTTACTAAATCGAACTTTGTCCTGATCATAGCTTTTGGTCCCAAATCTAATGGCTTCAGCGGAAGCTCAAGCAAGCACCTGACTTTTTCAGGGACCCTTACCAGCTTCACCTTTGGATCATGTCCTACTGGAAGATTCATGCTTCCAAAAGTACACTAATTCTGAAATTATAAAATACCCAAGATGTGCACCTGACCTCTGCTCCATCTGTAAAAAATTGCACATAGGTCATGGTTACTCGCAAACAGATATGTTTGCAATGGCAATTTACTTTTTCTAGATGCTTTTTGCCCCAAAACATGCTTATCTCTAGTGCCACTTACCAAAGTTGATTGTTTTGGTGTCTTTTTGCTCATTTCATTCTTCTCTCTTTTCTGTATTTTACAAAATTGGTTGCGGAATTATGTTTTTTATTTGGTTGAATTTAACACATATTTTTCTATGGAACTGCCAGTTGCTTGTGTCACACCTACTCAGCATTGAGTAGAAAAACAACAAAAGTGTGTTTATTAACTTAGTAAGAGTCCCCCCTTTTGGGCATGGTCATCCTCTTTCTGACCCTTACACATTCAAAATAAAAAGGAGTTCTCTGTCATTTCTACATTTCTATTCTATTTCTATTAAAATTATATTGATTTTTTTTTATTTAGATTTTTTTCAAATAGTGTTGAGTGGGTCCAGAATGATAATCATCCGCTTTTCATTCCCGATGGTACTTTTCGTCTCATTTGTTTTTTAAATCTTTTTTTTAGTTTTTCATAACATTTATACATTACACATGGCATTTACTCTGACAGAGGACATATAACATCCAGTATCACATTTATGAATATTTCTTCATGTTCTGTCATTTTTTCTATGTGTGACAGTTATATTTTTGCCTTACTGATTAACACAGTATTCACTCTTTTCTTCATCGTATCAGCTATGCTGCAAAACAAAAACAATTTATAAAAAAAAAATACTACAGAATGATAACATCCCAAGACTCTGTTTTTCTCCCTAGAGAAATTATTATCTAAGAGTTTTGCTAACTAAGCTTCCAATAACAGGTTCACCAACAGTTTGTCTAACTTGTGGAATGATTGTAGCAGCAGGCCAGTCAGGTAAGGTGAACCATTTTAACAGAGATAGGAGAAGGAATGTGGGAAGACCAAAGGGCGGTCAATCACTGGCATGCACCCCTAAGAGGCAGAGAGGTGAATTTGTTCATGGCGGTCAGCCATCATTAGTAGTGCTATAAAATACTTGTTTCAATTTGTCCAAGGCCTGAGGTCTTTCAGCCCTTGCTCCCTCTTTGCGTCTTCATCTCAGTCTAAAAAGGCACCTATTGTCTCCATTTCTCTATGCTAAATGCTGAACTGACATTATTAGGCAGTCCCACATAATTTCATAAAATCCCACCTTTGCATGATTGCATTTCTGATAAGATGTTTTAGGACTGATATGTATTTTTGCTGTTTTTCCTGGTGGAAGGTATGTTCTGCAGAGATAGCTAAACTGGATTACTTTCAGTAGTGTGTTTCTAGAAACTTTGCGTACATGTTGTTAAGCAAGGGTCTGAACCCCATCAACGATTTGTTGCCATGATCATCTCTCCTTTGTCCCTGAGATCTGTCAGTAGCGGTTTCAAACTGCTTATTAATGCCTTTTCAATGTTTTCCTCTCTGTTCCCAGTGAGTGCAAGTCAGACATCACCTCTTGCATAAGTGGTTCGCTTTCTCCTCCTTCCAACTTCTCTATATGTTGCCCTCCATTTTTCTAAATGTCAAATATTGCCCCTTCAGTGCGGTTCATTAATCAACTAGTTCTCAAAAATGGCAAAGTATCCCCCCCCTCATAAAAATCCCCTGAGAGTTTGACCTCAGCTGTAGTAAACAAGTCCATGATGTGCTTCCATTCCACTGTTTGTAAGCCTTGGAAACCCCTTTTCAGAAGCTTAGAAAAATCTGGCAACAGTGCTGATGTTTATCATCAGTATTTATTCCAGCTAAATTTGGCCACACTCATCAACCTAAGAGGTTTGCCCAATGAGCTTGTTAACTGTAGCAAAAGCACAATAATGCCATGGATGTTGTAGTGTGCTCTCAAGTAGGGGGCATCAACGGACAGTGTTTTAGCCATCCACTAGCCATAAGCTGTAGTTATGCTGCCACAAAATACACCCCAAAATCTAGTACCCACTGTCCACTCACTAGGGAGCTGACATTTAAGGCGTGCCACTCTGCAGCAGCCCCCCTTCATATTAGGTTGATAATTGTGGCGTCCAGATTGTTGAAATAAAATCTTTCCAGGAGCACCAGGATATTTGAGAGCGAGTGTGATCCTACTCTGGGTCAAGAGTGACAGGGATTTCCAGAAGTCTATGATCCTTTTTATAATCTGATAGCCCTTCGCTTTTTACTTGTTATATCACCCGGCCTGAAGTAGGAGATAGATACACCTAGGTAGGGAAATGTGTGGTATTCCCATTGGATGTTATTTGGGTTTGTTATCTCATGACCTGCCTCAGATAGTTGTGGGGCAATTGACACACTGTCCTGAAATCTTCCAGAAGAGGTCCAGTCTGTCTATAGTTGGTGATAAACCTTCATCCACATCACTAAGATTTACCATTGTATTCTCTATCTACAACAAAAATCACATAGTTCACACCATTCATTCGTAATCCTGAGACCTCACTCTTTTTTGGCATAGTGGCCCATATGGGTTCCATTGCCAACACAAACACAAGCGGAGGCAGTGAACATCCTTGTCTCATGCCACTAGGTATGTGGCATGACTCTGAGACCAATGTACATGATCCCACTTTAGTTATCAGCAGTACGTAGAGCTGCACTCTTCATCTCACAATCCAGTGTTTCTTCCTCACTGCATATGGCTATTGAGAAGTTTGGTAGTCTCAGAGAAGTCTTCCCTTGTTTCTTTGCTTCAGATAGAGTTTGCACTTTTATATCTACACTGCAGTTGTGCTAAATTAACGCAGCGGTTCTGAACCTTGTGGTCCGGGGACCCCATGAGGTTTGGGAAGCCTACTCAGGGGGTCTGCAACTGCTTACAAAAATAAGTATTAACAGATTTGCAAAATATATATAAAAAAGGAGGCAAAACGTACAACTGACATTTTTTCAAACATTCTGTAACTGTGAAGAAATTTAAGATTGGAGGGGAAAAAGTGAGTATCCTCAGATTGACTTGTGGGAGCAGTGCAAATGCATCAAACAAGATATAGGGCCTGGTTGAGATCTTGGCGGCTAATTACTCAGTCACAACCATGACGGATATTCCATCCACCAAAATATAAATCCCATAGGATATAATGTGATTTATGTTTGTTACTCCGTCACAACTGTGACGAATTTCATCTCCGCCGAAATATAAATCCCATAGGATATCATGGGATTTATATTTGTTACTCTATCACAACCGTGACTGCTATCCCATCCACCTAAATATTCATCCCATTGGATATACTTGGATTTATATTTCAGCAGATGGGATATCCGTCACCGTTGTGATGGAGTAGCTTGTCAGCAAAGATCTCAATCAGGCATGTAGTATGTATGATGAGTGGCATCAATTGATTTCAGAAAAGCTCCAACCTTCCTATTAAAACTTTTTTTTATATAAATATGTTTGTGAATTAAATAAAATATTTAATCATCTGTGTATTTCTTGGTTGGGATCCTCGGCTTCAAGTAATAAGTCAGTGGGGGCCCCCGATTTCCAATAATGATTCAGTGGGGTCCCTGGGATCCAATAATGATTAAGTGGGGGTCCACAGAAGTTAAAGGTTAAGAACCACTGCCTTAGAGTGTGCCATCGTGGACACATTTGTTTGTGTTTCATGACCATGTACTTTTGTTTATTGTTTATTATAGCAGTTTCTCAATGACCTTAGCAATTGTGCTTTTTTCTCTCTGGCACTATCTAATATTTTGTCAAAAAATCAAGGATCCGTAAGACTGTTTTTCCTAGAGTGCATTTTCTATGGGACGTGCTGGTGAAATGCATATGTCCTGTGTCTATGTAAAGCATTGTTTGTTTGCACTATGGACGTCTTTTGTTTTTATAAAGTAACATGTTGGGATTGTCCTCCAGGTATCAATGTTGCCCACAGACTCAAGAGGTATTAATGTGGTTAATAGAATGTGTGTTGAAGAAGATAAGAGTTAATGCCAGGGAGGAAAAAAGAAATAGTGCCCAATGAAATGAGTGAAAGAATACAAAGAGAGAAAAAGAAAGAGAGAGAAAGCACATTTGGGAGCTCAAATATCCTTAGTGAAGAAGAAGAGGAGGAAAGAAAAGTGCGTGAATAAATAAGAGAATATTGAACATGACACCCTACTCAGAGCAGGAATTGCAAGGGGGCATACCATTATTTAGAATGTGATCCCTATACTCTGCAGGAGTAGTTCCAACATTTTGGTGCTACTCCTGCAGAGTACATCAATAGTGTCACAAAAAATGATGCTGTTTCCCCCTACCCTGCGCCATGGTGCACCCTATTTTAAATACGGTGCACACATGGTGGCAGTAGGAGGCACTAAGGGGTGCAAGGAAAGTGGCGCTGCATTCAGTGCAGCACCACTTTTCTTAAATCTGCCTCCAAATATATCAGAAGGTCTTTCTGAAAGAATACCGAGGATTAAACACATACACATTCAAATTAAGGCTCCACTTAGGAGGTAGTAGGGTATTAATCTTCCTCTGATATTAATGGGTTACAGTGCCTTTATCAGTCAGAAAATGTTGTCCAATGCCTCTAAACATACTGTAAATACATTAAACTATAGACCCCACATGCAAAGATAAATCTGATCATAAATATATGTTTACATCCATACTTAACATTTAGGTGGTCATTACAACCCTGGCGGTCGGTGTTAAAGCGGCGGTAAAACCGCCAACAGGCCAGCGAAAAACAAATGGGAATCACAACCGTGGCGGAAACCGCCAACATAGACAGTCACTTTAACGCTCCGACCGCCAAGGCGGTACAAACAAACACCGCAGCGGTAACCGCCAACAGATAGGCGGAGGACAATGTACCGCCCACAGAATTTCAACAGTCCAATCCGCCACCTTTTCCGGGGCGGATTCACTGCTAACAAAAACACGTCAGAAACAGGACTTGGAAGGGAAAACGCTCACCTCTACACACCCCACGAGGAATCAGGACGCCATGGAGCCCGAGCTCCAGATACTGCCAGCCTTTATCTTCCTGCTTCTCTACCAGGAACAAAAAAGACGGCGGCGAAGACCACAGTGAGTACTGCACCTACAACACAGGGGAGGGAAAAGAGAGTGACACACACGCAACACGCAACACCCTCACCCCCACCTTCACCCACGACAACACACACACTAATACATCATGATACATTACAGTTACGCCCCCCAACCCCTCTGGAAGAATGCAAAGACAAAAGGAAATGAGTCGAATGATTGTAATATGTTCAAATACATGAATCAAAAATATATACATATATAAAGATATTCACACTATAAACAAATATATACAGCAAGAATACAAGTCCAAGGGATTCCACCATCATTGTCCGTGGACCACTGGGCCCAAAATGCATGGGCGAGGCCCACACTCAATACCCGAACAAGACGGAGAGAACACTGCTGGGGCATCAGACAAAAATAAAACAGGCCCCTCAGGGGGAAGGGAAGAGGGGGCACCTCAGCCGGATGAGTGCACGACGCCAGATCCACGAGGGGGCTCCATGCACACTGCTTTATCCTGGGGAGTGCAAAGCAACAGTCTCTCAAATCTCTCCAGTGGGTGGGTTGCCCACTGCTTTATCCTGGGGAGTGCAAAGCCACAGTCTCTCCAGTGGGTGGTTTGCCCACTGCTTTATCCAGGGGAGTGCAAAGCCACAGTCTCTCAAGTCTCTCCAGTGGGTGGGTTGCCCACTGCTTTATCCTGGGAGTGCAAAACCACATACTCTCAAGTCTCTACAGTGGGTGGGTTGCCCACTGCTTTATCCAGAGGAGTGTAAAGCCACAGTCTCTCAAGTCTCTCCAGTGGGTGGGTTGCCCACTGCTGCATCCTGGGAAGTGCAAAGCCACAGTCTCTCAAGTCTCTCCAGTGGGTGGTTTTCCCACTGCTTTATCCAGGGGAGTGCAAAGCCACAGTCTCTCATGTCTCTCCAGTGGGTGGTTTGCCCACTGCTTTATCCTGGGGAGTGCAAAGCCACAGTCTCTCAAGTGGATAACAGTCTCCACTGGTTCTGGAGGGGGCTTTGTGCCCAGAGTGGTTCATCCTGCCAAGGACTGAGATAGTGGATGGATCTCTCCACTGGTTCTGGAGGGGGCTTTGTGCCCAGAGTGCTTCATCCTGCCAAGGACTGAGGTAGTGGATGCCTTTCTCCACTGGTTCTGGAGGGGGCTTGGTGCCCATAGTGCTTCATCCTGCTCGTGGTGGCCTCAGTAGCGTTGGAATCTTTGGCGCTCACTGGCCTGTGGTGCTTGTTGCGGCAGTGTCCTGTTCAGCGGTGCTGGTGGCGGCAGTGTCCTTGGCAGAGGTGCTGGTGGCGGGGGTGTCCTGTTCAGCAGTGCTGGTGGTGGCGATGTCCTGTTCAGCGGTGCTGGTGGCGGCGGTGTGCTTTTCAGCGGTCCTGGTGGTGGCGGTGTCCTTGGCAGCGGTGCTGGTGGCAGCGGTGTCCTTGGCAGCGGTGCTGATGGCGGGGGTGTCCTTGGCAGCGGTGCTGGTGGCGGCGGTGTCCTGTTCAGCTGTGCTGGTGGTGACGGTGTCCTGTTCAGCGGTGCTGGTGACGGTGGTGTCCTTGGCAGCGGTGCTGGTGGCGGCGGTTTCCTTGGCAGCAGTGCTTGTTGCGGTCTTGTCCGCCGGACATGTTTTCCCAGGCATGACGGTTTTACTGTGCCCCTTCCCCACCTTGGATCGTGGTGCAGCTGTCTCCACACTCCCAACTGTACTCCTGGTAGCGGCTTTGGTGGCAGATTTTTTTCCTCTCTCCCGCCGGGCACTGTCCAACTTTTTATGCTTTTGAGGTGGGGGACTGTCAGTGCTCTCGCTCCTTGCCACACTGGCTGCCCTGCTGCCTGGCGCACTCCAGAAGCCAATTACTACTGGCACCACTGTTCCCGCAGATGTTGTGGCTGAGGCGCTGGGTTGGGACCTGGAGAGGCGGGCCCTAGGAGACTGAAGGGGTGGGGGAGGTGAGGGAAAGAGGGCAAGGTTGGACAGGAAAAGTTTTTGGGCACACTGGGACGGGTAGATGGAGGGGGTTTGGGAGTGGAAGAAGAGGTAGTGGTTGTAGGAGGTGTACGTTTGCTGACTTTGGGTGAAGGTGCATGGGCTGGAGGCTGTCATGAGGTGGGTGGCTGTTCGGTGGGTGTGTGGCTGTGTTTGTGTACCTTGGGAGGTGGGCTCACAAACACACTGGGAGAGGACACAGGGGATATGTGAATGGTAGTGGGGGTGGTGAGTGCACGTGAGCGGGGTGTGGTGGTGGGTGTGCTGGTGATGGAGGTAGTGGCTGACGATGTAGTGCATGCAGGTGTGAGTGGAGAGGGGAGTGAGGAGGACGACGAGGAGGAGGGGGACACAGTGGAGGCAGTGGATGTTGGTATGTCTGCATGTGTATGATGCTTGCGTGAGTGCCTGTGGGATGTGTGGTGCTTGTGTTTGCCTGAGCTTCCCTTGTGTGTTGACGTGTGTGCATACTTGTCTGATGGTGTGCTTGGGATAGGCTGAGGTACAGAGGTTTGGGTCTGGGTGGAGGAAGTTGGAGGGGGGAGGCTAGAGAAAGGGACAATGGCTGCCATCAGTGCTGAGGCCAGAGTCTGAAAAGCTCGCTGTTGGGCTGCCTGACCAGAAGGAATGTCCTCCAGGTATGCATTGGTTTGTTGCAACTGCCTCTCTACACCCTGGATGGCATTCAAAATGGTAGACTGCCCAAAAGTGAGGGACCTGAGGAGATCAATGGCCTCCTCACTGAGGGCAGCAGGGGTGACAGGGGCAGGGCCTGAGGTGCCTGGGGCGAAGGAGATGCCCACCATCCTGGGTGAGCGGCCACGGGGCAAACGCTGAGGGGCTGCTGGGAGGGCGGTGCTGGTAGCGGGGGTAGCAGCTGTACCTGTAGATGCGGGGGGCACAGATGGGCCCGCCACCGCAAGGGAGCTCCCATCAGAGGAGGAGTCCGTATCGCTGGTCACAGCTCCTGTCCCCGCTGTGGAGCTCCCCTCGCCCTCCGTCCCACTGGTGAATTCAGACTCCGTTGTGTCGCCCTCCAGGGCCATGTGGGATGCAGCTCCCTCCTGCTCCGGTGCCACTGCTCCTCCACCTGATGATGTTAATGTACACAAGAACAGGGAGACCACAAAAAGGGAGGGGGAAGACAGAAGAAAGACATGTTAAGTGCATGCAATACCGCTACCGTTGGCGGACACTACAGACACAGAAGTCCCCTGCACTACGCTGTGCACTTGGAGTTCCCTAATCAATCACAGGGACATGGGTTACAAGGCTATGCCCGATTGCTGCACATATGGATATCACAAGAGCCTGACTAGGTGTAGTTGGCTCTGTACACAAGTGGGGTGGGGTGCCACAGGGCCTGCCTTCAGAAGGGACCTTGCCTACTAAACTCGCCCTGGCATAGGGGAACCCACAGCCCACCTCCCCCACCCAGACACCTACAATGCGCGCTGAATCAGCTGAATGAGAGTGTACTCACCCCCTTGTGGCTGCTGTGATGCCCTCAAGCACCTATCCAACTCTGGGTACGCCACCGCCAGGATCCGGAACATCAGGGGGGCCATGGTGCGACAGGCACCCCTCCCACGTTGGGAGGCCATCCCCAGCTGGGCCTCGGCCGTCTTCTTGCTCCAGCAGTGAATGTCCTCCCACCTTTTCGGGCAGTGGGTGCTCCGTCTGTGGTAGACCCCCAGGGTCCGGACTTCCTTGGCGATGGCACACCAAATATCCTTCTTCTGGTGGGCACTGACCTACAGGAATAGTACAGGAGAAAAGGAGAAGATATAACCGTCCGCACCGTTACAGTCATTGGCCCGCATCCCTACCCTTGCCATAACGCACATGCACTCACCGTCGTTTCATGCACGCCTCATTCTCCCCCCCATCTTTCATCCACACCACTCCAAACAGCCATTGCCCATACAGCATGCTCACAGTGTACTCACCTGTTTGTCTGGAGGACCGTAGAGTAGCGTATACTGGATGAGGACCCCATCCGCTAGATTCTCCAACTCCTCTGTGCTGAAGGCAGGGGCCCTTTCCCCAGACACACGAGCCATTGTCTCTTCCAGACTGAGATCACAGCAGCACTTGCAGTGTAGGTCCTCTCCTGTCGAAGATCTGGTATCAAGTGATTGAACAGAGAGAAAATGGCGGTCACATCCGCGGCGGTGTGTACCGTCACCACCGGCATACATCGTCATTGGCTCCTGGGACCCATAGGGTCCAATGCTAACCAATGCAGGATTGCACCACGATCTTCGACCGCCTACAGCGACGGTGTACAATGCCACCGCAGTTACCTCATATCCCCTTGTCCCACTTTACAGGTCAGGCAGCCACCATTTCTGGGGCCCACATGGCATTATTTTGGACTGCGTCACACGTATCTAGGCCTTTCTTAAATACTAATACAGCCATATGTCGATTTGTAAACATTTTCCGATTAAGTTGTGTTGACGTACCTCAGAGTTGGTTGACTCTCTGCTCGCTGTTCTCCTCCATAGGCAACGTCCGCTGGGGCAGCTGAGGAGGTGGCGGCATCCTCCGGTGTACATACCGCTGGTGGACCTGTCGACAATGGAGGAGCGACATGGGATCATCACCTACAGACTTGATCGTACCACAATCCTGGAACTGTGTGCCCAGTTGGAGCCAGACCCGACGTCAGCTATTTGCCATCCCACAGGAATCCCCCCTCTAGTGCAGGTGCTGACAGTACTCCATTTCCTAGCAAGTGGGTCTTTTCAAACAACAGTGGCCATAGCATCAGGGATGTCCCGGCCTATGTTTTCCAACGTGTTGTCCAGAGTGTTGTCTGCCCTGCTGAAACACATGCGGAGCTACATCGTTTTCCCTCAGGTGGAGGATTTGCCTTGGGACATATTCCCAACATCATAGGTGCCATTGATTGGACACATGTGGCTTTGGTCCCCCCACGCAGGAGGGAACAGGTGTACAGAAACTGGAAGAGTTACCATTCGATTAATGTGCAGATGGTGTGTTTGGCCGACCAGTCCATCTCCCATGTGAATGCCAAATTTCCTGGCTCAGTGTAAGACGCTTACATTCTGAGGAATAGCAGCATCCCTTATGTGATGGGGCAACTCCAGAGGCACTGTGTATGTCTATTAGGTGAGGACATGGACCCTATACAGTTGTCCCTCGCCATTTGCAGGTGACTCTGGTTACCCCAACCTGTCATGGCTACTGACCCCAGTGAGGAATCCCAGGACAAGGGTAGAGGAATGCTACAATGAGGCCCATGGGCGAACTAGGAGGATTATAGAGCGGACATTCGGCCTCCTGAAGGCCAGGTTCCGGTGCCTCTATATGACAGGTGGTTCCCAATTCTACTCACCAAAGAAGGTGTGTCAGATCATCGTGGCCTGATGTATGCTTGTAGGAGGCTGGCCTGGCTTGTAGTGGGTACCAAGGGGTACTTACACCTTGCACCAGGTCCAGGTATCCCTTATTAGTGTAGAGGGGTGTCTAGCAGCTTAGGCTGTTAGAAAAGGTAGCTTAGCAGAGCAGCTTAGGCTGAACTAGGAGACATGCAAAGCTCCTACTATACCACTGGTGTCATATGCACAATATCATAAGAAAACACAATACACAGATATACTAAAAATAAAGGTACTTTATTTTTATGACAATATTCCAAAAGTATCTCAGTGAGTACCCTCAGTATGAGGATAGCAAATATACACAAGATATATGTACACAATACCAAAATTATGCAGTAATAGCAATAGAAAGCAATGCAAGCAATGTACAGTCACAATAGATTGCAATGAGAGCACATAGGTATAGGGGCAACACAAACCATATACTCCAAAAGTGGAATGCGAATAACGTATGGACCCCAAACCTATGTGAGCTTGTAGAGGGTCGCTGGGACTGTAAGGAAACAGTGAGGGTTATAAAAATAGCCCACCCCAAGACCCTGAAAGGTGGGTGCAAAGTGCACCTAAGTTTCCCAGAGAACACAGAAGTCGTGATAGGGGAATTCTGCAAGGAAGACCAACACCAGCAATGCAACAACGATGGATTTCCAGACGAGAGTACCTGTGGAACAAGGGGACCAAGTCCAAAAGTCACAATCAAGTCGGGAGTGGGCAGATGCCCAGGAAATGCCAGCTGTGGGTGCAAAGAAGCTGCCACCGGATGGTAGAAGCTGTGGATTCTGCAAGAATGAAGAGGGCTAGGAACTTCCGCTTTGGAGGATGGATGTCCCACATCGTGAAGAAGTTTGCAGAGGTGTTTCCGTGCAGAAAGACCGCAAACAAGCCTTGCTAGCTGCAAGGGTCACGGTTAGGGTTTTTGGATGCTGCTCTGGCCCAGGAGGGACCAGGATGTCGCCAATTGCGTGAGGAGACAGCAAGACAAGGAGCCCACTCAGAAGCAAGCAGCAACCGCAGAAGTGCCGGAACAGGCACTACGAAGAAGAGTGAACCAGAGCTCACCCGAAGTCACAAAGGAAGGTCCCACGACGCCGGAGGACAACTCAGGAGGTCGTGCACTGCAGGTTAGAGTGTCAGGGACCCAGGCTTGGCTGTGCACAAAGGAAATCCTGGAAGAGTGCACAGGAGCCGGAGCAGCTGCAAATCACGCGGTACCCAGCAATGCAGTCTACCGTGGGGAGGCAAGGACTTACCTCCACCAAACTTGGACTGAAGAGTCACTGGACTGTGGGAGTCACTTGGACAGGGTTGCTGAGTTCCAGGGACCACGCTCGTCGTGCTGAGAGGGGACCCAGAGGACCGGTGATGCAGTCTTTTGGTGCCTGCGGTTGCAGGGGGAAGATTCCATCAACCCACAGGATATTTCTTCGGAGCTTCTAGTGCAGAGAGGAGGCAGACTACCCCCACAGCATGCACCACCAGGAAAACAGTCGAGAAGGCTGCAGGATCAGTGATACAAGGTTGCAGTAGTCGTCTTTGCTACTTTGTTGTGGTTTTGCAGGCTTCCAGCGCGGTCAGCAGTCTATTCCTTGGCAGAAGGTGAAGAGAGAATATGCAGAGGAACGCTGATGAGCTCTTGCATTCGTTATCTAAAGAATTCCCCAAAGCAGAGACCCTAAATAGCCAGAAAAGGAGGTTTGGCTACTTAGGAAGGAGGATAGGCTAGCAACACAGGTAAGAGCCTATCAGAAGGAGTCTCTGACGTCACCTGCTGGCCCTGGCCACTCAGAGCAGTCCAGTGTGCCAGCAGCACCTCTGTTTCCAAGATGGCAGAGGTCTGGAGCACACTGGAGGAGCTCTGGGCACCTCCCAGGGGAGGTGCAGGTCAGGGGAGTGGTCACTCCCCTTTCCTTTGTCCAGTTTCGCGCCAGAGCAGGGCTGGGGGATCCCTGAACCGGTGTAGACTGGCTTATGCAGAGATGGGCACCATCTGTGCCCATCAAAGCATTTCCAGAGTCTGGGGGAGGCTACTCCTCCCCAGCCCTGACACCTTATTCCAAAGGGAGAGGGTGTAACACCCTCTCTCTGAGGAAGTCCTTTGTTCTGCCTTCCTGGGCCAAGCCTGGGCAGAAACCTGTCTGAGGGGTTGGCAGCAGCAGCAGCTGCAGTGAAACCCCGGGAAAAGTAGTTTGTCAGTACCCGGGTCTGTGCTAGAGACCCGTGGGATCATGGGATTGTCTCACCAATGCCAGGATGGCATTGAGGGGGCAATTCCATGATCTTAGACATGTTACATGGCCATATTCGGAGTTACCATTGTGACGCTATACGTATGTCGTGACGTATGTATAGTGCACGCGTGTAATGGTGTCCCCGCACTCACAAAGTCCGGGGAATTTGCCCTGAACAATGTGGGGGCACCTTGGCTAGTGCCAGGGTGCCCACACACTAAGTAACTTAGCACCCAACCTTTACCAGGTAAAGGTTAGACATATAGGTGACTTATAAGTTACTTAAGTGCAGTGGTAAATGGCTGTGAAATAACGTGGACGTTATTTCACTCAGGCTGCAGTGGCAGGCCTGTGTAAGAATTGACAGAGCTCCCTATGGGTGGCAAAAGAAATGCTGCAGCCCATAGGGATCTCCTGGAACCCCAATACAATGGCTACCTCAGTACCATATACTAGGGAATTATAAGGGTGTTCCAGTATGCCAATGTGTTAGACTTTTCATCCTTGGCGTGGTCTCCCTTAACTTTTTGCCTCTGTTCCCCAGGTTGTTGATGTGTGCTGGACTCTGATTTTGCTATTTTTGTTACTCTGGGCACTTTACCACTGCTAACCAGTGCTAAAGTGCAAGTGCTCCTGTTTAAATTATATGTAAGTGGTTCATCCATGATTGGCATATTTGATTGACTAGTAAGTCCCTAGTAAGGTGCACTAGAGGTGCCAGGGCCTGTAAATCAAATGCTACTAGTGGGCCTGCAGCACTGGTTGTGCCACCCACATAAGTAGCTCTGTAATCATGTCTCAGACCTGCTCCTGCAGTGTCTGTATGTGTATTTTTACACTGTAAATTCGACTTGGCAAGTGTACCCACTTGCCAGGCCTAAACCTTCCCTTTACTTACATGTAAGGCACCCCTAAGGTAGGCCCTAGGTAGCCCCAAGGGCAGGGTGCAGTGTATGGATAAGGTAGGACATATAATAATGTGGTTTATATGTCCTGACAGTGAAATACTGCCAATTTCGTTTTCACTGTTGCAAGGTCTGTCTCTCTCTCATAGGATAATATGGGGGCTACCTTTAAATATGATTAAAGTGTAGATTCCCCTAGAGAGTAGATGGACATGTGGAGTTTGGGATCCCTGAACTCACAATTTAAAAATACATCTTTTAGTAAAGTTGATTTTGAGATTGTGAGTTTGAAAATGCCACTTTTAGAAAGTGAGCATTTTCTTGCTTAAACCATTCTGTGACTCTGCCTTGTTTGTGGATTCCCTGTCTGGGTCAGTTTGACAGTTGGGTTGTTTTTCACCTCACACCAGACAGTGACACAAAGGGAGCTGGGGTGTGATCTGCATTCCTGATTAGCCATCTCTGCTAGGAGGGAGGGGTGGAGTGGTCACTCTCATCTGAAAGGACTGTGCCTGCCTCTGACAATGCTGTCTCCAGCCCCCTGGTGTGTGTCTGAGGCCTTGCCTGGGCAAGGCAGGATTTCACAAGTAGGTGTGAGTCCCCTTTGAAGGAAGGTGACTTCAAAGACTAAAATGGGTATAAGAAGGGCACCCAAACTTACAAACTTTAGAAACACTTCTGGAATCAAGGGGAACCTCTGCCTGGAGAAGAGCTGATAGCTGAGGAACAAGTGCTGCCCTGCCTGTGACTGTGCTTTGTGGAGCTTTCCTGCAGTGCTGCTTCTGCCAGAGTAAGAGGGCAAAGACTGGACTTTGTGTGCCTTCCATCTTGAAGAAGAAATCTCCAAGGGCTTGATGTAGAGCTTGCCTCCTGTTGTTGAAGTCTCAGGGATAGCAAAGACTTCTTCCTGCCAGCACCTGGAGTCTCTGGAGAGACCCCTACTCTGCTCTGTGGTGCCCTTCCAGTTCCTGGGACCCTGAAAGGAGAGGCTGGCAGCCTAAGGACAAAAATACACGCACCGCGCACCGTGCGGAGAAAAGATCGACGCGAATCCGATCGCGGCTGAGAAAACGACGCGACGCCGGCTCCGCAGCTGAGAAACGACGCCGCAGGAAACGCGACCGGAGAATCGACGCCCGGAGCAGGAGAAACGACGCGCAGCATCGCTGACGAAGGCTGAGAGATCGCAACCAGCGCCGCGGGACTTCGGACCGTCGCGTGGCTGGCTTTTTCGACGCGCCTCGCCGAGCCGAGCTGTTTTTGACGCATATACCCGTGCCGGGTTATTTTCGACGCACACCGCCCGTGCGGGGTTATTTTTGCCGCAAACCAGGTACATTTACACGCTAGCAGCGCTAGTGTGTTGTTACAACTACCTAAAGACTCTTTTTATTTTAAACCTTTTAAAAATCATAACTTGACTTGTGTATGTTGGATTTTTGTCGTTTTGGTCTTGTTTTGTCTAGATAAATATTTCCTATTTTTCTAAACTGGTGTTGTGTCATTTTGTAGTGGTTTCATTAAGTTACTGTGTGTGTTGGTACAAATACTTTACTCCCAGCACTCTGAGGTTAAGCCTACTGCTCTGCCAAGCTACCAAGGGGGTAAGCAGGGGTTAGCTGAGGGTGATTCTCTTTTATCCTAACTAGAGTGAGGGTCCTTGCTTGAACAGGGGGTAACCTGACTGTCAACCAAAGACCCCATTTCTAACATTGGTGACCAGCGGTCGGGATTTGGACTTGTATTTGTACTTGACATACAGTAATTAAGTGTACACTACTGTTTTGATCTCAGACCACTACGTGACCACATACTACTAGTCTTGTGATTTTTGTTTTTTACTTGGACTGTTTTTCTCTGCATTCAGTTTCTTTTTTTTTTCACTGATCCCGGGATTGACTTTGCTGAAACTTCATTTGAGAACTTGCTTTTCTGTTTTTGGAACTGTGCATATTTTCTTTTTAACCTCTCATCATGTCTCAGTCTGGAGATGCCCTAGCTGAAACTGCTTTTGATTTGGAGAAATTGGAGAGCTACAAGGTGGCTCAGTTGAAGCAGTTTTGTAGGAATGTTGGCTGTCCCATTGAGAGCTCATCCAAGAAGGTTGAGCTGCAAAAGGCGCTGAGGGCCTGGGTGGCAGCCAAAGCAGCTGAGGGACACACAGATGAGGAGCCAGAGGGGGAAGAGGAGTTGCAAGTCACTCACACTGATGTAGTGGGTGGGCCTGCTATGTCTCAGGGGAGAATCTCCAGGGCAGGTAGCAGTGTGTCCTCCATGAGTCTGACACCTGGAGAGTTACAGGACAGACAGGCAGAGAGGGAGTACCAGTTGGAGTTGAAAAGGCTCAGTCTAGAGGTGGAACAGAGAAAACTGACCCTTGAGGGGGAACAGAGAAAGCTGACCCTTGAGGTGGAACAGAGAAAGCTGGCCCTTGAGGAAAGGAAGATAAACATGGCTCATGAGCTCAGTTTAAAAGAGATTGATCAGAGGAGTCAGTCCAGTAGGGATGGTGGCAGCAATTCTACAGTGCAGCCTGAGAGAAGGGTACACATCCCAAAAGACCTTGTGAGGGATTATAAGAGGGAGGATGATATCTACTTGTGGTTCAAGGGTTATGAGTCAGCTCTCCACATGAACCTGGTCCCTGAAACTCATTGGGGGGCAGCCTTGTGGAAGCATTTTGAGGCAGAGGGGAGGGACACACTGACGGCCTTAGGGGATGCTCAGAGTCTCACCTACCCTGCCATGAAGGAGGCCTTACTTACCAGGTATGGTCTCACCCCTGAGCAGTACAAAGAGAAGTTTAGATCCTACAAGAGAAAGGAATCCCAAACATGGTTGGAATGTGTTGATTCTTGTTGCAGGTCACTGGATGGTTGGGTGAAGGGCAGTAAGGTAAACACGTATGAGGGGCTTTACAATTTAATTGCTTGGGAGCACTTGTACAGTTTATGTTTTCCAGAGCTGCGCCAGCACCTCATTGACAGCAAGCTGACTGACCCCAGGAAGCTTGCACAGGAAGCGGACCGCTGGGAGAGCACCAGGGTCCAAAAGAGGTATGGGGGAGACCACGCCAAGGGTGGGCAGGGTCCCTCTCAGAAGAAAGGGGGGGGTAAGGGCAAACAGGATGAGTTCTCTAAAGGGCCCCAAACTGATTCCCAGGGTAAGGATTCCCAACCCCCCAGTGAAAAGAGGCCATGGTTCTCCAAAGGGAAGCCAATGGCAGGTGGTCCCCTACGTAAGTGCTATTCATGTGACCAGGTGGGTCATGTGAGGGGGGACCCCAAATGCCCCAAAAGTACACCGGCACCCACTGGTGCACCGTCCCAGGGTTTGGCCAGTGTAGCGCTTGGGGAGGAGTTGGTTTCAGGTGGGTGGGAACCAGCAGAAATGACCCTTGTCTCACTAGGGGACAGTGAGATGGTCCAGAGAAACCTAGTGCCTGATAACACTAAGAAGTACAGGCAATGGGTGACCATCAATGGACAGAGGGTGGAGGCTCTGAGAGACACAGGAGCCAGTGTGACTACAGTGAGGAGTCACCTGGTGTCTGAAGAGCAGATTGATCCCCGGGTACTTCACCAAGTAGTTGCAGTAGACAACTCTGAGCGCCTCTGCAGAGTGGCGCAGGTTCCCTTTGAATGGGGGGGGGTCTCAGGTTCCTGGAAAGTAGCTGTGAGTCCAACCATGCCTGTTGATTGTTTGCTAGGCAACGACCTGGAGGATTCCCCTTGGAAGGAGGTGGAACACAGGTCTCACTTGGAGATGTTGGGTCTGCCTGGGTGGGTATGCGTATCCACCCGGTCTATGGCAGCCAATCAGGGTAGTCAAGAGCCCCTGGAGCCTGAAACAGTGGCCCAGGGGACCGCCAAGAAGAGGAGAGGCAGGAGGCGCGGGAAACCCGCCCCAGAAGTTCCCACGGTCCGGGAGGAGGCAGAGCCTGAGGGTGATGCCCCGGAACCTACAGGGGAACAGGTGGCTGAACTGGGGGAGGTCCCTGAGCTGTCGCAGTGGCAGCAGGAAGGGGGACCCACCAGGGAAGTATTCTGCACAGCGCAGAAGGAATGCCCTACTCTTGAGGGACTGCGGCAGCAGGCTGCAGCCCAGGCGGCTGGCGGGGCGCCAGGTACTCACCTGATTTATTGGGAGGATGGCCTCCTGTATAGTGAGCCTAAGGTTCCTGAGCCGGGGTCAGCTCGTATGCTGGTGGTACCCCAGGGCTTCAGGACCTTCCTACTGGGTTTGGCTCATGATGTGCCTTTGGCAGGACATCTAGGGCAGGACAAGACCTATAAGAGGCTTGGCTCCCACTTTTACTGGCCCTTGATGAACAAGCAGTCAGCTGCTTATTGTAGATCTTGTCAGACTTGTCAGGCAAGTGGCAAGAGTGGGGGGAAATGCAAAGCTCCCCTCCAACCTTTACCGGTAGTCAGTACTCCCTTTGAAAGGGTAGGAATTGACATTGTGGGGCCTCTGGATCCCAAGACAGCCCTGGGCAACAGGTTCATCCTGGTCTTGGTGGACCATGCCACACGGTACCCAGAGGCTATTCCTCTAAGGACGGTCACCGCCCCCGTGGTGGGACGTGCCTTGATGGGGGTTTTTACCCGCATGGGGTTCCCCAAGGAGGTAGTATCTGATAGGGGTACAAACTTCATATCCACTTATATGAAGTCTCTGTGGAAGGTGTGTGGGGTAACCTACAAGTTCACCACCCCTTACCACCCCCAAAGTAATGGTCTGGTTGAGAGATTCAACCGCACCTTGAAAGGCATGATTCAGGGCCTGTCAGAGCCCTTGAGGCGTAAGTGGGACGTCCTCTTGCCATGCCTTCTGTTCGCTTACAGGGAGGTGCCTCAAAAGGGACTTGGCTTTAGCCCCTTTGAGCTCATCTATGGCCACCCTGTGAGGGGACCGCTCAGTCTGGTGAAGGAGGCTTTGGAGAAAGCTCCTAGTAAACCACCCCAGGATGTATTTAGCTACATGCTGGCACTAAGAAACCAGACTGCCCGCTTCAGGCGTCTCGCTCAGGAGAACCTGGAAGCAAGCCAGGAGGACATGAAACGGTGGTACGACCAGAATGCCACTCTGGTTGAGTTTCAGCCTGGACAAAAAGTGTGGGTCATGGCACCAGTAGAGCCTAGGGCTCTCCAAGATAAGTGGACTGGGCCTTTTGAGGTGGTGGAAAGAAAGAGCGAGGTCACCTATCTGGTAGACTTGCAATCCCCCAGGAACCCCTTGAGGGTCCTACATGTCAACCGCCTCAAACCCCACTTTGAGCGAACTGAGCTATCCATGCTCCTAGCGACAGATGACGGGGTGGAGGAAGAGAGTGAGCCTCTTCCTGACCTCCTGTCTGCAGGAGAGAAAGATGGGTCTGTGGAGGGAGTGATCCTCTCCCCCTCCCTGACTGAGGAACAGCAGAGGGACTGTCGCCACGTGCTGGGACAGTTCGCCTCACTGTTTTCCCTGATCCCAGGAGTCACACACCTGTGCACACATGATGTGGACACTGGGGACAGTACACCTGTTAAACATAAGGTTTACAGGGTGACTGACAGGGTGAGGGCTTGCATTAAGGAGGAAGTCTCCAAGATGTTAGCCCTACGGGTTATTGAGCACTCCAGCAGTCCTTGGGCCAGCCCAGTGGTCTTGGTCCCAAAGGCTACTGCTCCTGGTGCCACTCCAGAACTTAGGTTCTGTGTGGACTACCGGAGTCTCAATGCGGTCAGCAAGACTGACGCACACCCCATCCCCCGAGCTGATGAGCTCATTGATCGGTTAGGAGCTGCCAAGTACCTCAGTACGTTTGATTTAACATCTGGGTACTGGCAGATTGCCTTAACTGAAGGGGCAAAGGAGAGGTCAGCATTCTCTACCCCCGATGGGCACTTCCACTTCAATGTGATGCCCTTTGGGATGAAGAATGCCCCTGCCACCTTTCAGAGGTTGGTCAACCAGGTGTTGGCAGGACTGGATGAGTTCAGTGCCGCCTACCTGGATGACATTGCTGTGTTTAGTTCCACATGGGAGGAACACCTGCAACACCTCTGGAGAGTGTTAGAGGCCCTGCAGAAGGCAGGCCTCACTATTAAGGCGAGCAAGTGCCAAATAGGGCAGGGTTCTGTTGTGTACTTAGGACACCAGGTGGGGAGTGGCCAGGTGGCACCCCTACAGCCGAAGATTGACACGATTCTGGCTTGGGAGCCTCCCAAGACCCAGACTGAAGTGAGAGCCTTTTTAGGTCTCACAGGATACTATCGGAGGTTCGTTAAGGGATATGGTACCATTGTTACCCCCTTAACTGAGTTGACTTCTAAGAAGCAACCCAAGAAAGTGATCTGGACAGAGGCTTGCCAGAACGCTTTTGATGCCCTGAAGGCGGCCATGTGCACAACACCTGTGCTGAAGGCACCTGACTACTCCACGGAGTTTGTTGTACAGACAGACGCCTCAGAGCATGGTATTGGAGCAGTACTCTCACAGCTGAATGAAGAGGGCCTAGATCAACCCGTAGCCTTCATTAGCAGGAGGTTACTACCCAGGGAACGTAGGTGGAGTGCCATAGAACGTGAAGCGTTTGCTGTGGTCTGGGCACTGAAGAAGCTAAGACCCTACTTGTTTGGGACTCACTTCCGAGTTCAGACCGACCACAGACCCCTCAGATGGTTAATGCAGATGAGGGGTGAGAACCCAAAACTGTTGAGGTGGTCCATTTCCCTACAGGGGATGGACTTTACGGTGGAACATCGACCCGGTACAGAACACGCCAATGCTGATGGTCTGTCCAGGTTCTTCCGCCTTAGTGATGAGAACTCCCATGAGGTTGGGTAGTTGCTCCCCACTTTTAGCTGGGGGGGACACGTGTTAGACTTTTCATCCTTGGCGTGGTCTCCCTTAACTTTTTGCCTCTGTTCCCCAGGTTGTTGATGTGTGCTGGACTCTGATTTTGCTATTTTTGTTACTCTGGGCACTTTACCACTGCTAACCAGTGCTAAAGTGCAAGTGCTCCTGTTTAAATTATATGTAAGTGGTTCATCCATGATTGGCATATTTGATTGACTAGTAAGTCCCTAGTAAGGTGCACTAGAGGTGCCAGGGCCTGTAAATCAAATGCTACTAGTGGGCCTGCAGCACTGGTTGTGCCACCCACATAAGTAGCTCTGTAATCATGTCTCAGACCTGCTCCTGCAGTGTCTGTATGTGTATTTTTACACTGTAAATTCGACTTGGCAAGTGTACCCACTTGCCAGGCCTAAACCTTCCCTTTACTTACATGTAAGGCACCCCTAAGGTAGGCCCTAGGTAGCCCCAAGGGCAGGGTGCAGTGTATGGATAAGGTAGGACATATAATAATGTGGTTTATATGTCCTGACAGTGAAATACTGCCAATTTCGTTTTCACTGTTGCAAGGTCTGTCTCTCTCTCATAGGATAATATGGGGGCTACCTTTAAATATGATTAAAGTGTAGATTCCCCTAGAGAGTAGATGGACATGTGGAGTTTGGGATCCCTGAACTCACAATTTAAAAATACATCTTTTAGTAAAGTTGATTTTGAGATTGTGAGTTTGAAAATGCCACTTTTAGAAAGTGAGCATTTTCTTGCTTAAACCATTCTGTGACTCTGCCTTGTTTGTGGATTCCCTGTCTGGGTCAGTTTGACAGTTGGGTTGTTTTTCACCTCACACCAGACAGTGACACAAAGGGAGCTGGGGTGTGATCTGCATTCCTGATTAGCCATCTCTGCTAGGAGGGAGGGGTGGAGTGGTCACTCTTATCTGAAAGGACTGTGCCTGCCTCTGACAATGCTGTCTCCAGCCCCCTGGTGTGTGTCTGAGGCCTTGCCTGGGCAAGGCAGGATTTCACAAGTAGGTGTGAGTCCCCTTTGAAGGAAGGTGACTTCAAAGACTAAAATGGGTATAAGAAGGGCACCCAAACTTACAAACTTTAGAAACACTTCTGGAATCAAGGGGAACCTCTGCCTGGAGAAGAGCTGATAGCTGAGGAACAAGTGCTGCCCTGCCTGTGACTGTGCTTTGTGGAGCTTTCCTGCAGTGCTGCTTCTGCCAGAGTAAGAGGGCAAAGACTGGACTTTGTGTGCCTTCCATCTTGAAGAAGAAATCTCCAAGGGCTTGATGTAGAGCTTGCCTCCTGTTGTTGAAGTCTCAGGGATAGCAAAGACTTCTTCCTGCCAGCACCTGGAGTCTCTGGAGAGACCCCTACTCTGCTCTGTGGTGCCCTTCCAGTTCCTGGGACCCTGAAAGGAGAGGCTGGCAGCCTAAGGACAAAAATACACGCACCGCGCACCGTGCGGAGAAAAGATCGACGCGAATCCGATCGCGGCTGAGAAAACGACGCGACGCCGGCTCCGCAGCTGAGAAACGACGCCGCAGGAAACGCGACCGGAGAATCGACGCCCGGAGCAGGAGAAACGACGCGCAGCATCGCTGACGAAGGCTGAGAGATCGCAACCAGCGCCGCGGGACTTCGGACCGTCGCGTGGCTGGCTTTTTCGACGCGCCTCGCCGAGCCGAGCTGTTTTCGACGCATATACCCGTGCCGGGTTATTTTCGACGCACACCGCCCGTGCGGGGTTATTTTTGCCGCAAACCAGGTACATTTACACGCTAGCAGCGCTAGTGTGTTGTTACAACTACCTAAAGACTCTTTTTATTTTAAACCTTTTAAAAATCATAACTTGACTTGTGTATGTTGGATTTTTGTCGTTTTGGTCTTGTTTTGTCTAGATAAATATTTCCTATTTTTCTAAACTGGTGTTGTGTCATTTTGTAGTGGTTTCATTAAGTTACTGTGTGTGTTGGTACAAATACTTTACGCCCAGCACTCTGAGGTTAAGCCTACTGCTCTGCCAAGCTACCAAGGGGGTAAGCAGGGGTTAGCTGAGGGTGATTCTCTTTTATCCTAACTAGAGTGAGGGTCCTTGCTTGAACAGGGGGTAACCTGACTGTCAACCAAAGACCCCATTTCTAACACAATGTATATTGGTGAAATTGGTCACTAGCCTGTTAGTGACAATTTCAAAGAAATGAGAGAGCATAACCACTGAGGTTCTGGTTAGCAGAGCCTCAGTGAGACAGTTAGTCATCACACAGGGAACACATACAGGGCACACTTATGAGCACTGGGGCCCTGGCTGGCAGGGTCCCAGTGACACATACAACTAAAACAACATATATACAGTGAAAATATGGGGGTAACACGCCAGGCAAGATGGTACTTTCCTACACAACCCCCCCCCCAAACGTAGGAAAATAAGACTAGCCAATCAATCAATCAATCATAGCATTTGTATAGCGTGCTACTCACCCGGAAGGGTCTCAAGGCGCTTGGGGGAAGGGGGCCGCTACTGCTCGAATAGCCAGGTCTTGAGTTGTTTCCTGAAGGCGAGGCGGTCCTGGGTCAGCCGAAGGTGGATGGGGAGGGAGTTCCATGTCTTGGCCGCCAGGTAGGAGAAGGATCTGCCTCCGGCGGTGATTCTTCGGATGCGTGGTACGGCGGCGAGGCTAGCGGACCGTAGCTGGCGGGTGGGCGTGTGGAAGGTCAGGCGGTCGTTGAGGTACTTGGGGCCCAGGTTGTGGAGAGACTTGTGTGCGTGGGTGAGGAGCCTGAACGTGATCCTCTTGTTGACTGGGAGCCAGTGCAGGTTCCTCAGGTGGCCGGAGATGTGGCTGCGTCGAGGGATGTCCAGGATGAGTCGGGCGGAGGCGTTCTGGATGCGTTGTAGTCTTTTCTGTAGCTTGGCTGTGGTTCCGGCGTAGAGGGTGTTTCCGTAGTCCAGCCGGCTGGTGACGAGGGCCTGGGTGACCGTCTTCCTGGATCTTGCGGAGCATGCGGAGGGCGTGGAAGCATGAGGAGGAGACGGCGTTGACTTGTCTGGTCATTGAGAGGGAGGAGTCCAGGATGAAGCCCAGGTTGCGTGCGTGGTCTGTCGGCTTTGGGGTGGTGCCCAGGGCTGGGGGCCACCAGGAGTCGTCCCAGGCGGAGGGTGATGGTCCAAGGATGAGGATTTCCGTCTTGTCTGAGTTCAGTTTCAGGCGGCTGTTCTTCATCCATTTGGCGACGTCTTTCATCCCTTTGTGGAGGCTGGTTCTGGCGGTGTCGGGGTCTCTGGTGAGGGAGAGGATCAACTGGGTGTCGTCGGCGTAGGAGATGATGTTGAGGTTGTGTTGGCGTGCGATGGCTGCGAGAGGTCCCATGTAGACGTTGAAGAGGGTGGGGCTGAGTGATGATCCTTGCGGGACGCCGCAGATGACTTCGGTGGCCTCGGAGCGAAATGGGGGAGGCGGACTCTCTGTGTTCTTCCAGCGAGGAACGAGATGATCCACTTCGGAGCCTTCTCTTGGATGCCGGTGTTGCTGAGGCGTTGGACTAGGGTGTGGTGGCAGACAGTGTCGAACGCGGCGGAGAGGTCCAGGAGGATGAGTGCCGCTGTATCCCCGTTGTTGAGAAGGGCTCGGATGTCGTCGGTGGCTGCGATGAGGGCGGTCTCAGTGCTGTGGTTGGCTCTGAACCCGGACTTCGAGGGGTCGAGGGATCCATTCATGACCTGATGAGTCTTCATTGTCTAAGTGGAAATATCTGGAGAGTCCATCTGCATTGGAGTGGGTACTCCCAGGTCTAAGTTCCACTGTATAGTCCATTCCCTGTAGAGATATGGACCACCTCAACAATTTAGGGTTTTCACCTTTCATTTGTTTTAGCCAAAGTAGAGGTTTGTGGTCTGTCTGAACAATGAAGTGAGTGCCAAACAGGTATGGCCTCAACTTCTTCAGTGCCCAGACCACAGCAAAGGCCTCCCTCTCTATGGCAGACCAACGCTTTTCTCTAGGGGTCAACCTCCTGCTGATAAAAGCAACAGGTTGATCCTGGCCCTCAGAATTAAGTTGTGATAAGACTGCCCCTGCCCCTAATTCAGATGCATCAGTTTGGACAATGAATTGTTTTGAGTAACAGGGGCTTTTCAGGACAGGTGCAGAGCACATGGCCTGCTTCAGCTCCTCAAAAGCTTTCTGACAGCTAGCTGTCCATAATACCTTTTTAGGCATTTTATTAGATGTGAGGTCATTAAGAGGGGCTGCAATGGAGCCTTAGTTCTTTATGAACCTCCTGTAATGCCCAGTGAGGCCTAAGAAGGCTCTCACCTGGGTCTGAGTTGTAGGGGGAACCCAATCTATAATAGTTTGGATTTTCCCCTGAAGTGGTGCAATCTGTTCTCCACCTACCAGGTGTCCCAGATAAACCACTTTGCCCTGCCCTATCTGGCACTTTGAAGCCTTGATAGTGAGGCCTGCCTTTTGCAGGGCCTCCAAAACTTTCCACAGGTGGACCAGGTGATCATCCCAGGTGGAGCTAAAGACAGCTATGTCATCTAGATATGCTGCACTAAAAGCATCCAACCCTTGCAGGACTGTATTCACCATCCTCTGAAAAGTGGCAGGTGCATTTTTCAATCCAAAAGGCATTACTGTGAATTGGTAGTGCCCTCCAATGGTTGAAAATGCAGTTTTTGCTTTAGCATCCTCTGATAACTTGATCTGCCAATACACTGCAGTCAAATCAAAGGTGCTTAGATACTTGGCAGATGCCAGTGTACCTATTAGCTCATCTGCCCTGGGTATAGGGTGAGCATCAGTTTTAGTTACCTGGTTGAGACCTCTCTAATCTACACAAAATCTCATTTCCTTCTTTCCATCTTTGGAATGAGGTTTTGGTACAAGTACCACAGGAGAGGCCCATGGACTTTCAGAGTGCTCAACCACTCCCAGTTCAAGCACTTTCTGAACCTCTTGTTTTATGCAGTCCCTGACATGGTCAGGCTGCCTATAGATCTTACTTTTGACAGGCAAGCTGTCTCTAGTATCTATAGTGTGCTCACACCAAGAAGTGGTGCCTGGCACAGTAGAAAAGAGTTCAGAAAACTGACCCAGGAGATTTATGCAGTGGTCTTTCTGCTCAGCAGTAAGACAATCTGCTAGAACTACACCTTCCACTAGAGCATCTTGTTCTGTGGAAGAGAAGAGATCAGGGAGAGGGTCACTCTCTTCTTCCTGTCCTTCATCTGTTGCCATGAGCAGGGTGAGATCAGCCCTGTCATAGTAGGGTTTCAGGCGATTGACATGGAGCACCCAAAGGGGACTCCTGGCAGTGCCTAAGTCAACCAAGTAGGTGACTTCTCCCTTTTTCTCAACAATAATGTGGGGACCACTCCATTTGTCTTGGAGTGCTCTTGGGGCCACAGGCTCCAAGACCCACACTTTCTGCCCTGGTTGGTACTGAATCAGAACAGCCTTCTGGTCATGCCATTGCTTTTGGAGCTCTTGGCTGGCCTGAAGGTTTTTACTGGCCTTTTTCATGTACTCAGCCATCCTAGATCTTAGGCCAAGTACATAGTCCACTATGTCTTGCTTAGGAGCTTTTAGAGGTTGTTCCCAACCCTCCTTCACAAGTGTTAGAGGACCTCTCACAGGGTGTCCAAATAGGAGTTCAAAGGGGCTGAAGCCCACACCTTTTTGGGGTACCTCCCTGTAAGCAAAAAAGAGGCAAGGTAACAGGACATCCCATCTCCTGTGGAGTTTTTCAGGGAGTCCCATTATCATTCCTTTGAGAGTTTTATTAAACCTCTCAACCAGTCCATTTGTTTGTGGATGATAGGGTGTGGTGAACTTGTATGTCACACCACATTCCTTCCACATAGCCTTTAAGTAAGCAGACATGAAATTGCTTCCCCTGTCTGATACTACCTCTTTTGGGAAGCCCACCCTGGAAAAGATTCCCAGGAGGGCCTTTGCTACTGCAGGAGCTGTAGTGGTCCTTAGATGAATTGCTTCAGGATATCTGGTGGCATGGTCCACTACCACCAAGATAAACCTATTGCCTGAAGCAGTAGGAGGGTCAAGGGGGCAATCTATGTCAACCCCTACCCTTTCAAAGGGGACCCCAACCACAGGTAGTGGAATAAGGGGAGCCTTTGGAGTGCCACCTGTTTTGCCACTGGCTTGACAGGTTTCACAGGACTTACAAAATTCCTTTGTGTCCTCTGACATTCTAGGCCAATGAAACAAGGGGACAAGCCTGTCCCAAGTTTTCATTTGCCCTAAATGTCCAGCCAAGGGAATGTTGTGGGCTAGAGTTAGGAGGAACTCTCTGTATTGCTGAGGAATCACCAATCTCCTGGCTGCTCCAGGTTTTGGGTCCCTTGCTTCAGTATACAAGAGGTTGTCCTCCCAGTAAACTCTGTGAGAGTCACTGACATCCCCATTCTGCTGTTTGACAGCTTGCTGTCTTAGACCCTCTAGTGTGGGACAGGTATGCTGTGCCACACTCAGCTCCTCCCTGGCAGGCCCCCCTCCACCCAAAAGCTCAGCAGTGTCTGCTTCCAGCTCCTCTGGTGAAGGTTCTGCACAGGGTGGACATTTTTCTTCCTCAGAAGTTGAATCCACTGTAGAGGGAGGGATAGTAGGTAGTGTTTTACCTTTACTAACCCTAGCTTTAGGGAGCACTTGGTCCATTCTTCCAGGATCCAAGTCACCCTGTCCTTTTTGCTTTTTGGCCTGAGCCCTTGTCAAAGCAAAAATATGCCCAGGAATGCCCAGCATTGCTGCATGAGCCTCCAACTCCACTTCTGCCCAAGCTGATGTCTCTAAATTGTTCCCTAGTAGACAGTCTACAGGTAAATCTGAGGCAACCACAACTTTCTTTGGACCAGTAACCCCCCCCCCAGTTGAGATTCACAACAGCCATGGGGTGGCTAAGAGTGTTGTTATGAGCATCAGTCCCTTGGTACTGGTGACCAAGTAGGTGTTGTTCAGGGTGGACCAGTTTCTCTATTACCATGGTAACACTGGCACCTGTGTCCCTGTAGGCCTGAACCTCAACACCATTTATTAGGGGAAGTTGCTTGTACTTATCCATATTAATGGGACAAGCAACCAAGGTGGCCAAATCACTGGCACCTTCAGAGACTAACACAGCCTCTGTGGTCTCCCTAACAAGACCAACCCCAACTAAATTACCAAAAGTGAGCCCAGCTACTCCCTTGGTTTGGCTATTAGTTGGTTTGCTCCCACCACCACTGCTATTACTAGGGGCACTAGGTGTAGCAGTAGGGGTTGTGGTAGTGGGAGGCTTGGTGCTTTTCTTTGGACAACTGGGATCTGTTGTCCAATGGCCTTTTATTTTACATAAATAGCACCATGGTTTCTTTACTTGATTTTGATTTGAAGAGGATTTGGGCCCACCACCCCCACCAGAGTGTTTTTGTGGGCCTGATGAAGACTCATTTTTAGGTTTGTCCCCACCCTTGTCAGAAGACTTACCATCCTTCTTCTTGCCATCCTTGTCACCCCCTGTATGAACTTTTCTGTTCACCCTTGTTCTGACCCATTTGTCTGCCTTCTTTCCTAATTCTTGGGGAGAGGTCAGATCTGACTCCACTAGGTACTGGTGCAACAAATCAGACACACAATTATTAAGAATATGCTCTCTCAGGATTAAGTTATACAGGCTTTCATAGTCAGAAACATTACTGCCATGTAACCACCCCTCCAAGGCCTTCACTGAATGGTCAACAAAGTCTACCCAGTCTTGTGAAGACTCCTTTTTGGTTTCTCTGAACTTGATCCTGTACTGTTCAGTGGTTAAGCCATAACCATCTAGGAGTGCATTCTTAAGAACTGTAAAATTATTGGCATCACTTTCCTTCACAGTAAGGAGCCTATCCCTACCCTTTCCACTGAAAGATAGCCATAGGATAACAGCCCACTGCCTTTGAGGGACCTCCTGTACAACACAGGCCCTCTCAAGTGCAGCAAACCACTTGTTAATGTCATCCCCCTCCTTGTAAGGGGGAACTATCTTGTGCTGATTCCTAGAATCATGCTCTTTCACAGGATGACTATTTGGAATACTGCTGCTGCCACCATGGGGTCCAAACCCCAACCTCTGTCTTTCTTTTTCTAAGTCAAATGCTTCCCTGTCTATATCCAGCTGTTGCTTTTTAAGCTTCAGCCTGGACTCTTCCACTCTCAATCTATTGAGTTCCCTTTCTAACATTCTGTCTTCAGAGAGGGTGGGTTGGGCATGCCTTGACACAGAAGAATGGTGTGAATGAACAGAGGGAGACCTGTCCCTAACAGATGGCACTCTAACAACCTGATTTACAGAAGTAACACTCCTACTGTGATGAGAACTCACATTAGTACCAGCCATGCTAGGTGGCCTGCTAGGGGGCAGGTTGGGAAGGTTCCCATCTAACACTTTTACTGGGGCTACCCCAGAGTCAGAGTGTGAACCATCAGCTAATTTCTCACCAGATGTGCCACCTAAGGACTTATCATGTTCAATGAGCATATTAATCAACAATCCTCTAGAAGGATTCTTCTCTAACCCTAAACCTCTATCTATGCAGAGACTCCTTGCTTCTTTCCAGCTAAGGTTGTCATAAGCTATGCTGGCCAGATCAAGAGTTTGGCCTGTACCAGACATGATAGACAAGAGTTTAAGGGACAGAAAAAGAGAAAAAAAGTTTCAGAACTTTTTAAGGAACAGAAAAAAAACTTTTTAAACTTTTAAGAAACTTTTTGAAAGTTTAGAGGTACTTTTCAGCACTTAGCAAAAAGAGTAAGAGAAGAAAAGCAAAACTTTTTGGTTAGGTGTACATACACTGAACTTGTTTTGTATATTTTTCTCTTATGAAAAGTACAAAATGACAAAGTGGCAAGCAGTTGCAAGTACTTATCCCACCGCTGCACAACCAATGTAGGAGGCTGGCCTGGCTTGTAGTGGGTACCAAGGGGTACTTACACCTTGCACCAGGTCCAGGTATCCCTTATTAATGTAGAGGGGTGTCTAGCAGCTTAGGCTGATAGAAAAGGTAGCTTAGCAGAGCAGCTTAGGCTGAACTAGGAGACATGCAAAGCTCCTACTATACCACTGGTGTCATATGCACAATATCATAAGAAAACACAATACACAGATATACTAAAAATAAAGGTACTTTATTTTTATGACAATATGCCAAAAGTATCTCAGTGAGTACCCTCAGTATGAGGATAGCAAATATACACAAGATATATGTACACAATACCAAAATTATGCAGTAATAGCAATAGAAAGCAATGCAAGCAATGTACAGTCACAATAGATTGCAATGAGAGCACATAGGTATAGGAGCAACACAAACCATATACTCCAAAAATGGAATGCGAATAACGTATGGACCCCAAACCTATGTGAGCTTGTAGAGGGTCGCTGGGACTGTAAGAAAACAGTGAGGGTTCGAAAAATAGCCCACCCCAAGACCCTGAAAAGTGGGTGCAAAGTGCACCTAAGTTCCCCAGAGAGCACAGAAGTCGTGATAGGGGAATTCTGCAAGGAAGACCAACACCAGCAATGCAACAACAATGGATTTCCACACGAGAGTACATGTGAAACAAGGGTCCAAGTCCAAAAGTCACGATCAAGTCGGGAGTGGGCAGATGTCCAGGAAATGCCAGCTGTGGGTGCAAAGAAGCTGCCACCAGATGGTAGAAGCTGTAGATTCTGCAAGAACGAAGAGGACTAGGAACTTCCCCTTTGGAGGATGGATGTCCCACGTCGTGAAGAAGCTTGCAGAGGTGTTTCCGTGCAGAAAGACCGCAAACAAGCCTTGCTAGCTGCAAGGGTCACAGTTAGGGTTTTTGGATGCTGCTGTGGCACAGGAGGGACCAGGATGTCGCCAATTGCGTGAGGAGACAGAGGGGGTGCCCAGCAAGACAAGGGGCTCACTCAGAAGCAAGCAGCACCCGCAGAAGTGCCGGAACAGGCACTAAGAAGAAGAGTGAACCGGAGCTCACCCGAAGTCACAAAGGAAGGTCCCACGACGCCGGAGGACAACTCAGGAGGTCGTGCACTGCAGGTTAGAGTGTTGGGGACCAAGGCTTGGCTGTGCACAAAGGAAATCCTGGAAGAGTGCACAGGAGCCGGAGCAGCTGCAAATCACTCGGTACCCAGCAATGCAGTCTAGCGTGGGGAGGCAAGGACTTACCTCCACCAAACTTGGACTGAAGAGTCACTGGACTGTGGGAGTCACTTGGACAGAGTTGCTGAGTTCCAGGGACCACGCTCATCATGCTGAGAGGGGACCCAGAGGACCGGTGATGCAGTCTTTTGGTGCCTGCGGTTGCAGGGGAAAGATTCTGTCGACCCACGGGAGATTTCTTCGGAGCTTCTAGTGCAGAGAGGAGGCAGACTACCCCCACAGCATGCACCACCAGGAAAACAGTCGAGAATGTGGCAGGATCAGCGATACAAGGTTGCAGTAGTCGTCTTTGCTACTTTGTTGCGGTTTTGCACGGTTCCAGTGCGGTCAGCAGTCGATTCCTTGGCAGAAGGTGAAGAGAGAGATGCAGAGGAACTCTGATGAGCTTAGCCAGAAAAGGAGGTTTGGCTACTTAGGAAGGAGGATAGGCTAGCAACACAGGTAAGAGCCTATCAGAAGGAGTCTCTGACGTCACCTGCTGACCCTGGCCACTCAGAGCAGTCCAGTGTGCCAGCAGCACCTCTGTTTCCAAGATGGCAGAGGTCTGGAGCACACTGGAGGAGCTCTGGGCACCTCCCAGGGGAGGTGCAGGTTAGGGGAGTGGTCACTCCCCTTTCCTTTGTCCAGTTTCGCGCCAGAGCAGGGCTGGGGGATCCCTGAACCGGTGTAGACTGGCTTATGCAGAGATGGGCACCATCTGTGCCCATCAAAGCATTTCCAGAGTCTGGGGGAGGCTACTCCTCCCCAGCCCTGACACCTTATTCCAAAGGGAGAGGGTGTAACACCCTCTCTCTGAGGAAGTCCTTTGTACTGCCTTCCTGGGCCAAGCCTAGCTGGACCCCAGGAGGGCAGAAACCTGTCTGAGGGGTTGGCAGCAGCTGCAGTGAAACCCCGGGAAAGGTAGTTTGGCAGTACCCGGGTCTGTGCTAGAGACCCGTGGGATCATGGGATTGTCTCACCAATGCCAGGATGGCATTGGGGGGGGGGCAATTCCATGATCTTAGACATGTTACATTGCCATATTCGGAGTTACCATTGTGAAACTATACATAGGTAGTGGCCTATGTATAGTGCACGCGTGTAATGGTGTCCCCGCACTCACAAAGTCCGGGGAATTTGCCCTGAACAATGTGGGGGCACCTTGGCTAGTTCTAGGGTGCCCACACACTAAGTAACTTAGCACCCAACCTTTACCAGGTAAAGGTTAGACATATAGGTGACTTATAAGTTACTTAAGTGCAGTGGTAAATGGCTGTGAAATAACGTGGACGTTATTTCACTCAGGCTGCAGTGGCAGGCCTGTGTAAGAATTGTCAGAGCTCCCTATGGGTGGCAAAAGAAATGGTGCAGCCCATAGGGATCTCCTGGAACCCCAATACCCTGGGTACCTCAGTACCATATACTAGGGAATTATAAGGGTGTTCCAGTATGCCAATGTAAATTGGTGAAATTGGTCACTAGCCTGTTAGTGACAGTTTGGAAAGAAATGAGAGAGCATAACCACTGAGGTTCTGGTTAGCAGAGCCTCAGTGAGACAGTTAGTCATCACACAGGGAACACATACAGGGCACACTTATGAGCACTGGGGCCCTGGCTGGCAGGGTCCCAGTGACACATACAACTAAAACAACATATATACAGTGAAAATATGGGGGTAACATGCCAGGCAAGATGGTACTTTCCTACAATGCTTCACAACTTAGCTTTGTGACGACAGGTGCCTTTTCTGCAGGAGGATGGTCCAGATGGAGGTGTTGTGGCAACTGTGGAACCTGTGGACAGCGAGGAAGCAGAAGAAGAGGACATCAACAACAGGAACTCTGTGATCCTGCAATACTTCCAGTGAGACACAGATAAGAAGACAAACCTGCCTACTAAATGTACTTTAACACTACTACCTCTCTACTGTCTGTCCTTTTCACCCAGTGTGTGGTCACTGAGTTGGCATTTTTTCCTTACGATTTCACAGATGTGGGTCCCACTGTGTGACATCTGCTTTGTTTCCTCATGGACTAGAGCTGTGTGACATAGGTATTTTGACATTACAATTGAAAGAGCATTTTGTCACTGTAATTGCTAATACACTATTTTATTTCGAAATCACAGACTGACTCCAGATTGTTTTGTGCTTTAAGGGTGTTTATTTAAGTGCTCAATAAGGGGGGGGTTTGTAAAATGGTGAGGGGTGATGGTGTCCATGGCAGAGTTCAGTCTATTAGTCTCACAGGTGCATTGTCCAAAGGGGCATAGGAAGTGGAGCTGGGGCAGTTTAAGGATGGACAGGGTGACAAAGTGGGACAGAAGGATGACATTCAGGGCGGTCTAATTTCTTGGCGGGGGTCTTGGCATCATTCTCTGTCTTTGTCCTGGATCTCAGGGACTGTTTGCGGGGTGGTTCTCCATCTGCAGGGGGTGGGGTGCTGGTGTGGTGGTCCTGTGGCGGTGCCTCCTGTCCACTAGTGCTGGCAGAGGTGGTGGGCAGTTCATCGTCCAGGCTAGTGTCAGGGGCCCCTTATTGTGCCACAGTGTCCCTCCTGGTGTTGAGGGCTTCCTTCAGCACCCCTACGATGGTGCCCAGGGTGGAACTGATGGATCTGAGTTCCTCCCTGAAGCCCAGATGCTGTTCCTGCTGCAGCCGTTGGGTCTCCTGAAACTTGCCCAGTACCGTTGCCATCATCTCCTGGGAATGATGGTAGGCTCCCATGATGTTGGAGAGGGCCTTGTGGAGAGTGGGTTCCCTGGGCCTGTCCTCCCCCTGTCGCACAGCAGCCCTCCCAGTTCCCCTGTGTTCCTGGGCCTCTGTCCCCTGAACCGTGTGCCCACTGCCACTGCCCCCAGTTCCCTGGTGTTTTTGGGGTGGTGGGTTAGCCTGGGTTCCCTGTAGTGGTGGACACACTGCTGATTGACGCGTCCTGGGGACAGAGGGATGGGCCCACTGGGTGGGTGCTGTGCTGGTGTTTCCAGACGGGGAAAGCTCTGTGGTGGCCTGTGCCAGTGTGAGGGGAACCGACTGTCCCGAGGTCCCAGATGGGCCTGGCTGGTCATCTAGATCCAGTTGGACAGAGCTGCTGTCATCACTGTGGGCCTCTTCTGTGGGTGGAGTGGACATGTCTGGACCCTCCTGTCTGGTGACGTTGGGTAGGGGTCCTGCAGGGGTGTAAAAGCATGATTATTGCATCTGTGTGTACCATGGTGTGCAATGGGTGGGTGACCCTGTACCCCAGTGCTTGCATTCCTGTGTAGGACCTTGTGTGATAATGGTTTAGGGGGGTGTATGGGTATGTGCAGTGGACATGCTTTGGTGATGGGAGTCCATGCTTTGGTGTTACATGCAGGGCTTGGGTTTGGGATGTGTGATTTGTGATATTGGGAAATACGTGAGGAGTTGGAGTGATGGGGGTGAGGGTGAGGGTGGGGGTATGTGATATCATGCAGGTGGGTGGGGGATGAAGTAGTGAAAGATTTGCCTTACCAGAGTTCATTCCTCCAGCTACTCCTGCGAGGGCCTCAGGATGCAGTATAGCCAAGACCTGCTCCTCCCATGTAGTGAGTCTGGGGGAGGAGGTGGGGGTCTGCCGCCAGTCCTCTGAACCGCAAGGTGGTGTCTTGAGACCATGGAACGCACCTTCCCCCGTAGGTCGTTCCACCTCTTCCTGATGTCATCCCGTGTTCTTGGGTGCTGTCCCACTGCATTGACCCTGTCCACGATTCTTCGCCATAGCTCCATCTTCCTAGCTATGGTGGTGTGCTGCACCTGTGATCCAAATAGCTGTGGCTCTACCTGGATGATTTCCTCCACCCTGACCCTGAGCTCCTCCTCAGAGAACCTGGGGTGTCTTTGTGGGGCCATGGGGTGGTGTGGGTGATGATTGGGGTGGTGTGTGTTGTGATGTGTGGGGTGACATTTGAAGGTGTGTTGTGTGAGGTGCTTGGATGTTGTGTGAGTGATGGTGTAGGGTGCCTGTGGATGCTATTGTTCTTTCTGGTGGTGTCTCTCTCTGGCCTTTTGTCGCAATTGTTGACATAAGGGTTTGTGGGTGATGTGGGTGTGTGTTTTATATTGTATTGGATGTGTGGGAGTGGTGTGTGTATGTGTATCAGGTGTGTGTATTCCGAATTGTCCAATGTGGATGTGTTTTGTAAATGTGTGTGTATTTTGAGCGCTGCGGTGTGTACCGCCAATGGAATACCGCGGTTGAAAGACCGCCGCGTGGATTCGTGGGTCGTGATAGTGTGGGCGTATTCCTGTTGGCGTGACGGTGGAGATTTTGTTATCGCCAGTTTATCACTGACCTTTGGTGTGGCGGACTTGTGTGGGTGTCTGGATTTTGGCGGATTACGAGCTGTGGGTTGTAATACCCGTGGTGGAATTCCGCTGCCCCGGCGGTGTGTTGGCGGTCTTCTCCACGGCGGTAAGCGGCTTTTACCGCCAATGTTGTAATGACCCCCTTAATGTCTGACAGGAACTGACTGAGGGATTCTGGCAAGTATAAGTCCATTTACATCTTCAGATATCCCTCTCAAGAGGTGGGAAGGTGTGTACTCTAAGGCATGGACAGCCTTGGAACATTGACAAACTCCTCTCAGTCACCCTTAAACGCAGGAAATTGTTGGATGTATTTGTTGGACCTGGCATCCTTGGTGTGGTGTCCCTGGTCTTTTTTGGCTTCTGCTTCCCATGTTTTGAATGTGTGCTGAACTCTGTTTTTGCTGTTTTTGGTACTCTGGGCACTGCTGGCCAGTGCTAAAGTGCCACTGCTCCCATGTAAAGTGAATGTGTGATTGGCTTTTCTATGATTGGCATATTTGATTTACTAGTATGTCCCTAGAAAGTGCACTAGAGGTCTTCAGGGCCTATAAATCAAATGCTACTAGTAGGTCTGCAGCACTGGTTGTGCCACTCACATTAGTAGCCCTGTAAATATGGATCAGTCCTGCCACTGCAGTGTCTGTGTGTGCAGATTTAAACTGCCAATTCTACTAAGGTAGGACCTAGGTAGCTCCATGCCCAGGGTGCAGTGTATGTTGAAGGTGGGACAAGTACTGATATGTTTTACATGTCCTAATAGTGAACTACTGCCAAATTCAGTTTTCACTATTGCAAGGCCTATCTCTCTCAAGTTAACATGGGGGCTGCCTTGAAATATCCTTAAAGTGCAGTTTCCCTTTGAAAGTAGATGGAAATATGTTGTTTGGGGTCTCTGAACTCACAGTTTAAAAAATACGCCTGTTAGTGAAGTTGGTTTTCAGATTGTTAGTCTGAAAATGCCACTTTTTGCAAGTAGGCATTTTCTTGCTTGAACTATTCTGTGACTCTGCCTGTTTGTGGATTCCCTATCTGGGTCAGACTGACAGTTGGGGTGCTTGTGAATCTCCTCTAAACAGTGACACAAAGGGAGCTGGAGTGTAGCCTGCATATCCTGATGAGCCATCTGAGCTGGAGTGGAGGGATGAGTGGTCACTTACACCTGAATGGGCTGTGCCTGCCCTCACACAATACACTCCCCAATCCCCTGGTATATGTCTGGGGCCTGGCCTGGGCAAGGCAGGGCCCTGTAAACAACAGAATATTTCCTTTGAAGTTTGCCTACTTCAAAGGCAGAAGAGGGTATAAGTACTGGACCCAAAACCTCAGACTTTTAGATCACTTCTGGAACCAAGAGGAACCTTTGCCAAGGAGAAGAGTGGAAGAGCTGAGGAGAAGTGCTGCCCCTGCCTGTGACTGTGCTTTGTTGGGCTATCCTGCAGTTGTTGCTCCTGCCTGCGAAATGGGACAAAGTCTGGACTTTGTTGTTCATTTCTGCTTGAGAAGAAACTCCAAGGGTTTGAACTGAGCTTGCCTCCTGTTTTGAAGTCTCAGGGCCATCCAAGACTTCCCCTGCTAGCACCTGGACTCTCTGCTGAGACTCCTGCCCTGCCAAGTGGTGCCCTACCAGTACCTGCACTATATAACACACCCCCATACAACCCACAATCCTGTGCTACAAAATAAATTTACACAAACACCAATAGCAGGCAAATACACTCATTTAGCATCTTTACACCCTAGGCACATATACACATCTCACTCAGCACACATAACACAACTGCACTACCAACACAAAACACACATAATGACCACACACACACACACACCACAAGAGTCCATCACTCACCACGCACCACCCACACCCCATCAATCACCCTACACTACACCCTTACACACACATCACCCCCCCACCCTCAACATAACCTCTACCATGACCCCACAAAAGCACCCATGGTTCACAGATGATGAGTTGAGGGTCATGGTGGATTAAATCATCAGGGTAGAGCCACAACTGTTTGGAGCAAACCTCAATAGCCAGAAAAATGTATTTGTGGCAGAGAATAGTCAACAGGGTCAACTCAGTAGGCAAACATCCATGCACAAGGAAGACATCAGGAAGAATTGGACCAACCTTAGGGGAAGGTGCGTTCCATGGCATCATGACACCAGATTGCCGTGCACAAGACTGGTGGTGGGGCCCCCACTTGCTCCCCCACACTTCACATCATGGGAGGAGAAGGTCTTAGACTTTCTGCATCCCGGGTGCCTTACTGGAACACCTGGGGGACTGGACTCTGGTAAGTACCCACAACTTCCATGGCACACAATTGTTGTGTCCTGAATACCTCCTCACAACCCAAATACTCCCCAATTCGCTGTATGTCCCACCTATCCAACTAATGCTCTTCTCCTGCATGCCACACCTCCACCCAGCCCAAATGCACACACAGCCATTGGCAAAGGCAGGGATGGCATTGGCTAATACTATCCCTAAGACTCCCACAATGCACTAGCCCATCTATATGAATACCTGGAATGTACACATCACATCACATCCCTTACATGTGTGTCTATTGTACTAGCTATACCAACTAGATGGTATGACTGAGGACCACTACATAGCAATGACAGCAATGCAATGGCACAACAGAATGCCAACCAAGGCTAAAGACAGCTACAGCACTGTGACTGATCCAATTGCCCACTAATCAGGATCCACAACCCAGAAATTGACCCACCATGATATGGTATGTAATATGGCAGACTCTATGCACTTGCACAACATACACAGACAGGACAATTTACCTTGCATACACACAGACCCTCCTCCCAATGGAACACCATACTGCAATGTACAGCCAGTACCTCTCACAACTAGCAAGTCTGAATAGTCAATAGCTAACACTGCTGAACAGTCATGTGAACTATCAGACAGTCCCAGAAACCATCCATAGAGCCAAAGTTAGTAAACCTGAATGGCTCCAACCAAAATGGAGTATGGTACACAAGTCATAGACCACTTACTACAACCAATGGTGTGCTGTGCAGCATCTGCCATTGTCATTGTTGGGAATCATGTCCAGCCACTGTATGCATATGTTAAAGAGAGAATCAAACACAGGTTCAATTTCAGTACCCTCTCTCACTCCATCCACAGGTACCCCTGCCAGTGCCACCTTGAAGAAGATACCAGAGACTGCTAGCATTCCTCAGGATGAAGGCCCCAGTAAGGACAACACAGCTGGATGCCAGGACACTGATAACTTACCTGGCCCACCTGGGACACCTGGTCAGTCTACAAATCCCTGACTCACCTTGCCCACATCAAAGCCCCCCAACCCTGTGGTCACTACATCACAGCCAACCCTTCGTCCCCAAACCTGTGTCCCAAGGACTGTTCAAACTACTGTGTGCCCCTCAGTACAGGGACCTGAGTCGACCCCTCACACCCCAGACAATGAAGGTCCTGCAAACACTGGGAGTGGACACACTGTGTCAGGGGCTGTTTTGCTATATTTCACACTGAGACCAGACAAAATGAAAGGAATGCCAAAAATTCAGCATTCTTAGTCTGAGTAACAAATTTATTAAGGCACTTTTTAAAGTTCGTATAGGGAAAGCGTGAAGGTCAAATGCAGCAACATGAATACACTTCTGAAAATAATCACAGCAGTAGAATAATAATGATCAAAGAAACAAAAAATGAAAATGCGCTACTACAATCATGAATGGAAAGCTACAAATAAGAATTAAAAATGCATCACCATGGGGTTTGACATGGACATCATCTCTTTGTCAATTTCAAGTCGGGAACCCAGACGGCTGCCAAAAGAGAGAACCACCTTCAATGGGAATGAACAAGGCAAAGGCGTCCCCTTCCCAGAATGAGTTTCATCTAACCCAGTCATCAAGCCTCCCTCTTAAATAACTTAATCAAGCTGGAGAGTAGAATCCTAGAAACCCCCCTCCCATTCTGTAAGTTGTTGTTCAAACGCTGGCAGTACCAGTCCGTGTTGATAGAGCATGTTAGTGACTGGCCACATCCCAAGGTGCGCTCCAAAGACCGAACTGTTCCCTGCCATAACATAAACATTCTCTGGTACATCCTTATCTTTTCCTCACTCCTCCGTGTTATGTCCCTGCCTTGGTGAGAAAATGAGTGAAAACATGTTGTGCAACCTATGCGTGGAAAATACCTGACAGTGTATGAAGCTTAGCTAAACACACAATAGAGTCAGTGGTCAAGATGGTGCTGATGGTTAAATACAAATAGCAATGCAGGGGCACAGGCTCAATGGGCAGGGGGCATGTGAGGAAAGCCGGGGGCAAGAGGATGGGGCCCCCAAGGGACACTGCTGACCAGGACACCATCTCCCAAGTCCTGGGAGCATATCAACAATTCCAGAACAGGATGGTCCAGATCATTACCATGTTGGGAGAAAACCAAAGGCTGCAGAAGGATTACCACCAGGAGGTCATGCAGCAGTGGCAGGCACACATTGCCACCATAGCCTCTATTGCAGGGATGCTGAGGGATATCAACGCCACCCTGCATGCTTCCACCACCCACCAGAAGGCCCCTTCTGCTAGCAACATAACATCAGAGCATCCACATCAGGGGCAGTTAGTGGAATGGAAGCCCAGCCAGGGGAACCTCTGCCCTCAGACCCCCCTGCTCTGTATCAGAAGAACCCCCCCTGTAAACATGGTCATCCATCCTGAAACCTGGCTGGAGCAGATGCCAAGGCTAAACCCACTGCCAGAAAGTGATCCTCACCCAATTTGTCTCCCTTGTGTGCCACTGACACCATAATGACTGTTCAATGACATAACTCTGTCTTCTCATTGGCACATGGACACTGGACCTGTGCAGCAACTGTTGTACCACCTACTCTGGTGATTCCATCTACCATAACCTCACTCATCACCTGTTGGACAATGTATGCACAATAATTTTGTAGTCACATTTACATTATATGCACAATAAACACCAATGGGACCCGGCTACTGTATATGTGTATTCATTAAAACATAAAGAAATGTAACGAATGAAAAGTGTGATCTGGTCATGCCCCCCTACATCCAACAAACAGTGTAATGAACAGCAGAGGGAGCCATCCTCAGCAGGAGAGACAGTACAACAGATATGTTCCAGGACAGATGCCGGAGAGTCAAAACTCCAAGGCCACAGAAGAATTCCAACCTGCAAAAAGACAATGACAGATAGTACCATCAGGATGGAAGGCATGGAGCCACACAAAGCACATATGCAGCTCATAGATGTCATGCTCGGTATAGAATACCTCTTAACAGGGGTCCCCAGACATTACCTATACATCTCCAGTCATAGAATATTCTTCACAAATCACATTAGCTGCTATATGGCATGCACAACTTCAATTCTCTAATCATTTAGCAATGGCTAATGACTATGAATGCCTCAAGCCATAGTTAGCAGAGGCACATATTTCAATACCACAGTCAGAGGGTAGAATGACATGAGAACAGGAGAATGTAGCAAACATTACTCAATAGTGGTCAGTACAGTGGAGATGTGAATGTAGGAAGCTGCAGTGAATACATTTGTAAGACTTGAGATACATGTACTGTGCACCTTACATTCAATCAGTCAGCTCCCCTAACACACACACATCGGAATAGAACCACATTACACCCCCACTAATGAGTCAACTCAGGAGGACTATTGTCATGTGGATATACAGAACTTGCAAACCCACACTCACCATACCTGTATGTCACTGGAAATACTGATTGATCAGGTTAGTCCTAGGGTCATCTGCACCTTCCTCCTCTGCCTCCTCACCACTTGCATGTCAGCATTACCGGCCACTGGTCCAGCTGCTTCACCCTGATCAGCTAGCAATGGTATCTGACATCTCAGGGCTAGATTGTGGTTCATGCAGCAGGCTACTATTATTTGGCATACCTTTTTGGGCGAGTAGAGGAGGACACCTCCAGATAGGTCCAGGCACCTGAATCTGGCCTTCAGGAGGCCAAATGTTCTTTTGATTATACGCCTCATTCTCCTGTGGGCCTCATTGAAATGGAGTTCCCCATCTGTGGCAGGGTACCTCACTGGTGTCAACAAGGTGGAAGGTTAGGATAGCCAGTGTGAAAAAATGTAGGACCAGTGAAAGTAGAGGTACAGTGACAGAGAAGAATATGAAGACAGGTGCCATAACAGTGAAACACCTTCATATGCATATATACCAAAGAGCCAGGCCCTCTTTGTGTGTAGTCGTGCCATCATGCTGTTCCTCACAGTGGTCTGTCAGATGTACTGGTCTGCCAGACACACCACCTGAACATTTATGGAGTGGTAGTTCTTCCTATTCCTATACACCTGTTCATTGGCACTGGGAGGGACCAGGGCTATATGGGTGCCATCAATGGCCCCTATCACATGAGGTATGTGTCCCATATCATAAAAGTCTGCCTTCACATAGGTCAAATCTGCAAGTTGGGGAACCTGATGTAGCTGTCCAGGTGTTTCAACAATGCACACTGCACATTCTTTAAAACAAGACTGAACATGGGCTATGACATGTCTGCTGTCAAGCCCGCTGTTTTCTGAAAGGAGTCTGTGGCAATAAAGTGTAGCACTGACAGGACTTATACAGAGGGAGGAATGCATTAGGGACTGCATATCACTGATAAGAGATCAGGCTCCAACTGTGTACATAGAACCATGATGGTCTGACGATTCAGATGATAGGTCTGGATGATATGCCTGTTCCTCCAGTGTTGCAAGGTCAACTAGTGGATGGTACACTGGTGGTTGTCTCAATCTCCTCATGGTAGGATGTCTAGGTAGAGAGGAGAGAATGTACATTGACAAATGCACTTGGCACATGTAAGCAGAACATGTAGAAATTGCACACGCCTAACACTGTAGGACATGCGTAGCACTGCTGACACATACTTATATGGGCATTCTAAAGCCCCTTGGACACCATCCTTGAAGCACATTGCTGAACCTGTAAGTCGTATGGGACACATATCACATGTGTAATGTACCATATGTGGCACACTGAGCTGTTCTGCACTGATCAATTGAATAGTAATGAGATATACCAATATAGTTCCACCGCCTATGTACCTCCGAGTATCTAAACATGCCCATCATCAGATATACTGCCACATCTTGTCACTGTGTCCTGCATGTCACATGTTATTGCACTACCATGGTGGCACAACATAGGCTTACTCCACCATTTGAGCGAATATGTGTATGGCACACTTATTTAGTCACATCAAAGCATGATATGTGCACAAAATGGCAGCCACCTGTCCTGCTGCACTGGACAGTTGGAAGTGACCTGAGTCTGCTGACATATGTCATCCTGGCAGTCGCAACCACCATGCAACTTATCATTGGATATCATTGCTGCCTATTGCAGTCTGGGGCTACTGGCGATGAATGCCGGCGGTGATGGTCCTGTACGTGGCGGCTGTGACCGCCATTTTGTGCTGCCTTGCTCACTTAACTCCTGACACTGTTGCTACCAAGACCTACACTACCTAAGCTGCAGTGCACTGTGTCTGTGAGCCATCATGCCACATCCTGCAGGTGATAGGGCCCCAGCCTTTATCCCAGAAGAGCTGGAGATGCATGTGGAAGGGGTCCTGCACCTGTATGTAGAGCTGTATAGGGCACCCAAGGAACAGGTGAGCCCAATGCCATAGTAATGTGTGAAAGTGGTGCATGTGACAGTGGATGGGCTAAGTGTCCTGTGAGGAAGTACATGCATGCAGAGGGCATAAAGTGAAGGTGTGGGTCTGAGAGGATGGGTATGTGTGGGCACTTGGTGCGTCAGATGTGTACAGATCACTCCTTTTGGTATAGTTCCAGTGTACATGACTTTCTCTGTTTGTCTGTGTCAGCCATACAGGTAAACAGCCATCAGAAGAAAGGGATCTGGTGTTCCATCACCAATGAAAATGCGGACCCTGGGGGTCCACAGTAGGCGGAGCACCCATTGTCATAAGCGGTTGGAGGATCTGAGATGCAGGGCCTGGAAGACCACGGAGGCCCAGCTGAGGATGTCCTCCCAACAAGGAAGGGGTGCCCGTCAGACCCTGACCCCCCTAATGGCCTGCATTTTGGCAGTGGCATCCCCTGTGGTGGATGGGTGTTTGAGGCCAGCACAGCAGCCACAAGGGTGTGAGTACTGACTGTATCCTGGGACTTGGCTCTGGTTGAATGGGATTAGCTGCCTCACTGTAGCTTATGTGCCAATGTATTCAATGCATCATGTACGTAGACTAGTGGAAATGGGTAGTAACCAGTTGGGCTGAGTATAAGTTGCAGATGTGTTTTTGATAGTTTACTGTCAGTGGATGTACATCTCCCATATCAAGAAATCTCCATGTCTGGATTGTGAAGATGGTCTAATGACATTGGCACGTGTGTGACTACATCCTACCTCTACAATGGATGTCAGCTTGTGTATCACCCTAACCATTGAGTATAACGTTTTTCCTCCAGCTGCATTTGTGGCTCTAAGGTGTCAGTCCACTCCCATCTGCATAGCATACCTGTACATGCAACTGTGTGACTCTCGTTTTACCACAGGGACTATATACATCAAGTATTGGTAATGGTATTGAATGAATGTGAGGCAGCCATTACATTTCAACCACAGATATGGCATGTAGAGGACCGGACTAATGGCTTGATAGTTGTATTCCCATATATTGGTCATCTACTAACTATAGGGTATGCGTTATGGTTGCCTAAGTAGGATACTTTTACATGTAGATTTGATTAGTTCTGATTGCAATCATCATGCAGTTCTAAATGCTAGACTTGTGGGGATGAAACCTTGAAGCCAATGGGATAGTACTAGAGTTGATAAGTGCCTAGGCAGACCTTATCATTGTCAATATGTTATGTATATCCATGTATGCCAATGTCCTAGCAATTACAGTGCAACATAGCTTAGTTACTGCCTACATCATGTCTCAATGGTTACTTGGGGGTACATCTGATAGAGTGGGACAATGTCGGCTTCTCTTGGCCTAGCTGATGTGACAGATTAGGACAGGATCGGATATTACACGACTTATGGGATATGTATGTGAATCAAATGTTGTATTTTCTCTCCTAAGGCTGCCCTATGTAGCAGTGTGTTGTCAGTGCAAAGGCAGTGATGTTGGTCCATGTGTGCATAATGCGTACATGTATTTACAGTCTGAGATGTGTGTTGTCTGGACTTAGGTCCTGGTATTCACACATCTTGAATGGTGTGTGTGAGGGTGGTGTTATAATGTTGAGAAGTCCTACTGGTGACACTGCATGTGTGGTGGTATGGTATGTGGACCATGTTGTCATATGTGTGTTCCTGAAGTTTATCAGTTGTGACACTGCACTCAGTGATTGAGTACAGATGTGTAATATGTGCAATATGGGCCATTGTAGATGCAGGTTGATCTATGATAACTTGTGACATATGTGTTCGGTGTCTGCAGATCTTCCTCTGTGCTTGGATCAGACTAATCACATGGCTATACCAGAGACTTGTATTGTGCACATCAGATGTCACCTGTATGGGTGTCTAACTTGTAATGGTTACATCTGTTATGATACATGTATTGGCCTAACTGTACAGAGTGTTAGGTCGGCAATTTAATGTGACAGGCAGATGCTGTGCGGTGTGTGAGTGGAGTAGTCTTTACTGTCATGGATATTTACCAGAGGACATGGACTGATCACCTGTTGTATATGTAGAGGCCTGATGTGTTTTGTTCAGTCAACTGTACTTCCAAGGGGTGATAGGGGTATGGAGTGGTATGATGTGAAATCAGGGAGTCTGTCATTTGTACTTCATCCAGGTCATGATGTGAATTCAAACATGGCTTTGGTGGTGATCATGTCAGTCGTGCTGACCTACTTGTATGTAGTTGTAGGTGTGAGGGTAGGGATACAGGGATGGGTAGTAGTGACACGTTGTGACATGATGTAGGAAATGTGTATTGGCACCTGAGATAGCCTAGCCAGGATATGTATTCTCACAGATATGCATGTTTACAAGTGTGTATATGTGAGGTACATGTTAACCCTCTCTCTCCCTATCTCTCTCTATTTGTGTGCATCAGCATCTGCAGGTGAAGGAGAAGGGGCCCAGGCAAGTGGGGATGCTGCAGGCCACGGGACCCAGGGTGCTGCTACTTGCAACAGAAAGTGTCTCAGTGGCACGGAGAGCAGGGGAGTGCTACGCGGGAGGCAGGATCTTCAAAGTCATCTTCAGAATCCTCCTCCAGTGGACACTCCCTGGCAGTGGCGGACCCATCTGGGACCACCCCAGCATCATCTTTGTCCACCACCCCCTTACTACCACCACCTTCCCTGTAACTCCCCATCCAGTTGCCCGTGCCCACTCACCCAAGAGGGTGGGCATCCCTTCGTTGCAGACACCTCTGACTCTGCTCCAGTCAGCCCTGCTGCCCTCAGTGAGGAGACTATTGACCTCCTGATGTCCATCTCTGTGGGTCAGTTGACCATAGTGAATGCCATTCAGGGACTGGCAGCTCAAGTCCAGCAGCGCAAAGCCTTCCTGGAGGGCATTCACAGTGCACTGAAGGCAACCAGTTACCCTTTATCTACCGTTTCCCCTCCACCTATCTCTTCCCTATCCCAAACCCAGCCAAAGCACACAGACATACAAGCATTCATCCACCTCCACATCCAAGGGTAACACATATAAACACAAACACAAGACCCACCACCAGCATGCACATAAACAACACCCACCTGCAGACACACCAACCCTAACTACCTGCACGCACGTCCACACCACCCCACCTTGACAGACACTACACCAGACACACCTGCAGCCACCACACCAGCAATCACTGATCCAGCCACAACTCCTATCTTACCCACAGTCAGCACAATATCAGACCCGCAGACATCCACCCCAGTCACCACATCCGCAGACACCATAACCACTAACACACCCACATGCAGCACATCTTCCATACCTGTAGACACCACCCCAACAGACAGTCACCCATCCAGCATGGCATCTCCCAGGACCTCCTCCCCCCTCTTCCCAAGACACATAAATGCCCGTACTCACCCACCCAGCAGACACCTAGTACTCACAAGTATTCCTCACATGCACATGCACCCGAGACATCCACCAATACACCTCCTACAACCACTCCCTCTACCTCTACTCCCAAACCTTTTTGCCATGACCACTCGTTTGTCTAAGAAGGTGTTCCTCGTAGAGTTTTCCCTGTTCCTACTCCTCTCCTACCCTGTGATACCCCCAAATCGTCTGTGTCCCTCTCCAAGTCAGCCCTTCTACCTCCAAGCCCAACCCTTGCCCCCAATGCTAGTACCCATGCCACTCCCCCTGCCAAAAAGTCGACCCCTCCAAAGCCCAAGCCCAAAGACACCCCACCACAGCTCATGCCCAAATACCCCCTCCCAAACCCAAGCCCAAACACCCCCTCCACACCCCCTAATCCATGAGGTGCCTGCCTGTCCCCTTGATGCCCTGCGGAGGTCATCTAGCAGTCAGGAGTCACGTAGGGGCACAGAAAAGTGCCATTTTTGTCTTGTGCACTTAGGACTTTGGAATGGCCAATTACCTTCTCTTTGTACATAGTTCTTTATTTATTACCATATATTTCTATTTCTATTTACTATATGTGGTCCAACCAGTTGTTGGTTCGAAGGTGACATACTTGTCCTCCCATTCTTTCCACATAGCTGTTTTGGTCTTGCCTGCTTTGGTTTGTGAGCGAGTGACGTGTGTGTGTGTTGGGTGTGCTAGTTGTTGTGTGTGGGCTTCATGTGTGGGTGTTGCCCTGCCATGTGTCCCACTGTGATTGCTGTGTGTTGTGTTTAGGATATGTTTGTGTTTGGAACATGCATGTATGTTGATAATTTATGTATTGTTTATGTTGACATGTGTAATGGTGGTGTTGTGTGCCCTGGTGTGGTTGTTGTGTGTGTGTATGTGGTGATGGGTATGTCAGAAGCGTTGTGTGTTGTGTTAGCGTGGTATGACGTATGTCTCATTGTATGGATGTGTGATTGCGTATATTGGTTTTCAGGTGTTGAAACATATTGTTGTATGTGTGTAGTGTTATTTTGAGGTGTATAAGGTGTTATCTTGCCTTAGCGTTTGAGTTGTTGTGTTTTTAATGTCATTGTGTCAAGGAGTGGTGTTGTGTATTGTTGGACTTTGCCGGTGCTGTGTGTGTGTGCGGGTTGGTGCGTGTATTGTACATGTTGTTGCTCATGGGGTGTGTAGTATGGGTGTGCGTGTGTGCTTGTGGGTGTGTGGTTGTGTGCATATGGGTGTGTGGTTACGTGTGTGTGTCACTATTGCCTGCCGTCCCGGATGTATATGTTGTGTGTGTGCATTGGGTTTTCCCTGCAGTGTCAGGTAGGTGTGTGTACTCACAGTTGTTTTCGTCATTGCCGTAACTGGCTCTGGAGTTGTTTGCGAGCAGGAGCAGTGGAAGGACATGCAGTTCAGGTTCCATGGCGGCTCCACACAAGTGTGTGTTCCAGATGGTGAGTGTCTCCTTTTTTATCGCATGGTGTCTGCCAGTCTGAAGGTGGCTGCCGCCATCCATGGAGGCATGACCGCACTGGTGGTACAGTTAATCGTTTGGCTGTCTTTTGTTCTGAAAACTGCCATGGTCATAATTTGGCAGTGTTCTCTACCGGCCCGTTGGCGGTACAGCCGCCTCCACCAACATGGCGGTCCTGGTACCGCCAAACTCATAGTCGCAAAGTGTTTTAAAAACATACATTTTTAACAAAAGGCAAAACTATGCTATATTCTGTATTAGACTGACTGACTAACTAGTACATTTCTTAAGTGCAGACTACCCAAGCAGGATACCTAGACGATTGACTTAAATATTCTAACCAGGCTGTGGAAAAGTGTTTCTATATGAGTGTGTGCAATAATATGTGGTCTGTGTACTAGTAGGTTTTAAATCTGACATCCTTGTGGTATTCCTCCAAATGTTTCACCTTCACTCCCTTACTTTCCTGAACTTGTTTAGGAGTCTGTACACTTTACCCCTGCTGACCAGTGCTAAAGTGCTTATATTCTCTCCTTAAATATGGTAAAATTGGCCTAAATCTAATTGGCAGATTTGATTTACGTGTAAGCCCCTGATAAATGCTATATCTTAACTCAGGACATGTAAATTATTCAATGCTACTAGTGGGGAGAAGCACTCATTATACCACCCAATAATGCTGCACTGTAAAACATGTCTTGAGTCTGCCACTGCAGTATGTAGTGCAGTTGTAAACTGCCATTTCGACCTGGTGAAATAAACTGTTTGACAGGCCTGAAAGTTCCTTTTTAGTACATATGAGTCACCCCTAAGGGAGTCCCTGGCACTCATAAGGCAGGGTACATGGTATTTAAAAGGTAGGACATTTTGGTTTATGTTTTACATGTTCTGGCAGTTTTTCACTGTAGTAAGGTTATCTCTCCCATAGACTAACAGTGTATTACCTTATTACATTTAATAAGTGTTAGCGTCAGATTGGGAACAAATAGAGAAATTGTGCATTGAAATATTTAATCCTCTTTTATGGTAATGATGGATTTTAAGTTACAATTTTGAAAATACCACTTTTAGAAAGTTGCCCTTTTTCTACCCAAACCAACTATGTCTTCCTGCCAGTAACCTTGGACACATGACTGTGAATGCATCAGCTGTTGTGTGTTGTGTATTATTTCCACACAGTGAGACAAAGAAAGCCTAGGTGTGAGGGGAGAATGTCAGTCTAACTGACAAAATGCCTGGGAAGGAGCTGTACCCTGCCCTGATTTCCCTTCAAAGTGCCCTGCTTGAAGCTGAAAAAAAGGAACCTGGCGCGGCAATGCCTTTGCCACCACAGACAGTTTGGAGCCAGGACCAAGGGAAGGGGAAGAACTGACCAGAACCAGCTTTAGGGATAGGTCAGGAACATCTCCACACAAAAGCTGGCTCCGGGTATAAAAGTGGAGCCATCAGAACCTATCATCAGAATACTCCAAGACCCATTGAAGATTCAGAAGAAGTCTGCCCTGCTGTTAGAGGAAGAGAGGCTGCTCTGCTGACCGAAGAAGGATTGGACCTGTTTTCCTTGAACCCAGGATATCTAGAGGGAATCCAAGGGTCATTTGACTTACTTGCTGTGACAGCAAGAGACAGACATACAATAAGCTTCCAGAGGCCCCCCTACAACTGCCCAGCTCAACAACACCAACTGGACCTGCCCAGACTTGCTTTAGGCCTCTGCTGGAATAAGTCCTGATCCCCAAGAGTTACTTCCAAGGTCCTGGAACTTGGGTGACATCAGTGTGAACTCCTGCTGAAGAAAAGGTGAAGATATAGAATCTTTGGGCCTCTTGCAACCGCAAAGTGACCTCTTTGGGCTGAAGATTGACCGCCCAAAAGGACCGCCAAAGTGACGTTCCAGAGGGACCTGCACTCCTTGCTGACAGCAACACTCTGTGACAGTTACCATCCGCGATGAGCAACCAAGGCAAAGCTCCAGTGACGACTGGCTCTTGCACTAGAGCAATGACCATCAGTGACACTCAACCTGCTCTTTGCTCTAACAGCATTGTTCTCACTGCCCCTGCCAATATAAACAGCACACATCATGCCAGACTTCAGAAGTTCACTATTCTGCAGGACTAACCTGGTCCATTGTAGGTGGCCTGAACTTGTGACTTTCCCTCAGTCTAATATGACCGGATAGCCACCAAGTGTTTGAATTGTGCTTCATGGTGCTATTTTTACCTAAAAATCTAAAAACTCATATTTATGGTTCTACTGATTGTAGTTTTGTAGTTTTGGTGTCATTTTATTTATTACAATTTACTCTATTTTGTTAATTTGATTTGAGATTTTTATTGTGTTATGTTTTAACTTTATTAATGTAGGAGTGCTTCGTAAGTACTTTACACATTGCCTCTATGTTACGCCTACCTGCTTTTGTGACAGGCTACCAGATGGTTAAGCGCAGGTTAATCTAATGACTTTTGTGGTTCTCTCTGACAAAGATTGTGTTATTATCTGAGTGGTGTTTCATCCCCCTCCCAACTAATAACCCAGTTTCTACAATAGATTACACTCCATGTTGTCTGTTACTAAGGGGATGCAAAATGACAACCTTAATAAATATTATTTAGGCAGGCTATAATTTTAATTGCTTATTATTGGCTGAAATGGTAAAATTCAGGGATAGAAACCTGCAAGGGACAGCAGACCTCCATCCCTTCATTTTCATGTATTTTAATTACAGCCAATGTCAAATAAAGAGATTGAACAATCTTTTCCATTTAGGAAGACGTTGGGAAGGCAAGAAGTAGCTAGTACTGATCAATGGGTTACAACTGCATTGTGCTCGCAAATCATTGACACATAACTGCAACTCATAAGTAGGCAAGGACACCCCTCTCTGGTCCCTCATGAGTAGGACATGTCCGACAATAATCTTTACTAGCAGGAAGTAATTTTATGACTCATAAAAGGGTTTTGTACATTTCAAAAAGCCACTTGGCTGTTCCATTTAGCCAATAGGATAGTTAGTGAAATCCTAGTTTGTTACAGACTAATGGAGTCTGAACAGAAAAGAAGCAAGCACCCTTATCATAATCTAGTTAGCATTTTAGGCTTTTGCAAGCCCCTATTAGAAACAATTTAAAAATAACAAACATGGAAAATAGTTTGTTCTCTCAACTGATGACGTATAAATATGCCCAATGGACTGTCATATGTACCTATTAAAGCTACTGAGAATAATGGGCTTGATTTCATTTTGGCCGACTGAGTGACCTCTGCCTGGCAGCCAAATTAAGGTCCACAAGGCTGAGACTACTCTGCCTGTCCAATTTAGAAATGACCACCAACCAAGCAGTAATTTCTGACGTAATGGCATGAACCGCCATAACAGCAGTTTCTGTTAATGCTGTTTAAAGTTTGGCTCACGGCTCTGTCACCATCACGGAGCTGTCCATTGAACCTATTTTTTTATAAAAAATAAAAAAGAAAATACCTGCCTCACCTTGGGCGTTATCTCCAATGGAGAGGGGGACATTAGACAAGTTTCACTGCCCCTTAACACCAGGGATTCCTGGCGTTGATGGGCAGTGAAAAGTGACTTGTATGCCGGCCAATCTAAATTAGGTGGGCGGACATAGAGGTCAGCGTCCGACAGCCCTTACTCCATCAAAGAAGTGTAAGCATCATGAAGATGGAGTAGGCTCCTCCATGGTGACACTTCTAGTCCACCCACATCTAAATTTGCAGGCAGACCATCACCTTGGCAGTAAGGATACTCCAGTGTATCCTTACCACCAAGATGTAAATGAGTTCCAAAGTAACTTTAAAAAATGTAGGGGCAGATTTTGGAAAAGTGGTGCTGCACATAGTGCAGAACCACTTTCCTTGTGCCCCTTAGAGCCCCCCTACTGCCACTATGTGTGCGCCGTATTTAAAATACGGAGCACCATGGCGCAGTGTAAGGCCAATAGCGTCAATTTTTTTATGCTATTGATGTAGTCTGTAGGAGTAGCACCAGAATGTTGGCACTACTACTGCAGAATACATTGGGGCCCATTATAAATACTGGTATGCCTCCTTTTAACGCCTGCTCTAAGCAGGCGTTAAAAGTGCTAAAAAAATGGTGCAAAGAATTCTCTTAGATTTCCTTGCACCATTTTCTGGGCCCCCCTACCGGGGGAACACCCCCCCCCCCTTGCACACATTATGATTGGAGCAGGCATAATGTGGCGCAAGGGTTTAGAAAGTGGCACAATGCATGCATTGCGCCACTTTGTAAATATGGTGCGAGGAAAATACCACTTTAGCTCCTCCTTACTGTCAAAAAAATAATGCTATGGAGATGTTAAGGTGGAGCTAGGGGCTCTTAAATCTGCCCCTTAGACTTTGCCAGCTTGAAACTCCAGTAGGCTAATTAGCATTAGCTGTCCAGCAACTGCCATCTGTCAGTACTTTATTTTGATGAGAGGTGAATACTGGTTCGATAACAGAAACATTGGCTTAGTCTTTTTGGCAGGAAGACCTGGGTATGAGGTATAAGATTCCTTTTATCTCAAGAGGGAAAGTTGGGGAGGGTTAATGGATTTCATTAACTTGAAAGGACTAGGGTAATGCCTGCCCTTTCACAATTAAGTGTAATGGGAGACCAGGGGAAAGGAAGCATTTGATCCCTGCACACAGTGTAGCTAGCTTGGCAACATCCAAGTGGGAGCTGGTCCCAGAGCATGTTGTTGGCTCTGAGGAAGAGGGGACTGCTTCTTTCCTTAAACACACCCTTGGCTGGGACAGCAGCCGCCTTCAAGAGCAGAAGGTTTCTGCTCTGTTGGATTTAATACAGAAGAGTGCACTGTGAAATAGATGGCAGGAAGGCAAACAGGATGTGTTGCAAAAGTGGGAAGGTTTGCACTTATGATTGTTTTTCTCATTGGCTAGACAGAGTCTAGAAGTCACCTGCACCCAGTGGCTAATAAGTTCTACAAAAGTGGCACCTCACCTTTGGGTTATAAGAACACTTTCTTGACCTGAAGAACAGAATAGGACTAGACATGCTATATGGGAACTGCTTCTGCTTGTACAGACAACTGAGAAGTTGCACCAAGGGTCAACTTGCTAACCTCCTGTGCAGCTACAGGGACACAGCAAGCTCAATAGGCCTTTTTCCTGAAGTGACTAGTTGACCAGTTAAAACTAAACCTGGAGTATACTCTGCTGGTTGCCTCAGTTGGATTGAGTTCTGGTGCATGCCTAGAGACGCCTAGATCCTGCAGAGCGTACCAGAGGTTTAAGGCATAAAACTTGAATTTGCCTGCCTGGAGCTTTTCCAGCCAAAACCATTGGCTTCAGAGTAATGCCGTTGTTTGCTAAATTGAATGTTTGCCGTTGCAGAGTGACCATTTTCACTCTGGTTAATGCTCTACAAACAGTCACATGCCTCAGACGTATGTAGCAGGCTTGCCAAAGCCAAGTCCATCTGCACCCCTCCATGCCCAGAATGCACTCCGCTCCAGCCATGCTGCTAATTTTACCATATCTTCACCTCAAGTGAGGCTATACTCTCAAGAGAAGTTACTGCTACTCCACCATCATGTACCTTTTAACCCAGAACACGGTGAAGACAATTTGTTTTTGTGTACAGTCTGTGGGTTTCCTCCAAGCAGTCCTATGGTGGACACACCTCAGGTCTTGTATACTGACAATTATCTCAAGCTTTTTCCCAGTATGCGCCTTCTTTTTAAGCAGACTTCATTTATGTCCTGTCTTATTAATTGCAAATCACTTTGCAAGCACTCCTCACATGTGTTTAATCTTCTTACAGATAACAGATGGGATTTTATATTCCTTAGTGAAACCTATCTGAAAGAAAGATCAGCTCCCGATATTGCATTGTTCATCCCCTTTGGCTTCCACATTCACTTTGTAAATTGTGAAGGAGGAATGGGTGGGGGCATAGCCATACTATTAAGAGCTCCTTCACCACACTGTTGGAAGTGGGGACTATCAAGGTTTTTTTCTGTGTTTGAGCTGAGTCCGTTTTTTTCCTTTTTGAGACTTCTATAATATAGAACACCAGATTGCAATAAAAATAATAGTAAATCTCCCATCAGTATTTGAATGTTACGATTCTTGGAGACTTCAATTTGCAGATGGATGACATGAAATGCCACTCAGCTACGCAGTTTAATTTCGCCTTAGCAAGCATGAATGTTGCCCAGTTGGTCATCTCCCCAACACACAACGCAGGCCATATTTTAGACTTGATTTTCTCTAATCTTCTGGATTAACTGGTTCTTCCAGCCTGAAAAGAAGGCAAACCACTGAGTCTGTCTAGGGCTTGGCATAAGATTCTGAGATACTTTTCTGCCATACCTTGCATTTTCTACTCCTCTTTTAATCAGTACCTTAAATATTGACGTCTCAAATTTGAAGGAGTGGCTTACAAAAGCACTCAATCCTATTGCCCCGTTAAAGATTTATGTTCTCAAAAGATCCCAACGTACAGAGGTTTGGCTCTCTTCCTCCCTAAGGGAAGAAAAGACACAATGTGAAGTTTTAGGACATCAATGGCATAAATCCTTTGAACCTGAGGCAAAGACTAAATATGAATTAGCATTAAAACAATTTTGTAAGTCTGTAAAGTTCAGAGTGATCACTTCTCGTCCCTGATCTCAATGGCTGCTAACATTCTTCAAGAACTGTAGAAAATCATCCAATCATCATTCCTGTACTCTGAGGAGACTATCCTGTATCCTGTAAGGAGAATTTCTCCTTCTCAAGAACTATGCAGTGATCTATTTAAAATTTTCCAAGGGAAAATTCAAAGCATCTACGTAAAAGTTCCTGCAGTAACTCCAAGCAATTCCCAACTTGAGCCTTGGCCCAGTTTGGGCCCTTCACTATCAAATGTAATGCCATTCTAGAGGCTGACTCCTTTAAAGAAGTCAATAAATCTAAACAAGTTTCACCTGGGATCCATCTCCTCCCCATATTCTCAAACTGGCCTTCTCAACAATTAAAACTGTGTTAAAAAAAAGTTTTAACATTTCCTTTTCCACTGGTAAAGAGACCTTGAACAGATACAACGATATTAAATAATTCCAGACCTACCTTTCTTTTGCCAGTTCCAGACAAAATGTTGGAAAAACACACAACTATTTTTTTGTTAATAAGCTGTCACATGACTCCCAGTCTGGCTTTCGTCCATGGTTCAGTAGTGAATGTACTCTGATGGAGGCCACTGAATTTGTGAAAGAAAATCTGGACCAGGGATGCTCTGCCATGGTAGTATAGCTTGACGTTTCAGGAGCTTTAAATACAGCCTTGCATGCTACCTTGCTAAACATAATCACAGTGGCAGGCATTGAGGACCATGCATTTGCTTGGTTGAAATCTTTCCAGGAGGACAAATGACAGATGGTACACCTTCCTCCTTTCACGTCCTATCCCAGGCCACTGAAGTATGGAGTTCCCCTAGGGCTCAGCCCAGAGACACTTTATATTTAGAACTGTTGGCTAAGTTGATCGAATCTAGGGGTGTGCAGGTGGTGACCTATGCTAATGACACCCAATTGTTTTTGTCTTTTCAGGAACATAATGACAATGTCCTCACTACTATTAAACAGTGTTTACAAGACGGATTAGGCTGGATAAATGCTAACGTTATTAAATTAAATTCTGAAAAAAATGAAATCCTTTATTTCAATGCAAACTTCCCATCTGCTCCCTCTCCCGCCCCTACCTCCACTGCTAAAGTAGGAATCTTATTAGATTCAAATTTGTACTTCTCTTTGCAAATCCAACTGTTTTCTGTTTTGCAAAGCTTAATTCCTAAAAGAAGATGCTAAATATGGCGCTGGAGAATACTCGGAAAACAATTGTTCATACAGTGGTAACATCTAGAGTGGATTATACAAACAGTCTTTATTTGGGTCTCCCTGCTTTAAGTAACCCACAGACTCCAGCTGGTTCAAAATGCAGCAGCAAGACTTTTTCAGAATTCCATTATGTCAATCCATCCCTCCTCATTTGAACCACCTACACTGGTTGCCAATTGTCAAGTGCGTTAAATGTAAAGCACTCACCTTGGCTTTTAGAGCAATATCAGGTCTTGGTCCTTTTAATTAAGGAAAAGGCTGTATTCTTACCAACAAGCTGGAATTTTAGGATCAAACAGCCCCAGTCTGTTGCAGGCCTCAAAAATGTCTAAGGCTATAAAAGGAGGCAGATCTCTTGCATCTTTGACTGCCAAACTCGGGAATTCACTGCCTTCAAGTCTTCCAATGGCTCCCTGAGTCCGATTTTAAACAGAGGCTATACAATCTTCCGTTTGAAAAGGCTTAGATGATCCCATTTTTCCTCACTAGCAGGCTAGTTTCTCTTGCTATTTAGCACTGGGACACTTCTTTTGAAGCAGCTGTGTGCTTTATAAATACGATATGATTGATGGATTGATTGATTGATATGGTCACACAGTTTGATTGATTGATTGATATGGTCACACAGTACTATCCAACTTCAAGATGATCCTGCCAAATGCTGCCATCAACATTTTCCTAGTTGATGACTTCAACTTCCATTTCAGAGGCTAAGTCTGAGGTGAAATATTTAACTGGGATGACCTAGTTTGTATCTCTGGCCTCCTCTCCATCATGTTTGGCTCGAAATCACACGTACGTCATCGTAAACCATGAACCCTAATTTCTGATTAGCTCTTTACTTTTTCGTGGTGCATTTTGCCCTAAAAAGTTGCAAGTTCATATATCTGGTTCCCCTTTTTGGATTGGAATAATTTTCAGGTCATTTTTCAAACTAAAATGTGCTCTATTTCTTAGAAGTGATTTGGAGATTTTATTGCAATGTTTTGTCTTTTCATTTGTTTTGTTACTTCTAAATACACACGCTTTTTCTTAAGTTAAGCCTGTGATGTAGCTACCAGGGTAGAAGCCAGATTTATATACTGATCTTGTGCACTGGACTCCACAAGATCTTGGACTTAATCATTGGGAGGGGCTCACACCCTCCCCAAATAAAAACTCATTTTCTTAGACTCTCCAAATTACATCATTCACTCTCGCTCCCCTTGCTGAAAACGTACTATTTAGTTAATGCCGCCATTAACCTGGTACTATGTAGTGTTTCAATATCCTCCTCCCCATCCTCCAAAACAAAATGTAACTTAGGTGTGCAGCTTGCGAGAAGGAAGAGTGTAAATGCATCTGTGGTAATCATAAAATGTGAATTTATACTTTCAAATTAATTTATTTACACATAAAATTACACCAGTACACATCACAGGGCCGGAGTTTGTAAATTCTAAAGAAGATATTTTCCAGCATTCTAAAATTAAATACGTTACTAACATCTATTTGATTTTCCTTCTCTATGGCATGATATGAGTGGAATTCAAATTGAGAAAAATATTTGCCACAGTGATAAACAATATCTATTTATGCTCACAACATGAATAGAGCAGATTTCAAATAACATTTCTGTTCAGCAATGCATTCTAATTAATTGCACAATGACGTAAGTGGGAAATTAATTAGGTCGAACATACAGCTGAAATACTCTACTGGCTATTTCTTGAAAAGAAAGAAAAACAGCTTCAAAGAACAGATTTCTGGTTGCACTGTTTAACTGATCAAGAGAAAGGCTTGATTTAGCAATAAAGTCAAGGAAGATTCTGACTACTGCTGGAACATTGCACTTTGACGGTTAATTAGTGTTAGAAAAATGTCTTTTTTCTAGGCCTCAAGCTCTTATGTTTTGTCAGGCCAGTGAAAAATGCAAACATACTTTTTAAAGAAAATGCTCACTATAAACACTCACAATAAAACAAAGCAATTTGTAATTAATCAATCATAAATTGAAAGAAGACCAGTGTTTATATGAAGCAATGTCATAAATGCTATCAGTCATTTACATCTTTACACCACAGAAAAAGACTGCCTTCAGCAGTTCTCATTTTTACTTACATTTTGGAAAATAACTATTATGAAAAATAGACCACTATAATCTTTATACCGTTTTCATTGATATATAGGGCCTGATTTACAAGGCCATTGTGCCTCCTTTGCCACACTAGCGTCATTGTTTTTTACGCTAATGTGGCTTTAAGGAGGCCTTTTCCTGGGCCATATTTATAAAGTGGTGCAATGTAACCCAGAGTGGAAGCAGAACGACAAGGAGGCAACTTATGCTATGAACAGAAGAGTCTTTAAATTCTTACGAAGCAAAATTTCTTGACTATCCTGGCGGAGCTCCAAGGGAAAAGAATTCCAGATATTTGAGGCTCTAAATGCTAAAGATCAACCTCCTCATCTTGCTTTCTTAATCCGTAGAACATTAATTAGGGGGGCCATCGAGGATCTAAGAGTGCTTTGAGGGATGCAGGGCATTGCAATCTGTTTAAGGAAGGCCGGACCATTATTATGCAGAGCTCTGTGCAAAGTGAAGAGGGCCTTGAAGTTGATCCGTTGTTCCACAGACAGCCAGTGAAGGGAAACTAAAGCAGGTTTTGCAGACAGGTGTCCGGGAATCTTCATCAGTAGGAGTGCTGAGGCGTTCTGCGCAACCTGAAGTCTTTTTAGTACATATCGAGGTGAACTCAGATAGAGGATACTTCCATTGTCCAGGCGTGAAATCATGAGAGCCTGAGTGATTAGTCTTTTGGCTTGAAAAGGAAGTATCTTAAAGACTTTTCTAAGAAGTCTTAATAGACTAAAACAGGTGGCTGCTAGCTTTTTAGATTGATAGTCCATAGTGAGGTTGAAGTCCAGCCCAAAAACCTGGGGCTTTATGTTGTCTATTGGTGGAGGCAGGCCTTCCAACCCATCAGGGAGCAGAGAAGGGGATCTGAGTGGGCCATAATTATCCACCAGCATGACTTCTGTTTTTAATTCATTCAGCTTAAGTTTGCAGCTGCCCATCCATCCAGCTACTGCTTGAAGACAGAGTGTCAGGTTGGGTTGACCTGTCTTAGAGATGGTTGAGAATGAGAAGACCAGCTGTGAATTGTCAGCATAGGAAACCAGTGATAAGTCGCAAGGTTCCACAATCTCAGCTAGAGGGGACATATAGATAATAAACAGTGTAGTGCTGAGAGAGGTGCCCTGGGGCATGTCACAGCTGAGAGGAAGGCTGTTGGAAAAAAAGGAATGATCAAGAACTTGAAAGGTTCTATCCCTCAAAAAGGGGGAGACCCATTTCAAAGGGCACCCCTCGATGCCTGCATTGAAAATTCTTTGAAGCAGAATGTTATGATCTATTGTGTCAAAAGCAGCACTTAGGTCCAATAGAATGATGGCGGCACGCCCCCTAAATCCAGTCATCATTCAACATCTTCAACTACTGCCAGAAGGGCAGTCTCTGTACTATGTTGGGGTCTGAAGCCCATTTGAGTATGATGAAGGATCTTGTGTTCTTCAGGAAAACCTGACAGATGTCTACTCACATGTTTTTCAATCAGTTTAGCTGCTATAGGCAAGAGAGAAATTGGCCTATAGTTACTCAATAGGGCTATATCTAGACAAGGCTTTTTAAGTATAGGTTAATGATAGCATGTTTCCAATATGACGGAATAAGACCTGTTATTAAAGACTCGTTAAGGGCCTTAGTCAGAGCAGGAGCAATTATGTCTGAACCTAAAGCCAAAATGTGAGGAGGGGCAGGGTCCAGTGGATATCCTGGTTTTAAAATGTGTAACAGGTTTGTCACCAATTCCTCCATGAGGGGCGGAAAATGTAATAGAGGATCTCTGGAGTTTAGAACCTTAGCCTGGCCTGCAAGGTTGTTATTCTGGGTGGTCATATCTGGAAAAGCTAAATAGATCTGTAGAATTTTGTTTTGAAAGAAACAGGCCAAATTATCGCTATGCTCCTTGGAGGATGCAGTGAGATCAGTGTGAGAGGGCACTTGAATGATTTCTTTAAATATTGAGAAGATTTCTTTGGGAGAGTTGGAGGACTGATATATTTTAGATGCATAATATGATGACTGTGTGGCTTTAATTTCTGCATTGAAGTGTCTAATTGCCCTCCTTTATTCATTTTTTGTGGACATATTATAAGTTTTCCTCCACTTTTTTTCAAGGCGTTTACACTCCTTTTTTAGCAGCAATGGCTAAGGAGTGAACCATGATGATTTTTTATGGCCTGCACCTCGGATTAAAGTTTTTATTGGTGGGAGAGAGTCTAAGGATGTGGATATCCATTCACTGAATTTGTCCGCTGAACTTAGGGTGGAATTAAGGAGAATGGCTCTAGCTTTCTCAAGGGTGGAGGTCCATTCCTTGCAATTTAGCTTAGTCCAGTGCTGATCAGATAACTTATTTGCTAGCCGACCTGTGCCAGCAGCGGTATTGGGTATTATGAGCCTAATTAAAAAGTGGTCAAACCATGACAGAGGAAGGGGTTTCTGAGCTGAAATATGTCCTTTGGTATGTGTAGGGCCATTAATAATCTGTGTGAGACCTGGCGCCTCAAGGTCTGTAAGAATTGTTTTAGCCGCAGCATTACTTGGTTCATCCACATGAATATTAAACGTTAGATTTACTACCAACTAGATCAGCATCTTGTTCAGGAAGAGCTTGAATAAAGCTATCATGAGGGCCAGAGGGGAGGTAAACAAGAGCCCAGGAGAATGTGATTGTAGGGTGCACTGCTAGGGAGAAGGGCATGCTTTCACAGTCAGGAATTATCAGAGGTTGAGACAGCCATGTAATAGAGCCCTTAAAGATAATGGCGATCCCCTCACCCCTTGTATGTGCCCTAGCTCATCAATGTATTGAGTACACATGAGGCAGGGCCAAGGTGACATCCACGGAGCCAGGTTTCTATCAGAAATAAAACCTCTGGGGCATAATCACTCAACAGTAAATGGATATCAATTTTGTTGGTGGGTAGGAATCGACAATTGACTAAATTGAACCTGCGGACTGACCCATTGTACTTCCTTCGTGGCTGCATGACTACACTCTGAGGAGTCCATAAGCAGTTGCTGCAGACCAACTGTGAGAGACTAGGGTCAAAAGAGTGCTGGCAGCAGTTAAAAACATGTGTTCTGAAGGCAAGGAGTTGACTAGCTGAAAATGTTATTACATCTAGGCCGGAGGGGGCTGCATCCCTGGCCCCGGCCTGGCGCAGACAGGCTCAGATGGGCTTGCTTTTGGCATGCCTTTGGCACGCCAGCGGCAAGTCTGCTGTTACATGACCATTATAAAGGGGTCAGAGAGGCAGCAGACAGTTCCTCTAGACCGGCAACCAAAATGGCGTGTCTTCGAGGTACAGAATCCTAGAGGAAAAATGGCGCCCTTCCAGTCTTAAAAACAATTAAAACTAAGCTGCAGTAGGTGGCTAGAAAAACCTGCTGCCACTGAACACGGGCAGCACAGGTCAAATAAGGAACGAGGGAGGGAGGGACAGGGAGAATTAAAGGTATAAAAACACTTAAAAGTAAGCCGCAGTAGGTGGCTAGCCCCACCTGCTGCCACTGAACACGGGCATCAGGGGTTAAAATGAGGTACAAGGGAGGGAGGAACAGAGAGAATAAAAAGTAAACACAGCAATAAGGCAGAGCGATAGAGAAGCAATGAGGTCTGTCTTACTAAGTGTCTACAGGTTAGCTGCATGACCGCTGTTTCATGACCCTTATAAAGGGGTCAGAGAGGCAGCATACAGTGAAGCTAGACCAACAACCAAAATAGCGTCTCCTTGAGGCACAGAAGCCTAGAGGAACAATGGCACCCTTTCAGTCTTAAAACAATAAAAAGTAAGCTGCAATAGGCAGCTGGCACCACCTGCTGCCACTGAAAATGGGCAGCAGGGGTCAAATTAGGAAAGAGCGAGGGAGGGAAAGAGAGAATAAAAGATAAAAAAACAATAAAAAGTAAGCCACAATAGGTGCCTAGCTCCACCTGCTGCCATTGAACATGGGCAGCAGGGCTAAAATTAGGAATGAGGAAGGGAGAGACAGGGAGAATAAAAGGTAAACACAGCAACAAGACAGAGCGATAGACAGCAATGAGGTCTGTCTTACCAAGTGTCTGCAGGTCCGCTGTGCGTCCACTGTTTCATGACCCTTATAAAGGGGTCACAGAGGCAGCAGACAGTGCAGCTAGACCGGCAACCAAAATGGCGTCTCCTCAAGGCACAGAAGCCTAGAATTAAAATGACACCCTTCCAGTCTTAAAAACAATTAAAAGTAAGCCACAATACGCGTCTAGCACCACCTGCTGCCACTGAACACGGGCAGCAGGGGTCAAATGAGGAACGAGGGAGGAAGGGACAGGTAAAATAAAAGGTATAAAAACAATTAAAAGTAAGCCGCAATAGGTGGCTAGCCCCACCTGCTGCCCATGAACACGGTAATGGCTTAGGGCAGGCGTTAAAGTGATGGGCCCCATAGTAACCTATGGGCCTCCCTAGTGCTTTGCTGCAATAGTGCTATAATATATGGCGCTAATCCAGCAAAGCACCACAATAGTGTTATGAATTCTGACGATGTTGTGGAAACAACCACAAAGGTGCACCATATAGTAAATACGGCGCAGCCATGGAATTAAGGGAATCTAGTAAATATAGTCAAAAGACTCAATTGAGAAAAACGCTTATTGTCATGCTGAAAATTGATGAACACAAAACATGGATTTAACTTAAAGATCACTATCTTCTAGATGATCTACAGACCTAGTTTTGGGGGGATTGGTTTTTTCATCACAAACCTGTTGGATATACTGTCCGCTATATTACAGGGGCCATAAGATATAATGCAGTTGTATCATGGCGGACGGGATATCTGTCATGCTTGTGGCTGAAGCCTTAAACAGGCCCCTAATCTTTCCCCGGTGTGGAAAGAGCTATCAATCACTTTTAATACATCTGGCCATCCAACGAAAGGGAAAGTTGATAAATGAATAACGATTTTTTTTTAATGATCAGCTTGTACACCACTGCCCACAGGAGACAATAGCTGAAACCTGTCTCCAGATAGAGTGGGACCCAATTCATAAAAAATCCAAAAAAGCACTTTTGATGATTCCCTCAGCAGCTTGAAGTGTTTAGCTTTATTTATTTTCAGAAAGGTTTTCCAGGTTTTGTCTGGAAAGTTGAGTCAGTCACATGTTTCCAGGCATACAACTAGGAAAGTTGTGTAATGGGTTTTTCTTTGTGTGGACATTTGCCTACTGCAATATTGTACACAGAGTCCACAGCTCTGCAGTGGGAAAAGCCAGCATTGCTTCAGAATTCTATTTTGTATTTTTATTTTCTATGGCAAATACATTTTCCCTTGTGGTAAACATGGGAGCTTTTCTGGTACTCATCTATGAATAACAGAGCAGCAAGACATGCCCCCACTCACCGAGACGTACCCTTCTAATGAATATCAAACGTTACTAAGTACTGGGGTGTCCTTGAAAATGCAAGCGATCGCTACAACATTGTTCAGTAAAAATACTGTTTATGACTACAAGAACCAGCATACATAGTTGAGAGCTGTGGCAAGCTTACCAGCTAGTTTGCAACCCAACCTCTTTCATTAAGACCATAGCCATTTGCTAATGCTGACAAATTCTTTGTATTTATTCTATCAATGGGACAGAAATGTGTTGAAAGTTTCTAAAAATGTGGATGGCTTGTTTCAAGAAGTTTACTAAAGAATGTTTGCAGTCTAGGCTGCAAAAATACTAGCTGCCTTGACAAGGAGAGATGTACTGAGAAAATCTTCCTTGCAGGCATATACCTTCAAACTTCTCGGCATAAAGTGACTAGAGAAAACATATACAGTAATAAATAAATGTGTTCCTCTACTTGTTATACTGTGAATGAATGGAAATGAATAAAGTGTAATAATGGTGGCTAGCACAGTACTAAGTCACACAACTTTGCGGATAGTGAGAAATCAGTATTGATGTTTACTAAACTACAATTTCAAAAATACACTTCTGATGTTGCTTTACTGAAATTATATTGTAGCATATTTGCTTGAGCTTAAGTTTTCAAACAAAGGAGCATATTTAAGAGCCTCTGGCTTCACCATAGCACCGCAATAGCATCATTTGTTTTCTGCTAAGGCGGTGCTAAAGTATCATTTTCCCCATGCCATATTTACAAAGTGCTGCAATGCATGTGTTGTGCCACTTTGTAAACCTTTGTGCCACAATATACCTGCGTCAGGCATAATGTATGCAAAGGGGGCATTCCGACACTAGGAAGACAGCAAAAACGGCACAGTGAAACTTAACAGATTTCACTGCGCCATTTTTGGTTTCATTTTTATCGCCAGATGTTAAAATGATGCTCCTATAGAAACCTATGTGGCTCCTTGTACCTTGCTACACTAGAGTCAACATTGTTGATACTAGTGTAGCAAAGCTCCACAATAGCTTCGAAAATGTTGACGCTAATGTGCTAATAACTGCCATGGTGCGCTGTATTAAAAATACGGAGCAACCATGATGTCGTTAGGTGCCGGTAGGGGGACTCTGAAAAGGTGGTGCATCAGCTCTGGTGCACTACTTTTTCTTACATATGTGTCAAAATACTTTAAAAGATCATTTTGATTTCAATTTTGTGTTTTTTAAAAGGAAATTGTGATGTAAAATGCTGTAGCTCGCAGTAGCTGTTCACATTAAGAGCGTCTATGTATGAATAAAAATCACTTTTCTTACATGACAGGTTGGGACAATGTTATGGACAACAATGGGACACTGTTTCATTATTTATAACTGATCTAGTTCAGTGATGAAGGTACATTTTTGTACATATATGGCTAGAGGATATTTTATAAAACCCTGTTTTGTGCTACCCTGAAGGCTCAGCTGTTAAAACAGTAGTAAGCAGTAGCCATTTTTCCTACAATATGGTAAAAGTGAGTTGAAAATATTCTATTATTACACAGGATCAGGCTGTGGCCTAGAATTTTCACATGTTTACCCTAAGCTGGTCCTGAAGTGAAAAGGTTTTTGAACTGTGATCTTTCTAGCTATTTGGCTCTGCTCACATCCAGGGGGTCAGGTCGAGGGAGTACTCTTTTCAATAAAGCAGCTCCTGGATGTCAGTTTACACACTGGGAGATGGGGTCTGGTTATCTTGGATAGATTCTCTAAATTTCGAAATTACCCCAGTGTTTCTAAAGTATAGCCCTCTGCTACTACAACTATCCAGTCATTCTCCTTCTCTGGGAGGTTTTTGTTTCTCATTACTGCAGAATATTCTGTTAATAGTTCCAGACTCACAGTCTTGTTCTTTTTTTCTATTAAGAAATACTCAAGGAAGACAAAACAAGGAAACAAAACCATGCATTAATGATGCATTAACTATGTTTGCAAAACATGTATCTTATGCTTTATGAATTTTGTATATACAATTCAAATTTATTTTTCTCCTAGTCTTGTAATAATAAGAACTCAGGAAATTGCCCAGGAGAGATCCAATTGTTCACACTTGCATTCTTACATGACCACTGTGTTTCAAGTGGTGGGCGTGACTTGCCATGACAAGATTCTGATGTTGCAAATGTACCTTAGGATTGCCAACAAACGTTCCAAAAAATGTTTTACAAACTTGAACTGTTGTTTTCTTGGTTTCAGAAATATGATCTGATTCCTCTCAGATTCTTTCCATTGTCTTCATTTTTTTCTAGAAAATTATATCTCTATGATATGTTAATGGTGCAAGAGTGACAAGACACTTCGGCAGAACCTTTCCTTTCCTTTCACTTCCTTTTATAGGCTATGTTCTTAGTGCATTCCAAAATCTGGACTCCACGAAGAGTATGTCGCTGTCGCAGGTGATTAGGATGTAGGTAGGTTTCTGTCACTGAAAATACTCTCAAGGAAAAGTATGTTTTCATCATTAGGTGCAGTTTAAATAGACAATCATACACAAGATGGCCACCAAGAGATGACATCTCATATAATCTCAGGAGAAATGTGATCTTGCAAAAATTCACTTGTCTTTCCGGGTTCAGGCCTAGGGAAGATGCCTATTCGTTTTTCATCATTCAAAAGCTCAGTATGGACTACAACCAATAATGACTCTATGGGTCAAAGGGTCAACCCAGTACTGTTGGAGGTACAGAGACCCTGAATTTTATCCACAAGAGCCAATGCCCAAGACATAGGTGAGCAAACTGAGGCAATCCTGACACCCGCACAGTGATATTACTTTCTGGCTAAATTTGTGCATGGGCATATATTACTTGGTAAATAGCATTTTTCACTTTTATAAATCAAACACCCACCATTGTAGGGACATGTATTCAGATTCTAAACAATCAGTGGTGTACCGATATCAAAGACAGTATATACATTTACACAAATACACACCTCTATGTTTGAAGGGGTTAAAGTAAAGTCTGTGATAAATAAAAAATAAAGTTTGTGTGATATTAACAGTTCTAGAGATTTTATAAATACATGACAAAATCTTATTCCAAAAGATAACATCCCAATCAACTCCCAGATCCTTTTCCCACAAGAGTTCAGATCTAGACTTGACTTGTATTAGGAGATAATAAAACCATATAAATACTGGAAGCTTTGTGGGCTGAGACAAGAAAAGTATTCAAAGGAGAAGGATGGGAAATGATAGCAGGATCAGTTTGCATGGAAAACAAAGTACCCAAAACTGCATTAATTGAATGGGTGAAACAGTTTTGGAATGATGAGGGTCATTTAAATTTCCTTTGAAATTGAGGAAAAGAGAGAGGAACATTCCCCTCAAAAAGTTGCTTAATCCATTTAATGCCTTTAGACCTCCAAGCACGCCAAAAAATAGGTCTATCGTTGATTTTAACTAGATTATTATATCATAGAGAGTTAGAGAGGAAAATAAAAGGAGTTAATGATTGTTTATGACCCAAGGGTAGGTCGCTCCCCCTGCCGCTGCAGCTCCACCAGCCCAGGCTCCTGACACCTCCCAGCAAGACCTGCTAAAAACAGTAAGTACTCCTCCCGCCCAGCCCCTCGCCCAGCCCCGCGCTACTCACCTCTCTTCTCCTGTACCTCTGTCTTCTGCCTTCCGCTCCCCCCTCCAACTTCTCTCCGCAACTCTGCTGTCCTTCTTCCCTTCGCTCTCTGCTCCTCTTCTGCAGCCCTCTTGCTGCGTGTTCGGCTCTTCCTCGGCCCGCTCCTCTTCCTCACCGCGTTCTCTTCCTGCTTCTTTCTTCATCCTTGGTCTTTGTAGGAAGTTGGCTCTGTTTGTGCTATTTCAAAGTAAGGAATAGCAGGCACAGAGTCCAAGGGTTCCCCTTAGAGGTAAAATAGTGGTAAAAAGAGATAATACTAATGCTCTATTTTGTGGTAGCGTGGTCGAGCAGTAGGCTTATCCAAGGAGTAGTATTAAGCATTTGTTGTACATACACAAGACAATAAATGAGGTACACACACTCAGAGACAAATCCAGCCAATAGGTTTTGTTATAGAAAAATATCTTTTCTTAGTTTATTTTAAGAACCACAGGTTCAAATTTCACATGTAATAGCTTGTTTGGAAGGTATTGCAGGTAAGTACTCTAGGAACTTTGAATCATTACATTAGCATGAATACTTTTGTCATAAAACACAATAAGCTGTTTTAAAAGTGGACACAGTGCAATTTTCACAGTTCCTGGGGGAGGTAAGTTATTGTTAGTTTTCACAGGTAAGTAAGTCACTTACAGTTCTCAGTTTTTGGTCCAAGGTAGCCCACCGTTGGGGGTTCAGGGCAACCCCAAAGTTATCACACCAGCAGCTCAGGGCCGGTCAGGTGCAAAGGTCAAAGAGGTGCCCAAAACACATAGGCTATAATGGAGAGAAGGGGGTGCCCCGGTTCCAGTCTGCCAGCAGGTAAGTACCCGCGTCTTCGGAGGGCAGACCAGGGGGGTTTTGTAGGGCACCGGGGGGGACACAAAGTAGCACAGAAAGTACACCCTCAGCAGCGCGGGGGCGGCCGGGTGCAGTGTGCAAACACGCGTCGGGTTTCCTTCAGGTTTCAATGGGAGACCAAGGGGTCTCTTCAGCGATGCAGGCAGGCAAGGGGGGGGCTCCTCGGGGTAGCCACCTCCTGGGCAAGGGAGAGGGCCTCCTGGGGGTCACTCCTGCACAGAAGTTCCGTTTCTTTAGGGGCTGGGGGCTGCGGGTGCAGGGTCTTTTCCAGCCGTCAGGAAATGGAGTTCAGACAGTCGCGGTCAGGGGGAGCCTGGGGATTCCCTCTGCAGGCGTCGCTGTGGGGGCTCAGGGGGGACAACTTTGGTTACTCACAGTCGTAGAGTCGCCGGAGGGTCCTCCCTGAGTTGGTTGTTCTCCACCAGTCGAGTCGGGGTCGCCGGGTGCAGTGTTGCAAGTCTCACGCTTCTTGCGGGGAATTGCAGGGGCCTTTAAATCTGCTCCTTGTAACAAAGTTGCAGTTCTTTTGGAGCAGTGCCGCTGTCCTCGGGAGTTTCTTGTCTTTTTCGAAGCAGGGCAGTCCTCAGAGGATTCAGAGGTCGCTGGTCCCTTGGAAAGCGTCGCTGGAGCAGGTTCTTTGGAAGGCAGGAGACAGGCCGGTAAGTCTGGGGCCAAGGCAGTTGGTGTCTTCTGGTCTTCCTCTGCAGGGGTCTTTCAGCTCGGCAGTCCTTCTTCTTGTAGTTGCAGTAATCTAACTCTTTAGGTTCAGGGAAGCCCTTAAATACTAAATTTAAGGGCGTGTTTAGGTCTGGGGGGTTAGTAGCCAATGGCTACTAGCCCTGAGGGTGGGTACACCCTCTTTGTGCCTCCTCCCAAGGGGAGGGGGTCACATCCCTAATCCTATTGGGGGAATCCTCCATCTGCAAGATGGAGGATTTCTAAAAGTTAGAGTCACCTCAGCTCAGGACACCTTAGGGGCTGTCCTGACTGGCCAGTGACTCCTCCTTGTTTTTCTCATTATCTCTCCTGGACTTGCCGCCAAAAGTGGGGGCTGGGTCCAGGAGGCGGGCATCTCCACTAGCTGGAGTGCCCTGGGGCATTGTAACACGAAGCTTGAGCCTTTGAAGCTCACTGCTAGTTGTTACAGTTCCTGCAGGGGGGAGGTGTGAAGCACCTCCACCCAGGGCAGGCTTTGTTTCTGTCCTCAGAGAGCACAAAGGCTCTCACCGCATGAGGTCAGACACTTGTCTCTCAGCAGCAGGCTGGCACAGACCAGTCAGTCCTGCACTGAACAATTGGGTAAAATACAGGGGGTATCTCTAAGATGCCCTCTGTGTGCATTTTTTAATAAATCCAACACTGGCATCAGTGTGGGTTTATTATTCTGAGAAGTTTGATACTAAACTTCCCAGTATTCAGTGTAGCCATTATGGAGCTGTGGAGTTCGTTTTTGACAGACTCCCAGCCCATATACTCTTATGGCTACCCTGCACTTACAATGTCTAAGGTTTTGCTTAGACACTGTAGGGGCATAGTGCTCATGCACATATGCCCTCACCTGTGGTATAGTGCACCCTGCCTTACGGCTGTAAGGCCTACTAGAGGGGTGACTTACCTATGCCACAGGCAGTGGGAGGTTGGCATGGCACCCTGAGGGGAGTGCCATGTCGACTTAGTCATTTTCTCCCCATCAGCACACACAAGCTGGCAAGCAGTGTGTCTGTGCTGAGTGAGGGGTCCCTAGGGTGGCATAAGACATGCTGCAGCCCTTAGAGACCTTCCATGGCATCAGGGCCCTTGGTACCAGGGGTACCAGTTACAAGGGACTTACCTAGGTGCCAGGGTTGTGCCAATTGTGGAAACAATGGTACATTTTAGGTGAAAGAACACTGGTGCTGGGGCCTGGTTAGCAGGGTCCCAGCACACTTCTCAGTCAAGTCAGCATCAGTATCAGGCAAAAAGTGGGGGGTAACTGCAACAGGGAGCCATTTCTTTACACAAGCCCCCCCCCCAGCCCACAGGCCAGGAGACTCAGCCAAAGCTGGGAGAGTCTTCCTAGTCTGTCAGGCGAGGAAGAGTAGAGGAAATAGGCTGGTTTGTTGCAGGGCCTACTCTGCCTTACATCCTCCTATTCAGGTCATTCCCTCTGGGGAACTGACCCACTTCCACAGTGATAGGACCTAGTCTGAACTGCCTCTTGTCTGTGCTTTTTATGTCTTCACCCATTCTCTCTATTTTGGGGTTAGAGGTATCCACCTCTGCTAATCTTATCTTAGCCAGGGTCACCCCTAGCTTACCCAAAGAGGTTACCCAGAGCTGGAGTAACCCCACCATGACCAACAGGGTCAGGGGGCCTAACTTGCTATTTGGCATGGGGTCAGACCACCATGCCAAGGATAGTGCAGCCATAAAGGCTAACACCCAGCAGAGGCCACTGACAGCTATCAGTGCCCAGAACCACACCTTTAGCTCTTCACCTACAAGGGAAGGGGCTAAGTTACAGGCTTCTTTGGGTTCAGGGTGCCTGTCTGCTGTATTAGAGTGGGGGGTTACCACATCTTGTAGTAAACACCCTTCTTCCACTCTTTCTTCTGTTAGCTGAGGAGCCACCCACTCAGGCTTAACAGTTGCCTGACTAGCCAGGACTTCTTGTGGGTCAGGTTGGACTTTATCAGAGCCACTTTTGGAGTTCTCCCCTACTGGAGCAGAATCTCCTTGGCTTGCTGGAACCTTGGCTAAAGGTACCACCTTTCCTACTCTGTTTCCTTTTCTTTTTCTTCTGGGGCCTACTTGCATTTACTGCAGAGGCAGGCACTCCAGAATCCTTGGGAGAGGACTGGCACTGGACCAGTTCCTCTCTTGGGCTCTGACTAACCTCTGGGTAGTCATTTCCAAGGAGACAATCAAGGGGGAGGTCTGTACTGACTACCACCCTTCTCCAGCTAAAAGACCCACCCACTTCTATGGGCACAAAAGCCACAGGCCTATCAGTGACCCTGTCTGGGCTAACTCTTACTCTGGCCATCTCACCTGGGATGTACTGGTTTGAGAACACCAGCCTGTCATGCACAATAGTGTGACTGGCACAAGTGTCTCTCAGGGCAGTGGCTGGGATTCCATTCACCAGTAGGTGGTGGAAGTGTCTACTTCCCTCTGGAATCTCCAACTCACCTGTTGGGCCCTTTTTCCAGTTGAAGGCTATGAAGACCTCCTCATCTGAGGAGTCATCCCCAATGGCTACACTGGTCACCCCTGGGATTTTGCTAGGGGGTTTGTTTTTGGGACAAGAAGTGTCCTTGGTGTGGTGCCCTGTCTGTTTACAGTTATGGCACCATGCCTTAGTGGCATCCCAGCTCTTACCCTGGTACCCACCTTTGTTTTGGGTTGTGTCTCTGGGCCCACCCACCTGGTCTGGTTTTTGGGGGCCTACAGGGGACTCTTTTTCTTTGTTTCTAGTGTCACCCACTTTCTCCTGGGGAGGCTTTGTAACCCCTTTCTTTTGGTCACCCCCAGTGGAAGTTTTGGTTACCCTAGTCTTGACCCAGTGGTCTGCCTTCTTTCCCAATTCTTGGGGAGAAATTGGACCTAGGTCTACCAGATACTGATGCAACTTTTCATTGAAGCAGTTACTTAAAATGTGTTCTTTCATAAACAAATTATAAAGCCCAACATAGTCATACACTTCATTTCCAGTTACCCAACCATCCAGTGTTTTCACTGAGTAGTCAACATAATCAACCCAGGTCTGGCTCGAGGATTTTTTAGCCCCCCTGAATCTAATTCTATACTCCTCAGTGGAGAATCCAAAGCCCTCAAACATGGTACCCTTCATGAGGTCATAAGATTCTGCATCTTTTTTAGAGAGTGTGAGGAGTCTATCCCTACACTTTCCTGTGAACATTTCCCAAAGGAGAGCACCCCAGTGAGATTTGTTCACTTTTCTGGTTTCACAAGCCCTCTCAAAAGCTGTGAACCATTTGGTGATGTCATCACCATCTTCATATTTAGTTACAATCCCTTTGGGGATTTTCAACATGTCAGGAGAATCTCTGACCCTATTTATGTTGCTGCCACCATTGATGGGTCCTAGGCCCATCTCTTGTCTTTCCCTTTCTATGGCTAGGATCTGTTTTTCCAAAGCCAATCTTTTGGCCATCCTGGCTAACTGGATGTCCTCTTCACTGGAGTTATCCTCAGTGATTTCAGAGAGGCTGGACCCTCCTGTGAGGGCTGGACCCTCCTGACTATTATTTTTGGAGTCAGGGCTTGAGAAGCCCTGTTCTCCCTAGATAGGACTGGTGGAGGGGATTCTTCCTCCAGTTCACTATCATCCTCCTCTGTGTTATCCACAGAGGGGTTGGCTCTATCATACTCTGCCAACAGCTCCTGGAGCTGTACTTTGGTAGGTCTGGAGCCCATTGTTATTTTTCTTATGTTACAGAGTGACCTTAGCTCTTTCATCTGGAGATGGAGGTAAGGTGTGGTGTCGAGTTCCACCACATTCATCTCTGTACTAGACATTATTCTTCTAAAAGTTGGAATGCTTTTAAGAATCTAAAAATAGTTCTAGAATCTAATTCAAACTTTTACAAACTTTTAAACTCTAAAAGAAATGCTAACAGGGACTAACACAAGGCCCTAGCAGGACTTTAAAGAATTTAGAAAACTTTTCAAATTGCAAAAATCAATTTCTAATGACAATTTTGGAATTTGTCGTGTGATCAGGTATTGGCTGAGTAGTCCAGCAAATGCAAAGTCTTGTACCCCACCGCTGATCCACCAATGTAGGAAGTTGGCTCTGTATGTGCTATTTTAAAGTAAGGAATAGCATGCACAGAGTCCAAGGGTTCCCCTTAGAGGTAAAATAGTGGTAAAAAGAGATAATACTAATGCTCTATTTTGTGGTAGTGTGGTCGAGCAGTAGGCTTATCCAAGGAGTAGTGTTAAGCATTTGTTGTACATACACAAGACAATAAATGAGGTACACACACTCAGAGACAAATCCAGCCAATAGGTTTTGTTATAGAAAAATATATTTTCTTAGTTTATTTTAAGAACCACAGGTTCAAATTTCACATGTAATAGCTTGTTTGGAAGGTATTCCAGGTAAGTACTCTAGGAACTTTGAATCATTACATTAGCATGAATACTTTTGTCATAAAACACAATAAGCTGTTTTAAAAGTGGACACAGTGCAATTTTCACAGTTCCTGGGGGAGGTAAGTTATTGTTAGTTTTCACAGGTAAGTAAGTCACTTACAGTTCTCAGTTTTTGGTCCAAGGTAGCCCACCGTTGGGGGTTCAGAGCAACCCCAAAGTTATCACACCAGCAGCTCAGGGCCGGTCAGGTGCAAAGGTCAAAGAGGTGCCCAAAACACATAGGCTATAATGGAGAGAAGGGGGTGCCCCGGTTCCAGTCTGCCAGCAGGTAAGTACCCACGTCTTCGGAGGGCAGACCAGGGGGGTTTTGTAGGGCACCGGGGGGGAAAACAAAGTAGCACAGAAAGTAAACCCTCAGCAGCGCGGGGGCAGCCGGGTGCAGTGTGCAAACACGCGTCGGGTTTCCTTCAGGTTTCAATGGGAGACCAAGGGGTCTCTTCAGCGATGCAGGCAGGCAAGGGGGGGGCTCCTCGGGGTAGCCACCACCTGGGCAAGGGAGAGGGCCTCCTGGGGGTCACTCCTGCACAGAAGTTCCGTTTCTTTAGGGGCTGGGGCTGCGGGTGCAGGGTCTTTTCCAGCCGTCGGGAAATGGAGTTCAGACAGCCGCGGTCAGGGGGAGCCTGGGGATTCCCTCTGCAGGCGTCGCTGTGGGGGCTCAGGGGGGACAACTTTGGTTACTCACAGTCGTAGAGTCGCTGGAGGGTCCTCCCTGAGTTGGTTGTTCTCCACCAGTCGAGTCGGGGTCGCCGGGTGCAGTGTTGCAAGTCTCACGCTTCTTGCGGGGAATTGCAGGGGCCTTTAAATCTACTCCTTGTAACAAAGTTGCAGTTTTTTTGGAGCAGTGCCGCTGTCCTCGGGAGTTTCTTGTCTTTTTCAAAGCAGGGCAGTCCTCAGAGGATTCAGAGGTCGCTGGTCCCTTGGAAAGCATCGCTGGAGCAGGTTCTTTGGAAGGCAGGAGACAGGCCGGTAAGTCTGGGGCCAAGGCAGTTGGTGTCTTCTGGTCTTTCTCTGCAGGGGTCTTTCAGCTCGGCAGTCCTTCTTCTTGTAGTTGCAGGAATCTAACTCTTTAGGTTCAGGGAAGCCCTTAAATACTAAATGTAAGGGCGTGTTTAGGTCTGGGGGTTTAGTAGCCAATGGCTACTAGCCCTGAGGGTGGGTACACCCTCTTTGTGCCTCCTCCCAAGGGGAGGGGGTCACATCCCTAATCCTATTGGGGGAATCCTCCATCTGCAAGATGGAGGATTTCTAAAAGTTAGAGTCACCTCAGCTCAGGACACCTTAGGGGCTGTCCTGACTGGCCAGTGACTCCTCCTTGTTTTTCTCATTATCTCTCCTGGACTTGCCGCCAAAAGTGGGGGCTGGGTCCAGGAGGCGTGCATCTCCACTAGCTGGAGTGCCCTGGGGCATTGTAACACGAAGCTTGAGCCTTTGAAGCTCACTGCTAGGTGTTACAGTTCCTGCAGGGGGGAGGTGTGAAGCACCTCCACCCAGGGCAGGCTTTGTTTCTGTCCTCAGAGAGCACAAAGGCTCTCACCGCATGAGGTCAGACACTCGTCTCTCAGCAGCAGGCTGGCACAGACCAGTCAGTCCTGCACTGAACAATTGGGTAAAATACAGGGGGTATCTCTAAGATGCCCTCTGTGTGCATTTTTTAATAAATCCAACACTGGCATCAGTGTGGGTTTATTATTCTGAGAAGTTTGATACTAAACTTCCCAGTATTCAGTGTAGCCATTATGGAGCTGTGGAGTTCGTTTTTGACAGACTCCCAGCCCATATACTCTTATGGCTACCCTGCACTTACAATGTCTAAGGTTTTGCTTAGATACTGTAGGGGCATAGTGCTCATGCACATATGCCCTCACCTGTGGTATAGTGCACCCTGCCTTAGGGCTGTAAGGCCTACTAGAGGGGTGACTTACCTATGCCACAGGCAGTGGGAGGTTGGCATGGCACCCTGAGGGGAGTGCCATGTCGACTTAGTCATTTTCTCCCCATCAGCACACACAAGCTGGCAAGCAGTGTGTCTGTGCTGAGTGAGGGGTCCCTAGGGTGGCATAAGACATGCTGCAGCCCTTAGAGACCTTCCCTGGCATCAGGGCCCTTGGTACCAGGGGTACCAGTTACAAGGGACTTACCTAGGTGCCAGGGTTGTGCCAATTGTGGAAACAATGGTACATTTTAGGTGAAAGAACACTGGTGCTGGGGCCTGGTTAGCAGGGTCCCAGCACACTTCTCAGTCAAGTCAGCATCAGTATCAGGCAAAAAGTGGGGGGTAACTGCAACAGGGAGCCATTTCTTTACAGTCTTCATCTGTGTTCTTCATCTGTGCTCTTCTTTCTCCCCTGCACGCCAACCTGCGTGTTCTCTCTTCTTTCTTCATCTGTGTTCTTCATCTGTGTTTCTTCTTTCTCCTCTGCACCCCGACCTGCGTGTTCTCTCTTTTTCTGTGTCCTTCTTCTGTGTTCTTCATCTGTGTTCTTCATCTGTGCTCTTCTTTCTCCCCTGCACCCCGACCTGCGTGTTCTTTCTTCTTTCTTCACCTGTGTTCTTCATCTGTGTTTCTTCTTTCTCCTCTGCACCCCGACCTGCGTGTTCTTTCTTCTTTCTTCATCTGTGTTCTTCATCTGTGTTCTTCTTTCTCCCCTGCACCCCGACCTGCGTGTTCTCTCTTCTTCTGTGTCCTTCTTCTGTGTTCTTCATCTGTGTTCTTCATCTGTGTTCTTCTTTCTCCCCTGCACCCCGACCTGCATGTTCTTTCTTCTTTCTTCACCTGTGATCTTCATCTGTGTTTCTTCTTTCTCCTCTGCACCCCGACCTGCGTGTTCTTTCTTCTTTCTTCATCTGTGCTTAATCTTTCTTCTCTGCACCCCGTCCTGCGTGTTCTTCTCCTCCTCTGTACTTTTCTCTGCGTCTTCCTTCTCTTCCTCCGTGGTCTCCTCCCATCCTCTGGACGCTTCCCCTCTGCTTCTTAGGTCTCTCCTCTTCTGCCTGACTCCTCTCCTTGACCCTTCTCTCGTCTCTCCGGACTTTTCTCCTCCTCTTCTTGACTCCTCTCCCTTCTCTCTTGACTCTTCTCTCCTCTTCTTCTTTACCCTTCTTCTTGAATTTTCTCTCTTCTGGTCTTGACTCTTCTCTCTTCTGGTCTTGACTCTTCTCTCTTCTGTTCTTCGCTCTTCTCTCTTCTGTTCTTTACTCTTCTCTCTTCTGTTCTTCACTCTTCTCTCCTCTCCTCTTCTGTTCCTCCTTACTCCCCTCCTCTTCTGCTCTTCCATACTCCCCTCCACCTCTGTTCTTCCTTACTCCCCTCCACCTCTGTAACCCCTCCTCCCCTATCTTTTCTCCCCTCCCCTCTACCTGACCCCCCCACCCTCCGCTTTCCCACCGTCACCATCTGCTTGGCCCCGCCCCTCCCGCTCCCATTCGTCGTCCCCCTCCCGCCCCCTGCCCCCAGCTGACGCCTCCTACCCCCCTCCTCCCTCTTATGGCGGCCGCTGCGCGGCAGAGTTAGCAACCCTTGACCCAAGGGTAGGTCGCTCCCCCTGCCGCTGCAGCTCCACCAGCCCAGGCTCCAGACACCTCCCAGCAAGACCTGCTAAAAACAGTAAGTACTCCCCCCGCCCAGCCCCGCGCTACTCACCTCTCTTCCTGTACCTCTGTCTTCTGCCTTCCGCTCCCTCCTCCAACCTCTCTCCGCACCTCTGCTGTCCTTCTTCCCTTCGCTCTCTGCTCCTCTTCTGCAGCCCTCTTGCAGCGTGTTCTGCTCTTCCTTGGCCCGATCCTCTTCCTCACCGCATTCCCTTCCTGCTTCTTTCTTCATCCTTGATCTTCATCTGTGTTCTTCATCTATGCTCTTCTTTCTCCCCTGCACCCTGACCTGCGTGTTCTTTCTTCTTTCTTCATCTGTGTTCTTCATCTGTGTTTCTTCTTTCTCCTCTGCACCCCGACCTGCGTGTTCTCTCTTCTTCTGTGACCTTCCTCTGTGTTCTTCATCTGTGCTCTTCTTTCTCCCCTGCACCCCGAACTGCGTGTTCTTTCTTCTTTCTTCATCTGTGTTCTTCATCTGTGTTCTTCTTTCTCCCCTGCACCCCGACCTGCGTGTCCTCTCTTCTTCTGTGTCCTTCTTCTGTGTTCTTCATCTGTGTTCTTCATCTGTGTTCTTCTTTCTCCCCTGCACCCCGACCTGCGTGTTCTTTCTTCTTTCTTCACCTGTGCTCTTCATCTGTGTTTCTTCTTTCTCCTCTGCACCCCGACCTGCGTGTTCTTTCTTCTTTCTTCATCTGTGCTTCTTCTTTCTCCCCTGCACCCCGACCTGCGTGTCCTCTCTTCTTCTGTGTCCTTCTTCTGTGTTCTTCATCTGTGTTCTTCTTTCTCCCCTGCACCCCGACCTGCGTGTTCTTTCTTCTTTCTTCATCTGTGTTCTTCATCTGTGTTCTTCTTTCTCCCCTGCACCCCGACCTGCGTGTCCTCTCTTCTTCTGTGTCCTTCTTCTGTGTTCTTCATCTGTGTTCTTCATCTGTGTTCTTCTTTCTCCCCTGCACCCCGACCTGCGTGTTCTTTCTTCTTTCTGCACCTGTGTTCTTCATCTGTGTTTCTTCTTTCTCCTCTGCACCCTGACCTGCGTGTTCTTTCTTCTTTCTTCATCTGTGTTCTTCTTTCTCCCCTGCACCCCGACCTGCGTGTCCTCTCTTCTTCTGTGTCCTTCTTCTGTGTTCTTCATCTGTGTTCTTCATCTGTGTTCTTCTTTCTCCCCTGCACCCCGACCTGCGTGTTCTTTCTTCTTTCTTCACCTGTGCTCTTCATCTGTGTTTCTTCTTTCTCCTCTGCACCCCGACCTGCGTGTTCTTTCTTCTTTCTTCATCTGTGCTTCTTCTTTCTTCTCTGCACCCCGTCCTGCGTGTTCTTCTCCTCCTCTGTACTTTTCTCTGCGTGTTCCTTCTCTTCCTCCGTGGTCTCCTCCCATCTTCTGGACGCTTCCCCTCTGCTTCTCAGGTCTCTCCTCTTCTGCCTGACTCCTCTCCTTGACCCTTCTCTCGTCTCTCCGGACTCTTCTCCTCCTCTTCTTGACTCCTCTCCCTTCTCTCTTGACTCTTCTCTCCTCTTCTTCTTTACCCTTCTTCTTGACTCTTCTCTCTTCTGGTCTTGACTCTTCTCTCTTCTGGTCTTGACTCTTCTCTCTTCTGTTCTTCACTCTTCTCTCTTCTGTTCTTCACTCTTCTCTCTTCTGTTCTTCACTCTTCCTCCTCTCCTCTTCTGTTCTTCCTTACTCCCCTCCTCTTCTGCTCTTACATACTCCTCTCCACCTCTGTTCTTCCTTACTCCCCTCCACCTCTGTAACCCCCCCTCCCCTATCTTTTCTCCCCTCCCCTCTACCTGACCCCCCCCACCCTCCGCTTTCCCACCGCCACCACCTGCTCGGCCCCGCCCCTCCCGCTCCCATTCGTCGTCCCCTTCCCGCCCCCTGCCCCCAGCTGACCCCTCCTACCCCCCCTCCCTCTTATGGCGGCCGCTGCGCGGCAGAGTTAGCGACTCTTGACCCAAGGGTAGGTCGCTTCCCCTGCCGCTGCAGCTCCACCAGCCCAGGCTCCTGACACCTCCCAGCAAGACCTGCTAAAAACAGTAAGTACTCCCCCCGCCCAGCCCTGCGCTACTCACCTCTCTTCTCCTGTACCTCTGTCTTCTGCCTCCCGCTCCCTCGTCCAACCACTCTCCGCACCTCTGCTGTCCTTCCCTTCGCTCTCTGCTCCTCTTTTGCAGCCCTCTTGGTGCGTATTCTGCTCTTCCTCGGCCCGCTCCTCTTCCTCACCGCGTTCTCTTCCTGCTTCTTTCTTCATCCTTGGTCTTCATCTGTGTTCTTCATCTGTGCTCTTCTTTCTCCCCTGCACCCCGAACTGCGTGTTCTTTCTTCTTTCTTCATCTGTGTTCTTCATCTGTGTTTCTTCTTTCTCCTCTGCACCCCGACCTGCGTGTTCTCTCTTCTTCTGTGTCCTTCTTCTGTGTTCTTCATCTGTGTTCTTCATCTGTGCTCTTCTTTCTCCCCTGCACCCCGACCTGCGTGTTCTTTCTTCTTTCTTCACCTGTGTTCTTCATCTGTGTTTCTTCTTTCTCCTCTGCACCCCGACCTGCGTGTTCTTTCTTCTTTCTTCATCTGTGTTCTTCATCTGTGTTCTTCTTTCTTCCCTGCACCCCGACCTGCGTGTTCTCTCTTCTTCTGTGTCCTTCTTCTGTGTTCTTCATCTGTGTTCTTCATCTGTGTTCTTCTTTCTCCCCTGCACCCCGACCTGCGTGTTCTTTCTTCTTTCTTCACCTGTGTTCTTCATCTGTGTTTCTTTTTTCTCCTCTGCACCCCGACCTGCGTGTTCTTTCTTCTTTCTTCATCTGTGCTTCTTCTTTCTTCTCTGCACCCCGTCCTGCGTGTTCTTCTCCTCCTCTGTACTTTTCTCTGCGTGTTCCTTCTCTTCCTCCATGATCTCCTCCCATCTTCTGGACGCTTCCCCTCCGCTTCTCAGGTCTCTCCTCTTCTGCCTGACTCCTCTCCTTGACCCTTCTCTCGTCTCTCCGGACTCTTCTCCTCCTCTTCTTGACTCCTCTCCCTTCTCTCTTGACTCTTCTCACCTCTTCTTCTTTACCCTTCTTCTTGACTCTTCTCTCTTCTGGTCTTGACTCTTCTCTCTTCTGTTCTTCACTCTTCTCTCTTCTGTTCTTCACTCTTCTCTCTTCTGTTCTTCACTCTTCTCTCCTCTCCTCTTCTGTTCTTCCTTACTCCCCTCCTCTTCTGCTCTTCCATGCTCCTCTCCACCTCTGTTCTTCCTAACTCCCCTCCACCTCTGTAACCCCCCCTCCCCTATCTTTTCTCCCCTCCTCTCTACCTGACCCCCCCACCCTCCGCTTTCCCACCGCCACCACCTGCTCGGCCCCGCCCCTCCCGCTCCCATTCGTCGCCCCCCTCCCGCCCCCTGCCCCCAGCAGACCCCTCCTACCCCCCTCCTCCCTCTTATGGCGGCCGCTGCGCGGCAGAGTTAGCGACCCTTGACCCAAGGGTAGGTCGCTTCCCCTGCCGCTGCAGCTCCACCAGCCCAGGCTCCTGACACCTCCCAGCAAGACCTGCTAAAAACAGTAAGTACTCCCCCTGCCGAGCCCCTCGCCCAGCCCCGCGCTACTCACCTCTCTTCTCCTGTACCTCTGTCTTCTGCCTTCCGCTCCCTCCTCCAACCTCTCTCCGCACCTCTCCTGTCCTTCTTCCCTTAGCTCTCTGCTCCTCTTCTGCAGCCCTCTTGCTGCGTGTTCTGCTCTTCCTCGGCCCCGCTCCTCTTCCTCACCGCGTTCTCTTCCTGCTTCTTTCTTCATCCTTGGTCTTCATCTGTGTTCTTCATCTGTGCTCTTCTTTCTCCCCTGCACCCCGAACTGCGTGTTCTTTCTTCTTTCTTCATCTGTGTGTGTTCTTCATCTGTGTTTCTTCTTTCTCCTCTGCACCCCGACCTGCGTGTTCTCTCTTCTTCTGTGTCCTTCTTCTGTGTTCTTAATCTGTGTTCTTCATCTGTGCTCTTCTTTCTCCCCTGCACCCCGACCTGCGCGTTCTTTCCTCTTTCTTCACCTGTGTTCTTCATCTGTGTTTCTTCTTTCTCCTCTGCACCCCGACCTGCGTGTTCCTTCTTTTTTCTTCATCTGTGCTTCTTCTTTCTTCTCTGCACCCCGTCCTGCGTGTTCTTCTCCTCCTCTGTACTTTTCTCTGCGTGTTCCTTCTCTTCCTCCGTGGTCTCCTCCCATCTTCTGGACTCTTCCCCTCTGCTTCTCAGGTCTCTCCTCTTCTGCATGACTCCTCTCCTTGACCCTTCTCTCGTCTCTCCGGACTCTTCTCCTCCTCTTCTTGACTCCTCTCCCTTCTCTCTTGACTCTTCTCTCCTCTTCTTCTTTACCCTTCTTCTTGACTCTTCTCTCTTCTCTCTTCTGGTCTTGACTCTTCTCTCTTCTGGTCTTGACTCTTCTCTCTTCTGTTCTTCACTCTTCACTCTTCTCTCTTCTGTTCTTCACTCTTCTCTCTTCTGTTCTTCACTCTTCTCTCCTCTCCTCTTCTGTTCTTCCTTACTCCCCTCCTCTTCTGCTCTTCCATACTCCCCTCCAGCTCTGTTCTTCCTTACTCCCCTCCACCTCTGTAACCCCCCCGTCCCCTATCTTTTCTCCCCTCCCTTCTACCTGACCCCCCACCCTCCGCTTTCCCGCCGCCACCTCCTGCTCGGCCCGCCCCCCGCTCCCATTCGTCGTCCCCCTCCTGCCCCCCACCCCCAGCTGACCTCTCCTCCCCCCTCCTCCCTCTTATGGCGGCCACTGCGCGGCAGAGTTAGCGACCCTTGACCCAAGGGTAGGTCGCTCCCCCTGCCGCTGCAGCTCCACCAGCCCAGGCTCCTGACACCTCCCAGCAAGACCTGCTAAAAACAGTAAGTACTCCCCCCGCCCAGCCCCGCGCTACTCACCTCTCTTCTCCTGTACCTCTGTCTTCTGCCTTCCGCTCCCTCCTCCAACCTCTCACCGCACCTCTGCTGTCCTTCTTCCCTTCGCTCTCTGCTCCTCTTCTGCAGCCCTCTTGCTGCGTGATTTGCTCTTCCTCGGCCCCGCTCCTCTTCCTCACTGCGTTCTCTTCCTGCTTCTTTCTTCATCCTTGGTCTTCATCTGTGTTCTTCATCTGTGCTCTTCTTTCTCCCCTGCACCCCGACCTGCATGTTCTTTCTTCTTTCTTCATCTGTGTTCTTCATCTGTGTTTCTTCTTTCTCCTCTGCACCCCGACCTGCATGTTCTCTCTTCTTCTGTGTCCTTCTTCTGTGTTCTTCATCTGTGTTCTTCATCTGTGCTCTTCTTTATCCCCTACACCCCGACCTGCGTGTTCTTTCTTCTTTCTTTACCTGTGTTCTTCATCTGTGTTTCTTCTTTCTCCTCTGCACCCCGACCTGAGTGTTCTTTCTTCTTTCTTCATCTGTGTTCTTCATCTGTGTTCTTCTTTCTCCCCTGCACCCCGACCTGCGTGTTCTCTCTTCTTCTGTGTCCTTCTTCTGTGTTCTTCATCTGTGTTCTTCATCTGTGTTCTTCTTTCTCCCCTGCACCCCGACCTGCGTGTTCTTTCTTCTTTCTTCATCTGTGTTCTTCATCTGTGTTTCTTCTTTCTCCTCTGCACCCTGACCTGCGTGTTCTTTCTTCTTTCTTCATCTGTGCTTCTTCTTTCTTCTCTGCACCCTGTCCTGCGTGTTCTTCTCCTCCTCTGTACTTTTCTCTGCGTGTTCCTTCTCTTCCTCCGTGGTCTCCTCCCATCTTCTGGACGCTTCCCCTCTGCTTCTCAGGTCTCTCCTCTTCTGCCTGACTCCTCTCCTTGACCCTTCTTTTGTCTCTCCGGACTCTTCTCCTCCTCTTCTTGACTCCTCTCCCTTCTCTTTTGACTCTTCTCTCCTCTTCTTCTTTACCCTTCTTCTTAACTCTTCTCTCTTCTGGTCTTGACTCTTCTCTCTTCTGGTCTTGACTCTTCTCTCTTCTGTTTTTCACTCTTCTTTCTTCTGTTCTTCACTCTTCTCTCTTCTGTTCTTCACTCTTCTCTCTTCTGTTCTTCACTCTTCTCTCCTCTCCTCTTCTGTTCTTCCTTACTCCCCTCCTCTTCTGCTCTTCCATACTCCACTCCACCTCTGTTCTTCCTTACTCCCCTCCACCTCTGTAACCCCCCCTCCCCTATCTTTTCTCCCCTCCCCTCTACCTGACCCCCCCACCCTCCGCTTTCCCGCCGCCACAACTTGCTCAGCCCCGTCCCCCCGCTTCCATTCGTCGCCCCCCTCCTGCCCCCCGCCCCCAGCTGACCCCTCCTCCCCCCTCCTCCCTCTTATGGCGGCCGCTGCACGGCAGAGTTAGCGACCCTTGACCCAAGGGTAGGTCGCGCCCCCTGCCGCTGCAGGTCCACCAGCCCAGGCTCCTGACACCTCCCAGCAAGACCTGCTAAAAACAGTAAGTACTCCCCCCCCCAGCCCCGCGCTACTCACCTCTCTTCTCCTGTACCTCTGTCTTCTGCCTTCCGCTCCCTCCTCCAACCTCTCACCGCACCTCTGCTGTCCTTCTTCCCTTCGCTCTCTGCTCCTCTTCTGCAGCCCTCTTGCTGCGTGATCTGCTCTTCCTCGGCCCCGCTCCTCTTCCTCACTGCGTTCTCTTCCTGCTTCTTTCTTCATCCTTGGTCTTCATCTGTGTTCTTCTTCTGTGCTCTTCTTGCTCCCCTGCACCCCGACCTGCGTGTTCTTTCTTCTTTCTTCATCTGTGTTCTTCATCTTTGTTTCTTCTTTCTCCTCTGCACCCCGACCTGCGTGTTCTTTCTTCTGTCTTCATCTGTGTTCTTCATCTGTGTTCTTCTTTCTCCCCTGCACCCCGACCTGCGTGTTCTCTCTTCTTCTATGTCCTTCTTCTGTGTTCTTCAACTGTGTTCTTCATCTGTGTTCTTCTTTCTCCCCTGCACCCGACCTGCGTGTTCTTTCTTCTTTCTTCACCTGTGTTCTTCATCTGTGTTTCTTCTTTCTCCTATGCACCCCGACCTGCGTGTTCTTTCTTCTTTCTTCATCTGTGCTTCTTCTTTCTTCTCTGCACCCCGTCCTGCATGTTCCTCTCCTCCTCTGTACTTTTCTCTGCGTGTTCCTTCTCTTCCTCCGTGGTCTCCTCCCATCTTCTGGACGCTTCCCCTCTGCGTCTCCGGTCTCTCCTCTTCTGCCTGACTCCTCTCCTTGACCCTTCTCTCGTCTCCCCGGACTCTTCTCCTCCTCTTCTTGACTCTTCTCCCTTCTCTCTTGACTCTTCTCTCCTCTTCTTCTTTACCCTTCTTCTTGACTCTTCTCTCTTCTGCTCTTGACTCTTCTCTCTTCTGGTCTTGACTCTTCTCTCTTCTGTTCTTCACTCTTCTCTCTTCTGTTCTTCACTCTTCTCTCTTCTGTTCTTCACTCTTCTCTCCTCTACTCTTCTGTTCCTCCTTACTCCCCTCCTCTTCTGCTCTTCCATACTCCCGTCCACCTCTGTTCTTCCTTACTCCCCTCCACTTCTGTAACCCCCCCGACCCTATCTTTTCTCCCCTCCCCTCTACCTGACCCCCCCACCCTCCGCTTTCCCGCCGCCACCTCCTGCTCGGCCCCGCTCCCATTCGTCGCCCCCCTCCCACCCCCAGCTGACCTCTCCTCCTCCCCTCCTCCCTCTTATGGCGGCCGCTGCGCGGCAGAGTTAGCGACCCTTGACCCAAGGGTAGGTCGCTCCCCCTGCCGCTGCAGCTCCACCAGCCCAGGTTCCTGACACCTCCCAGCAAGACCTGCTAAAAACAGTAAGTACTCCCCCCGCCCAGCCCCTCGCCCAGCCCCTCGCCCAGCCCCGCGCTACTCACCTCTCTTCTCCTGTACCTCTGTCTTCTGCCTTCCGCTCCCTCCTCCAACCTCTCTACGCACCTCTGCTGTCCTTCTTCCCTTCGCTCTCTGCTCCTCTTCTGCAGCCCTCTTGCTGCGTGTTGTGCTCTTCCTCGGCCCGCTCCTTTTCCTCACTGCGTTCTCTTCCTGCTTCTTTCTTCATCCTTGGTCTTCATCTGTGTTCTTCATCTGTGCTCTTCTTTCTCCCCTGCACCCCAACCTGCGTGTTCTTTCTTCTTTCTTCATCTGTGTTCTTCATCTGTGTTTCTTCTTTCTCCTCTGCACCCCGACCTGCGTGTTCTCTCTTCTTCTGTGTCCTTCTTCTGTGTTCTTCATCTGTGTTCTTCATCTGTGCTCTTCTTTCTCCCCTGCACCCCGACCTGCGTGTTCTTTCTTCACCTGTGTTCTTCATCTGTGTTTCTTGTTTCTCCTCTGCACCCCGACCTGCGTGTCCTTTCTACTTTCTTCATCTGTGTTCTTCTTTCTCCCTGGCACCCCGACCTGCGTGTTCTCTCTTCTTCTGTGTCCTTCTTCTGTGTTCTTCATCTGTGTTCTTCATCTGTGTTCTTCTTTCTCCCCTGCACCCCGACCTGCGTGTTCTTTCTTCTTTCTTCACCTGTGTTCTTCATCTGTGTTTCTTCTTTCTCCTCTGCACCCCGACCTGCGTTTTCTTTCTTCTTTCTTCATCTATGCTTCTTCATTCTTCTCTGCACCCCGTCCTGCGTGTTCTTCTCCTCCTCTATACTTTTCTCTGCGTGTTCCTTTTCTTCCTCCTTGGTCTCCTCCCATCTTCTGGACGCTTCCCCTCTGCTTCTCAGGTCTCTCCTCTTCTGCCTGACTCCTCTCCTTGACCCTTCTCTCGTCTCTCCGGACTCTTCTCCTCCTCTTCTTGACTCCTCTCCCTTCTCTCTTGACTCTTCTCTCCTCTTCTTCTTTACCCTTCTTCTTGACTCTTCTCTCTTCTGGTCTTGACTCTTCTCTCTTCTGGTCTTGACTCTTCTCTCTTCTGTTCTTCACTCTTCTCTCTTCTGTTCTTCACTCTTCTCTCTTCTGTTCTTCACTCTTCTCTCCTCTCCTCTTCTGTTCTTCCTTACTCCCCTCCTCTTCTGCTCTTCCATACTCCCCTCCACCTCTGTTCTTCCTTATTCCCCTCCACCTCTGTAACCCCCCTCCCCTCTACCTGACTCCCCCACCTTCCGCTTTCCCACCGCCACCTTCTGCTCGGCCCTGCCACCCCCCGCTCCCATTCGTCGCCCCCCTCCCGGCCCCCGCCCCCCACCCCCAGCTGACCCCTCTTCCCTGTTATGGCGCCGCTGTGCGGCCGCACGCAGCAGGCGCGCCGTTGGCGGGCCCAAGGCGCACCAAAGGCAAGCCCGTCCACGCCTTGACCGCGCCCAGCCCCACGACCCCTATCCCCCAGCACTCCCAAACCCCGCAGCACCACTACTACCCCAACACCCTCCACGCCCTCAACCCGGGGCGCTCCAGCACATGCTTCCTAGCCAACCCGAAACGTACCCACGGACCCTTCGCATGCCACACCTGCAAACTCACCTTCCACCGCGAAACCACCCCGGCCGCCAGCCCACGCAACAACAACCACCTCAAATGCATCCTGATCAACGCACGCTCCGTCCACAAGCACGCCATTGAACTATGGGACCTCCTGGACTCCACCGCACCGGACGTCGCCTTCATCACTGAGACCTGGATGATCGCCTCTTCGGCCCCCGACATCGCCATAGCCATCCCCGACGGCTACAAGATCTCCAGGAGAGACCGCACCAACCAAGTCGGTGGAGGAATCGCCATCGTCTTCAAGGACTCCATCAACGTCACCACCTCCACAGAAGACACCCCCCTCACCGCCGAAAACCTACACTTCCAGATCCACACAGACCCCAGGACCACCCTCAGAGGAACTCTCATCTACAGACCCTCTGGTCCTTGCGCCCTCTTCAGCGACTCTATCACTGACTTTGTCTCCCCGCACGCCCTTGCCTCGCCGGACTACATCCTCCTCGGTGACCTCAACTTCCACCTGGAACAGAACAACGACCCCAACACCACCTCCCTGCTCGCCAACCTCGCCAACCTCGGTCTCAAGCAACTGGTGAACACCCCACCCACATCGCCGGACACACGCTCGACCCCATCTTCTCCGCCAGCAACCATGTATCCTTCAGCCACTCTTCCGTTATACACTGGTCCGACCACAGATGTGTCCACTTCACCTTCCGACGCGAGACGCGCCACCTCCGCACACAATCCATCCCATGCCGACATTGGAACAAAATCCCCACGGAACAGCTTCTCTCCACTCCCAGCGACAACCAACCCACCTTCTCCACCGACCCCAACGACGCAGCCCTCAGCCTCACGCACTGGATCACCAACTGCGTAGGCAACCTTGCTCCCCTCAGACGCCTCCCAAGACAGACCAACACCAAGAAACCTCTCTGGTTCACAGACACCCTCAAGGAATCTAAAAAAACCTGCTGCACCCTCGAGAAAGCCTGGCGCAAGGACCACACCGCAGATAACATGTCTGCCCTCAAGAACGCCACCCGCGAACACCACCAACTGATCCGCGCCACCAAAAGAAACTCCTTCACAGACAGACTGGACAAGAACACTCACAACAGCAAAGAACTCTTCAACATTGTCAAAGAGCTCTCCAACCCTAACGGCAACGCCATCATGCCCTCACAAGACCTCTGCAACTCCCTCGCCACCTTCTTCCATCGTAAGATCACCGACCTACACGACAGCTTTGGACACCAGACCCAGCCAACCACCACAGAACCTACAACCCCAGCCATCACCCTCAACGCCTGGACTCACATCAACACGGAAGAGACCAAAGCCACCATGAACTCCATCCACTCCGGTGCCCCCTCGGACCCCTGCCCACACTTCATGTTCAACAAAGCCGACGACATCATCGTCCCTCATCTCCAGACCATCATCAACAGCTCGTTTGCTTCTGCCACCTTCCCCGAGAGCTGGAAACACGCAGAAGTCAACGCCCTACTGAAGAAACCTACGGCGGACCGCAGCAACCTGAAGAACTTCCGCCCCATCTCGCTCCTCCCCTTCCCCGCCAAAGTCATAGAGAAGACCGTCAACAAGCAACTTACCAACTTCCTGGAAGACAGCAACCTACTCGACCCCTCTCAGTCCGGATTCCGAGCCAATCACAGCACAGAAACCGCCCTCATCTCAGTCACAGACGACATCAGAACTCTGATGGACAACGGAGAAACAGTCGCCCTCATCCACCTCGACCTCTCGGCTTCCTTCGACACCGTCTGCCACCGAACCCTAATATCCCGCCTCCGCTCCACCGGGATCCAAGCACAGGCCCTGGACTGGATCACCTCCTTCCTCTCCAACCGCTCCCAAAGAGTCTACCTCCCACCTTTCCGCTCAGACCCCACCGAGATCATCTGCGGCGTCCCACAAGGCTCCTTGCTCAGCCCGACTCTCTTCAATGTCTACATGAGCCTCCTCGCCGACATCGTACGCAAACAAAACATCAACATCTCCTCCTACGCCGACGACACCCAGCTGATACTTTCCCTCACCAAGGACCCCACCAGCGCCAAGACCAACCTGCAAGATGGAATGAGAGACGTCGCAGAATGGATGAAACTCAGCCGTCTGAAACTGAACTCAGACAAAACGGAAGTTCTCATCCTCAGAAACACCCCGTCCGCCTGGGACGACTCCTGGTGGCCCACGGCCCTTGGCACCGCACCTACCCCCTCAGACCACGCACGCAACCTCGGATTCATCCTGGACCCTCTTCTCACCATGACCAAACAAGTCAACGCCGTATCATCCTCCTGCTTCCTCACCCTCCGCATGCTCCAAAAGATCTTCCGTTGATCCCCGCCGACACCAGAAAGACCGTAACCCACGCCCTCGTCACGAGCCGCCTGGACTACGGCAACACCCTATACGCAGGAACCACGGCTAAACTCCAGACACGCCTGCAGCGAATTCAAAACGCCTCCGCCCGCCTCGTCCTCGACATACCCCGCAACAGCCACATCTCCGCCCACCTGTGTCACGGTTTTCACTGGGCTTACCGTCGAAGTTGATGAGGGTTGGGGAACGACCCTGGTTCCGGCAGGTTCTGCTCTGGCCGAGGTAGGGGCAACCCCTTCCGGTAGCCACGGTGCTGTTTGACAATAGCAAGCCACTACAGTCCGTTCCCTCCAAAAGGAGTCCCAGAGGAAAAACCCAATAGGGTAAAAAACCTCCAACAGGAACTCCCTGAAACAGAAGGAGGACACCAAGGCGTTAGAACTGAAGATCCAAGGGTACAGGAAGACTGGAGAGGCAGACAGGTCAGGAAATACTGGATTCACAAGAAGAAACCAGCCGGAGCGTGACTACCACCAAAGGAGTGTTGCAACGCAATGAACAAGCAGCTGAATTCCCCTTATATACCCCTAGACAGGAAGTAGAAACACCACCATCTTGGATTGGGGAAAAGAGTATAATAGTGAATAAGGCACATGCGTCCAAACAGAGAGAAACAATGCATGCTGGGAAGAGAGGAAGTGGGCAGCATGCTGGGAAAGGGAAAAGGCAGGCATAAAAACGTCACCATGTGCAGGTATTCGGCTTTTGCCTGTAAATACTGGTAAGTGGTGAAGCAGAAGTTCATGCAGAATAGTCTGAATGTAAAGCGCACTAAATGCGTTATGCGCGGCAGGTCTGAAACCCAGTCGGGTTCTCAAGTCCCGCCGGGTCTGCCCTTGCGGCAGAAACGAAAGAAGGGGGCGCGGCGAGTGCCGCGACCCCTGCCCAGACTCGGGGCTTCTCCCACGGCCTGTCTGCAAGCCGCGGCTTTTCCCGCGGCTTGCACACAGGCCGCGGTATTAAACAAATGTCGCGCCGCGGCGACCTGAGCCTGCGGCCGCAGCCGCGGCCGCTACAGCAGCCGCGCCGTGACAGTAGGTCCCCCCCCGAGGCCCCAGGTTTGTGAGGGAAGAGTCGAAAAAAGCGACGGACCAAAAGAGGGGCATGAACTGAAGGGGCATCCTCCCAGGAACACTCACTTATAGAGTAGCCTTTCCAATGAATAAGATATTGGAGGCGCCCATGGAAAAACCGAGAGTCACAGATTTCCTGGACCTCGTACTCGGGCACATTATCAACCAACAGAGGGGGAGGACAGGAGAATTGTCTGTGAAAAGGATCAGGAAGGTAAGGTTTAAGTTGAGAGACATGGAATACAGGGTGTATCTTCCAAGTCCGGGGCAGGCGAAGACGCACAGACACTGGGTTAATCTTTTTGAGAATCAGGAAGGGACCGTAAAAACAGGGTTTGAATTTGTTCTGAGTGAGTCGGAGAGGTAGGAATCTAGAGGAGAGCCAAACTTTATCATGGACCTGATATTGAGGAGCCGCACAACGTCTCCTATCTGCTATCCTTTTCATGCGGGACTTAGTGGCCACAAGGTTGGAATGGATAACACGTTGGACACCCCGTAGCTGTCGAACATAGGAGGATATGGCAGGAAGATTGGAAGTATCTTTCAGGGGAGTTGGAAAGGCCTTGGGATGGAAACCGTAGGAGCCATAGAAAGGGGAGACCTTCGAGGCACTGTGCATGGAGTTGTTATAGGAGAATTCTGCAAGCGGTAAATAAGTAGCCCAATTACTCTGCGTAGAATTGCAGAAGCTACGTAAATATTGTTCGAGGCCTTGATTGAGTCGTTCCGTCTGTCCGTTAGTTTGAGGATGGAACCCTGATGATAAGGCCACTTTGATTCCCAAGGTCTAACAGAATTGATTCCAGAATCGGGAGATATATTGAGTACCCTATCTGATATAATGACCTTTGGTAATCCATGAAGTCGAAAGATTTCTTGTGTAAAGATTTGACCTAAATCTTTTGCCGTTGGCAACTTTGTTAAGGACGTGAAATGAGCCATTTTAGTGAAGGAGTCCACGGTTACTATTATTACGTGATTTCCCATTGAAGAGGGTAATGAGCACATGAAATCTGTGGAGATGGTGTGCCATGGACCTGGGGGAACTGGTAGTGGGTGAAGTAACCCTACTGGTTTAGTACGGGGTGTCTTGGCTTGAGCACATATAGGACAGGATGATACATATTCTTCCATATCTGTCTTGAAGGTTGGCCACCAGAAGGAGCGAAGCAGAAGTTCTCGAGTAGCTTTCATTCCTCGACGACCTGGGATGGGGGAATCATGGCACATACGTAAGGCTTCAATCTGTGCTCGTTTAGTGGGTAAGAACAGGGCCTTATCATGATAGTAATACCCTTGCTCTACATGAAGTTGCGGCCGCAACTTATTCAATTCTGTGTCTTCTAGACGGGCGTATTCAGACCTGACTTGGTCTAAAAAAGTCTGTACTAAACCAATGATTTTGTTATTGTCAAATAGGTTCTGAGCCGGAGAATCACTGCACTCAGGGTAACGTCGGGACAAGGCATCCGCCAGGATGTTCTGAGAACCAGGGATGTATGTGATATAAAAGTCATATTGGCTAAAAAAGAAAGCCCATCGAGCCTGCCGGCTATTCTGACACTGAAAGTTTCTTAGGCACTGTAGATTTCTGTGGTCTGTCCAGGCTTCAAAGGGTTCTTTCGAGCCCATCAGAAAGTGTCTCCATTCTGTGCATGCGGTCTTTAAGGCGAGTAATTCACGTTCTAGCACGGAATAGTTCCGTTCTGAGTTGGATAAGATATGGGAAAGGTAGAATACTGGGAGCTCTAAATCATCATCGTCTTGTCTTTGCAGTAAGGCAGCCCCAATGGCTCTTTCGGATGCATCTGCGACCACAATGAATTGCTTGCTGGTGTCTGGGTGCCGTAGAATAGGGGCTTGGATAAAGGCTTTCTTTAAGTCTTGAAAGGCTAACTCTGCATCTTGTGTCCAACAAAAGCCCTTTCTTAGATGGTCTTTCTTGAGGGTTTGAGTACTATAGCTGGTTCTCTGTGCAAAGTCTGCTATAAATTGTCGATAAAAATTGGCTAATCCCAAAAAACACTGAGGTGGTCATTCCAACCTCAGCGGTAAAAGGCGCTTACCGCCGTGCAGAAGACCGCCATAACACCGCCGCGGTCCCCCATAACACCGCCGCGGCCGCGGTAAACCGCCACTGTCATTCTGACCCACAACAGGCAAACTGCCAAAATACAGACATCCACAAAAGTCCGCCACACCAAAGGGCAGCGAGAAACTGGCGATGACCAAACCTCCACCGTCACGCCAACAGAAATACGCCCACACTATCACGACACACGAATCCACGCGGCGGTCTTTCAACCGCGGTATTCCATTGGCGGTACACACCGCCGCGCTCAAAAAACACACACACTTACAAAATACAACCACATTGGACAATTCAAAATACACACACCTGAGACACATAAACACACCACTCCCACACACCCAATTAAATATAAAATACACACCCACATCACCCACAAACCTCCACTCCTAGAGATTCGGGAACACGCACCGAGAAAAGACATCCGAGCACCCAGACGCGGAATTCACTGTCACCCAGCAATATTTGCACGCACTTCACACAACACAACAATACACATCACCACACTTAGCACCACACAATCCACCCTACACATCACCCACACCACCCCATGGCACCGCAAAGACACCCCAGGTTCTCTGATGATGAACTCAGGGTCATGGTGGAGGAAATTGTACGAGTAGAGCCCCAGCTGTTCGGGGCACAGGTGCAGTACACCACCATTGCCAGGAAGATGGAGCTATGGAGCAGAATAGTGGACAGGGTCAACGCTTTGGGACAGCACCCAAGAAATCGGGACGACATCAGGAAGAGGTGGAACGACCTACGGGGGAAGGTGCGTTCCATGGTATCCAGGCACAACATCGCGGTGCAGAAGACTGGCAGCGGACCCCCACCTCCTCCCCCAGAATTTACAACATGGGAGGAGCAAGTCTTGAACATCCTGCATCCTGAGGGCCTCGCAGGAGTAGGCGGAGGAATGGACTCTGGTAAGGCAAATCTTAACTACTTCTTCCCCCCACCCCACCTGCATGCCAACTCATACCCCCACCCTCACCCTCACCCCCATCACATCCTACTCCTTGCAACTGTCTCACCATCACAACCCACCCATCCCAACACCTAGCCCTGCATGCGTCCACAAAGCATGGACACCCATCACCTAAGCATGCCCACTGCACATACACATACAACCCCCCCCCCAACCACCGTCACAACAGCCCGCACAAAGGAATGCCAGCACTGGGGTACACGGGCACCCACCCATTGCACGCTATGACACACACAGAAGCAATAACCATACTTTTATACCCCTGCAGGACCCGAACGCCACGTCACCGCGCAGGAGGGTCCACAAATGTCCACTCCACCCCCAGAAGAGGCCCACAGTGAGGACAGCAGCTCTGTCTCCCTGGATCTAGATGACCAGCCCGGTCCATCGGGGACCTCGGGACAGTCGGTTCCCCTCACCACCCAACAACAACAGGGACCTGGGGGCAGTGGTAGTGGGCACACGGTCTAGGGGACAGAGGCCCAGGGAAACAGGAGAACTGGGACGGCTGCTGTGCGACAGGGGGGGACAGGCCCAGGGAACCCACTCTCCACGAGGCCCTCTCCTCCATCATGGGAGCATACCACCGCTCCCAGGAGACGATGGCGATGGTCCTGGCCAGGTTTCAGGAGATCCAGCTTCTGCAGGAGCAACAGTATATGGGGTTCAGGGAGGAACTAAGAAACATCAGTTCCGCCATGGGTACCATCGTAGTGGCCCTGAATGAGGTAGTCACGACATTGCGGGACACTGTGGCACCTCAAAGGGCCCCTGACACTAGCATGCACCAAGAACTGCCTACCACCTCCGCCGGCGCTAGTGGACAGGAGGCCCCGACACAAGACCAACAGGCCACCAGAACCCCACCCCCTGCAGAAGGAAAACCACCCCGCAATCGGGCCCTGAGATCCAGGAAGAAGACAGAACCCCGCCAGCAAAGGATACCGCCCTGATTGTCATCCCACTGTCCCACATTGTCACCCTGTCCAACCTTAAACTGCCCCTGCTCCACTTCCCACAGGCATTTGGACAATGCACCTGTGAAACTGATAGTCTGGACTCTGCCATGGACAATCCTCCACCATCACCACTCACCGATTTGCAACCACCCATCCAATTTAGAGCACTTTAATAAAAACACTTATTGCACAAAACAATCTGGAGTCTGGCTGTGATTTAGAACAAATGTATTAGACATGACCGTGCCAAAATGTTCATTCACATTGTGATGCTAACAAACCACTGTCACACAGCTGTAGTCCATGGGGAAACAAAGCAGATGGCACGCAGTGGGGCCCACATCTCTGAAAACGGAAGGGAAAGTCCCAACACAGTTACCATACACTGGGGGAAAAAGTCAGACAGTAGAGAGGTAGGAGTCATTAAGTAAATGTAATATGCCAGTGTCTACTCTTACCTGTGTGTCACTGAAAATACTGCTGTATTACTGTGTTCCTGTTCTCTATGTCGTCCTCTTCGGTTTCCTCCTCTTCACTCTCCACAGGCTCCACAGCTGCTACAACACCACCATCTGGACCATCCTCCTGCAGAAAAGGCACCTGGCGGCGCAAAGCCAGGTTGTGAAGCATACAGCAGGCCACGATGATCTGGCACACCTTCTTTGGTGAGTACATTAGGGATCCACCTGTCATATGGAGGCACTTTAACCTGGCCTTCAGGAGGCCAAAGGTTCGCTCGATCACCCTCCTAGTCCGCCCATGGGCCTCATTGTACCGTTCCTCTGCCCTTGTCCTGGGATTCCTCACTGGGGTCAGTAGCCAGGACAGGTTGGGGTAACCAGATTCCCCTAATAGCCACACCCGGTGCCTCTGGAGTTGACCCATCACATACGGGATGCTGCTATTCCGCAGGATGTAGGCGTCATGCACTGACCCAGGGAACTTGGCATTAACATGGGAGATGTACTGGTCAGCCAAACACACCATCTGTACATTCATGGAATGATAACTCTTCCGGTTCCTGTACACCTGTTGAGTCCTGCTGGGGGGGACCAAAGCAACATGTGTCCCATCAATGGCACCTATGATGTTGGGGATATGTCCAAGGGCATAGAAATCACCCTTCACTGTAGGCAAATCCCCCACCTCAGGGAAAACGATGTAGCTCCGCATGTGTTTCAGCAGGGCAGACAACACTCTGGACAACACCTTGGAAAACATAGGCTGGGACATCCCTGATGATATGGCCACTGTTGTTTGAAATGACCCACTTGCTAAGAAATGGAGTACTGACAGCACCTGCACTAGAGGGGGGATCCCTGTGGGCTGGAGGATGGGTGACATCAGGTCTGTCTCCAGCTGGGCACACAGTTCCTGTATAGTGGCTCGGTCAAGCCTGTATGTCAGTATGACATGTCGTTCCTTCATTGTCGACAGGTCCACCAGCGGTCTGTACACAGGAAGATTCCTCCATCTCCTCGCATGTCCCAGCGGACGGTGCCTATGAAGGACAACAGCGAGCACAGAGTCAAGCAACCCACAGGTACGTAGCCACAGCTTGCACAGAACACGATTCCCAATGCATTGAATGGCTTGTATGAGTGTTGGTGCATGGCCTAGGTATGTGTGACGCAGTTGGTAATTAGGCCATGTGGGCCCTTGAAATGGCGGCTGCCTGACCTGTGAAGTGCGACAGTGGGATGTGAGGTCAATGCGCTGGCGTGGCACACCGCGGCGGTCGAAGACCGCGGCGCTAAGCCGCATTGGTTAACATTGAACCCTATGGGTTTCAGGAGCCAATGACGATGTGCGCCGGCGGTCGCGGTACGCACCGCCGCGGTACGCACCGCCGGGGGCGTGACCGCCATTTTCTATCTGCTTAATCACTCGATACCTGATCTTCCACAGGAGAGGACCTACACTGCAAGTGCTGCTGTGACCTCGGTCTGGAAGAGACAATGGCTCATGCGACTGGGGAAAGGTCCCCTGCCTTCACAGCAGAGGATTTGGAGAAAATTGTGGATGGGGTCCTCCCCCAGTATGCGCTACTCTACGGTCCTCCAGACCAACAGGTAAGTACACTGGGACCATGCTTAGTGGGCAATGCCTGGGTTGAGTGGGGTGGATGAAAGATGGTGGGGAGGGGAGCGATTGAGGCATGCATCAAACGACAGATGAGAGCATGTGCCACATGGCAAGGGTGGGGATGGGGGGCCACTCCCATCGAGCATGCAGAAGGTGATGACAATTTTTCTCTCCCTGTACATGTCACATAGGTCAGCGCCCACCAGAAAGTCGCGATTTGGCGTGCCATCGCCAAGGACGTCCGGACCCTGGGGGTCCACAACAGACGGGGCACCCACTGCCGGAAGAGGTGGGAGGACATCCGGCGCTGGAGCAGGAAGACGGTGGAGGCTCAGCTGGGGATGGCCTCCCATCGTAGGAGGGGTGCCAGTCGTCATTTGACCCCCCTGATGTCCCGGATCCTGGCAGTGGCCTACCCCGATTTGGATGGGCGCGTGAGGACATCACAGCAGACACAAGGGGGTGAGTACAAATACATTCTGCTGACTTTGCGCGCAGTGGAGGTGTCTGGGTGGGGGAGGAGGGCTGTGGGTATCCCTAGGCCAGGGCGATTTCTGTAGGCTAGGCCCCTCCGTAAGGCATGGCCCTGTGCCCCCGCCCCCCACCTCTGTAGGGTGCCAAGTACAGGTATCCATGGCCCTGTGTCATCTATGTGTGCAGTTGTCGTCCATAGGCTTGTAGGCCATGTCCCACGGATTGCGTAGTGGACCCCAAGTGCGCGGCGTAGTGCAGGGGGCTTCTGTGTCTGTCTTGTCCGCCAACGGTAGCGGTAATCCATGCACTCAACATGTCTTTATTTCTCTTCCCCCCCTTTTTTGTGGTCTTCCTGTTCATGTGTGCATTAGCATCATCAGGCGGAGGAGAAGTGGCATCGGAGCACGAGGGAGCTGCATCTCACATGGCCATGGCGGGCCATGCAACTGACTCGGATTTCACCAGTGAGACGGAGGGCGAGGGGAGCTCCACAGCGGGGATTCGTGCTGATATCAGTGATAGGGACTCGTCCTCTGAAGGGAGCTCCCTTGTGGTGGTGGCAACATCCGTGCCCCCCGCAACAACAGGTACAGCCGCCACCCAGCGCACCAGCACCGCCCTCCCAGCAGCCCCTCAGCGTTTGCCCCGTGCCCGCTCACCCAGGAAGGCGGGCATCTCCTTCGCCCCAGGCACCTCAGGCCCTGCCCCTGTCGCCCCTGCTGCCCTCAGTGAGGAGGTCATTGACCTCCTGAGGACCATCATTGTTGGGCAGTCTACCCTCTTGAATGCCATCCAGGGTGTACAAAGGGAGGTGCACCAGAGTAATGCATACCTGGAGGGCATTCATTCAGGTCAGGCTGCCCATCAGCGATCGTTCAACGCTCTGGCCTCAGCACTGACGGCAGCAATTGTCCCTGTCTCTAGCCTCCCCCTCCAACTCCCTCCACCCAGACCCAATCCCCTGTACCTCTGTATATCCCAGACACACCATCAGATCAGCCTGCACACACCTCAACACCCAAAGGAAGCTCATCCAGACATAAGCACCACACATCACACAAGCATTCACACAAGCAACATCCACATGCAGACATACCAACAGCCACTGCCTCCACTGTGTCACCCTCCTCCTCGTCTCCCTCCTCCCTCCCTGTCACGTCTCCACTCACACTTGCATGCACAACATCTTCAGCCACTACGTCCATCACCAGCACACCCACCAGAACACTCCGCACACGTGCAGTCACCACCCCACTACCATTTACACGTCCCCTGTGTCCTATCCCAGTGTGTCTGTCACCCCCTCTTCCAAACTACACAAACGCAGGCAGCCACCCACCCAACAGCCATCCACCTCACGACAGCCTCCAGCCCAAGCACCTGCACCCAAAGACACCAGACTTCACACTCCTACAACCACATCCTCTTCCTCCACTCCCATACCCACTACACCTACCCGTCCCTCTCTTTCCAAATTGCTTTTCCTTGCCAACCTTAACCTCTTTCCAACAACTCCCCCACCCCGTCCATCTCATAAGACTCCAATCAGCAGCTCAGCCACCACAAAACCGGGACCTGTGAAGACTGTTGTCCATGGACTGTGGAGTCCCCCACCCTCAAGGGCATCCAGTTCAGCTAGGAGCCAAGGCACGGCCAGCCCACCACCGGAAAAGCATCCTAAGATTGCCAGTGCCCGGCGCGAGCGACCAAAGACCCCAGGGACAAAAATCCCTACATTGGCTCCGCCAGGAAGTCGGGTGCCACCTGGCACACCGCCAAAGTTGGGAAAGGGCCACAAGCGTGCAGGGAAGGGTGGGAAGGGCAGCACGCCCGACAAGTCCGGCAGCAGGCCAGCTGTCCAGGAGGGCCCCACCGGCCCCATCCCAGGTGTGCAGGAGGACACACACAGGCCCGGTATTGCAGCCCAGGAGGGCCCCGCAAGCCACGTCCCAGGTGCGTAGGAGGACACCCACAGGCCGAGAACTGCAGCCCAGGAGGGCCCCGCAAGCCACTAGACAGATGGGCAGGAAGGCCCTGCCAGCCACATGTCAGGTGGCGAGTGACATCCATGCCTGGGCCGGATCCGCTGACCAGGACACTCATCTCAAGCACCACTCCGCTGGGCACCACCGTCTCAAGCACCGCTGAACTGGGCCCTTCATCTCAAGCACCGCTGAACAGGGCACCGCCTTCTCAAGCACCGCTGAACTGGGCCCTTCATCTCAAGCACCGCTCCGCTGGGCACCGCCGTCTCAAGAACCGCTGAACTGGGCCCTTCATCTCAAGCACTGCTCCGCTGGGCACCGCCGTCTCAGGAACCGCTGAACTGGGCCCTTCATCTCAAGCACCGCTGAACTGGGCACCGCCATCTCAAGCACCGCTGAACAGGGCCCTTCATCTCAAGCACCGCTCCGCTGGGCCCTTCATCTCAAGCACCGCTCCGCTGGGCACCGCCGTCTCAGGAACCGCTGAACTGGGCCCTTCATCTCAAGCACCGCTGAACTGGGCACCGCCGTCTCAAGCACCGCTGAACTGGGCCCTTCATCTCAAGCACCGCTGAACAGGGCACCGCCGTCTCAAGCACCGCTAAACTGGGCCCTTCATCTCAAGCACCGCTGAACAGGGCACCGCCGTCTCAAGCACCGCTGAACTGGGCCCTTCATCTCAAGCACCGCTCCGCTGGGCACCGCCGTCTCAAGAACTGCTGAACTGGGCCCTTCATCTCAAGCACCGCTCCGCTGGGCACCGCCGTCTCAGGAACCGCTGAACTGGGCCCTTCATCTCAAGCACCGCTGAACTGGGCACCGCCGTCTCAAGCACCGCTGAACAGGGCCCTTCATCTCAAGCACCGCTCCGCTGGGCCCTTCATCTCAAGCACCGCTCCGCTGGGCACCGCCGTCTCAAGCACCGCTCCGTTGGGCACCGCCGTCTCAGGAACCGCTGAACTGGGCCCTTCATCTCAAGCACCGCTGAACTGGGCACCGCCGTCTCAAGCACCGCTGAACTGGCCCTTCATCTCAAGCACCGCTGAACAGGGCACCGCCGTCTCAAGAACCGCTGAACTGGGCCCTTCATCTCAAGCACCGCTGAACTGGGCCCTTCATCTCAAGCACCGCTGGCCCTTTGGCAGAAGGGGCAGGCCCACATCTGTGTCGGGCAGGGCTGCACGAAGCACTCTGGGCACTAGTCCCCCTCCAGTACCAGTGGAGACTGTTACCCACTTGAGAGACTGTGGCTTTGCACTCCCCAGGATGGCACAGTGGGCAACCCACCCACTGTAGAGACTTGAGAGACTGTGGCTTTGCACTCCCCAGGATATGGCAGTGGGCAAGCCACCCACTGTAGAGACTTGTGAGACTGTGGCTTTGCACTCCCCAGGATGGTACAGTGGGCAAGCCACCCACTGTAGAGACTTGAGAGACTGTGGCTTTGCACTCCCCAGGATGGCACAGTGGGCACCCCACCCACTGTAGAGACTTGAGAGACTGTGGCTTTGCACTCCCCAGGATGGCACAGTGGGCACCCCACCCACTGTAGAGACTTGAGAGACTGTGGCTTTGCACTCCCCAGGATGGCACAGTGGGCAACCCACCCACTGTAGAGACTTGTGAGACTGTGGCTTTGCACTCCCCAGGATGGCACAGTGGCCATGGAGGCCCCTCGTGGATCTGGCGTCGTGGACTCATCTTGCTGAGGTGCCCCCCCTTCCGTTCCCCCTGAGGTGCCTGTAGTTTTCCTATCTGATGCCCCTGCAGTGTTCTCTCTGTTGGAGGCAGGTATCCTGTGTGGGCTTTGCCCATGTGTTTTGGCCCAGTGGCCCACGAACAATGGCTGATAGACATATCGGACTGGACAATTTATGTATCTAAAGTTATAGATGTGTGATATATTTTATACTCAGTCTTACAATATATTTCTATATTTATAATCATTTCCTTTTGCCTTTGCATTCTTCCAGGGGGTTTGGGGGTGTAACTGTGATGTGTTACTATGCATTGATGTGTGTGTTGTAGTGGTTGAGGGTGAGGGTGGGTGTGTCGCATATGTGTGTCCCCGTAATTTTTTGCCTCCCCCTCCTCTGTGTCATAGGTGCAGTACTCACCGTTGTCTTCTGCGCCGGCGTTCGTGCTCCTGGTAGAGGAGCAGGAAGACAATGGCTGGTAGGAAGTGTAGTTCGGGTTCCATGCTGTCCAGATTCCTCGTGGGGTGTATGGAGGTGAGCGTTTTCCGTTTGAAATGGCTGTTTCCACCGTGTTTTTATTGGTGGTCCTACCACCCCGGAAAAGGTGGCGGATTGGTGGGTTGTGATAGGGTGGGCGGTATATTGTCTCCCGCCTGTCTGTTGGCGGTGACCGCCGCGCTGTTTGTTTGTCCCGCCGTGGCGGGCGGTGTGTTAAAGTGGCGGTCTCTGTTGGCGGTTTCCGCCAGGGTCGGAATTGCATTTTTTTTACCGCCAGCCTGTTGGAGGTTTGACCGCCGCTTTAACACCGACCGCCAGGGTTGGAATGACCCCCTGAGTCTCCTTGATGGAAGGAGATGGCCAATTCAATATAGCTTGCACCTTGTCTGAATCCATGGCGACCCCGGTTTGGTTAATGCAATACCCCAAGTATTTTACTTCCGTCTGATCAAACTCGCACTTTTCTGGTTTGCAGAATAGATGGTGTTGTCGGAGTCGCTCTAGAACTTGGCGAACATGCTTAGAGTATTCCTCTGGGTGAACAGAAAAAATTAAAATATCATAGAGATAAACCACTACTGTTTTGCAAAAGATCGGAAAAGATAGAATCCATAAACCTTTGAAAAAGGGAAGGAGCATTGGTGAGTCCGAATGGCATTACTCAATATTCATAGTGACCAAAAGGTGTTCTAAAAGCGGTCTTCCACTCATCACCTTCTTTAATTCTTAAAAGATGGTAGGCTCCTCTGAGATCCAGCTTGGTGAATCTTTTTGCCCCTCTGACTGTTCTAGGATGTCGTTAATGAGGGGTAACGGGTACCGATCCTTAATAGTGATTCTGTTTAATCCTCTAAAATCAATACAGGGACGCAAATCTTTAGTCTTCTTAGGAACAAAGGAGAGGGGCCCCAGCAGGTGAAGAGGAGGGAACAATCAACCCGCTCTGTAGGTTCTCATCAAGGTATTCCTTAAGAATCTGCTTCTCAGGTTCTGTGAGAGAGTACATTCGCCGGAAAGGAACCACTGTATTTGGTTCTAACGGAATGGCGCAATCGTATTCTCTATGGGGTGGCAGTTCAGGCTTTTCTGGCTTCTGGAATACGTCGGCATATTGCTGATATTGCTTGGGAACTCCCTGTAGAACGTTAATAGAGCATCCCACCTTAGGGGGTGCGGTTAGAAGACCTTTTGGGGACCAATAATCTCCTGCTAGGTAGCAGTGGTGCTGGCAAAAGTGAGAGGATAAAGAAATAGTTCTTGTTTCCCAGTTGATGTAAGGGTTGTGTCGTGTGAGCCATGGAATGCCCAGGATCATGATGTGGTGTTATGATGAAATTAAATCAAACAAAAGGTTTTCTTGGTGTTTCCCGAACTGTAGGCAGAAAGTAGGGGTGGTATATTGTACGGGTCCTGAGGCCAAGAGTGACCCATCCACCGTGTTTACTTGTTCTGGTACTTCCTTAGGTAGTTGTTTGATCTGTCGTTCTTTGGCCCATGCTTCATCTAAATAGATGCCACTGGCTCCGCAGTCTAATAAAGCCAGGGTTCTTTCTTCTCGGCCATCAGTCAAGTGAAGGATAACTGGTAAAAGAAAAAGAGCAGTTCCTTCCTCCCTGGAAGAACAAATGGAAGGTATTTCACGATATCCCTTCTCACTGAGGACGGGAGTTGGCGTTTCCCAAAGGCTTGGTTGGACGAATGGGACAGGTGCGAATTAGGTGACCAGCTGCACCACACTATAGACAAAGGGGGTCATTCTGACCTCGGCGGTAAAAGTCGCATACCGCCGGCCAGAAGACCACCATAACATTGCCACGGCCGCGGTAAACCGCCACGGTCATTCTGACCCGCAACTGGCAAACCGCCAAAAACCCGACATCCACAAAAGTCCGCCACACCAAAGGTCAGCGGGAAACTGGCGATGACCAAACCTCCACCGTCACGCCAACAGAAATACGCCCATACCATTCCGACCCACAAATCCCTGCAGCGGTCTTTCAACCGCGGTATTCCACTGGCGGTACACACCGCCGCGCTCAAAATACACACACCATTACAAAACACTACCACATTGGATAATTCAAAATACACACACCTGAGACACATACACACACCACTCCCACGCACCCAATTAAATATAAAACACACACCCACATCACCCATAAAACACACACCCACATCACCCACAAACCCCTACGACCACAATTGCGAGTGAAGGACAGAGAGAGAGAGCACAGCATAGAGTACACCATCAGACAGAGGTAAATCACAACATCACCCACACAATTTCCACGCACAAAACACTATACACCACCACACCCACCACACGCTACAACACATACACCACCCCTCACCTCAACCACACCACCCCATGGCACCCCAAAGACACCCCAGGTTCTCTGACGCAGAACTCAGGGTCATGGTGGAGGAAATAGTTTGTGTAGAGCCCCAGCTCTTCGGGGCACAGGTGCAGCACACCACCATTGCCAGGAAGATGGAGCTATGGCAAAGAATAGTGGACAGGGTCAACGCTGTGGGACAGCATCCACGCAATCGGGACGACATCAGGAAGCGGTGGAACGACCTACGGGGGAAGGTGTGTTCCATGGTATCAAGGCACAACATTGCGGTGCATGTAGAAACTGAGGCGACGGTTGAGGTATTCGGGTCCCTTGCTGTGGAGGGCTTTGTGTGCGTGGGTGAGGAGCCGGAAGGTCATCCTTTTGTTGATGGGAAGCCAGTGCAGGTGTCTCAGGTTGTCACGCCACGGCTGCCGCGGCGCGGCATTTGTTTAATACCGCGGCCTGTGTGCAAGCCGTGGGAAAACCCGCGGCTTGCAGACAGGCCGTGGGGGAAGCCACGAGCCTGGGCAGGGGTCGCTGCACTCGCCGCGCCCCCTGCTCTCGTTTCTGCAGCAAGGGCAGACGCGGCGGGACTTGAGACCCCGAGTGGGTTTCAGACCTGCAGCGCATAGCTCATTTAGGGGGTCATTCTGACCTCGGCGGTAAAAGGCGCTTACCGCCGGTCAGAAGACCGCCATAACACCGCCGCGGTCGCGGTAAACCGCCACAGTCATTCTGACCCGCATCTGGCAAACCGCCAAAAACCCGACAACAACAAAAGTCCGCCACACCAAAGGTCAGCGGGAAACTGACGATGACCAAACCTCCACCGTCACGCCAACAGAAATACGCCTATACCATTCCGACCCACAAATCCCCGCAGCGGACTTTCAACCGCGGTATTCCATTGGCGGTACACACCGCCGCGCTCATAATACACACACCTTTACAAAACACTACCACATTGGACAAATCAAAATACACACACCTGAGACACATACACACACCACTCCCACACACCCAATTAAATATAAAACACACACCCACATCACCCACAAACCCTTACGACCACAATTGCGACTGAAGGACAGAGAGAGAGAGCACAGCATAGAGTAGACCATCACACAGAGGCAAATCACAACATCACCCACACAATTTCTACGCACACAACACCATACACCAACACACTCACCACACTCTACAACACATACACCACCCCTCACCTCATCCACACCACCCCATGGCACCCCAAAGACACCCCAGGTTCACTGAAGCAGAACTCAGGGTCATGGTGGAGGAAATAGTTTGTGTAGAGCCCCATCTCTTCGGGGCACAGGTGCAGCACACCACCATTGCCAGGAAGATGGAGCTATGGCAAAGAATAGTGGACAGGGTCAACATTGTGGGACAGCATCCACGCAATCGGGACGACATCAGGAAGCGGTGGAACGACCTACAGGGGAAGGTGCGTTCCATGGTATCAAGGCACAACATCGCGGTGCAGAAGACTGGCGGCGGACCCCCACCTACTCCCCCAGAATTCACAGCATGGGAGGAGGAAGTCTTGCACATCCTGCATCCTGAGGGCCTCGCAGGAGTAGGTGGAGGAATGGACTCTGGTAAGTCAAATCTTCACTACTTCATTCCCCCCACCCCACATGCATGCCAAATCATACCCCCACCCTCACCCTTACCCCCATCACACCAACTCCTTGCAAATGGCTCACCATCACATCCCACCCATCCCAAAACCTAGCCCTGCATGCGTCCCCAAAGCATGGACACCCATCCCCAAAGCATGCCCACCGCACACACTCATCACCCCCACAAGCCACCGTCACAAAAGCCCCCACAAGGGAATGCCAGCACTGGGGGACACGGCCACCCACCCATTACACGAAATGCCACACACAGAAGCAAAAACCAAACTCTTATACCCCTGCAGGACCCGAACGCCACCACACCGCCATGGAGGGTCCAGAGATGTCCATCCCACCCCCAGAAGAGGCCCCCAGTGATGACAGCAGCTCTGTCTCCCTGGACCCAGATGACCAGCCCGGCCCATCGGGGACCTCGGGACAGTCGGTTCCCCACAGACAGCCACAGGCTACACCAGACCTAACCCCCTCTGGGAACACCAGCACAGCTCCCACCCAGCGGGCCCATGCCTCTGTCTCCAGGACACGTCAATCAGCCGTGTGTCCACCACTACAGGGCACCCAGGTTGACCCACCACCCCAACAACAACAGGGACCTGGGGGCAGTGGTAGTGGGCACACCGTCCAGGGGACAGAGGCCCAGGGAAACAGGGCAACTGGGAGGGCTGCTGTGCGACGGGGGGGGACAGGCCCAGGGAACCCACTCTCCAAGAGGCCCTCTCCTCCATCATGGGAGCATACCACCACTCCCAGGAGACGATGGCTACGGTACTGGCCAGGTTCCAGGAGATCCAGGTCATGCAGGAGCAACAGTACATGGGGTTCAGAGAGAAACTGAGGAACATTAGTTCCGCAATGGGGACCATCGTCGTGGCCCTAACCCAGATAGTCACCACATTGCGGGACCATGTGGCACCACAAAGGGCCCCTGTCACTAGCCTGGCCCAGGAACAGCCTACCACCTCCGCCGGTGCTAGTGGACAGGAGGCCCCCACACAATGACGGGCCACCAGAACCCCACCTCCTGCAGAAGAAGAACCACCCCGCAAGCGGAACCTGAGATCTCACAAGAAGACAGAGTAGGATTGCAAGACCTCCGCCAGCAAACGATACCCCCTGATGTCATCCCACTGTCCCACATTGTCACCCTGTCCAACCTTGAACTGCCCCTGCTCCATCCTTCCACAGGCATATGGACAATGCACCTGTGCGACTGAGAACTGGACTCTGCCATGGACATTACTCCACCATCACCCATCCCCGTTTTACAATCATGTTCCTTAAATTTAGCACTTTAATTAAATCACTTCTTGCACTAAAAAATCTGGAGTCTGCTTGTATTTTGAACAAATGTATTAGACATAACGGTGCCAAAATGTTCAGTTACATTGTGATGACAACATACCACTGTCACACAGCTGTAGTCCATGGGCAAACAAAGCAGAGGTCACGCAGTGGGGCCCACAGATCTGAAAACAGAAGGGAAAGTCAATACTCAGTTAACAGGAACTGGGGGGGAACTCAGACAGTAGAGAGGCAGGAGACTTTAAGTAAATGTAAAATGGCGTGGTTGATTCGTACCTGTGTGCTACTGAAAATACTGTTGTATCACTGTGTCCCTGTTGTCTGTGTCGTCCCCGTCGTCTTCCTCCTCTTCACTCTCTACAGGCTCCACAGCTGCTACAACACCACCATCTGGACCATCCTCCTGCAGGAAAGGCACCTGGAGTCGCAAAGCCAGGTTGTGAAGCATACAGCAGGCCACGATGATATGGCACACCTTCTTTGGTGAGTACATTAGGGATCCACCTGTCATATGCAGACACCTAAACCTGGCCTTCAGGAGGCCGAAGGTTCTTTCTATAACCCTCCTAGTTCGCCCATGGGCCTCATTGTAGCGTTCCTCTGCCCTTGTCCTGGGATTCCTCACTGGGGTAAGTAGCCACGAGAGGTTGGGGTAACCAGAGTCACCTATTAGCCACACACAGTGTCTCTGTAGCTGTTCCATCACATAAGGGAGGCTGCTATTTCGCATGATGTACGCGTCATGCACAGACCCAGGGAACTTGGCATTTACATGGGAGATGTACTGGTCAGCCAAACAGACCACCTGGACATTCATCGAATGATAACTTTTTCTGTTCCTGTACACCTGATCACTTCCACTGGGGGGAACCAAAGCCACATGGGTCCCACCAATGGCACCAATGATGTTGGGGATATGTCCAAGGGCATAGAAATCACCCTTCACTGTAGCCAAATCGCCCACCTCAGGGAAAACAATGTAGCTCTGCATGTATTTCATCAGGGCAGACAACACTCTGGACAAAACCTTAGAAAACATAGGCTGAGACATCCCTGATGATATGGCCACTGTTGTTTGGAATGATCCACTTGCCAAAAAATGGAGTACTGACAGAACCTGCACCAGAGGGGGAATCCCTGTGGGTTGGCGAATGGGGGACATCAGGTCTGGCTCCAGCTGGGCACACAGTTCCTGTATAGTGGCTCGGTCAAGTTTGTATGTCAGTATGGCATGTCGTTCTTCCATTGTCGACAGGTCCACTAGCGGTCTGTACATGGGAGGATTCCTCCATCTCCTCGCAAGTCCCAGCGGACGGTGCCTAGGAAGGACAACATGGAGCACAGAGTCAAGCAACCCACAGGTACGTAACCACAGCTTGCACAAAACACGATTCGCTATACATTGAATGGCTTGTATGAGTGGCAATGCAAGGCCTAGGCCTGTGTGACGCAGTAGAAATTAAGCCATGTGGGCCCTTGAAATGGCGGCTGCCTGACCTGTGAAGTGTGACAATGGGATGTGAGGTCAATGCGCTGGCGTGGCACACCGTGGCGGTAGGCGGTCGAAGACCGTGGCGCAAAGCAGCATTGGTTAACATTGAACCCTATGGGTCTCAGGAGCCAATGACGATGTGCGCCGGCGGTCGCGGTACGCACCGCCGCGGTATGCACCGCCGCGGGCGTGACCGCCATTTTCTAACTGTTTAATCACTCGAGACCTGATCATCCACAGGAGAGGACCTAGACTGCAAGTGCTGCTGTGACCTCGGTCTGGGAGATACAATGGCTGCTGCGACTGGGGAAAGGGCCCCTGCCTTCACATCTGAGGAATTGGAGAAACTTGTGGATGGGGTCCTCCCCCAGTATGCGCTACTCTACGGTCCTCCAGACCAACAGGTAAGTACACAGGGAGCACGTAGTATGGGCTATGCCTGTGTTGACTAGGGTGGGTGTAAGATGGTGGGGAGGGGTGCGAATGGGGAGTGCAACGCACGACAGATGAGAGCATGTGCCACATGGCAAGGTTGGGGAGGGGGGCCACTCACATCGACCATGCAGGAAAGTGATGATATTTCTTGTTCCATCCTGTCCATGTCACATAGGTCAGCGCGCATCAGAAGATCGACATTTGGCGTGCCATCGCAAGGACGTCCGGGCCCTGGGGGTCCACAACAGACGGGGCACCCACTGCCGCAAGAGGTGGGAAGACATCCGCCGTGGGAGCAGAAAGACCGCGGAGGCTCTGCTGGGGATGGCCTCCCAACCTAGGAGGGGTGCCACACGGCAATTGACCCCCCTGATGTCCCGGATCCTGGCGGTGGCCTACCCCGATTTGGATGGGCGCGTGAGGACATCACAGCAGACACAAGGGGGTGAGTACAAGCACATTCTGCTATCTTAACGCACAGTGGAGGTGTCTGGGTGGGGGAGGAGGGATGTGGGTATCCCTAGGCCAGGGCGATTTCTGTAGGCTAGTCCCCTCCGTAAGGCATGGCCCTGTGCCCCCACCCTCCACCTCTGTAGGGTGCCAAGTACAGCTATCCATGGCCTTGTGTCACCTATGTGTGCAGATGTCATCCATTGGCTTGTAGGCCAGGTCTCACTGATTGAGTAGTGTACCCCAAGTGCGCGGCGTAGTGCAGGGGGCTTCTGTGTCTATCCTCTCCGCCAACTGTGTTGCCAATGCATGCACTCAACATGTCTTTATTTCTCCCCCCCCCTTTTTATGTCTGCTCTTCCTGTTCATTTGTGCATTAGCATCATCTGGCGGAGGAGAAGTGGCATTGGAGCACGAGGGAGCTGCATCTCACATGGCCCCGGAGGGCCATGCAACGGACTCTGATTTCACCAGTGAGACAGAGGGCGAGGGGGGCTCCACAACGGGGACATGTGGAGACATCAGCGACACCGACACGTCCTCCGAAGGAAGCTCCCTTGTGGTGGCGGCAACATCCGTGCCCACCGCAACAACAGGTACAGCCGCCACCCAGCGCACCAGCTCCGCCCTCCAAGCAGCCCCTCAGCGTTCACCCCGTGCCCGCTCGCACACCAAGGCGGGCATCTCCTTCGCCCCAGGCACCTCAGGCCCTGCCCCAGTTACCCCTCAGTTACATCCTCAGTGAGGAGGTCATTGACCTCCTCCGGACGCTCATTGTTGGGCTGTCTACCCTTTTGAATGCCATCCAGGGGGTGGAAAGGGAGGTGCATCGGAGCAATGCATACCTGGAGGGCATTCATTCGGGTCAGGCTGCCCATCAGCGATCGTTCAACGCTCTGGCCTCAGCACTGACGGCAGCCATTGTCCCTGTCTCCTGCCTCCCTCCTCCAACTCCCTCCACCCAGTCCCACTCCCCTGTTCCTCTGCCTATCCCAGACACACCTACAGACCAGCCTGCACACACCTCAACACCCAAGGTCAGCTCATCCAAACATAAGCACCACACATCCCACAAGCATTCACACAAGCAACATCCACATGCAAACATGCCGACAGCCACTGCCTCCTCTGTGTCCCCCTCCTCGTCTCCCTCCTCCCTCCCTGTGACGTCTCCACTCACACTTGCATGCACCACTTCATCAGCCACTACGTCCATCACCAGCACACCCACCAGAACACTCCGCACACGCGCAGTCACCACCCCCACTGCCATTTACACGTCCCCTGTGTCCTCTCCCAGTGTGTCTGTCACCCCCTCTTCCAAACCACACAAACGCAGGCAGCCACCCACCCAACAGCCATCCACCTCACGACAGCCAAAGACAGCACACTTGACTCTCCTACAACCACATCCTCTTCCTCCACTCCCATACCCATTGCTCCTAAAAAGTTTTTCCTCTCCAAAATTAACCTCTTTCCATCACCTGATCCACCCCCTCCATCTCGTAAAAGTCCAATCAGCACCTCAGCCACCACAACCCCTGGACCTACAAGGACCATAGTCCAGGGTTATTGGAGTCCACCACCTTCGAGGGCAGCTACATTGGCCAGCAGCAAAGGGACAGCCAGCCCACCCCCTGGGAAAAAATCCAAAAAAGGCAAGGGCCGGCGCGAGAGGACAGAGACGGCAGCCTCCACAGGCACCACCCGGGCACCGTCAGGAAGTGGGGTGCCACCTGGCAAATCTCCAAAGGGAGGCAAGGGCCACAGAGGATCAGGCGAGGATGGCAAGGGCAGCACGGCCGACAAGTCCGGCAGAAGGCGAGCTACCCAGGAGGGCCCCACCAGCCCCATTCCGGGGGAGAAGGAGTACACCCACGGGCACGGGACACCAGCACAGGAGGGCCCCGCAAGCGAGAAGTCAGATGGCGAGTGAACACCATATATTGGCCGGATCTGGTGCCCTGGAGACACATGTGAAGAACCGCTGAACAGGGCCCTTCAAGACAGGCACCGCTGAACAGGGCACCACCGTCTCAAGAACCGCTGAACAGGGCCCTTCAAGACAAGCACCGCTGAACAGGGCCCTTCAAGACAGGCACCGCTGAACAGGGCACCGCCGTATCAAGAACCGCTGAGCAGGTCCCTTCAAGATAAGCACCGCTGAACAGGGCCCTTCAAGACAAGCACCGCTGAACAGGGCCCTTCAAGACAAGGACCGCTGAACAGGGCCCTTCAAGACAGGCACCGCTGAACAGGGCACCGCCGTCTCAAGAACCGCTGAACAGGGCCCTTCAAGACAGGCACCGCTGAACAGGGCCCTTCAAGACAAGCACCGCTGAACAGGGCCCTTCAAGACAAGCACCGCTGAACAGGGCACCGCCGTCTCAAGAACCGCTGAACAGGGCCCTTCAAGACAGGCACCGCTGAACAGGGCCCTTCAAGACAAGCACCGCTGAACAGGGCCCTTCAAGACAAGCACCGCTGAACAGGGCACCGCCGTCTCAAGAACCGCTGAACAGGGCCCTTCAAGACAGGCACCGCTGAACAGGGCCCTTCAAGACAAGCACCGCTGAACAGGGCCCTTCAAGACAAGCACCGCTGAACAGGGCACCGCCGTCTCAAGAACCGCTGAACAGGGCCCTTCAAGACAGGCACCGCTGAACAGGGCCCTTCAAGACAAGCACCACTGAACAGGGCCCTTCAAGACAAGCACCGCTGAACAGGGCACCGCCGTCTCAAGAACTGAACAGGGCCCTTCCTCTCAAGCACCGCTCCGCTGGGCCCTTCAACTCAAGCACCGCTCCGCTGGGCACCGCCGTCTCTGCACCGCTCCGCTGGGCCCTTCAACTCAAGCACCGCTCCGCTGGGCCCTTCAACTCAAGCACCGCTCTGCTGGGCCCTTCAACTCAAGCACCGCTCCGCTGGGCACCCCTCTCTCTGCACCGCTCCACTGGGCCCTCCCTCTCAAGCACCGCTCTGCTGGGCCCTTCAACTCAAGCACCGCTCCGATGGGCCCCTCACCTCAAGCACCGCTCCGCTGGGCACCGCCGTCTCTGAACTGCTCCGCTTGGCCCTTCATCTCAAGCACCGCTCCGCTGGGCCCTTCCTGTCAAGCACCGCTCTGCTGGGCCCTTCAAGTCAAGCACCGCTCCGCTGGGCCCTTCCTGTCAAGCACCGCTCCGCTGGGCCCTTCAAGTCAAGCACCGCTCCGCTGGGCCCTTCCTCTCAAGCACCGCTCCGCTGGGCCCCGCCGTCTCTGCACCGCTCCGCTGGGCCCTTCTTCTCAAGCACAGCTCCGCTGGGCCCCGCCGTCTCTGCACCGCTCCGCTGGGCCCTTCCTCTCAAGCACCGCTCTGCTGGGCCCTTCCTGTCAAGCACCGCTCCGCTGGGCCCTTCAAGTCAAGCACCGCTCCGCTGGGCCCTTCCTCTCAAGCACCACTCCACTGGGCCCGCCGTCTCTGCACCGGTCCGCTGGGCCCTTCCTCTCAAGCACCGCTCCGCTGGGCCCTTCCTGTCAAGCACCGCTCCGCTGGGCCCTTCAAGTCAAGCACCGCTCCGCTGGGCCCTTCCTGTCAAGCACCGCTCCGCTGGGCCCTTCAAGTCAAGCACCGCTCCTCTGGGCCCTTCCTGTCAAGCACCGCTCTGCTGGGCCCTTCAAGTCAAGCACCGCTCCGCTGGGCCCTTCCTCTCAAGCACCGCTCCGCTGGGCCCCGCTGTCTCTGCACCGCTCCGCTGGGCCCTTCCTGTGAAGCACCGCTCCGCTGGGCCCTTCCTCTCAAGCACCGCTCCGCTGGGCCCTTCATCTCAAGCACCGCTGGCCCATTGGCAGGGCCGGATCTGTGTCGGGCAGGGTTCACGAAGCACTCTGGGCACCATGCCTCCTCCATTACCAGTGGAGTCTGTAATCCACCAGATGGACTGTGGCTTTGCACTCCCCAGGATGGTACAGTGGGCAACCCACCCACTGTAGAGACTTGAGAGTCTGTGGCTTTGCACTCCCCAGGATGGTACAGTGGGCAACCCACCCACTGTAGAGACTTGAGAGACTGTGGCTTTGCAGTCCCCAGGATGGTACAGTGGCCATGGAGGCCCCTCGTGGATCTGGCGTCGTGGACTCATGTGGCTGAGGTGCCCCCCCTTCCCCTCCCCCTGAGGTGCCTGTGGTTTTATTATCTGATGCCCCAGCAGTGTTCTCTCCAATGGAATCGGGTCTCGTGTGTGGGCTTTGCCCATGTGTTAATGCACATTGGCCCACGAACAATGGCATGTACCCAATATGTGCCGGACTTTTGGACTATGTATACATTGTTCATGTTATGATTTATTTATTTTAAATGTCTCATATTTCACTTCAGTTCAAATATGCTTTAATATACTTCTATTTTAATGATCATTTTATTTTGTCTTTGAATTATTCCGGGGGGTTTGAGGGGTAAATCTGACTTGTTGCTCTGCTTTGGTGTGTGGGGATTTGGGGGGGGGTGGGTGTGTTGCGTATGTGTGTGCCCGTTACCTTTTCTCCTCCCCCCTGTGTCGTAGGTGCAGTACTCACCGTTGTCTCCTGCGGCGGCGTTCGTGCTCCTGGTAGAGGAGCAGGTAGACAATCGCTGGTAGGATGTTTAATTCGGGTTCCATGCTGTCCAGATTGCTTGTGGAGTGTATAAAGGTGAGCGTTTTCCCGTTCGTGGTCTGTTTCTGCCGTGTTTTTATCGGCGGGGCTCCCGCCCCGGAAAAGGTGGCGGATTGGTGGGTCGTGATAGGATGGGCGGTACATTGTCTGCCGCCTGTCTGTTGGCGGTGACCGCCGCGCTGTTTGTTTGCCCCGCCGTGGCGATCGGAGTGTTAAAGTGGCGGGCTGTGTTGGCGGTTCCCGCCAGGGTCAGAATTCCATTTCTTTTACCGCCTGCCTGTTGGCGGGTTGGCTGCCGCTTTAACACCGACCGCCAGGGTCAGAATGACCCCCAAAGTCCCTTTCTTCGTCTGTTTTCTCTTTCACTAGCTGATAAAGGTCCTCGAGCCGTATCAATTTGCATTGGCTCTTCTTCGGTGGCTCCCTTGGGTTCAGGACGGACTTCCTCGGTACGATGAAAGAAGGTTCGAGATGTCACTGAGTGTGATGGCAAACGACTCTTCCTTTTCTCCATTCTTCGTTCATTCAAGCAATATTCTATAGTCAGAGTCTGATCCATCAATCCTTTAAGGTTCTCTATTCTAGCAGAGTGCACCAGTTCGTCCTTAAGGTCCTCTCTGAGACCTCTGCGGAACAGTGTCACCAAGGTACGTTCCACCCAGGATGTTTCTGCTGCTAATTGTCTGAAACGGGTGATGTATTGTAATACATCTTGATTCCCTTGTTGGATATCGCAAATAGCTTCTTCTGCTGAAGCCTCGAGTCCAGGGCGCTCAAACATCTGTTTAAAGGTAGTGACAAAGGTGGAATAATTAGACAGGCAGGGATCATTTCTTGTCACTAAAGGAGTGGCCCAAGCCAAGGCTGGCCCTGATAAGGCGCTAATCAAATACCCCACCTTGGTCTTGTCTTGCACAAATTACGAGGGGCGAAAGGCAAAGTAAACCGTCAAGGCATCCAGGAATTCTCTCAATTTGTTAGGCTCCCCGGAGAAACGAGGTGTAGTGGCAGATACTGAGGGGACATCAGTGGTCCTGGATGCAAAGGCTTGTCGATAGGCGGTATTTTCAGTGTGTAGCTGTTGGAGTTCTTGAGCCTGTTGTTGTATTGTCATGAGCAGGGTCTGGCTGGTGGGTTCCGTATTTGCCACTGGATTATCCATGGTTCCGGACTGCAACTGGATTTTTGGGCGTGTGACAGGAAGGGCCCAGCGGAGCGGTGCTTGACAGGAAGGGCCCAGCGGAGCGGTGCTTGACAGGAAGGGCCCAGCGGAGCGGTGCTTGACAGGAAGGGCTCAGCGGAGCGGTGCTTGAGATGAAGGGCCCAGCGGAGCGGTGCTTGGGATGATGGGCCCATCGGAGCGGTGCTTGACAGGAAGGGCCCAGCAGAGCGGTGCTTGACAGGAAGGGCCCTGTTCAGCGGTGCTTCTCACGGCGGGGCCCTGTTCAGCGGTGCTTCTCACGGCGGGCCCTGTTCAGCTGTGCTTTTCACGACGGGGCCCTGTTCAGCGGTGCTTCTCACGGCGGGGCCCTGTTCAGCGGTGCTTGTCTTGGCGGGGCCCTGTTCAGCGGTGCTTCTCACGGCGGGGCCCTGTTCAGCGGTGCTTGTCTTGGCGGGGCCCTGTTCAGCGGTGCTTCTCACGGCGTGGCCCTGTTCAGCGGTGCTTCTCACGACGGGGCCCTGTTCAGCGGTGCTTGTCTTGGCGGGGCCCTGTTCAGCGGTGCTTCTCACGGCGGGGCCCTGTTCAGCGGTGCTTCTCACGGCGGGGCCCTGTTCAGCGGTGCTTCTCACAGCGTGGCCCTGTTCAGCGGTGCTTCTCACGGCGGGGCCCTGTTCAGCGGTGCTTCTCACGGCGGGGCCCTGTTCAGTGGTGCATGTCTTGGCGGGGCCCTGTTCAGCGGTGCTTCTCACGGCGGGGCCCTGTTCAGCAGTGCTTCTCACGGCGGGGCCCTGTTCAGCGGTGCTTCTCACGGCGGGGCCCTGTTCAGCGGTACTTGTGTTGGCGGGGCCCTGTTCAGCGGTGTTTCTCACGGCGTGGCCCTTTTCAGCGGTGCTTCTCACGGCAGGGCCCTGTTCAGCGGTGCTTCTCACAGCGGGGCCCTGTTCAGCGGTGCTTGTCTTGTGTTCCTAGGGAACCAGATCTGGCCAATAATTCCCGCTCAGTCGCCATCTGACCTTTCGCTTGCGGGGCCCTCCTGTGCTGGAGTCCTGGGCCCGTTGGTGTCCTCCGTCACACCCCAAATGGGGCTGGTGGGGCCCTCCTGGGCAGCTCGCCTGCTGCCGGACTTCTTCGCCCTGCTGCCCTTGCCCTCCTTGACAGAATCTCTGGGGCCCTTGCCTCCCTTTGTGGATGGGCCAGGTGACGGTGCAAGGCTGGTGTCCTTGGGGGCAGCCGTCTCAGGCCTGTCGCGCCGGCCCTTCCCTTTTTTGGTTCTTTTCCCAGGGGGTGGGCTGGCTGTCCCCTTGCTCCTGGCCGATGTTCCTGCCCTAGGAGCTGGTGGACTCCAATAGCCCTGAACGATGGTCCTAGTAGGTGCAGGGCTTGTGGTGGCTGAGGTGCTGATTGGAGTCTTACGAGATGGAAGGGGTGGGTCAGTTGTTGGCAAGAGGTCAAGGTTGGAAAGGAAAATCAATTTAGAAAGACAGGGGCGGGTAGTTGTAGTGGGTATGGGAGTGGAGGAAGAGGATGTGGTTGTAGGAGAGTGAAGTCTGGTGTCTTTGGGTGCAGGTGCTTGTGCTGGAGGCTGTCGTGAGGTGGATGGCTGTTGGGTGGGTGGCTGCCTGTGTTTGTGTGGTTTGGAAGAGGGGGTGACAGACACACTGGGAGAGGACACAGGGGACGTGTAAATGGCAGTGGGGGTGGTAACTGCACGTGTGCGGACTGTTCTGGTGGGTGTGGTGGTGATGGACGTACTGGCTGATGGTGGTGTGCATGCAGGTGTGAGTGGAGACGTCACAGGGAGGGAGGAGGGAGACGAGGAGGAGGGGGACACAGAGGAGGCAGTGGCTGTTGGCATGTGTGCATGTGGATGTTGCTTGTGTGAATGCTTGTGTGATCTGTGGTGCTTATGTCTGGATGAGCTGCCCTTTGGTGTTGAGGTGTGTGCAGGCTGGTCTGTAGGTGTGTCTGGGATAGGCAGAGGAACAGGGGAGTGGGACTGGGTTGAGGAAGTTGGAGGGGGGAGGCTAGACACAGGGACAATTGCTGCCGTCAGTGCTGAGGCCAGAGCATTGAACGATCGCTGATGGGCAGCCTGACCCGAATGAATGTCCTCCAGGTATGCATTGCTCCGATGCACCTCCCTTTCTACCCCCTGGATGGCATTCAAAAGGGTAGACTGCCCAACAATGAGCGTCTGGAGGAGGTCAATGATCTCCGTACTGAGGGCAGCAAGGGTAACTGGGGCAGGACCTGAGGTGCCAGGGGCGAAGGAGATGGCCGGCTTCCTGGCCGAGCGGGCACGGGGCGAAAGCTGAGGGGCTGCTGGGAGGGCGGAGCTGGTGCGCTGGGTGGCGGCTGTACCTGTTGTTGCGGTGGGCACGGATGTTGCCGCCACCACAAGGGAGCTCCCTTCCGAGGACGTGTCGGTGTCGCTGACGTCTCCACGGGTCCCCGTTGTGGAGCTCCCCTCGCCCTCCGCCTCACTGGTTAAGTCCGAGTCGGTTGCAGGGCCCTCCGGGGCCATGTGAGATGCAGCTCCCTCATGCGCCGATGCCACTTCTCCTCCGCCTGATGATGCTAATGCACACATGAACAGGAAAACCAAAAAAAAGGGGGGGAGAAGAAAGAAAGACATGTTGAGTGTATGCATTGGCGGCACCGTTGGCGGAGAGGACAGACACAGAAGCACCCTGCACTACGCCGCGCACTCGGGGTACACTACTCAATTATTGTGACTTGGCCTACAAGTCTATGGACGACAAATGCACACATAGGTGAGCCCGAACCATGGATAGCTGTACTTAGCACCCTACAGAGGTGGGGGGCGGGGGCACAGGGCCATGCCTAATGGAGGGGCCTAGCCTACAGAAACCGCCCTGGCCTAGAGATAGCCACAGCCCTCCTCCCCCACCCAGACACCTCAACTGTGCGCTAATATAGCAGAATGTGCTGTTACTCACCCCCTTGTGTCTGCTGTGATGTCCTCACGCGCCCATCCAAATCGGGGTAGGCCACCGCCAGGATCAGGGACATCAGGGGGGTCAATTGACGACTGGCACCCCTCCTACTTTGGGAGGCCATCCCCAGCAGAGCCTCGGCGGTCTTTCTGCTCCCGCGGCGGATGTCCTCCCACCTCTTGCGGCAGTGGGTGCCCCGTCTGTTGTGGACCCAGAGGGCCCGGACGTCCTTGGCGATGGCACGCAAAATGTCGATCTTCTGATGGGCGCTGACCTATGTGACATGTACAGGGTGGAAAAATAAATATCATCACTTTTCTGCATGGTCGATGTGAGTGGCCCCCCCTCCCCAACCTTGCCATGTGGTACATGCTCTCATCTGTCGTGCGTTGCACTCCTCATTCACTCCCCTCCCCACCATCTTACATCCACCCCACTCAACACAGGCATAGCCCATACTACGTGCTCCCTGTGTACTTACCTGTTGGTCTGGAGGACCGTAGAGTAGCGCATACTGGGGGAGGACCCCATCAACAAGTTTCTCCAATTCCTCAGATGTGAAGGCAGGGGCCCTTTCCCCAGTCGCAGCAGCCATTGTATCTTCCAGACCGTGGTCACAGCAGCACTTGCAGTATAGGTCCTCTCCTGTGGATGATCAGGTCTCGAGTGATTAAGCAGTTAGAAAATGGCGGTCACACCCGCGGCGGTGCGTACCGCGGCGGTGCGTACCGCGACCACCGGCGCACATCGTCATTGGCTCCTGAGACCCATAGGGTTCAATGTTAACCAATGCTGCTTTGCGCCGCGGTCTTCGACCGCCTACCGCCATGGTGTGCCACGCCAGCGCATTGACCTCACATCCCATTGTCACACTTCACAGGTCAGGCAGCCGCCATTTCAAGGGCCCACATGGCTTAATTTCTACTGCGTCACACAGGCCTAGGCCTTGCATTGCCACTCATACAAGCCATTCAATGCATAGCAAATCGTGTACTGTGCAAGCTGTGGTTACGTACCTGTGGGTTGCTTGACTCTGTGCTCCATGTTGTCCTTCCTAGGCACCGTGCGCTGGGACTTGCGAGGAGATGGAGGAATCCTCCCGTGTACAGACCGTTGGTGGACCTGTCGACAATGGATGAAAGACATGTCATACTGACATACAGACTTGACCGAGCCACTATACAGGAACTGTGTGCCCAGCTGGAGCCAGACCTGATGTCCCCCATTCGCCAACCCACAGGGATTCCCCCTCTGGTGCAGGTTCTGTCAGTACTCTATTTTTTGGCAAGTGGATCATTCCAAACAACAGTGTCCATATCATCAGGGATGTCTCAGCCTATGTTTTCTAAGGTTTTGTCCAGAGTGTTGTCTGCCCTGATGAAATACATGCGGAGCTACGTTGTTTTCCCTGAGGTGGGCGATTTGGCTACAGTGAAGTGTGATTTCTATGCCCTCGGACATATCCCCAACATCATTGGTGCCATTGATGGGACCCATGTGGCTTTGGTTTCCCCCAGTGGAAGTGAGCAGGTGTACAGGAACAGAAAAAGTTATCATTCGATGAATGTCCAGGTGGTCTGTTTGGCTGACCAGTACATCTCCCATGTAAATGCCAAGTTCCCTGGGTCAGTGCATGAATTGTACATCATGCGAAATAGCAGCATCCCTTATGTGATGGAACAGCTACAGAGACACCGTGTGTGGCTAATAGGTGAATCTGGTTACCCCAACCTGTCGTGGCTACTTACCCCAGTGAGGAATCCCATGACAAGGGCAGAGGAACGGTACAATGAGGCCCATGGGCGAACTAGGAGGATTATAGAAAGAACCTTTGGCCTCCTGAAGGCCAGGTTTAGGTGTCTGCATAGGGCACGGGTCTCGAGGGTAGGTTAATTAGCCTACTGCCAAGGAATGAGAAAATATTAGTTCCTCTTCCTGACCGTGATCCTTTAAGCACTATCCTGAAATTGGGGATGGGCGAACTTTTTTGTACGAGTAGAACTAAGTAAGTGACTACTTATTCCTAGACATTGTTGAATAGTAGTTCTGGCATTTTGGAGTAGATTTCCTTTTGGTCCTGAAGAAGCGCCATAGGATCCGTCTGGACCACTCCGACGCGAAACATGTAGACCTGCTATAGAGTGATACCGTATAGTGTTTATCCTCGTTTTTTGAGAGTGGGTGACCATTATTCATCACCCCGACTCTCAGTCTTGTTTTTAATCTTGGTCTTCATCACATAAAACTGATTAAAATTATGAGTGATATTTGTTTGATGATGAACCAATTTTAATTGGTTCTATCCACTCCATGTATATTTGGGTTCTTCGAATTAGGCACCCTATCTAAACAAATACTTTTGGATGTGCGACTATTTGAGCACCCCGGTTAAGAGCTCCCCCATGGGGGGAGCCTGTTAGGCATTGCAGTACCAGCCTAACAAGGAGCTGTCCCAATGATGAAGCCAGTCATCCATTGTGATGCATGAGGGTTCATCCATACATCTCAGCATGTGCATCCCAGAGAGAAACATTTCACAACTGGTTCCATGAGGACTGCATGACCACTCACAATCAAACAGGCTATGGGGACAGGTTCAACACACAGCAACCAGACACACATGTGACATATGTGTGGACAACATGACTAACTTCATGTGACGTGAAGGCAACACACAGGTGTTGCATCATCATGTGTTTGCAATTTTCGGTCTAGCTATGGCGTCTACATATGTAGGTATGTTGTTTCTACATGACGTACTCACTGGCCATTATGACCAGTAGAGTACAAATTGAGCAGTTCACGTGTTGCTTTTCAGACACAAATGCAACACTACATTCCATGCAGCTACAGCCATCTGGTATGTGTTGCAAAGATAAGGCATCGGCCTGGTAGCATAGGTCTTCATACACACCCGGCAACAAATACACATTTGGACACATATGTATACCTTTGTAGCGCAGCATTTGCATCATTTTGTGACGCAGAGAGGGGGCTACTTAGCAAAATACTAATAGATGTTGCATTTTACTGCTGTTATTGGGTGGACATGTGTAGCAAAAATGGGGATTTATGTGTATGCCCATGGGCCTAGGTTTCCCTAGTATAACACGCAGTCAGCTACTTATTTTGCAGATTGGCTACCAATCATCACATGTTCACGCACACATTCCTATTATTCCCATGTAATTGATTATTACTCACCAACATAGCCACCAATCCGGAGTCCCAGGTGGTCCAGCAGGTCCTGTTCCCTGCTGATCAGATCTGCCCAGCGGTGCTTGAGTTGATGGACATTCCTCATACTCCCGTAGACCCGGACCAGGTGATGGCGCACCTTCTCCCAACGTATTTTCCTCGCCTCCGTGTGATACCCCTGTATCACACGGCCCCCAGCCTCCAGCATCAGTGGGAGGAAATGGCTTACGAGCCATATGAAGCCCCCCAATTCGTCCTCACCCATCCTGGACAGGCGAGGCCTACCTGACATGATGCGAGGTGGAAAAAAGGTACCAAAGAAAAATGAAAGAAAAAGTGGGAAATGGGGAAAGGTAGAGGTGTGAAAGAAAAAGAAGAAGGAGAAAAATAGCCCAACTAACACCCCAAACTATGCTACCCACAACAGACTCCCACAGACAATACAAACTATCACAGGTATAGACCAAACAACACTAAACAGACTGAGACAATGTTTGACAACAATAAAAGATTGACACAAAGACAAAATACAAGGCACACAGGACACTAAAGCAGTAAAACACAGGACAACACCTTTCACACAACCACACAGTCTAGATAACTCTGAGACTGCAAAGTGAAAGTGAAAGTCAACTCCCAGTACAGATTTGGTAAACAGGATATCCTATTACATCACTTCCTGCATAAAATGGCCGCCGTTTTTATTTTCGTGTAATGCGTCATATTTTCACGCATACACAGATGTGCGTCATATTTTTTTGACGCATTACAGTGTACATGATGCGGAGTGTAAAAATATGCTATGAATATTAATATTTCCAATTGTACATGAGATGACCAACATATTGTGCATGTAGCGTCAATTACACCACGCATACATCATGGGCGTCGTTTTTTTTACACGTACAGTGGTGCACATGATGCGGAGTCAAAAAATATGATATGAATATTAATAATTGATAATGTACATGAGATGACCAACATATTGACCATGTAGCGTCATTTTGACCACGCATACATCATGTGCGTGGTTTTTATTACACGTACAGTGGTGCACATGATGCGGAGTCAAAAAAGTATGATATGAATATTAATAATTGATAATGTACATGAGATGACCAACATATTGTGCATATAGCGTCATTTTGACCACGCATACATCATGTGCGTGGTTTTTATTACACGTACAGTGGTGCACATGATGCGGAGTCAAAAAAGTATGATATGAATATTAATAATTGATAATGTACATGAGATGACCAACATATTGACCATGTAGCGTCATTTTGACCACGCATACATCATGTGCGTGGTTTTTAGTACACGTACAGTGGTGCACATGATGCGGAGTCAAAAAAGTATGATATGAATATTAATAATTGAAAATGTACATGAGATGACCAACATATTGTGCATGTAGCGTCATTTTGACCACGCATACATCATGTGCGTGGTTTTTATTACACGTACAGTGGTGCACATGATGCGGAGTCAAAAAAGTATGATATGAATATTAATAATTGATAATGTACATGAGATGACCAACATATTGTGCATATAGCGTCATTTTGACCACGCATACATCATGTGCGTGGTTTTTATTACACGTACAGTGGTGCACATGATGCGGAGTGAAAAAATATGATATGAATATTAATAATTGATAATGTACATGAGATGACCAACATATTGTGCATATAGCGTCATTTTGACCACGCATACATCATGTGCGTGGTTTTTATTACACGTACAGTGGTGCACATGATGCAGAGTAAAAAAAAATTCTATTAATATTAATAATTAATACTGTACATGAAATGAGCAATATATTGTGCATATAGCGTCATTTTGACCACGCATACATCATGTGCGTGGTTTTTATTACACGTACAGTAGTGCACATGATGCAGAGTCAAAAATATTGTGGATGCAAATCATAATTTGAAGGTGAAATATCAAGACACTTTTGGATACATTTGTATCTGACTCTGCATTGTGTGCACTCATGTACATGAACAAATTATGACGGCCATGCTGTATGCGTAGAATATGGAGCAAATTGATCCAAATGTCTTCATGTGTTTAGCTTTGGAAAGGTGATTTGTCATGGTAAAACGGTGCGATGTGAGACACATTTGTGTTTGTATCTGACAAATGTCCGTACTTTTATGTATAGACGGCCTTCACACTGTGATGTTTGGGATACGTTAACTAATGTATTGACCATATTTGACAACATATTTGGTGTAATTGCTGATGGCTATTTTGAAATGAGATTTTTGATACCATTATGTATTCCGTCTCCAAAATGTCCCCACCTTTATGATGGGGATGCTTTTATCTGTAGTCCTAACAGGGAGTGGGAGAGTCACTTTCAGTTTTTAGGGGGCAGACCATGTCCCATTATGATTTTGTGTTTCATATTTGTGTAGGACTTGTGACATTGAGGCCACATATGTGCCTTATGCATGTGTTTAGTTCACAAGTACATGATTCCTGTATGTTTTGGGGGTGGTAGAGGTGGAGTTAGTCCCCCAGCACCCTAGGATTTGACCATCCAGAATAGCTACTGTATCCATGGAGTATTTTTATCATATCCTGGCAAACCTGCAGCAGCGGGCGAATGTAAGGCCATATGGTATGAATGACTGTTGAACATTCATTCATCTCATTAGCCCATTTGACGTTTGCAGTATTGATGATTTGGAGCTAAGTTGCATACCATTTTCATATGACTAAGGGGGTCATTCTGACCGCGGCGGGCGGCGGTCGCCGCCCGCCAAGCGGTTCCCGCCGAAAGACCGCGGCGGTCATTCTGGCTTTCCCACTGGGCTGGCGGGCAACCGCCAAAAGTCCGCCCGCCAGCCCAGCGGGAAACACCCTTCCCACGAGGACGCCGGCTCAGAATGGAGCCAGCGGAGTGGGAAGGTGCGACGGGTGCAGTTGCACCCGTGGCGAATTTCTGTGTCTGCAAAGCAGACACTGAAATTCTTTGTGGGTCCCTCTTACGGGGGCCCCTGCAGTGCCCATGCCATTGGCATGGGCACTGCAGGGGCCCCCAGGGGCCCCGCGGCACCCCCTACCGCCATCCTGTTCCTGGCGGAAGACCCGCCAGGAACAGGATGGCGGTAGGGGGTGTCAGAATCCCCATGGCGGCGGAGCGCGCTCCGCCGCCATGGTGGATTCTCAAGGGCAGCGGGAAGTCCGTTTCTGGCCGCGGCTGAACCGCCGCGGTCAGAATGCCCATCGGTGCACCGCCAGCCTGTTGGCAGTGCTACCGCCGACCTCCGCCAGGGCGGTAATTACCACCAGGGTCCGAATGACCCCCTAAGTTTGCAAGACTCTCAGCGTTCACGATGTGATAATGCGAAGATTGTTTTGCTTGTCTGTGTCCCTTTCTGCATAAACTGGTTTAGTGTCATGTTACAATCTTCCTGCTAGGTTCAAACTGGGACACAACTGTGATGGTCTACTTTCAAATATTAGGTTGGTTGTATGACATATGTGTACATGTGTGTGGGAATGTGGATCCAGTATGACCTGTCTGTGTGTATGTTGTCACTGTAACTTCAAGGTCTCCTCCTGAGTTAGTGGCAGCTGATGTTGTTGCAATTGTGTATTGCTCACATCATACACTTGAGAGAAGCCATTGATGACATGTTCACGTACACATGGATGGTCCCACCCTGTCTCTGAACCCGTGTGATGTGACTTTCAAATGATCTCCAATTTTGGGCTGGATGAGAGACTGTTTCAGTTGTTTGGATCCGGCATGTCTAATTGTCACATTTGTACTCTTGTTGGGCTCTGTGTATGGTAATGTAACATGTCACATCCTACCCTCTGTGCATACAGTTGTGATGTTTATTTTTGGTGTGATGATTTTTAATGGCATTCTTGATCAATGAGACGACATTCATCTTCAGCTATTTCAAACTAAAGGTGGTCAGAAATGAATAGGCCAAAGCATGATGTGGTGTTTGTGATCTGTGTTTATTTACAAGTGTGGAATACAAGTGATTATAATGACTTAAGTAAAAAAATTGTTCACAAGCTGTTGGCGCCTACGCACTCCTGCTGCGGTGTTAGGTTGTTCCCCCTCCTGTTGCAGGCCAGCATCCTCCTCATCATCATCCTCAGGCATGTCTGGGTCCGGTTCAAGGAGGGGAATGTTCCTTTGTACACAAATATTGTGTAATATGGCACAAGTGAGTATAATTTTGCATACCATCTCTGGGGAGTATAGTAGGCTTCCGCCAGTGATGTCAAGGCAGCGGAACCTTGACTTTAGGATCCCAAAGGTCCTCTCCACAATGCTGCGTGTCCTCTTGTGGGCGTCATTGTATGCCCGCTCAGCAGCAGTATTTGGGTTCCCATATGGTGTCATTATCCAAGGCTGGATGCCATAACCCTGATCAGCTGAAAGAGAAACACAGAATGGTATCAATTAGATGTAGGAGGCACTGTTGTACGTATCTTTGATGGCAGTAGTTGTGTTGTGTTGTCTGTGACTATTTTGTGTACTAATGTGACAACCTATGGTTGTTGGTGGAAACTTTGGCATTGTTTATTTTCCTTGGCTGAGCAAGTGTTTGTTGTCTAACTGTTTGTCAGCAGGATGTATTGGTTTCTCAAGTACAGTGTGCCCTCCCTTGCATTGTGACTTGTGACACAGGTGTCCGTGTGTCCTCACTGGGGGTGTGATGATAGTTCCATGCAGAGTTGAAACATGAAAGGGTATTAGAAACGTCCATATGAACATAGCCAGGCCATCCCATCCCTTAAAAGTTATGCATTGTATTAGTGTACAGGTTATTGTGAGACTTCCAATTTGCAAGGTGACATTTAGGCAACCACAGTCATGAATGTCTTCACACTAAGCTGTGGAGTAAATTCAAATGTGTGAGAGGTTCAATGGTGACTTGTGACACATGGCTAGTGATGTGAGTACCTCAGTGTGTTCCTGTCTAGGTGTTGCTATTGTGGTGTATGTGTTGTTTATCCTAGAGGGTTTCTGTGCAGTGAGTATATAAGTAGATTTTTGTCCTTACCAACAAGTAGTCCATTGCCATACCGTCCATCCTGGAAGTGTTGGTTGATGGTGCAGTGACGGAAGATGAATGCATCATGTACACTCCCAGGATATTTAGCCACGATGTTGCTGATCATTCCTTGGTGATCGACTATGGCCTGCACGTTGATGGAATGTGTGTGCTTCCTGTTGCGGTAGAGGTGTTCACTCGCAGCAGGTGGCACAAGGCGTACGTGTGTGCAGTCGATTGCACCAAGGACGTGCGGAAAGCCACTGATGGCGTAGAACCCCTGTTTTGTTTCCTGCTGCTTCTGCAGTGTGTTAGGGAAGCAGATGTGGCGGGGTGTCAGTCCAATGATGGCATCCAGTACTTTAGGCAGGAATGCGGAGAAAGATGGTTGTGAGATTCCACCAACAAGGGCACCAGTTGTCTGAAAGGAGCCACTTGCCAGCAGGTGAAGTACGGCAAGCAGCTTTGTTTCTGTTGGGATAGTGCGTGGAGTCACTAAACTGGGGGCCAATTGCTGTTCAATATTTGTCAGCAGCTGCTGAATGGCCTGCCAGTTCAACCGGTACCTCTGGATGATGTCTCGTTCCCTGAGGCCATGCAGGGTTGTTCTTGGGCGGAATATCCTCTCCTGCCTTCTGCGCTGTCTTTGGGGTCCCTGCTGTTGTTGTTGTGGCTGCTGTTGTTGCTGCAGGGCTCTGCGTCTACGTGCACGTTGAAGAAAAAGCACCTCCATGTCTCCCTGTTGCTGCTCTGCTGCTCTGTTGTTTGTTCTATGTGTTCTGATTAAGTACAGGTGTGTTTGCCCCATTTTAACGCCTGCCCTGACCCAGGCGTTAAAATGTCACGCTATTCATGCTTTGCGCCATTTTTTTGCGCCGCCTGCCGCGCGGGAGTGATTGTTGCCCTGGAGCATAAATACCACGCACCGCTATGTGCGTCTGTTTTTAGACGGGAATGCCTTCCTTGCATCTCATTAACGCAAGGAAGGCGTTCACGCAAAAAAATGACGCTATTTGCCAATACTTTGGCGCTAGACGCGTCTAACGCCAAAGTATAAATATGGCGTTAGTTTTGCGCCGAATTTGCGTCGAAAAAAACGACGCAAATTCGGCGCAAACGGAGTATAAATACGGGCCTTGATCTTAAATAAGGAGGCCCATTGAAAACCAGAATCGACAAAAGAATGCTTGAAGGGAAACGTATTTAGTGGGAGGACTTCCATTTTATCTTTATTAATTTTATAACCAGACATCTGAGAAAATAGATCTATTGCATTTAATAAATGCGGGAAGAGATTTTTCAGGGGAGGAAATAAAAAAGAAAAATGTCGTCTGCATATGCCGCTAGTTTTAATTGTTTATCTCCATATGGGAAACCAGAAATATCTGAATTTAGAAGAATACGAGTGAGGAAGGGTCTAAGAGCTAAAACCAATAATAAGTGCGAAAAAGAACAACTTTGCCCAACACCACGTTTAAAAGAGTAATAGGAAGAAACCATATCATTGGCAGACAGGATTTAGTGCAGCAGTCAAAGCAAGCCGCCTCGGGAGCGGGAGGTCTGGGTTCCAGCCTCAGCGCAACGTCAAGTGATTCTGGGCAAATCACTTTTGCCCATATTTATACTTTTTTAGCGCCGCATTTGCGTAATTTTTTTAAGCAAAAGCGGTGCAAACTTGCAAAATACAATTGTATTTCATACGTTTGCGCCATTTTTGCATCAAAAAGTGGTGCAAATGCAGCACTAAAAAAGTATAAATATGGGCCTTAATTTCCCTGTGCTCATGGAGAGCGCCTTGAGACCCTCACTGGTGATAAGCTGTGCTATATAAATCTTTAGTTCATTCATTGACCAGAACAGAAGCTCATGGGGAATTATATAATAAAGCTATAAGAAACAAAATGAATTGTATGAGCAAATCCATGCCAGGATAAATTTTTAATCACATAATCCAATTAATTCTATAAAATGCTTTCTCTGCATCAACAGTTATGGCAGCTAGTGATTTATTAACAAAAGTATTTTCTCTGAGAACATTAAGGAAAGATCTGGTATTATCAGATGCTAACCTACATTTTATAAAACCAGACTGTTCCTTCCTAACAATTCATGGAAGAAAAGATTCAGATCTTAATGCTAGTAGCTTTGCAAAAATGTTATAATCAAGGAAATAGGTCTCTAGTTCTTACATAATGTAGGGTCCTTCCCATCTTTGGGTATTAAACATATTGGGGGTCATTCTGACCGCCGGGGCCAGGGTCGGCGGGAGCACCGCCGACAGGCCGGCGGTGCCCCACAGGGCATTCTGACCGCGGCGGTTCGGCCGCGGTCAGATGCGGAAAACCGGCGGTCTCCCACCGGTTTTCCGCTGCCCTTGTGAATCCTCCATGGCGGCGGAGCACGCTCCGCCGCCATGGGGATTCTGACACCCCCTACCGCCATCCTGTTCCTGGCGGGTCTCTTCCGCCAGGAACAGGATGGCGGTAGGGGGTGCCGCGGGGCCCCTGGGGGCCCCTGCAGTGCCCATGCCAATGGCATGGGCACTGCAGGGGCCCCCGTAAGAGGGCCCCACTTTGTATTTCAGTGTCTGCTATGCAGACACTGAAATACGCGACGGGTGCCACTGCACCCGTCGCACCTTCCCACTCCGCCGGCTCAATTCTGAGCCGGCGTCCTAGTGGGAAGGCCGTTTTGCACTGGGCTGGCGGGCGGCCTTTTGGCGGTCGCCCGCCAGCCCAGTGCAAAACCCAAAATCCCCTCAGCGGTCTTGCGACAGCGGAGCGGTATTTTGGAGGGGGGTACTCTGGCGGGCGGCCTCCGCCGCCCGCCAGGGTGAGAATCACCCCCATTGTAGCTTCTTGGAAGGTAACTGAAGTATTCCCAGATGTGATAAAGTAACTAAATAAAGAGAACAAATGAGTAGTAAGGATATGTGAAAAATGTAAATAACATTCTACAGTAAAACCATCAGGACCAGGTGTTTTCCCCTTTTTTAATGTATTCAAGGCTTGTACAATTTCTGTATCCGAAATATCTTTTCCTAAGGAAGCTAAATCTAGATTTTAAGAATTAGCAGCAGGAGTGTGCAATAAATATTAATCAATCTGAGAATGATGTGTCTGTGTTTCTGAGGTATATAGGGCCTGATTACAACTTTGGAGGAGGTGTTAATCCGTCCCAAATGTGACGGATATACCACCAGCCGTATTACGAGTTCCATAGGATATAATGGACTCGTGATACGGCTGGTGGTATATCCGTCAATTTACCGTCACTTTTGGGACGGATTAACACCTCCTCCAAAGTTGTAATAACACCCATAGGTGGTCATTCCAACCTCGGTGGTAAAAGGCGCTTACTGCCGTGCAGAAGACCGCCATAACACCGCCGCGGTACACCGCCACGGTCATTCTGACCCACAACAGGCAAACCGCCAAAATACAGACATCCACAATAGTCCGCCACACCAAAGGCCAGCGAGAAACTGGCGATGACCAAACCTCCACCGTCACGCCAACAGAAAAACGCCCATGCCATTACGACCCACGAATTCACGCGGCGGTATTTCAACAGCGGTATTCCATTGGCGGTACACACCGCCGCGCTCAAAATACACACACACTTACAAAACACAGCCACATTGGACAAATCGAAATACACACACCTGATCCACATACACACACCACTCCCACACACCCAATACAACATAAAACACACACCCACATCACCCACAAACCCCCACTCCTCGAGATTCGTGAACACGCACTGAGAAAAGAGAACCGAGCACCCAGACGCGCAATTCACTGTCACCCTGCAATATTACCACGCACTTCAAACAACACACCAATACACAGCACCACACTTAGCACCACACAATCCACCCCACACATCATCCACACCACCCCATGGGACCGCAAAGACATCCCAGGTTTACTGACGATGAACTCAGGGTCATGGTGGAGGAAATTGTACGGGTAGAGCCACAGCTCTTCGGGACACAGGTGCAGCACACCACCATTGCCAGGAAGATGGAGCTATGGAGCAGAATAGTCGACAGGGTCAACGCTGTGGGACAGCACCCAAGAAATAGGGACGACATCAGGAAGCGGTGGAACGACCTACGGGGGAAGGTGCGTTCCATGGTATCCAGGCACAACATCGCGGTGCAGAAGGCTGGCGGCGGACCCCCACCTCCTCCCCCAGAATTTACAACATGGGAGGAGCAGGTCTTGGCGATCCTGCATCCTGACGGCCTCGCAGGAGTAGGCGGAGGAATGGACTCTGGTAAGTCAAATCTTAACTACTTCATTCCCCCCACCCCACCAGCATGCCAACTCATACCCCCACCCTCACCCTCACCCCCATCACACCTACTCCTTGCAAATGTCTCACCATCACAACCCACCCATCCCAACACCAAACCCTGCATGCAACCACAAAGCAGGGACACCCATCACCTAAGCATGCCCACTGCACCCCCCCCCAAACCACCATCACAAAAGCCCCCACAAGGGAATGCCAGCACTGGGGTACACGGGCACCCACCCATTGCACGCTATGACACACACAGAAGCAATAACCATACCTTTATACCCCTGCAGGACCCGAACGCCACGTCACCTCACAGGAGGGTCCACAAATGTCCACTCCACCCCCAGAAGAGGCCCACAGTGATGACAGCAGCTCTGTCTCCCTGGATCTAGATGACCAGCCCGGCCCATCGGGGACCTCTGGACAGTCGGTTCCCCTCAGACAGCCACAGCCCACAGCAGACCTTCCCCCCACTGGGAACACCAGCACAGCACCCACCCAGCGGGCCCATACCTCTGTCCCCAGGACACGTCAATCAGCGGTGTGTCCACCACTACAGGGAACCCAGGTTAACCCACCACCCCAACAACAACAGGGACCTGGGGGCAGTGGTAGTGGGCACACGGTCCAGGGGACAGAGGCCCAGGGAAACAGGGGAACTGGGAGGGCTGCTGTGCGACAGGGGGGGACAGGCCCAGGGAACCCACTCTCCATGAGGCCCTCTCCTCCATCATGGGAGCATACCACCACTCCCAGGAGACGATGTCCACGGTCCTGGCCAGGTTTCAGGAGATCCAGCTTCTGCAGGAGCAACAGTATATGGGGTTCAGGGAGGAACTAAGAAACATTGGTTCCGCCATGGGCACCATCGTAGTGGCACTGAATCAGGTAGTCACCACATTGCGGGACACTCTGGCACCACAAAGGGCCCCTGTCACTAGCATGGACCAAGAACTGCCTACCACCTCCGCCGGCGCTAGTGGACAGGAGGCCCCGACACAAGACCAACAGGCCACCAGACCCCCACCTCCTGCAGAAGGAGAACCACCCCGCAAGCGGGCCCTGAGATCCAGGAAGAAGACAGAGTAAGATGCCAAGACCCCCGCCACGAAAGAATACCTCCCTGATTGTCATCCCACTGTCCCACATTGACACCCTGTCCAACCTTAAACTGCCCCTGCTCCACTTTCCACAGGCATCTGTACATTGCACCTGTGATACTAATAGTCAGGGGTTTTCTGCCATGGACAATCCTCCACCATCACCACTCACTGATTTGCAACCACCCACCAATTTAGAGCACTGTAATAAACACACTTATTGCACAAAACAATCAGGAGTCTGGCTGTTATTTGGAACAAATGTATTAGATATGGCCATGCCAAAATGCTTATTTTCATTGTGATGCCAACATACCAATGTCTCACAGCTGTAGTCCATGGGGAAAAAAAACAGGTGTCACGCAGTGGGGCCCACAGCTCTGAAATCTGAAGGGAAAGTCACAACTCAGTTACCATACACTGGGGGAAAAGGACAGACAGTAGAGAGGTAGTAGGGGTTAAGTAAATGTTATATGCCGGGGGGATTCTTACCTGTGTGTCATTGGAAATACTGCAGTATTACTGTGTTCCTGTTGTCTATGTCGTCCTCTTCGCCTTCCTCCTCTTCACTCTCCACAGGCTCCACAGCTGCTACAACACCACCATCTGGACCATCCTCCTGCAGAAAAGGCACCTGGCGTCGCAAAGCCAGGTTGTGAAGCATACAGCAGGCCATGATGATCTGGCACACCTCCTTTGGTGAGTACATTAGGGATCCACCTGTCATATGGAGGCACCTAAACCTGGCCTTTAGGAGGCCGAAGGTCCGCTCTATCACCCTCCTAGTACGTCCATGGGCCTCATTGTACCATTCCTCTGCCCTTGTCCGGGGATTCCTCACTGGAGTCAGTAGCCATGACAGGTTGGGGTAACCAGAGTCACCAATTAGCCACACACGGTGCCTCTGGAGTTGATCCATCACGTAAGGGATGCTGCTATTCCGCATGATGTACGCATCATGCACTGAGCCAGGGAACTTGGCATTAACATGGGAGATGTACTGGTCAGCCAAACAGACCATCTGGACATTCATGGAATGATAACTCTTCCTGTTCCTGTACACCTGTTCACTCCTGCTGGGGGGGACCAAAGCAACATGGGTCCCATCAATGGCACCAATGATGTTGGGAATATGTCCAAGGGCATAGAAATCACCTTTCACTGTAGCCAAATCCCCCACCTCAGGGAAGACGATGTAGCTCCGCATGTGTTTGAGCAGGGCAGACAACACTCTGGACAACACCTTGGAAAACATGGGCTGGGACATCCCTGATGCAATGGCCACAGTTGTTTGAAATGACCCACTTGCTAAGAAATGAAGTACTGACAGAACCTGCACTAGAGGGGGGATCCCTGTGGGTTGGCGGATAGGTGACATCAGGTCTGGCTCCAGCTGGGCACACAGTTCCTGTATAGTGGCTCGGTCAAGCCTGTATGTCAGTATGACATGTCTTTCCTCCATTGTCGACAGGTCCACCAGCGGTCTGTACACAGGAAGATTCCTCCATCTCCTTGCATGTCCCAGTGGACGGTGCCTATGAAGGACAACAGCGAGCACAGAGTCAATCAAACCACAGGTACGTTCCCACAGCTTGCACATAACACGAATCCGTATGCATTGTATGGCTTGTATGAGTGTCGATGCAAGGCCTAGGTATGTGTGTCGCAGTACAAATTCAGCCATGTGGGCCCTTGAAATGGCGGCTGCCTGACCTGTGAAGTGAGACAATGGGATGTGAGGTCAATGCGCTGGCGTGGGACACCGTGGCGGTAGGCGGTCGAAGACCGCGGCGCAAAGCAGCATTGGTTAACATTGAACCCTATGGGTTTCAGGAGCCAATGACGATGTGCGCCGGCGGTCGCGGTACGCACCGCCGCGGTACGCACCATCGTGGGCGTAACCGCCATTTTCTATCAGCTTAATCACTCGATACCTGATCTTCCACAGGAGAGGACCTACACTGCAAGTGCTGCTGTGACCTCGGTCTGGAAGAGACAATGGCTCATGCGACTGGGGAAAGGGCCCCTGCCTTCACTGCGGAGGAGTTGGAGAAACTTGTGGATGGGGTCCTCCCCCAGTATGCGCTACTCTACGGTCCTCCTGACCAACAGGTAAGTACACTGGGACCATGCTTTGTGGGCTATGCCTGTGTTGAGTGGGGTAGATGAAAGATGGTGGGGGGGGAGCGATTGAGGCATGCATCAAACGACAGATGGGAGCATGTGCCACATGGCAAGGGTGGGGATGGGGGGCCACTCACATCGAGCATGCAGAAGGTGATGATTATTCTTCTCTCCCTGTACATGTCACATAGGTCAGCGCCCACCAGAAAATCGAAATTTGGCGTGCCATCGCCAAGGATGTCCGGACCCTGGGGGTCCACAACAGACAAGGCACCCACTGCCGGAAGAGATGGGAGGACATCCGCCGCTGGAGCAGGAAGACGGCGGAGGCTCGGCTGGGGATGGCCTCCCACCGTGGGAGGGGTGCCAGTCGGACTTTGACTCCCCTGATGTACCGGATCCTGGCGGTGGCCTACCCCGATTTGGATGGGCACGTGAGGACATCACAGCAGACACAAGGGGGTGAGTACACTCTCACTCTGGTGACTTTGCGCGCAGTGGAGGTGTCTGGGTGGGGGAGGAGGGCTGTGGGTATCCCTAGGCCAGGGCGATTTCTGTTGGCTAGGCCCCTCCGTAAGGCATGGCCCTGTGCACCCGCCCGCCACCTCTGTAGGGTGCCAAGTACAGGTATCCAAGGCCCTGTGTCATCTATGTGTGCAGTTGTCGTCCATAGGCTTGTAGGCCATGTCCCACGGATTGCGTAGTGGACCCCAAGTGCGCGCCGTAGTGCAGGGGGCTTCTGTGTCTGTCCTCTCCGCCAACGGTGTCGCCAATGCATGCACTCAACATGTCTTTATTTCTCCCCCCCCCTTTTTTGTGGTCTTCCTGTTCATGTGTGCATTAGCATCATCAGGCGGAGGAGAAGTGGCATCGGAGCACGAGGGAGCTGCATCCCACATGGCCCTGGAGGGCCATGCAACGGAGTCCGAATACACCAGTGGGACGGAGGGCGAGGGGAGCTCCACAGCGGAGAGTCATGCTGATGTCAGTGACAGCGACTCGTCCTCTGAAGGAAGCTCCCTTGTGGTGGCGGCAACATCCGTGCCCCCCGCAACAACAGGTACAGCCGCCACCCAGTGCACCAGCACCGCCCTCCCAGCAGCCCCTCAGCGTTTGCCCCGTGCCCGCTCACCCAGGAAGGTGGGCATCTCCTTCGCCCCAGGCACCTCAGGTCCTGCCCCTGTCACCCCTGCTGCCCTCAGTGAGGAGGTCATTGACCTCCTGAGGACCATCATTGTTGGGCAGTCTACCCTTTTGAATGCCATCCAGGGTGTAGAAAGGGAGGTGCACCAGAGTAATGCATACCTGGAGGGCATTCATTCTGGTCAGGCTGCCCATCAGCGATCGTTCAACGCTCTGGCCTCAGCACTGACGGCAGCCATTGTCCCTGTCTCTAGCCTCCCCCCTCCAACTTCCTCCACCCAGACCCAATCCCCTGTACCTCTGCCTATCCCAGACACACCATCAGACCAGCCTGCACACACCTCAACACCCAAGGGAAGCTCAGCCAAACATAAGCACCACACATCACACAAGCATTCACACAAGCAACATCCACATGCAGACATAACAACAACCACTGCCTCCACTGTGTCCCCCTCCTCCTCGTCTCCCTCCTCCCTCCCTGTGACGTCTCCACTCACACTTGCATGCATAACATCTTCAGCCACTACGTCCATCACCAGCACACCCACCAGAGCACTCCGCACACGTGCAGTCACCACCCCCACTACCATTTACACGTCCCCTGTGTCCTCTCCCAGTGTGTCTGTCACCGCCTCTTCCAAACTACACAAACGCAGGCAGCCACCTACCCAACAGCCATCCACCTCATGACAGCCTCCAGCCCAAGCACCTGCACCCAAAGACACCAGACTTCACACTCTTACAACCACATCCTCTTCCTCCACTCCCATACCCACTACACCTACCCGTCCCTCTCTTTCGAAATTGCTTTTCCTTGCCAACCTTAACCTCTTTCCAACAACTCCCCCACCCCGTCCATCTCATAAGACTCCAATCAGCACCTCAGCCGCCACAAAACCGGGACCTATAAAGACTGTTTGCCATGGACTGTGGAGTCCCCCACCCTCAAGGGCAGGCAGTTCAGCTAGGAGCCAAGGCACGGCCAGCCCACCCCCGTAAAAGCATCCGAAGATTGCCAGTGCCCGGCGCGAGAGGCCAAAGACACCAGGGACCAAAATCCCTACCATGGCTCCGGCAGGAAGTGGGGTGCCACCTGGCACACCGCCAAAGGTGGGAAAGGGCCACAGGCGAACAGGGAAGGGTGGGAAGGGCAGCACGCCCGACAAGTCCGGCAGCAGGCCAGCTGCCCATGAGGGCCCCACCAGCCCCATCCCAGGTGTGCAGGAGGACACCCACAGGCCCGGTACTGCAGCCCAGGAGGGCCCCGCAAGCCACGTCCTAGGTGTGCAGGAGGACACCCACAGGCCCGGTACTGCAGCCCAGGTGGGCCCCGCAAGCCAACAGACAGATGGGCAGGAAGGCCCCGCCAGCCACATGTCAGGTTGCGAGTGACATCCATGCCATGGCCTGATCCGCTGACCTGGACACTCATCTCAAGCACCGCTGAACTGTGCCCTTCATCTCAAGCACCGCTGAACTGGGCCCTTCATCTCAAGCACCGCTGAACTGGGCACCGCCGTCTCAAGCACCGCTGAACTGGGCACCGCCGTCTCAAGCACCGCTGCACTGGGCACCGCTGTCTCATGCACCGCTGAACTGGGCACCGCCGTCTCAAGCACCGCTGAACTGGGCCCTTCATCTCAAGCACCGCTGCACTGGGCACCGCCGTCTCAAGCACCGCTGAACTGGGCACCGCCATCTCAAGCACCGCTGAACTGGGCACCGCCGTCTCAAGCACCGCTGCACTGGGCACCGCCGTCTCATGCACCGCTGAACTGGGCACCGCCGTCTCAAGCACCACTGCACTGGGCACCGCCGTCTCAAGCACCGCTGAACTGGGCCCTTCATCTCAAGCACCGCTGAACTGGGCACCGCCGTCTCAAGCACCGCTGAACTGGGCCCTTCATCTCAAGCACCGCTGCACTGGGCACCGCCGTCTCAAGCACCGCTGAACTGGGCCCTTCATCTCAAGCACCGCTGAACTGGGCACCGCCGTCTCAAGCACCGCTGAACTGGGCACCGCCGTCTCAAGCACCGCTGGCCCATTGGCAGAAGGGGCAGGCCCTCATCTGTGTCGGGCAGGGCTGCACGAAGCACTCTGGGCACCAGTCCCCCTCCAGAACCAGTGGAGACAGTCATCCACTTGTGAGACTGTGGCTTTGCACTCCCCAGGATGGCACAGTGGGCAACCCGCCCACTGCAGAGACTTGAAAGACTGTGGCTTTGCACTCCCCAGGATGGCACAGTGGGCAACCCACCCACTGTATAGACTTGAGAGACTGTGGCTTTGCACTCCCCAGGATGGCACAGTGCGCAACCCACCCATTGAATAGACTTGAGAGACTGTGGCTTTGCACTCCCCAGGATGGCACAGTGGGCAACCCACCCACTGCAGAGACTTGAGAGACTGTGGCTTTGCAATCCCCAGGATGGAACAGTGGGCAACCCACCCACTGCAGAGACTTGAGAGACTGTGGCTTTGCACTCCCCAGGATGGAACAGTGGGCAAACCACCCACTGCAGAGACTTGAGAGACTGTGGCTTTGCACTCCCAGGATGGAACAGTGGTCAACCCACCCACTACAGAGACTTGAGAGACTGTGGCTTTGCACTCCCCAGGATGGAACAGTGGGCAAACCACCCGCTGTAGAGACTTGAGAGACTGTGGCTTTGCACTCCCCAGGATGGAACAGTGGGCATGGAGGCCCCTTGTGGATCTGGCGTCGTGGACTCATCTGGCTGAGGTGCCCCCCCTTCCCTTCCCCCTGAGGTGCCTGTAGTTTTGCTATCTGATGCCCCTGCATTGTTCTCTCCGTTGGTGTCAGGTATCCTGTGTGGGCTTTGCCCATGTGATTTGGGCCCAGTGGTCCACGGACAATGCCTGCAAAAATTATCGGACTTTTAATATTTATGTATATAATAGTTTTAGATGTGTGATATATTTATAAGCCAGTGATACAATATATTCGACAGTTGATGATCATTTCCTTTTGTCTTTGCATTCTTCCGGGGGGTTTGGGGGTGTAACTGTGATGTATTGCTATGCATTGATGTGTGTGGTGTAGTGGGTGAGGGTGGGGGTGGGTGTGTCGCGTATGTGTTTCCCCGTAATTTTTTCCCTCCCCCCTCCCCTGTGTCGTAGGTGCAGTACTCACCGTTGTCTTCTGCGCCGGCATTCGTGCTCCTGGTAGAGGAGCAGGAAGACAATAGCTGGGAGGATGTGGAGTTCGGGCTCCATGCTGTCCAGATTCCTCGTGGGGTGTATGGAGGTGAGCGTTTTCCGTTCAAAATGGCTGTTTCCACCGTGTTTTTATCGGCGGGGCTACCGCCCCGGAAAAGGTGGCGGATTGGTGGGTTGTGATAGGGTGGGCGGTACTTTGTCTCCCGCCTGTTTGTTGGCGGTGACCGCCGCGCTGTTTGTTTGTCCCGCTGTGGCAGTCGGAGTGTTGAAGTGGCGGTCTCTGTTGGCGGTTTCCGCCAGGGTCAGAATTCCATTTTTTTAACCGCCAGCCTGTTGGCGGGTTGGCCGCCGCTTTAACACCGACCGCCAGGGTTGGAATGACCCCCATAGTGTCTTATAAAAGTTAACTAATTTGGTAAAAATATCATCATGTTTCTTCAGTATAGTACCATCTGACTTAGTTATCAAATCAATTTGAAATCGCTGTTTTCTAAATTTAAGAGAGTTAGCTAATAATTTGCTAATCTTATTTCTACCTCCATAATAGTAAGCATTGCTTTTTAACAAAATTGAAGAAGCTTCCTCAGTAGAAAGAGTATTAAACTGTAACTTAGCTTTAAGCAAATTATTTACATCAGTATGTGATTTAGATGTGAAATATTTAGTTTCCAGAAGCTTAATGTTTGATAATGGGGACCTATGTTCTTTATAGCAAAGTTTCTTGTTTTTTAGAAGAGTAATCGGTAATAAAGCGCTGAGCAGCTACCTTAAACGAGTCCCAAATGAGAGAGAGTGACAGATTGGGGACATCATTAATCTTAAAGAAGTCAGAGATAAATGAAGAAAATGATTTAGAGAATTGTGGGTCATTTTGTAAAGAATTATTGAAGTGCCATCTACATGACTGAATATTTGGGGGGGAGCCAAGTCCAAATCAGTAACCACCATGGCATGATCTGAAAGCATTATAGGGCCAATAAAGGATTGAATTATATGCTGTGTCATAGGTTTGGATAGAAATATATGATCTAATCTAGTGGGTGAACCATGAGTAGTTGAGTAAAACGTGTGGTCACAGGACGTTGGATCAGTGAGTCTTTAGGAATCTATAAATGAGAAGTTTGCTATAGTAGAATGAAATTGTTTATGCATTTTATGGGAAGAAAAGTTTACTGAAGATTGACGTTCTAAAAAGGGATCCATAATTTAATCACAATCACCACCCATATCATGTAGATATCAAGATATTGAAGACATTTATGAGAAATCATAGGCCAGAATTTGAAATCATTCGGAGTCGAGCACAAATATTAAAAATAGCTACAGATATGTTGTTAATCATAAATTGTAAAATAATCCATCTACCTTTCTGATCTATTTCTTGTGAAAGGACATTAAAACGTAATTGCTTATTACATAGAATAATAGCACAATTTTTCTTATTGTCAGCAGGGGATACAAATACAATTCAACCCAACTACGTTTACGTTTCAAGGCTTCTATTTCGTCAATATGTGTTTCTTGTCATAACACAATATCAGGAGTAAGTTTGGCTAGGTGAGATAAAACTCTGATGGTCATTCCAACCCTGGCGGTCGGTGTTAAAGCTGCGGCCAAACCGCAAACAGGCTGGCGGTAAAAAAAATTGAATTCCGACACTGGCGGGAACCGCCAACAAAGACCGCCACATCAACACACCGCCCGCCACGGCGGGACAAACAAACAGCGTGGCGGTCACCGCCAACAGACAGACGGGAATCAATGTACCGCCCACCCTATCACAACCTACCAATCCGCCACCTTTTCCGGGGCGGTAGCCCAGCCGATAAAAACACAGCAGAAACAGCCATTTCGAACGGAAAACACTCACCTCCATACAGCCCACGAGGAATCAGGACAGCATGGAACCCGAACTCCACATCCTCCGAGCGATAGTCTTCCTGCTCCTCTACCAGGAGCACGAACGCCGGCGCAGAAGACAACGGTGAGTACTGCACCTACGACACAGGGGAGGGGTGAGGGAAAAAAATACGGGGACACACATATGCCACACACCCACCCCCACCCTCACCCACTACAACACACACATCAATGCATAGCAATACATCACAGTTACCCCCCCCAAGCCCCCCAGAAGAATGCAAAGACAAAAGGAAATGATTCTAAACATTGGAAAATATTGTATTACTGGCTTAAAAATATATAACACATCAAATACTTTTAAATACATAAATGTACAAGTCCGATCATTGCAGCAGGCATTGTCCGTGGACCACTGGGCCCAAATCACATGGGCAAAGCCCACACAGGATACCTGACTCCAACGGAAAGAACACTGCAGGGGCATCAGATAGAAAAACTACAGGCACCTCAGGGGGAAGGGAAGGGGGTGCACCTCAGCCAGATGAGTCCACGACGCCAGATCCACGAGGGGCCTCCATGCCCACTGTTCCATCCTGGGGAGTGCAAAGCCACAGTCTCACAAGTCTCTACAGTGGGTGGCTTGCCCACTGTTACATCCTGGGGAGTGCAAAGCCACAGTCTCTCAAGTGGATAACAGTCTCCACTGGTTCTGGAGGGGGACTGGTGCCCAGAGTGCTTCGTGCAGCCCTGCCCGACACAGATGCGGGCCTGCCCCTGCCGCTAATGGGCCAGCGGTACTTGAGATGAAGGGTCCAGTTCAGCGGTGCTTGAGACGGCGGTGCCCAGTTCAGCGGTACTTGAGATGAAGGGCCCAGTTCAGCGGTGCTTGAGACGGCGGTGCCCAGTTCAGTGGTGCTTGAGACGGCGGTGCCCAGTTCAGCGGTGCTTGAGATGAAGGGCCCAGTTCAGCAGTGCTTGAGACGGCGGTGCCCAGTTCAGCGGTGCTTGAGACGGCGGTGCCCAGTTCAGCGGTGCATGAGATGAAGGGCCTAGTTCAGCGGTGCTTGAGACGGCGGTGCCCAGTTCAGCAGTACTTGAGATGAAGGGCCCAGTTCAGCGGTGCTTGAGACGGCGGTGCCCAGTTCAGCGGTGCTTGAGACGGCGGTGCCCAGTTCAGCGGTACTTGAGATGAAGGGCCCAGTTCAGCGGTGCTTGAGATGAAGGGCCCAGTTCAGCGGTGCTTGAGACGGCGGTGCCCAGTTCAGCTGTACTTGAGATGAAGGGCCCAGTTCAGCGGTGCTTGAGACGGCGGTGCCCAGTTCAATGGTGCTTGAGACGGCGGTGCCCAGTTCAGCGGTACTTGAGATGAAGGGCCTAGTTCAGCGGTGCTTGAGATGAAGGGCCCAGTTCAGCGGTGTTTGAGATGAAGGGCCCAGTTCAGCGGTGCTTGAGACGACGGTGCCCAGTTCAGCGGTACTTGAGATGAAGGGCCCAGTTCAGCGGTGCTTGAGACGGCGGTGCCCAGTTCAGCGGTGCTTGAGACGGCGGTGCCCAGTTCAGCGGTGCTTGAGATGAAGGGCCCAGTTCAGCAGTGCTTAAGACGGCGGTGCCCAGTTCAGCGGTACTTGAGATGAAGGGCCCAGTTCAGCGGTGCTTGAGACGGCGGTGCCCAGTTCAGCGGTGCTTGAGACGGCGGTGCCCAGTTCAGCGGTACTTGAGATGAAGGGCCCAGTTCAGCGGTGCTTGAGATGAAGGGCCCAGTTCAGCGGTGCTTGAGACGGCGGTGCCCAGTTCAGCGGTACTTGAGATGAAGGGCCCAGTTCAGCGGTGCTTGAGACGGCGGTGCCCAGTTCAGCGGTGCTTGAGACGCCGGTGCCCAGTTCAGCGGTGCTTGAGATGAAGGGTCCAGTTTAGCGGCTCCGGCCATGGTGTGGAGGTCATTTGCCACCTGAGCTGTGGCTGGCGGGGCCTTCCTGCCCATCTGTCGTGTGGCTGGCGGGGCCCTCCTGGGCTGCAGTACCGGGCCTGTAGGTGTCCTCCTGCCCACCTGGGATGGGACTGGCGGAGCCCTCCTGGGCTCCAGTACCGGGTCTGTTGGTGTCCTCCTGCCCACCTGGGATGGGGCTGGCAGGCCCTCCTGGCCAGCTGGGCTGATGGCGGTCTTGTCGGGCGTGCTGCCCTTCCCAGCCTTCCCTGATCGCCTGTGGCCCTTCACCACTTTGGGCGGTGTGCCAGCTGGCTCACCACTTCCTGCCGGAGCCATGGTAAGGGTTTTAGTCCCTGGTGTTTTAACCCTCTCGCGCTGGCCACTGCCTATCTTCGGATGTTTCTCCGGGGGTGGGCTGGCCGTGCTTTGGCTCCGTACTGAACTGGCTGCCCTTGAGGGTGGGGGACTCCACAGTCCATGGCAGACTGTCATGACAGGTCCCGGTTTTGTGGTGGCTGAGGTGCTGACTGGAGTCCTATGACATGGACGGGGTGGGGGAGTTGTTGGAAATAGGTTAAGTTTGGACAGGAAAAGCATTTTAGGAACAGTGGGACGGGTAGGTGTAGTGGGTATGGGAGTGGAGGAAGAGGTTGTGGTTGTAGGAGTTTTAAGTCTGGAGTCTTTGGGTGCAGGTGCTTGGGCTGGAGGCTGTCGTGGGGTGGATGGCTGTTGGGTGGGTGGCTGCCTGCGTTTGTGTATCTTGGAAATGGGGGTGACAGACACACTGGGAGAGGACACAGGGGACGTGTAAATGGTAGTGGGGGTGGTGACTGCACGTGTGCGGGGGGTTCTGGTGTGTGTGCTGGTGATGGAGGTAGTGGCTGAAGATGTTGTGCATGCAGGTGTGAGTGGAGACGTGACAGGGAGGGAGGAGGGAGACGAGGAGGGGGGGGACACAGTGGAGGCAGTGGGTGTTGTTATGTCTGTATGTAGATGTGGCTTGTGTGAATGCCTGTGTGATGTGTGGTGCTTATGTCTGGCTGAGCTTCCCTTGGGTGCTGAGGTGTGTGCAGGCTGGTCTGATGGTGTGTCTGGGATAGGCAGAGGTACAGGTGATAGGGTATGGGTGGAGGAAGTTGGAGGGGGGAGGCTAGAGACAGGGACAATTGCTACCGTCAGTGCTGAGGCCAGAGCGTTGAACGATCGCTGATGGGCAGCCTGACCCGAATGAATGCCCTCCAGGTATGCATTACTCCGGTGCACCTCCCTTTCTACACCCTGGATGGCATTCAAAAGGGTAGACTGCCCAACAATGATGGTCCTCAGGAGGTCAATGACCTCCTCACTGAGGGCAGCAGGGGTGACAGGGGCAGGGCCTGAGGTGCCTGGGGCGAAGGAGATGCCCACCTTCCTGGGTGAGCGGGCAAATGCTGAGGGGCTGCTGGGAGGGCGGTGCTGGTGCGCAGGGTGGCGGCTGTACCTGTTATTGCGGGGGGCACAGATGTTGCCGCCACCACAAGGGAGCTCCCTTCAGAGGACGAGTCGCTGTCACTGATATCTACACGAGTCCCCGCTGTGGAGCTCCCCTCGCCCTCCGTCCCACTGGTGAATTCCGAGTCCGATGCATGGCCCTCCATGGCCATGTGGGATGCAGCTCCCTCGTGCTCCGATGCCACTTCTCCTCTGCCTGATGATGCAAATGCACACATGAACAGGAAGACCACAAAAAATGGGGGGGGGGGAAAATAAAGACATGTTGAGTGAATGCATTCGCGACACCGTTGGCGGACAGGACAGACACAGAAGCCCCCTGCACTACGCCGCGCACTTGGGGTCGACTACTCAATCCGTGGGACATGGCCTACAAACCTATGGGTGACATCTGCACACATTGATGACACAGGGCCATGAATAGCTGTACTTGGCACCCTACAGAGGTGAGGGGCGGGGCACAGGGCCATGCCTTACGGAGGGGCCTAGCCTACAGAAATCGTCCTGGCCTAGGGATAGCCACAGACACCTCCACTGCGCGCAAAGTCACCAGGATTAGAGTGTACTCACCCCCTTGTGTCTGCTGTGATGTCCTCACGCGCCCATCCAAATCGGGGTAGGCCACCGCCAGGATCCGGGACATCAGGGGGGTCAAAGTCCGACTGGCACCCCTCCCACATTGGGAGGCCATCCCCAGCTGAGCCTCCGCCGTATTCCTGCTCCAGCGGCGGATGTCCTCCCATCTCTTCCGGCAGTGGGTGCCCCGTCTGTGGTGGACCCCCAGGGTCCGGACGTCCTTGGCGATGGCACGCCAAATATCGATCTTCTGGTGGGCGCTGACCTATGTGACATGTACAGGGGGAGAAAAATATTCATCACCTTCTGCATGCTCGATGTGAGTGGCCCACCATCCCCACCCTTGCCATGTGGCACATGCTCTCATCCGTCGTTTGATGCATGCCTCAATCGCTCCCCTCCCCACCATCTTTCATCCACCCCACTCAACACAGGCATTGCCCACAAAGCATGGTCCCACTGCACTTACCTGTTGGTCTGGAGGACAGTAGAGTAGTGCATACTGGGGGAGGACCCCATCCACAAGTTTCTCCAATTCCTGAGCAGTGAAGGCAGGGGCCCTTTCCCCAGTAGCATGAGCCATTGTCTCTTCCAGACCGAGGTCACAGCAGCACTTGCAGTGTAGGTCCTCTCCTGTCGAAGATCAGGTATCGAGTGATTAAGCAGATAGAAAATGGTGGTCACGGCTGCGGCGGTGCGTACCGCGGCGGTGCGTACCGCGACAGCCGGCGCACATCGTCATTGGCTCCTGAGACCCATAGGGTTCAATGTTAACCAATGCTGCTTTGCGCCGCGGTCTTCGACCGCCTACCGCCACGGTGTGCCACGCCAGCGCATTTACATCACATCCCATTGTCGCACTTCACAGGTCAGGCAGCTGCCATTTCAAGGGCCCACATGGCTTACTTTCTACTGCGTCACACATACCTGGGCCTTGCATCAACACTCATACAAGCCATTCAATGCATTGGGAATCTTGTTCTGTGCAAGCTGTGGTTACGTACCTGTGTGTTGATTAACTGTGTGCTCGCTGTTGTCCTTCATAGGCACCGTCCTCTGGGACATGCGAGGAGATGGAGGCATCCTCCGGTGTACAGACCACTGGTAGACCTGTCGACAATGGAGGAAAGACATGTCATACTGACATACAGGCTTGACCGAGCCACTATTCAGGAACTGTGTGCCCAGCTGGAGGCAGACCTGATGTCACCAATTCGCCAACCCACAGGAATCCCCCCTCAAGTGCAGGTTCTGTCAGTACTCCATTTGTTGGCAAGTGGGTCATTTCAAACAACTGTGGCCATAGCATCAGGGATGTCCCAGCCTATGTTTTCCAAGGTGTTGTCCAGAGTGTTGTCTGCCCTGCTGAAACACATGCGGAGCTACATCGTTTTCCCTGAGGTGGGGGATTTGCCTACAGTGAAGGGTGATTTCTATGCCCTTGGACATATCCCCAACATCATAGGTGCCATTGATGGGACACATGTTGCTTTGGTCCCCCCCAGCAGGAGTGAACAGGTGTACAGGAACAGGAAGAGTTATCATTCGATGAATGTACAGATGGTGTGTTTGGCTGACCCGTACATCTCCCATGTTAATGCCAAGTTCCCTGGGTCAGTGCATGACGCATACATCATGCGGAATAGCAGCATCCCTTACGTGATGGGTCAACTCCAGAGGCACCGTGTGTGGCTAATTGGTGACTCTGGTTACCCCAACCTGTCATGGCTACTGACCCCAGTGAGGAATCCCAGGACAAAGGCAGAGGAACGGTACAATGAGGCACATGGGCGGACTAGGAGGGTGATCGAGCGAACCTTTAGCCTCCTGAAGGCCAGGTTCAGGTGCCTCCATATGACAGGTGGATCCCTATTCTACTCACCAAAGAAGGTGTGCCAGATCATCGTGGCCTGCTGTATGCTTCACAACCTGGCTTTGCGACGCCAGGTGTCTTTTCTGCAGGAGGATGGTCCAGATGGTGGTGTTGTGGCAGCTGTGGAGCCTGTGGAGAGTGAAGACGAGGAGGACAACATAGAGAACAGGAACACAGTGATACAGCAGTATTTTCAATGACACACAGGTAAGAATCCACACCGGCATATTACATTTACTTAAAGACTACTACCTCTCTACTGTCTGACCTTTTCCCCCAGTGTATGGTAACTGAGTTGTGACTTTCCCTTCCGATTTCAGAGCTGTGGGCCCCACTGCGTGACATCTGCTTTGTTTCCCCATGGACTACAGCTGTGTGACAGTGGTATTTTGTCATCACAATGTAAATGAGCATTTTGGCACGGTCATACATTTGTTCAAAATCACAGCCAGACTCCTGATTGTTTTGTGCAATAACTGTGTTTATTACAGTGCTCTATATTGGTGGGTGGTTGCAAATCGGTGAGGGGTGATGGTGGAGGAATGTCCATGGCAGAGTCCAGACTACTTATATCACAGGTGCATTGTCCAGATGCGAGTGGAAAGTGGAGCAGGGGCAGTTTAAGGATGGACAGGGTGACAATGTGGGACAGTGTGATGACAATCAGGGAGGTATCCTTTCCTGGCAGGGGTCTTGGCATCTTACTCTGTCTTCTTCCTGGATCTCAGGGCCCGCTTGCGGGGTGGTTCTCCTTCTGCAGGGGGTGGGGTGCTGGTGGCCTGTTGGTCCTGTGGTGGGGCCTCCTGTCCACTAGCGCCGGCAGAGGTGGTAGGCAGTTCTTGGTCCATGCTAGTGTGAGGGGCCCTTTGTGGTGCCACAGTGTCCCGCAATGTGGTGACTACCTGATTCAGAGCCCCTACCATGGTGCCCAGGACGGAACTGATGGTTCGTAGTTCCTCCCTGAAGCCCAAATACTGTTCCTCCTGCAGGAGCTGGATCTCCTGAAACCTGGCCAGGACCGTCGCCATCGTCTCCTGGGAATGATGGTAGGCTCCCATGATGGAGGAGAGGGCCTCGTGGAGAGTGGGTTCCCTGGGCCTGTCCCCCCCCTGTCGCACAGCAGCCCTCCCAGTTCCCCTGTTTCCCTGGGCCTCTGTCCCCTGGACCGTGTGCCCACTACCACTGCCCCCAGGTCCCTGTTGTTGTTGGGGTGGAGGGTTAGCCTGGGTGCCCTGTAGTGGTGGACACACCGCTGATTGATGTGTCCTGGGGACAGAGGTATGGGCCCGCTGGGTGGGTGCTGTGCTGGTGTTTCCAGAGGGGGGAAGGTCTGTGGAGGCCTGTGACTGGGTGAGGGCAACCAACTGTCCCGAGGTCCCCGATGGGCCCGGCTGGTCATCTAGATCCAGGTCGACAGAGGTGCTGTCATCACTGTGGGCATCTTCTGTGGGTGGAGTGGACATTTGTGGACCCTCCTGCGCGGTGACGTGGCGTTCGGGTACTGCAGGGGTATAAAAGTATGGTTATTGCATCTGTGTGTGCCATAGCGTGCAATGGGTGGGTGCCCTTGTACCCCAGTGCCGGCATTCACGTGTGGGGGCTTTAGTGACGGTGGTTTGGGGGGGGATGGGTATGTGCAGTGGGCATGCTTTGGTGATGGGTGTCCATGCTTTGTGGTCACATGCTGGGTTTGGGGTTGGGATGGGTGGGTTGTGATGGTGAGACATTTGCAAGGAGTAGGTGTGATGGGGGTGAGGGTGGGGGTATGAGTTGACATGCTGGTGGGGTGGGGGGGATGAAGTAGTGAAGATGAGACTTACCAGAGTCCATTCCTCCAGATACTCCTGCGAGGCCCTCAGTATGCAGGATCGCCAAGACCTGCTCCTCCCATGTTGTAAATTCTGGTGGAGGAGGTGGGTGGTCTGCCGCCAGTCCGCTGCACCGCGATGTTGTGCCTGGATACCATTGAACGCACCTTCCCCCGTAGGTCGTTCCACCTCTTCCTGATGTCGTCCCTATTTCTTGGGTGCTGTCCCACAGCGTTGACCCTATCGACTATTCTGCTCCATAGCTCTATCTTCCTGGCAATGGTGGTGTGCTGTGCCTGTGTCCCGAAGAGATGTGGCTCTACCCGTACAATTTCCTCCACCATAACCCTGAGTTCATCCTCAGAAAACCTGGGGTTTCTTTGCGGTGCCATGGGGTGGTGTGGGTGATGTGTGGGGTGGATTGTGTGGTGCTAAGTGTGGTGATGTGTATTGTTGTGTTGTGTGAAGTGTGTGGTAATATTGCTGGGTGACAGTAAAATGGGCGTCTGGGTGCTCGGATCTCTTTTCTCTGTGCGTGTTCATGATTCTGTTGGAGTGGAGGTTTGTGGGTGATGTGGGTGTGTGTTTATATTGTAATGGGTGTGTGGGAGTGGTGTGTGTATGTGTATCAGGTGTGTGTATTTGTAATTGTCCAATGTGGCGGTGTTTTGTAGAAGTGTGTGTATTTTGAGCGCGGCGGTGTGTACCGCCAATAGAATCCCACTGTTGAAAGAACGCCGCGTGGATTCGTGGGTCGTGATGGCATGGGCGTATTTCTGTTGCCGTGACGGTGGAGGTTTGGTCATCGCCAGTTTCTCGCTGCCCTTTGGTGTGGCGGACTTTTGTGGATGTCTGTATTTTGTTGGTTTGCCTGTTGTGGGTCAGAATGACCGTGGCGGTTTACCGCGGCCACGGCGGTGTTCTGGCAGCCTTCTGCACGGCAGTAAGCGCCTTTTACCGCCAAGGTTGAAATGACCCCCTCTGTCTTTTAACAGGATTATTAAAACCTTTCACATTCCATGAAATGACTATGAATGATATAACTATAAAAAAATTCATTAATAATGAGGATCAACATACTTTGAACAAATAAGAAACAAACCATGTAAAAGAAATAGAAAAACAATGGGATAATAGTACAGATAGAAAGGGGTTGGAAAAGGAGGAAAATGGGAAAATAGGAAAGGGAACAGAAAAGAACAGGAAAAAAACTGATAGAAAAGAAAGAGAGTACATGTCCATGAAGACGACTGAAATACGTACCTGAAGAAAAAGAAATGCACACGATGTTGGGGTGTTGACACCCAGAAGACAATGCCGTACCAGCAGGGGGGATCTCCACCACATAGGAATCAAAGGTAGAAAGTGAGAACGAAAAAGGTAACACATGAAATAAATCTGCAAGAAAGAGTAATATTAGCTTACTACTAAGAATAATTCAAACATATCACAGAAGAATTCAGCAATAAACAACTATGCACATGATCATCAGAAAAAGTGCACTAGGATTTAACTAGAAGAAGGCCCAGCAGTATCCATGTTTGCTGATGAATGTAAGTCAATATGGGGGTCATTGCGACCCTGGCGGTCCATGCCACTGGCATGGGCAGTGCAGGGGCCCCCTAACAGGGCCCCACAAAGATTTTCACCGTCTGCTTAGCAGACAGTGAAAATCGCGACGGGTGCCACTGCACCCGTCGCACCCCTGCAACTCCGCCGGCTCCATTCGGAGCCGGCTTCCTCGTTGCAGGGGCTTTCCCGCCGGGCCGGCGGGCGGCCTTTTGGCGGTCGCACGCCGGCCCAGCGGGAAAGTTGGAATGGCCGCCGCGGTCTTTTGACCGCAGGGCTGTCATTCGGCGGGGACAGCATGGCGGGCGGCGACCGCCGCCCGCCGCGGTCAGAATGACCGCCTATATTTCTTAGGTTCAGCTGGATGACAATATATATTAGTGTTCTTCTGATAGGTGACCTTGAAAATACAAGGATGGAACAATCCATAACGAGGACCCAGAGATCGCAACATCGGGTGGAGAGCAAAAAAATCTTCTTTCTTTGAGCTCTGACATTAGAGAGAGACATCTTGGGAGATAAAGATTTTATTTCCAGACCAAGTAACTTGTATTTTGTGTTTCACTGCTTCCAGAACTGTTAGTACGTCTGTAAATTCCAGAAAAAATAAAATTACTCCCCTCGGATTGAAAGGAGATGATGAATTGGTCAAATGAGGACACAGTCCGTGCACCTGCTGTATATTAAAATTAGAAGTGGGAGGTAAGTCCAGGAGTTTTGGTAGGAAAGACTTGAAAAAGACAATAGGGTTCTGTCATGATGGCAAATAGAGGCTCTAGGAAGTGTAGGAATTTAAGGGTACAGTCTTGTTCTCACAAATGTTGTGGAAAAAATGCATAACAGCCTTATGGTCAACAAATATTGGTTATGGTGCCTCAATCACTCCTCCTACTGGGTAAACTCAGCTTGAGCATCTTAGTGATATCTGTACTTCAGTCTTGCGCCTATTGTGATATTTACATTTCTGTATTATACGGTTATTAATATTGTAATTATGGTCCAACATGAGCACATGTGATGTACGATTGGAAACTGACTCCAAATTCCCAGGTATTGCAGTGGCGGTCATCTAAGGTGCAGCTCGTGTCTGCTGTGTTTGGGTGCAGGTGCATGGGCTGGATGCTGTTGTGAGGTGGATGGCTGCTGGGTGTCTGAGTGCTTGCATTTGTGTACTTTGGGAGGAGGGGGCACAGATACAGTGGGAGAGGACACAGGGGACGTGTGCATGGATGTAGGGGTGGTGACTGCCAGTGAGGGGTGTGTGGTGGCAGGCGTGCTGGTGATGGTGGTAGTGGATGAGGATGTAGTGCATGCAGGTGTGAGTGGAGGCACAACTGGGAGGGAGGTGGACGACGAGGAGGAGGGGGGCACAGTGGAGGCAGTGGATATTGGTATGTCTGATTCTGGATGGTGTTTGTGTGAGTGCCTGTGGGATGATGTGTGGTGCTTGTGTTTGCCTGAGCCACTCCTGTGTGTTGGCTTGTGTGCATGCTGGTCTGCCTGTGTGCTTGGGATAGGTTAGGGTTGAGGGGAATGGGATTATGTAGAGGATATTGGAGGGGTGAGGCTAGAAACAGTGACAATGGATGTCAGCAGGGAGGAGGCCAGAGCCTGGATTGATCTATGTCGGGCCGCCATGCCAGTGTGAATGCCCTCCAGGAATGCATTTGTCTGTTTCATTTGGGCTGCCAGCCCCTGGATGGCATTCACAATGGTTGACTACCCAACAGAGATGGATCGCAGGAGGTCAATAGCCTCACTCAGGGCAGCAGGGCTAACTGGGGCAGGGCAGGGAGGTGCCTGGGGTGAAGGAGATGCCCACCCTCCTGGGTGAGCAAGCACGGGAAACTCACTGAGGGGCTGCTGGGAGGGCGGTGCTGGTACGAGGGGTGGCGGCTGTACCTGTAGTTGGGGTGGGCACAGAGATGCCCGCCACCACCAGGGAGCTTCCATCGGAGGAGGTATAACAGTCAGAACTGTCCCCTCCAGTCTCCCCCGTGGTGCTCCCCTCACCCTCCATCCCACTGGTGCCCTCACCGTCGGTGGATTCGGCATCCTGAGTCCTGTGGGATGCAGCTCCCTCCGTTGACGGTGCCTCTGCTCCTCCGCCAAATGATGCTCATGCACAGAAGGACAAAACAAAAAGGGGGTAAGAGACAAAGGATACACTTGGTCAGTGGCGGCAACAACACCACTGTTGGAGAACATGACTCACTCACACACAGGGAACAGTCCTATGCACTAGGCAATGCACTACCAGTCACAATACTAGTCACCAGACCAAGGACAGGGACACCTAATGCCAATTGGTGCATACCTGAGACATACAGTCCCCTGCCCAGTAGTGGATGCCTACTAGCTTGTTTGGAGCAAGTTTACATCAGAACCTGCCCAACATGGGACCTACCCTGCAGTGTCCGGCCTGGCCTAGTGGCACCCACAGGCCCACATCCCATACCCGGATACCACCCCACCATGTGCAAGTAGTGTATTGGGGCACTGTACTCACCCCCTTGTGGCTGCTGTGATGCCCCCAAGAGCCGATCCAGCTCCAGATAGGCCACCGCTATTATGTGGGCCATCAGGGGGGACAGGGTTCGAAGGGCACTCCTTCCTCGTTGGGAGGCCATCCCCAGCTGGGCCTCCGCTGTCGTCCGTGCTCAGTGTCTCAGGTCCTCCCACCGTTTCCAACAGTGGGTGCTCCACCTACCATAGACCCCCAGGGTCCGCACGTCCTTGGCAATGGCACACCATGTACCCTTTTTTTTATGGGTGCTGACCTGCCGAGAAATACACATAGGAATAGTTATCAGTCAAACCATCCTGCATGTTACATTCATGGCCCACCATGGCCCTTCACATCCCCTTATGCACAGACATGGCCCAGCATACATGCTGCATACTGCCCAGGGCCCATCCACCAACCCCCGTACACAAGGCCTTCACACACACCACTCCATGCATTCATGCTCCAAGCATCATGCTCACAGTGTACTCACATGTTGGTCTGGAGGCCCATACAGCATTCGGTACTGGGGTAGGACCCCATCCACCAGTCTCTCCAACTCCACTGAGGTGAAGGCAGGGGCCCTTTCCCCAGTGACACAAGCCGTGGTCAGTTCCAGACACAGGTCACAACAGCACATGCAGTGTAGGTCCTCTCCTTTTGAAGGTCAGGTAGCAAATGAGTGAACAGATAGAAAATGGCGGTCACGTCTATGGCGGTGCATACCATCACCTCCGGCATACATCATCATTGCCTACTGTACCACATAGTGTAGGGGCCAGTAATAACTAATGAGGAGTTGCACAGCGGTTCTCGACCTTCCCCGCAACGGCACACAACGTCAGCGGAATTACCTCATTTCCACATGTCCCTCCATACAGCACAGGCGGATGCCATTTCAGGGGGGGGCATGCCATGGATCCTAACTGTGTCACATTACACATAAGCACCATTTGGACATCTCCAACAATATACTGTTACAATCACAACATGCAATGATGTGTAGTGGTTGGAAATATTACATACTGACCAGATGCTCACCGTTTTGCCCCATAGATTGCAACCGCTGCGGATGAATAGGAGATGGAGACATCCCCCGTGTACAGACCCCTGGTGGACGTGGCAACAATGGAGGACAGGCACATCATCCTCACCTGTAGACTTGACAGGGCCACAATCACAGAGCTGTGTGCCCAATTGGAGCCTGACCTGATATCTGCTATCCGTCACCCCACTGGGATCCCCCCTCTTGAGAAAGTCCTATCTGTGCTCCATTTCCTGGCAACTATCTCCTTCCAAGTGACAGTGGGCTTGGCAGCAGGAATGTCTCAGCCAATGTTCTCAATAGTGCTGACCAGAGTGTTGTCTGCCCTGATAAAACACATGCGCAGCTACATTGTTTTCCCCCAGGTGGAGGATTTGGCCACAGTGAAAGCTGATTTCTATGCAATGGGACACATCCCCAACATCATTGGGGTAATTGATGGTACACATATTGCATTTGCCCCCCCACCGGTGAAATGAACAGGTGTTCAGAAATCTTTCACTCCATGAATGTGCAGATAGTGTGCCTGGCGGACCAGTTCATCTCCCATTTCAATGCAAAGTATCCTTTGTCTGTGCATGATGCCTTTATCCTGAGGAATAGCAGCATCCCATATGTGATGGCTCAACTCCAGTGGCACAGGGTGTGGCTAATAGGTGAACCTTGGCTCCCACCCAGTGGATGTTGGTGTATGGGTATGGTGTGGGCCCTAAGGGTTAGTGTGTGTCTAACAGTTGTCTCTCGATATTTGTGGTGACTCTGGTTACCCCAACCTCTCATCATTACTGACCCCTGTGAGGAATCCCAGGGCAAGGGCAGAGGAATGTTACAATAAGGCACATGGGCGAACCAAAAGAATTATAGAGAGGGCATTCGGCCTCCTGAAGGCTAGGTTTTGTTGCCTCCATCTAATAGGTGGTTCCCTGTGCTACTCACCCAAGAAGGTCTGCCAGATCATTGTGGTATGCTGTATGTTGCACAACCTTGCCTTCCGTTGACAGGTACCTTTTCTGCAGGAGAGTGAGGCTGGAGACGGCTGTGTGGACAGTGAAGAAGAGGAGGCAGAGGATGAGGACAACCGAAGTGCAATCATAGGTCAATACTTCCAATGACACTCAGGTAAGACAGTGTAAGCTCAGATTTAATTGACAGTTTTGTGTTTGACATTGTCACTGGCAGGCTGATTTTCCCACTTCTATGGCCACTCACTGTACCCTTTCGCTCCTGGTGTGTTGACTGCAGCCAACTACAGGCCTTTCCTATGGATACATTACTGTACATGTGAATTGCAATGTTGAAACCTTGTTAAACAAATACATACTTAAATCATTTGACATACTCCATAGTTGTATTTTTTCAAAAAGGTGTTTAGTTAAGTGCTAAGAAGTAGTGGGGGATATGCAATGGGCTTGGGTGATGGTGGAGAAAAGTCCAAGATGGAGTCCAGTCTACATGGATCACAGGTGCATTGTCCAAGGGGGCATAGGAAGGGGAGCAATGACAGTTCAAGGTGGACAGGGTGACAGAGTGGGACACAAGGGTGACAATCAGGAGAGTCTTATTTCCTGGTGGGGGTTTTAGCAATAGTCTCTGGCTTCTGCCTGGATCACATGGAACGTTTGCTGGGTGGTTCTCCTTCTTCAGGGGAAGGGGTGCTTGTGGCCTGTTGGTCCTGTGGCATGGCCTCCTGTCCACTAGCGGCAGGGGAGGTGGAGGGCTGTTCATCGGTTTGGCTAGTGGTAAGGGCCCGGTGGTGTGCCCTCATGGTGTTGGCCATGTCTGCCAGCACCCCTGCATTGGTAACCAGGGTGGTGTTGATGTCCTTCAAGTCCTCCCTGATCCCCAGGTACTGTCCCTCCTGCAGCCACATGTTCTCCTGCAACTCGTCTAGTCTCCGGCCCGGCATATCCTGGGAATGATGATATGCTCCCAGGATCACTGTGAGTGCCTCCTGGAGAGTCGGTTCCCTGGGCCTGTCTTCCCCCTGTCGGACAGCAGTCCTCCCAGCTTCGCTGTTGTCCTGTGCCTCTGTCCCCTGGACAGTGTGACCACTGACCCCAGGTCCCTGATCGTCCTGTGTTTGTGGGGTTGCCTGGGGTCCCTGTAGTGGTGGACACACTGCTGATTGACCTGTCCTGGGGAGGAGGTATGGGCCCCATGGATGGGTGCTGTGCTGGTGTTTCCTGAGTAGGGTAGCTCTGTGGTGGTGTTGGACTGTGCCTGGGTAACCGACTGTCCAGAGATCCCTGATGGGCCAGGTTGGTCACCCAAATCCAGGTGACCAGAGCTGCTGTCATCACTGTGGGCCTCTTCTGGGGGGACTGGATGTTGCTGCCACCTCCTCTTCCGTGACGTGGGCTGGGGGTCCTGTGTGGATGTAAATGCAGTGTTATTGTTTCTACGTGTGACATATTGTGTTGCCCTCTATGGTTGTTGTTGCTCTGACAGCTTTGCCTTGTGTAGTTATTTGGTGGGCTAGGTGATTCTCTCTAGTGTGCATGCTCCATGCAGGTCTGTGAGTGGTGTCCATGCATTGGTGTTGCATGCAGGGCTTGGTATTGGCAGGGCTTGGTATTGGGATGGGTGGGTTGTGATGGTGGCATGTGTGAGAGGTGGTGGAGTGATGGGAGTGAGGGTAAGTGCAGGGGTATGTGATGGCATGCAGTTGAGGGGGTGAAAATAGTAAAGAGTTGAGTTACCAGAGTCCAGTCCTCATCCTACTCCCGCCAGGCCCTCAGGATGCATGATTGCCAAGACTTGCTCCTCCCATGTTTGTTAGTTGTAGGGGAGGGGGTCCACCGCCAGACCCCTGTTTAACTATTTGGTGTCTTGCTGCCATGGAGCGCACCTTCCCCCGTAGGTCATTCCACCACTTCCTGATGTCATCCCTTGTTCTGGGGTGCTGTCCCACGGCGTTGACCCTGTCCACGATTCTCCACCATAGCTCCATCTTCCTAGCAATGGATGTCTGCTGCACCAGTGATGCGAATAGCTGTGGCTCTATCCGGATGATTTCCTCCACCATGACCCTTCGCCCCCCCCTTTGAGAACCTGGGGTGTTGTTGTGGTGTCATGGGTGTGGTGTGAGTGGTGTGCGTTTGCGGATTGATGTGCTGGGGTGTGTGATGTAAGGTGTGTGTATGGTATATGGGTGATGGTGTTATGTGGCTCTGGTAGTCTGGGTGCTCTTGCTGCATCTCTCTCTGGTGGCAACGATTAGTATTTGTAAAGGGTTGTGGGTAATGTGGGTGTGGGTGTTATAGTGATGTGGGTGTGTGGGTGTGGTGTGTGTATGTTTGTCAGGTGTGTGTTATTTAAATTGTCCAATGTGGTGGTGTTTTGTATGTGTGTGTGTATTTTGAGTGCAGCAGTATGTACCGCCAATGATTTAGCGCCATTGAATGTCCGCCGCGGTGATTCGTGGGTCATAATATTGTGGGCGTAGTTCTGTTGGCATAACGGTGTGGGTTTGGATACCGCCAGTTTATCACCCACCTTTGGGCTGGCGGACTTGTGCGTGTGGCTGTATTGTGAAGGATTCCTATGTGTGTGTCATAATATGGGTAGCAGTAATCTGCCGCACAACGGTATGTTGGCCGCAGTCGGCATGATGGTAAGCGGAACTTACCGCCAATGTCATAATGAGGGCCTTTGTATCCTTATATTAAGATCTGATCGCACAGCTGAGGAATTCATTGCGCATTTGATGTTGGTTGTTGAAGCACACGGCTCAGAAATTCAGTGTGCCTTTGATGCTTGTTGTGGAAGCGCACCGCTGAGAAATTCAGTACCCATTTGATGATTGATGTGGAAGTGCACAGCTGAGAAATTCAGTGTGCGTTTGAGGTGAAAGCACATGGCTGAAGAATTTGGTGTGCATGTCAAAAGCTCGACTCGTGCGTGAGCCCATGGCTGATTCGGCACATTTCAGTTTTGTTTATTTTCCAAAATTGAGACGAAAGGGTATACTTCTAACTTGGAAGTATTAGAAGTGGTTACGTTCATTTGATGGATAAGAAGATATACTCATGCAAGGAATGAGTTCGATATGAAAAGCGCCCTTGTTTCACACGGGTTGATCTAAAAAGCAGAGAATCAAAATCCCATCAACATTATTTCATTTGTCAGGTGGCAAGTGAGATTCTTGTTCTTTTATTTTGTGTGTAACGTTTTCCTTTCACAGATCTCCCTCCTCACAGTCCCCTTACTAACACCCTTCCCCTGCCTGGCCACTCAAATAATCTGTGTCAAAACAACTTTCAGAATTGGTGGTGCCTGGAGGTGGTTCTATTAGCGTGCAAGCCCTGAGAAATATAGTATTGGTGGGTTCAGACCTTCAATTCCTTCCTGTAACCTATAGATCCATAAATTGTTATGTCTATTTCTATTTTCCAAATCCTCAGTCTGCTGCTTAAGTTGATTGACTTATTTTTCCAAGACCATAATTTTATTAATGTTGTCTTATACATCTGACATATGTTTTTCCACTATAGAAATTCTTGAGTTCATTTAAGGACATTTGACATCCCAATGCTGAATTTGATTATTGGTGTCCTCAACAAATGGGCAGAGAGCTCTAATTTATTCCAAAAATAGTTCCATGGAAATAGGATTTACCGCCTTGTCTGATGATAGTGATTCTGTTTAACTCTTTTTTTCATAGAAGTTGGTGACTGAGATTTGCTAGAAGAACCAGCTGAGGAAACACTTTGAAAATGTGTGGACTGCACAGCTTCAGAGGAAATTTGATTATCTATCTCTAAGCTTTCCGAAAAAGAATATAAAGGACAATTCTTCTTCATAGATTTTAGATAACGAGCATGAGAAAAATTCCTCAATTTTCCCATAAGATGATATCCAACTACAGGAATGACTTTCAGATGTAAAGGGTACAAATTGACTGATCATGAACTATAGGAACAGCAGTTTGTTAAATGTCATTCAACAAGAATATCTCTTCACAGAAAATGTATTTCTGTCAGTGAAGACACATGAGCACACAAGCAGGCACCATCACCAACAAATAATTTTCCACCAACAAATAGTTCTAGAAGACGAAAAATAAGTTTCCACACAAATGTTTGAAGGACTCCTGAAAAGATTACATCACTGAGGCTGAAATACTTTAAAACTTCTCGCATGGATCAAATTTTAGAAGGGCACTGGAGAAAAGTAAATCTAATAAATTGAAAAAACGTTTCTTTAGATAATGGAGTGTTCTCCCAGTTTAATGGCAGACATTTGCTCCTTCAAAATGGCAACTGTGCTGTGTAAACACTTGCAGCAGCCGAGTAAATGGAAAAAAACATGAAAGATGTAGCCATTCCCTTCACCGCTGTGCAACAAGAGAATTTCCTGGTTAAGAGGAAACAAGGGAAGAAGTATTCACTTTGTTTCCTAATTTTTGGACAACGTGGCGCTTTGAAATGTCTGTGTCGTGGCGGGAGCACCCGTGTCAGGCGACCATCTTGTGCGGCATCAAAGCCACACCCCTTCCACATGCATTTTTCAATTCTTAACAGAAGAAAACATTTGCCATTATATATATACACGTACCAATTTAGATGTGGTTGGAGGTACTCGCTTGATTTCAGAGGAAGCCATACAAACAATTTCTATCAAAAAGTAAATTTTGTGTAAAGTAACTTCCTATTTGTGTTATAACGTTATAACATTCTTTTTGTTCAGTTTCATTGCGCATGATTTGATACATTGTTAACATCACACATGTAAGTGTTTGGATTAGAACGTATTGACGAGAGGATACCAGAACCATGGTAATCAAGTGAATTACTGGTTAAATATCGCTTCACTGACAAAATGTCCTTATCCCGCGCAGTGATGGCTCAAAGTTGCAGGCTATTCCTCAGAGAAATGAAGTAAAAGATTTCTAGTGCATCAAACGAACGTTACAGTCAAGAAACCAATCATTAAAATTTCTAGTCCAATTTAGTATAAAAAAACGAAATTAAAGATTAAAACAATATCAAAATGGAACAGATCTGGCATGGCAATCAAGATAAATGGACGTTAGAAGAAAAAAATCTGGAAAGTTATATAAGGACAATTCAGATATCAAAGTCAATGGTTATCTCTCTGAATTACCCAAAGTGACGACCAGAGGATACTCTTACTTCCAAAACAATATGCGGTTACCAGAAGAACAAACAGTTTTTGCCCTCACATAGGCTGGAGAGTCAGAGCACTCCTTCTAGAGACCGGTGTCTCATAGGTTCTCATTATTCTAATGAGACTACTGGATTTTGAGCGGCAGAATCGCCTGCAGTGTGGGAGACTGAGTCTGACCCACTAGAGGTGACACCTGTCGCTCCAATCCGGGTTTTGCTCCGGCTAACTAGTAGTGCCTCATATCCACCCAAGGCAGGGATGATTGGGTAGCCCAGCGCATGACATAATTCATTTCTCAGGGAAACCGTGGTCACTCAGGTCTCATCCATTTTTCTCAATTACATTAGTCTCACATACACAATGACAAACAGAGGCAGTATATGTTTCAATAAGGTTTTAATAAAGCAACTGCATCTTAGATAACAAAGCATGGACTGCAATAACCAGGATGATACAGCATGACAAGATGAAAATTGTGACAAGGAGAGTAAAGCATAGAAATGACGCTACCATATTGTCACTAGAGTCAATAGACTAATTCCTATCTAGGCTATAATAAAGCACAGGGTGTTAAGCCCTAATTCTGCCCGTCAGGTTCACCTGGGAAGACATCATTCCCCATAGTTGAGCATAGGCCTGAAGTCTGCATGAGCAGCTTTAGCAAAGCAATCAGCATACAGTTGTGGTTCTCTGGCTAGAATCTCCCTCTAACGTAAGTGACAGGGATGGGTTTTTATAATAAAACAGCTGATGTTCTGAGAAAATGTCCCTACTTAAGGATGTGTGTTTTCTATGAATGTCAGAGACAAAACATTATCCCACGTCTACCGGCAGCCTATCTTACTACAGCCTTGGAAGAAGCACAGAGTGAGCAAGAATGTCTTGTTTGAGAACAGAGCGCTGGCCTATACAAAAACAGCCAGATAGAGAGAAATAAAACAAGACCGTAAAAGTGGCTACTGTAATATTAATAAAGTGAAGCTGAATAAAATATATCTAGGTTAAAGTGCACATCGGCAGGCCTAGTATGTTAAAATAATGTGCGTGGAGCTATAACTAAAAAGGCTACACAACACCGACACACTGAATACTAGCAGACTTCACAGCGTCCCTTTTGAGAGACACAGATGTAGTGTCATGCAAGTTATGAATAATGCAATTCTCTTGACTCCTAAAGGACACCACAGAACTATGACATAAGTGTTAGAATCAGGTGACGCGAATGCAAGTTTAGAATGTTGAGTTTGCGGTTGCACACAGATGAATAAAGACATGTATTATACAGTTATGTGTGTTGTGCAGTTATTGGCTGGTAACCCGGCTGGGGAAGATGCAACTACTGGTGACAAGATAGGGGATAAGTAACTCAAACATCAACATGCTCTCCCAGAGAGTTTTCCATGGTCTAAGCTAACTGCTTGAGTGTGCCACATGTGCCTCCGTCGAAGTGCAGAATCGACATTTGGCATATTTGAAGTCAAAGCTCAACTTGAGCCGGAGTGAAGCATTTGAAGATAAAGAAAGTTTCACCAAGAAGTCTACACATCGTTGGCCAAGAACCTGCTGGCAAGGCCATAAAGAGAGGTACCCTGGTACTAAGCAACATAAAGCTAAACAGTGTATGGAGTAACAACTCTAAAGGCAGCCACAAACAGATACAGAAAAGAAGAGCTGAAACTACCATAGTCAAATGCAAGTAGGTTACATAAAAGTGCTAGTTGACAGAAAAATTGTGTATAAATCAAACTGTTGTTGCACTTATCAAAGCCTCGAGAAGAAGAGCTCTACATCCTCAGCAGTGGGCTAGGAGACCCAAGAAGAAGGAAAGGGGTTGTGCCTACTGAGGTGTCCATACCTAAAGCGGCACACCATCAATGATGCTGGGTGGCAGCTCAGAACAACTCCAGAGATCTCCAGAAAAGTGAAGGACTCAAATGGATACAAAGAAAGAAGTCACAGTTATACAGACTGTCCAAGATGGCCCAAAGTCCAGCATAGGAGAGGGCCTTAGAGACGACAAGAATGAAGCAAGGCCTAGCAGACAGTAGAGGAAAGAACTCAATTTTCAGTGTCAACTAATCTTGTAGACAGTTATAATGCTGCCACCTTCCAAAAACCACCACCATCATTTGATACCACCAAAAAGTCGAATATTGGCAACAGATGGACTGCTTGGATAGAGACATTTATTGATTTAATTGATGCTCTAGAAGAAACAGATACCAAGAAGAGTATCCAATATCTCAAGAATCTTTCTAGTGAAGGTATAAAAGAAGTCATGAAAAAAATGCCCTGAGCAGATTAAGGGAGTCATTCCAACCCTGGCGGTCGGTGTTAAAGCGGCGGCCAACCCGCAAACAGGCAGGCGGCCAAAAAAATGGAATTCTGACCCTGGCGGGAACCGCCAACACAGACCGTCACTTTAACACTCCGACCGCCACGGCGGGACAAACAAACAGCGCGGCGGTCACCGCCAACAGACAGGCGGCAGACAATGTACCGCCCACCCTATCACAACTCACCAATCCGCCACCTTTTCCGGGGCGGGAGCCCCGCCGATAAAAACATGGTGGAAACAGACTACGAACGGGAAAACGCTCACCCTACACACTCCACGAGGAATCTGGACAGCATGGAATCAGAACTACACATCCTACCAGCAATTGTCTACCTGCTCCTCTACCAGGAGCGCGAACGCCGGCGCAGAAGACAACGGTGAGTACTGCACCTATGACACAGGGGAGGGGGGAGAAGAAAAGAATACGGGCACACACATATGCGACAACCCCCCCCCCACCCAACTACCTACACGCCAATGCAGAGCAACAACTCAGAGTGACACCCCCCAAACCCCCGGAAGAATGCGAAGACAAAATAATATGTTATTGGAATTCAAATATATTGTAAGGCTAAGTAAATAAGTAAGTCGAACATCCCATAACTATATACACATATGTAAATTGTCCCGTCAAAATTGGCTTTCTGTCATTGTACGTGGGCCAATGGTCCTCAACACATGGGCAAAGCCCACACATGAGACCCGAATCCATTGGAGAGAACACTGCAGGGGCATCAGATAGGAAAACTACGGGCACCTCAGGGGGAAGGGAAGGGGGGGCACCTCAGCCACATGAGTCCACGACGCCAGATCCACGAGGGGCCTCCATGGCCACTGTTCAATCCTAGGGAGTGCAAAGCCACAGTCTCTCAAGTCCAAACAGTGGGTGGTTTGCCCATTGTGCCATCCTGGGGAGTGCAAAGCCACAGTCTCACAAGTCCCTACAGTGGGTGACTTGCCCACTGTGCCATCCTGGGGAGTGCAAAGCCACAGTCTCTCAAGTGGATGACAGACTCCAGCGGTACTGGAGGAGTCTTGGTGCCCAGAGTGTATCGTGCAGCCCTGTCCGACACTGATCCGGGCCTGCCCCTTCTGCCAATGTGTCAGCGGTGCTTGAGTTGAAGGGCCCAGCGGAGCGGTGCAGAGACAGCGGTGCCCAGCGGAGCGGTGCTTGAGTTGAAGGGCCCAGCGGAGCGGTGCTTGAGTGGAAGGGCCCAGCGGAGCGGTGCTTGAGAGGAAGGGCCCAGCGGAGCGGTGCAGAGACGGCGGTGCCCAGCGGAGCGGTGCTTGAGTTGAGGGCCCAGCGGAGCGGTGCTTGAGAGGAAGGGCCCAGCGGAGCGGTGCTTGAGTTGAAGGGCCCAGCGGAGTGGTGCATAGATGGCGGTGCCCGGCGGAGCGGTGCTTGAGTTTAAGGGCCCAGCGGAGCAGTGCTTGAGAGGAAGGGCCCAGCGGAGCAGTGCTTGAGTTGAAGGGCCGAGCGGAGCGGTGCTTGAGAGGAAGGGCCCAGCGGAGCGGTGCAGAGACGGCGGTGCCCAGCGGAGCGGTGCTTGATTTGAAGGGCCCAGCGGAGCGGTGCAGAGACGGCGGTGCCCAGCGGAGCGGTGCTTAAGTTGAAGGGCCCAGTGGAGCAGTGCTTGAGTTGAAGCGCCCAGCGGAGTGGTGCTTGAGAGGAAGGGCCCAGCGGAGCGGTGCAGAGACGGCGGTGCCCAGCGGAGCGGTGCTTGAGTTGAAGGGCCCAGCGGAGCGGTGCTTGAGAGGAAGGGCCCAGCGGAGCGGTGCTTGAGTTGAAGGGCCCAGCGGAGCGGTGCTTGAGTTGAAGGGCCCAGCGGAGCGGTGCTTGAGTTGAAGGGGCCAGCGGAGTGGTGCATAGACGACGGTGCCCACCGGAGCGGTGCTTGAGTTGAAGGGTCCAGAGGAGCGGTGCTTGAGAGGAAGGGCCCAGCAGAGCGGTGCTTGAGTTGAAGGGCCCAGCGGAGCGGTGCTTGAGAGGAACGGCCCAGCGGAGCGGTGCAGAGACGGCGGTGCCCAGCGGAGCGGTGCTTGAGTTGAAGGGTCGAGCGGAGCGGTGCAGAGACGGCGGTGCCCAGCGGAGCGGTGCTTGAGTTGAAGGGCCCAGCGGAGCGGTGCTTGAGTTGAAGGGCCCAGAGGAGCGGTGCTTGAGAGGAAGGGCCCAGCGGAGCGGTGCAGAGACGGCGGTGCCCAGCAGAGCGGTGCTTGAGTTGAAGGGCCCAGCAGAGCGGTGCTTGAGAGGAAGAGCCCAGCGGAGCGGTGCTTGAGTTGAAGGGCCCAGCGGAGCGGTGCAGAGACGGCGGTGCCCAGCAGAGCGGTGCTTGAGTTGAAGGGCCCAGCGGAACGGTGCTTGAGAGGAAGGGCCCAGCGGAGCAGTGCAGAGACGGCGGTGCCCAGCGGAGCGGTGCTTGAGTTGAAGGACCCAGCGGAGCGGTGCTTGAGAGGAAGGGCCCAGCGGAGCGGTGCTTGAGTTGAAGGGCCCAGCGGAGCGGTGCTTGAGAGGAAGGGCCCAGCGGAGCGGTGCTTGAGTTGAAGGGCCCAGTGGAGCGGTGCTTGAGTTGAAGGGCCCAGCGGAGCGGTGCTTGAGAGGAAGGGCCCCGCGGAGCGGTGCAGAGACGGCGGTGCCCAGTGGAGCGGTGCTTGAGTTGAAGGGCCCAGCAGAGCGGTGCTGAGTTGAAGGGCCCAGCGGAGCGGTGCTTGAGTTGAAGGGCCCAGAGGAGTGGTGCTTGAGTTGAAGGGCCCAGCGGAGTGGTGCATAGACGGCGGTGCCCACCGGAGCGGTGCTTGAGTTGAACGGCCCAGCGGAGCGGTGCTTGAGGGGAAGGGCCCAGCGGAGCGGTGCTTGAGTTGAAGGGCCCAGCGGAGCAGTGCTTGAGAGGAAGGGCCCAGCGGAGCGGTGCAGATACGGCGGTGCCCAGCGGAGCGGTGCTTGATTTGAACGGCCAGCGGAGCGGTGCAGAGACAGCGGTGCCCAGCGGAGCGGTGCTTGAGTTGAAGGGCCCAGCGGAGCGATGCTTGAGTTGAAGAGCCCAGAAGAGCGGTGCTTGAGAGGAAGGGCCCAGCAGAGCGGTGCAGAGACGGCGGTGCCCAGCGGAGCGGTGCTTGAGTTGAAGGGCCCAGCGGAGCGGTGCTTGAGTTGAAGGGCCCAGCGGAGCGGTGCAGAGACGGCGGTGCCCAGCAGAGCGGTGCTTGAGTTGAAGGGCCCAGCGGAGCTGTGCCTGAGTTGAAGGGCCCAGCGGAGCGGTGCTTGAGTTGAAGGGCCCAGCGGAGCGGTGCTTGAGAGGAAGGGCCCAGCGGAGCGGTGCAGAGACGGCGGTGCCCAGCGGAGCGGTGCAGAGACGGGGGTGCCTAGCGGAGCGGTGCTTGAGTTGAAGGGCCCAGCGGAGCGGTGCTTGAGTTGAAGGGACCAGCGGAGCGGTGCTTGAGTTGAAGGGCCCAGCGGAGCGGTGCAGAGACAGCGGTGCCCAGCGGAAGGGCCCTGTTCAGCGGTTCTTGAGACGGCGGTGCCCTGTTCAGCGGTGCTTGTCTTGAAGGGCCCTGTTCAGTGGTGCTTGTCTTGAAGGGCCCTGTTCAGCGGTGCCTGTCTTGAAGGGCCCTGTTCAGCGGTTCTTGAGACGGCGGTGCCCTGTTCAGCGGTGCTTGTCTTGAAGGGCCCTGTTCAGCGGTACTTGTCTTGAAGGGCCCTGTTCAGCGGTGCCTGTCTTGAAGGGCCCTGTTCAGCGGTTCTTGAGACGGCGGTGCCCTGTTCAGCGGTGCTTGTCTTGAAGGGCCCTGTTCAGCGGTTCTTGTCTTGAAGGGCCCTGTTCAGTGGTGCCTGTCTTGAAGGGCCCTGTTCAGCGGTTCTTGAGACGGCGGTGCCCTGTTCAGCGGTGCTTGTCTTGAAGGGCCCTGTTCAGCGGTGCTTGTCTTGAAGGGCCCTGTTCAGCGGTGCCTGTCTTGAAGGGCCCTGTTCAGCTGTGCTTGTCTTGAAGGGCCCTGTTCAGCGTTGCTTGTCTTGAAGGGCCCTGTTCAGCGGTGCTTATCTTGAAGGGCCCTGTTCAGCGGTTCTTGATACGGCGGTGCCCTGTTCAGCGGTGCCTGTCTTGAAGGGCCCTGTTCAGCGGTGCTTGTCTTGAAGGGCCCTGTTCAGCGGTTCTTGAGACGGTGGTGCCCTGTTCAGCGGTGCCTGTCTTGAAGGGCCCTGTTCAGCGGTTCTTCACATGTGTCTCCAGGGCACCAGATCCGGCCAATATATGGTGTTCACTCGCCATCCGATTTCTCGCTTGTGGGCCCCTACTGTGCTGGTGTCCCGTGACCGTGGGTGTACTCCTTCACCCCCGGAATGGGGCTGGTGGGGCCCTCTTGGGCAGCTCGCCTTCTGCCGGACTTGTCGGCCGTGCTGCCCTTGCCATCCTTGTCTGATCCTCTGTGGCCCTTGCCTCCCTTTGGAGATGTGCCAGGTGGCACCCCACTTCCTGATGGTGCCAGGGTGGTGCCTGTGGAGGCTGCCGTCTCTGTCCTCTCGCGCCGGCCCTTTCCTTTTTTGGATTTTTTCCCAGGGGGTGGGCTGGCTGTCCCTTTGCTGCTGGCCGATATAGCTGCCCTCGAAGGTGGTGGACTCCAATATCCCTGGACTATGGTCCTTGTAGGTGCAGGGCTTGTGGTGGCTGAGGTGCTGATTGGACTTTTACGAGATGGAGGGGGTGGGTCAGGTGATGGAAAGAGGTTAATTTTGGAGAGGAAAAACTTTTTAGGAGCAATGGGAAGGGTAGGTGCAGTGGGTATGGGAGTGGAGGAAGAGGATGTGGTTGTAGGAGAGTCAAGTGTGCTGTCTTTGGGTGCAGGTGCTTGTGACGGAGGCTGTCGTGAGGTGGATGGCTGTTGGGTGGGTGGCTGCCTGCGTTTGTGTGGTTTGGAAGAGGGGGTGACAGACACACTGGGAGAGGACACAGGGGACGTGTAAATGGCAGTGGGGGTGGTGACTGCACGTGTGCGGAGTGTTCTGGTGGGTGTGCTGGTGATGGACGTAGTGGCTGATGAAGTGGTGCATGCAAGTGTGAGTGGAGACGTTACAGGGAGGGAGGAGGGAGACGAGGAGGAGGGGGACACAGAGGAGGCAGTGGCTGTTGGCATGTCTGCATGTGGATGTTGCTTGTGTGAATGCTTGTGGGATGTGTGGTGCTTATGTTTGGATGAGCTGACCTTGGGTGTTGAGGTGTGTGCAGGCTGGTCTGTAGGTGTGTCTGGGATAGGCAGAGGAACAGGGGAGTGGGACTGGGTGGAGGGAGTTGGAGGAGGGAGGAAGGAGACAGGGACAATGGCTGGCGTCAGTGCTGAGGCCAGAGCGTTGAACGATCGCTGATGGGCAGCCTGACCCGAATGAATGCCCTCCAGGTATGCATTGCTCCGATGCACCTCCCTTTCCACCCCCTGGATGGCATTCAAAAGGGTAGACTGCCCAACAATGAGCGTCCGTAGGAGGTCAATGACCTCCTCACTGAGGGCAGCAGAGGTAACTGGGGCAGGGCCTGAGGTGCCTGGGGCGAAGGAGATGCCCGCCTTGGTGTGCGAGCTAGCACAGGGCGAACGCTGAGGGGCTGCTTGGAGGGCGGAGCTGGTGCGCTGGGTGGCGGCTGTACCTGTTGTTGCGGTGGGCACGGATGTTGCCGCCACCACAAGGGAGCTCCCTTCTGAGGACGTGTCGGTGTCGCTGATGTCTCCACGTGTCCCCGTTGTGGAGCCCCCCTCGCCCTCCGTCTCACTGGTGAAATCAGAGTCCGTTGCATGGCCCTCCGGGGCCATGTGAGATGCAGCTCCCTCGTGCTCCAATGCCACTTCTCCTCCGCCAGATGATGCTAATGCACACATGAACAGGAAGAGCAGACATAAAAAGGGAGGGGAGAAATAAAGACATGTTGAGTGCATGCATTGGCAACACAGTTGGCGGAGAGGACAGACACAGAAGCCCCCTGCACTACGCCGCGCACTTGGGGTACACTACTCAATCAGTGAGACCTGGCCTACAAGCCAATGGATGACATCTGCACACATAAGTGACACAAGGCCATGGATAGCTGTACTTGGCACCCTACAGAGGTGGAGGGTGGGGGCACAGGGCCATGCCTTACGGAAGGGACTAGCCTACAGAAATGGCCCTGGCCTAGGGATACCCACATCCCTCCTCCCCCACCCAGACACCTCCACTGCGCGCTAAGATAGCAGAATGTGCTTGTACTCACCCCCTTGTGTCTGCTGTGATGTCCTCACGTGCCCGTCCAAATCTGGGTAGGCCACCGCCAGGATCCGAGACATCAGGGGGGTCAATTGACGAGTGGCACCCCTCCTACGTTGGGAGGCCATCCCCAGCAGAGCCTCCGCGGTCTTTCTGCTCCCGCGGCGGATGTCCTCCCACCTCTTGCTGCAGTGGGTGCCCCGTCTGTTGTGGACCCCCAGACGTCCTTGGCGATGGCACGCCAAATGTCGACTTTCTGATGGGCGCTGACCTATGTGACACGTACAGGGAGAGAAAATAAAATATCATCATTTTCTGCATGCTCGATGTGAGTGTCCCCCCATCCCCACCCTTGCCATGTGGCACATGCTCTCATCTGTCGTTTGATGCATGCCTCATACGCTCCCCTCCGCACCATCGTTCATTCACCCCACTCAACCCAGGCATTGCATCACATGGGGTTGATGGGGAGTTCACGGCAGGGAATCTAACGGCACTGATGCGACTTTGTTTGTGTATGAAAATCTATCATTCGTGAATAAGAATGCTTTGTTGCCTTGTGCATCATCTCTAACCAGTCTGACATCAACAAATGGTCTGGAACAACCATCTACTTTCAGTGTAATTTTCAGACAATGCTTGAATGAGTTTGGTGCTTTTTCATGTCGACTTTTCTTTGACTGGTATTTCTCTGCAAAGGCGGCCAGTCAAACTTGTGCACATTTTTCTGAGGTCTTCTTCACTTTCACTTGATATTGATACTGAACACATTTTTGACAATGATTTTGATCACAAAACCTTACGACCACAATTGCGACTGAAGGCCAGAGAGAGACAGCACAGAATAGAGTACACCATCACTCAGAGGCAAATCCCAACATCACCCACACAATATCCATGCACAAAACACCACACACCACCACACTCACCACACTCTACAACACATACACCACCCCACACCTCATCCACACCACCCCATGGCACCCCAAAGACACCCCAGGTTTTCTGACACAGAACTCAGGGTCATGGTGGAGGAAATAGTTTGGGTAGAGCCCCAGCTCTTCGGGACACAGGTGCAGCACACCACCATTGCCAGGAAGATGGAGCTATGGCAAAGAATAGTGGACAGGGTCAACGCTGTGCGACAGCATCCACGAAATCGGGACGATATCAGGAAGCGGTGGAATGACCTACGGGGGAAGGTGCGTTCCATGGTATCAAGGCACAACATCGCGGTGCAGAAGACTGGCGGCGGACCCCCACCTACTCCCCCAGAATTTACAGCATGGGAGGAGCAAGTCTTGAACATCCTGCATCCTGAGGGCCTCGCTGGAGTAGGCGGAGGAATGGACTCTGGTAAGTCAAATCTTCACTACTTCATTCCCCCCACCCCACCTGCATGCCAAATCATACCCCCACCCTCACCCCCACCCCCATCACACCAACTCCTTGCAAATGGCTCACCATAATACCCACCCATCCCAACACCTAGCCCTGCAAGCGTCCACAAAGCATGGACACCCATCACCAAAGCATGCCCACTGCACATACCCATCTCCCCCACAAGCCACCGTCACAACAGCCCCCACAAGGGAATGCCAGCACTGGGGTACAGGGCCACCCACCCATTGCACACTATGGCACACACAGAAGCAATAACCATATTCTTATACCCCTGCAGGACCCGAACGCCACCACACCGCCCAGGAGGGTCCAGAAATGTCCATCCCACCCCCAGAAGAGGCCCCCAGTGATGACAGCAGCTCTGTCTCCCTGGACCCAATTGACCAGCCCGGCCCATCGGGGACCTGGGGACAGTCGGTTCCCCTCACACAGCCACAGGCCACAGCAGACCTACCCCCCTCTGGGAATACCAGCACAGCTCCCACCCAGCGGGCCCATGCCTCTGTCTCCAGGACACATCAATCAGCGGTGTGTCCACCACTACAGGGCACCCAGGTTGCCCCACCACCCCAACAACAGCAGGGCCCTGGGGGCAGTGGGTAGTGGGCACACGGTCCAGGGGACAGAGGCCCAGGGAAACAGGGGAACTGGGAGGGCTGCTGTGCGACAGGGGGGGGACAGTCCCAGGGAACCCACTCTCCACGAGGCCCTCTCCTCCATCATGGGAGCATACCACCGCTCCCAGGAGACGATGGCTACGGTACTGGCCAGGTTCCAGGAGATCCAGGTACTGCAGGAGGAACAGTACATGGGGTTCAGGGAAGAACTCAGAGCCATTAGTTCCGCAATGGGGACGATCGTCGTGGCTCTTAACCAGATTGTCACCACATTGCGGGACCATGTGGCACCACAAAGGGCCCCTGTCACTAGCCTGGACCAAGAACAGGCCACCACCTCCGCCGGCGCTAGTGGACAGGAGGCCCCCACACAACAACAGGCCACCAGAACCCCACCTCCTGCAGAAGAAGAACCACCTGCAAGCGGTACCTGAGATCTAGGAAGAAGACAGAGTAGGATGCCAAGACCCCCGCCAGCAAAGGATACCCCCTGATGTCATCCCACTGTCCCACATTGTCACCCTGTCCAACCTTGAACTGCCCCTGCTCCATCCTTCCACAGGCATATGGACAATGCACCTGTGAGACTGAAAATCTGGACTCTGCCATGGACATTACTCCACCATCACCCATCACCGATTTTCTAGCATTTTCCTAAATTTAGCACTTAAATAAAATCACTTGTTGCACTAAAATTATCGGGAGTCTGCTTGTCTTTTGAACAAATGTATTAGACATAACGGTGCCAAAATGTTCAGTTACATTGTGATGACAACATACCACTGTCACACAGCTGTAGTCCATGGGCAAACAAAGCAGAGGTCACGCAGTGGGGCCCACATCTCTGAAAACGGAAGGGAAAGTCACAACTCAGTTAACATAAACTGGGGGGAAACTCAGACAGTAGAGAGGCAGGAGACTGTAAGTACATGTGAAATGGCGGTGTTGATTCGTACCTGTGTGTTATTGAAAATACTGTTGTATCACTGTGTCCCTGTTGTCTGTGTCGTCCCCGTCGTCTTCCTCCTCTTCACTCTCCACAGGCTCCACCGCTGCCACAACACCACCCTCTCGACCATCCTCCTGCAGGAAAGGCACCTGGCGTCGCAAAGCCAGGTTGTGAAGCATACAGCAGGCCACGATGATCTGGCACACCTTCTTCGGTGAGTACATTAGGGATCCACCTGTCATATGCATGCACCTAAACCTGGCCTTCGGGAGGCCAAAGGTCCGCTCGATCACCCTCCTAGTTCACCCATGGGCCATATTGTACCGTTCCTCTGCCCTGGTCCGGGGATTCCTCACTGGGGTCAGTAGCCACAACAGGTTGGGGTAACCAGAGTCACCAATTAGCCACACACGGTGTCTCTGTAGCTGTTCCATCACATAAGGGATGCTGCTATTTTGCATGATGTATGAGTCATGCACTGACCCAGGGAACATGGCATTTACAGGGGAGATGTACTGGTCAGCCAAACAGACCACCTGGACATTCATAGAATGATAACTTTTTCTGTTCCTGTACACCTATTCACTTTCATTGGGGGGACCCAAAGCCACCTGGGTCCCATCAATGGCACCAATGATGTTGGGAATATGTCCAAGGGCATAGAAATCACCCTTCACTGTAGCCAAATCGCCCACCTCAGGGAAAACAATTTAACTCTGCATGTATTTCATCAGGGCAGACACACTCTGGACAAAACCTTAGAAAACATAGGCTGAGACATCCCTGATGAAATGGCCACTGTTGTTTGGAATGACCCACTTGCCAAAAAATGGAGTACTGACAGAACCTGCACCAGAGGGGGAATCCCTGTGGGTTGGCGAATGGGTGACATCAGGTGTGGCTCCAGCTGGGCACACAGTTCCTGTATAGTGGCTCGGTCAAGCCTGTATGTCAGTATGACATGTCTTTCTTCCATTGTCGACAGGTCCACCAGCGGTCTGTACACAGGAACATTCCTCCATCTCCTCGCAAGTCCCAGCGGACGGTGCCTAGGAAGGACAACATGGAGCACAGAGTCAAGCAAACCACAGGTACGTTCCCACAGCTTGCACAGTACACGATTCGCTATGCATTGAATGGCTTGTATGAGTGGCAATGCAAGGCCTAGGCCTGTGTGACGCAGTAGAAATTAAGCCATGTGGGCTCTTGAAATGGCGGCTGCCTGACCTGTGAAGTGTGACAATGGGATGTGAGGTCAATGCGCTGGTGTGGCACTCCGTGGCGGTAGGCGGTCGAAGACCGCGGTGCAAAGCCGCATTGGTTAACATAGAACCCTATGGTTTTCAGGAGCCAATGACGAAGTGCGCCGGCAGTCGCGGTACGCACCGCCGCGGTACGCACCGCCGCGGGCGTGACCGCCATTTTCTATCAGCTTAATCACTCGAGACCTGATCATCCACAGGAGAGGACCTATACTGCAAGTGCTGCTGTGACCTTGGTCTGGAAGAGACAATGGCTGCTGCGACTGGGGAAAGGGCCCCTGCCTTCACTCCTGAAGAATTGGAGAAACTGGTGGATCGGGTACTCCCCCAGTATGCGCTACTCTACGGTCCTCCAGACCAACAGGTTAGTACACTGGGACCATGCTTTGTGGGCAATGCCTGGGTTGAGTGGGGTGAATGAACAAAGGTGCGGACGGGAGCGTATGAGGCATGCATCAAACGACAGATGAGAGCATGTGCCACATGGCAAGGGTGGGGATGGGGGGGACACTCACATCGAGCATGCAGAAAATGTTGATATTTATTTTTCTTTCCCTGTACGTGTCACATAGGTCAGCGCCCATCAGAAAGTCGACATTTGGCGTGCCATCGCCAAGGACGTCCGGACCCTGGGGGTCCACAACAGACGGGGCACCCACTGCCGCAAGAGGTGGGAGGACATCCGCCGCGGGAGCAGAATGACCGCCTAGGCTCTGCTGGGGATGGCCTCCCAACGTAGGAGGGGTGCCACTCGTCAATTGACCCCCCTGATGTCTCGGATCCTGGCGGTGGCCTACCCAGATTTGGATGGGCGCGTGAGGACATCACAGCAGACACAAGGGGGTGAGTACAAGCACATTGTGCTATCTTAGCGCGCAGTGGAGGTGTCTGGGTGGGGGAGGAGGGATGTGGGTATCCCTAGGCCAGGGCTATTTCTGTAGGCTAGTCCCCTCCGTAAGGCATGGCCCTGTGCCCCCGCCCTCCACCTCGGTAGGGTGCCAAGTACAGCTATCCATGGCCTTGTGTCACCTATGTGTGCAGATGTCGTCCATTGGCTTGTAGGCCAAGTCTCACTGACTGAGTAGTGTACCCCAAGTGCGCGGCGTAGTGCAGGGGGCTTCTGTGTCTGTCCTCTCCGCCAACTGTGTTGCCAATGCATGCACTCAACATGTCTTTATTTCTCCCCCCCCCCCTTTTTTTGTTTGCTCTTCCTGTTCATGTGTGCATTAGCATCATCTGGCGGAGGAGAAGTGGCATTGGAGCACGAGGGAGCTGCATCTCACATGGCCCTGGAGGGCCATGCAACGGACTCTGATTTGACCAGTGAGACGGAGGGCGAGGGGGGCTCCTCAACGGGGACACGTGGAGACATCAGCGACACCGACACGTCCTCGGAAGGGAGCTCCCTTGTGGTGGTGGCAACATCCGTGCCCACCGTAACAACAGGTACAACCGCCACCCAGCGCACCAGCTCCGCCCTCCAAGCAGCCCCTCTGCGTTCACCCCGTGCCCGCTCGCACTCCAAGGCGGGCATCTCCTTCGCCCCAGGCACCTCAGGCCCTGCCCCAGTTACCCCTGCTGCCCTCAGTGAGGAGGTCATTGACCTCCTCCGGTCGCTCATTGTTTGTCAGTCTACCCTTTTAATGCCATCCAGGGGGTGGAATGGGAGGTGCATCGGAGCAATGCATACCTGGAGGGCATTCATTTGGGTCAGGCTGCCCATCAGCGATCATTCAACGCTCTGGCCTCAGCACTGACGGCAGCCATTGTCCCTGTCTCCTGCTTCCCTCCTCCAACTCCCTCCACCCAGTCCCACTCCCCTGTTCCTCTGCCTATCCCAGACACACCTACAGACCAGCCTGCACACACCTCAACACCCAAGGTCAGCTCATCCAAACATAAGCACCACATATCCCAAAAGCATTCACACAAGCAACATCCACATGCAGACATGCCAACAGCCACTGCCTCCTCTGTGTCCCCCACCTCCTCGTCTCCCTCCTCCCTCCCTGTGACGTCTCCACTCACACTTGCATGCACCACTTCATCAGCCACTACGTCCATCACCAGCACACCCATCAGAAAACTCCGCACACGGGCAGTCACCACCCCCTCTGCCGTTTACACATATCCCTGTGTCCTCTCCCAGTGTGTCTGTCACCCGCTCTTCCAAACCACACAAACGCAGGCAGCCATCCACCTCACGTCAGCCTCCGTCACAAGCACCTGCACCCAAAGACAGCACACTTGACTTTCCTACAACCACATCCTCTTCCTCCACTCCCATACCCACTGCACCTACCCTTCCCATTGCTCCTAAAAAGTTTTTCCTCTCCAAAATTAACCTCTTTCCATCACCTGACCAACCCCTTCCATCTCGTAAAAGTCCAATCTGCACCTCAGCCACCACAACCCCTTGACCTACAAGGACCATTGTCCAGGGATATTGGAGTCCACCACCTTTGAGGGCAGCTACATCGGCCAGCAGCAAAGGGACAGCCAGCCCACCCCTGGGAAAAAATCCAATAAAGGCAAGGGCCGGCGCGAGAGGACAGATACAGCAGCCTCCACAGGCACCACCCTGGCACCGTCAGGGAGTGGGGTGCCACCTGGCACATCTCCAAAGGGAGGCAAGGGCCACAGAGGATCAGGCAAGGATGGCAAGGGCAGCACGGCCGAAAAGTCCGGCAGCAGGCGAGCTGCCCAGGAGGGCCCCACCAGCCCCATTCCGGGGGTGAAGGAGGACACCCACGGGCACGGGACACCAGCACAGGAGGGCCCCGCAAGCGAGAAGTCGGATGGCGAGTGAACACCATATATTGGCCGGATCTGGTGCCCTGGAGACACATGTGAAGAACCGCTGAACAGGGCACCGCCGTCTCAAGAACCGCTGAACAGGGCCCTTCAAGAGAAGCACCGCTGAACAGGGCCCTTCAAGAGAAGCACCGCTGAACAGGGCACCGCCGTCTCAAGAATCGCTGAACAGGGCCCTTCAAGAGAAGCACCACTGAACAGGGCACCGCCATCTCAAGAACCGCTGAGCAGGGCCCACTGTACCATCCTGGGGAGTGCAAAGCCACAGTCTCTCAAGTCCATACAGTGGGTGGCTTGCCCACTGTACCATCCTGGGGAGTGCAAAGCCACAGTCTCTAAAGTCCATACAGTGGGTGGCTTGCCCACTGTACCATCCTGGGGAGTGCAAAGCCACAGTCTCTCAAGTCTCTACAGTGGGTGATTTGCCCACTGTTACATCCTGGGGAGTGCAAAGCCACAGTCTCTCAAGTGGATGACAGTGTCCACTGGTTCTGGAGGGGGACTGGTGCCCAGAGTGCTTCGTGCAGCCCTGCCCAACACAGATGCGGCACTGCCCCTTCCGCCAATGGGCCAGCGGTGCTTGAGATGAAGGGCCCAGTGCAGCGGTGCTTGAGACAGCGGTTCCCAGCGGAGCGGTGCTTGAGATGAAGGGCCCAGCGGAGCGGCGCTTGAGATGAAGGGCCCAGTGCAGCGGTGCTTGAGATGAAGGGCCCAGTGCAGCGGTGCTTGAGATGAAGGGCCCAGTGCAGCGGTGCTTGAGACGGCGGTGCCCAGCGGAGCGGTGCTTGAGATGAAGGGCCCAGTGCAGCGGTGCTTGAGATGAAGGGCCCAGTGCAGCGGTGCTTGAGATGAAGGGCCCAGTGCAGTGGTGCTTGAGATGAAGGGCCCAGTGCAGCGGTGCTTGAGATGGCGGTGCCCAGCGGAGCGGTGCTTGAGATGAAGGGCCCAGTGCAGCGGTGCTTGAGACGGCGGTGCCCAGCGGAGCGTTGCTTGAGATGAAGGCCTCAGTGCAGCGGTGCTTGAGATGAAGGGGCCAGTGCAGCGGTGCTTGAGACGGCGGTGCCCAGCGGAGCGGTGCTTGAGATGAAGGGCCCAGTGCAGCGGTGCTTGAGATGAAGGGCCCAGTGCAGCGGTGCTTGAGACGGCGGTGCGCAGCGGAGTGGTGCTTGAGATGAAGGGCCCAGTGCAGCGGTGCTTGAGATGAAGGGACCAGTGCAGCGGTGCTTGAGATGAAGGGCCCAGTGCAGCAGTGCTTGAGACGGCGTGCCCAGCGGAGCGGTGCTTGAGATGAAGGGCCCAGTGCAGCGGTGCTTGAGACGGCGGTGCCCAGCGGAGCGGTGCTTGAGATGAAGGGCCCAGTGCAGCGGTGCTTGAGACGGCGGTGCCCAGCGGAGCGGTGCTTGAGATAAAGGGCCCAGCGGAGCGGTGCTTGAGATGAAGGGCCCAGCGGAGCGGTGCTTGAGATGAAGGGCCCAGCGGAGCAGTGCTTGAGATGAAGGGCCCAGTGCAGCGGTGCTTGAGATGAAGGCCCAGTTCAATGGTGCTTGAGACGGCGGTGCCCAGCGGAGCAGTGCTTGAGATGAAGGGCCCAGTGCAGCGGTGCTTGCCCTGTTCAGAGGTGCTTGCCTTGGCGGTCCTTGCCCTGTTCAGCGGTCCTTGCCCTGTTCAGCGGTGCTTGCCTTGGCGGTCATTGCCCTGTTCAGCGGTCCTTGCCCTGTTCAGCGGTGCTTGCCTTGGCGGTCCTTGCCCTGTTCAGCGGTCCTTGCCCTGTTCAGCGGTGCTTGAGTTGGCGCTCCTTCATTGCCCAGCTGGGCTGTGGCTGGCGCTCCTTCATTGCCCAGCTGGGCTGTGGCTGGCGGGGCCCTCCTGGGCAGCTGGGCTGTGGCTGGCGGGGCCCTCCTGGGCAGCTGGGCTGTGGCTGGCGGGGCCCTCCTGCACACCTGGGATGGGGCTGGTGGGGCCCTCCTGGGCAGCTGGCCTGCTGCCGGACTTGTCGGGCGTGCTGCCCTTCCCACCCTTCCCTGGTCGTCTGTGGCCCTTTCCCACCTTTGGCGGTGTGCCAGGTGGCACCCCACTTCCAGCCGGAGCCAGGGTAGGGATTTTGGTCGCTGGTGTCCTTGGCCTCTCGCGCCGGGCACTGGTGATCTTTGGGTGTTTTTCCGGAGGTGGGCTGGCCGTGCCTTGGCTCCTACCAGAACTAGTTGCCCTTGAGGGTGGGGGACTCCACAGTCCTTGGACAACAGTCTTGATAGGTCCTGGTTTGGTGGTGGCTGAGGTGCTGATTGCAGTCTTATTCGATGGACAGGATGGGGGAGTTGTTGGAAAGAGGTCAAGTTTAGAAAGGAAAATCAATGTGGAAAGAGAGGGACGGCTAGGTGTAGTGGGTATGGGAGTGGAGGAAGAGGATGTGGTTGTAGGAGTGTGAAGTCTGGTGTCTTTGGGTGCAGGTGCTTGGGCTGGAGGCTGTCGTGAGGTGGATGGCTGTTGGGTGGGTGGCTGCCTGCGTTTGTGTGGTTTGGAAGAGGGGGTGACAGACACACTGGGAGAGGACACAGGGGACGTGTAAATGGTAGTGGGGGTGGTGACTGCACGTGTGCGGAGTGTTCTGGTGGGTGTGCTGGTGATGGACGTAGTGGCTGAAGATGTTGTGCATGCAAGTGTGAGTGGAGACGTCACAGGGAGGGAGGAGGGAGACGAGGAGGAGGGGGACACAGTGGAGGCAGTGGGTGTTGGTGTGTCTGCATGTGGATGTTGCTTGTGTGAATGCTTGTGTGAAGTGTGGTGCTTATGTCTGGATGAGCTTCCCTTGGGTGTTGAGGTGTGTGCAGGCTGGTCTGTACGTGTGTCTGTGATAGGCAGAGGTACAGGGGATTGGGTCTGGGTGGAGGAAGTTGGAGGGGGGAGGCTAGAGACAGGGACAATTGCTGCCGTCAGTGCTGAGGCCAGAGCGTTGAACGATCGCTGATGGGCAGCCTGACCCGAATGAATGCCCTCCAGGTATGCATTACTCCGGTGCACCTCCCTTTCTACACCCTGGATGGCATTCAAAAGGGTAGACTGCCCAACAATGATGGTCCTCAGGAGGTCAATGACCTCCTCACTGAGGGCAGCAGGGGTGACAGGGGCAGGGCCTGAGGTGCCTGGGGCGAAGGAGATGCCCCCCTTCCTGGGTGAGCGGGCACGGGGCAAACGCTGAGGGGCTGCTGGGAGGGCGGTGCTGGTGCGCTGGGTGGCGGCTGTACCTGTTGTTGCGGGGGGCACGGATGTTGCCGCCACCACAAGGGAGCTCCCTTCAGAGGACAAGTCGCTGCCACTGACATCAGCACGAGTCCCCGCTGTGGAGCTCCCCTCGCCCTCCGTCCCACTGGTGTACTCAGAGTCCGTTGCGTGGCCCTCCAGGGCCATGTGGGATGCAGCTCCCTCGTGCTCCGATGCCACTTCTCCTCCACCTGTTGATGCTAATGCACACATGAACAGGAAGACCACAAAAAAGGGGAGGGGGAGAAAGAAAGACATGTTGAGTGCATGGATTACTGCTACCGTTGGCGGAGAGGAAAGACACAGAAGCCCCCTGCACTACGCTGCGCACTTGGTGTCCACTACTCAATCAGTGGGACATGGCCTACAAGCCTATGGACGACAACTGCACACATAGATGACACAGGGCCATGAATAGCTGTACTTGGCACCCTACAGAGGTGGGGGGCGGGGGCACAGGGCCATGCCTTACAGAGGGGCCTAGCCTACAGAAATCGCCCTGGCCTAGAGATACCCACAACCCACCTCCCCCACCCAGACACCTCCACTGCGCGCAAAGTCACCAGAATGAGAGTGTACTCACCCCCTTGTGTCTGCTGTGATGTCCTCACCCGCCCATCCAAATCGGGGTAGGCCACCACCAGGATCCGGGACATCAGTGGGGTCAATTAACGACTGGCACCCCTCCTACGTTGGGAGGCCATCCCCAGCAGAGCCTCCGCCATCTTCCTGCTCCCGCGTCGGATGTCCTCCCACCTCTTCCATCAGTGGGTGCCCCGTCTGTTGTGGACCCCCAGGGTGCGGACGTCCTTGGCGATGGCACGCCAAATAGCGATTTTCTGGTGGGCGCTGACCTATGTGACATGTACAGGGGGAGAAAAAAAATCATCACCTTCTACATGCTTGATGTGAGTGGCCCCCCATCCCCACCCTTGCCATGTGGCCAATGCTCTCATCTGTCGTCTGATGCATGCCTCAATCGCTCCCCTCCCCACCATCTTTCTTCCACCCGACTCAACCTAGGCATTGCCCACAAACCATGGTCCCACTGTACTTACCTGTTGGTCTGGAGGACCGTAGAGTAGCGCATACTGGGGGAGGACCCCATCCACGAGTTTCTCCAATTCTTCAGAAGTGAAGGCAGGGGCACTTTCCCCAATCGCAGCAGCCATTGTCTCTTCCAGACCGAGGTCACAGCAGCACTTGCAGTGTAGGTCCTCTCCTGTGGAAGATCAGGTATCGAGTGAATAAGTAGATAGAAAATGGCGGTCACGCCCGCGGCGGTACGTACCGCGGCGGTGCGTACCGCGACCGCCGGCGCACATCGTCATTGGCTCGTGAAACCGATAGGATTCTATGTTAACCAATGCGGCTTTGCGCCGCGGTCTTCGACCACCTACCGCCACGGTGTGCCACGCCAGCGCATTGACCTCACATCCCATTGTCACACTTCACAGGTCAGGCAGCCGCCATTTCAAGGGCCCACATGGCTTAATTTCTACTGCGTCACACATACCTAGGCCTTTCCTCAACACTCATTCAAACCATTCAATGCATAGTGAATCGTGTTGTGTGCAAGCTGTGGGAACGTACCTGTGGGTTGATTGACTCTGTGCTCGCTGTTGTCCTTCCTAGGCACCGTCCGCTGGGCAATGCGAGGAGATGGAGGAATCTTCCTGTGTACAGACCGCTGGTGGACCTGTCGACAATGGAGGAAAGACATGTCATACTGACATACAGGCTTGACCGAGCCACTATACAGGAACTGTGTGCCCAGCTGGAGGCAGACCTGATGTCACCCATCCGGCAACCCACAGGGATCCCCCCTCTAGTGCAGGTGCTGTCAGTACTCCATTTCTTAGCAAGTGAGTCATTTCAAACAACAGTGGCCATATCATCAGGGATGTCTCAACCTATGTTTTCCAAGGTGTTGTCCAGAGTTTTGTCTGCCCTGCTGAATCACATGAGGAGCTACATCATTTTCCCTGAGGTGGGGGATTTGCTTACAGTGAAGGGTGATTTCTATGCCCTTGGACATATCCCCAACATCATAGGTGCCATTGATGGGACACATGTGGCTTTGGTACCCCCCAGCAGGAGTGAACAGGTGTTTCAGGAACAGGAAAAGTTATCATTCGATGAATGTACAGATGGTCTGTTTGGCAGACCAGTACATCTCCTATGTTAATGCCAAGTTCCCTGGCTCAGTGCATGACGCCTACATCCTGCAGAATAGCAGCATCCCGTATGTGATGGGTCAACTCCAGAGGCACCGGGTGTGGCTATTAGGGGACTCTGGTTACCCCAACCTGTCCTGGCTACTGACCCCAGTGAGGAATCCCAGGACCAGGGCAGAGGAACGCTACAATGAGGCCCATGGGCGGACTAGGAGGGTGATCGAACGCACCTTTGGCCTCCTGAAGGCCAGGTTCAGGTGCCTTCATATGACAGGTGGATCCCTAATGTACTCACCAAAGAAGGTGTGCCAGATCATCGTGGCCTGCTGTATGCTTCACAACCTGGCTTTGCGCCGCCAGGTGCCTTTTCTGCAGGAGGATGGTCCAGATGGTGGTGTTGTAGCAGCTGTGGAGCCTGTGAAGAGTGAAGAAGAGGAAGCCGGAGAGGACAACATAGACAACAGGAACACAGTAATAGAGTACACACCGGCATATTACATTTACTTAAAGACTCCTACCTCTCTACTGTCTGACTTTTTCTCCCAGTGTATGGTAACTGTGTTGTGACTTTCCCTTCCGTTTTCAGAGCTGTGGGCCCCACTGCGTGACATCTGCTTTGTTTCCCCATGGACTACAGCTGTGTGACAGCGGTTTGTTGGCATCACAATGTGAATAACAATTTTGGCACTGTCATGTCTAATACATATGTTAAAATCACAGAGAGACTCCAGATTGTTTATGTGCAATAAGTGTGTTTATTCAAGTGCTCTAATTTGGATGGGTGGTTGCAAATCGGTGAGGGGTGAGGGTGGAGGATTGTCCATGGCAGAGTCCAGACTATCAGGTTCACAGGTGCATTGTCCAAATGCCTGTGGGAAGTGGAGCAGGGGCAGTTTAAGGTTGGACAGGGTGACAATGTGGGACAGTGGGATGACAATCAGGGCGGTATCCTTTGCTGGCGGGGGTCTTGACATGTTACTCTGTCTTCTTCCTGGATCTCAGGGCCCGCTTGCGGGGTGGTTCTCCTTCTGCAGGGGGTGGGGTTCTGGTGGCCTGTTGGTCTTCTGTCGGGGCCTCCTGTCCACTAGCGCCGGCGGAGGTGGTAGCCAGTTCTTGGTCCATGCTAGTGTCAGGGGCACTTTGAGGTGCCACAGTGGTCCGCAATGTGGAGATTAACTCATTCAGGGCCACTACGATGGTACCCATGGCGGTACTGATGTTTCTCAGTTCCTCCCTGAACCCCATATACTGTTGTTCCTGCAGAAGCTGGATTTCCTGAAACCTGCCCAGGACCGTCGCCATCGTCTCCTGGGAGCGGTGGTATGCTCCCATGATGGAGGAGAGGGCCTCGTGGAGAGTGGGTTCCCTTGGCCTGTCCCCCCCCGTCGCACAGCTGCCCTCCCAGTTCCCCTGTTTCCTTGGGCTTCCGTCCCCTGGACCGTGTGCCCACTACCACTGCCCCCAGGCCCCTGTTGTTGTTGGGGTGGTGGGTTAGCCTGGGTTCCCTGTAGTGGTGGACACACCGCTGATTTCGACGTGTCCTGGGGACAGAGGTATGGGCCCGCTGGGTGGGTGCTGTGCTGGTGTTCCCAGAGGGGGGAAGGTCTGCTGTGGCCTGTGCCTGTCTGAGGGGAACCGACTGTTCCGAGGTCCCCGATGGACCGGGCTGGTCATCTAGATCCAGGGAGACAGAGCTGCTGGGCCTCTTCTGGGGGTGGAGGGACATTTGTGGACCCTCCTGCATGGTGACCTGGCGTTCGGGTCCTGCAGGGGTATAAAAGTATGGTTATTGCTTCTGTGTGTGCCAATGGCGTGCAATGGGTGGGTGCCCGTGTACCCCAGTGCTGGCATTCCTTTGTGGGGGCTGTTGTGACGGTATTTTGGGGGGGGGTGATGGGTATGTGCATTGGGCATGCCTTGGTGATGGGTGTCCATGCTTTGGGGCCGCTTGCAGGGCTAAGTTTTGGGATGGGTGGGTTGTGATGGTGAGACATTTGCAAGGGGTAGTTGTGATGGGGGTAAGGGTGATGGTGGGGGTATGAGTTGGCATGCAGGTGGGGTGGGGGGATGAAGTAGTGAAGATGAGACTTACCAGAGTCCATTCATCCACCAACTCCTGCGAGGCCCTCAGGATGCAGGATGTTCAAGACTTGCTCCTCCCATGTTGTAAAATCTGGGGGAGGAGGTGGGGGTCCGCCGCCAGTCCGCTGTACTGCGATGTTGTGCCTTGATACCATGGAACGCACCTTCCCCCGTAGGTCGTTCCACCGCTTCCTGATGTCGTCCCTATTTCTTGGGTGCTGTCCCACAGCGTTGACCCTGTTGACTATTCTGCTCCATAGCTCCATCTTCCTGGCAATGGTGGTGTGCTGCACCTGTGTCCCGAACAGCTGGGGATCTGCTCGTACGATTTCCTCCACCATGACCCTGAGTTCAGCATCTGAGAACCTGGGGTGTCTTTGAGGTGCCATGGGGTGGTTTGGATGATGTGTGGGGTGGAGTGTGTAGCGATAGGGGGGGTGCAATTTAGTGGTGTGTTGTGTGAGGTGCGTGGAAGTTCTGTGGGTATTGGTATTGTGTGCCTGTGGATGCTTGGTAGTTGACTGTGGTGTCTCTCTCTCGCCTTCTCTCAGAATTTCTGGTCGTAGGGGTTTGTGGGTGATGTGGGTGTGTGTTTTATATTGTATTGGGTGTGTGGGAGTGGTGTGTGTATGTGTATCAGGTGTGTGAATTTCGAATAGTCCAATGTGGTTGTGTTTTATACAAGTATGTGTATTTCGACCACGGCAGTGTGTACCGCCAATAGAATACCACGGTTGAAAGACCGCCGCGTTGATTCGTGGGTCGTAATGGCATGGACGTATTTCTGTTGGCGTGACGGTGGAAGTTTGGTCATCGCCAGTTTATCGCTGACCTTTGGTGTGGCGGACTTTTGTGGTTGTCGGTATTTTGGCGGTTTGCCTGTTGTGGGTCAGAATGACCGTGGCGGTTTACCGCGACCGCGGCGGTGTTATGGCGGTCTTCTGTCTGGCGGTAAGCGCCTTTTACCGCCGAGGTTGGAATGACCGCCATAATGACCTATCTCCAATACAGAGACTGACATCATTGAAAACTAAAGTACACACATGGGATGCATCAACTCCATTGAAAAATCAAGGTTCATTCATAGCGATGATGAAACACAAGAAGATGAAAGTACAAGCACTAATTCATGTGCTTCAAGGAATGGTGTCAAGTGCCTGTTTACTCAGTTTCAGCACAGCTGCTGATCTCAGTGAACTACAACATGGATGCTCATCACAAAATAGCAAGTCAGTTCCCTTCTTTGTTTCATGGATTAGGAAAATGTAGGATTAAGGAAGTACAACTGCATATATATGAGATTGTCTGTCCTGTTGCACGAAGATACAGAAGAATTGCATTTCATTTACAAGAAGCTGTTGAAGAGGAACTTGAATGATTGCTTAAACATGAAATCATTGAGCGTTCTGCTGGTCCAACACCATGGGTTTCTCATATAGTTGTAGAACCCAAAAAGGACAGTGAAGGAGCTGTACGCATCTGTGTAGATATGCATCAAGTGAACAAGGGAACTGAAAGAGAATGGCATCCAGGTCTGCACATTGCTTACATGATGACACAAGTGAATGGTACAAAAGTTTCTCTTGTCTTGATTTAAAAAAGGATATCATTAGTTAGAACTAAAGGACAATTACAGGTACATTACAACCTTTTATACAGATGTTGGACTATTTCAATATAAAGACTAAGGCCCTCATTTACAAAGACTTTGTTTCAGCGGAACGTCACTTTTACAGATGTTCTGGTGGTGCAATGCCCTGCTTCATATTTACAAAGTGGCGTTAAGCCACTTTTTGTGGCTTAATGATGCCTTGTAAATATGGCCCCTTTACACGCATCACTTTGTATGAAAGGGACATGCAATAGATGTTTCTGTGGGCATTCCACTGCAACACCCATTGCATTTTGAAGCTGCCCCAAATTTATGAGGATTTGTAAACCTGAGGCAGCGGCACAAACGAACCATGGGGCAAAGAGGATAAGATAAGTAGTTTTATTTCTCTTCATTTTTGATTTCCTATGTCTGCAGCAATTAATGATTATTTATGTGCAGAAAGGTGTCCCTTCCTGCACATAAACAATCATTAAATAATGAGGATTTGCTACTCCTAGGTGTGCTGCACTGTGCATCACACATAGGACTAGAAAATCGCCATTATTGATTGTTTGTGTGCAGGAAGGGACATCTTCCTGCACATAAACAATCTTTCCCTGCAACGCAGGCCCCCTTGCACTATGGTGCAAGGGTGCCTGCATTGGCGCTAGGCAGCTAATTTTAGCGCCAGCACTAGGGAAAACACAGGGGTACACAGTATAATATTAAATATGGTGCATCACTCCAACTCTGAAGTGACACAGTGTGGCGCTGCCAAATTTGGTGCAGCACTGCACCGCTTCGTAGTAAATGAGGCCCTAAGTACTGATTTAGATCTCGGTGGATGGATTACTCCATCACAACGGCGCTGGCTATCCCATCCTCCAAAATCTTAATCCCATTTTATCCTATGGGAGTTAGATTTTGGTGGGTGGAATATCCATCACCGTTGTGACGGAGTAATCCATCCGCCAACTTCTAAATCAGGCCCTGAGTTTTGGTGTGTTATCAGCAGCAGAGATTTTTCAAGATGTCATTTGACCTATCATACAACCTGCTGTGAATGCTTTTATCAATAGTGATGACATATTAGTCTTCGGAGCTACATAGAAGGAGCACAATAAAGTGCTCAAGCAAGTTTGTTGTTAACTGGTTGATAGAGGTTTAAATTTGAATTTTGAGAAATGTGAATTCAATAAAACAAAACTAAAGTTCTTTGGCCAAATTTTTTCTGATGGGATATGACATATGATCCTGCAAAAATGCAAGCACTGTAAACTGCAGGTTCCCCAGTGTTAGAAATGGGGTCTTTGGTTGACAGTCAGGTTACCCCCTGTTTAAGCAAGGACCCTGACTCTAGTCAGGGTAAAAGAGAATCACCCTCAGCTAACCCCTGCTTACCCCCTTGGTAGCTTGGCAGAGCAGTGGGCTTAGCTTCAGAGTGCTAGGTGTAAAGGATTTGTACCAACAAACACAGTAACTTATTGAAAACACTACAAAATGACACAACACCAGTTTAGAAAAATAGGAAATATTTATCTAAACAAAACAAGACCAAAACGACAAAAGTCCGACATACACAAGTCAAGTTATGAATTTTTAAAGATTAAACCCAAAAATAGATCTTAGAAACACAAAGGGCCGTATTTATACTTTTTGACGCAAAACTGCGCTAACGCAGTTTTGCGTCAAAAAAATTAGCGCCGGCTAACGCCATTCTGAAGCGCCATGCGGGCGCCGTATTTATTGAATGGCGTTAGCCGGCGCTAGCAGACCGGCGCTGCCTGGTGTGCGTGGAAAAAAACCACGTACACCAGACAGCGCCGGCGTAGGGGGAAAATGGCGTATGGGCGTCTTAAAATGGGGCAAGTCAGGTTGCGTCGAAAAAATCGTCGTAACCCGACTTGCGCCATTTTTTTTAGACGCCCATCCCCCATCAACATGACTCCTATCATTGTAAAGATAGGAGTCATGCCCCCTTGCCCAATGGCCATGCCCAGGGGACTTATGTCCCCTGGGCATGGTCATTGGGCATAGTGGCATGTAGGGGGGCACAAATCAGGCCCCCCTATGCCACAAAAAATAAATAAAAAAATACTTACCTGAACTTACCTTAATGTCTCTGGGATGGGTCCCTCCATCCTTGGGTGTCCTCCTGGGGTGGGCAAGGGTGGCAGGGGGGGTCCCTGGGGGCAGGGGAGGGCACTCTGGGCTCATTTTGAGCCCACTTGTCCCTTAACGCCATCCCTGACCCAGGCGTTAAAAAGCGGCACAAATGCGCCGTTTTTGGCCACGCCCACTCCCGGGCGTCATTTTTGCCCGGGAGTATAAATTCCACGTAAAGGCCTGGGAGTCATTTTTTAAGACGGGAACGCCTCCCTTGCATATCATTAACGCAAGGAAGGGGTTCACGCTAAAAAATGACGCACACTCCGGGCACTTTGGCGCCCGAAGCGTCTAACGCCAGAGTATAAATATGGCGTTAGTTGGCGTTAGTTTAGCGTCGAATTTGCGTCGAAAAAAACGACGCAAATTCGGCGCAACCAGAGTATAAATACGGCCCAAAATGCTTCGATGAGTTGTTAACATGGCGTCGTGACGGAGTCGTTCCCAACAAGCCAACACCAGCGGCGCCGGACACGGAGTCGCGTAGACCCCCAAGTACAGTACATTTGGTGAAGAGTGAAAACAAGTCGATGCGTCAAGTCCGGGATCGCTGCATCTGTGCGAAACGTTGAATCCGTGCACTTCGAGCGGCGTCGGTCACGACGTGGTGCAATGACTTCCACGGAGTCGCGAACTTCAGCAGGACTGCAGCAGCGTCGGGCCTGCAAAGATCGTCACGTTCCAGCGAAGGTCACGGTGTCGGGTGCAGGCGGCGTCACCGGATTCACTAGCGGCGTCAGTCCGAAGTCGTCCGAAGTCGATTTCACCAGCTTTCCTTTCAAGGGCACAGGGACTGGATAGGGCACCACTTGTCAGAGCAGGAGTCTCTCCAGAGACTCCATGTGCTGGCAGAGAGAAGTCTTTGCTGTCCCTGAGACTTCAAACAACAGGAGGCAAGCTCTAAATCAAGCCCTTGGAGATTTTTTCACAAGATGGAAGGCACACAAAGTCCAGTCTTTGCCCTCTTACTTTGGCAGAAGCAGCAACTGCAGGATAGCCCCACAAAGAACAATCACAGGCAGGGCAGCACTTCTCCTCAGCTCTTCAGCTCTTCTCCAGGCAGAGGTTCCTCTTGTTTCCAGAAGTGTTCTAAAGTCTGTGGTTTTGGGCGCCCTTCTTATACCCAATTTCTCATTTGAAGTAGGCCTACTTCAAATTAAAGTCTCTTTTGAATGTGAAATCCTGCCCTTCCCAGGCCAGGCCCCAGACACTCACCAGGAGGTCAGAGACGGCATTGTGTGAGGACAGGCACAGCCCTTTCAGGTGTAAGTGACCACTCCTTCCCTCCCTCCTAGCACAGATGGCTCATCAGGAAATGCAGACTACACCCCAGCTCCTTTTGTGTCACTGTCTAGTGTGAGGTGCAACCAGTCCAACTGTCAAACTGACCCAGACAGGGAATCCACAAACAGGCAGAGTCACAGAAATGGTATAAGCAAGAAAATGCTCATTTTCTAAAAGTGGCATTTTCAAACGCACAATCTTAAAATCAACTTTACTAAAAGATGTATTTTTAAATTGTAAGCTCAGCCCACACATCACCTCACACATATCACTCACACCACATCCATGGCACCCCAAAGACACCCCAGGTTTTCAGAGGAGGCACTAAGGGTCATGGTGGAGGAAATCGTCTGGGTAGAGCCATAGCTATTCGGATCACAGGTACAGCAGTTCTCCATTGCATGGAAGATGGAGCTATGGCGGAGAATCGTCGACAGGGTCAACACCGTGGGACAGCATCCAAGAACCAGGGATGACATCAGGAAGAGGTGGAACGACCTACGGGGGAAGGTGCGTTCCGTGGTATCAAGACACCAGAATGTTGTACAGAAGACTAGCGGTGGACCCCCAACTCCTCCCCCACAACTAACAACATGGGAGGAGCAAGTCTTGGTGATCATGCATCCTGAGGGCCTCGCAGGAGTAGTAGGAGGACTGGACTCTGGTAAGGCACATCTTTACCATTATATCCCCCCCCTACCTGCATGCCATCACATATCCCCACCCTCACCCTCACTCCCCTCACTTCACCACCTCACATATACCCCACCATTACAACCCACACATCCCAATACCAAGCCCTGCATGCAACAACAATGCATGGACATCCATCACAGCCCTGCATGAACACCCATCACCACAGCATACCCAGTAGCGAGACTCACCCAGCCCACACAATCAGCAATCACACAAGGTCAAGGCGACAGGGAAAGCACAATTATACAGGGGGACACACCCAGTGCACAAGATGGCACACACAAATACAATAACAATGTATTTGCATCCCAACAGGACCCCTACCAAACGTCACCAGAGAGGAGGTGCCACCAACATCCAGTCCCCCCACAGAAGAGGCCCACAGTGATGACAGCAGCTCTGCACGCCTGGATATCGATGACCAACCTGGCCCATCAAGGGCCCTCTGGACAGTCAGTTCCCCTGCCACAGTCCCAACCCACCACAGAGCTTCCCTCCTCAGGAGACACCAGCACAGCACCCACCCAGCGGGCCCATACCTCTGTCCCCAGGACACGTCAATCAGCAGTGTGTCCACCACTACAGGGACCCCAGCCAACCCCACTAATACAGGACGATCAGGAACCTCGGGTCAGTGGCAGTGGGCACACGGTTCAGGGGACAGAGTCACAGGATAACAGGGAAGCTGGGAGGACTGCTGAGCGACAGGGGGAGGACAGGCCTAGGGAACCGACCCTCCACGAGGCACTCTCCAACATCATGGGAGCATACCACCATTCCCAGGAGACCATGGGCACAGTACTGGCCAAGTTATAGGAGACTCAGCGGCTGCAGGAGAGACAGTACCAGGGGATCAGGGAGGACCTCACAAAAATCTACACCATCCTGCTCACCATAGGAGGAGTGCTGGCTGACATGGGCAAGACCATGAGGGAGGCAGTGGCACAACAAAGGGCCCCTGACACTAGCCAAACCAAGGAACAGCCTTCCACCTCTGCCGGCGCTAGTGGACAGGAGGCCCCGCCACAGGAAAAACAGGGTACCACCCCCTGCAGAAGGAGAACCGTCCCTCAAACGGTCCCTGCGATCCGGGCAGAAGACAGAGAACATTGCCAAGACTTCCGCCAGGAATTAAGACTCTCATGATTGTCACCCTTTTGTCCCACTATGTCACCCTGTCCACCTTGAACTGCCATTACTCCCCTTCCTATGCCTCTTTGGACAATGCACCTGTGATACCAAGAGACTGGACTCTACCATGGACCTTCCTCCTCCATCACCCCAGCCCCTTTCACGTACCCCCATACTATTCAGCACAAAAAATAAACACCATTGAAATATCAGCCATACTGGAGTCAGTGTGATGATTGGAAAGATGTATTCTTACAACATTCTCCAAGCATTGCAACGTCTATGTTCATTGAATTATACCAATGTATGACAGTTGGTGGGCAGCAGTACACATAGGAGGAGCCAGAATGGGGTACACAGATCTGAAAGAAGGGAATCCATAGGGAACTGTCAGTGGACATAGACAGAGGGTAAGAGGCTGCTATTTACAATGTCCAAAAGTATACTGAAATGTGAAGAGGAGTTACAGTCTCTTACCTGTGTGTCACTGGAAGTACTGCTGTATAATGTTTGTTCTGTTGTCCACATCTTCTTCATCTGCCTCCACTACCTCACTGTCCACAGCCTCCACTGCTGCCACAAGACAGTAGTACAGGGATCCACCTGTCAGATGGAGGCACCGGAACCTGGCCTTCAGGAGGCTGAAGGTACACTCAATAATCCTCATTGTTCGCCCATGTGCCTCATTGTAACATTCCTCTGTCCTTGTCCTGGGATTCCTCACTGGGATCAGTAGCCATGAGAGGTTGGGGTAACCAGAGTCACCTGCAAATATCGAGGGACAACTGTTAGACACACACTAACCCTTACGGACAACCCAATACCCAGACACCTAATTATACTGTGTGGGGACCTTGGGCTCACCTATTAGCCACACCCAGTGCCTCTGGAGTTGGCCCATCACATAAGGGATGCTGCTATTCCTCAAGATATAGGCATCATGCACTGAGCCAGGATATTTGGGGGCATATTTATACTCCGTTTGCGCCGGAATTGCGTCGTTTTTTTTTACGCAATTCCGACGCAAAACTAACTCCATATTTATACTTTGGCGTTAGACGCGTCTAGCGCCAAAGTCCGTGGAGTTAGCGTCATTTTTTAGCGTGGACACCTACTTTGCGTTAATTATATGCAAGGTAGGCGTTCCCGTCTAAAAAATTGACTCCGCGGCATGTGCGCCGTATTTACAATCCCGGGCAAAATTCACGCCCGGGAGTGGGCGGGTAAAAAAAAATGACGTACGGCCGCTTTTGCGCCGTTTTTTAGCGCCTGCAAAAGGCAGGCGTTAAGGGACCTGTGGGCTCTGAAGGAGCCCAGAGGTGCCCTCCCATGCCCCCAGGGACACCCCCTGTCACCCTTGCCCACCCCAGGAGGACACCCAAGGCTGGAGGGACCCATCCCAGGGACATTAAGGTAAGTTCAGGTAAGTGTTTTTTTTTTTTTTTTTGTGGCATAGGGGGGCCTGATTTGTGCCCCCCTACATGCCACTATGCCCAATGACCATGCCCAGGGGACATAAGTCCCCTGGGCATGGCCATTGGGCAAGGGGGCATGACTCCTGTCTTTGCTAAGACAGGAGTCATTTCTATGGGGGTTGGGAGTCGGAAAAAAATGGCGCAAATCGGGTTGAGGCGAAAAAATTGCCTCAACCTGACTTGCTCCATTTCTTGACGCCCAAGCCCCATATCCCCCTACGCCGGCGCTGCCTGGTGTACGTCGTTTTTTTCCACACACACCAGGCAGCGCCGGCGGCTAACGCCGGCTAACGTCATTGATTAAATACGGCGCCCGCATGGCTCTTCAGAATGGCGTTAGCCGGTGCTAATGTTTTTGACGCAAAACTGCGTTAGCGCAGTTTTGCGTCAAAAAGTATAAATATGGCCCTTGGCATTCACATGGGAGATGTACTGGTCCTCCAAACACACCATTTGCACATTCATCGAATGATAGCTTTTCTATTCCTGTACACCTGTTCATTTCTGCGGGGGGGACAAATTCCACAAGTGTACCATCAATGGCACCAATGATGTTGGGGATATGTCCCAGGGCATAGAAGTCAGCTTTCACTGTGGCCAAATCCTCCCCCTGGGGGAAGGCGATGCACCTGCGCATGTGTTTCAGCAGGGCAGACAACACTCTGGTCAACACGTTTGAGAGCATTGGCTGAGACATCCCTGATGCCATGGCCACTGTTGTTTAAAAGGAGCCACTTGCCAGGAAATGGAGCACTGACAGGACCTGCACTAGAGGGGGGATTCCTGTGGGCTGGTGGATGGCTGACATCAGGTCTGGCTCCAATTGGACACACAGTTCTTGGATAGTGGCACGATCAAGTCTGTATGTGATGATAATGTGTCTGTCTTCCATTGTCGACAGGTCCACTAGGGGTCTGTACACCAGAGGATGCTGCCATCTCATCAGCTGCCTCAGCGATTGTAGCCTATGGAGGAGAAAGGTGAGCAGAAGGTCATTTAACACATAAATAGCACAACTGTGTTTGAATTAATGTCACAGAAGCAGTGTGTGAATTCGAGAGTCAGTATATGTGCCACATGTGATGTGACGCAGTTAGGTGCCATGCCATGTGCCCCCCAGAAATGGCGGCTGCCTGACCTCTGAGGAGGGACAAGGGGAAATGAGGTAACTGCGCTGGCTTTGTGCTGCGTCGTGGTAGGCAATCGATGACCGCTGTGCAACTCCACATTGCATAACATTGGGCCCTATGGGTCCCAGGAGCCAATGGCAATGTACGCCAACGGTGACAGTACACACCGCCGTGGACGTCACCGCCATTTTCTACCTATGCACTCACTTGCTACCTGACCATCAACAGGAGAGGACCTACACTGCAAGTGCTGCTGTGACCTGAGTCTGGAAGCGACAATGGCTAGAGTGTCTGGGGAAAGGGCCCCTGCCTTCACTGCAGAGGAGTTGGAGAAACTGGTGGATGGGGTCCTCCCCCAGTACACGTTACTCTACGGTCCTCCAGACAAACAGTTGAGTACACTGTGAGCATGATGCGTGGGCAATGCCTGTTTTGAGTGTTGTGGATGTAAGCCACATGTTGTGGGGTTCTAAGGTGTCCTGCCTGAATGCTGCATGAGAGGTGGTCACTGTATGTGTGTCAGGGCATGGGTGGGAACTAGTGGGCAATGAGTATGATGGTCCGGACGGGTGAGTTATTAAATTTTCTGCTGTCTTTTCCCTCTAGGTCAGCCCCCACCAGAAAAAGAGTATTTGGCATGCCATCGCCAAGGACGTACGGACCCTGGGGGTCTATCACAGGCGGAGCACCCACTGTCGCAAGAGATTGGAGGACCTGCGCCGCTGGACCAAGAAGACGGCAAAGGCCCAGCTGGGGCTGGCCTCCCAACGTGGAAGGGGTGCCCGTCACACCATGTCCTCCCTGATGTTCAGCATCCTAGCGGTGGCCTATCCGGAGTTGGATGGGCGCTTGTGGGCATCACAGCGGCCACAAGGGGGTGAGTACATTTTCAGAAAGCTGACTTTGCACGTTTTAGGAACTAGCTAGGTGGGGGATGTGGGCTATGGGTTCCCCTAGGCCAGGGTGATCATAGCAGGGTAGGTCCCTTGTTTGCAGTATCTGAAGCACCCCTACCCCAATGGTACAAGTGGCAACTACTACTGGGCAGGGTCCTGTGGGTGTCAGGTGTGCAGATGCTGGCGTTAGGCATTGTACCCCATGGGCTGGTGACTACCTTAGTGAGTGGTTGGTCATGGCCTAGTGCATAGGGCAGCTCAGTGTGTGTTGTGTACGCCAACAGTAGTGATGTTGCTGGCATTGACCTTGTGTATCCTCTGTCTATCACCCCTTCTTGTTTTGTCATCCTGTCCTTGTGTGCATTAGCATCATCTGGCGGAGGAGCAGAGGCACCAGTGACCGAAGGAGCTGCATCCCACATGGCCCATGAGGGGGAATCCACTGAGGGTGAAGGCACCAGCGGGATGGAGGGCGAGGGGAGCTCCACAATGGAGACAGGAGGGGACACCGGTGACAGCGACTCCTCCTCCGATGGAAGCTCCCTGGTGGTGGCGGACACCTCTGTGCACACCCCAACAACAGGTACAGCTGCCAGCCCCCCTACCAGCACCGCCCTCCCAGAAGCCCCTCAGCGTGTTCCCCATGCCTGCTCACCCAGGAGGGTGGGCATCTCCTTTGCCCCAGGCACCTCAGGCCCTGCCCCAGTCAGCCTTGCTGCCCTCAGTGAGGAGGCTATTGACCTCCTGAGATCCCTCACTGTTTCGCAGTCAACCATTCTGAATGCCATCCAGGGTGTCGAGAGGCATTTGAAACAAACAAATGCATACCTGGAGGGCATTCATTCTGGTGTGGAAGCCCAACAGAGAGCATTTCAGGCTCTGGCCTCATCACTGATGGCAGCCATTGTCCCTCTGTCCAGCCTCCCCCTCCAACTTCCACTACCCAGGCCCAATCCACTCTACCTCACCCTATCCCAAGCACACCTTCAGACCACCATACACACACATCAACACACAAAAGTGGCTCAGGAAACATTAGCACCACACATCATCACACAGGCACTTACACAAGCACCATACCCATGCACACATACCAACATCCACTTCCTCCACTGTGTCCCCCTCCTCCTCTTTGTGTACCTCCCTCCAAGTAGCGTCTCCAACACACCTGCCTGCACAACATCATCAGCCACTGCCTCTATCACCAGCACGCCCATCACAACACACCCCTCACAAGCAATCACCACCCCACAACCATGCACACGTCCCCTGTGTCCTATCCCAGTGTGTCTGTAAGCCCTCCTCCCAAAGTACACAAACGCAGGTACACACCCACTCAACAGCCATCCACCTCACAACAGCCTCCAGCCCATGCACCTTCACCCAAACTCAGCAGACGTACACCTCCTACAACCACTACCTCTTCCTCCACTCCCACCCCCCCTCCATCTTCCCGTCCCAGTGTGTCAAAGAAACTTTTCCTGGCTAATGTTGACCTATTCCCTATGCCTCCTCCCCCACGTCCTTCGCCTAGAGCCAGGATGTCTAGATCCCAGGCCAGCACCTCAGCCACCAAGTTGGCTTCCGCTGCGGTCCTTTCAAGTCTGAGAGGATCGAAGGGGGCACCCGTCAGGGCTGGCAGTGTGCCACCTACCAATGCTAAAGACCACCCGATTCCACCACCTGCTAAGGTTAAGAAGGGGCCAGCATCCAGCACCACCCACCCAGCAAGACCTCATCCAAAACAAAAGAGGACAGTGCCAAGGTCCCAGCAGCATCTACCAAGGTGGGGAAGGGACACAAAAGCAAGGGCAAGTCACTTCAGTGCTCGGAGCGGGATTGGTGACCACCATTTGTCCTGACAGGCCAGCAACCTGTACCACGGTAAGCACCACCGCAACGACCAACACCTGCACCGCCACCTGCCCCGCCACCTGCACTGCCACCAACCCCGCCATCTGCACCACCCCCTGCACCGCCGCTGCCACAACGACAGTCACCAGCATCATCCCCAGTGGGCAGCCATCCGAGGCTGCTGGAGACGGCCTGGTGTCTCCCTCCACTACTGCAAGCACCTGCAACACAAGCAGCACCGGCAGCATCTCCGCCGCAGACACCGCTGCAGGCACCGCCACCTGCACCACCATATGCACCGTCACATGCCCAGCCGGTGCCACTACATCGGACATCAGCAGCATCCCCAGTGGGCAGCCGTCCGAGTCTGCAGGAGACGTCCTGGACCCTGCACACACCATTTGAGGCACCAGCACTGGCACTGCCAGCAGTTTGCAGCCTAAGTCGCCACAGGATGGAGTGTGGCTCTGCCTCCATGGCGTATCATGCTACCTGTTCCATGCACATCTCGTGCCTCAGACACCCAGGTGAGAGAATGGGAACTGCCACATCCCAGGTGCAGCATCACTGGGCACAATGCCCCCTCCAGAACCAGTGGAGAAATGCGTCCACTCACCCAATCCTTGGCAGGATGAAGCAGACTGGGCACAATGCCCCCTCCAGACCCAGTGGGACATGTCACCCACTTGAGAGACTGTGGCCTTGCACTCCCCAGAACGAAGCAGTGGGCAAACTGCCCATTTGAGAGACTTAAGAGGCTGTGGCTTTGCACTCCACAGGACCAAGCAGTAGGCAAACCACCCACTTGAGAGACTGTGGCTTTGCACTCCCCAGGACCAAGCACCAAGCAGTGGGCAAACCACCCACTTGAGAGACTGTGGCTTTGCACTCCCCAGGACCAAGCAGTGGGCAAACCACCCACTTGAGAGACTTGAGAGACTGTGGATTTACACTCCCAAGGACCAAGCAGTGGGCAAACCACCCATTTGAGAGACTGTGGCCTTGCACTCCCAGGACCAAGCAGTGGACAAGCCACCCACTTGGGAGACTTGAGAGACTGTGGCTTTGCACTCCCCAGGACATCGCTGTGGGCATGGAGCCCCCTCAAGCAGCAGTGGCGTAGTACCATCTTCTGGCTGAGGGGCCCCCTTCCCCTGAGGTGCCTGTGTTTTTCGACCTGATGCCCCTGCAGTGTTCTCTCCATTTTGAGGCAGGAGTCAAGTGTGGGCTTCGCCCATGATATTTTGGGCCACTGGTCGACAGACATTTACAAAGGACAGTGTACAGCCTTCTGTACATATTGTAAATATTTGTATATACATTTTTTTTTATATACTTTAGCGATATCTGCACGTTCCAAAATCTCACTGATTGAACTCAATTCCTTTTGTCCTTGCGTTCTTCCAGGGGGTAACGGGGTGTATCTGTAATGTTGTTGGATGTGTTTGTGTGTATGGTGTTGTGAGTGAGAGTGGGGGTGGTGGTGTTGTGTGTGTGTGTCACTCTCTTTTTCCTCACCCCTCCCCTGAGTGCTAGGTGCAGTACTCACCGTCATTGTTGCCGCCGCCTTCCTTCAAATTCCTGGTGTATTAGTAGATACACCAGCATGGGGAGGACCTGCAGTTTGGGCTCCATGGCATCCTGGTTCTTCGTTGAGTGTCGAAAGGTGAGTGGTTCCCCTTCAGTGTACTGTTTCCGCCGTGCTTTTGATGTCGTTGGTACCGCCCCGGAAAAGCTGGTGGATTGGTGCCTTTGTCTGCGGTAACTGCTGCTGTGTTTGTTGCTAACGCCCTGGCGGTCGGAGAGTTAAAGTGGCTGTCTGTGTTGGCGGTTTCCACCACGGTCGTGATTAAATTTTTTTTACCGCCGGCCTGTTGGCGGTATTGCCGCTGCTTTAACACCGACTGCCAGCATTGTAATGAGGGTCATAGTGTGGCACATGCAAGCAAAAGTTTGTCCCAAACTGAGTGGGTTTATTCATAAACTGACAAAGAAAGTTTAACAGTGGTGTGGGCTTGTGAACATTTGTGTGTTTTCTTATGCGGATTGGCTTTTACGCTTGTGACACAACATCAAGCATTGTTCATCATCATTGGCAATGCAAAAGCCAAGATGCCTCCTTCCATTGAATGCTGGGGTCTGTGATTACGAGTACATTGACACAATTGTGCATGGTCCAGGGAAAGATCAAAACCCTACCGACTACTTCTCCAGAGTGCTTATACTGTGTCAAGGTCCTGCTTCCAAGACAGCTGAAGCTTACATAAACTTCATTGTAAAATCAAACACACCAGCTGCTATATTGTTGCAGCAATTTATCACTGCCATGAGTCAAGATAGTGGCATATATCAGTCTTCAAACCAGCACACTCAGCCTCTTACCAGTGACAGTGAATACCAGAAGTTCAAGAATGTCAAAGATGAACTGTCTTTGACTCAAGAAGGCATTATCCTGAGAGGTTCAAGGATTGTTATTCCAAATAGTCTGCAACAACAGATAATTGAAGTGGCTCATGATGGACGCTATGGAATTGTTGCTACCAAGAATGTGTCTTCCTCATCTCGGTGAAAGAGTTGGAAGACAGTTAAAGGCCTGTCATTCATGCAACTGCTTGTCATCGAAAACCACTCAAAACCCCTTAAACATGTCTGAGTTGCCAAAGCATGCTTGGGAAACAATTGCTGCCGTCTTTTTGGTCCTCTTGACAATGGACATCACCTGATGGTAACTGTTGACGAATACTCCTGTTTTCCATTGGCTGAAGATTTCTCATCCATCACTCAAGAGAGAGTCATCGAGAGATTAGATGGCATCTTTGCAACATGCGGTATTCTTGTGAACTTAAAATCTGACAATGGCACACCTTTCAAGAGCTGAGAAGTCAGAGATTTTTTCAGTCATCTTAATTTGAATCTTAATATGACACAGTGAACAATGGCTTGAACCAGGATCACGAATGGCACTATTGGTTATTGTAAATGATGTATTTGTCTTAGTTGCTCTGTTCCTCCATTTCAAATTGCCGGTTTATATCATGAGCTTTTACTTGTATCTCCTACTGGTCCTTACTTCCCTTTTTTACATCTTTTCCAAAAAAATGTCATTTTTTTCTTTCTAATTTTTTCTCTGTTTTTCTCTCTTTTCACCTCTTCCCTAACTTTTTGATCACTCTCAGATCATGTTCACCTTTAATGTCTATCCCTCTTCTATATCTGCCTATTGCTTTTATACAGGACTTTATCCTTATTTCTGTCTATAACTTTCTTCTCAATAACCTTTTCCATGAATTATCCTTAACAAATGCTTCTCACTCTACCCCCATTCTTTAATCAAGCTCTTTCTACTTTCCTGTTATCTCCCCCTGTAGGATTAGTCCTTAATTGCCTTATTCCTCACTTTCTTCTTTTTGCTTTCCACACTACTGTTATATGGGACATATCAGCTAGCGGCGGCCTCGACTTCTTCCAATATGGCCGCCGCTATCTTCCTCCACGCTGCACGTTGTGTCCCTCCTCTGTCTCGAAACAGAGAAAGGACGCATTTGGCTTAATAACCGCATTGTTGCCAGCCGGCGTCTTAGCGATTTAACGCTGGACGCGCAGGTGTTTGTTTCAGCAGATTATTCGGCAGATTTCTTTTCTTTAACTGTAACTACAAGTAAAAAACATCTTCCCTCTACTTATAGATCACCTATCAACAGAGAATCTATAATCTATGTATTTAACAATGTTATTTATTTTAAGACACGCTCCTAGTTCGTTTGACGGGGAGCACTGCCTCACAAGAAACAGGACTCTTATAATTAAGAGCATGTTGCTCATATTCATTCGTTATATGACGATATTCCCTCATTTTATCTTCGTTGCATTTACAATCCAGCATTGCTAGTTGACTAATCTGGTTTATGGGTATAGGGGACTTACAGACCTTTATGGCCAAGTGAGTCACGAGCTTGTGGCTCATATGCACTTGTTATGTCTTGATACTTTCTTATTCTTCTTTTGCTATACATTTAATTTCACATAGTTGGTAGACAACATTTGTGACACGGTTCTAATTGGGGGCATACTTAGATATCATAAATATTTGGATGTCTTTAGTTCTTTGTGTTTTTCAGCAAATACTGACTGCATAAGAGAGTTCTCAAAACTTGCTTTCATGTTTAGATTCCTCTTTACAATTGTGACAATTGATGCCAGAAGTCTGTCATTTTGTTCTGAACTGGGTATGTTACCAATTCCTTCGTTTTTTTACAATTCTTTCATATTAACACTTTCCATAGGATGTTTCTAAGTGTATCTGCTCACACACATTTTTCTAGAGCACGAATTAACATCACGTGAGTGCCAGCTTGCACACTTTTTCACCTATCACTAGGATAGAAGCATAACTATCTTCTCACTTTTTACACATTTTTCTTTTTAATTTTTTCTTTTCTTCTTTTTTGTTTTTCTTTAAACTAAAGAATAGTAATATGAACTCTCTCATTTTTACTTATGGGCCTACCGTAATCAATACCCTTCCTACGTTTTTAGCCCTTGGCTTTCACTGGGAATCTGCTTTGAATCACATTTTTATAGTCATAGGTGTCACTGAGAGGGAGCACAACGTGCCCTGCATGACTTGCATGGACAGCATGCCTTCGATCTGGAAACACCTTTTGCATGGCATATAACTTATCTTGTCCACATATATTTTCTACAGCCTTGAGAAAGCCCCCGCCTACCCGCCTAAGGGGCGAAACACGTGTTGGCTGTTCCTCCATCGAATATGGCTACTTGACTTTCTTTCAATCCTGGCACTAGTTGATTGGACTGCTATTTTGCTGATTTCTGGAATTTAACTCCAGTTCTAAGACTGTCATAAAACAACTGGACCATGTACTTATGGAACTGATTTCTCTCTGTCTTATGCAATAAACAATTACTTCAGCATTGTGCTTACTATCCAGTAATTTTTGAAGTGGGAACTCTCCTACTACTAATCTGGCACTATTACTTTTGGGAGGCTTAGAGTCCAGGCCTTCCGGTTCAGAGTTCGCAACCCTTTTATAATCACGGCATTCTTAGGAAGTCATCTGGCTGGACTCTCCCTTTTCTCTCATCTTAATTTGAAGCATTAGAAGATCAAACCTCTTTGGCCACAGGCTAATGACCTTGGTGAACGTTTCATGAGTACATTAAAGAAAGCTGTCCAGCATGCCGTATTCCAAAAGCTTGACCTTAAAACTGCCTTGAAATCTACACTACTACCTTACCATTCAACTCTTCACTTGACCACAGGTGAAAGCCCTGCAACTTTGATGTTTGGTAGAGCAATGACGACCAAGTTACCTCAATGGACCAATACAAGATAAAGTACTGAGAAAGACTCGGATCATAAAAAGAAAATGATGGCCTATGCAGACAAACGATGACATGCAAAAGACATTGGGGGTTATTACAACTGTTCTGGAGGAAGAACCGCCAACAGGCTGGCGGTGCTTTACAGGGGATTACGACCGCGGCGGAAGCGCCGCGGTCGCCACGCCGGGACCGGCAGTTTCCCGCCACAGTGGTCCCGGCGGTTTTAATCACCAGGGCAGCTCTGCTTGCAGCGCTGCCCAGGGGATTACGAGTCCCCCTACCGCCAGCCTTTTCATGGCAGTTTGAACCACCATGAAAAGGCTGGCGGTAAGGGGAGTCGTGGGGCCTCTGGGGGCCCGTGCAGCTTTTCACTGTCTGCACTGCAGACAGTGAAAAGTGCGACGGGTGCAACTGCACCCGTCGCACAGCCGCAACACCGCCGGCTCCATTTGGAGCTGGCTTCTGTGTTGCGGCTGTGATCCCCGCTGGCCAGGCGGCCGGAAACCAGGTTTCCGCCCGCCAGCCCAGCGGGGATCTCATAATGGCCGGCGGTCCAACCTTGGCGGGCGGCTTCAGCCGCCCGCCAAGGTTGTAATGAGGGCCATTGTTTTCACAAGAGGAGATTGAGTGCTTGCCCGTCAGCGGAGAAAATGTAAGTCTGATGCTCCATTGATGCTGAGGAATTCCACGTCATAACCAGCAAAGGACACATGATGACTGCACAACATCCTGGAAAATCCATTGTGCGAGGTTCCTCACATTTCAAACATGTGGCTCACCACTCATGTGATAGTGATGTCAACGTAGAGACTGGCTCGGAAAGGAAAATTTAAAAAACCCAGACTACTGTTGCTCCTACATCACCAACGCAGATCATGGACTTTCCTATTGCCAGTTCCCAGTTTTTGAAGACACGATTAAGACGAGTAGTCAGAGTGCCACGAAGGCTTGTCAGAGAGCTATGATTGAGTATAAATTTGTGAAAAAAATGTAATTTTTTATATATCAGAGGGGGAGGTGTAGTGTCATGTGAGTTACAAATGATGGAGCCCTCTTGGCTCCTGAAGCACTTCGTAGAACTGACATAAATTTAGAATGGGGTGAAGTGAATGTAGGTTTAGAACGTTGAGTTCTCGGTTACACACAAACGAATAAAGTCATGTATTATACAGCTCTTTGTGTGGCATCGTTACTGGTGGGTACCCCGACTGGGGAAGACGCAACAACGAGTTTCTAATTTCCATTAGCTTGCACATCATGATCAATAGTGCAGCAAGCCAGTTTGCCCCAATTACCAATGTCCTCAAATGAGCTCAGAAGATGGTCATCTTTGTTTAGTCCAGGTCATCGCTGAACAGGGAAAGCCTTATCAGTGCCACTGCAGCAGGAGGTTGAAGTGGGGCAGACTCCATTCCACATCTATTAAATCATGTTTGAGACATGGATCATTACACACCTAGCCATGGGTGCTCCAAGGTACTCTTTATGGGTACCCTAATTAATATAATATCTAGGTTTTTTACTTGGTGAAAAAATTGCTGTGTACTGGCTGCTTTTGGCCACAGTAGCTCAGAGTGGTAATTACAGCCCTGACACCAGTTCTTTAACAGTCATTTACTTTTGTGCTTTAAATCCAAAGTTGCACTTCACACATGACATTGGACCCTTAGGTTACATGTGAATGCTACCACATTATTGTAGCCTTATTAGATTCAGATGTGTAAATTTTAAATAACCATTCATAAACGTTTAAGGGGCTTAACACATGTATTGTTTCATGGTTTAACTGCCTTCTAGTGTTTAGAATCCAATATGCCAACAAACTCAGTCAAACGTTTGGAGGATCCAAAAGATGTGCTTTCCTACATCAATCAATACTATAATTCCGTACACTGGCTTCAACTTTGTTTTTCCACCACACATCCATAAGCACTCCAACCCTCAGACTTGCATGGAAACCAACTCTTATTGGATTTCAGAATTTTGACAAGAAATGCTGTATGTATATATATATATATATATATATATATATATATATATATATATAGTACTACAGTAAATAAATCATAAACGTTTGTGCAGTAGACAATGTTTTTGTGAGTAAAACGCATCGTAAGTGTCTAATTTGAATGATAGACTATGCACTTGGCTAAACTCACACCATACTAAACAAACTAAACTATTGGATGTATACATATAGCCATTCTTACATATGGATATATTAGGTAGACATAGGGGCATATTTATACTCTGTTTGTGATGGATTAGCATTATTTTTTTTATGCAAATCCAGTGCAAACTTAACTCCATATTTATATTTTGGCGGCAGACATGTTTATCACCAAAATATTGGAGTTAAAGTCATTTTTTGCGTGTGGAAAACTACCTTGTGTCAATGAGATCAAGGTAGGCTTTCCCGGGTAAAAAATTACTCTAAGGCCCTAGCGCCTTATTTATCCTCCTGTACAAAAGTCACACACGGGGGTGGGAAGAGGGGGTCAAAAAATGGTGCAATGCTTGCTTTGCACCATTTTTTGATGCCTGGGTCAGGGCAGGCATTAGGGGACCTGTGGGCCTATTTACGTGGTGGAACACCATGGAATAAATCCACAGGTGCCCTCCCCAGGCCCCAGGGACACCCCCTCCCACACCAGAGGGACAGCAGAGGATGGGGAACCCCATCCTAGGTAGGTATAGGTAAGTACAGGTAAGTATTTATTTTTAAATGCCATTGGGGGCCCTGAAATGGTCCCCCCCTACATGGCACTGAGTGCAATGGCCATAGGCACGGGACCTGGTGCCCTGTGCTGGCCATTGGGGTGGTGGGCATGACTCCTGTCCTCTTTTCTAAGACAGGAGTCATGTGGTATGGATGGTTTTGAGTCAGAAAATGACTCTAGGCAGGGTAGAGTAATTTTTTTTATGGGCGAGCGTAAAGCCCCCCATCCATTCTGTAATCTCTCTTTGGGCTTCAAACCATGTCCATGTCACGTCAGTCACTTACATTGGTGTGTGGGCTTGCCGTTTAAAATCCGCTTGCTTTTATTTGTGAAAGGCATGCATACATCATGCCTTTTCCGGTGGTTAGCCCACCTACACAGCACCAGTAAACTACTAAAAACATATGAAGCTCGATGTTTTCAGCCTGGGATCCTGATTACTTCATCTGTTTATTTTCCACGCAGTGCGATCGCGCTGCATTTTTCATGCGCCGCATTTTTTTGTCTTTACAACGTTAATAGCTTTAACTCATTCTGTTTGTCTCTCTGCTTGTCACTCACACCAGCGCTTTGAATCGGCTTGCTTATGTCAACTGTTTTACTCTTTATTTTCAGTTTGTGTGCAAGAAAAGTCTAGTTAGGAAACTACAAAGCTAAGAGCTCTAACTCGAGCAAACGCAAGACCCATTGCATCGCAGATGGTTGTTGTTGTTCGCCTGGGCGTGTTTGTCTGTGTGAGTCTCCACTGAGCATGAAGGAAGCACATTCCCAGCTCTCTCTGCCTCAGCTCCTCTCTTCCCCTTCCCTCCTGAACTCCCCAGTCTACGCACGTCAGCCGGGATTGGGAGTGCTGTACCTGGCAAATGCAGGGGCTCAGACATTTCTCACATGATGCAATGCACGCTGCACTTCCAGTCTTTTTTTGGTGCCTGTCTGGGAACGGGAGTCAGAAACAGATGGCGAAGGGAGCTTAGTACTGTTTGCGTAGAGGATGTGTGTGCTTCAACGAATGACTAAGGGCCATATGCACGAACACATTTTCCCATAGACACAGAATTGGTAAAACCCTTTGCTACATCTGGCCCTAAGTGACTAACTGCATGATTGACTGGCTGAGTGAAGAGACAGTTGGGCAACTGAGTGCTTGTTTTAAGTAGCCAACATTGATTTTGCAAGAATATTATTTTGCTAAACCTTCCCAATGCAAAGTACAATTACACCTGTATGCCTTTGGCGAGACTCAATGTGCCAAGTCATAAACGGGAAATGCCGGTCACCATCATGCCTTAATGACAGCAGTGCTTTTGATAGTTTAAAAAACTAAAAAACAAAAAACTGATGGTTCCTAAAAATGGACGAAATTGATCTCAAGGCAATGTCAGTATGACAACCTCAGATGATTTCCTAACACTGCGTCTTTTCACAGTAGTTCGAAGATTAAAAAAAAGTTTCCTTTTTATTTTAATTAATGCAGATGTTGCTGGTCGCTAAGCATTACTGCAGGTTGTGGGCACCATCATTCACGGATACGAATTAAGCATTGGATGTGTAAAATGGACGCACAACAGCCATGGAGTGTGAGATTAAGGCTAGACATCGCTCATTAAAGCGGCTTTTTCCAAAATAAGACCTGCAAGCATCTTGCTTCTTGCATCTTGCCATGGGGACACTCGGGCCTCTTTTCTAGCAGAGTAACGTGCACCTGTAATCGGATAACACAAATGCAAGCTATGCTGTATTTGATTTCAACTTATTAGTGAAAAAACATATATTGCCAGCTGTCCAAAAACGGAGCCATATTCTGACCTGTGGTTGGGCTGCATGACCCTGCGCCGGTAATTGCAACCTGGCGAGCAGGTGTGGGCCTATATATTACCCTATGCACATGAGAAGGATGACATCTGCATCTGGGTGGCAGAGGGCGGCACCACAGCAGCACTTCATGACTGTAATTTTAAATGAAGAAAAAAAAAACATGAACATATCGACCCCCTGCTGAAAAGAAGGAATTAGTCCAGGTGAGCTACCACCTTGTGAGCGAAAAAACAGACGCACTTGAAATGGGCCCACTTAGATGGCTGTGCAGCATATTGTTCTAATTACCTAAGTGATCAAAAATTCCACCAAGTCCACATTTCTAAACGCACATCTAAACGTCTCCCTCCTGTCACAAAGAAAAGGTCTTTTGTTCTAAAATACTATATCACGTTCCGAGCATTCTTCGAATACACACCATTGGATGGATGATTTCTGCAAATATACTTGTAACTATTCAGTACCAAGTTCATTCTTTGCTTGGCACTTTGTGGGCTTAGCAAATTCAGTAGCCCTGGCTTTGGGCTTTGAGACCTGCTGGCTTTACCAATGTTTGTTTTACAGAATTCTCAATATTGGTTTCCAGGCTTATCCTAGGTGCTCCTAATTTTGAGAGATGTGAGTACTGATGAACAGGGAAGTAAGATGGTAATAGTCAGGATCCTCCCATTTCTTAAGCTGAACACAGGTTATTACGTTCCTCAGTCAGTATCTTAGCCACTGGACACATCTTCCTTCCCTCACAGGCATCTGCCAACGTGCCCTCCTCTGCGTGTCAGTAGCCAGAGAAGTGTCTTGCTTGTGGTAGGTCAAGATTTAGGACTTTTTATCACATTGTTCCCTTTTTCATGAACAGCAATGTCAGCAAGTATTGACAAAAGCAGTAGTGTTAGCTTGTGACTGACAGATATAATGCTGGTACAACAGGGCAGAAGCAATGCAAGCTTCCGTCTTACACAGATCAAGTACAGTCCAGACAGCTACAGTGCAAGATATCCTTATGTATAGACCAGGTATTGCATAAGTAGCAGTAGTGCAAGCTTCACTCACACATAGAAAATGTGTAACAGCAGAGCAGTGCAAGCGTCTTTTCCACAGATACACTACTGGCAGCAGCAGGGAACAAGCAGGGGCGTAGCTTGGTCAGTAAGATTGGGGTGGTGTGGGGGGGTGAGCTTCAGATTTTCCAATAATGTGAAAATAAATGATATGACAAGCAGGGCGCACAAGAGGGGCCTAAGGGCCCTTTAGTTATATGCAAAGCTACTGAAATTATGTGGCAGAAAGGATCAAATTATGTGTTAGAGTTGACCAATCAATGTGGCAAAAGAAGTCCAGTTATACATTTACAATGCCAATAGCTCCAACTAAAGCAGATGCGAGACCTATTGCATTGTAAATGCTTGCTTTTACTCTAACCTGCCTAACCTTATTTTTTGGTGCAAAACCCCCTTCTTCCATACTGCCAGCCCCAGCCGTCTAACGTAATTTGTTTTTACGCTAGGCTACCCTCTGCACCGGCTTGCACCATTCCAGAAATGGTGCAAGCTGGTGCTAAACGTTTTGGTTTAAAACTGCATTAGTGCAGTTTTGCACCAAAAAGTATAAATCAGGGCCATAGAATCACGTGGGAGAGTGGTCAATGGTTTAGGTAGGGCAACTTTCCAGCTCTACTAGTTGAGACTTTGCAGTAGTTGTGGTGAGAAAGTTGAAAGGGCAGAAAGTCCAGAGGAAAGGTCTGAGCCGCTTGAAAGAGCAGAATCTCGAGGTGGCACCGGCAGGTTAATGGGACAAAAGGAGATTTTGACTAACCAATCATCATGTTATGTGAGGGTGGATATCTTTTCAGCATTTGTGAATGGTAGCTGCGAGACTGTTTACAGCTTTGTATACATGAAAAAGTAGTTTGCATGTACACCTATTTTTGGAAGCTAGTCGGCCTATTAGATGGTGATAGTTGGTTGTTTGTGTATGCTCAAGAAACCAATAGTCTTGTTGCAAATGTAGAACTTCATAAAGTATTACAAATGAGAAGTGAGAATGGCCTTTTAGTAGGCTACTGCCTTAACCTAGCTTGCTCAGGACAAGTGCAGAAAGTATTGCTTTAGCCATGTGAAATTACGGGACACATTCTACAGATAGTAAATTCTTAGTATCTTTTTGACGTGACTATTTAATTAACACACAAATCTAAGTTCATGGCTAGTCTGAATAGTTCAAGTTTCTGGATGTAGGAGCAAGAGTGTCTAGGGAAATGGTGGAGCAATTGGAAGACACTAAGGATCAGATTAATGAAAAGTGGCACTGCACCGAGTGCAGCACCACTTTCCCTGCGCCCCTTAGTACCCCACTACTGCCACCATGCGTGTGCCGTATTTAAAATACGGTGCACCATGGCACAGGGTAGGGGGCAATATCATAAATTTTCATGATGCTATCGATATACTCTGCAGGGGTAGCGCCAAAATGTTGGCGCTACCCCTGCAGAGTACATAGAGGCCCATTCTAAAGAATGGAAGGCCCCTTTTAACTCCTGCTCTTGAACTGGTGTTAAAAGTGCCGTAAAAAATGGTGCAAGGGAATGTCATAGATTTCTTTGCACCATTTTCCTGACTCACATTAAGGGGGAACGCCCCCTTTGCATACATTATGACACAGGCAGAATGTAGCACAAAGGGTTACAGAGTGGCACAATTCATGCATTGTGCCACTTTGTATACACAGCGCAGGGATTTCGTCCTCGTTGGGCCACATTAACGTAAAAAATAATGATGTTAATGGGGCACAAGATGGCACAAGGGGACTATAAATATGCACCCAAGGGCCTCTTCTTTTTTTTTAGCACTCCTGTGGCACAGAGTGCCAGCCCATATTTACAGGCCAACACAAAGCCACCTTGCATGGCTTTTCATGGCCTTGAAAATAAGGACCCCTTTCACGCATAACACTGCATGAAAGGGGCGTCCAATGGGTATTGCTTGGGGTGTTCACACTCAGCACCCATGGAACCCGAAGGAATCTGACACTTTCCCACATTTACAAGTCAGTAAATGTGTCAGATTCCAATGCCACCTCAGGTATTAAGAATGACACAACGGGGAGAAACATCTTTATTTCTCCCCGTTTCTTCCTTTTTCTGCAGCACACAAAGAGAGAGAAAAACACCTCTTCTGATTGCTTTGGTTCATCCCTGCAACACAGGCATCCTGGCACCATGATGCCGGGGTGCCTGTTTTGGCGCTGGCAGCAATTTGTGCATCAGTGCAGGTGGAGAAAGGATAGAAATGTGCTGTATTTTGTAGATGTAGACTTGCTGAGCCGCCCTGCACCAGGGGCCTCGTAAATGAGGCCCTTAAGCCCTCATTTACAAGAATCTGACACATCAGCCACTCAGTGGCCTTTTTGCATGATCTGCATTAAGGTCTTGAAGCTTCTGTAAGATTTGGTCCTAATGGGGAATGTAGAAAGAGGCAGATTTTAGAGCCCCTAGTGCCTCCTTGCGTCACACGAGTGCCTTTTTTATGCTAATGTGGCCCAACGAGGCCAAAATAGCAGCGCCAAATTTACAAAGTGGAGCAATACATGCTCCTTGGCCATATTCATAATAAATCCATACTGCATCTTTATAAAGCTAAGTGTGCCCCAAGTGTCATTTGGTTGTGTGATATAGGGCTATAATTTCTGTAACCCTATCTAAGTTGTTGAAAATACATTTTTAGGAGGATTCTGATGATTCCCCTGAGTATACCTTCAGAGATTGTGCATGAAGAACTGGGGTAGAGCATATTTTCTGATTTTGTTTAAATTTGCCCTTTGTGATTGTGGCTTTCTGTCTGGCTGAAAAATTAATTGGAGTTTAAAAGAAAAATGTTAAAAGATTCCCTGGGTTTGGAATATTGCCATCTTGTCTCCTGGCTGAAGAATGTTAAAACCACCTTGGGTGACCTCGGAAAGACACAAACTAATCTCTGATCCAGAGCAAATTTCCAAAGTAGATGTCTTGTGGGTCAAGGAGGTTTACTTTGCCAAAGTGCAAGAACAAGGGTGGAATGCATGTTGTTCCAAGGTTTGTGTGTTCATTATGTCATGGTGAAATCCCAGTATAAAACAGAATTGTATTTAATGGTTGATATGCCCATTTTGCACAGGTGACTTTTGACTTAGTCCTACTTGAACTTGTTTCATAAACCTTTGGAGCTCCCAATTTGTACACGTGAAATGACTGCCAGACTGGGCACTTTACATAGAGTTTTTATCTGCCCTAAATCTACTAGCCTACAAAATACATTTGTACGCCCCCTCCCTTTGCCAATTAATGTTATGCAAGTAAGGCTTCCTTTATTGTACCTTCAATTTTTATCTACTTATAATGTCTATTTTTACGTATCATGGTTGTTACTGTGGGTGTTACACTCTTTCCCATGATTTGTGATGTGTTGTTTTTAGATGATATTGTTGAATTGGTATTTGTTTGTACTTTTATGATATACTGTGCTGAATCGAAGGAATATTTGACACTGTGTTGCTGTAATTTAAGTGTTTCACAAATACTTTACTCATTGCCTCTTAAGTTAAGGGTGACTATTCTGTGCCAAGCTACCAGAGGGTGAGCACAGGTTAATTTAGAGTGTGTATCTGACTTACCCTGATGAGGATTGTGGTCCCTACTTGGATAGGGTACATACTTCCGCCAACTAGAGACTCAATTTCTAGCACGATATCAATGAAGCTGGGAGATATGATTGTGAGCAGATATTGTGAAGCTGGGACCATTACAAAGAAGATTTTCCCAAGAGTGTAGCGTACAACAATAAACAGAAAGGATTAATTCAAATATGGTGTCAAGGATTAAGATGAGGCAGTTGAAGTCAGGGCATTCAAAGAGTTTAGAACAGAATGGCAGTTGTGAGGCACTTGTAAAGCTGGGTTTAAGATTGATGTATTGGAATGATCCTTGTTAGACCCGGTCTTGTCTGCGAGGTGTCCCCCAAACCTTTTTACTTCACCCCTCCTGTTTTCTGAAACCATTTTCGTTGGCATTTAAAACTCTTTGCACTTGACCACTGCTAACCAGAGCAAAAGTGCTTGTGTTCACTCCTTGAAACATGGTATAATGGGCTTACACATGACTGGCATATTTAATTTACTTATTCATCCTTACTAAAGTGCTATACCATATATCCAGTGCTGGTAAATTAAATTCTACTAGTGGGCTTGAGCACTGATTGTGGCACCCACTTAAGTAGTCCCTAGAGCTTGTCCTAGGTCTTTTATTGCAGCCTTCAGACAGCTGTAGGCTGCCATTTCGACTTTTGCAAAATAACCTCCTTGACAAGTCTAAAACTCTGTTTTTATTGCATATATACCACCCTTAGGTAGAGCCTAGAGAGTCAAGAGGACAGGGTCACATGACTAGGTGTAGTAGGCAGTTTTCCATTGTGTAATCCTCCCAGACAGCATCATATATATGGTCTGGCTGTTGGCAGGAAAACCAACTCAGGCTTGATAGGGGGGCAGTGCTGTCACCTACCACACTTTTTTAAATAGGTGTATTATGTTGTATTCTTATACTTTACGTAACTATTGAACAATGCACACATAGTTAGCACAAAAGCACCCAGCCATTCTCACCTTGAATCTCCCTAGTTTCCCCTCATGACCCTGGCACGTCAATGCAGTTTGTGATCACCAGGGGTGCCTCTTCCCACACAGTTTATTGTATTGCTCCCTCCTCTGGTAGGGACTTTACGGTGGGGTCTTCTAGTCTCAAGTGTTGCTGGTGTGTTCAGGTAATCCGTGGTAAGGTCTTCACCAGCCCAAAACCTTTTTGAACTTCTTTGGGCAGCTGCGTCTCCCATATACCACTCTCTCAGCCTCCATACTTCTGTTCATTCCCTCTCATCACAAGCCCCTCGTAGGAGCATGAGCTTAGCCCCACATTCTGGCCGCGTCTCATTTGCCACAACAAATCCCAGCATGAAAAATGACAGCGTCGTATGTTGGTTGAGGTGCCCTCGGGAGGTCTACTCCCATCACCGCCTCTAGTTCACAGACAATTTCCCCCAAATACACGCCCACGCTCGGGCAGCTCCAGGTTGTGTTTAGTAATGTGCACTGGAGGCATGTCAGACTATCTGTTCTCCCCATCTTATGTACACGGGACCTGAGGTAGTATGATCTCGAAGGATGTTAACTTGGATCAGTCAGAGTCGAGCTTTAACAGCAACTTCCCAGCGGTGCATCGGTGCCACATACCAGTCAATATTTTCAGCAGCCTCCACATTGACTTTCCACGTTTCCTCAGGTTGTCAGCATGTTATTAAGCCTGGTATCATATAACTGGGATATTGCTTTGTCACCTTCCACACTTGCACCTCATAGCGCTGCCTCAGCTCACATTCAAAGGACTTCGCACTAGCCTATTGTGACCCCAGTAAGAATGGGACCAGCACAGGTTGCCAGGAAATTCCAGGCACATCAGTAAGGGAAAACTCCAGAAGCGTCAGCCATTTCAAAGTGGGCACAAACGTACAATATTGGAGCCACTCTTCAGATCACTTCTGGACAATTTGGAAGACTTGGAAGAAAGACTGCTCAGTTTTTCTGCTGCATGAAGGGGTGCTCTGCCACTCTATTGCCTTTCTGCTTGAGTAAGAAGGACTGGACCTGCACTCTGAACCCAGAATGACTCCAAGGGTTAGTTGGATGGCTTCTGGATTAGAGCCTCAGTGACAGAAAAGATCCCAACCATATTGCACCTGGGCTCTACCTGCTGGGAGTCCTAACCCCACAAGTGGTGCCTTTCTTGTTGTGACCCTTGGAAGTGGGGATAAAGGTGCACTACCATCCCAACTGTAATCCCCATCAGAACACAGTAGCACGGCGCAACTTGCACCACAGCCCTCACAGCTCCCTATCATAACAGACGCAACCCAACGGACTTCAACGCGGATGTTGCATCACCACCTTTACAGCTCATAATCACAACTTATGTAGCATAATACAACATGACCCAGGACCCCACTTTTTCAGGAGTTTCCACATCCTAAGAAGATAAGATTCTTCCCTAAGTTTGGAGGGTAGGCCGTTGCACAAAAGGCCTGAAATGGCAGCTTTTGCTGCCTACAGCAGCAAAATCTGCCATTTCAAGCCTCTTGTGCACAAGTGTGCATAAAATAAAAAAAATAAAAAATGAGGGCTCACTTGGGTCCTCGTTGCCAGCAGCCTGGAGCTCTGCCTCCCTCTGTCCCCTGCTCCCAGGCCCAGCCCAGGCTGCTGGTGGAGGGAGGCCTGGAAGATCTAGAGCTGGTGGCGACAGCAGCTTCATGCTACTGCGCTAACATTGGGCTGAGAGTGCGCACTGCAGCCCAGTTATGGGCAACACACCGCAAGCACAAATCGTCTGCACTTGACCTGTGTGGCCCATAACTGGACTGTAGTGCCCATGTGGTGAGCTCTGCCCCGCTGGCGGGGCTAGTGGAGTTTTTGGGCGTTTTTGAGGGAACTCTGCGGAGTGGCAAAAACTGTGGTAGCTCCACCAACGGAAGTAGAGCTCACCGCCCACCCCTAGTTAGAAGTGTCATAGGATGTAATCCACTTGTAGTGCGAGAGACGAGATAGCCATCACGCTTATGAGGGAGTATCCCATCTACATACTCTAGATAAGGCCCTGTGTCATGGATATATAAGATGCAGGGAGGAGATTTGAAGAATTTTTGGTACAATGAGGAAGATGTAGAATCATGAAAGGATTATGCTGTCTGAGAGGATGATTATGGGTGCTAAAGATATGTCTGAAGATGTGTGAACCATGATAGTGGAGTCATTTAAGGAGAAGCGTGTACTTGGCGTTATATAGAATTGTATTGAGTTGTGGGAGTAGGCTGAGTGAAATCTTGTATGAGGGCGTGCAGTGTTAAGGAGAGAGCGGCAGTAGATTCACTGTAATTATGAAGATGATGGGGGACCAAGCATAAGATTTGGATTAAGTTTATGTAGTTTGAGCTGAGCATCTCCTATTAGATGCCAGAAATGCACTGTAAATATATTAATCAATACACATTGTCATAGAGAACTGAGAAATTGTGAACCGTGGTTTTCATGTTGTATTAAAATTACAGCCCATTTTGAAACATAATTTAATTCTTTGAGAAATGAGTGTCACGTTTCAGGCTCTTGAAAAAAACAATTTTCACAGTGGCTCTTTGAATGGAGGAAAATAAAATGCAGAATGAATCTGCGGACAAAATCTCAATATAAATGCAATTTTGAATAAATAGATGCGATTTCATAAAATATATTTTCGGCTGAACAGAAGTTATCTTATGCACTACACTGTTCAATACGTGGGTGAACCTTTCTCCAGTCTTCTACACCAGACTGAAAATGCAGACACACTCCTGAAATGACTCAAAGCCAAATATTGGGAAATTAATCATGGAAAGTGTTGCAAATGACACAAATGAAAATATCACATTAGCATTAATGCAGTAGATTGTCCTGGGAAAATGTAGTTCTTCTTGTATTAATTTCCCTTTGAATCTAATTTAGATCTCTAGCATTTCAATATTTAGCAATAAAATTTGTTTCCACAGTAATGCCATTTGGTTAGATTAAAAGCTACTTTGTTTCAATCCCCCACCTATTCATTTGTGAAGTTCTTTTCGTTGTTATTTAGCATAACTTGCTCCTATGGAACAAATTTAGGAGCATATTTATACTCTGTTTGCGCCGGATTTGCGGCGTTTTTTTTTTACGCAAATCCGACGCAAAGCTAACTCTATATTTATACTTTGGCGTTAGACCCGTCTAGCGCCAAAGATCTTGGAGTTTGCGTCATTTTTTAGCGTGGACACCTACCTTGCGTTAATGATATGCAAGGTAGGCTTTCCCTTCTAAAAAATGACTCTAAGGCATGTGCGCCTTATTTTAACTGCCGTGCAAAAATGACGCACGGGAGTGGGCGGGCCTGAAAAAAAGACGTCCAGCCGTTTTTGCGTCATTTTTTAACGCCTGGTCAGGGCAGGCGTTAAGGGACCTGTGGGCTCGGAAGGAGCCCAGAGGTGCCCTCCCATGCCCCCAGTGACACCCCCTGCCACCCTTGCCCACCCCAGGAGGACGCCCAAGGATGGAGGGACCTATCCCAGGGAACTTAAGGTAAGTTTAGGTAAGTATTTTTTTTTTGTGGCATAGGGGGGCCTGATTTGTGCCCCCCTACATGCCACTATGCCCAATGACCATGCCCAGGGGACATAAGTCCCCTGGGCATGGCCATTGGGCAAGGGGGCATGACTCCTGTCTGTGCTAAGACAGGAGTCATTTCAATGGGGGTTGGGAGTTAAAAAAAATGGCGCAAATCGGGTTGAGGCCAATATTTTGCCTCAGACCTGACTTGCCCCATTTTTTGACGCCCAAGCTCCATTGTCCCCTATGCCGGCGCTGCCTGGTGTGGGTAATTTTTTTTTACGCACACCAGTCAGCTGCGCCAGCTAACGTCATTCAATAAATAAGGCGCCCGCATGGCGCTTTGGAATGGCGTTAGCCGGCGTTAAACTTTTTGACGCACAACTGCGTTGGCGCAGTTGTGCGTCAAAAAGTATAAATATGGCCCTTTGGGGCATATTTATGGGATGCTCCCACAGCTAAAGCATAACTTTTTTTGACGTTCCGTCGGCGCAAGCCTCTCAGCAATATCTATGAGGCCACTCAAAGCCACTTTGCCTCATTAATATGGACTAAAGCAAAGCTTCACAACTCGCTGTGTTGTCTTACTCTGCACCAGGGAGGCGTTACATGGGCGCTGCAATGGGTTTTCCCATGCAACACCCATGGATTTTGACCCTGCCCCAGATTTACAAAATCACATAAACCTGGGGCAGCACCAAAGCCTCACGCCTCCCCAAAGCAGGCGTAACAAGGAGAAATACTTTCATTTCACCACGTTTTTTCCTCTTTTCATATGTGCTGTGTTCTGCAGCACACATGGAAAGAGGGAGCTGCCTCTCTGGATTGTTTTTGTGCATGAAGGCATCTCTTTTTGCCTAAAAAATATCCTGCATGCAAAGGAGACACCCTTGAACCATGGTGAAAGGGTGCCCGCATTGGTACTACGCAGCCAAATTTGTGCCACTGCAAGGGGAAAGGACAGGAATGCTCCGTAATTCATAAATACAGTGCATTCTTGCCCTTTCTCATTAATGTAGGACAGCACAGCAAGAAGACTTGCAGTGCTGCCGTATGCTAATTCCCCATAAATATGGGCCTTAGTGACCATGTAAAGTGCTTAATCCAAAAGCTGAGTGTCACTAATGAGCTGGTACTTGACTGCCACTTCCCCAAGTCTAAAATGTAAGAATCAAAATTATTTGACCATATTTCTCAATGTATTAGTTACTAATTATGCCACCTTGAAGTCATATTTTCAATGATTCTTGTTGTAGACACAAAGGGCCTCATTTAAGAGGCCCTAGCGGCACACTGCACCACTGGAGCAGCATATTTTTTTACACTCCAATGGCACAGTGTATCAGTCCATATTTACAAGGCCACGTAAAGGCGCCTTGCGTGGCGTTTCATGACCTTGTAAATATGGACCCCTTTCATGCAGAGCATTGCGTGAAAGGCGCATTCCATGGGTTTTGCTTAGAGGGTTCCCACGCAACACCCATGGAACCCAAAGGAATCTGACGCATTCCCAGATTTACAAGTCTGGGAATGCATAAGGTTCCTACACCACCTCAGTGGTGGCATAAGAGTGGTGCAGGGGGGAAACATTATTTCCCCCCTTTTTTCCTCTTTCAATGTGTGTTGATTGCTTCAGCACACATAGAAAGATGAAAACACCCCATGTGATTATTTTTGTGGAGGAATGTGTTCCTTCCTGCACATAAACAATCATTCCCACAATGCAGGGACAAGGGTACCAGCATTGGCACATGGCAGCAATTTGTAACTCAGCGCAGAGGGAGAGGACAAAAATGTGCTGTATTTTGCAGATATGGTGCATTTCTGCCCTTTCCTGGTGGCGCAGGTCATCGCAGCAAGGAATTTGCTGTGCCGCCCTACGCCACAGGCCACAGGCCTTGTAAATGAAGCCCAAAATATCAGACAAAAAGATCTATGATTATTTTAGTCAGTGGTCATAGTGTACGGGGCCAAAGCTATCAATATCACAACAAATGCCCTGAAACACTTTAGGAAGTGGGTAGTCTCTGAAGGGCATACTCAAGAACCAAATGAGGTTAAAGGTAGTGTGAGTTTCACACAATTCCTGTCAGTGGGTCAAAAAGATGCCCAGAATACAAGGCCATCCAATGCTTGTACTTTTTTAGAACAAAGGTTGTATATTCTAGTTGCAGTTGTAGTTCTGAAACAAATGTGTGCAAAGAAGGTACACAGTTGTCAAATTTTGACAAGGCAAAAGAAGAAGAAAATTCAGGGCCTCATTTACAAGAATCTGATGCATCTTGTGCTGCACTACGATCCCCCTGTGATGCCATGGATGCGCTGTATTAACAATACAGAGCTCCATGGCACACGTTTTGACAGATGCCTCAGAAACTCTGATGGATCTGTTGGTGCTAAACTCACGCATTTCTGGACTAGCATCAACAAAAAGATACTACTCCAGCAATGCAAGGAGGCCCTCATCGGGAAAAGCCCCGCATAAATTTTACGGTAAAATACTGATGCAGTGAAGTCGCAGAATGCCACAGTGAAATGTTGTAAATTTCACTGCATCAGTTCTGTGTGGATTTTCTATGGGAACGCCCACCCTGCACACATTATACCTGGTGCAGGTATAATGTGATGCAAGGGTTTACAAACGGACTCACTGGGCCCAGTGCGTCGGTTTGTAAATCTGAAGCAGTGTAAAGCACTGCTAGCACAACCACTGTTTCGATGACGCAACTGTGGCGCAAAGGTCTTGTAAGTTAGGCCCTTAGGGGGTGATTCTGACCACGGCGGACGGCGGTCACCGCCCGCCAAGCGGTTCCCGCCGAAAGACCGCTCCGCGGTCAAAAGACCGTGGCGGTCATTCTGGCTTTCCCACTGGGCTAGCGGGCGACCGCCGAAAGTCCTCCCGCCAGCCCAGCGGGAAACACCCTTCCCACGAGGAAGCCGGCTCAGAATGGAGCCGGCGGAGTGGGAAGGTGCGACGGGTGCAGTTGCACCCGTCGCGAATTTCAGTGTCTGCAAAGCAGACACTGAAATTCTTTGTGGGGCCCTCTTACGGGGGCCCCTGCAGTGCCCATGCCATTGGCATGGGCACTGCAGGGGCCCCCAGGGTGCCCCACGACACCCCATACCGCCATCCTGTTCCTGGCGGGTGAACCGCCAGGAACAGGATGACGGTATGGGCTGTCAGAATCCCCATGGCGGCACAGCAAGCTGCGCCGCCATGGCGGATTCCCATGGGCAGCGGAAAGTCGGCGGTACACCGCCGGCTTTCCGCTTCTGGCCGCGGCTGTACCGCCGCGGTCAGAATGCCCGGCTTAGCACCGCCAGCCTGTTGGCGGTGCTACCGCCAACCTCCGCCATGGCGGTAATTACCGCCAGGGTCAGAATGACCCCCTTAGTGTTTACAGGTGAGTTGGGTGCATTGTGTGTTTTGGGGCTGGTGAAGTGAAGGAATAGAGAGGAAGTGCATTCAAGAGGAGTGCAAAGAGATGAGGTGTAAAGATGTAAATGGACAAGATGTGTAGAGAAAAAGGGTGTTCATGTCTAACATAGAATGAACATAATGGGAGTGATTGAGGCACTCTGAAGACCACTATCTGTTCCACAGGAATCAGTGTTGCGTCCTTCCCAGACGGGTAGCATGCAGAAGAACACACCACACATGGAGCTTGTAGATAATGTCTTTACTCATCAGCATATAATGTTCAATTTACTTCTCAATATCCCATAACCATTGAAGACCACACCTTAACACCTCCCAGACCGAATTACATAATTTCCTTCATAAATCCGCCCTTGGTCACGGGGTCCTGATGCTACATTACTTTACTGGCTTACAGTTCGCAGACATTACACTCAGTAATGTTTAATTTACTGTCTCACAATTTCAGAATTGAAATATTTGCAGTACTAATTATTTACAACAAAATCATGGTTGTTAATAATTTATGTTACACAGCTAACAACCACTAACAAAGCCAACAGTCCCGGCTAATTTTAGATGTAAGTCAACTGTTGTGCTAAATATGTGGCTGAAATAATAGAAAGCTCAGAGATGCACCAACATACAGTTTGAGAATCACAAAAATGTAGTTTACATGTTTAAAACACGCTCTTAATTATATAGGCAGCAGTCCTTGTAAAAACTTTTTTCCATACACTTCAACTAGGGTCGTTACTTTTCAACACTAATCTTCCGCTCACAGATTGGGAGGAATTCCAATGTTTTTCACTGAAGCAAAATCCAGATTATGACTCAGGCAGAGTCCCAGCCTAATTTAAATTGTTTGTCCTGCATCCCAATGCCTACACCATGAGCAAGCTTTTTTAGTGAAACCCTGGTGCATGAGTGACTAGCTGCTCCTATTCAGGTTTTTTCCTTTGCACTCCATAACGTGTAGTCTTGGATTTATAAATGAGTAAACACGATTTGAAGTCCCTGAATACAAAATACCCTAGGGGCATATTTACAAGTTTTTGGCGCAGGGCCCTATGTCCAAAGAAAAGGACAGGCATGTACCATATCAACAAGATATAGCTTATTCCTGTCCTTTTCTCCTGCGCCTGCGCACAATGAGCTGCCATGCGCCAACGTAGGCACCCTCGCACTATGGTGCAAGGGTGTTTGTGTTGCAGGGATGATTGTTTTTGTTAGGAAGGGGCACCTCCCTGCACAAAAACAGTACGAGAGACGTTTACCTCTTTTTATGTGTGATGCAGAATGCAGCCTACATGGAAAAAGGAACAAATGAGGCGAAATAAAGGTATTTTTCCTTGTTAAGCCTCCCTTCCGCCTCCCCTGGGGAGCCGTAGGTTTTTTATGCATTTCCAGGTAGATTTGGGAATACAAAAAAAACAATGGGTGTTGCGTGGGAACACCCACTGCAACACTCATTGATTGCCTCTTTGAAGCAGAGTAAGACAACACAGTGACTTGCGCTGTGTTGCCTTATTCCATGTCTACAAGACCATGTAAAGCCATGCGAAGTGGCTTTGCCTGGCCTTGTAGATATGGGACTGCAGCCGGCACCATCAGTGCATCAAAAAAAGTGGCACACCAGCAGTGCAAGCCGCTTGTAAAGTTGGTCCTTAGATAGGAGCAGCTAAGGATGAATGAAGCTCGGAAAATATTATGGGGCTTCCTCCACATCGGGCATCCATTGTTTCATTAAGAAAGGAAATGTGCTTCACTTGTTCCAGTTATTTACTGCTAATCCACACCAACAATTTGGGGCCCAAAAAACTAGTTCTGTGATCTCTGAAAACTTTAATGAGCTTTTGTTAATATGTGGCAGTGTTCTTCATTACGTCTGTTTTTTCTTCTTAATCCTAGAAGTTTTTTAAATTATTTGACTGTAGAAGCTTCGTCACTTGGAATGTCTTATTCAAGCCTCTTTTGTTGTTTCTTCCCGTCCAACATATTTCCCAGATGGCCTGCTCTTCCTTCTCACAATTCCTGATCCTTTGGAAGTCTTTAGAACGATCAAAGATGAAAGGGCAACAGGCAGAGAGCATGGGGAATGTAAGTACTGAGGCAAGGAAGGAAGAATTAGTGTTGTGAAGTTTCCCAGAAAACAAACCACACATTACTTACTCATCTCTTTCCTCGTCCAATTCTTACTTAATTGGACGAGGCTTTATGTCTTCATCAAGGTACGTAATTAATAGAAACATACCTCACCAGAAAAACAGACGTGTTGATTAAAACAAAACCTTTAAAAAAGTAATCCTGAGCGAAGAAAACATGAACCAAATATTAAGAACAAACTCTTCCATGTGCCAACTACTTTTGGGAGGATATTGAGCCAAAAAATAGCTCATTGTCCTACGTTAATAGTGAGAAATGTGATTGTTCTGTTAGAGGGTTTTGAGCTCTTATCAAGCAGCAGCCACAATCGCAATCAGGGTGAACCACAACAGCCACTAAATAAACATTTGATTAATTCTCTGGTAGCTTGACCCAACAGACTAAACTTGGAGGCATTGTTTAAAGTATTTATGCAGCAAACAAACTATAATAAAGTAACAACACAAATTAGGAGAAATCCCACTCTAATTCATATACATAGAGTAAAATGTAACAAATTATTTGAAACAAAAACAACAAAAATCCAATCAGTAGAACTGGAGATATGTAACTTTTAAGATTTAGGTAAAATAGTGGCTAGAAGCACAAAGTGTCAATTGTGATTATTGTACAGTGATGGGCTGGGTCAAAGTCCCAAAGTCAGGCTGGCCACGTGGAGCACAGGCTACATGTAGGTCTGAGTTAAGTCTACTGTTAAAAGTACCTTGTGTCCTAGTGTGTTGAGATACAAAGTCCTTGTATTGACCAGCATGGTGCAGACTTCGAGGATCCGTTAAAAGTAGCTGTGATGCGGGGTGCTGCATTGAGGTGTATCGCACTGAGTCGAGGTCAATGGATCTGTTGGCCGTCGCATGGTATGTGGAGTCTGGCACCAGGATGCACTGTGCTGCATTGTGGTTGATGAAGGTGTTGCAAGGACACCTGTCAAGATATTGAACTAAGGTGCTTCGAGGTGGGGCAGTTGTCAATGTTTGATGGGCAGTCCTGCATTGAGATGGGTCAGGTTGCTTTAGTGCAGATGAACCTGTAATTACTCTGTTGTTAAGAACAGGAGCCCAGCTAACTATCCCTTGGAGACATTCTGGTGGTTCACCAGAATCAATCTTTCCTCTTCAGACAGAACAGCAGCCTAGCATTCTCTCTTGCAGCAGAGGAACAAGGCAACAGAGAAGCTGGGCAGTCCTGTTTGCAACAGAACAGCTGGGCAATCCTTCTTGCAGCTGAGCAACAGGACAGCTGAGCAGTCTCGCTTCTGAGTCTTCCACAGGACAAGAAGTGATCTGAAGAGTGGGTCTGAGGGTCTATCTTTTGTACCTGGTGCCCACTTTGAAATGGGAGAAGTTTATGGAGTTTCCCCCTGTAGAAATGTCTGCCTCTCTATCTGGGTCCCAGTCTTTCTGGGGGCAAAGTAGGCTAGTGTGAAGTCTTTTGTGTGTGAGCTGAGCCAATGCCTTTGAAGTGCAGGTGTCGTAGGTGACAGCACCGCCCCTTATCAAATATGAGAAGGCCCATCCTACCAGCATCCAGACCCTCCGTTGTCAACTTTATAGGAAGAATACACAAGGCCACCTGCCAACTACAACTGGTCATGTGACCCAGAAATAGGTTGCAGACAACTAATGATTAAGATAAGAAAATGCCAACTTCTTTAAAGTGGGATTTTCAGAACTGTGACTCAAATCAGACTTTACCATTGAAGGGGGTGTTAATTTAAAATTCCTCGCATTCCAAACATGACCTTGGCATATGCTCCAAATCAAAGGATACCACCTAATAAATATAATAAGGTAACCCAATGTTATCTTAAGGGAGAAATAGGCTTTGCATAATGAAAAATGAATGTGAAAGTTTTTTTTTTACTACAGGGACATGTCAAATTTAAAAGTACTTGTCCAGCTTATTAAATTAAATGCACCCTGCCCAATGGGCTGTTGAGGGCCTACCCTAAGGGTGACATCTGTACTAAAAAGAAGGTTTAGGCCTTGCAAAATGTTCATTTGCCAAGTTGAACTATGAGTTTAAAACTGCACACACAGGCCCCAGAATACAACCAGGTCATTGTGAAAGGCCACTTAAGTGGGTGGGACAATCAGTGCTACAGGCCTACTAGTAACATTTAATTTACAGGCCCAGGGTAATTGTAGTATCAATGTACTAGGGATTTAAAAATAAATTAAATGTGCCAATTAGGTTTAACCAAATTTATCATGTTTAAAGGAGAACGCACTTTAGCGCTGGTTAGCAGATGTAAAATGTGCAGAGTGTTATGGTCAACAAAAACAAATTCATCCAAAAAGGGAAGAGGAAAGCAAAGGTTTGGGGATAACCCTGCCGAAAGAACCAAGTTCATGTATCATAGGTAGCGGCAAAGACATGCAACATTATAAGAAACACCATACTTACAAGAAACACCCGGAAAGGACTTAATCAGGAAATGCCGCTGAACCGTGTGTCTACAAAACAATTAAGATTGGAGTTATTTAGGGCAGATTTCAGAAACGTATCAAAGCAGAAAGGGTGAAGGCAAAACATTTGTAGAGAGAACACGCAAAGGCTGACAGGGCTAACGCTTTTCAGTCTGTAATGTGAAATTAATGTGGAATGAGAAACCCGAGTGGCTGTTCTGCAAATATCGGCAATGAAGACACAAGCCTCCTCTGCCCATCGAGCTCCCATTCCTCAAGCTGAACATGCTTCAATTGAATTGTGAAAACCTTTCCGGACTTCTGGTGCACTAAATAAATCAGAAACAACCTGGCTACTCAAAATGACTGTAGGTGAGTTTAATCTCCTTTTTCCAGTACAAAGTTAGCACAGTCAGCAAATATGATGTCAGATTGTCTGTATTCAGATCAATGTAAAATATCTTACTTCTCTTATCAAGTCTAAAAAATGTAACCATAACTATGCATCAATCATGCTGCTTGTGCACAGAACTTGCATAAGCACGTCCTGTTCTCAGTGAAATAATTAATTACATTTGGAATAAAACTCAATCTCAAAGAACTTTAAATGAGGCTAGCAGCAGGGAAAATACCCTAATTCTCTCAGTCTCTTAGCTGGAGGGATTACCACTAGAAAGACACTGTTGAGAGTTAGAAATATATATACCACTTCCTCCAAAAACTCACATAGATAATCCTGTAAAGACATCATAACCAGTGAAAGACACCAGGGTGGATTAAACTCTCTCATCCTGCCCTTAACATCTCAAAGCTCTAAATCAAAGGTGAAATACAGAATTCAGCTGTACATAAATAATTTCATGGAAAACTAAATGCCTTATTAGCTGACCACTATAATTTCAAGGTGTCAACTGATAAATTCTTATCAAAGCTCTCCTGTACAAATGGTAACACATTTTCAGAAGAAAAGCTGAAAAGAGAAATGGTATTATTTTGGCACCAGTGCTTAAATGAAAACTAAAAATGATTATTAGATCTTATTGGAGACTTCCTTCTAGATGCCTTCATTTGAGAGGGATGCAGCAAGTGATAAACCTAAGCTCAAATCCCTGACTTCAGCTCCCACACCACTAGTCTCAGCAGATGGTTGGTGGTTAAGTGAGAGATGACATACAGATGAAGGTATTAGGGGAACATCTACTTTTTGCTGCCTACATGAGATGCATCAGGGGAAATCAGGGCATCTTGGAAAATAGGGTAGAGCAAGAATCACTTCTCCCCCATTAATTTAATTTTTTTCTAGGACATGGAATGAGGTGAATTGGAGGGTGAGTGCTTGGCCAGGAACATAGCGGGCATCTGTGCCTAATGCCAGATTATCCAGGAACCTTGAGAAAATTGTCCACTTTCACAACTTCAAATCAATACTCATTCTGTTGAAAAACAGGAAGACTGTGATGGAGGAAATACCAGATGTAGATGATCTGACAGGATATTTTGTTATTCCTCAAATGCGGACTGCTCTGCCCAAGTACAAATCTGAACAGTCATTGTATTCAAAACCGTAGACCTCTTCCAAATTGACGGTTCAGATAAACTTTTGATAGCATTTAGTCTGTACAAACTACTACCGCAGCACCATTTAATCTATCTGCAATTTATTGAAAGACTAACCAAGATACCCTCATTTCCTTCCAGTTAGATGAATTGCTAATGTCTTGGCAAGACTCGCAGCAACGTACTGAATTGAATCCCAGGGTTACCCCAATCCCATACTGCAGGCAGCCAGAGTTAAAATCATTGGGTCTGGAAAGGAAAGCATAATTCATGTATTCAATGATAAAAGAAGTAGCCACTCTTGAGGCAGTTCTGAATGTTCTGAGCAACCATGATCAAAGTCTGATAGTCCTCTGAAAGGGAGGACCAGTGCTGAAATGTATGAGAGACCACTAGTCCCAAATTAATCTGTGACCATGGAATCAGAAAAAGTAGTGGACAGTGATGGAAATGGCCTTCTCTACAGGGTCACCCTTAAAGTTTTTGCCTTCATCTTCCTATTTTTTGATGGAGTTTTGTTTGTTGGCCCTAGGACTCAGTGCACTTTACGACTGTAAACAAGTGCTAAACTGCTTGTGCTTTCTCCCTTAAACTTGGTTTGATTGGCATGTACCTCATTGGCATACTTAATTTACTTGCAAGTCCCTTCTAGAGTGGTATACCATATTCCCAGGGACTGTAAATGAAATGCTAACAGTAGGCTTTCAGAACTTATTGTGGCACCCACTTAAGTAGCACCTGAAAACATGCCCTAGGCCTGCCATTGCAACCTGAATGCAGTGTCCCACCGCCATGTTGGCTTGGCAATTAAAACCTCTTGGAAATCCTTAAACCTACCTTTTGTTACATATGTCTCCACTAAGGTAGGCCCTAGGTAGCCCATGGGGCAGGGTGCTGTGTAAATAAAAGATAGGGCATGTGCTTTTAAGTGTTATATGTCCTGGTACTGAAAAACTCACAAAATCCTTTTTTCCTACTATGAGGCCTACCACTCCCATATGATTACATTGGGTTTCCATATTACATTTAATAAGCTGTAATTCCCAAATGAGAGGAGATAGATATCTCATGTTTGGCATCTATGAATTGGTAATGATAAACCCTCATTTAATGGTAAAGTTGAATTTCCGTTACAAGTTTGAAAATACCACTTTTAGAAAGTCTGCATTTTCCTGCCCTTTGCCCTCTGTGCCTGCAGCCTATCCTAGGTCGCATAATTGGGTGTAACTGACAGGGCTTGGTGAATTCCCTCCAGACAGTCACACAATAGTGGGATTAGCATCCTGAATGGCCCATTAATTGGCAGGATGGGAGACAGAACGGAGCACAGCCCCACTTGCACCGTAATTTGCCTTGCCATAACTTTTCCCAATCAGCTTACAACCCTGTATTGTCAGTGCAGCCAGCTAGGAAAGAGGGCAAGGGAGGCAGAAAACTATTGGACCCATAGTTGTCATGCTAAAGGTACCCAGATGGGCAATTTCTAAAACTGAAGAATTAGACAACATTTGGCCAAAAAGCGCTTTGAGAAATAGGTGGAAATGGGGACCAACCTACTTGCCTATTTGCTCGAGGTGTATCGCCAGTCGGTTTAACTTTGTGACTTCTCCCTCTACGATCTTCTCCGCAGCAGCAAATCTGTTTCAGCGGCCCTTTGCCAAATGGATATCCAACCTGGTGAAACTGTCTTTGGCTACTGCCTTTTGATATGTCCCTCTGGAGATTTTTTACTTCCAGCTCAATGACTAATTCCGAAGGTAAACCTCTTTACTTTGGCTTCACTTCATGGCTATCTGACAACAATGCTTCCTCCTTGGACACTCCTGCAGCCTTGCCCCACTGAACTTCTACCTTCTCAGAGACATTTTCTTAAAAAAATTCTAAGTCCAAAGGTAAGCACTGACTGGGCCCGGTTCAATGTATCCAAACTGCTCTCTATTGCAGTCAGCCTTAACTTTTGACTTTGTTCCAGTCTAGTGCGACCAGATGTCAGTGGCTGGCACTTTTTGCTTTTAAGAATTATTTTGAAACTAAAACTTTAGAAATGTGTAACTCTGATTCTACTGATTGGAGTTTTGTCATTTTGGTGTCAAATAATGTATTAACATTTACTTCATTTTTCTAAATTGGCTTGGTAATTTTATTTTGTTGTTTTTTCACTTTATTATTGTTTGTGTGCTGCATAAATACTTTACGCATTGCCTGTAAATTAAGCTTGGCTGTTTTTTTGTGAAAAGCTACCCAGGAATAAGCACAGGTTAATTTAATGACTTTTGTGGCTTACCTTGCAAGTGATTGTGGCTATTGCTTGAAAAGAGCTCACACCCCAATCAACCAACTACCCAATTTCTCACAAATGGGTAAATTATCCATAATCACCCTTACAACTTTGGAAATGGTGAGTCCCATTAATTTCCTTAATCCCCACATTAATAATAATGTGATCCATCTTGATTGTGGGAGAAAGATCTTGTCTATTCATGTTCTAAACCAGGGCCTTATATGTTCAAAGACTGTGTCCCTCATTACAACCCTGGCGGTCATGAGACTGCCAGGGCTGCGGTGGAGGTCATACCACCGCCAAAGCAGCGGTCTGGCCTCCATATTATGACCCTGGCGAAGATGCCGCTGTCCAACTGCCGGCACCACCAGGTTGCTGCCAGTGGACAGCCTGGTGGTGCCAGTGGTCTGAATCCGCCAGGGCAGTGCTGCCCTGGGGATTACAAGTCCCCTCTCTGCTGGCTTTTTTATGACGGTTCCACCACCATGTAAAGGCTGGCGGAGACGGGGTGTCGCACTCGACTCACCGCAACATTGCCGCCGGCTCGTTTACGAGCTGATGTCAATGTTTTGGCCTGTTTCCCACTGGGTCTGCGGGTGGAAAACCAGAGTGGAGGTTTTCTATCCTAAAGAGTTTGGCGGGCAGCCTCCGCCACCCGCCAAACTCAAAATGGGGTCCTACGTGCAGGTCAAAAATTTGTCTTGGATTCATTGATTAGAAACCCCTCAAATCCTGAATAGAATGAATTATGATTTGGATTGAACAGTGTGGAGAGTATCTGGAGGTCGTCCGAGTACTGGTGAACTCTGATAGATCTGCTGTGAAGGAGAACCATAACTGGAACAAGAATTTTCATGAAACCTCTTGGCACTCAGTTGCGGCTGAAAAGAAGTACCCAGAACTGCCAAGGAAGATTCATTACTGCAAACTGGAGAAATGTTGGATGTAAACCACTGAATTGGATGCGTAGAAATACATGCTGTAGGTCTGCCTTCAACAAAACATCACTCTTCAAAATCAATAGAATTAGATGCTGAAGAAAATGTAGATTCTCCAAGTTACATGATGAGAGAATCTTGACTTTCTTAAAGATATGGACGCTAGGATTATGCATAAATCTTTTATTGCTACTCTATGCAGCAATTAAAAGCAACTTTTAATCATACTCAAAACTCCAGAATTGGGATCAATACATCAGTCTATATAAGCTCCAACCCAGCAGCCATCTTCCTCTTTAGTTTACTCTGTGGCCTAACATTGCCAATGTAATAAAACTTATTCAACCATATAAATTTTGACTTCTTAAACTTGAACTTCCTTTCTTCTATTAAGTCCCTGAATTCCTGTTTTCTTTCCATTTGCAAACCATCCTTTGCAAGTACTGATTATATTTCAGGAAAAAGGTTATTATTGTCTGTCCCCTGAAGTCATGAAAAAAAATGTTTTGTTAAAATTTCAAAAATTATAGAACACACTCAGAAAGACTTTTGAAACGCCAAAGGCAACATTCCTCAACCTCCTACCAAGGGTGGGATAATGCTAGTCTCCGTGTTTTTAATGAAATCAAGATTCTCTCATCATGTAAATTGGAGAATCTATGGGCCAGATTTACAAGTCCTTAGCGCCTCCTTGTGTCACACTAGGGTCATTTTTTTACACTAATGTGGCTCAAGAAGGCAATTTTCGCTATGCCATATTTACAAAGTGGTGCAATGCAACATTGTGCCCCTTTGCAAACCTTAGCGCCACACTATGCTTGCGTCAGGCATTATGTATGCAAGAGGAGCATCCGGCATTAGGAGGCCTGCAAAATTGCACAGTGAAATCTGCAAGATTTTACTCCGCCATTTGTGGCATCATTTTTAATACCTGCTCAGAGCAGGCATTAAAATAACAAACCTGAGGGGACTCCTTGTACTTTGCTCCACTAGCGTCAACATTTTGGACGCTGGTGGAGCAAAGCACCAAAATAGCGTACAAAATGATGACGCTATTTGCCTAACGACTGCCATGGTGCATTGTATTATAAATAAGGTGCACACATGCTGTCGTTAAGTAGCAGGGTCAACGGTGACGCAAGCAAACTGGCACATCAGTACTGATGCACCAGTTTCTTGTAAATCTGGCCCTATATTTCATGTCAAAACTGGAGGCTATCATTATACATGCCATCCTGCCACATCTCCACCCATACCGCCATGTCAGTATGACCCACTGGGCCGGAGATGTTCATCTGCAATCCGGCACTCCACAGAGGACTGCTGGCGGTATTAGGAGCCGGCCTACTGCCAGCGGTAGCACTGACATGAAAGCCATGGTGGTAGGGCTACTGGTGGCAAGGAACTCCTTCCCAGTCACTGGTAGACGTCCCCCGCAGCAGGCACCTGACCACCCCAGCTCCCCTACGGTCACAGTGCACCCCTCCAGTCACAGCACCCCGAACCTCTTAAAGTCACAGAGCCCCCCACCCCCTGGTCACAGCACCCCCTACAGTCACAGTGCTCCCCACCCCTCAGCCCCCACTCACATAGTGCCCCCATCCCCAACCCCCTTCCCCGCATACATGCACACATACACCCACAGACACCACGCATACGCCCACTTACCTACACTTCCAGACATGCATCCACTCACACTTATTCATATACACATTCACTCGAACGCATCCATCCACGCATTCACTTACACGTACTCATACGCATTCAGGCATGCATACTCCAAACACGCATCCTCACACGCATACACACTGACATGCAAACATGCACTCACTTCAACATTCATACACACATTCACTCACACGCATACAACCACGCATACAACACACACTGTGGCATTCACACACACACACACACACACACATGCATGCACACACGTAGATACCACACACCCAAAAACATGCACACAAAACACCCCCGCCCTTCCAGCCCCTCACCTGTCGGACGCCTGACTTACCTTGTCTGGTGAGGATGTCATGCAGCAGGGAAAGGGAAAGGGCTCTGCTACTGCCGGCAGTGCCCAGCCATCAGGACACCGCCAGGCCGTATTAATGGTCTTAATACGGCTGGCGTCCTCCTTTTGGCAGGGCAGTACAGGTGGTAGCAGCTCCAGTTTGCCACTGCCCACCAGCATGGCTAGTGCCGGATTTCCTCCCAAAGTGTGGCTGACATCCAGCAGTACCCATTATATGACGGGTGGAAGACCACGTGTGGTCTTCTGGTGCCCGTGGCATTGGCATTCTCGCTCAGAGGCTGACCAAGTCATAATGAGGGCCTTGATCGCCATACCACGAGCCCTTTCTCAAATTGTTTACTTTCAATCTTTGCAGGGCCCTGTAATGTAGCAGCCCCGGAAAACTACCTGAATTAAACAAGAAAATATACCTATAATTCTTGCTAAAGTCCATAAAGTCAGCAAACTCTTCAAAAACTGTTTTACTCCCATCTTTATTTTCACAGCCTTCTTCTCTGGGACACTCAATATAGACTGGACAGTATCTACCTGAAAATCCAGAAACTTCAACTTCTGCCAAGGGATTAATGCAGACTTCTCCTTTTTGACAAGTATTCCACTCTTAAAAAGAGCTACTACTACATGTAGCTGCTCCATATCCTGAGACATAATCAGGAAATGGTTAAAGTATATTATCGTACAAATTCCTCTATCCCTGAGAAACACCGCCACAGGCTTGAAAACCTTGGTGAAACACCAGGGGGTGAAGCCAATCCAAAAGGTAGAAAAAATGAAGGAAAAAGTGAATAGGTAGTGTTTCCCCAGCCATCTGAACTGGAGATACTTCTGATTGTCTTCAGCAATCAGAATTATAAAACAGGTATCCTTCAAATTGAGTTTTACTAACCAGTCATTCACCTCCAAAATATCCCTTAAAAGATGGATTCCCTCTTTCTTGAAATTCAAGTTTCTCAAATTTATCACAGGACACCATCCGTTGTCCTTTTTTCTTCCCAACAAATTGTACTTAAAAATGTCAACTGCTCCTCTGTCACCTTCTCCACTGGTCCATTCTTAACATTTCCAGTCCTTCTGCATTTACCAACGACTGCTGTTCTTGGAAAAAAAAGATCCCTTGTGGTTCCACATCCTGCACAGAGAATTCTCAATATTATCAAAATTCTATCATATAACCTTGTACTACATTTAATACCCATTGGTCTCTTGACATTTTTTTTCAAATTGTCACAAAGTTCCTCAAGCATCCCTCTACCATTTCTCGGAATGAACAAATAGGTATCTTGATACTTACCATGGGGGCTTTGACTGTGTTATGCTCTTCCTCTGGCCTGGAGTCCTCTGCCAAACCTTCCTCTTGAAAACCTCTGAATGATGCACATCCTTGTGCTGAATAATGTGACTTTCCAAAATTACAGCTGAATATCACTTCCAAAATCTTTTCTTAAAGAAGATTGAGTTTCTTCCACACTTGGGAAGGTAGACACAAATTTACGAACACGGTTGACTAAACCTTCTCCAAAGAGAAAAACTTTGGGTTCTCAAAAAGCTCTTTCTTAGCAAAATCTCCTGATTTCAGACTAATTCTCATTATTATGGCCTTCCTTCTCCAGAGTGGAGACTGCGTTTCTTGGGAAACACACTGCCCTCTGACTCCAATCTTGCAAAATATCAATATCTAAAGGAATATATTTGGGCTTTGTCTCCTCAACCATATCCATAATCCCTGCAAAAGAACCAAGTACATCAAGGATCTTGTCTTGACATGAGATAACGGCCACAGGTCAGCACTTCTCAGATATTTAATTGTGTCAGGGCTAAACATTTCAATGCCCTGTGGATGCTTAATGACTTCTTTCTATTTTTGACACTCCTCCATCTTGTCATTATCAAGATCCCAACAATCCTCATCATATTCCTCAAAAGAAACTAATCCAGTTTCTCATTATATGAATCCTCTTCATCAGGTCTAGACTGTGGCCCTCATTATGAGTGTGGCGGTCTGACTGCTGCCATAGCGGCGGTCCAAACGCCATATTGTGATCGTGGTGGAGCCGCCATGGTCCGACCGCTGGCAAAGCCAGCTTGCTGCCAGTCGACAGCCTAGCAGTCTTGGTGGTCGTAATCCACCAGGGCAGCGCTGCAAGCAGCGCTTTCCTCAGGACTACAAGTCCCCTTTCCGCCAGCCTTTGCATGGAGGTTGGACCGCCACGCATAGGCTGGTGGAAAGGGGGCTTTGGGGACCCCATGGGGGCCCCTGCAGTGCCCATGCATTTGGCATAGGCAGTGCAGGGGCCCCATAGACAGCCTGTCGCGCTTTTCACTGCCCAAATTACGGGCAGTGAAAAGCGTGACGAGTGCTGTCACACCCGACGCACTGCAACATTGCTGCTGGCTTGATTACGAACCGGCATCAATGTTGTGGTGAATGTCCCACTGGGCCAGTTGGAGGAAATGGTGTTTGCTCTTGCTGGCCCCGAAGGAACATCGTAATGAGCCTCTGAGTCTCTTTTGTGCCTCAAGGGACACCATCTTTTGTGCCACAAGGACATCCTGCTCCTCCATGGTGCTTGGACCACCTATCTGCCAATTGAAACACTAATCATTTTGACCCTTCTCAATACTTTTAAACCTTTTTTTCCCTCCTTTCCGCTTTTTGTGAGAAACCTCCTCCTCAACCAAAGACCAAGGGGCAGATTTATGAAAACTGCTGCTCCACCCAGTGCAGTGCTACTTTTCTTGCGCCCCTTAGTGCCCCCCAACATCACCATGGTAGCACTGTATTTAAAATGCGGTGCACCTTAGCGGTAGTTAGAGTAACTGACGTCACAATTTTTTATGCTAGTCCGGCGCTTTGCAGGATTAGCGTACAAAATTATTACACTAATCCTGTAAAGAACCCAGAGGACCATTGTAATCAATGGGAGCCTCTGTTTAACCCCTGCACTAAGCAGGCGTTAAAAAATGCTGATAAAAATGGTGCAAAGGAATCTCAGAGATTCCTTTGTACCATTTTTACGGTCCCCCCAGTGCAGGAATGGCCTTCTTGCATACATTATGCCTGGCTCAGGCATAAAGAGGGGCAAGGGGTTACAAAGTGGCGCAATGCAAGCATTGCACCACTTCGTAAATATGGGGCATAGTTTTTCCCCTTCCAAAGCCATATTAGCGGATTTTTTTTTTATGGTAATGTGGTGTTGGAACGGCGCAAGGCCAGCATAAATCTGGCCCCAAATTTCCATTTCAATATCAGGTAGTTGTTTACCTTTACTCTTTTTTCCTAAAATTGATACTATCACTTCCTTCACAGAAGCCTTAACCTTGTCTTGCACCATCTTTTAAATGGCCACATCCTGAATAAGGTACCTAGAAGCATCTCCCTCTTGACTCATCCTGAACGTCTAAATATTTTCTTTTTTTATATCTCCTGAAGAAAAAACAATTGTTAACAAGAGTGAGGTGAAAAACCTTTCAAGCACTGGTTACAGAATTCTCTGGTTGTAGCAACCATCCACTGCAGCATTCTTACCAACTTATAATGGCTGACCACAGCTTCAGTAACATACTGAGGTAAAATGGCCACCTTTACGTCATGACATCATCGTGCACGCACGCTGAAATTACTGCAAGACGTTATGCAGTATGGCAAGCCACATAGTGGGAGCTAACCTCTGGGAAGAACCCCACACCACTGGTACAAGAGGAAGTCCCGCCTCATGGTGCTCGACTGAATCCATAGTGGAATGGCATAAAGGATGTGCTGCATGCGCTTGCGAACAGCCACCTAAAATAACTTAAAAAATGCTGCTTGGCTAATCAGATAATGTAAGAAAACAAGCAAATATATGTCTAACAGAAAGGCCAGAAGCTACCAACAAAACAATCATATTATTTTATAAATAATATATATATATACGATGGGGTGAAAGAAAAACCAATGCACAAGAAGGGGACAGAGGGGGAATTCCAAGAAACACCAGAGCGAAAAGTGCAACATTAATCAAGAATGAAATGTGATAAATCTCTCTAATAGAGCAATGACATCACAAGAAGAGTCCTTATTGAAAAAAGGCCTACATTACAGCTATTAACATTGATCCAGTACAGACACGCATTGATTTATATGAATACATACAGAAAATCAAATATGCAAAGTTTCACAAAGATGCAAATCTGATCAGTAAAACCAGTACCACCATGCCAACATATGAATTAACGGTACAAGATAAAGATACTTTAATGACTTTAATAAATCAGGATTGTACGCAAGATGAAGAGCCAATTAGTGAATCACAGGCTATAATACCATTAGGAGCAGGCATAACTAAAAAAAGACCTAAGTCCAGGTTTTGTCCAGCATTACCAGCAGGAAATAAAATTGATTAATTTGCCGAAATTGTTGTTGATGATTTATACAAAACAAAATGGAATTGTGGTCAAAACAATTTGACAAAAACAGAAGTACAAACTCTTTGTGATTTTGCAAATGGATGAAACTTTAATAATCAAACCTGCAAACAAAGGCGGGAATATTGTGATTCAAAACAAAAGCATATATGTACAGTAGGCAATGCGACAATTATCGGATGTTACTTATTATCAACCCATAAACAGTAACCCCACGAAACAGGTGGCAGCTCAAATTCAAACATATTTACAAAATTGGACAAAACATGGCCGTATTGATCAGGACGAGGCTAAATACCTGACAGTTGAACATCCTGTCACTCCCACAATTTATTTTCTTCCCAAAATCCATAAAAATCCCATAAACCCACCTGGGAGGCCAATAGTTTAAGCCAATCAATCTTTATTGGAACCTATATCCAATTACATTGATTTCTTTTTAGCACCAGTGGCATGTAACTTAAATTCATATTTGAAGGACACAGGGGATTTATTGAGACATCTGGATGGCATTCCGTGGCAGGATTCATACACATTGATAACAATGGATGTGATCTCCTTATATGCCAATATCGAACATCAGATAGGTATTCAGGCATGCAGGCACTTTCTGAGCCAAAGAAACATTCAATTTGCCCAACACATTGAAATGCTCTTAGAGATAATCAATCTTTGCCTCGCCAACAATTTCTTCCAGTTTGATCAGCAGTTATTTTTACAAATAAAAGGAACAGCCATGGGCTTTTCCTTTTCTCCAAATTTTGTGAATCTAACAATGGGCTGGTTTGAACAGAGAATAGCATGAGCAGAAGAAAATGAAAAATTTCAGCAGAAGGTGATAAGTTGGTTAAGGTTCATCGATGATCTATTCCTAATTTGGGATGGCACAGAAATTGAATTCAAGGAATATTTCAACATTTTGAACAACACTGTTGCTAAATTGCAATTCACTTGTGAAATCAGCAATACGCGAGTAACGTTCCTGGACACAGAAGTTTACATAAGAGAAGGAGTGATACACACCACATTACATAGAAAGGTCACTGCCACGAATTCAGTGTTACATGCCAACAGTTTCCATCCACCCAATACCAAATGGAACATACCATTTGGTGAATTCTTACGGATCAAAAGAATTTGCTCAGAATCTGGAGAATTTGCCAAACATTTGAAGGCCTCAGATGAAAGATTCATTTCCAGACAATACCCCAGGAAATGTATCAATAAGGCAAAACAGCTAGTTGAACAGATTTCGAGAATGGAACTAGTTCATAAAACAACTTCTTTGCTGAAAAGTCAATCGGAGGATCCTATACGTTTCATTACAACATATTCCATCAATGCCTCCCAGTTACGGAAGATTCTTACAAAACACTGGTCTATTCTTCAAGTGGATCCTACAGTAAATGAGATCATGGGAGATCATCCTAGAATGACTTTTAGAAGGGCACCTAATTTGCGGGACAAAATAACCAAAAGTCATTTTAGTTCTCAGAAAAAGGGCAACTGGCTTAAAAAACCTGGCTTCTGGAAATGCGGCAATTGCAAAGCGTGCAAAATAGCGAGAAATTCTAATGAAATACCATTGGTAATGGTGTCACAAAAAGTATCAAACAACATATTACTTGCAAGAGCCGGTTTACAGTATACGTTATTGAATGCCCTTGCGGTTTAAAGTATGTTGGGAGCACCATATGTGAAACAAAAAAAAAAGATACTTGAACATGTTCGTGCCACCATAAATACAGATAGAAGTTATGCCACGGGCAAACATATGGAGTTAGCACATGGCAGCCAATGGGAAACAATGATTTTTTATGCAATTGACCATGTTCCCATAAGTGAACGAGGAGGGGATAGAGAAAAGAGACTACGACAACTAGAGTCGAAACATATTTTGGAGATTCGTACTCTGACCCCCCTGGAGATGAATCAGGATGAGGAATTATTTGTACATTTGTAATTGTTTACTTTAGCCACTGTAAATAACAACAAAAACACAGTTTGATCTATGTTGAATCACTTGTAGCTAATATTCAGTTTGGGTGATATTTTAGTCTTTTAATTTTGGGGTGAGAAACATATATTATGTCACAGATACACATTTATGAGGTGTACCAACATATTGGTTAATTGTCTTTGTTTGGTGATAACTACAACTCCCAGAATGCTGCGTTACAAGCATATGGTGTGCTAGATAAAAATTGAATTCATTTGGAGATTATGGGTGAGTTTCAGATGCTTAGAGTGTATTTGTTAAACTTTACAAGCAGACATAAGTAGTTTTAAAGTGGATTTAAAAACATGTTGGGTTAAAATGTGTTACTGTGACATATACATTTGGAAACAGGAACCCCTTACCGGAAATGCCCGTGATCAAGATCTTTCAGACCGAAACAGGTTGGGGGGGGGTGATTGTTGTTCTGGAAACGATAACAATGGAGCCCAAATGAATGAATCTTTTGAAATATGAGATCCTGGAGTGCAGTCGTTCGTGAAGAATTTCATGAATGATTTATAGCGATATATATATGTATATATATATATATATATATATATATATATGTGCTATGTAAAATAAAATAAAATATCTCAGCAAAAATAAACTTTCCACCAGTATTTCCTGTGAGAAAGTCATCCTTTTAGCCCAGTTGTAGGAAGTTGGCTCTGTATATACTATTTCAAAGTAAGAAATAGTGTGCACAGAGTCCAAGTGTTCCCCTTAGAGGTAAGATAGTGGCAAAAAGAGATAATTTAAATGCTCTATTTTGTGGTAGTGTGGTCGAGCAGTATGCTTATCAGAGGGTAGTGTTAAGCATTTGTTGTACACACACAGGCAATAAATGAGGAACACACACTCAAAGACAATTCCAGGCCAATAGGTTTTTTATATAGACAAATATATTTTCTTAGTTTATTTTAAGAACCACAGGTTCAAGATTTACAAACAATACTTTAAATGAAAGGTATTTCACTCAGGTATCTTAGGAATTTTGAATCAACAAAATAGCATGTACGGTTTTGGCAAAATGGCAATAAGTTATTTTAAAAATGGACACTGCAAAAATCAACAGTTCCTGGGGGAGGTAAGTATTTGTTAGGTTCACAGGTAAGTAAATCACTTACAGGGTTCAAAGTTGGGTCCAAAGTAGCCCACCGTTGGGGGTTCAAGGCAACCCCAAAGTTACCACACCAGCAGCTCAGGCCCGGTCAGGTGCAGAGGTCAAAGTAGTGCCCAAAACACATAGGCTTCAATGGAAATATGGGTGCCCCGGTTCCAGTCTGCCAGAAGGTAAGTACCCGCGACTTCGGAGGGCAGACCAAGGGGGTTTTCTAGGGCACCGGGGGGGACACAAGCAGGCACAGAAAGTACGCCCTCAGCGGCACAGAGGCGGCCGGGGAGCAGAGTGCAAACAGGCGTCGGGTTTTCAATAGGTTTCAATGGGGAGACCTAGGGGTCTCTTCAGCGATGCAGGCAGGCAAGGGGAGGGTGGCTCCTCGGGGTAGCCACCACCTGGGCTAGGAAGAGGGCCACCTGGGGGCCGCTCCTGCACTGGAGTTCAGTTCCTTCAGGTCCTGGTGGCGGCGGGTGCAGTGTGTTTTCCAGGCGTTGGGTTCCTTGAAGCAGGCCGTCGCGGTCAGGGGGAGCCTCTGGATTCCCTCTGCAGGCATCGCTGTGGGGGCTCAGGGGGGGTCAACTCTGGCTACTCATGGGCTCGCAGTCAGCGGGGAGCCCTCCCTGTAGTGTTAGTTTTCTTCAGGTCGAGCCGGGGGTGTCGGGTGCAGAGTGGAAAGTCTCACGCTTCCGGCGGGAAACGTGTGGTCTTTAAAAGTTGCTTCTTTGTTGCAAAGTTGCAGTCTTGTGGAACAGGGCAACTGTCCTCGGGAGTTTCTTGGTCCTTTTAGATGCAGGGTAGTCCTCTGAGGCTTCAGAGGTCGCTGGACCTTGGAGGACGCGTCGCTGTTGCAGTTTTTCTTGAAGTGGGGAGACAGGAGGGTAGGGCTGGGGCCAAAGCAGTTGGTGTCTCCCTCTTCTCTGCAGGGCTTCAGGTCAGCAGTCCTTCTTTGTCTTCAGGTTGCAGGAATCTGTCTTCCTAGGTTCTGGGGGCCCCTAAATACTCAATTTAGGGGTGTGTTTAGGTCTGGGAGGATAGTAGACAAGGGCTCCTAGCCCTGAGGGTGGCTACACCCTCTTTGTGCCTCCTCCCGGTGGGGAGGGGGGCACATCCCTAATCCTATTGGGGGAATCCTCCATCTGCAAGATGGAGGATTTCTAAAAGTCAGAGTCACCTCAGCTCAGGACCCCTTAGGGGTTGTCCTGACTGGCCAGTGACTCCTCCTTGTTTTTTTCATGATCTCCTCCAGCCTTGCTGCCAAAAGTGGGGGCAGTGGCCGGCGGGGCGGGCATCTCCACTAGCTGGGATACCCTGTGACGCTGTAACAAAGGGGGTGAGCCTTTGAGGCTCACCGCCAGGTGTTTCAGTTCCTGCAGGGGGAGGTGTGAAGCACCTCCACCCAGTACAGGCTTTGTTCCTGGCCACAGAGTGACAAAGGCACTCTCCCCATGTGGCCAGCAACATGTCTGGTGTGTGGCAGGCTGGAAAAACTAGTCAGCCCACACAAGTCAGGTATGTTTTCAGGGGGCATATCTAAGATGCACTCTGGGTGTATTTCACAATAAAATGTACACTGGCATCAGTCTGCATTTATTGTGCTGAGAAGTTTGATACCAAACTTCCCAGTTTTCAGTGTAGCCATTATGGTGCTGTGGAGTTCCTGTATGACAGACTCCCAGACCATATACTCTTATGGCTACCCTGCACTTACAATGTCTAAGGTTTTGCTGAGACACTGTAGGGGCATAGTGTTCATGCACCTATGCCCTCACCTGTGGTATAGTGCACCCTGCCTCAGGGCTGTAAGGCCTGCTAGAGGGGTGACTTACCTATGCCACAGACAGTGTGAGGTTGGCATGGCACCCTGAGGGGAGTGCCATGTCGACTTAGTAATTTTCTCCCCACCAACACACACAAGCTGGCAAGCAGTGTGTCTGTGCTGAGTGAGGGGTCCCCAGGGTGGCATAAGACATGCTGCAGCCCTTAGAGACCTTCCCTGGCATCAGGGCCCTTGGTACCAGGGGTACCAGTTACAAGGAACTTACCTGAATGCCAGGGTGTGCCAAGTGTGGAGACAAAGGTACAGTTTTAGGGAAAGAACACTGGTGCTGGGGCCTGGTTAGCAGGCCTCAGCACACTTTCAAATCATAACTTGGCATCAGCAGAGGCAAAAAGTCAGGGGGTAACCATGCCAAGGAGGCATTTCCTTACACCAGTTCACTCCCATTTATTTTGATTGATACTGTTGGTAACTGACTCTAAGTGCCGTGGGCTCTGCAAACCAGCCCCAGGGCCTGTGATCTGACTAACAAGGTATATGGTAACTAGATATAATTAAATGGCAATGACAGATCCCTGTAAGACCCTTGTATATAATAAGGAAAGGGGGATTCAAAATACCTATAAGCCCTTAGTATATAATAGAGCAGGGACTTTTAGAGGCTCAGTAGATTTCCTGAACTGGAATGTGCACTGCTGTGTTGTCTATTGTCACTTTTAAATGGAGTCCTGCTTTGCAGGCTGTCTTTAAAAGTAAAATGAATGCAAATTCTACTTTGGAATTAAAGGTAGTTCCAAAGTGGTAATCTACCCTATGTTTACATATGTCACCTCTTAGGTCTCCCCTAGATGCCCAACGGATGGGGTGCCATGCAACTATAAGCAGGGACATTATAAAACAGGTTTTATATTCGCTTGTGAGGAAAAGACTGCCCACTTTGTTTTTTCCTATTGTAGATATTTAGCTCCATAGGCAACATTGGAATATCAGCGGTGTGGATACGTACTTCTGTTTGAATTACACTATACAGTAACGTAAGTTAAGATCTGTAAAAATCTGCTAAATTGACTTAGAACAAAGCTTTTTATTTAGATTTTTTATAACTTGGAAACTCATTTTGAATCCATCATTTAGATTTTTCTAAATATGTTCTATTTCTGATTTGTAAAGATCTTGTGACCCAAAACTAGGGATTACCATGGAGATGGATCTGGCTAAATTGATCAAACTCACAGTGGCTGAGCTCAAGGTTCAGTGTAGACCCATGGGGCTACCTAATAGAAACAAGATCAGGAAAGCAGGGCTGATTAGGTCCCTTAAGGTTTGAGTACATACAGCTCCAAGGAAAGTGGGAAGGGTGACCCCTTCAACCACCTCCAGAAGGTGGATGATGACACCTCATCTATTTCTTCTGGTGCTAGATTCATACTTCCATCTAATGGGGGGAGGAGAGGCTCCTCCACAGATGACCCAGATAGGGCCATTAGAAGACAAGAGCTTGAGGTTCAGTTGGCTTCCATTGCCCATGGGAAGAGAAGAAGTTAGCACTACCTAGAGAGAAGTAGGAGGCAATGTAAGTAAAGGGAAATGGTGGCAGCAACAATGAAAAAGATTCTGAGATGCCCGGAGTGGTGGGTTTTAATCCCAGACTTCCCAAGGGAATAGTTCCCATGCACACGAGGTGAATGATATTGACAAATGGACAACTGCATTTGAGAGTGCCCGTGAGATGAGAGGTGTCCACTCTACGTATTAGGGTTCACTCCTGGGGAAACTGATCCAGTAGCTGGGAGGGACAGGCTCCTGACCGCACAGTGAGATAAGGTAAAATGTTACTCCCAGATAAGGCAAAGATATTTGGTCTGACCCCAGAGCAGTACAGGGTGAAACTCAGGGACATCCAGAAAGTTAACACACAATCTTGGGTGAACTTTGTGGACATCTCAGTGAAGGCGCTAGAGGGCTGGATTAGTGGTAACCAAGTAAGCACTTATGAGGAACTGTACAGTTTATCATTGAAAGACCACATCTTGGCTCATTGTGTACAAGAGAGGTTACAACAATACCTAGTGGACTCTAAGCTGACTATCTCTAGAGAGCTGGTGAAGCTAGCAGAAGAATGTGGTTCAGAACCCAGGTTTCCAATCAGCAACAGGGGTGATCACCACAGGGGAAAGGGAGGGCAGGTCACCACAGGGGAAAGCCCAGAGGAAAGAAGGTCAAAAACAGTAGGAGTCCTCCCAAGATCCACAAAAACATGTTCACTGGGGAGGTACCCCGAGCCAAGCCACTTTTAAGAGGAAGGGGTATCAGGAGAAGTACTTTGACCAGGAAAAGGCAGAAATGTTCTGTGACCTGATGAAGATAGGTCAGTGTTTTGACTGTTATCAGCCAGGACACAAGAGAGGAGATGCTGCCTGCACAAAGAAGCCCTTTATGGTGGGCAGTCCCTGGGGATTGCCAGCAAAGAGATGGGAGTGAAGATTGTCCCAGAGGCGGGAAAGGGGTTGCCAGAGAGAAACTTAGGCCCTCATTACAACCTTGGCGGTAAATGCCCCCTACCGCTGTGCTGACGACCACCAACATACCGTGACTGCGGCGGTATTCCGCTACGGGTATTATGACTCACACTGAGAATTCCGCCACTATACAGACACCCACACAAGTCCACCAGCCCAAAGGTCAGTGATAAACTGGCGGTACCAAAACCCACACCGTTACGCCAACAGGAATACGCCCACATTATCAAGACACACGAATCAACACGGTGGTCTTTCAACCGCGGTAAACCATTGGCAGTACACACCACTGCGCTCAAAATACACACACACTAACAAAACTACACCACATTGGACAATTCAAACTACACACACCACACCCACACACTCACACCACTATGAAACACACACACACATTACCCACAACCCTTTCAACGAAAAACAAAATTGCCAACACAGAGAGACGCAAGCCAGGAGCCCCCACTCAGTCAGAGGCACAGAACACCATCAACCATACACCATCCACGCACATCCAGGAAACTCGCCAACACATCACCCCACACATCACCCCACACATCCTCACACATATCACTAACACCACATCCATGGCACCCCAAAGACACCCCAGGTTTTCAGAAGAGGAGCTAAGGGTCATGGTGGAGGAAATCATCCGGGTAGAGTCACAACTATTCGGATCACAGGTGCAGCAGGCGTCCATTGCTAGGAAGATGGAGCTATGGCGGAGAATTGTGGACTGGGTCAACGGCGTGGGACAGCACCCCAGAACAAGGGATGACATCAGGAAGAGGTGGAACGACTGACGGGGGAAGGTGCGTTCCATGGTTGCAAGACACCAGGTAGCAGTACAGAGGACTGGCGGTGCCCCCCCCCCCTCCTCCCCCACAACTAACAACATGGGATAAGCAAGTCTTGGCAATAGTGCATCCTGAGGGCCTCGCAGGAGTAGCAGGAGGACTGGACTCTGGTAAGTCATATCTTTACTATTATATCCCAGCCACCCTTCCTGCATGCCATCACAAACTCCTACCCCTTCCCTCACCCCCATCACTCCACCACCTCAAATATACCCCACCATCACAACCCAACCATCACAATGCCATGCCCTGCATGTAACACCAATGCATGGACCCCCAACACAGACCGGCATGGACACCCATCACCACAGCATGCCCAGTAGAGAGACTCACCCAGACCACAAAATCACCACTCACACAAGGCCAAGCTGACAGGGAAACACACCCATGCACAAGATGGCACACTGACACTGCATTTGCATCCCCACAGGACCCATTATCAACGTCACCAGAGAGGAGGTGCCAGCTACATCCAGTCCCTCCCTGAAGAGGCCCACAGTGACGACAGCAGCTCTGAACACCTGGATCACGATGTCCAACCTGGCCCATCCGGGACCTCTGGACAGTCGGTTCCCCTGCCACAGTCCCAAACCACTACAGAGCCTCCCCCCTCAGGAAACACCACCACAGCACCCACCCAGCCGGCCCATGCCACTGTCCCCAGCACACATTAATCAGCAGTGTTGAAGAACCAGAACCTTATGGGCCTGGCGGCGCAGGGTACGCCTGAAATCTCCTTGGATTCACCTGCCTCAACTAACAGAGACACGGGACACTCTGTCAGGCGTAAAAGATCAGATTTTATTAGCTGCAGCTAGTACAGTTGTCCAAGAAGTACACAAGGTATGTTCTCAGGAGACTGCCACTTTACTTTGTGGCGCACAATCTTATATACCGTATAAAAACCATTTATTAACTACATACACTCCCAGAACACATAGAAAGGACCCAGTAAGAATAATGTAAAGATAGAACAGAGCCAATAGAAATGTCGGAAAACAAGACAGCACCAATAGAAGGAATTGGAAAACAAAGTATTAAGTGACTTAAGGTTGCCTCCCCTCCAGCTGTGTTTGTCACCCCTCCCTTGAACTAATTCATTAACCGATCCACAACGAAGTTGCATGTGGTGTGATAAGTTTGTGTGCGTTTGGAGGACAGTTGTGAAATGAGAGAATACTAGCAAAGGACAGCGAAGGCCAGACGATAAGATAAGATCGGCGGAGAATAGTGTGAGCCTACAGATAGTTGAAACAAGGATTAGAAAACCAGACAGGGATTAGTGTACTCGGTCAGACCTTAATACCAGCCTTGTAAAGATAGAGGCAGAAGGCTGTTTTGAACACCATGTTGCAGAATAAGCAGAAAAGGCAGAATGGACTTCGTTCGCTGTGCTGCCTGAGTGAAGGCAACATAAAATGGCGGCGGGCCACAAAATGGCGGGTCGATACGATCGTATTAAAAATCGAATTTCCTCAGACCCTCCTTTTGCCAGAACTCAGGCAAGATACACAAACTCATGTTAATCTGAGTCGATGTCTATGGCCATGAGGTCATCAAGCTGTTGCTGTACCATCATTTTGATATTCTCTGCTCTTTGTGACTTGGGTTTGGGAATACATGCAGTAGCACATAGGTTGCAGATGGCAGGACCGCAGTGCATACAAAGACAACAAGAGAATATAAAAGCTAAAATTACTCCAAAGAATGTCAATACCTTCCAACCCCATTTGGACAGTAATCCCCAAAACCACTCTGAAAAGGACCAATCTCCTTCGTCCTGATGAATCGACTCGGAGATTATGTGTAACTTAGAGATAGCTTGGTATACTGTCGGAGCGTCATTAGGTATGAAAATACAGCAACTTGATCCGATCAATTTGCATACTCCACCACGGTCCGCAAGAACAAAGTCTAAGGCAACACGGTTCTGCAAGGTCATAAGACGATCAGCCTGTAGTTCAGCTGTAATGTTACTTAAAGCTCCTACAGTGATGTCTATGGTGGTTTCTACGACACGAACCAATTGCCTTATATTTCTGCTGTTGGCCATTGGACCCCAGAAGGGAAGAAATCCTTTGAGGAAATCTCCTCCCTCTTGTCCTGCTGTGTCTTTCGGATCCACAATCCCTCTGCCATATCTATTTTTATGATGGTTCGCAGGAGCGGTGTATGTAGGGGGAAGAAGAAAGGCTATATAACAAGTACCAGAGAAATCAGCTGGCAACCATGTATAAGCCCTATCGTGGCAAACGAAGTATGTACCTTGAGATGGTACTAACGGCAGTGGATTCAGGGCTGAATAAATATATGTATGGGAACATAAACTTTCTCTTTGTCCGGTGTTTGGAGTTCTACCATTTATTTGCAGACAGAAATTTCCTTGTTGGGATATGACCCGTATCGGAGGAGATTTTCCTTGCTCAACCTTATCATTGAGGCTGGAAATGTAATTAGTTATGTTCCAATTGGTATATGCTTTTCTTTCATCTATGGAAGCTTCACTTTTTTCCATGATTTTAGCCATAGCTACCATTCCCTTTATCAATAAACTATGACTGAAATCTGAACCAATACTATGTGAACTGACAGGTTGTTTAATTTTACTTTGATATGCATTATTGAAAATGACAAAATAAGCCCAAGCGGAACCTTCATAGGAGAATGGAAGAACTAAATATGGCATTCCTTTTTCTACCGTATGTGGTATGAGTCCACACACCCAACAGTCAGTTGTATTGATCACTAACTGATGTTGATGTAACAACTGGACGAAGGAATTGTTAAAGTATTCAGTTCTTCTGATGAGTTCATGCTGGGGAAGAGTGTGAAATAGGTGCGGAGAGATAGTAGAAGAAGATGTAGAGGTAGGAGAAGAGACAACTTTTTGCTGCAGAGTAATAATGATCCAGTTTACAGATGCCAAAAGAATACACGACAATATAATGACGCATAGAGCAATACTACAACGACTATATATTTCTTTACAATTATTCTTTACATTTTTACTTTCTCTTTTATCTAATGTAGCCTCCATCTTTCTAAGTGGATGCTCACGGCAATCTTCCTCAATCACTGTAGTCACGATTATCTACCGTCCTATGACACTGTGAGGTCCTGCAGGCCTATTGCCACTTACTCAGGTCGTAACTAAGACTCCTACCGTGACCCTGCAACCGGGATAGAGTACTACATAGGAGAGAAATTTACAAGTTCTTTGGTCTTGGTCTCAAATTATAGCGTTCCTGTCCAGAGGCAGTCTGGTTTTGAAACAATGTTCCTGGATTTGTCGTGTTCAAGCGACGATGCGATGGTATTGCTTCTTGAAGGATGTCGTCGTCCTCTTTCTCAGAAAGTGTTCCAATTAGACGCGCATCACTGAATGGTACAAATTGCGGAACTTTCTCACTTTCAGAGTCACTGATGCCTCTACGGACCCACTGATCGAAAGGCAAGGGCAAAGGCACTTTCTTGCAGTGCACGGCATGCACCCAGTTTTTCTTTCCTTCGACTTTAACTGCTGTTCTTGTGGTCAAAAGAACCAGGCGTGGCTCTCTCCATCTGGGCTCCAAATTTCTCTGTCGTTGGAAATTTTTCGTGCAGACCCAGTCACCTGGTCGGATGGAATGACCTGGGTCTGTGGAAGCCTCTGGTAGAGCACTCTGAACCTGTTGATGAAGAACACGCAATTTAGTTGTAAGGTCATGCAAGTAGTCAATCAACATCGGGTATGGTAAGTCTGAGTATTTCTTAGGGCGAGGAACTCCCCATACATTAGCTGGGCGACCAAATATCACTTCGTAAGGGCTAAGCCCCAAACGAGAGTGTACTGCTGTTCTGGTGGACAGAAGAGCCAATGGTAAAGCATCAGGCCAATTAAGTCCTGTGCTAGCTTGCACCTTAGCAATTTTAAGCTTCAAGGTTCCATTGTAGCATTCTACTAAACCAGCCGACTGTGGGTGATTCGCCGCGTGGAACTTCTGTTTTATGCCAAGACCTGCACAAACTTTTTGCATGACTTGACCCACAAATTCGCTCCCATTGTCACTCCAGACAATACGCGGCAAACCAAACCTAGGGAAGAATTCTTTCAAAAGTATTTTGGCAGTTGATAAAGCAGTATTGTCCTTCAGAGGGTAGGCTTCTACCCATCTAGAAAAAGCACATACTACCACCAGAACATATTTGAGGTTGTTGCATCGTTCCATGTGAATATAATCGATCTGCAACACCTCAAATGGATATGTCGGAGGAGCAAAATGACCTGCTGGAGTTGGGGTTCCCTTTCCCGGATTGTACATCAAGCAAACAATACAATGTTTTACTACATTATTTGCACACTTTGGGATCCCCTCATTTTGCCACACTGGAGCCAGAAGTTTACATATTCCTTTTGCACTTAGGTGAGCTGGACCATGTGCCATAGTAACTACAGGTAGTACATAAGCATCTGGTAACAGCCAACGTTGATGTTCTGATAATTCAACCCAACATCCCATCTCATCTAACATTCCTGTACTTTCCTTCCACTTTCTCAACTCATTCTCCGTAGCCTCTCCTTGAATTGATTTCACACTCTCTACTGTATCTTCACACATTCCCTTTTCTCTTACGCAGTTTGCGGGACCTGCAACATATATTCGACTTGTGTTGTCTCTGGCTGTCTTTTTCGCTACCTCATCTGCAAATGCATTTCCTCGACCAACATCGTCCACAATCTTTTTGTGTGCACTACACTTCACGATCGCTATCTGAGTAGGCATTGTAAGTGACTCAAGAAGTTCAGTCACTAATTGACCATGTTGTATCTTAGTACCATGGGAAGTAAAGAATCCTCTTTCCTTCCATAAACGCCCAAAGTTAAACGCTACACCAAAAGCGTATTGGCTATCAGTGTACACGTTTACTCTTTTTCCTTTGGATAACACACACGCTCTAGTTAAGGCTATCAATTCAGCTGCCTGAGCTGAATTATGTCTAATGCGTGCTGTCTCCACAATCGTATGCAAAGTAGTAATAGCGTAGGCTGAAACTGTATCTCCATTCGGGAGCTTGAAACAAGAACCATCTACCCATAGTGTTCCATCTGGATTCACTAATGGCGTGTCTTTTAGGTCAATTCTACCCTTAGTCTCTTCTTCAGTACGGAGAAAACAATCATGCTGTTCAGAGACATCTCTCTCTTCTGGAAGAGGCAACAAAGTAGCTGGATTCAGGGTATTACATCGTTTGATGTGTATGTGACTAGCCAAAAGCGTCAGCTCATATCCGGACAACCGAGCACTCGTAAGATGCTGCGTTTTTGTCCTATTTAGTAAAGTATCCACTGCATGTGGCACCATAACAATGAGAGTATTATCTAGCACTACTCCAGCAGACTGTCGAATAGAAATTGCTGCTGCCGCTGTCGCCTTAAGACAACTAGGCAATGCTTTAGCTACTGGATCTAACGTAGCTGAGAAATATGCGCATGGTCGCTGTTGATCTCCAAAACGCTGCGTTAAGACTGACAATGCACAACCCTCTCTTTCGTGGACATAGAGCGTAAAGGGCTTACTGTAATCAGGAGTACCCAATACAGGAGCAGAACACAAAGCAATACGCAAATCAGTAAAACTCTTCTGACATTCGTCAGTCCACGGAAGAGGCTGAGGCGTATCTTTTAAAGTTAGCGCCAACAGCGGTTTAGCCAATAAAGAGAAACTCGGAATCCACTGTCTACAATAAGAAGTAATGCCCAAAAAGGCACGTACCTCTCTTTGTGTGGATGGCACCGACATTTGTGCAATTGCCTGAATTCGTTCGGGGGTCAATCGTCGTCCCTCCTTTGACAAGAGATGACCCAAATAAGTCACCTCGCGACAGACATATTGTAATTTAGAAGGAGAAACCTTGTGATTCAGATCAAACAAATGACGCAACAGTGCAACGGTCACGTTTTTGCAAATCTCCTCTGAATCAGCGGCAACTAATAAGTCATCCATGTACTGAATGAGAGCGGCACCGGACGGTAAGGAAAAGGAATCAAGATGACATTTTAGAGCTTGACTGTAAATAGAGGGACTTTCACAATAACCTTGAGGTGCGCGTTTAAACCGGAAGCTTCGGCCTCCGAGGGAAAAACCAAAAATATCTCTACTCTCTTCGGCGATGGGAATACTAAAGAAAGCATTCTTTAGATCAATAACTGAAAACCAAGTCGCTGTAGAAGGTATCATCGTCAACAGAGCAGTGATATCTGGGACTACAGGAAACTGCGGTACGACAATCTTGTTTACCTCCCGAAGATCAATTACAAAACGATAAACAGGAGGCTGAGAAGGATCAGTGCGTTTAAGAACCGGAAGAACAGGACTGTTACATGTATTTCCTCTCGTTTCCTCAACCACACCCTTCTGAATCAAATCATGGACAATTTCCAAAAGTGCTTTCTCACCTTCAGTAGAGATTCTGTATTGCGGAATACGTGGCATTTCAGCATTGGGCTTAAGAGTAACAACATAAGGTGGGATCTCAAGACAACCAACGTCATTCGGACCCGTAGCCCAAAGCGTTTCGGGAAGAGAAAGCAATTCAGGTGGAAATTGATCTTTTGACAAGTACATTGGACTAGTCATTTTCTGTCCTAGAGTGAGGTATACACCAGAAGGTGAACAATATATCGTAGCATGCATTCTTTTTAATAGATCTAAACCCAACAGATTTTCACCACAACCATTCGTCAGAAGAAGCGGAGCTTCTAAGTCATAAGGGCCTATTGAAACAGGCAAAGGGCAAGAAACTGGATTGCGAACAGGGGCGCCAGAAAATCCTACAGATACATTCGTTAAGCCAGACAAAGGTGCGCCAGGGAGTTTAGAATGAATGATAGAGCTTCTCATGGCACCAGTATCTAAAAGAAATGGCTCTGAAACACCCATTGTAGTGACATTAACATAAGGTCCATTCTGATCCACTGGAATTGACGTAACCCCCTTACTTTGTCCATGGCTGTCCTATTCAAAATGAAGACTTTCATTCCCTCCTTCAATATACTGATCCTCACTGTAATACTGTGTAGACCTAACATTTTGCTGGTCAAAGTAATTTCCGGAATTTGGAGGAACAAAAGAACGCTGCTCTCGGGTTAACACACCTCGACCTCTACCTCTATTTGCTGACTGAGAACCACCACGACCTCGTGAAGCAGATGTTGCTCCATTACGCTGCAACAATGCCGGACAACTGTTCTTAAAATGACCTTCCTCCCTACAATAAGCACATTGATTGGGACCTAGCAAAGGTCTTGGAATGAATGGTTCAGGCTTTTGATACAACCTCTGAAACTGCGGAGGCTGTTGAAACTGAGGCTGAACATAACGAGGAGGATAAGCCTGTTGCAAGAGAACTTTAGTTTTTAATTCTTTCGTCTTTTTCTCTTGTTTTTCCCTTTCTTCTTTGTCTCTATTTTCATAATATTGTGCAGTAGCCAATATCTGGGCGGAAGAAGAAACTGCCCATGAACTCTCGGAGTCTTTTAGCTTGTGTGATAGTTCAGGAAGCAAGTTATATACGAACTTATCCACAAATAATCGCTGTCCCCCTTCTGTAGCCATATCTTGACCACTGTGATCAATGAATGTCTCCTCGAATCGGGTAAAGAAATCGGAAACACTTTCATCTTTCTTTTGTTTACATGCTGCTAGCTTATCCCAATTAACTCTCAAAGCAGGCATCATTGTTTTCATTAATGTAATAATCCTACCAGGGAGTTCTGAGATTAAAGCGTCGGGCTTTGCACCACCAACTTGACCTCTATCTGCGGCAATAATAGCGTTCCAATCGCCGCCTAATTCTTGAGCGTGATCCTCTCTACGAATTTTAGCCCATATTGTCTGTGGAACTACATTTCCCATCAACATGTCAATATCTGCTAGATTCATAATACATGCATCAACTGTTTGCGACAACTCTTTATAGTAACCAGCAGGATTTTTGCGTGGATCTGGTAGTGACTGTTTAAGTGCTAAAACTTCAGACCTTTTCCAGGGGACATGTATCCATATGCGCTGAAAATGCGCAGGAATAGCTGGATTAGCACCTGCTGCTGCAACTTCTTCCTTTCATATTGGAGAAACCTCTCTCATGGGATAGTTTTTCAGTGCTGTCCTAACTGAAGGATCAGAATCAGGAAAAGTCTGTGAGAACAATAGGGATCTGAAAGAAATAAGTGTTCTGACAGCGTTTTCAACCTTAGGACCCACAATAAGTCCTTTGTCAAAGTCAGCCTGAACATCTAACAGATCCTGTGGGACCGAACCCAAATTCATATCCTCCCATTCTTTAGCGAGAGTATCGCACATAACTTTAAAAACATATCTCTGCGTAGGTGCATTCCATTGCAGAAAGGTGGACATAATATCAGACGTACTATATTGGGGACCCTTCTTGATCCATCTACAAGCAAGTGAGTCCAATTTTTCTCGCTCTTCGGAGTCTGGGAATTGACTACGAGACTGTCTTCGAGAAAAAGCTGGAGACACGTTTAAAGCTTCAAAGAAAGGTGATAGGAGACCAGAGACAGTATCTGCAAATTGCTTACGTATAGATGGAGAATTTGACATAAGGATAGGGGACAAGGTATTAGGTGAATTAACTAAAGGAGCATTAGGAATCGCCAAAGGAGCAGAAGGCAAAGGAGTTAAAGGCAAAGCTGGCATAGGCAATACTTGAGGAGGCAAATGTGGAAAAGCTGGAGCAGGCGGAAGCACAACTGGCGGCTGAACAGGCTGTAACATCGGGGGTGCATTAGCACCTTGTACATAGGGCGGAGGCAATTTCAATAAGTGGGACATTAAGGAATCTTCCTCAAAATCTTTTCTCTTATCAAGGGAAGAGATAGGCAACGTCGGATAGCATTTATCTATTGCCATTCGATGCTGTCTGTCTGAAATTTCCATTGCATTATCTATTTCATCATCTTTGAATTGCTGAGCAGCCTGTATAATCGTCATTCCCTGTGTTTTCCTATCTCGTTTCGCTTGTTTAATTTCTCTCTGTTTGGCTTCCTTACGCCAAAGGCGAAAAGAGTCAAACATTGCCGGCCGGGCTTTTCTTTTAAATAACGTTGCTTCTAAATTATCTAGCACATCAGTTTCGAAACTACCATTTTCTGGCCATTTTAAAACACCATCTTTCTTTGTATATCGGGTCCATGTCTTATTAAAGGCAATAGGACCAACACCATGTTTAGAATAGAGCTCATATGTGGGAGTTCCAACCGAAGGAATCGGACAGGAGTCCTCAAGCTGGGAGTCCCTAATACAACCAAAGCAACAAAGTTTTCCAAACTTAGTCAGACCAGACATCTCACGATTTTTACTGGCTGTTCACAAACATCAAGGAGGTAAAACTTTCAGTTTACACAGCACAAATGCACTTCCCCTCGGCTTTGGCCACTGCAATGGCCAAATCTAAGGACCTAAGGACAAAACAAAGACCAAAATTTGTGGGCGCGACCCACCAAATACTTAACTAAGGATGTCTTCTTACACCAACAGAGGCCCGTCTATCGTCTCGCTTTACCATACATCATCAAAGAAAGGGCCAAGGCAGGGCGGCAGTCAGGGCAGCAGTCGTCAGTAGCCGTCAGGAAGGAGTAACCGCGCTGAAAAAGACCTTCGGACCACTTCGACATACAGGGGTCGCTTGACGTGGCTCGCGATTCCTCCAGAATTTTCTTGCGGGGTTCCTCACGACCTTCAGGCAGAACCGGTACCGCTGAAGCCGCCCCACGTTGGGCGCCAGTTGAAGAACCAGAACCTTATGGGCCTGGCGGCGCAGGGTACGCCTGAAATCTCCTTGGATTCACCTGCCTCAACTAACAGAGACACGGGACACTCTGTCAGGCGTAAAAGATCAGATTTTATTAGCTGCAGCTAGTACAGTTGTCCAAGAAGTACACAAGGTATGTTCTCAGGAGACTGCCACTTTACTTTGTGGCGCACAATCTTATATACCGTATAAAAACCATTTATTAACTACATACACTCCCAGAACACATAGAAAGGACCCAGTAAGAATAATGTAAAGATAGAACAGAGCCAATAGAAATGTCGGAAAACAAGACAGCACCAATAGAAGGAATTGGAAAACAAAGTATTAAGTGACTTAAGGTTGCCTCCCCTCCAGCTGTGTTTGTCACCCCTCCCTTGAACTAATTCATTAACCGATCCACAACGAAGTTGCATGTGGTGTGATAAGTTTGTGTGCGTTTGGAGGACAGTTGTGAAATGAGAGAATACTAGCAAAGGACAGCGAAGGCCAGACGATAAGATAAGATCGGCGGAGAATAGTGTGAGCCTACAGATAGTTGAAACAAGGATTAGAAAACCAGACAGGGATTAGTGTACTCGGTCAGACCTTAATACCAGCCTTGTAAAGATAGAGGCAGAAGTCTGTTTTGAACACCAAGTTGCAGAATAAGCAGAAAAGGCAGAATGGACTTCGTTCGCTGTGCTGCCTGAGTGAAGGCAACATAAAATGGCGGCAGGCCACAAAATGGCGGGTCGATACGATCGTATTAAAAATCGAATTTCCTCAGTGTGTCCACCACTACAGGGGCCTCAGGCAACCCCACAAACACAGGATGATCAGGGACTTGGGGTCAGTGGCAGTGGGCACACGGTTCAGAGGACAGAGGCACAGGACAACAGGGAAGCTGGGAGGACTGCTGTGTGACAGGTTGAGGACGGGCCCAGGGAACCCACTCTCCACGAGGCACTCTCCAACATCCTGGGAGCATACCACCATTCCCAGGAGACCATGGGCCAGATACTGGCCAAGTAGCAGGAGACCCAGTGGCTGCAGGAGGGACAGTACCTGGGGATCATGGATGACCTAACAAACATCTACACCATCCTGGTCACCATTGCAAAGGTGCTGGCTCACATGGGCAAGACCATGAGGGAGGCAGTGGCACAATAACAGGCCCCTGACACTAGCCAAACCGATGAACAGCCTTCCATCTCCACCGGCACTAGTGGACAGGACGCCCCGCCACAGGAACAACAGGCCACCAGCACCCACCCCCTGCAGAAGGAGGACCACCCCGCAAACAGTCCCTGCGATCCTGGCAGAAGTCAGAGAACATTGCCAAGACCCCCGCCAGGAAATAAGACTCTCCTGATTGTCACCCTTCTGTCCCACTCTGTCACCCTGTCCACCTTGAACTGCCATTACTTCCCTTCCTATGCCCCATTAGACAATGCACCTATGATACCAAGAGACTGGACTCTACCATAGACTTTGCTCCACCATTAGCCCAGCACATTGCACATCCCCCTCTACTTATGAGCACCTAAATAAACACCCATGGAACAAATACTAATCTGGAGTCTGTCAAATGATTCACATATGTATTAGTACAACATTATCAAAGTATTGCAAGTCAAATGTACAGTGAAATATACTTTGGAATAACCTTTGGTGGGCAGCAGTACACATACAAATTGCCACAGTGGGGCACTGAGATCTGAGATGCCAAAGGGCACAATCAGTGGCAATAGACATAGGGAAACAGGCTACCATGTACAATGGCCCTCAGAAAACTGAAATGTAAAGTGAACTTACAGTGTCTTACCAATGTGTCACTGGAAGTACTGCTGAATTATATTGCTTCTGTTGTCAACATCTTCTTCCTCTGCCTCCTCTTTCTCACTGTCCACAGGCTCCACCGCTGCCACAAGACCATCTCTAGCCACATCCTTCTGCAGGAAAGGCACCTGGCGTCTCAAGGCTAGGTTGTGCAACATGCAATGATGATCTGGCACATCTTCTTGTGTGAGCAGTACAGGGAGCCACCTGTCAGATGGAGGCACCGGAACCTGGCCATCAGGAGGCCGAAGTTCCTTTCAATAATCCTCCTTCTACGCCCATGTGCCTCATTGTAGCGTTCCTCTGCCCTTGTCCTGGGATTCCTCATTGAGGTCACTAGCCATGAGAGGTTGGGGTAACCAGAGTCACCTGCAAATATCGAGAGACAACTGTTATACACACACTAACCCTTAGGGACAACGCTATACCCAGACCCCTACTCATACTGTGTGGGGACTTTGGGCTCACCTATTAGACACACCCGGTGCCTCTGGAGTTGGCCCATCACATATGGAATGCTGCTATTCCTCAAGATAAAGGCGTCATGCACAGAACCAGGATATTTGGCATTCACATGGGAGATGTACTGGTCTGCCAAACACACCATTTGCACATTCATAGAGTGATAGCTTTTTCCATTCCTGAAAACTTGTTCATTTCTCCTGGGGACGACAAATGCCACACGTGTACCGTCAATGGCACCAATGATGAAGGGATATGTCCCAGGGCATCAAAGTCAGCTTTCACTGTGGCCAAATTCTCCACCTGGGGGAAGACGATGTAGTTGCGCATGTGTTTCAGCAGGGCTGACAACACTCTGGTCAACACGTTGGAGAACATTGGCTTTGACATCCCTGATGCCATGGCCACTGTTGTTTGAAAGGAACCACTTGACAGGAAATGGAGCACTGACAGGACCTGCACTAGAGGTGGGATACCGGTGGGCTGGTGGATAGTTGACATCAGGTCTGGATCCAATTGTGCACACAGTTCTTAGATTGTGGCACAATCAAGTCTGTAGGTTATGATAATGTGTCTGTCCTCCATTGTCACAAGGTCCACCAGGGGTTTGTACACGGGAGGATGCCGCCATCTCATATTCAGCCTCAGCGGTTGAAGCCTATGGAAGAAAACTGTGAGCAGAGGGTCATATGCACACATCTATTGCACCTATGATGATTCTCAATTGTTGTCGTATGGGTTTGTGGGTGATGTGGGTGTGTGTTTTATATTGTATTGAGTGTGTGGGAGTGGTGTGAGTATGTGTATCAGGTGTGTGTATTTCGATTTGTCCAATGTGGATGTGTTTTGTAAGAGTGTGTGTATTTTGAGCGCAGCAGTGTGTACCGCCAATGAAATACCGCGGTTGAAAGACTGCCACGTGGGTTCGTTGGTCGTGATAGTGTGGGCGTAGTCCTGTTGGCCTGACAGTGGAGGTTTTGTTGTCGCCAGTTTATCACTCACCTTTGGTGTGGCGGACTTGTGTGGGTGTCTAAATTTTGGCAGATTCCGAGCTGTGGGTCATAATAGCTGTGGCGGAATTCCGCTGCGGTGTGTTGGCGATCTTTTTCACGGTGGTAAGTGGCATTTACCGCCAATGTTGTAATGAACCCCTACTACTTGATATTTTGTATTGTTTTTCTGAGTTTCCCATTTTACTATAGTATACCCGGTGGTTGCCTTGAGAGAAGGCTGTTGAATATAGTAGGTCTGAGTTCCGTATGGTGATAAGCCAATGTTAAATGTTACAAGCATAATAGTTTAGAATGAAGAGTTACAATAAAGGCATATTTAAGTCTATAACAATTTATGGGCAGATTGTTAATACTCCATATTGAAGCCTACAGATAGGTATTTTGTTACATGTGATTGTACAGATTATATTAGTTTATACCATAAATCGTAGCTATTGAAGATTTGTACTGCCACAATTCCTGTTAGGCCTTTTATGAGAGCTGGTGTATTGCTGTGTCAACTGAAATGTTGTATTCTAAGTAATTTTATGACTGTATGCCTGATGGTTGTCCTGTGTGAAAGCTATTGGGGCTAGATGTGCAAAATTCTTATTTTGCATTTCCTAATTTGTGACTCACTCTTTAGTTTTCGCTATTTCTTAAATGCAAAATGGAATGTACAAAAATAGAAATTTCCTAATACCAATTCCTACAAGGTAGGGATTGGTATTAGGAAATCGCTATTTAAGAAATACTAAACCATTCCGTCCAATGAGCGGAATGGTCCATAGGTAGGAGAGATCTTCTATTTCCTAATTTGGAATTTCCTAATAGGATATCACAAATTATGAAATGTAATACCAAGGGTGATTATGCCTAAAGGCCCCTCATTCATGTACCCCAAAAACAGGTGGTGCACATGTTCCGCCCACAAATGCCCTAGAGACATGTGCGCTACTTGTAACTTTAAAAAATAAATTTTGGGTGCATTTTTTAAAATTGCACATGGTTACCATTGACTTGCATTTCCAAATGCCCATTTTGCATTTAGGAAATGCTTTGTACATGTGCTTAGGAAATCGCTAATATGAAATCCTTATTTGCGACTTCCTATTTGAGGGATTGCAAAATGCGATTTCTACTGGGTAGAAGTCACATTTTATGATTCCCTAAATGCTTTTGTACATATGGAAAGACCATTTAGCATTTCTTAACTGACCAAAATTAAGATTCAGGCCCTCATTAAAACCGTGGCGGTAAATGTCACCTACCGCCATGTTGACGGCCGCCACCATACTGTGACCGCGGTGGTATTCCGCTACGGGTATTATGACCCACACAGAGAAATCCACCACTATACAGACACCCACACAAGTCTACCACACCAAAGGTCAGTGATAAACTGGTGACAGCCAAACCCACACCGTTAGGCCAACAGGAATACACCCACAGTATCACGACCCACAAATCACTGCAGCTGTCTTTCAAACGTGGTGTACTATTGGCGGTACACACCGTTGCGCTCAAAATACACACATGCTTACAAAACTACACCACATTGGACAATTCAAACTACACACACACCTGACACACATACACACACCACACCCACACACTCACACCACTATAAAACACATACCTGCATTACTCACAACCTTTTACAGCGAAAAAAAAGATAGCACACAGAGAGAGACAAGGCAGGAGCACACACTAAATCAGAGGCACAGAACACCATCACCCATACACCATCTACGCACATCACAGCACACACCACAACACATCACCCCACACATCCTCACACATGTCACTCGCACTACATCCATGGCACCCCAAAGACACCCCAGGTTTTCTGAGGAGAAGCTAACTTTAATGGTGGAGGAAATCAACCGGGTAGAGCCACAGCATTTAGGATCACAGGTGCAGCAGACGTCCATTGCTAGGAAGATGGAGCTATGGCAGAGAATAGTGGACAGGGTCAACGCCATGGGACAGCACCCAAGAACCAGGTATGACATCAGGATGAGGTGGAACAACCTACGGGTGAAGGTGCATTCCGTGGTTGCAAGACACCAGGTAGCAGTACAGAGGACTGGCGGTGGACTCCCACCTCCTCCCCCACAACTAACAACATAGGAGGAGCAAGTCTTGGCGATCATGAATGCTGAGGGCCTTGCAGGATTAGCAGGAGGACTGGACTCTGGTAAGTCATATCTTTACTATTATATCCCCCACCCTACCTGCATGCCATCACATACCCCCACCCTTACCCCCTCTCCCATCACTCCACCACCTCACATATAATCCACCATCACACCCCACCCATCCCAATACCAAGCCCTGCATGCAACACCAATTCATGGACCCCCATCACAGACCTGCATGGACACCCATCACCACAGCATGCCCTGTTAATCACCACTCACACAAGGCCAAGCCAACAGGGAAATCACAATCATAGAGGGAAACACACCCATGCACAATCTGGCCCACGCAGATACACTAACACTGCATTTGCATCCCCACAGGACCCCTACTCAACGTCACTGGAGAGGAGGTGCCAGCTACATTCAGTCCCCCCACAGAAGAGGCCCAAAGTGACGACAGCAGCTCTGCACGCCTGGATCACGATGACCAACCTGGCACATCAGGGACCTCTGGACAGTCAGTTCCCCTGCCACAGTCCCAACCCACCACAGAGCCTCCCCCTCAGGAAACAACAGGACAGCACCCACTCAGCGGGCCCATGCCACTGTCCCCAGGACACATCAATCAGCAGTGTGTCCACCACTACAGGGACCCCAGGCAACCCCACAAACCCAGGATGATCAGGGACCTGGGGTCAGTGGGCACACAGTTAAGGGGGACAGAGGCACAGGACAACAGGGAAGCTGGGAGGACTGCTGTGCGACAGGGGGAGGAGAGGCCCAGGGAACCCACTCTCCATGAGGCACTCTCCAGCATCCTGGAAGCATACCACCATTCCCAGGAGACGATGGGCCAGGTACAGGCCAGCAGCTGCAGGAGGGACAGTACCTAGGGATCAGGGATGAATTAAAAAATATACACCATCCTGGTCACCATTGCAGGGGTGCTGGAAGACATGGGCAAGACCATGAGGCAGACACAACAATGGGACCCTGACACTAGCCACACAGAGGAACAGCCTTCTACCTCCACTGGCGCTAGTGGATAGGAGGCCCCGCCACAGGACCAAAAGTCCACCAGCACCCCACCCCCTGGAGAAGGAGAACCACCCCACAAACGGTCCCTGCGATCCAGGCAGAAGCCAGAGAACATTGCCAAAACCCCGCCAGCAAATAAGACTCTCCTGATTGTCACCCTTCTGTCCCACTCTGTCACCCTGTTCACCTTGAACTCCATTACTCCCCTTCCTATGCCCCATTGGACAATGCACCTGTGATACTGAGACTGGACTCTATCCTGAACCTCCTTCCACCATCAGCCCAGCCCCTTGCACCACCCCCTCAACTTATGAGAACTTAAATAAACACCCTTGGTACAAATACCAATCTGCAGTCTGTCAAATGATTCAAATATGTATTAGTACAACATAATCAAAGCACTGCAACTTGAAAGTACAGTGAATAATACTTTAGGATGACCACTGGTGGGCAGCAGTACAAATAGCAGGAGCCAGAGTGGGGCACAGAGATCTGAAAAGGGAGATGCCAAAGGGTACAGTCAGTGGCCATAGACATAGGAAAACAGGCTGCCTTGTACAATGTCCAACAGATAACTGAAATGTTAAGTGAAGTTACAGTGTCCTACCTGTGTGTCACTGGAAGTACTGCCGAATAACATTGGTTCTGTTGTCAACATCTTCTTCCTCTGCCTCCCCTTCCTCACTGTCCACAGGCTCCCTCGCTGCCACAAGTCCCTCTGCAGGCACATCCTCCTGCAGAAAAGGCACCTGGGTCTCAAGGCCAGGTTGTGCAATATGCAACATGCAACAAAAATCTGGCACACCTTCTTGGGTGAGTAGTACAGGGATCCACCTGTCAGATGGAGGCACCAGAACCTGGCCTTCAGGAGGCCTAAGGTTCCTTCTATAATTCTCCTTGTAACCCATGTGCCTCATTGTAACGTTCCTCTGCCCTTGTCCTGGGATTCCTCACTGGGGTCAGTAGCCATGAGAGGTTGGGGTAACCAGAGTCACCAGAAAACATAGAGGGACAACTGTTAGACACACACTAACCATTAGGGACAACCCCATACCCAGACACCTACTCATACTGTGTGTAGACCTTTGGCTCACCTATTAGCCACACCCGGTGCCTCTGGAGTTGGCCCATCACATATGGGATGCTGCTATTCCTCAAGATAAAGGCATCATGCACAGAGCCAGGATATTTGGCATTCACATGGGAGATGTACTGGTTCACCAAACACACCATCTGCACATTCATTGAGTGATAGCTTTTTCTATTCCTGTAAACTTGTTCAGTCCTCCAGGGGGGACAAATGCCACATATGTCCCTTCAATGGCACCAATGATGTTGGGGATGTGTCCCATGGCATAAACGTCTGCTTTCATTGTGGCCAAATCCTCCACCAGGGGGAACACGATGTAGCTGCGCATGTGTTTCAGCAGGGCAGACAACACTCTGGTCAACATGTTAGAGAACATCGGCTGAGACATCCCTGATGCCATGGCCACCATTGTTTGGAAGGAACTACTTGCCAGGAAATGGAGCACTGACAGGACCTGCACTAGAGGGGGGATACCTGTGGGTTGGCAGATAGCAGACACCAGGTCTGGCTCCAATTGGGTACACAGTTCTTGGATTATGGCACAAGCAAGTCTGTAGGTAATGAGAATGTGTTTGTCCTCCATTGTCGCTAGGTCCACCGGAGGATGCCTTCATCTCATATTCTGCCTCAGCGGTTGAAGCCTATGGAAGAGAACGGTGAGCAGTGGGTCATATTCACACTTATATTGCACTAATGATGATTTGTTTACTTTACAGAAACAGTATGTGAAGTTGAGAGTCCGTGCTGTGACGCAGTTAGGTGCCATGCCCTGTGCCCCCCTGAAATGGCGACTGCCTGACCTGATCTGGCATGGACCCGGCTCTCCAGGACCGACTTTGCAGAACCCTGGCCTAGTGCATAGGGCTGTTCCCTGTGTGTTGTGTACTCCAACAGTAGTGTTGTTGCTGGCATTGACCATGTGTATCCTCTTTCTCTCCCCCCCTTTTTGTTTTGTCACCCTGTCCTTGTGTGCATTAGCATCATCTGGCAGAGGAGCAGAGGCACCAGCGACGGAGGGAGCTGCATCCCACATGAGCCTGGAGGCCGAATCCACCGAGGGTGAGGGCACCAGTGGGACGGAGGGCGAGAGGAGCACCATGACAGGGACAGGAGGGGACACCACAGACAGTGACTCCTCCTCTGATGGAAGCTCCCTGGTGGTGGCGGCCACCTCTGTGCCCACCCCAACAACAGGTACATCCGCCACCCCCCTACCAGCACTGCCCTCCCAGCAGCTCCTCAGCATGTTTCCCATGCCCGCTCACCCGGGAGGGTGGGCATCTCCTTCGCCCCATGCACCTCAGGCCCTGCCCCAGTCAGCCCTGCTGCCTTCAGTGAGGAGGCTATTAACCTCATCAGATCCCTCACTGTTGGGCAGTCAACCATTCTGAATGCCATCCAGGGTGTTGAGAGGCATTTGCAACAAACAAATGCATACCTGGAGGGCATTCACTCTGGCGTGGCGGCCCAACAGAGAGCATTTCAGGCTCTGGCATCAGCACTGATGGCAGCCCTTGTCCCTGTGTGTAGCCTCCCCCTCCAACTTCCTCTACCCAGACCCAATCCCCTCAACCCCAGCCTAACCCAGGCCCACCTTCAGACCAGTATTCACCTAAATCACCACACAAAGGTTGCTCAGGCAAACATAAGCACCACACTTCATCTCAGAGGCACTCACACAAACACCATACCCATGCAGACACACCAACATCCACTGCCTCCACTGTGTCCCCCTCCTCCTCTTCATCCACCTCCCTCCTAGTATCGTCTCCACTCACACCTGCATGCACTACATCCTCATCCACTACCTCCATCACCAGCATGCCCATCACAACACACCACTCACTGGCAGTCACCACCTCCACAACCACGCACACGTCCCCTATGTCCTCTCACACTGTGTCTGTGACTCCTCCTCCCACTGTACACAAACGCAAGCACCCACCCACCCAACAGCCATCCACCTAACAACAGCATCCAGCCCATGCACCCTCACCCAAACTCAGCAGAAAGACACTTCTTACAGCCACTCCCTCTTCCTCCACTCCCAAACCCTCACCATCTTCCCGCCCTAGTGTGTCTCAAAAACTTTTCCTGGCAAACTTTGACCTGTTCCCTACCACTCCCCCCATCCTTCCCTCGGGCCAGGGTGTCCAGAACCCAGCCCAGCACCTCGGCCACCAAGTCGCCGTCCAATGGCCATCAGGAAAGCCAGTGTACCACCAGCCCATGCAAAGGATCAAACCATTCCACCACCTGCCAAGGTGAAGAAGGGGCCAGCATGCAGCAAGGGCAAGGAGTACGACCCACCCAGCAAGACCTCCTCCAAACCTCCAGCTGACAGAGCCAAGGGCACAACAGCATCTGCCAAGGTGAGGAAGGGGAAGAAAATTGAAGAAAATCGAAGGCAAGGCACTTGAGCCAACGGAGGATGCAGGTAAAGCCCTGGTGCCCACCAGCAGAAGCGCCAGCCCCGCCACCTGCACTGCGTGCAGCACCGCCAGCAGCCCCGCCGCAAGTACCGCCACCTGCACTGCCGATGCCACCACTTCTATCAGCAGCAGCATCCCCAGTGGACAGCCGTCCGAAGCTGCAGGAGAAGGGCTGGAGCATCCCTCCACCACTGCCAGCACCGGCACCTGCACCACGGCCAGCACTGCCAGCATCCGTGCTGCAACCACCTCCACCTGCACTGCTGACAGTAGGACCATACCAGTACCAGCAGCGCCAGTGGGGGGCCGTCCGAGGCTGCAGGAGATGAGCTGGAGCCTATCACCACCACTGGCAGCACCCCCACCAGCTCTGGCACTACCACCACTTAGCAGCCTTAGCCCCCGCAGGATGGAGTCTAGCCCTGCCTCCATGAACTAACATGCTACCTGTTCCCTGCAAATCTCGTGCCTTAGACACCCAAGTGAGGGAATGTGTACTGGCACACCCCAAGTACTGCATCACTGACCAACAAGCCCCCTCCAGAACCAGTGGAGAAAGGCATCCACTCACCCTATCTTTGGCAGGATGAAACACTCTGGGCACAAGGCCCCCTCCAGAACCAGTGGAGAAAGACATCCACTTGAGAGACAGTGGCTTTGCACGCCCCAGGACCAAGCAGTGGGCAAACCACCCACTTGAGAGACTGTGGCTTTGCACTCCCCAGGAGCAAGCAGTGGGCAAACCACCCACTTGAGAGACTGTGGCCTTGCACTCCCCAGGACCAAGCAGTGGGCAGACCACCCACTTGAGAGACTGTGGCCTTGCACTCCCCAGGACCAAGCAGTGGGCAGACCACCCACTTGAGAGACTGTGGCCTTGCACTCCCCAGGATCAAGCAGTGGGTACACCACCTACTTGAGAGACTGTGGGACACAACCCACAAGACATCGCTGTGGGCATGGAGTCCCCTTGAGGATAAGTGACGTTGTACCATCTTCCAGCTGAGGTCCCCCCCCTTTCCCATCCCCCTGAGGTGCCTGTGTGTTGTCGACCTGATGCCCCTGTAGTGTTCTTTCCGTATTGAGGCAGGAGTCAAGTGTGGGCTTGGCCCATGATTTTTGGCCCAGTGGCCCACGAACATTTGTGATTGACAATGTACGGATTTCTGTACATTTTGTATATTTGTGTACATACTGTTTTTCAAATTCTATAGTATATCTGCCTATTTCTGAAATACCACTGGTTTGACTCAATTCCTTTTGTCCTTGCGTTCTTCCAGGGAGTTACAGGGTGTTAATGTAATGTTGATGTATGTGTTTGTGTGTATGGTGTTGTGGGTGAGGGTGGGGGTGTTGCGTTTTGCGTGTTGCGTGTGTTTCACTCTCGTTTTCCTCCCCCCCTCCCCTGTGTGCTAGGTGCAGTACTCACCTTGGTCTTCGCTGCCGTCTTTGGTGTTCCTGGTAGATGAGGAGGTAGACCAGCATGGGCAGGACCTGCAGCTTGGGCTCCATGGCGTCCTGGTTCTTTGCTGAGTGTCGAGCCGTGAGTGGTTTCCCTTCCAAACACTGTTTCTGCTGTGCTTTTGATGGCGTTGGTACCGCCCCGGAAAAGCTGGCGGATTGGCAGGTAGTAATGGGGTGGGGGGTACATTGTCTTCCGCCTGTCTGTTGGTGGTGGCAGCCGTGGTGTTGGTTGATACCGCTGTGGCGGTCGGAGTGTTAAAGTGGCTGTCTGTGATGGCAGTTTTCACCGTGGTCGTAATCCCATTTTTTTACCGCTGGCCTTTTGGCGGTAATAACGCCACTTTAACACAGACTGCCAGGGTTGTAATGAGGGCCTCACTCTGTTAAGAAATGCTAAATGCTTACATCTGTCCCATAGTCACTACAGAATGCCTTAGTTGGTTATGGTGATAAGACATTAACACTTGCAGACATGATTTGTTCAATAGGAAAACGATTTCTGTTGCTGTAGGTCTGCTCTGTTTATTAGGAAAATGTATGATCAACACATTAGACTTACATTAAATTTAACAGGCATTAAAGGATGGGATTGTATCTCTCTCCATTAAAGCCTACAGATAGGTACTTTGTTATTTGAAATGTCGGAATTCCTTTGTAGGGAATGATAATGGTGCTGGTTATTGCCTTTTAAAAAAAATCAATAACTAACACATACCTCCATATTCATACATGTATGTCGAAATAGGTACATAGAAGGCCTTTGGGTCCACTCTGCTCTATCATTGGTCTGTCTGTCTGTCATTTACATTCTGCTTCCATTCATGACAGGGAACTGCATGAGTTAATGTTTCAGTCGGCATCAGTCATTTGCCCTTTCACCCCATGAATAATGTCATTTTCTGATCAAGTGTGTACATCCACCTGAAAATCTGGTTCAGGGCTGGTTGGCCCACTTTTGCTTTCTGTATTTTCCCACTTTATAGTTCGCCTTTCATTTCTTTGCTTCTCCTCTGGTTATTTTAATATTTCTTAGGAGGATTCAACAGTTCTCTAGGCAGTGCTAATGGGTTGGTTGCTTGCTGCTCATTTAATCTGCAGTGCGCTCCCTTCCTGCCTTCCACATGGTCTCTTCATCTAATACTTGAGATCATTATGAAATGCTGTTTTACATAGTGTTTCAATGTATTACCCTTCCAAGATGGGCAATATGTTGGTTCTAAATGCAGCACCCATGTTTGAATTTGAAAACAATTACAGACTATTTGCAATACCATTGCAAGAGGGACAGTTTTGTTATTGTAAACATGTGACTGCCTTGTTGAGAGGGCATCATTTTTCTTTTGCATTCTTTTAATTTATTGTAGATTTGTTCTTAAATCTGGATGTGTTTTGATGCTGTGTGTATGACAACTTATTGAGTGCATACACACATCAGTGACGTAAAAGGCACTTTCCTTCAAAAGCCAGACCTATTGGCATTGCCAATGCTTGTTTTTTTCTTTAATGGAACATCTTTGACTAAGTGTCGCTATTTAAGAGACAGTGCCCTCAGAAGATTCAGCGATACACTAGTGCTCTGTTTTATGCTGATAGTCACAAAAGCAATTTCCCCTTCAACATTTCATTTTAAATTAGTTCCATGGTATATTTATCTATCCAAGAGTGAGGTGATAAATTGACCTGACTTCAGGAAATGAAAACCATGCGTGAACACAATTTGGTTCAAGTAAGAAAATAAATACCTTTTTTTTTTTTTTTAAATAGAATGCATTTTGAAGAGAGGAGGATTTTTTCTGGCCAAAGTAAACAACTGCATCAGTAGCTAGGAGTAAGTAATCCTATGTCAATTAAGGGAGCATCACCAACCTGTAGGAATGTTTGTCATCCTGAGGATTACCAAAGTATTCATTTTTTATTGAGGGGAATTTTAAAGATGCAGCTCTCTCTCCCAGCCCCAAGTCCTTATTTCCAGACATTTCATGGCTCCATAGAATTGAAAATAATCAAGAGTGAAGTTATGGTATGTTACTTTATGGCATGTTACATCATAATATGTCATGTTACATCACATTATGCTACGCTATATTAAACGTTACAGTACTTTACTTTGTGTACATTTTCTCCCTAAATCACCAATTGATGTTGGTAGGAGTCTTGAAGGGTGCGAGTTAAGTTATACACGAGGAAGGACTTCTGAAAGTGACTGAGTCTAACCTCCAAACCTAACCAAGTTGAGTATGGAGTGTGTAGTGGGTTGCCCCTGCATGATGGTTGAGAGTGGGAGTTCAGGTTTCGCTGTCTTCCACCTAACTCACGTCAGTTGTGATTTGCCATACCCAAGATAGGTTTTGATAGACCTCTTGAAAGTGGTGTTTGTTGTATTCTAATGTCTGTCTATCTAGAGCAAGTGTCTATCATGTGGTTCTTCTGCAAACCTTTTTAACCTGGGGGTAAAAATCCTGGTCATTGGTTGTAAGATTGTGTTAACAATGTGTAATGTGTAATGTGTGAATGATGGCTATTTCAATTATTATTTGAGGTTATGAATTCCTGTTGGTATCCTTGAGGTATCCAGTTGGTTTGCTTTTCTCCATCTATTTTTTTCCCATGACATTGGGTAGCTAGAAACTTTAGTTGACCCTGACTATAGGTGTTTTATTATTTGATATCCTGTGGTTGTTCTAACTTTAAAGATCAGATACACAAGAGGTTGGACAAAGTAGGGCATTTTATTAATAGTTTTCTAGTGCTACAAAGGTATGACCCAGCAAGGCATATCATGTTTTACATGTCAATTAACTTAATGACAGAATAGAGAATCTGAGTCTGAGGCAAGAAGGGGAGTAATTTAGCTGTAGATTATAGCAGATAACTAGTGGGCACATGTTGTGTGTGTTTGTATGTATATAGATGTCTGTGTGTGTGTGCAAGTGTGTGGGTGTGCTTGCGTCTTGTTCACTAAGTTGGTAGGTCTGATTAAATGCTTTGGAGAGGTATTTAGCTGTGGTGATGTTTATTGACTTAGTAGTAAGTTAATTGTGGGGAGGGACAGGAGTGCTGTTGAAAGGAAGTCATATGCATAGGAGCATATTGTGTCTCACTGCTACGTGAAGAGAACTGCTGGTGTGTGTTTGATAGGAGTGACTGAATGATCAATGTGCTTGTAGAGGTTGAAGCATTATTGATTTACAGTCTATATTAGAAATTTTAGTGACACCTCTGGATTTAGGTTCCAGCTGTAATGTTCTTTTGGTATGAGAGTTGCAAGTGTCCTGGGAGATTTAGAATGCATGTTGTGACAGTGATAATTTGGGTGTCTGGTAATGACTTTCTGATGTCATACTGTGTGTGTGTGGTTGTGTAAGGGGGTGTGTGCGTTTGTGTGTGTGTGTGTGTGTGTAGGAGAATTGCAAGGTGCGCGTGTATGTTATGTTAGAAAAATTTCTAGCATGCACGAATACCTGGGGGTGACAGAGCTAGCTCGCCCACACAGAATGAGAGGAAGTTCATTTATTGTCAAACATCCATGTATTTAAGGCTTTTCTGAAGGATAGCAAGTTGGACATGGCTTTAACGTGGATTAGTAAAGCATTCCATGCTTTAGCTATACAGACCACAAAACTTCTTCCACCCCATGAAGATTGTTTGAACCTGTGAACTATGGTATTTTTGGCCACCGAGGAACACAATGTCCTGACTGGTGTGTACCATTTAAAGCTATTTTTCAAATAGTCCAGGTCCATGTCGGACAAGGATTTATAAGTGATGCCGAGGGTCTTGAAAGTGATTCTTTGCCTAATTGGTAGCCAGTGAAGATTCCTAATGGCCTATGATGCAGATTTAAATTTTGGAGTCCTCAGCAGCAAGTGCGCAGCTGCGTTTTGTAGGGTTTGTAATTTGTTCATTAAATGCTGCTGCATATTTAGGTCCAGTCCATTGCAGCAGTATGTTTTTGAAAGCACAAGAAAAGTGACTACCGTTTTCTGTAAATCTGGTGGGATGAAAGGAAGGATTTTTTTATAATCCATAAAGTAGAGAAGACAGAGGAAATTATAGAATTTTTCTGCTCAGCATATGTCAATTTATTGTCAACTAGTACTCCAAGATTATGGGCTTTCGTGACCGGGGTTGGAATTGAACCCAATTCTTGAGGCCACCGGAACGGGGCCCAGAATGAAACCTGATTGCCAAATAACAGTACCTCTGTCCTCCCAGAGTTCAATTTCAGGCTGTTTATGGTCATCCCTCCACTTACTGCCCGCTGAAGCCATGAAATCTAGTTCCTGTGCCATTGTCACTACTGAAAAGGAAGACGACAATCTGCCTGTTGTCTACATATGACATGAGTGATTTTATTAAATGCACTAAAGTAGTGACCTAGACATTGAACAAGTTTGGAGTAAGCGAGAACCCCTGGAGAGTCCCGCAGGGTAGGGAGACAGGTTCAGAAACAAACTCACTAAGTGACACTGACTGTTCTCAACCAAGAAGAATGAGCTTAACAGGCCCAGCACGGTTCATCTAATTCCAATATTATAAAGACGATCTATCATCAGCCCGTAGTTGACAGTATCGAACAAAGGTGATAATTTGAGTAAAAGTAGGGCAACTATTCCCCCCTGGTTGAGTGACAATCTTATCCCCTCTGTAGCCTTGATTAAAGCTTTCTCAGTACTGTGGCCACTGCTAAATCCAAACTGAGTTGGATCCAGGAGATGATTATTTTGAATATAGTTATCTAATTGTTTATTATCATTTCTACTATATTGGCCTACATTGAAATTCGAGAAATAGGACGATAGCAATTGAGGTCCATAAGAATGAAGCTGGGTCTTTTATCAGAGGAAGCACTGATGCTCGCTTCCACTGAGTGGGAAAATAACCTGCCGTAAACATATGTAGAAAAATATCTGTGAGCTTGGAAGCAATCATTTCTGGTGTAATTTAGCCACTGATGGGGGAACAAGGAATGTGTGGTGACCCTGGATTTAGTGGATTTGATATATGAAACTACTTCCTCCTCCAAGTAGAATGGGAAGCCATTCCCTTTGAGAAGAAAATGTTGCTGATGGAGAACCTATTGTACACCTCTTCCACTTTGTGTTGGAATAAATCTGCCAACGTGTTACAGAACAGCTGGCTACTACCTACCACTTTATTGGTTGCAACAGCAGTCAGTTTGATTACTGTCTGAAGCCATTTTTTTGTAGAATTGTTTGCAGATTCAATTTTCTGTGTATAATGGCTTTATACTCCGCCAAACATTGCCTCTATTTTATTTTCTCTGAATCGTTGTAATCTTTTCTCCATTTTTGTTCTTGCCTTCTTCAGCTTTGTTTTTGACTCCTGAGTTTCTCCGAAAACCAAAGGGCTGAAGGTTTGCTTCTGTGGGGCTTGGATACCTTGGCAGGCGCCAGCATGCTTAATGGCAAGTCCATCCAGTGAGAGTAATTTAAAATGGAGGTATCAAGGTTCTCTGACCACTTTGGCAAGTTGATTGAATTGGTCCGGTTGGAATTTGTGCCAGGCACGTGAGGTTAACTTAGAAAGGGGGGCTTTTACTGAGTGCTCTGATTGTACGCATTTAGCATCAAATAATACTGTATTGAGGTTTCACAATGTTAGAGGAAGAATCATGTCTGTTAAAGAGGAGTTATTAGTGAAATTCGCATTCAGGGTATGCCCTGCGTGATGGGTGACATCTCTAACCACTTGTGTAATGTCTAGGCTGGACATTGTTTGTGATAAGGCATTAGTGTTTTTGTCCATCTGTGACTTTAAATAAAAGTTACAGGCCTTCATTACAACATTGGCGGTAAATGTCGCTTACCGCCATGCAGAAGACCGCCAACACACTGCCACGGCCGTGGAATTCCACCACAGCTATTATGACCCACAGCTCAGAAACTGCCAAAATCTAGACACCCACACAATCCGCCACACCAAAGGTCAGTGATAAACTGGTGATAACAAAACCTCCACCGTCTCGCCAACAGGAATACTCCCACACTATAATGACCCATGAATCCACGCAGCGGTCTTTCAACTGCGGTATTCCATTGGCGGTGCACACCGCCACGCTCAAAATACACACACATTTACAAAACACTACCACATTGGACAAATCGAAATACACACACCTGATACACATACACACACCACTCCCACACACCCAATACAACATAAAACACACACCCACATTACCCACAAACCCTTTCTACCCAAAAATTTGAAGAAGGCCAGAGAGACAGCAAAGCAAAGACAACACCAACATACAGAGGCACACAACACCATCACACATACACATCCACACACAAAACACCACACCCCCCTAAACATCACCCCACACATCACAACACACACCACCTCACACATCACCCACACCACCCCATGGCACCGTAAAGACACCCCAGGTTTTCTGAGGAGGAGCTCAGGGTCATGGTGGAGGAAATCATCTGGGTAGAGCCACAGCTATTCGGATCACAGCTGCAGCACACCACCATAGCTAGGAAGATGGAGCTATGGCACAGAATCGTGGACAGGGTCAACGCAGTGGGACAGCACCCAAGAACACAGGATGACATCAGGAAGAGGTGGAACGACCTACGGGGAAAGGTGCGTTCCGTGGTCCCCAGACACCACATTGCAGTTCAGAGGACTGGCGGTGGACCCCCACCTCCTCCCCCACAACTAACAACATGGGAGGAGCAGGTCTTGGCTATACTGCATCCTGAGGGCCTCGCAGGAGTAGCTGGAGGAATGGACTCTGGTAAGTTAAATCTTTAACTACTTCATCCCCCACCCTACCTGCATGCTATCACATACCCCCACCCTCGCCCTCACCCCCATCACTCCAACTCCTCACATATGTCCCACTATCACAAACCACACATCCCAACACCAAGCCCTGCATGCAACAACAAAGCATGGACACCCATCACCAATGCATGTCCACTACACATACCCACACAGACCCCTAAACAATTATCACACAAGGTCCTACACAGGAATGGAAGCACTGGGGTACAGGGTCACCCACCCATTGCACACCATGGCACACATAGATGCAATAATCATGCATTTACACCCCTGCAGGACCCCTACCCAACGTCACCGGACAGGAGGTTCCAGACATGTCCACTCCCCCCACAGAAGAGGCCCACAGTGATGACAGCAGCTCTGTCCAACTGGATCGAGATGACCAGCCTGGCCCATCTGGGACCTCGGGACAGTTTGTTCCCCTCACACAGTCACAGGCCACCACAGAGCCTCCCCCCGCAGGAAACACCAGCACAGCACCCACCCAGCGGGCCCATACCTCTATCCCCAGGACACGTCAAGCAGCAGTGTGTCCACCACTACAGGGAACCCAGGCTAACCCACCACCCCAAGAACAGCAGGGACCTGGGGGCAGTGGTAGTGGGCACATCGTTCAGGGGACAGAGGCCCAGGAAAACCGGAGAACTGGGAGGGCTGCTGTGCAACAGGGGGAGGATAGGCCCAGGGAACCCACTCTCCACAAGGCCCTCTCCAACATCATGGGAGCCTACCATCACTCCCAGGAGACGATGGCAACGGTACTGGGCAATTTTCAGGAGACCCAGCGGCTGCAGGAGGAGCAGTATTTGGGGTTCAGGGAGGAACTCAAATCCATCAATTCCACCCTGGGCACCATTGTAGGGGTACAGAAGGACCTCGTGAACATCAGGAGGGACACTGTGGCACAACAAGGTGCCCCTGACACTAGCCTGGATGATGAACTGCCCACCACCTCCGCCGGCGCTAGTGGACAGGAGGCACCGCCACAGGACCACCACATCAGCACCCCACCCCCCGCAGACGGAGAACCACCTCGCAAGCGGTCCCTGAGATCCAGGACAAAGACAGAGAACAATGCCAAGACCCCCGCCAAGAAATGAGACCACCCTGATTGTCATCCTTCTGTCCCACTTTGTCACCCTGTCCATCCTTAAACTGCCCTAGCTCCACTTCCTATGCCCCTTTGGACAATGCACCTGTGAGGCAAATAGACTGGGCTCTGCCATGGACATTCCTCCACCATCACCCCTGACCATTTTACAACCCCTTCCACTAATTTGCACTTAAATAAACACCCTTGAATCACAAAACAATCTGAAGTCAGTTTGTGCTTTCACAAATGTGTATTTGCTATAACTAAGGAAAATACCAATGTCCATTGTATTGTCAACATACCTATGTCACACAGCTCTAGTCCATGAAGTAACATAGCAGAGGTCACACAGTGGGACCCACATCTGTGAAATCGAAAGGGAAAGTGACAAATCAGGGTCCATACACTGGGTGAAAGTGACAGACAGATGAGAGGTCGAACAATTTTATCAGATGTAGGAGGCAGTGAGGTCTTCTTACCTGTGTCTCACTGGAAGTATTGATGGATCACGGTGTTTCTGTTGTCTATGTCCTCTTCTTCTGCCTCCTCTTCTTCACTGTCCACAGGCTCCACAGCTGCCACAACACCTCCTTCAGGACCATCCTCCTGCAGAAAAGGCACCTGTTGTCGCGAAGCCAAGTTGTGCAGCACACAGCAGGCCACGATGATCTGGCACACCTTCTTTGGTGAGTAGTATAGGGAACCACCAGTCAGATGGAGGCACCTGAACATGGCCTTCAGGAGGCTGAAGATCCTCTCTATAACTCCCTAGTTCGCCCATGTGCCTCATTGTAGCGTTCCCCTGCCCTTGGCCTGGGATTCCTCACTGGGGCCAATAGCCATGACAGGCTGGGGTAGCCAGAGTCACTTGCAAATGTCGAGGGACAACTGTTAGACACACACTAACCCTTAGGGACAACCCCAGACCAAGACAACTATTCACACGGTATAGGGTCCATGTCCTCACTTAATAGCCACACACGGTGCCTCTGGAGTTGCCCCATCACATAAGGAATGCTGCTATTCCTTAGAATGTAAGCGTCATGGACTGAGCCAGGAAACTTGGCGTTCAAATGGGAGTTGTACTGGTCGGCCAAACACACCATCTGTACATTCATTGAATGGTAACTCTTCCGGTTTCTGTACACCTGTTCACTCCTGCAGGGGGTACCAATGTTGAAGTAAGCCTCAGCAAGGCCTACTAGTGCAAGGGGTTCGCCCTTCTCTGCACAAAGTCCTCAGACCATATAGGAAGAAGTTGGCACAGAAACTGAAATAAAAGACGAAGTTCATTAAACCTCATGAGGTGGTACTACAGTTCAAACAGCACCCTTCGGTAATGTTTGAACTAGCACACCTGAACTAAGAGAGCATGGTCCTTTTATACCCACGCAGGGGCTAAAAGAAGGTGGTACAATTATAGAAGCAAGACTTACATACATGTAAGGTCATATGGAAATGCACAGTTGACAGGTAGAAGGGGCTAACAGTTTCAAGGACTAGTTGACACATTACTGTCTGTTACTGATTACTAACAGCTGCAGATCTTACTGGGCATGTGCGAAAGTGGGAGATGCTAAATATAACTTGTCACTAGACAGATTTCCAAAGAGTAGTTAACAGAAAGGTAGGACAGAGCACATGGCAGAGAAAATGGCTGCCATGAATACAAAATGGATTCCGCCAAATGTTCACAATAGTTGCTAAATACAAGATGTCTTCTGCTAATGCTTAATATAATCGCTATTAAATTACAACAGACAACCCTTTCAGCATTTGCTGAAGACATTCGTCTTTCTGGGATAATCTAAATATTCATCTTGTATATTTATGCTCATCATTTCAGCTATTTCCTTATCTAACATGTGTTGTGCTTTCATTTCTGTAATATTTCTTTTGGTAGGCATACAAGCAGTAAAAGACATGGAGCATGTGAAAAATATTGCAATCATTACACACAGGATAGTCAGTAGTTTCCAGCCCAAAGCGGAAACAAGAGCCCAAAACCATCCAGAAAAAGTCCAAGTACCAGTCTCTGTGTGGATTTCTGCAGCAATTTTATGCAATTTAGATATTGCATCATATACTGAAGGTGAGTGATCGGGAACAAAAACACAGCAACTACTACCGATGATGCGACATGCACCACCTCGATCAGCTAATATCACATCAAGGGCCAGATGTATCAAACCGTTTTACCCATTCTGTGTCTATGGGTAAATGTGTTCCTACATATGGCCCCTAGTACCATACGATTTTGGAGCGCTACAATCCTCGCAATTTGGAGCTCCTCGGTAATATTCCCAAGTGCCAGAGCTGCCTGACTGGTAACAGCTTCCACAACCCTAGTCAATCATCTCACTTTCCTACTGTTTAAAGCAGCACCCACAAAGGAGAACAACCCTAATTTACAATCAACATATTGTTGCAGGCTAGTGTCTGTTTGGTATACCTCATTTGTACTTATTGTCCTTTTATATCTATTTTTAATGATGTAATTGAACAGTTTAAAATCTCGGTGATATGATGCAGGGGCCAAAAACACAGGGACTAATAGAAAAGATACATAACACACACCTGACCACCCAACAGTGGCAGTATCCATAGTTACCACAAACAAAAGATGTATTATATGAAGCTGTAAAACTACTATTATTTACACCCTCAATAGTTAAAATCAAGGTACAATCGCTTATCCCTACTGGAATTCGCCCAATGCTACGTATACATAAATCTGCTTTAGTTTTTGTAACAGAAATCACAAATTGTTCTTTCTTGTCAGAGTCTCTTATATTTGTGAAGACATATAGGGGGTCATTACAACCCTGGCGGTCGGTGTTAAAGCTGCAGTAATACCGCAAACAGGCCGGCGGACAAAAAAAAGGGAATTATGACTGTGGCGGAAACCGCCAACATAGACAGCCACTTTAACACTCCGACCGCCACGGCGGTACAGACAAGCAGCGCGGCGGTCACCGCCAACAGACAGGCGGAAGACAAAGTACTGCCCACAGTATTACAACAGGCCAATCCGCCACCTTTTCCGGGGTGGATTCACCGTGGATAAAAACACGGCGGAAACAACTTTTGCAATGGGAAAACGCTCGCCTGAACAAACTCCACGAGGAAGGAGGGCATCATGGAGCCGGAATTACAAATCCTACCTGCCCTTGTCTTCCTGCTCATTTACGAACACCAGCAACGGCGGCGGCGACGACAACGGTGAGTACTGCACCTACGACATGGGGGGGGGAGACAAAAGTCTGGGACACACACACGCAACACCCCCACCCCCACCCTCGCACACTACAACACACACCAATGCATGTCAAAACATCACAGTAACAACCCACAACCCCCCCGGAAGAATGCAAAGACCAAAGGAAATCAGTTCCAAAATTGCAATGTATCAAAATACAGGTACCAAATATATACAGATATATATACACATTCAAAAGTATATACATTACGAGAAGCAGTGCAGGTATGCACATTTCAATGTCCGTGCACCACTGGTCCAAAAATGCATGGGCGAGGCCCAAAATAGATACCTGTCCACAAACGGAGAGAACACTGCTGGGGCATCAGATCGAAATACAACAGGCACCTCAGGGGGAAGGGAAGGGGGGGCACCTCAGCCGGATTACAGCACCACGCCAGAATCACGACGGGGCTCCATGCCCATTGATGTATCCTGGGAGTGCAAAGCCACAGTCTCTCAAGTCTTTACAGTGGGTGGTTTGCCCACTGTTCAATCCTGGGGAGTGCAAAGCCACAGTCTCTCAAGTCTCTACAGTGGGTGGTTTGCCCACTGTTCAATCCTGGGGAGTGCAAAGCCACAGTCTCTCAAGTCTCTACAGTGGGTGGGTTGCCCACTGGACCATCCTGGGGAGTGCAAAGCCACAGTCTCTCAAGTCTCTACAGTGGGTGGTTTGCCCACTGTTAAATCCTGGGGAGTGCAAAGCCACAGTCTCTCAAGTCTCTACAGTGGGTGGTTTGCCCACTGTTCCATCCTGGGGAGTGCAAAGAAACAGTCTCTCAAGTCTCTACAGTGGGTGGTTTGCCCACTGTTCAATCCTGGGGAGTGCAAAGCCACAGTCTCTCAAGTCTCTACAGTGGGTGGTTTGCCCACTGTTCAATCCTGGGGAGTGCAAAGCCACAGTCTCTCAAGTCTCTACAGTGGGTGGGTTGCCCACTGGACCATCCTGGGGAGTGCAAAGCCACAGTCTCTCAAGTCTCTACAGTGGGTGGTTTGCCCACTGTTAAATCCTGGGGAGTGCAAAGCCACAGTCTCTCAAGTCTCTACAGTGGGTGGTTTGCCCACTGTTCCATCCTGGGGAGTGCAAAGAAACAGTCTCTCAAGTCTCTACAGTGGGTGGTTTGCCCACTGTTCAATCCTGGGGAGTGCAAAGCCACAGTCTCTCAAGTCTCTACAGTGGGTGGTTTGCCCACTGTTCAATCCTGGGGAGTGCAAAGCCACAGTCTCTCAAGTGGATAACAGTCTCCACTTCTTCTGGAGGGGGAATGGTGCCCACACTGCATTAGGCTCCCCGTGACGGTTCCTGTTCCGTTACAGTTCCAGCTGTACATATGATAACGATGATTGATGTGGCGGTGTTCCGTTGTTTAGCGGTGCTTTGCCATGCCGGTCTCTGATCTGTTCAGCGGTTCTCTGCCCTGTGCAGCGGTGCTTTGCCCTGTTCAGTGGTCTTCACCATGGCGGTGATTCCCTGGTTCAGCAGTGCTTTGCCATGCCGGTCTCTGATCTGTTCAGCGGTTCTCTGCCCTGTGCAGCGGTGCTTTGCCCTGTTCAGCGGTCTTCACCATGGCGGTGATTCCCTGGTTCAGCGGTGCTTTGCCATGCCGGTCTCTGACCTGTGCATTGGTGTGTGGCATGACGGTCCTTCATTGCCCAGCGGGGCTGTGGCAGCCGGGGCCCTCCTGGGCACTGACTCCGGCAGTGGTCTCCTGACCAGTGACGATACTCCTGCCCTCCTGGGCACTGACTCCGGCGGTGGTCTCCTGACCAGTGACGATACTCCTGCCCTCCTGGGCAATGACTCCGGCGGTGGTCTCCTGACCAGTGACGATACTCCTGCCCTCCTGGGCAATGACTCCGGCGGTGGTCTCCTGACCAGTGACGACGGTGCTGGCGGTGGCCTCCCAGCCACTGGGGAGGATGGCGCCCTTCTCCGCCGTGCTGCTCTCACCAGAATGTGCAGACTTCTTCTGGCCCTTCACCATCTTTGGAGGAGTCACAGCTGACTCTGCAATCCCCCTGGGACCCTTGTGAGCAGTTTTGCCGCCAGGAGTCTTCACCCTGTCCCGTCGGACAATTTCCAACTTGAGATGCTTTACAGGGGGTGGACTGGCAGTGCTTTGGCTCTGTGTCACACTGCCTGCCCTGGTGGCCGGTGCACTCCACACACCTTGAACACGCACCACTGGTATTGGAGTCTTTTTGGCTGAGGCGCTACTACGGGACTTATGAATTGGAGGGGTGGGGATGGGGGCAAAGAGGTCAACGTTGCTGAGGGAGAGTTTCTGACGAACACTGGGATAGGTAGCTGGAGGGGGTCTGGGAGTGGAGGAAGAGGAGGTGATTGAAGGAGGTGTCACTTTTTGTGTTTTGGGTACAGGTGCAGGTACTGGAGGCTGTTGTGAGGTGGATGGATGTTGGGTGTGTGGGTGCCCGCTTTTATGTACTTTGGGAGGGTGCGTCACAGACACACTGGGAGAGGACACAGGGGACGTGTAAATGGGAGTGGGGGTGGTGAGTGCAGGTGAGCGGGGTGTGGTGCTGGGTGTTCTGGTGCGAGTCCTAGTGCCTGTAGATGTACTGCATGCAGGTGAGAGTGTAGACAACACTGGGAGGGAGGAGGGAGACGATGAGGAGGGGGATGCAGTGGACGTTGCTGGTTCTGTATGTGGGTGATGCTTGCGTGTGTGCCTGTGGATTGTGTGGTGCTTATTTTTGCCTGGGCTACTTTTGTGTGTTGGGGAGTGTGCATGCTTGTCTGATGGTGTGCTTGGATGGGCTGGGGTACTGGTGAGTGGGTCTAGGTGGAGGAAGTTGGAGGGGGTAGGCTAGATACAGGGACAATGGCTGCCATCAGTGCTGAGGCCAGAGATTGCAGGGTTCGATGAAGGGCAGCCTGACCAGAATGAATGCCCTCCAGGAATGCATTACCGTGTTGCAACTCCCTTTCTATACCCTGGATGGCATTCACAATGGTAGACTGCCCAACAGTGAGTGACCTGAGGAGGTCAATGGCCTCCTCACTGAGGGCAGCAGGGGTGACAGGGGCAGGGCCTGAGGTGCCTGGGGCGAAGGTGATGCCCACCCTCCTGGGTGAGCGGGCACGGGGCAAAGGCTGAGGGGCTGCTGGGAGGGCGGTGCTGGTAAGGGAGCTCCCATCGGTGGACGAGTCCGTGTCGCTGGTTGGTGATCCGCTGACCGACGTGAAGCTCCCCTCACCCTCCGTCCCACTGGTGCATTCTGAGTCCGTGGTGTGGCCCTCAATGGCCATGTGGGATGCAGCTCCCTCGTGCTCCGGTGCCACTGTACCTCCGCCTGATGATGCTGATGCACAAAAGAACAGGGAGAGCAGAGAAAGGGGGGGGGGGGAACGACAGAAGAAAGACAGGTTTAGTGTATGGCTTACCGCTACCGTTGGCAGACAATACAGACACAGCAGCCCCCTGCACTACGCCGTGCTCCTGGCCTCTACAAATGCAATTCCTGGGATATAGCCTACATGGCTATGGTGGACATCTGCACACATGGATGCCACAGGGGCATGTATACCTGTACTTGTCACTCTACTGTGGTGGGGTGGAGTGCCACATGGCCTGCATTATGGAGGGGCCTAGCCTATGGAAGTCGCCCTGGCCTAGGGAAACCCACAGTCCTCCTCCCACACCCAGACCCCTCAACTGCACGCAAAGTCCCCAGAATGAGGGTGTACTCACCCCCTTGTGTCTGCTGTGATGCCCTCAAGCGCCCATCCAACTCAGGGTAGGCCACCGCCAGGATCCGGAACATCAGGGGGGTCATGGGGCAACGGGCACCCCTCCCACGTTGGTAGGCCATCCCCAGCTGAGCCTCTGCCGTCTTCTTGCTCCAGTGGCGAATGTCCTCCCATCTTTTCCGGCAGTGGGTGCCCCGTCTCTGGTGGACCCCCAGGGTCCGGACGTCCTTGGCGATGGCACGCCAAATGTCCTTCTTCTGGTGGGCACTGACCTACATGACATGCACAGGGGAAGAAGAGAAGTCATTAGCAAGAGCACCGTCGAAGTGAGTTGCCCACATCCCTGCCCTTGCCATGTGGCACATGCATTCACAGTCCTTCATGTTCACTGCACTCTGCCCCCTTCCCTCTTACAACCAGCACTCTCCACCCAGGCATAGCCCATACAACGTGCTCCCTGTGTACTTACCTGTTGGTCTGGAGGACCGTAGAGTAGCGTGTACTGGGGGAGGACCCCGTCCACGAGCTTCTCCAACTCCTGAGCAGTGAAGGCAGGGGCCCTTTCCCCAGACGCAGCAGCCATTGTCTCTTCCAGACCGAGGTCACAGCAGCACTTGCAGTGTAGGTCCTCTCCTGTCGAAGATCAGGTATCGAGTGATTGAACTGCTAGAAAATGGTGGTCACGTCCGCAGCGGTGACGTCCTTCGGCGGTGCGTATAATCACCGCCGGCGCACTTCGCCATTTGGCTCCTGGGACCCATAGGGTCCAATGTTAACCAATGCAGCATTGCGACGCGGTCTTTGACCGCCTACCGCGACGGTGTACAACGCCAGCGCAGTTACCTCACATCCCATTGTCCCACATTACAGGTCAGGCAGCCGCCATTACAGGGGCCCACATGGCTTCATTTGCAACTGCGTCACACATACCTAGACCTACACTCGACACACATACAGGAAGATTATTGTCTTTGCTGTCGTGTTCTGTGTATCTGTGGGTACATACCTGGGATATTGTTGACTCTGTGGTCGTTGTTGTCCTTCCTAGGCACTGTCAGCTTGGACATTTGAGAAGATGGCGGAATCCTCCGGTGTACCGACCGCTGGTGGACCTGTTGAAAATGGAGGAGTGACATTTAATCATCACCTAGAGGTTTGACCGTGCCACTATCCAGGAACTTTGTACCCAGTTGGAGCCAGACCTGATGTCACCAATCCGCCATCCCACAGGAATCCCCCCTCAAGTGCAGGTGCTGTCAGTGCTCCATTTCCTTGCAAGTGGATTGTTTCAGACAACAGTGGCCATGCCATCAGGGATATCCCAGCCTATGTTTTCCAACGTGTTGTCCAGAGTGTTGTCTGCCCTGCTGAAACACGTAAGGAGCTACATCGTTTTCCCTCAGGTGGAGGTTTTGCCTACAGTTAAAGGTGACTTCTATGCCCTTGGACATATCCCCAACATCATAGGTGCTATTGATGGCACCCATGTAGCTCTGATCCCCCACCACAGGAGTGAACAGGTGTACAGGAACCGGAAGAGTTATCATTTGATGAATGTACAGATGGTATGTTTGGCAGACCAGTACATCTCGCAGGTAAATGCTATGTTCCCTGGCTCTGTGCATGACGCCTACATCCTGCGCAATAGCAGCATCCCTTATATGATGGGTCAACTCCAGAGGCACCGGGTGTGGCTATTGGGGGACTCTGGTTACCCCAACCTGTCCTGGCTATTGACCCCAGTGAGGAATCCCAGGACCAGGGCAGAGGAACGCTACAATGAGGCCCACGGGCGGACTAGGAGGGTGATCGAACGCACCTTCGGCCTCCTGAAGGCCAGGTTCAGGTGTCTGCATATGACAGGTGGTTCCCTATTCTACTCACCGAAGAAGGTGTGCCAGGTCATCATCGCCTGCTCGATGCTTCAGAATCTTGCTTTGCGAGGTGCCTTTTCTGCAGGAGGATGGTCCAGATGGCGGTGTTGTGGCAGCTGTGGAGCCTGTGGAGCCTGTGGACAGTGATGAGGATGACGCTGAGGAAGAAGACATAGACAACAGGGAGTCAGTCATACAGCAATATTTCCTGTGACACACAGGTGAGAACAGTTTTATTTTTACCATGACATTCACTTTCACACTTCTACCTCTATCCTGTCTGTCAATTCATAGCCTTATTTGGTCACTGAGTTGTACCTGTCCATTACGGTTTCACAGGTGTGGTTAGCAACGTGTGTCATCTGCTTGCATCCTTCAAGGACTTGTGATGTGTGACATAGGTATGTTGGCTTTACAATTGGAAACGCATGTTGACACTGTCATTGATTATACATATGTACCAAATCACAGACTGACTCAAGATTGTTTTATGGTTCAAGGGTGTTTATTTCAAGGCTCAAAAATGGAGGGGGGTAGTAATATGGTGATGGGGGACGGTGGAGGAATGTCCATGGCAGAGTACAGTCCATCAGTCACACAGGTGCACTGCCCATATGGGCATAGGAAGTGGAGCTGGGGCAGTTAAAGTAAGGACAGGGTAACAAAGTGGGACAGTGGGAGGACAATCATGGTGGTCTCATTTCCTGGCGGGGTCTTGACATCATGCTCTGTACTATTCCTGGATCTCAGGGACCGCTTGCGGGGTGGTTGTCCGTCTGCAGGGGGTGGGGTGCTGGTGCGGTGGTCCTGTGGCGGGGCGTCCTGTCCACTAGCGCCGGCGGAGCTGGTGGGAAGTTCATCGTCCATGCTAGTGTCAGGGGCCCCTTGGAGTGCCACGGTGTCCCTCATGGTTTTTTGTATGTCCTTCAGCACCCCTACGATGGTGCCCAGGGCGGAGCTGATGGTTCTGAGCTCCTCCCTGAACCCCAAATACTGTTCGTCCTGCAGGCACTGGGTCTCCTGAAACTTGGCCAGGACCGTCACCATCGTCTCCTGGGAGTGGTGGTAGGCTCCCATGATGGAGGAGAGGGCCTCGTGGAGAGTGGGTTCCCTGGGCCTGTCCGCCCCCTGTCGCACAGCAGCCCTCCCAGTTCCCCTGTGTTCCTGTGCCTCCGTCCCCTGGACTGTGTGCCCACCACCACTGCCCCCAGGTCCCTGTTGTTGTTGGGGTGGTGGGTTATCCTGGGTTCCCTGTAGTGGTGGACACACCGCTGATTGACGCGTCCTGGGTACGGAGGTATGGGCCCGCTGGGTGGGTGCTGTGCTGGTGTTACCAGAGGGTGGAAGGTCAGTGTTGGGCTGTGCCTGTGCAACGGGAACCGACTGTCCCGAGGCCCACGATGGTCCGGGCTGGTGATCAGGATCCAGTAGGGCAGAGCTGCTGTCGTCACTGTGGGCCTCTTCTGTGGATGGAGTGGAGACGTCTGGACCCTCCTGTGTGGTGACGTTCCATAGTGGTCCTGCAGGGGTATAAGGGCATGATTATTGCATGTGTGTGTGTCATGGTGTGCAATGGGTGGGTGAGCGTGTACCCCAGTGCTGGCATTCCTGTGTGGGGGCTTGTGTGATGATGGTTCGGGGGTGTTATGAGTATGTGCAGTGGGCATGCTTTAGTGATGGGTGTCCATGCTTTGTTGTGTCATGCAGGGCTTGGTGTTGGGATGAGTGGTTTGTGTTATTAGTACATTAGTGAGGATTTTGGGTGATAGGGGAGAGGGTGAGGGTGGGTGTGTGTGATAGCATGCAGGTAGGGTGGGGATTTGATAGTTAAGATTTGATTTACCAGTGTCCATTCCTCCACCGACTCCTCCGAGGCCCTCTGGATGCATGATGGTCAAGACTTGCTCCTCCCATGTTGTTAGTTGTGGGGGAGGAGGTGGGGGTACGCCACCAGTCCGCTGTACCGCGATGCTGTGCCTGGAGACCACTGAAGGCACCTTCCCCCGTAGGTCATTCCACCTCTTCCTGATGTCCTCCCGATTTCTTGGATGCTGTCACACAGCGTTGACCCTGTCGACGATTCTTTGCCATAGCTCCATCTTCCTGGCTATGGATGTGTGCTGCACCTGTGAGCCAAATAGCTGTGGCTCTACCTGTAGGATTTCCTCCACCATGACCCTGAGCTCCTCCTCGGAAAACCGGGGGTGTCTTTGGCGTGACATGAGGTGGTGTGGGTGATGTGTGGGGTGGTGTAAGTGTTGATGTGTGGGGTGATGTGTAGTGGTGTGTGGTGTTTTGTGCGTGGAATGTTGTATGGGTGATGGTGTTGTGTGCCTCTGTGTGGTGGGGTTCTCAATTGCTGTGCTCTCTGTCTCTTGGCTCCCTCAAAATTGTTGGTCGTAGGGGTTTGTGGGTGTGTGCTTTATATAGTATTGGGTGTGTGGGAGTGGTGTGTATATGTGTATCAGGTGTGTGTATTTTGAATTGTCCAATGTGGCGGTGTTTTGGAGATGTGTGTGTATTTTGAGCACGGCGGTGTATACCGCCAATGGAATACTGCGGTTGAAAGACCGCCGCGTGGATTCGTGGGTCGTGATAGCATGGGCATGTTTCTGTTGGTGTGGCGGTGGAGGAATTGTTTTCGACAGTTTATCACTGACCTTTGGTGTGGCGGTATTGTGTAGGTGTCTGAATTTCGGCAGATTCAGAAATGGGTGTCATAATAGCTGTGGCGGAATTCCGCGGCCGCAGCAGTGTTTTGGCGGTCTTCTGCACGGCGGTAAGCGCCTTTTACCGCCAATGTTGTAATGAGGGCCATAGTATTGAAACATTGTCCGGTTGATACTCTTCCCATTGTCATTTAGTTCCTTTAGCTTGGGGATACCCATCTTTGTCTTGGTAGCATACTTCATTAAGGCGAAAAAGAAGTCGGCCCTCTGTACGTTTTCCAGATGCAAACAAAAGCGTATACCAAGCGTGACAAGAACCGTTGTGTGAAAAAGGAAAAGGAATGAAAGGTGTTCCTCCTTTCTTTTGATGCGCAGGTATCATTCCACATACCCAACAGTTAGTAGTATTTGTAGCATTATGAGTATGATGCAACATCTGAATGAAAGTATTATTGAAGTACGTTTGATGGTGCCTCAGCTCCTGATAGGGAAGCATAAAGTAATAGTGATCCTTTGGTACTGGAGTAGCGGCAACAAAAAACTCACGAGCAGGAGCCTTCTTTTCAACAAACCAGGTGATTAATGCTATAACCACCAAAACAACAACAAACCCCATAGTACTAATGATCAGTTTGTTATTCATTTTAGCAACAGTGATAATCGAGCCTTTCCGAAATTAATTAAAAACAATTGTTGGAGCTCTTATCCCTGGACAGCCGCTGATTTCTTCACCATGGGCCAAGACGGGTGTCACTACTCTAATGCATGGCTGATCCCCCTCCTTGCCACATTGGCTCTCCGTTTCACTAACCCAGGGCGGTAGCTCAACCAGTTTTCTCCAGCAGTACGGGGTCTTTCCTCGGTCTCAAGTTATATCGCGACACTCCAGAAATCGTATGGTCCGGGAAGAACTCAGCAGATTCGTCAGGTGATATAGCACGGCCTTTCTCCGTAGTCAAAATCTCTTGATGATCGGTCAGCACAGCAGGTTCCACCAAGGTAGGTAGCACTCTCTTGCAGTGAGTACTATGGACCCAATTCTTTCGGTTCGTCACTCGAACTGCTGTCCTTGTTGCAAGGAGCACCTGTACTGGGCCTTGCCACCTTGGTTCCAAGCTGCTTGATCTTTCAAAGGACTTAATCATCACCTGGTCACCATGTCGGAGTTGATAGCCTTCACCTGCAGATCTGTCAGGAAGTGCTTCTCGAACCTGTTGATGAATAGAAACCAAATTGTTGGTTAACTGTGCCAAATAATCATTCATCAGGACACAAGGTACATCATATACAGAATTTGGCTTAGGAACTACCCAAATGTTCATTGGCCTTCCAAACACGATTTCGTAAGGAGTAAGGCTGATTCGAGAATGTGGCACTGACCTAATAGACAATAATGCCAACGGTAATGCATCCGGCCAAGTTAAGGATGTGGAAGCCTGTATCTTTGCTAACTTCAGCTTCAAAGTAGCATTATACCTTTCCACCAACCCTGCTGATTGAGGGTGGAAAACCGCATGGAACTTCTCTTTGATCCCTAATCCTTTCAGGACATACTTAATAACATCCCCAACAAAATGAGGTCCGTTATCATTCCATAAAAGTCTGCAAACACCAAACCTAGGGAAAAATTCTTTCAAAAGCACCTTCGCTGTGGTAATGGCAGTATTATCCTTTGTGGGGTATGCCTCTATCCATTTACTGAAGGCACATACCACCAAAGGCACATACCACCACCAAGACATACTTTAAATTTTTGCAGCGTTCAAGCTGAATATAATCCATTTGCAGAACTTCAAAAGGTACAGTTGGTGTAGCAAACCCTCCCGCAGGAGTACGTGTCCCTTTTCCAGGATTGTATTGTAAACAGATCAAACAAGACTGTACTACTCTCTTAGCTGTACTGGAAATTTCTGTATGCTCCCAAACTTGCGTAAGCAACTTCATTATTGTTGAAGCTCCAACATGTGCCAGCCCATGTGCCATCTGAACCATAGGTTGTACAAAAGCTATAGGCAATTTCCAGTTATCCATCTGCTTATTCCGCCAACAGCCCTCATCATCCAATTCTCCTTCTTCAGACCATTGCTCACGTTCTTTCACAGAAGCAGATTTCTGTATATCTAATACGTCTTGTCTAGCATTATGCCAATGTTGAGCTTGTGACTTCACTACATACATAGAAGTAGTACTTCACTGCATCGCAGTCTCACGTGCTACGCGGTCCGCAAGGGTATTACCTTGCCCTATCCTATCGGTCACTTTCTTGTGTGCACTACATTTCACAATAGCTAGTTTCTTTGGATATGTCAATGCAGTCAAGAGGTTACACACTAATTCTCCGTGCATTATCTGCATCCCGTGGGATGTGAGAAAGCCTGTCTCCTTCCAAAGCAAACCAAAATCATGAGCCACTACAAAAGCATAGCGGCTGTCTGTATAAATGATCACACATAAGTCAGTACTAAGCTCACATGCTTGTGTCAAAGCTATTAGTTCAGCTGCTTGAGCTGACTTCTATGGTATACGAGCTGTCTCCACTACCGTGTGTATTGTGGTGATTGCATATGCAGCTGAGGTCGTACCGTCTGGCAACTTCAAACAAGACCCATCAACCCACAATTCCCCGTCTACATCTGGAAAGGGCGTATCTTGTAAATCAATACGACCCTTTGTCTGTTCTTCGGTAAGGAATATACAATCATGTGTTTCTTGTGACTGAGGCTGAGTCACTGGATATGGCAACAAAGTGGCTGGATTTAGTGTTGCACATCTCTTCAGTGTAATGTGAGGAGCCAGCAATGTCAATTCATATCCTGTCAGGCGAGCGCTAGTTAAATGTTGTGTCTTTGTTTGATTTAAAAGAGCATCAACCGCATGGGGTACTAACACCAACAGCTTATGTGACAAAACTATCCCTTCACTCTGACGTATTGACACAGCTGTTGCGGCAACTGAACGAAAACACCCAAGCAACGCTCGAGCGACAGGATCAAGTACTGCTGAAAAATATGCACAGGGACGCTGCTTATCGCCATGTGTCTGTACTAAAACTGACAATGCACATCCATCTTTCTCATGTACGTAAAGTGCAAAAGGTTTCATGTAATCTGGAGTACCTAACTCTGGTGCTGAACAAAGGGCTTGTCGTAGCTGCCGGAAAGCAGTCTCACATTCATCTGTCCATGGGAGGGGCATTGGAGTATCTTTAGTCAAAAGTGCTAGCAAAGGTTTGACAATGTGTGAAAACCCTAATATCCATTGCCTACAAAAAGAAGTAAGACCAAGGAATGCACGAACATCTTTCTGAGTAGAGGGTACTGGTGTGTCTAAAATTGCTTAAATACAATCTGATGTAAGTGCACGGCCCTCCTTAGACAAAAGGTGACCTAAATAGGTTACATTTGGTCTACAATATTGCAATTTCTTTCGTGACACTTTATGATGGTGTGAAGCAAGAAAAGAAAGTAAGGACAAAGTGCACTTTTCACATTGCTCAGGGGTATCAGCTGCCAACAAAATATCATCGACATATTGTATGAGAGCCACACCTTCAGGCAAAACAAAAGAATCAAGTTGTCGTTTTAACGCTTGACTATAAATACTAGGACTCTCAGTATAGCCTTGAGGAACTCTGCAAAATCTATATGATTGTTTATTCAAAGTAAAACCAAACAAATATCGGCTGTCAGGATGAATAGGGATCGAAAAGAAAGCATTCTTCAAGTCTATCACAGAGAACGTAGTTGTTGTCGGGGGAACTAAAATAAGAAGTGTTGCGATGTCAGATACCACAGGATATTGTGGTATCACAATCTTATTGACTTCTCGTAAATCAATAATGAATCGATAAATCCTAGTATCAGTATCCTTTTTCAGAATAGGAAGAATCGGACTGTTACAAACATTATACGGAACTTCCTCAACAACTCCAACTGCAATAAGATCATGCACAATTCGTGTGAGTGCTTCTTCGCCCTCCTGTGAAATTTTGTATTGAGGAAAACGTGGCAATACAGCTCCCTCCTTGACACTAATATGTACCGGTGGAACAATCATTTGTCCCACCTCAGTATCTAAAGTAGCCCACAAAGTACTGGGGAGGGAAGCTAATGCAATATCCTCTTTAACAAGACAAACTCTTTCCATCACAGGATGATTATCATTTAAAATAACACGCACCCCTTCAGCAGAGCATCGTATTGTAGCCCTGAAATACTTGAGCATATCAAGACCCACAATATTGGCTGGTGTATTTGGAGAAAGCAAAAATGGACATGGAGCAGTAAATTTATCAACATGGAATGCAAGTGGTTGTGACAATGGGCTAGGGGAAGGTGTTCCATCGAAACCTATCGATGTAATGGTTAAGCCAGGCAGGGGAGCCCTTGGAATCAATTGTTTAGACATGGCGCTACGAGCAGCTCCTGTATCAACCAGAAACTGATCAGTAGAACCCAAAACATGTGCTGTAACATAGGGACCCCTCTGATCTACTGGAACTTCAACTGATTTCTTACCCCATCCTATGCAATCCTATGCATGAGCATAATCTTGGAAATCAGGCTGCACATAGTTAGACATCTGGAATTGGTTGCGTCTATCAAAAGTGTTAAACCCATCCTGCCCTTGTACATTAGCATCAACCCTAGCATGATCATTCGTGCTTCTTCTAGGCCCTGAATATCCTGAGCGATTTCTCATTTGTCCCCGACCACGTGAACACTGCTGAGCACGTAGTGCTGGACAATCGGCAGCCCAATGCCCACATTTCTTACAATACGCACACTGATCAACAGACAAATTCAAACGAGTGTAAGAAGAACCATAAGATCCACGTCCACCTCTATCACTACCTCTAAAAGGCGGACCATAAGCTTGAGTCAACATAACCTTCGTCTTTAATTCTTTAATCTTTTTATCCTTGCTACCTTTTGCTTCTAATTCCTGACGTTCATAATACTGAGCCATAGTCAAAAGAGAAACCGGAGTAGAGGTAGTCCATGAACTTTCACTAGCTTTTAGACGACTAGCTATTCCTGGTTAACAGATTTGCGACATATTTATCGACAAACAAATGTCTGCCCGTATCATCTGACAATAACTGGCCGTTAAAATCATGAAATGCTTCTTCAAAGCGTGTAAAGAAATCAGAGACCGATCTATCTTTTTAGGGGGAATAATCGTTTTTAACTTAACTAATATGGCTGCGGGAAGATCTAGAATCAACTGATATGGCTTTTTCGCAGGTTCCCTATCCCGGTCCATCTGTTCTAATTCTTTCCATGACGCCCCACAAACTACACGATCATCAACTTTACGAACAGTTCTCCACATATCTGGCGGTAATATCAATCCGAAAAATAAATCAATGTCAGCCAAAGTCATAGTACAAGAACTAATTGCTCCCTCAACTTCCTCATAAAAGGCGGCTGGATTTTTCTGCGGGTCAGGTAATGCTGATTTAATTGCAATTACATCTGCCCTATTCCAAGGAGTATACACCCAATTATGAATAAAATAACCCTTAGCATCCACAGAAGTTTTATCATCACTTGTACCCAATCCTTTAGGAGGAACATATAAAGGCGTGGCCTCCCGCATTGGTTTCGCGTGAACTATCATAGTCTTATCTGTTCTGAAGATGGAAGCTTGCACCCCGCCGGTCTGAGATGTCCGTGCAACTATGTCCACAGCCCTTTTCTCCTCTTGCAAACGGACTGCCACAACACATAACTTCACCAAATGCCTGATTGCATCATCCACCTGGGAGAAAACAAAAAGACCATCACGCATTTGCTTATGATCAGCTGCTACATCATCGGGCTCTAACTCATCAGAATATTTCTGATATAGTTCAATAACTTCTGTGCCAAATGCGTCAGTAAAATATAGCTGCTCCTTTTCCGTCCAACCATTCATGTTATCTAAAAGTTCAGAAGCAGAGACAACGCTACAAATTGTTTTACGAGCAATAGATCTAAGCTCAGACGCACGGTTAGCAGGCAACATAGAGCGACTGTCTCATATCTTCTCTTGCTCTGAACCGGAGACCTTAGCTAACTCATGAGGGGCAGAAGGAATGAGAGGAACCTCACAATGAGGTGACCATGCTGGATACAAAATGGCTGACATATTGGGGGTCATTCTGACCCTGGTGGTCTTGGACCGCCAGGGTCACGAATGACGGAAGCACCGCCAACAGGCTGGTGGTGCTTCAAATGCCATTATGACCGCGGCGGTAAAGCCGCGGTCGGCCCGCCGGGGCCGGCGGTTTTCTGCCGTTTTTGCCCCGGCTGGGAGAATCCGTCAGGGCAGCGCTGCAAGCAGCGCTGCCCTGGGGATTCTGACCCCCGTACCGCCAGCCTGTTTCTGGCGGTTTTCACCGCCAGGAAGAGGCTGGCGGTAAGGGGTGTCCTGGGGCCCCTGGGGGCCCCTGCACTGCTCATGCCACTGGCATGGGCAGTGCAGGGGCACCCTAACAGGGCTCCGGCCAGCTTTTCACTGTCTGCCTAGCAGACAGTAAAAAGCGCGACGGGTGCAACTACACCCGTCGCACGGCCGCAAAAGCCGGCTCCATGTGTTGCGGTCCTCATTCGCGCGGGGCCGGCGGGCGCTAACTTGGTTAGCGCCCGCCGGCCCAGCGGGAATGTCAGAATGGGGGCTGCGGAATTTTGCCCGCATGGCGGCCAAATGGCGGTTTCCGCCTGGCGGGCGGCGGTAGCCGCCCGCCAAGGTTGGAATGACCCCCATTGTCTCTATAAATTGTAGCTAGTCTGCCTCCATGCTTTTGGGGCAGATCCAGTCTGAAGATGACGTACCCACTCGGGATTGCTGCTGCCATGTCTGGGCCAGACGTAGAGACTGCCCATGCTTCAGTGACAAAGACCATGGCTAATTTACGTGTATCTACAAAGACTGAGGGGCAGATTTAAGAGCACGTGGCGTCTCCTTGTGCCACATTAACGTAATTATTTTTTAAGCTAATGTGGTCCATCAAGGCCGAAATCACGGCACCAAATTTACAAAGTGGCGCAATACATGCATTGCACCACTTTATAACCCTTTGCACTACATTATGCTTGCCAAGGCCATAAGGTCTGCAAAGGGCGCATTCCCCCGTTAGGGGGGGTCTGAAAAAGTGGCGCACAGAAACCTAAGAGCTTTCTTTGCATCATTGTTTCTGGCACTTTTAACGCCTACTCAACAAGCATTAAAAGGAGGTACACCAATGTTTATAATGGGCTTCAATGGGCTTTGCAGGATTATCGTCACTTTTTAATGCTAATTCTGCAAAGCCCTGAACGAGCGTCAAAAATGTTGACTCTGGTTTCCCTAACTACCGTCAAAGTGCGCTGTATCTTAGATAGGGTGAGCACGTGGCGGCGTTAATGGGTCGCTAAGGGGCACAAGAAAAGTGGTGCTACACTGGGTGCATCACTACTTTTCCTAAATCAGGCCCTGAATCACTTAGATGCGTGATGGTAAGGCCTAGGATAATATTGATGTATGCGCTGGTGATGTTTGAAGTATTGCAATTAATCCCTTTTTTTATTATGGATAGTTTTAGTATCTGTCTAATACTAAAACTATAGTGAGTATAGTGATTGTAGAGTTGCATAATTAAAAGGAATTAAGGGACAGATGTATCAACTGTGTCGATTCTTCTCTGGAAGTCGGGCTGTGTCGTTCCGGCTCAGCTGTGCATCGATTCGGTGGGCCGTGCAACTAATTTCCAGTCTTTGCGCTGGCGCTGCGTTGATCTTCTCATTGCGAAGTCTGGCTGCGTCTTTCTGGTTCGGCGTGCAGTGAAATTTTCACCACGGTGCAGGCTGTGCATCGTTTCTGGCAGGCTATTCGTCGAATTTCACCGCACAAGAAGTCCTTCTTGTAGAGATGATGTCTTTTTGGTTCTGAGGCTTCAGAGAACAGGAGGCAAGCTCTATCCAAGCCCTTGGAGAGTGTAGTGAACTCTAGTTCATTTTAATGGGATACCAGGAGTTAGCTTAGCCTCTGGCTTGTAGACTCGTGCCCCCGTCACCTAGTGACTTTTAACCTACTTAGCTTGCTCTGTCTTAGCCCATTTAATTATTTTTTTCTTCTAAGATGGCTGCCTTGTTTATAGTTAGGCCACTTGTTATGGGTAACATTATCAGTGTCACCGCGCCAAGGCGTCAAGATCAAGCACCAAAGACAAACAAACAGTAGGTGTTCACACTAAGAGATTTTCCCTCTCTATACTTTCGAGGGATTGTTGATATTAATTGCCGTCCTAAGCATGTCTGTTATCTATTGTTTAGGAACACACCTACGTCAGGGGACCTTGTAGATCTGTATAAATACATCACACTTTAGACAGATAATCAGAGGGATTCCGACCAGAGGGCATCACCACCATCGCTGATACCGATGCTGCAGTCGTCTTGACGCTGACCCAGTCTCCGTGTCCCTGCAGAGTCTGAGATAGAGACCTCATTCCAAGGTAACGAGGGTTGGGGGCTCCTCTCATGGAGATGGCATTGGCAGATTAGGTTTAACAAACCCAGCTCTCCTTTAGGTAGGAGGTTAGGCCTTTTCACATTAGGGTATTAGGGCATATTACACCTCATATATCTTTTCTATGTATTGTAAGATGGTGGGGGGTCTTTGTACTAATGACTCTCGTCTTCACAATACTGTTTCTTGCTTTATTCATTATCCTAATCATTGCAGCCCATGCAACTTATCGCAAATTGCAGTTATGTTAAATAAAAACGATTGTAAACTTTACTGCATCTGTGTCATTGCATGTGTTTGTATGAGACATAATATATCTGTGAGAAAAGGGTAATCTCCGTTTAACCACAACACTCCCTGAGATATCTTATTTTCGAGTCCATGCGTAAACGGCTGCCATAAATCATCTTTTACTATTATGTTTCTGGTGAGGTGCTGCTAGTGAGCCGGTAAGTTTGGGACAACAGTTGCGACTTGTTGTAGGAAAGACGCAGTCGTCTACAAACAAAAGTACTGTTATCCTTAAACCAGCAGTCTTGCTCAGAGCAAGAGTCCAAACTACGACATGGCTCCACCAACGATGGTATTTAGGCACTCATTTACGGATACCCTGACTATCACTGTCTCACAGACAACAGGTACCCTAAGTACCATTATACGGAGACGTCCGTGGTCTTTGGGAGAATCCTCCTTAGCTGAAAAGGTATCACCTGATTAAGCTGTAGGTTGTTCGAGCTCGAACTAATAAAAGGAAATTACTTTCCCTATCTGGTGTTCCATTTCTGTAAACAAATATGGCTGATGCCATAGACATTCCTGAAAAAGCTTGACATGCACTGACACAACATTTATGAATGCATGGCCTTACAAAGGAGGGCGGGATGTTACTCTGATAATAGAAGCTACTGAAGCATACCAAACAGAAACATTTTACTGTTGGGTCACTTTTCCTGAGGTTAACGAAAGAACGCACACATTTCACACATATGAAGTTGCGAACGTACCTTTACGGTACCAAGCATACCAGTATCACGAAATATCGCTCACATACCAAGAGCATCAGAACTGGTTTGAAGGCGCCCTACCACATGTCCCTTAAGGTTAGGTCCCTTAAGTAATGATGGACCTACGTGGCCTATGTTTGCCACATACACACCTCACCCAGGCTTACAAAATATGCCGATAGCAGATTTACGAGTTTTATATAATGAATTAGTGGCATTGTATAGACGATTAGTACAGTTCGTAATGCGAACATTGAACACAACACCAGCGCGTCCAGCACCACCAGTAGCTGGTAGTTATCAATTGACTACTGGGATTAATCCACAAACAGTGCATACTATTATGGGTAAAGTGCCCACGGAACAGGAAAAAATACCGTTCTGGATTGCCCAGAAAACGAATCAGCTGGAAGCTGTGTTTCCCCATACCGGACCACAGGAAAAACATAGATTGCTCACTATGTGCTTACCATTTGGGATGGTTCCCTCAGTAGATGACTGTGCCACATGGGGTACAGTCTTCGCTGCCATATATACTACCACACATGGTACCCCGACACTTGCCAATTTACCGGAAGTGTTAAAACAAATACAAAATGAGCATGGGGCTGCACCATCCCTGGATTTGGGAATTAAATTAATGCGTAATTTTGACGCTGTATCCTCAATTATACTAAGTAATATTAAACGGGAAGCGGTAGCACTGGCAATTCGCCAGCGTCTCAGGGAAACTCCAAACCAGGAACAAGAGAGACAACTACCGAAAATAATTTCCGATACCTATACTAGTATAGGATGGGATAGTTTGGGAGCCAAACCTAAAAAATTGGAGTTACAAGGTACCGCCCATAAGGAGGGTACGAAGAAGGCACAAGAGGGCTCTAAGAAGTGCTGGGACAAACGAAAAGATTTCAAAGAAAGAAAAAATAAGAGAGCTGATTCTCTACACCCGGAGAACTCCAAAAGGAGATATAGGGGGTCATTCTGACCCTGGAGGTCATGGACCGCCAGGGACAACGACAGCGGGAGCACCGCCAACAGATGGCGGTGCTCCATTGGTCATTCTGACCGCGGCGGTACAGCCGCGGTCAAAAACGGGAAACCGGCGGTGTCCCGCCGGTTTCCCGCTGCCCAAGGGAATCCTCCATCGCGGCGCTGGATTCCGACCCCCTTACCGCCAGCCTGGTTCTGGCGGTTTTGACCGCCAGAACCTGGCTGGCGGTAACGGGTGTCGTGGGCCCCCTAACAGGGCCCCACCAAGATTTTCAGTGTCTGCCAAGCAGACACTGAAAATCGCGACGGGTGCAACTGCACCCGTCGCACCCCTTCCACTCCGCTGGCTCCATTCGGAGCCAGCATCCTCATGGAAGGGGGTTTCCCGCTGGGCTGGCGGGTGGCCTTCTGGCGGTCGCCCGCCAGCCCAGCGGGAAACTCAGAATTACCGCGGCGGTCTTTTGACCGCGCAGCAGTATTCTGCTGGCGGGACTTTGGCGGACGGCCTCCGCCGCCCGTCAAAGTCAGAATGACCCCCATAATCTCAGAAATAGGGAGAACATTAAAACTCCAGACAGATATACTGATTCACGTCCCTCTCGTTCCTTTCAGGACACACCGGATAGACGTAGCGAGAGAGGGGGCCGTCAAGATCGACGTCCGGAATACGTGAAAGAAAAGAAAGACTCACAACAGTCTACCATAAAAAAGAAGAAAAGACTCCTCAACAAAAGCCACAGTTTAAAAAGAAGAAGGTGGCAGCACTGACAGTAAAAAATGCCAGTAATATTGAGAACACTGTTGAGGAACAAGAGGTGGGCAGTTACTCTGTTAGACAGCGCGGCAGAGGTCACGATATGTCGCCAGAGTCTGAAAGATCATCTGGATGCGACAGCAACTAACGATTACATCGCGGTTGAATGAGCGGATGGCCGCGTTCTTCCCCCTGATAGGGTTTATGACTTAAAAAATCAGATAGAGGGAGACGTGGAGCACACTATTACTGTGCTATTTTGGGATGAACTTACTAGTGATATCCTATTGGCCGAAAGAGACTGGCCACCTAAACACGTCCGCAAGCTCCCGCATGGGGAAGATGTCATTTTGCCTTCTTTCTCCGATCTTGTTCTGGAAGCAGCAAAAGGAGCCTATCCTGCTGAATGGGCTTTAGCGCAGGCACCTGCACTATATCGCAATCATGTAGATTGGGACAAGGAGTCTCCTTGTTATATTATTCCCGTTAGGTCTACACCCCAACCGCAGCCACAACACCCTGTTAAACATGAAGTGAAAGCTCCGGCAAAGGAGATCCTATCACAACTTGAGTACCAGGGAGTAATTGAGCCCTGTACATTTGCAATGAATAATCCGTTATTTCCCGTTGCAAAGCCAGAACATTCACATAGAATAGTAGTTGATTATAGACACTTAAATAGTCATACATGCACGAATGCTATACAAAATTCACACAGCACAGCACTGATAAACAATATAGTTTGTAAAAAATATAAAACAACATTTGACATATCTAATGGGTTCTTCTGCCAGAATTTATCTCATGAAAGTCGGGACCTAAGTGCATTTTCATTTGGCTCTCAGAAACGCTTTTGCCGTTTACGTCAAGGCTATAAAAATATCCCAGGCCTGTTTTCAGCCCGTGTAACCTCAATATTACATGATATTGATTCTGAAGCATTGTCCTATGTGGATGACATATATCTCACAGACGACGTCCTCAACATTCATCTTGCAAGGGTCGATCGGATCATTTTGGGATTTGCAGACCTCGGTTACAAATTCAATTTTAAGAAAAGCAAGATACCCTTTCTTAGTGTGTTATTCCTGGGATATGAGCTATCAATTGCAGTCATTACTGGGTTTCTTCAATTTTGGCAGAGAATACATTCCAGATTATGCTGAACGCATCAAGCCACTGTATGACCTAGTTCAGCCCAAATGTTCTAGCAGACACTGGACAATTGAACACACGCACATCCTTAGGTACATGCAACAGGACATGCTAGAAGCTAAACACTTACACACATGTGACAATAAAAAGAACTTGGTCATCAGAATAATTGCTGGTGCCATAGGATTTACTTATGTCACCTTTAATGAGGATGACGCGATACCGATAGCATATAAATCACATTTATATTAAAATTCTGAACAACGTTTTGCACCTACAGAAAAGATTTTGATGGCAGGTCAGATGGCCATCATAAAAGAGAGGCCACTTGCCCAGGGGAAACGTATTATTATTATCTCCCAGGTGCCGGCCTTAGAAGCTGTCACTAAAGCGAGCGTTCCTAACGCTAAGGCATTACATCCACGTTGGATTCAATGGGCAATGTCTCTGACCGCCACTGATGTCGATTATATATTCGATCCAAGACTTCAAACACAAGAATTTCTCCAGTATGAACAAGAGTACCCCACTCCTCTAAATATCTTGCCACTAGACAGCTACCATACTATAATATACACTGACAGTTCAGCACAACCGGCTGTAGGTACTAAACATCAATACTCGGCAGCTTGCGCAGCCGTGAGTAGAGTGATGGAAGATGGAGTTTTCCACCCTCACAATCCCTATACACAGACCTTAGGGGACTGCACTACACAGTTGGCTGAGCTTAGAGCTCTTATTCTAGCGCTCGAACATACTGAGACAGGAAGCCGGACTTGGATAGTCTGTGACTCGTATTACTGCGTCCAGTCATACAATGAATATCTCAATCATTGGAAAATGAATGGGTTTAGAGATTCTAAAGGGAACACCATTAAACAAAAAACAATGTGGGGGAGGGTGGCTGATCTTAAGGATAATCTACCGCGTGTCCATGTAGTCCATACATTAAGACACCAACGTGTAGGAGTACATGTTGCCGGTAACACATTGGCTGATGAAGCGGCCAAAGCATCAGTAGCATTCTGTGGCTGCAGTGACTCGTTCTCGGACAAGATTGGATAATGAAACACTGATTGCCGTTAAAGCTTCGGCTGCAGGCAAGCCCCTTCCGAAAGGATACCCTACAAACTATACTTACCATATCAGTGCTCAGAATGTTGCTCATACAACGATCCTGGGGTTGGAGATCGAGTGATCCCCACTGACGAACAGAGATTAGATCTGATTACAGCAACGCATGAGGGTGTCGCTTCTGCACATGCTGGTATACAGGCCACAATAACAATTCTACAGCAACGCTACTGGTGGCCTGGTCTATACAGACGAACAAAGCAGTATGTCCTTTGCTGTGACATTTGCCAGCAGATTAAGGGCTCTAATATCAAACGCCCACCGTAGACATCCCTCTTAGTGTCCGACAAGCCACTTCAGTGTGTGTACCTAGACCATTGTGGTCCCTTACAGCCTGATGGTGCGTACAAATACATTTTAGTGGCTGTGGATTCCTGTTCTAGATTCCTGTGGGTATGGCCACAGCGGTCGGCTGACGCCCAGACTGTTATAAAAGATTTGCTGAACTTTATCGGTATATATGCGGTTGCAGCATTCCATTCGGACCAGGGCCCTGCATTTGCCTCTAAGGCATTCAGGGACACCATTACTCCTCACCCCACCATCCCGAGGGAAATTCGGTCGTGGAGAGGCGGAATCGTGATTTAAAGCAGTCCTTAACAGCTCGAGTATTAGGTTCAGGCCTCAGTTGGTTACCCCACCTATATGGGGTCCAGAGAGCACTGAATAATCTGCCAAGACGGTCCTTGAGGGTACGTTCTCCATATGAGTTTCTCTTTGGGATACCTATGTATGTCCCAGATCTTGATGCCCCTGGTATGGTGGCAGCAGAAACACCATTTGACATAAAAGAACGTCTCACTGTTTTACAGGATCATCAACAATTTTGTAATGATAAATCATCTGCAAGTGCTGCCACCTTAGGAATAAGGGAATTGGCGAAAACTTCAACTGGCTGGATTCCTAAAGTTGGGGATCTGGTTTGTGAGAAGATCGCTGTGAAGAAGGAGTTCGGTCCATCATACAGAGCACCTGTACCAGTCTTGGGAATACAAGGCACCAGGACTGTCATCTTACCAGCACTGTCTGGTTCTAAGGCGAACAGATTCATCTCTATTGATGACATCAAATTACACCATGTGGCCGATCCTTCACAGTAGACCAGGAGGCCCCTTGGGTGGTTCCCGATCCCCTCTCACTACTCAACAGGACATCCATCTACATAGTAGGATGAACATCACTACTACAGACTATGCAACAATGTCAACTGCTGTTCTGGACACTTCCTCGACCATGGGGAGGGCGGAAAATGAACTCTTGTTGGTTCCAGTCACATCTTCAGTGACCACCCTGGTTCAAGATTTAGCTGTATTTTACACGAACACTTCACCGACGGACGACGTTGTCTACCAAGAGCCTCCACGTGCAGTGGATCAGAATACACCGGCTCCTGTGTTTGCAGAGAGTACATCTGGCTATTTTATTGACATTGATGATTTTTCTTCGGATTCATCCTCTACTGTGATTGAAAATATTTAAAAAAGTAGTAAGCTGTATCAATGGCTTAAAAATAACTATTTGATATATCCTTGGAACTACTTGTGGTTCTGTTTGACATTTATTGCATTATTTTTATGGATTGGTTTTGTGACTGTTTTCTTTTTGCTCATAAATGGTCACTATATTCCTGATCACTCCTCAGTGGAGCCTGGTGATGAAGTTTTAACACCACATCATTCTTCACATAAGGTCCGAAGGGATTTGTCCCCTGTAAATATTACGGCAATACCGATTACTGATGGGATTGTGTGGGACAAAGTTCCATTCGATATATACGGGCCTACAGAAATTATTCAAATACCATACGTGTTCAGAATTTCAATGACTGATGTAATTACACCTGATGTTGTCTCTGATGATTGGGATGTCCAAACAGTTGATTCCATGCTAACTGAAATGAAGGGCTATTCCGCTTTTGAAAGTGATGATGTATATGATTATACAATGAATTATGGGGAAATGTTCTGCTATAACAATTGGGGACAGCACTACCTACACCATGCCACTAGATACAGGCCTCTCTTGAACTACACACAGTGGGAACACTGTTCTACACCACTGGTGGGGAGTCCAAAGTATTATAGCGATACATTTACATACTTTTCTGGGCATGATACAGGAAAAGCAGAGTTGTATTACTTTAAAATACCTCCGGCACAAACTAGGAAAATTTTGCTAACGGATACAAAACTGATTTATTCAGATCCCTTTGTTTCCTGGCTCTTGATTGAGGGTTACGAATACTGGAAGAGCACTATTGACTTGAAAAGCGTATGGGGAACACAAGATTGGCAAATACAGGGTAGGGAGGCTTTGTTTCGAGCATGCCTGATTCCTGTGGAAATGATTTTCTTAAATGACACTATTGAGCAGACATCCTGTCTGGGGTTAGCAAAAATTAAAGATCTGAACACGCCCAGTATCCCTACTCCAGCAATGTTTAAAGATTGGCAATACTTCCTTAATATCACAGAGGAAAGGCTAGATGCAATGGTTAAGGCTGGTACCTATAATTCTTCACTTTCCAGTCCCGGCGGGTGGTTGGTATGGCCCACAGACACTAATGAGTGTCAAAGGCATTTTTTGAACTCTTCAGGGTTTTTTTCACTTAACAGGCCAGACCCTCGCTTTATATCGGGTCAACATACAGGTATAGTTACAACATACAGTGTGGGTAAGCTGTGCCAGCAATGGGTGCAAACGAACACGTTAGCCGCAGTTAAGAAACACCTGAACACTCTTTCTGAAAATATAGACTTGCAGGATTTTCTGCTGGGTCCTAGAAAACAGTGCTCGAAGAGGTTTTTATATGCTATGTACAATTAAATTTTGAAACTTTCCCAAATTGAGACTGCTGCGCGTTTAAGGCAACTAGATAAGGAAAATTTTGAAAAAAACATGAGTTGTTGTCGACAATGGTATGAATACACTGTCCAACAGGATTTATTCACAATCCAATATAGTGTTGTCTGCTATTGATATCACTCAGACAGACTTGTCCCGCTTAAATCATGGGCAAACACAGTCACGTTCCATCATGCAGCTAGGTTGGACATTACAGACACTGAAAAGCGGCCACATTCCATGGAAGTATATTAATGGGAGTGAATTCTTCAGTGCATTTAATTTTTCCAAGGAACAAGAGACAATGGCTAAAAGGGATACTAGTTTCACCCTGCTTCAAGTAGAGAAATTAGATAAGTTGCCATTCACGGTAGCAGAGAGTCCTTCAACTATCTAGCTCTTACACAGCATTATTAATTTAGCGATTTCGACCTTTCGTTTCTCGAGCTGCCTGAAACATCTTGCAGTGGGACGATATGAGCAACTAGGAGATAGCTTTATTAAGGAAGAGTGGGAGTTGCCCTTTGACTATAGATGTCTGAACGGTGAAAGGGAGGTCTTTCTTAGCGGAAGCGAATGTGAGACTGCTGTTCGTCATTCTATGATATGCAAACAGGTGTTTCTTCACTGTCTTTGCAATGCGGGGGTCACGAATTTGGCCTGTTTTCTGAAGGGTACTCCCGTTCCATTGATTCGTCCGGTGTTTCATGTACTTTCCAATGGAAGTTATGTTGTACTGAACAATCAAAGTTGTTGCGGCATGCGACCCGGAATTGCCTACGCAATCTCGGTCTCGAAAGTCATTACGTGTTGTGGACATGTTTTGTTTCCCCCCACACGAGAGATTAAAGTATCTGACATGTGGCCCCACATAGATACTATTAATGTGAACTATGACAAGCTGAGTAGGCTAAAGGCGCTATTGTTTCAAAAACAGGTCGCCTTGACATCCAGATTGCGAGATCATCAGCCGAGATGCAATCCCTTTTAAATACTGATTTCCCCAAACACTTTATAGAACTGGTATCCAGAATATTCAATGCTTCAAGCACCACTGGGATTGTCCATTTTTTTAAGGCTGTCGGGTCTGATTTCGTGTCCATCTTCCAGACTGTCTTCGGAGTCATCCCATCAGCCATTCATTCTCTCTTTTCAAGTGTGTTTGGTGGCTTTCCGATTATTTTGGCTTTAATTGGGGGACTACTACTGCTATTTCTTCTGATTCGCAGTGGTTGTTTCTTTCCAGCAACACAGAGCAATGGAGCCGCTCCCACCAACTCCACTGTGCCGTGAGTGCATGGTTCGGATCTTCGATGCACCTTTGCTGGTGGAACTGGAGCATGACTGGTCATTGTCATTCCGGCCCCTTCTCTGGTGCGTACAACAAGTCTTCCGCTGCATATGGTGTCTCTTTGAACATCTGCCTATGGTCTGTCTTGCTGTTGCACCGACATCTCCTGTGGACCACGAACTGCTGATGTCCCCGATGAGGGTTCATACACGGTCATGCCCCTTGAGACTGAGGTTGCTCCGCGAGGCCAACTATGAGCCTTCCATTTTGAGAGCTACCATGGATGAGGACATTGCAACGGATGACGATACACTAGGAAATACATCTCACTTCTGCTCTGTGGATCCGTTTGTCCGCCCAGTACTAGACTTAACATCGGACGATGTTGACTCATTTTTTAGGTCCTTGGTTGGTGACTTTTATGACATTCTTCAAGATCATGCGTATAACAAATAATTTGATGAATTGAATTGCCATTCCCGAATCCAAATTATGCATTTAAATTGAAATTGTTGCACGCTGCGCTTGTCATAGTTGACATTAACATCTCTGTATGTATTTTAGAAGTATTGTTTTAACATATTTTTTTTTAACACATGCTACAGCTTTTTTAGCTTGTTTTTTGCTTTTAGCTTTTAGTTCAGAAGTAAGTTTTAGCATTTGGGTCCTGTTCCTTCGTCATACCTGTTACGGCAATGGGGAGGGTATAGTGAATCCTAGTTCGTTTTAATGGGATACCAGGCGTTAGCTTAGCCTCCTGCTTGTAGACTCGTGCTCCCGTCACCTAGTGACTTTTAACCTACTTAGCTTGCTCTGTCTTAGCCCATTTAATTATTTATTTCTTCTAAGATGGCTGCATTGTTTATAGTTAGGCCACTTATTATGGGTAACATTATCAGTGTCACCGCACTTAGGCGTCAAGATCAAGCACCAAAGACAAACAAACAGTAGGTGTTCACACTTAGGGATTTTCCCTCTCTATACTTTTGAGGGATTGTTGATATTAATTGCCGTCCTAAGCATGTCTGTTATCTATTGTTTAGGAACACACCTACGTCAGGGGACCTTGTAGATCTGTATAAATACATCACACTTTAGACAGATAATCAGAGGGATTCCGACCAGAGGGCATCGCCACCATCGCTGATACCGATGCTGCAGTCGTCTTGACGCTGACCCAGTCTTCGTGTCCCTGCGGAGTCTGAGATAGAGACCTCATTCCAAGGTAACGAGGGTTGGGGGCTCCTCTCATGGAGATGGCATTGGCAGATTAGGTTTAACAAACCCAGCTCTCCTTTAGGTAGGAGGTTAGGCCTTTTCACATTAGGGTATTAGGGCATATTACACCTCATATATCTTTTCTATGTCTTGCAAGATGGTGGGGGCCTTTGTAATAATGACTCTCGTCTTCACAATACTGTTTCTTGCTTTATTCATTATCCTAATCATTGCTGCTAATGCAACTTATCAAAAATTCCAGTGTTATGTTAAATAAAAACTATTGTAACTTTACTGCATCTGTGTCATTGCCTGTGTTTGTATGAGACATAATATATCTGTGAGAAAAGGGTAATGTCTGTTTAACCACGACACTCCCTGAGATATCTTATTTTCGAGTCCATGCGTAAACGGCTGCCATAAATCACCTTTTACTATTATGTTTCTGGTGAGGTGCTGCTAGTGAGCCGGTAAGGTTGGGACAACAGTTGCGACTTGTTGTCGGAAAGACGCAGTCGCCTACAAACAAAAGTACTGTTATCCTTAAACCAGCAGTCTTGCTCAGAGCAATAGTCCAAACTACGACAAGAGCACTTCTTCACCACAGCCAGAGAGCAGCAAGGCAGCAGGGCAAAAGCAAGGCAGCAGTCCTTCACAGAAAGCAGACTGGTAAGTCCTTTGGGCAGCCAGGCAGGTCTTCTTGGCAGGATGCAGGTTCTGGTTCAGGTTCTTTTCTCCAGGAAGTGTCTGATTTGGTAGGGACAGAGGCCCTGTTTAAATACCCAAATGTGCCTTTGAAGTGGGGGAGACTTCAAAGAGTGGCTCAGAAGTGCACAAGGTCCCCTTTCAATGTAATCCTATCTGCCAGGGTTCCTATAGGGGATGTGGCAGTCCTTTGTGTGAGGGCAGGCTACTGTCCTTTGACATGCAAGTGTCAGGCCCTCCACCCTCCCAGCCCTGGAAGACCCATTCAAAATGCAGATGTATGCATGTGAGGTTGAGTATCCTGTGTTTGGGGTGTGTCTGAGTGAATGCACAAGGGAGCTGTCAGCTAAACCCAGCCAGACGTGGATTGTACAGCACAGAAGGATTTAAGTGCAGAGAAATGCTAACTTTTTAAAAGTGGCATTTCTAAAATAGTAATTAAATCCAACTTCACCAGTCAGCAGGAGTTTGTATCACCATTCTGGCCATACTAGATATTTCCTTCCTACTGCTCTCAGGTCAGCAGCTACCACTCAAACAATGTATGAGGGCAGCCCCAATGTTAGCCTATGAAGGGAGCAGGCCTCACAGCAGAGTAAAAACAAATTTAGGAGTTTTACAATACCAGGACATGTACACTACACAGGTACATGCCCTGCCTTTTGCCTACACAGCACCCTGTCCTATGGGTTACCTAGAGAATACCATAGGGGAGACTTATATGTAGAAAAAGGGTAGTTTTAGGCTTGGCAAGTAATTTGAATGCCAAGTCAAATTGGAAGTGAAACTGCACGCACAGGCCTTGTAATGGCAGGCCTGAGACAAGGTTTAGGGGCTACTTAAGTGGGTGGCACAACCAGTGCTGCAGGACCACTTGTAGCATTTAATCTACAGGCCCTGGGCACATATAGTGCTCTCTACTATGGACTTATAAGTAAATTAAAAAGTCCAATTGGGTATGATCCAAAGTTACCACGTTTAAATGGAGAGAGCATATGCACTTTAGCACTGGTTAGCAGTGGTAGAGTGTGCAGAGTCTTAAAACCAGCAAAGACAATATCTAAAAAGAGTAGGGAGGCAGGCAAAAGGTTAGGGGTGACCACCCTAAGGCTGTCACATCTGACATGTGTTCCCCCCAGCTGAAAGTGGGGAGAGCTACCTAACCTCCTGGGAGCTCTCATTGCTAAGGCAGAAGTATCTGTAGAGACCATCAGCACTGGCATGGTCAATCCACGGGCTATGCTCCACCGTAAAGTCCATCCCCTGTAGGGAAACAGACCACCTCAAGAGTTTAGGATTCTCACCCCTCATCTGCATGAGCCATATGAGGGGCCTGTGGTCTGTCTGAACCCGGAAGTGAGTCCCAAACAGGTATGGTCTCAGCTTCTTCAGCACCCAGACCACAGCAAATGCTTCTCTTTCAATAGCACTCCACCTCTGTTCCTACGGTAATAGTCTTCTTCTAATAAAGACTACTGGTTGGTCTGAGCCCTCCTCATTTAGCTGTGCTAGAACAGCCCCTGCGCCATGCTCTGAAGCGCCTGTCTACACAATCAGTAGTCAGGGGCCTTGAGCACGGGGGCCGTGCACATAGCTTCCTTCAGGGAGTCAAAGGCTTTGTCACAAGCCTCTGTCCAATTCACCAACCTAGGTTGCTTTTTGGAAGTAAGTTCTGTCAAGGGTGACACAATGAAACCATAGCCGTTGACAAGCCTATGGTCCCTCTTAGTGTCCGACAAGCCACTTCAGTGTGTGTACCTAGACCATTGTGGTCCCTTACAGCCTGATGGTGCATACAAATACATTTTAGTGGCTGTGGATTCCTGTTCTAGATTCCTGTGGGTATGGCCACAACAGTCGGCTGACACCCGGACTGTTATAAAAGATTTGCTGAACTTTATCGGTATATATGCGGTTGCAGCATTCCATTCAAACCAGGGCCCTGCATTTGCCTCTAAGGCATTCAGGGACACCATTACATCTCACCCTACCATCCCGAGGGAAATTCAGTCGTGGAGAGGCGGAATCGTGATTTAAAGCAGTCCTTAACAGCTCGAGTATTAGGTTCAGGCCGCAGTTGGTTACACCACCTATATGGGGTCCAGAGAGCACTGAATAATCTGCCAAGACGGTCCTTGGGGGGACGTTCTCCATATGAGTTTCTCTTTGGGATACCTATGTATGTCCCAGATCTTGATGCCCCTGGTATGGTGGCAGCAGAAACACCATTTGACATAAAAGAACGTCTCACTGTTTTACAGGATCTTCAACAATTTTGTGATTATAAATCATCTGCAAGTGCTGCCACCTTAGGAATAAGGAAATTGGCGAAAACGTCAACTGGCTGGATTCCTAAAGTTGGGGATCTGGATCGTGAGAAGATCGCTGTGAAGAAGGAGTTCGGTCCATCATACAGAGCACCTGTACCAGTCTTGGGAATACAAGGCACCAGGACTGTCATCTTACCACCACTGTCTGGTTCTAAGGCGAACAGATTCATCTCTATTGATGACATCAAATTACACCATGTGGCCGATCCTTCACAGTAGACCAGGAGGCCCCTTGGGTGGTTCCCGATCCCCTCTCACTACTCAACAGGACATCCAACTACATAGTAGGATGAACATCACTACTACAGACTATGCAACAATGTCAACTGCTGTTCCGGACACTTCCTCGACCATGGGGAGGGCGGAAAATGAACTCTTGTTGGTTCCAGTCACATCTTCATTGACCACCCTGGTTCAAGATTCAGCTGTATTTTACACGAACACTTCACCGACGGACGACGTTGTCTACCAAGAGCCTCCACGTGCAGTGGATCAGAATACACCGGCTCCTGTGTTTGCAGAGAGTACATCTGGCTATTTTATTGACATTGATGATTTTTCTTCGGATTCATCCTCTACTGTGATTGAAAATATTTAAAAAAGTAGTAAGCTGTATCGATGGCTTAAAAATAACTATTTTATATATCCTTGGAACTACTTGTGGTTCTGTTTGACATTTATTGCATTATTTTTATGGATTGGTTTTGTGACTGTTTTCTTTTTGCTCATAAATGTTCACTATATTCCTTATCACTCCTCAGTGGAGCCTGGTGATGAAGTTTTAACACCACATCATTCTTCACATAAGGTCCGAAGGGATTTGTCCCCTGTAAATATTACGGCAATACCGATTACTGATGGGATTGTGTGGGACAAAGTTCCATTCGATATATACGGGCCTACAGAAATTATTAAAATACCATACGTGTTCAGAATTTCAATGACTGATGTAATTACACCTGATGTTGTCTCTGATGATTGGGATGTCCAAACAGTTGATTCCATGCTAACTGAAATGAAGGGCTATTCCGCTTTTGAAAGTGATGATGTATATGATTATACAATGATTTATGGGGAAATGTTCTGCTATAACAATTGGGGACAGCACTACCTACACCATGCCACTAGATACAGGCCTCTCTTGAACTACACAAAGTGGGAACACTGTTCTACACCACTGGTGGGGAGTCCAAAGTATTATAGCGATACATTTACATACTTTTCTGGGCCTGATACAGGAAAAGCAGAGTTGTATTATTTTAAAATACCTCCGGCACAAACTAGGAAAATTTTGCTAACAGATACAAAACTGATTTATTCATATCCCTTTGTTTCCCGGCTCTCGATTGAGGGTTACGAATACTGGAAGAGCACTATTGACTTGAAAAGCGTATGGGGAACACAAGATTGGCAAATACAGGGTAGGGAGGCTTTGTTTCGAGCATGCCTGATTCCTGTGCAAATGATTTTCTTAAATGACACTATTGAGCAGACATCCTGTCTGGGGTTAGCAAAAATTAAAGATCTGAACATGCCCAGTATCCCTACTCCGGCAACGTTTAAAGATTGGCAACACTTCCTTAATATCACAGAGGAAAGGCTAGATGCAATGGTTAAGGCTGGTACCTATAATTCTTCACTTTCCAGTCCCGGCGGGTGGTCGGTATGGCCCACAGACACTAATGAGTGTCAAAGGCGTTTTTTGAACTCTTCAGGGTTTTTTTCACTTAACAGGCCAGACCCTCGCTTTATATAGGGTCAACATACAGGTATAGTTACAACATACAGTGTGGGTAAGCTGTGCCAGCAATGGGTGCAAACGAACACGTTAGCCGCAGTTAAGAAACACCTGAACACTCTTTCTGAAAATATAGACTTCCAGGATTTTCTGATGGGTCCTAGAAAACAGCGCTCGAAGAGGTTTTTATATGCTATGTACAATGAAATTTTGAAACTTTCCTAAATTCAGACTGCTGCGCGTTTAAGGCAACTAGATAAGGAAAATTTTGAAAAAAACATTAGTTGTTGTCGACAATGGTATGAATACACTGTCCAACAGGATTTATTCCCAATCAAATATAGTGTTGTCTGCTATTGATATCACTCAGACAGACTTGTCCCGGTTAAATCATGGGCAAACACAGCCACGTTCCATCATGCAGCTAGGTTGGACATTACAGACACTGAAAAGTGGCCACATTCCATGGAAGTATATTAATGGGAGTGAATTCTTCAGTGCTTTTAATTTTTCCAAGGAACAAGAGACAATGGCTAAAAGGGAGGCTAGCTTCACCATGCTTCAAGTAGAGAAATTAGATAAGTTGCCATTCACGGTAGCAGAGAGTCCTTCAACTATCTAGCTCTTACACGGCATTATTAATTTACCGATTTCGACCTTTCGTTTCTCGAGCTGCCTGAAACATCTTGCAGTGGGACGATATGAGCAACTAGGAGATAGCTTTTTTAAGGAAGAGTGGGAGTTGCCCTTTGACTATAGATGTCTGAACGGTGAAAGGGAGGTCTTTCTTAGCGGAAGCGAATGTGAGACTGCTGTTCGTCATTCTATGATATGCAAACAGGTGTTTCTTCACGGTCTTTGCAATGCGGGGGTCACGAATTTGGCCTGTTTTCTGAAGGGAACTCCCGTTCCATTGATTCGTCCGGTGTTTCATGTACTTTCCAATGGAAGTTATGTTGTACTGAACGATCAAAGTTGTTGCGACATGCGACCCGGAATTGCCTACGCAATCTCGGTCTCGAATGCTCGTTATGTGTTGTGGACATGTTTTGTTTCCCCCCACACGAGAGATTAAAGTATCTGACATGTGGCCCCACATAGATACTATTAATGTGAACTATGACAAGCTGAGTAGGCTAAAGGTGCTATTGTTTCAAAAACAGGTCGCCTTGACATCCAGATTGCGAGATCATCAGCCGAGATGCAATCCCTTTTAAATACCGATTTCCCCAAACACTTTATAGAACTGGTATCCAGAATATTCAATGCTTCAAGCACCACTGGGATTGTCCATTTCTTTAAGGCTGTCGGGTCTGATTTCGTGTCCATCTTCCAGACTGTCTTCGGAGTCATCCCATCAGCCATCCATTCTCTCTTTTCAAGTGTGTTTGGTGGCTTTCCGATTATTTTGGCTTTAATTGGGGGACTACTGCTATTTCTTCTGATTCGCAGTGGTTGTTTCTTTCCAGCAACACAGAGCAATGGAGCCGCTCCCACCAACTCCACTGTGCTGTGAGTGCATGGTTCGGATCTTCGATGCACCTTTGCTGGTGGAACTGGAGCATGACTGGTCATTGTCATTCCGGCGCCTTCTCTGGTGCGTACAACCAGTCTTCCACTGCATACGGTGTCTCTTTGAACATCTGCCTATGGTCTGTCTTGCTGTTGCACCGACATCTCCTGTGGACCACGAACTGCTGATGTCCCAGATGAGGGTTCATACACGGTCATGCCCCTTGAGACTGAGGTTGCTCCGCGAGGCCAACTATGAGCCTTCTGTTTTGAGAGCTACCATGGATGAGGACATTGCAACGGATGACGATACACCAGAAAATACGTCTCACTTCTGCTCTGTGGATCCGTTTGTCCGCCCAGTACTAGACTTAACATCGGACGATGTTGACTCATTTTTTAGGTGCTTGGTTGGTGACTTTGATGACATTCTTCAAGATCATGCGTATAACAAATAATTTGATGAATTGAATTGCCATTCCCGATTCCAAATTATGCATTTAAATTGAAATTGTTGCACGCTGCGCTTGTCATAGTTGACATTAACATCTCTGTATGTATTTTAGAAGATTTGTTTTAACATTTTTTTTTTTTAACAGATGCTACAGCTTTTTTAGCTTGTTTTTTGCTTTTAGCTTTTAGTTCAGAAGCAAGTTTTAGCATCTGGGTCCTGTTCCTTCATCATACCTGTTACGGCAATGGGGAGGGTGTACTGAATCCTAGTTCGTTTTAATGGGATACCAGGCGTTAGCTTAGCCTCTGGCTTGTAGACTCGTGCCCCGTCACCTAGTGACTTTTAACCTACTTAGCTTGCTCTGTCTTAGCCCATTTAATTATTTATTTCTTCTAAGATGGCTGCCTTGTTTATAGTTAGGCCACTTATTATGAGTAACATTATCAGTGTCACCACACCTAGGCGTCAAGATCAAGCACCAAAGACAAACAAACAGTAGGTGTTCACACTTAGGGATTTTCCCTCTCTATACTTTCGAGGGATTGTTGATATTAATTGCCGTCCTAAGCATGTCTGTTATCTATTGTTTAGGAACACACCTACGTCAAGGGACCTTGAAGATCTGTATAAATACATCACACTTTAGACAGATAATCAGAGGGATTCCGACCAGAGGGCATCGCCACCATCGCTGATACCGATGCTGCAGTCGTCTTGACGCTGACCCAGTCTTCGTGTCCCTGTGGAGTCTGAGATAGAGACCTCATTCCAAGGTAACGAGGGTTGGGGGCTCCTCTCATGGAGATGGCATTGGCAGATTAGGTTTAACAAACCCAGCTCTCCTTTAGGTAGGAGGTTAGGCCTTTTCACATTAGGGTATTAGGGCATATTACACCTCATATATCTTTTCTATGTCTTGCAAGATGGTGGGGGCCTTTGTAATAATGACTCTCGTCTTCACAATACTGTTTCTTGCTTTATTCATTATCCTAATCATTGCTGCTAATGCAACTTATCAAAAATTCCAGTGTTATGTTAAATAAAAACTATTGTAACTTTACTGCATCTGTGTCATTGCCTGTGTTTGTATGAGACATAATATATCTGTGAGAAAAGGGTAATGTCTGTTTAACCACGACACTCCCTGAGATATCTTATTTTCGAGTCCATGCGTAAACGGCTGCCATAAATCACCTTTTACTATTATGTTTCTGGTGAGGTGCTGCTAGTGAGCCGGTAAGGTTGGGACAACAGTTGCGACTTGTTGTCGGAAAGACGCAGTTGCCTACAAACAAAAGTACTGTTATCCTTAAACCAGCAGTCTTGCTCAGAGCAATAGTCCAAACTACGACAAGAGCACTTCTTCACCACAGCCAGAGAGCAGCAAGGCAGCAGGGCAAAAGCAAGGCAGCAGTCCTTCACAGAAAGCAGACTGGTAAGTCCTTTGGGCAGCCAGGCAGGTCTTCTTGGCAGGATGCAGGTTCTGGTTCAGGTTCTTTTCTCCAGGAAGTGTCTGATTTGGTAGGGACAGAGGCCCTGTTTAAATACCCAAATGTGCCTTTGAAGTGGGGGAGACTTCAAAGAGTGGCTCAGAAGTACACAAGGTCCCCTTTCAATGTAATCCTATCTGCCAGGGTTCCTGTAGGGGATGTGGCAGTCCTTTGTGTGAGGGCAGGCTACTGTCCTTTGACATGCAAGTGTCAGGCCCTCCACCCTCCCAGCCCTGGAAGACCCATTCAAAATGCAGATGTATGCATGTGAGGTTGAGTATCCTGTGTTTGGGGTGTGTCTGAGTGAATGCACAAGGGAGCTGTCAGCTAAACCCAGCCAGACGTGGATTGTACAGCACAGAAGGATTTAAGTGCAGAGAAATGCTAACTTTTTAAAAGTGGCATTTCTAAAATAGTAATTAAATCCAACTTCACCAGTCAGCAGGAGTTTGTATCACCATTCTGGCCATACTAGATATTTCCTTCCTACTGCTCTCAGGTCAGCAGCTACCACTCAAACAATGTATGAGGGCAGCCCCAATGTTAGCCTATGAAGGGAGCAGGCCTCACAGCAGTGTAAAAACAAATTTAGGAGTTTTACAATACCAGGACATGTACACTACACAGGTACATGCCCTGCCTTTTGCCTACACAGCACCCTGTCCTATGGGTTACCTAGAGAATACCATAGGGGAGACTTATATGTAGAAAAAGGGTAGTTTTAGGCTTGGCAAGTAATTTGAATGCCAAGTCAAATTGGAAGTGAAACTGCACGCACAGGCCTTGTAATGGCATGCCTGAGACAAGGTTAAGGGGCTACTTAAGTGGGTGGCACAACCAGTGCTGCAGGACCACTTGTAGCATTTAATCTACAGGCCCTGGGCACATATAGTGCTCTCTACTATGGACTTATAAGTAAATTAAAAAGTCCAATTGGGTATGATCCAAAGTTACCACGTTTAAATGGAGAGAGCATATGCACTTTAGCACTGGTTAGCAGTGGTAGAGTGTGCAGAGTCTTAAAACCAGCAAAGACAATATCTAAAAAGAGTAGGGAGGCAGGCAAAAGGTTAGGGGTGACCACCCTAAGGCTGTCACATCTGACATGTGTTCCCCCCAGCTGAAAGTGGGGAGAGCTACCTAACCTCCTGGGAGCTCTCATTGCTAAGGCAGAAGTATCTGTAGAGACCATCAGCACTGGCGTGGTCAATCCACGGGCTATGCTCTACCGTAAAGTCCATCCCCTGTAGGGAAACAGACCACCTCAAGAGTTTAGGATTCTCACCCCTCATCTGCATGAGCCATCTGAGGGGCCTGTGGTCTGTCTGAAGCCGGAAGTGAGTCCCAAACAGGTATGGTCTCAGCTTCTTCAGCACCCAGACCACAGCAAATGCTTCTCTTTCAATAGCACTCCACCTCTGTTCCTAAGGTAATAGTCTTCTTCTAATAAAGACTACTGGTTGGTCTGAGCCCTCCTCATTTAGCTGTGCTAGAACAGCCCCTGCGCCATGCTCTGAAGCGCCTGTCTACACAATCAGTAGTCAGGGGCCTTGAGCACGGGGGCCGGGCACATAGCTTCCTTCAGGGAGTCAAAGGCTTTGTCACAAGCCTCTGTCCAATTCACCAACCTAGGTTGCTTTTTGGAAGTAAGTTCTGTCAAGGGTGACACAATGAAACCATAGCCGTTGACAAGCCTATGGTCCCTCTTAGTGTCCGACAAGCCACTTCAGTGTGTGTACCTAGACCATTGTGGTCCCTTACAGCCTGATGGTGCATACAAATACATTTTAGTGGCTGTGGATTCCTGTTCTAGATTCCTGTGGGTATGGCCACAACGGTCGGCTGACACCCGGACTGTTATAAAAGATTTGCTGAACTTTATCGGTATATATGCGGTTGCAGCATTCCATTCGGACCAGGGCCCTGCATTTGCCTCTAAGGCATTCAGGGACACCATTACATCTCACCCTACCATCCCGAGGGAAATTCAGTCGTGGAGAGGCGGAATCGTGATTTAAAGCAGTCCTTAACAGCTCGAGTATTAGGTTCAGGCCGCAGTTGGTTACACCACCTATATGGGGTCCAGAGAGCACTGAATAATCTGCCAAGACGGTCCTTGGGGGGACGTTCTCCATATGAGTTTCTCTTTGGGATACCTCTGTATGTCCCAGATCTTGATGCCCCTGGTATGGTGGCAGCAGAAACACCATTTGACATAAAAGAACGTCTCACTGTTTTACAGGATCTTCAACAATTTTGTGATTATAAATCATCTGCACGTGCTGCCACCTTAGGAATAAGGAAATTGGCGAAAACTTCAACTGGCTGGATTCCTAAAGTTGGGGATCTGGATCGTGAGAAGATCGCTGTGAAGAAGGAGTTCGGTCTATCATACAGAGCACCTGTACCCGTCTTGGGAATACAAGGCACCAGGACTGTCATCTTACCACCACTGTCTGGTTCTAAGGCGAACAGATTCATCTCTATTGATGACATCAAATTACACCATGTGGCCGATCCTTCACAGTAGACCAGGAGGCCCCTTGGGTGGTTCCCGATCCCCTCTCACTACTCAACAGGACATCCATCTACATAGTAGGATGAACATCACTACTACAGACTATGCAACAATGTCAACTGCTGTTCCGGACACTTCCTCGACCATGGGGAGGGCGGAAAATGAACTCTTGTTGGTTCCAGTCACATCTTCATTGACCACCCTGGTTCAAGATTCAGCTGTATTTTACACGAACACTTCACCGACGGACGACGTTGTCTACCAAGAGCCTCCACGTGCAGTGGATCAGAATACACCGGCTCCTGTGTTTGCAGAGAGTACATCTGGCTATTTTATTGACATTGATGATTTTTCTTCGGATTCATCCTCTACTGTGATTGAAAATATTTAAAAAAGTAGTAAGCTGTATCGATGGCTTAAAAATAACTATTTGATATATCCTTGGAACTACTTGTGGTTCTGTTTGACATTTATTGCATTATTTTTATGGATTGGTTTTGTGACTGTTTTCTTTTTGCTCATAAATGTTCACTATATTCCTGATCACTCCTCAGTGGAGCCTGGTGATGAAGTTTTAACACCACATCATTCTTCACATAAGGTCCGAAGGGATTTGTCCCCTGTAAATATTACGGCAATACCGATTACTGATGGGATTGTGTGGGACAAAGTTCCATTCGATATATACGGGCCTACAGAAATTATTAAAATACCATACGTGTTCAGAATTTCAATGACTGATGTAATTACACCTGATGTTGTCTCTGATGATTGGGATGTCCAAACAGTTGATTCCATGCTAACTGAAATGAAGGGCTATTCCGCTTTTGAAAGTGATGATGTATATGATTATACAATGATTTATGGGGAAATGTTCTGCTATAACAATTGGGGACAGCACTACCTACACCATGCCACTAGATACAGGCCTCTCTTGAACTACACAAAGTGGGAACACTGTTCTACACCACTGGTGGGGAGTCCAAAGTATTATAGCGATACATTTACATACTTTACTGGGCATGATACAGGAAAAGCAGAGTTGTATTATTTTAAAATACCTCCGGCACAAACTAGGAAAATTTTGCTAATAGATACAAACCTGATTTATTCATATCCCTTTGTTTCCCGGCTCTCGATTGAGGGTTACGAATACTGGAAGAGCACTATTGACTTGAAAAGCGTATGGGGAACACACGATTGGCAAATACAGGGTAGGGAGGCTTTGTTTCGAGCATGCCTGATTCCTGTGCAAATGATTTTCTTAAATGACACTATTGAGCAGACATCCTGTCTGGGGTTAGCAAAAATTAAAGATCTGAACATGCCCAGTATCCCTACTCCGGCAACGTTTAAAGATTGGCAACACTTCCTTAATATCACAGAGGAAAAGCTAGATGCAATGGTTAAGGCTGGTACCTATAATTCTTCACTTTCCAGTCCCGGCGGGTGGTCGGTATGGCCCACAGACACTAATGAGTGTCAAAGGCGTTTTTTGAACTCTTCAGGGTTTTTTTCACTTAACAGGCCAGACCCTCGCTTTATATAGGGTCAACATACAGGTATAGTTACAACATACAGTGTGGGTAAGCTGTGCCAGCAATGGGTGCAAACGAACACGTTAGCCGCAGTTAAGAAACACCTGAACACTCTTTCTGAAAATATAGACTTCCAGGATTTTCTGATGGGTCCTAGAAAACAGCGCTCGAAGAGGTTTTTATATGCTATGTACAATGAAATTTTGAAACTTTCCTAAATTCAGACTGCTGCGCGTTTAAGGCAACTAGATAAGGAAAATTTTGAAAAAAACATTAGTTGTTGTCGACAATGGTATGAATACACTGTCCAACAGGATTTATTCACAATCAAATATAGTGTTGTCTGCTATTGATATCACTCAGACAGACTTGTCCCGGTTAAATCATGGGCAAACACAGCCACGTTCCATCATGCAGCTAGGTTGGACATTACAGACACTGAAAAGTGGCCACATTCCATGGAAGTATATTAATGGGAGTGAATTCTTCAGTGCTTTTAATTTTTCCCAAGGAACAAGAGACAATGGCTAAAAGGGAGGCTAGCTTCACCATGCTTCAAGTAGAGAAATTAGATAAGTTGCCATTCACGGTAGCAGAGAGTCCTTCAACTATCTAGCTCTTACACAGCATTATTAATTTACCGATTTCGACCTTTCGTTTCTCGAGCTGCCTGAAACATCTTGCAGTGGGACGATATGAGCAACTAGGAGATAGCTTTTTTAAGGAAGAGTGGGAGTTGCCCTTTGACTATAGATGTCTGAACGGTGAAAGGGAGGTCTTTCTTAGCGGAAGCGAATGTGAGACTGCTGTTCGTCATTCTATGATATGCAAACAGGTGTTTCTTCACGGTCTTTGCAATGCGGGGGTCACGAATTTGGCCTGTTTTCTGAAGGGAACTCCTGTTCCATTGATTCGTCCGGTGTTTCATGTACTTTCCAATAGAAGCTATGTTGTACTGAACGATCAAAGTTGTTGCGACATGCGACCCGGAATTGCCTACGCAATCTCGGTCTCGAATGCTCGTTATGTGTTGTGGACATGTTTTGTTTCCCCCCACACGAGAGATTAAAGTATCTGACATGTGGCCCCACATAGATACTATTAATGTGAACTATGACAAGCTGAGTAGGCTAAAGGCGCTATTGTTTCAAAAACAGGTTGCCTTGACATCCAGATTGCGAGATCATCAGCCGAGATGCAATCCCTTTTAAATACCGATTTCCCCAAACACTTTATAGAACTGGTATCCAGAATATTCAATGCTTCAAGCACCACTGGGATTGTCCATTTCTTTAAGGCTGTCGGGTCTGATTTTGTGTCCATCTTCCAGACTGTCTTCGGAGTCATCCCATCAGCCATCCATTCTCTCTTTTCAAGTGTGTTTGGTGGCTTTCCGATTATTTTGGCTTTAATTGGGGGACTACTACTGCTATTTCTTCTGATTCGCAGTGGTTGTTTCTTTCCAGCAACACAGAGCAATGGAGCCGCTCCCACCAACTCCACTGTGCCGTGAGTGCATGGTTCGGATCTTCGATGCACCTTTGCTGGTGGAACTGGAGCATGACTGGTCATTGTCATTCCGGCCCCTTCTCTGGTGCGTACAACCAGTCTTCCACTGCATACGGTGTCTCTTTGAACATCTGCCTATGGTCTGTCTTGCTGTTGCACCGACACCTCCTGTGGACCACGAACTGCTGATGTCCCAGATGAGGGTTCATACACGGTCATGCCCCTTGAGACTGAGGTTGCTCCGCGAGGCCAACTATGAGCCTTCCATTTTGAGAGCTACCATGGATGAGGACATTGCAACGGATGACGATACACCAGAAAATACGTCTCACTTCTGCTCTGTGGATCCGTTTGTCCGCCCAGTACTAGACTTAACATCGGACGATGTTGACTCATTTTTTAGGTGCTTGGTTGGTGACTTTGATGACATTCTTCAAGATCATGCGTATAACAAATAATTTGATGAATTGAATTGCCATTCCCGATTCCAAATTATGCATTTAAATTTAAATTGTTGCACGCTGCGCTTGTCATAGTTGACATTAACATCTCTGTATGTATTTTAGAAGATTTGTTTTAACATTTTTTTTTTTTAACAGATGCTACAGCTTTTTTAGCTTGTTTTTTGCTTTTAGCTTTTAGTACAGAAGCAAGTTTTAGCATCTGGGTCCTGTTCCTTCGTCATACCTGTTACGGCAATGGGGAGGGTGTACTGAATCCTAGTTCGTTTTAATGGGATACCAGGCGTTAGCTTAGCCTCTGGCTTGTAGACTCGTGCCCCGTCACCTAGTGACTTTTAACCTACTTAGCTTGCTCTGTCTTAGCCCATTTAATTATTTATTTCTTCTAAGATGGCTGCCTTGTTTATAGTTAGGCCACTTATTATGGGTAACATTATCAGTGTCACCACAACTAGGCGTCAAGATCAAGCACCAAAGACAAACAAACAGTAGGTGTTCACACTTAGGGATTTTCCCTCTCTATACTTTCGAGGGATTGTTGATATTAATTGCCGTCCTAAGCATGTCTGTTATCTAATGTTTAGGAACACACCTACGTCAAGGGACCTTGAAGATCTGTATAAATACATCACACTTTAGGCAGATAATCAGAGGGATTTCGACCAGAGGGCATCGCCACCATCGCTGATACCGATGCTGCAGTCGTCTTGACGCTGACCCAGTCTTCGTGTCACTGCGGAGTCTGAGATAGAGACCTCATTCCAAGGTAACAAGGGTTGGGGGCTCCTCTCATGGAGATGGCATTTGCATATTAGGTTTAACAAACCCAGCTCTCCTTTAGGTAGGAGGTTAGGCCTTTTCACATTAGGGTATTAGGGCATATTACACCTCATATACCTTTTCTATGTATTGCAAGATGGTGGGGGTCTTTGTAATAATGACTCTCGTCTTCACAATACTGTTTCTTGTGTTATTCATTATCCTAATCATTGCAGCCCATGCAACTTATCACAAATTGTAGTGTTATGTTAAATAAAAACAAGTGTAACTTTACTGCATCTGTGTCATTGCCTGTGTTTGTATGAGACATAATATATCTGTGAGAAAAGGGTAATGTCCGTTTAACCACGACACTCCTTGAGATATCTTATTTTCGAGTCCATGCGTAAACGGCTGCCATAAATCACCTTTTACTATTATGTTTCTGGTGAGGTGCTGCTAGTGAGCCGGTAAGGTTGGGACAATAGTTGCGACTTGTTGTCGGAAAGATGCAGTCGCCTACAAACAAAAGTACTGTTATCCTTAAACCAGCAGTCTTGCTCAGAGCAAGAGTCCAAACTACGACAAGAGCACTTCTTCACCACAGCCAGAGAGCAGCAAGGCAGCAGGGCAAAAGCAAGGCAGCAGTCCTTCACAGAAAGCAGTCTGGTAAGTCCTTTGGGCAGCCAGGCAGGTCTTCTTGGCAGGATGCAGGTTCTGGTTCGGGTTCTTTTCTCCAGGAAGTGTCTGATTTGGTAGGGACAGAGGCCCTGTTTAAATACCCAAATGTGCCTTTGAAGTGGGGGAGACTTCAAAGAGTGGCTCAGAAGTGCACAAGGTCCCCTTTCAATGTAATCCTATCTGCCAGGGTCCCTATAGGGGATGTGGCAGTCCTTTGTGTGAGGGCAGGCTACTGTCCTTTGACATGCAAGTGTCAGGCCCTCCACCCTCCCAGCCCTGGAAGGCCCATTCAAAATGCAGATGTATGCATGTGAGGTTGAGTATCCTCTGTTTGGGGTGTGTCTGAGTGAATGCACAAGGGAGCTGTCAGCTAAACCCAGCCAGACGTGGATTGTACAGCACAGAAGGATTTAAGTGCAGAGAAATGCTAACTTTTTAAAAGTGGCATTTCTAAAATAGTAATTAAATCCAACTTCACCAGTCAGCAGGAGTTTGTATCACCATTCTGGCCATACTAGATATTTCCTTCCTACTGCTCTCAGATCAGCAGCTACCACTCAAACAATGTATGAGGGCAGCCCCAATGTTAGCCTATGAAGGGAGCAGGCCTCACAGCAGTGTAAAAACAAATTTAGGAGTTTTACAATACCAGGACATGTACACTACACAGGTACATGTCCTGCCTTTTGCCTACACAGCACCCTGTCCTATGGGTTACCTAGAGCATACCATAGGGGAGACTTATATGTAGAAAAAGGGTAGTTTTAGGCTTGGCAAGTAATTTGAATGCCAAGTCAAATTGGAAGTGAAACTGCACGCACAGGCCTTGTAATGCCAGGCCTGAGACAAGGTTAAGGGGCTACTTAAGTGGGTGGCACAACCAGTGCTGCAGGACCACTTGTAGCATTTAATCTACAGGCCCTGGGCACATATAGTGCTCTTTACTATGGACTTATAAGTAAATTAAAAAGTCCAATTGGGTATGATCCAATGTTACCACGTTTAAATGGAGAGAGCATATGCACTTTAGCACTGGTTAGCAGTGGTAAAGTGTGCAGAGTCTTAAAACCAGCAAAGACAATATCTAAAAAGAGTAGGGAGGCAGACAAAAGGTTAGGGGTGACCACCCTAAGGCTGTCACGTCTGACATGTGTTCCCCCCAGCTGAAAGTGGGGAGAGCTACCCAACCTCCTGGGAGCTCTCATTGCTAAGGCAGAAGTATCTGTAGAGACCATCAGCACTGGCGTGGTCAATCCACGGGCTATGCTCTACTGTAAAGTCCATCCCCTGTAGGGAAACAGACCACCTCAAGAGTTTAGGATTCTCACCCCTCATCTGCATGAGCCATCTGAAGGGCCTGTGGTCTGTCTGAACCCGGAAGTGAGTCCCAAACAGGTATGGTCTCAGCTTCTTCAGCACCCAGACCACAGCAAATGCTTCTCTTTCAATAGCACTCCACCTCTGTTCCTACAGTAATAGTCTTCTTCTAATAAAGACTACTGGTTGATCTGAGCCCTCCTCATTTAGCTGTGCTAGAACAGCCCCTGCGCCATGCTCTGAAGCATCTGTCTACACAATCAGTAGTCAGGGGCCTTGAGCACGGGGGCCGTGCACATGGCTTCCTTCAGGGAGTCAAAGGCTTTCTCACAAGCCTCTGTCCAATTCACCAACCTAGGTTGCTTTTTGGAAGTAAGTTCTGTCAAGGGTGACACAATGGAACCATAGCCGTTGACAAGCCTATGGTCCCTCTTAGTGTCCGACAAGCCACTTCAGTGTGTGTACCTAGACCATTGTGGTCCCTTACAGCCTGATGGTGCATACAAATACATTTTAGTGGCTGTGGATTCCTGTTCTAGATTCCTGTGGGTATGGCCACAGCGGTCGGCTGACGCCCAGACTGTTATAAAAGATTTGCTGAACTTTATCGGTATATATGCGGTTGCAGCATTCCATTCGGACCAGGGCCCTGCATTTGCCTCTAAGGCATTCAGGGACACCATTACTCCTCACCCTACCATCCCGAGGGAAATTCGGTCGTGGAGAGGCGGAATCGTGATTTAAAGCAGTCCTTAACAGCTCGAGTATTAGGTTCAGGCCGCAGTTGGTTACACCACCTATATGGGGTCCAGAGAGCACTGAATAATCTGCCAAGACGGTCCTTGGGGGGACGTTCTCCATATGAGTTTCTCTTTGGGATACCTATGTATGTCCCAGATCTTGATGCCCCTGGTGCGGTGGCAGCAGAAACACCATTTGACATAAAAGAACGTCTCACTGTTTTTGGGGTTCTTCAACAATTTTGTGATGATAAATCATCTGCAAGTGCTGCCACCTTAGGAATAAGGAAATTGGCGAAAACTTCGACTGGCTGGATTCCTAAAGTTGGGGATCTGGTTCGTGAGAAGATCGCTGTGAAGAAGGAGTTTGGTCCATCATACAGAGCACCTGTACCAGTCTTGGGAATACAAGGCACCAGGACTGTCATCGTACCACCACTGTCTGGTCCTAAGGAGAACAGATTCATCTCTATTGATGACTTCAAATTACACTGTGTGGCCGATCCTTCACAGTAGACCAGGAGGCCCCTTGGGTGGTTCCCGATCCCCTCTCACTACTCAACAGGACATCCATCTCCATAGTAGGATGAACATCACTACCACAGACTATGCAACAATGTCAACTGCTGTTCCGGACACTTCCTCGACCATGGGGAGGGCGGAAAATGAACTCTTGTTGCTTCCAGTCACATCTTCAGTGACCACCCTGGTTCAAGATTTAACTGTATTTTACACGAACACTTCACCGACGGACGACGTTGTCTACCAAGAGCCTCCACGTGCAGTGGATCAGAATACACCGGCTCCTGTGTTTGCAGAGAGTACATCTGGCTATTTTATTGACATTAATGATTTTTCTTCGGATTCATCCTCTACTGTGATTGAAAATATTTAAAAAAGTAGTAAGCTGTATCGATGGCTTAAAAATAACTATTTGATATATCCTTGGAACTACTTGTGGTTCTGTTTGACATTTATTGCATTATTTTTATGGATTGGTTTTGTGACTGTTTTCTTTTTGCTCATAAATGGTCACTATATTCCTGATCACTCCTCAGTGGAGCCTGGTGATGAAGTTTTAACACCACATCATTCTTCACATAAGGTCCGAAGGGATTTGTCCCCTGTAAATATTACGGCAATACCGATTACTGATGGGATTGTGTGGGACAAAGTTCCATTCGATATATACGGGCCTACAGAAATTATTCAAATACCATACGTGTTCAGAATTTCAATGACTGATGTAATTACACCTGATGTTGTCTCTGATGATTGGGATGTCCAAACAGTTGATTCCATGCTAACTGAAATGAAGGGCTATTCCGCTTTTGAAAGTGATGATGTATATGATAATACAATGAATTATGGGGAAATGTTCTGCTATAACAATTGGGGACAGCACTACCTACACCATGCCACTAGATACAGGCCTCTCTTGAACTACACACAGTGGGAACACTGTTCTACACCACTGGTGGGGAGTCCAAAGTATTATAGCGATACATTTACATACTTTTCTGGGCATGATACAGGAAAAGCAGAGTTGTATTATTTTAAAATACCTCCGGCACAAACTAGGAAAATTTTGCTAACAGATACAAAACTGATTTATTCAGATCCCTTTGTTTCCCGGCTCTCGATTGAGGGTTACGAATACTGGAAGAGCACTATTGACTTGAAAAGCGTATGGGGAACACAAGATTAGCAAATACAGGGTAGGGAGGCTTTGTTTCGAGCATGCCTGATTCCTGTGCAAATGATTTTCTTAAATGACACTATTGAGCAGACATCCTGTCTGGGGTTAGCAAAAATTAAAGATCTGAACACGCCCAGTATCCCTACTCCGGCAACGTTTAAAGATTGGCAACACTTCCTTAATATCACAGAGGAAAGGCTAGATGCAATGGTTAAGGCTGGTACCTATAATTCTTCACTTTCCAGTCCCGGCGGGTGGTTGGTATGGCCCACAGACACTAATGAGTGTCAAAGGTGTTTTTTGAACTCTTCAGGGTTTTTTTCACTTAACAGGCCAGACCCTCGCTTTATATCGGGTCAACATACAGGTATAGTTACAACATACAGTGTGGGTAAGCTGTGCCAGCAATGGGTGCAAACGAACACGTTAGCCGCAGTTAAGAAACACCTGAACACTCTTTCTGAAAATATAGAGTTGCAGGATTTTCTGCTGGGTCCTAGAAAACAGCGCTCGAAGAGGTTTTTATATGCTATGTACAATGAAATTTTGAAACTTTCCCAAATTGAGACTGCTGTGCGTTTAAGGCAACTAGATAAGGAAAATTTTGAAAAAAACATGAGCTGTTGTCGACAATGGTATGAATACACTGTCCAACAGGATTTATTCACAATCAAATATAGTGTTGTCTGCTATTGATATCACTCAGACAGACTTGTCTCGGTTAAATCATGGGCAAACACAGCCACGTTCCATCATGCAGCTAGGTTGGACATTACAGACACTGAAAAGCGGCCACATTCCATGGAAGTATATTAATGGGAGTGAATTCTTCAGTGCATTTAATTTTTCCAAGGAACAAGAGACAATGGCTAAAAGGGAGGCTAGCTTCACCCTGCTTCAAGTAGAGAAATTAGATAAGTTGCCATTCACGGTAGCAGAGAGTCCTTCAACTATCTAGCTCTTACACGGCATTATTAATTTACCGATTTCGACCTTTCGTTTCTCGAGCTGCCTGAAACATCTTGCAGTGGGACGATATGAGCAACTAGGAGATAGCTTTATTAAGGAAGAGTCGGAGTTGCCCTTTGACTATAGATGTCTGAACGGTGAAAGGGAGGTCTTTCTTAGCGGAAGCGAATGTGAGACTGCTGTTCGTCATTCTATAATATGCAAACAGGTGTTTCTTCACGGTCTTTGCAATGCGGGGGTCACAAATTTGGCCTGTTTTCTGAAGGGTACTCCCGTTCCATTGATTCGTCCGGTGTTTCATGTACTTTCCAATGGAAGTTATGTTGTACTGAACGATCAAAGTTGTTGCGGCATGCGACCCGGAATTGCCTACGCAATCTCGGTCTCGAAGGTCGTTACGTGTTGTGGACATGTTTTGTTTCCCCCCACACGAGAGATTAATGTATCTGACATGTGGCCCCACATAGATACTATTAATGTGAACTATGACAAGCTGAGTAGGCTAAAGGTGCTATTGTTTCAAAAACAGGTCGCCTTGACATCCAGATTGCGAGATCATCAGCCGAGATGCAATCCCTTTTAAATACCGATTTCCCCAAACACTTTATAGAACTGGTATCCAGAATATTCAATGCTTTAAGCACCACTGGGATTGTCCATTTCTTTAAGGCTGTCGGGTCTGATTTCGTGTCCATCTTCCAGACTGTCTTCGGAGTCATCCCATCAGCCATCCATTCTCTCTTTTCAAGTGTGTTTGGTGGCTTTCCGATTATTTTGGCTTTAATTGGGGGACTACTACTGCTATTTCTTCTGATTCGCAGTGGTTGTTTCTTTCCAGCAACACAGAGCAATGGAGCCGCTCCCACCAACTCCACTGTGCCGTGAGTGCATGGTTCTGATCTTCGATGCACCTTTGCTGGTGGAACTGGAGCATGACTGGTCATTGTCATTCCGGCCCCTTCTCTGGTGCGTACAACCACTCTTCCACTGCATATGGTGCCTCTTTGAACATCTGCCTATGGTCTGTCTTGCTGTTGCACCGACATCTCCTGTGGACCACGAACTGCTGATGTCCCAGATGAGGGTTCATACACGGTCATGCCCCTTGAGACTGAGGTTGCTCCGCGAGGCCAACTATGAGCCTTCCGTTTTGAGAGCTACCATGGATGAGGACATTGAAGCGGATGACGATACACCAGGAAATACGTCTCACTTCTGCTCTGTGGATCCGTTTGTCCGCCCAGTACTAGACTTAACATCGGACGATGTTGACTCATTTTTTAGGTCCTTGGTTGGTGACTTTGATGACATTCTTCAAGATCAGGCGTATAACAAATAATTTGATGAATTGAATTGCCATTCCCGATTCCAAATTATGCATTTAAATTGAAATTGTTGCACGCTGCACTTGTCATAGTTGACATTAACATCTCTGTATGTATTTTAGAAGATTTGTTTTAACATTTTTTTTTTAACACATGCTACAGCTTTTTTAGCTTGTTTTTTGCTTTTAGCTTTTAGTTCAGAAGCAAGTTTTAGCATTTGGGTCCTGTTCCTTCGTCATACCTGTTACGGCAATGGGGAGGGTGTACTGAATCCTAGTTCGTTTTAATGGGATACCAGGCGTTAGCTTAGCCTCTGGCTTGTAGACTCGTGCCCCCGTCACCTAGTGACTTTTAACCTACTTAGCTTGCTCTGTCTTAGCCCATTTAATTATTTATTTCTTCTAAGATGGCTGCCTTGTTTATAGTTAGGCCACTTATTATGGGTAACATTATCAGTGTCACCGCACCTAGGCGTCAAGATCATGCACCAAAGACAAACAAACAGTAGGTGTTCACACTTAGGGATTTTCCCTCTCTATACTTTCGAGGGATTGTTGATATTAATTGCAGTCCTAAGCATGTCTGTTATCTATTGTTTAGGAACACACCTACGTCAGGGGACCTTGTAGATCTGTGTAAATACATCACCCTTTAGACAGATAATCAGAGGGATTCCGACCAGAGGGCATCGTCACCATCGCTGATACCGATGCTGCAGTCGCCTTGACGCTGACCCAGTCTTCGTGTCCCTGCGGAGTCTGAGATAGAGACCTCATTCCAAGGTAACGAGGGTTGGGGGCTCTTCTCATGGAGATGGCATTGGCAGATTAGGTTTAACAAACCCAGCTCTCCTTTAGGTAGGAGGTTAGGCCTTTTCACATTAGGGTATTAGGGCATATTACACCTCATATATCTTTTCTATGTATTGCAAGATGGTGGGGGTCTTTGTAATAATGACTCTCGTATTCACAATACTGTTTCTTGCTTTATTCATTATCCTAATCATTGCAGCCCATGCAACTTATCACAAATTGCAGTGTTATGTTAAATAAAAACTATTGTAACTTTACTGCATCTGTGTCATTGCCTGTGTTTGTATGAGACATAATATATCTGTGAGAAAAGGGTAATGTCCTTTTAACCACGACACTCCCTGAGATATCTTATTTTCGAGTCCATGCGTAAACGGCTGCCATAAATCACCTTTTACTATTATGTTTCTGGTGAGGTGCTGCTAGTGAGCCGGTAAGGTTGGGACAACAGTTGCGACTTGTTGTCGGAAAGACGCAGTCGCCTACAAACAAAAGTACTGTTATCCTTAAACCAGCAGTCTTGCTCAGAGCAAGAGTCCAAACTACGACAAGAGTACTTCTTCACCACAGCCAGAGAGCAGCAAGGCAGCAGGGCAAAAGCAAGGCAGCAGTCCTTCACAGAAAGCAGACTGGTACGTCCTTTGGGCAGCCAGGCAGGTCTTCTTGGCAGGATGCAGGTTCTGGTTCAGGTTCTTTTCTCCAGGAAGTGTCTGATTTGGTAGGGACAGAGGCCCTGTTTAAATACCCAAATGTGCCTTTGAAGTGGGGGAGACTTCAAAGAGTGGCTCAGAAGTGCACAAGGTCCCCTTTCAATGTAATCCTATCTGCCAGGGTCCCTATAGGGGATGTGGCAGGCCTTTGTGTGAGGGCAGGCTACTGTCCTTTGACATGCAAGTGTCAGGCCCTCCACCCTCCCAGCCCTGGAAGGCCCATTCAAAATGCAGATGTATGCATGTGAGGTTGAGTATCCTCTGTTTGGGGTGTGTCTGAGTGAATGCACAAGGGAGCTGTCAGCTAAACCCAGCCAGACGTGGATTGTACAGCACAGAAGGATTTAAGTGCAGAGAAATGCTAACTTTTTAAAAGTGGCATTTCTAAAATAGTAATTAAATCCAACTTCACCAGTCAGCAGGAGTTTGTATCACCATTCTGGCCATACTAGATATTTCCTTCCTACTGCTCTCAGATCAGCAGCTACCACTCAAACAATGTATGAGGGCAGCCCCAATGTTAGCCTATGAAGGGAGCAGGCCTCACAGCAGTGTAAAAACAAATTTAGGAGTTTTACAATACCAGGACATGTACACTACACAGGTACATGTCCTGCCTTTTGCCTACACAGCACCCTGTCCTATGGGTTACCTAGAGCATACCATAGGGGAGACTTATATGTAGAAAAAGGGTAGTTTTAGGCTTGGCAAGTAATTTGAATGCCAAGTCAAATTGGAAGTGAAACTGCACGCACAGGCCTTGTAATGGCAGGCCTGAGACAAGGTTAAGGGGCTACTTAAGTGGGTGGCACAACCCGTGCTGCAGGACCACTTGTAGCATTTAATCTACAGGCCCTGGGCACATATAGTGCTCTTTACTATGGACTTATAAGTAAATTAAAAAGTCCAATTGGGTATGATCCAATGTTACCACGTTTAAATGGAGAGAGCATATGCACTTTAGCACTGGTTAGCAGTGGTAAAGTGTGCCAAGTCTTAAAACCAGCAAAGACAATATCTAAAAAGAGTAGGGAGGCAGGGAAAAGGTTAGGGGTGACCACCCTAAGGCTGTCACGTCTGACATGTGTTCCCCCCAGCTGAAAGTGGGGAGAGCTACCCAACCTCATGGGAGCTCTCATTGCTAAGGCAGAAGTATCTGTAGAGACCATCAGCACTGGCGTGGTCAATCCACGGGCTATGCTCTACCGTAAAGTCCATCCCCTGTAGGGAAACAGACCACCTCAAGAGTTTAGGATTCTCACCCCTCATCTGCATGAGCCATCTGAGGGGCCTGTGGTCTGTCTGAACCCGGAAGTGAGTCCCAAACAGGAATGGTCTCAGCTTCTTCAACACCCAGACCACAGCAAATGCTTCTCTTTCAATAGCACTCCACCTCTGTTCCTACGGTAATAGTCTTCTTCTAATAAAGACTACTGGTTGATCTGAGCCCTCCTCATTTAGCTGTGCTAGAACAGCCCCTGCGCCATGCTCTGAAGCGTCTGTCTACACAATCAGTAGTCAGGGGCCTTGAGCACGGGGGCCGTGCACATGGCTTCCTTCAGGGAGTCAAAGGCTTTCTCACAAGCCTCTGTCCAATTCACCAACTTAGGTTGCTTTTTGGAAGTAAGTTCTGTCAAGGGTGACAGAATGGAACCATAGCCGTTGACAAGCCTATGGTCCCTCTTAGTGTCCGACAAGCCACTTCAGTGTGTGTACCTAGACCATTGTGGTCCCTTACTGCCTGATGGTGCATACAAATACATTTTAGTGGCTGCGGATTCCTGTTCTAGATTCCTGTGGGTATGGCCACAGCGGTCGGCTGACGCCCAGACTGTTATAAAAGATTTGCTGAACTTTATCGGTATATATGCGGTTGCAGCATTCCATTCGGACCAGGGCCCTGCATTTGCCTCTAAGGCATTCAGGGACACCATTACTCCTCACCCTACCATCCCGAGGGAAATTCGGTCGTGGAGAGGCGGAATCGTGATTTAAAGCAGTCCTTAACAGCTCGAGTATTAGGTTCAGGCCGCAGTTGGTTACACCACCTATATGGGGTCCAGAGAGCACTGAATAATCTGCCAAGACGGTCCTTGGGGGGACGTTCTCCATATGAGATTCTCTTTGGGATACCTATGTATGTCCCAGATCTTGATGCCCCTGGTGCGGTGGCAGCAGAAACACCATTTGACATAAAAGAACGTCTCACTGTTTTAAAGGTTCTTCAACAATTTTGTGATGATAAATCATCTGCAAGTGCTGCCACCTTAGGAATAAGGAAATTGGCGAAAACTTCAACTGGCTGGATTCCTAAAGTTGGGGATCTGGTTCGTGAGAAGATCGCTGTGAAGAAGGAGTTTGGTCCATCATACAGAGCACCTGTACCAGTCTTGGGAATACAAGGCACCAGGACTGTCATCTTACCACCACTGTCTGGTTCTAAGGCAAACAGATTCATCTCTATTGATGACTTCAAATTACACCATGTGGCCGATCCTTCACAGTAGACCAGGAGGCCCCTTGGGTGGTTCCCGATCCCCTCTCAATACTCAACAGGACATCCATCTACATAGTAGGATGAACATCACTACCACAGACTATGCAACAATGTCAACTGCTGTTCCGGACACTTCCTCGACCATGGGGAGGGCGGAAAATGAACTCTTGTTGGTTCCAGTCACATCTTCAGTGACCACCCTGGTTCAAGATTTAACTGTATTTTACACGAACACTTCACCGACGGACGACGTTGTCTACCAAGAGCCTGCACGTGCAGTGGATCAGAATACACCGGCTCCTGTGTTTGCAGAGAGTACATCTGGCTATTTTATTGACATTAATGATTTTTCTTCGGATTCATCCTCTACTGTGATTGAAAATATTTAAAAAAGTAGTAAGCTGTATCGATGGCTTAAAAATAACTATTTGATATATCCTTGGAACTACTTGTGGTTCTGTTTGACATTTATTGCATTATTTTTATGGATTGGTTTTGTGACTGTTTTCTTTTTGCTCATAAATGGTCACTATATTCCTGATCACTCCTCAGTGGAGCCTGGTGATGAAGTTTTAACACCCCATCATTCTTCACATAAGGTCCGAAGGGATTTGTCCCCTGTAAATATTACGGCAATACCGATTACTGATGGGATTGTGTGGGACAAAGTTCCATTCGATATATACGGGCCTACAGAAATTATTCAAATACCATACGTGTTCAGAATTTCAATGACTGATGTAATTACACCTGATGTTGTCTCTGATGATTGGGATGTCCAAACAGTTGATTCCATGCTAACTGAAATGAAGGGCTATTCCGCTTTTGAAAGTGATGATGTATATGATTATACAATGAATTATGGGGAAATGATCTGCTATAACAATTGGGGACAGCACTACCTACACCATGCCACTAGATACAGGCCTCTCTTGAACTACACACAGTGGGAACACTGTTCTACACCACTGGTGGGGAGTCCAAAGTATTATAGCGATACATTTACATACTTTTCTGGGCATGATACAGGAAAAGCAGAGTTGTATTATTTTAAAATACCTCCGGCACAAACTAGGAAAATTTTGCTAACAGATACAAAACTGATTTATTCAGATCCCTTTGTTTCCCGGCTCTCGATTGAGGGTTACGAATACTGGAAGAGCACTATTGACTTGAAAAGCGTATGGGGAACACAAGATTAGCAAATACAGGGTAGGGAGGCTTTGTTTCGAGCATGCCTGATTCCTGTGCAAATGATTTTCTTAAATGACACTATTGAGCAGACATCCTGTCTGGGGTTAGCAAAAATTAAAGATCTGAACACGCCCAGTATCCCTACTCCGGCAACGTTTAAAGATTGGCAACACTTCCTTAATATCACAGAGGAAAGGCTGGATGCAATGGTTCAGGCTGGTACCTATAATTCTTCACTTTCCAGTCCCGGCAGGTGGTTGGTATGGCCCACAGACACTAATGAGTGTCAAAGGTGTTTTTTGAACTCTTCAGGTTTTTTTTCACTTAACAGGCCAGACCCTCGCTTTATATCGGGTCAACATACAGGTATAGTTACAACATACAGTGTGGGTAAGCTGTGCCAGCAATGGGTGCAAACGAACACGTTAGCCGCAGTTAAGAAACACCTGAACACTCTTTCTGAAAATATAGAGTTGCAGGATTTTCTGCTGGGTCCTAGAAAACAGCGCTCGAAGAGGTTTTTATATGCTATGTACAATGAAATTTTTAAACTTTCCCATTTTGAGACTGCTGCGCGTTTAAGGCAACTAGATAAGGAAAATTTTGAAAAAAACATGAGTTGTTGTCGACAATGGTATGAATACACTGTCCAACAGGATTTATTCACAATCAAATATAGTGTTGTCTGCTATTGATATCACTCAGACAGACTTGTCTCGGTTAAATCATGGGCAAACACAGCCACGTTCCATCATGCAGCTAGGTTGGACATTACAGACACTGAAAAGCGGCCACATTCCATGGAAGTATATTAATGGGAGTGAATTCTTCAGTGCATTTAATTTTTCCAAGGAACAAGAGACAATGGCTAAAAGGGAGGCTAGCTTCACCCTGCTTCAAGTAGATAAATTAGATAAGTTGCCATTCACGGTAGCAGAGAGTCCTTCAACTATCTAGCTCTTACACGGCATTATTAATTTACCGATTTCGACCTTTCGTTTCTCGAGCTGCCTGAAACATCTTGCAGTGGGACGATATGAGCAACTAGGAGATAGCTTTATTAAGGAAGAGTGGGAGTTGCCCTTTGACTATAGATGTCTGAACGGTGAAAGGGAGGTCTTTCTTAGCGGAAGCGAATGTGAGACTGCTGTTCGTCATTCTATGATATGCAAACAGGTGTTTCTTCACGGTCTTTGCAATGCGGGGGTCACAAATTTGGCCTGTTTTCTGAAGGGTACTCCCGTTCCATTGATTCGTCCGGTGTTTCATGTACTTTCCAATGGAAGTTATGTTGTACTGAACGATCAAAGTTGTTGCGGCATGCGACCCGGAATTGCCTACGCAATCTCGGTCTCGAAGGTCGTTACGTGTTGTGGACATGTTTTGTTTCCCCCCACACAAGAGATTAAAGTATCTGACATGTGGCCCCACATAGATACTATTAATGTGAACTATGACAAGCTGAGTAGGCTAAAGGTGCTATTGTTTCAAAAACAGGTCGCCTTGACATCCAGATTGCGAGATCATCAGCCGAGATGCAATCCCTTTTAAATACCGATTTCCCCAAACACTTTATAGAACTGGTATCCAGAATATTCAATGCTTCAAGCACCACTGGGATTGTCCATTTCTTTAAGGCTGTCGGGTCTGATTTCGTGTCCATCTTCCAGACTGTCTTCGGAGTCATCCCATCAGCCATCCATTCTCTCTTTTCAAGTGTGTTTGGTGGCTTTCCGATTATTTTGGCTTTAATTAGGGGGACTACTACTGCTATTTCTTCTGATTCGCAGTGGTTGTTTCTTTCCAGCAACACAGAGCAATGGAGCCGCTCCCACCAACTCCACTGTGCTGTGAGTGCATGGTTCTGATCTTCGATGCACCTTTGCTGGTGGAACTGGAGCATGACTGGTCATTGTCATTCCGGCCCCTTCTCTGGTGCGTACAACCACTCTTCCACTGCATATGGTGTCTCTTTGAACATCTGCCTATGGTCTGTCTTGCTGTTGCACCGACATCTCCTGTGGACCACGAACTGCTGATGTCCCAGATGAGGGTTCATACACGGTCATGCCCCTTGAGACTGAGGTTGCTCCGCGAGGCCAACTATGAGCCTTCCGTTTTGAGAGCTACCATGGATGAGGACATTGAAACGGATGACGATACACCAGGAAATACGTCTCACTTCTGCTCTGTGGATCCGTTTGTCCGCCCAGTACTAGACTTAACATCGGACGATGTTGACTCATTTTTTAGGTCCTTGGTTGGTGACTTTGATGACATTCTTCAAGATCATGCGTATAACAAATAATTTGATGAATTGAATTGCCATTCCCGATTCCAAATTATGCATTTAAATTGAAATTGTTGCACGCTGCACTTGTCATAGTTGACATTAACATCTCTGTATGTATTTTAGAAGATTTGTTTTAAAAAAAAAATGTTAACACATGCTACAGCTTTTTTAGCTTGTTTTTTGCTTTTAGCTTTTAGTTCAGAAGCAAGTTTTAGCATTTGGGTCCTGTTCCTTCGTCATACCTGTTACAGCAATGGGGAGGGTGTACTCAATCCTAGTTCGTTTTAATGGGATACCAGGCGTTAGCTTAGCCTCTGGCTTGTAGACTCGTGCCCCCGTCACCTAGTGACTTTTAACCTACTTAGCTTGCTCTGTCTTAGCCCATTTAATTATTTATTTCTTCTAAGATGGCTGCCTTGTTTATAGTTAGGCCACTTATTATGGGTAACATCATCAGTGTCACCGCACCTAGGTGTCAAGATCAAGCACCAAAGACAAACAAACAGTAGGGGCCATATTTATACTTTTTGACGCAAAACTGCGCTATCGCAGTTTTGCGCCAAAAAGATTAGCGCCGGCTAACGCCATTCTGAAGCGCCATGCGGGCGCCGTATTTATTGAATGGCGTTAGCCGGCGCTAGCAGACCGGCGCTGCCTGGTGTGCGTGGAAAAAAACCACGTACACCAGGCAGCGCCGGCGTTGGGGAAAATGGCGTTAGGGCGTCTTAAAATGGGGCAAGTCAGGTAGAGGCAAAAAAATCGCCTCCACCCGATTTGCGCCATTTTTAACGACGCCCAGACACCATTTACATGACTCCTGTCTTAGTAAAGACAGGAGTCATGCCCCCTTGCCCAATGGCCCCTGGGCATGGTCATTGGGCATTGTGGCATGTAGGGGGGCACAAATCAGGCCCCCCTATGCCAAAAAAAATAAAATAAAAATAAAATTATACTTACCTGAACTTACCTGAATGTCCCTGGGATGGGTCCCTCCATCCTTGGGTGTCCTCCTGGGGTGGGCAAGGGTGGCAGGGGGGGTCCCTGGGGGCATGGGAGGGCAGCTGTGGTCTCATTTTGAGCCCACAGGTCCCTTAACGGCTGCCCTGACCCAGGCGTTAAAAAGAGGCGCAAATGCAGGGTTTTTTGCCCCGCCCACTCCCGGGCGTGATTTTTGCCCGGGAGTATAAATACGACGCATTTGCGTCGCAGTAATTTTTTTAGACGGGAACGCCTACCTTGCATCTCATTAACGCAAGGAAGGCGTTCACGCAAACAAATGACGCTCATTTCTCATACTTTGGCGCTAGACGCGTCTTACGCCAAAGTATAAATATGGAGTTAGTTTTGCGTCGAAAAAAACGACGCAAATTCGGCGCAAACGGAGTATAAATATGCCCCGAGGTGTTCACACTTAGGGATTTTCCCTCTCTATACTTTCGAGGGATTGTTGATATTAATTGCAGTCCTAAGCATGTCTGTTATCTATTGTTTAGGAACACACCTACGTCAGGGGACCTTGTAGATCTGTATAAATACATCACCCTTTAGACAGATAATCAGAGGGATTCCGACCAGAGGGCATTGCCACCATCGCTGATACCGATGCTGCAGTCGTCTTGACGATGACCCAGTCTTCGTGTCCCTGCGGAGTCTGAGATAGAGACCTCATTCCAAGGTAACAAGGGTTGGGGGCTCCTCTCATGGAGATGGCATTGGCAGATTAGGTTTAACAAACCCAGCTCTCCTTTAGGTAGGAGGTTAGGCCTTTTCACATTAGGGTATTAGGGCATATAACACCTCATATATCTTTTCTACGTATTGCAAGATGGTGGGGGTCTTTGTAATAATGACTCTCGTCTTCACAATACTGTTTCTTGCTTTATTCATTATCCTAATCATTGCAGCCCATGCAACTTATCACAAATTGCAGTGTTATGTTAAAAAAAAACTATTGTAACTTTACTGCATCTGTGTCATTGCCTGTGTTTGTATGAGACATAATATATCTGTGAGAAAAGGGAAATGTCCGTTTAACCACGACACTCCCTGAGATATCTTATTTACGAGTCCATGCGTAAACGGCTACCATAAATCACCTTTTACTATTATGTTTCTGGTGAGGTGCTGCTAGTGAGCCGGTAAGGTTGGGACAACAGGTGCGACTTGTTGTCGGAAAGACGCAGTCGCCTACAAACAAAAGTACTGTTATCCTTAAACCAGCAGTCTTGCTCAGAGCAAGAGTCCAAACTACGACAAGAGCACTTCTTCACCACAGCCAGAGAGCAGCAAGGCAGCAGGGCAAAAGCAAGGCAGCAGTCCTTCACAGAAAGCAGACTGGTAAGTCCTTTGGGCAGCCAGGCAGGTCTTCTTGGCAGGATGCAGGTTCTGGTTCAGGTTCTTTTCTCCAGGAAGTGTCTGATTTGGTAGGGACAGAGGCCCTGTTTAAATACCCAAATGTGCCTTTGAAGTGGGGGAGACTTCAAAGAGTGGCTCAGAAGGGCACAAGGTCCCCTTTCACTGTAATCATATCTGCCAGGGTTCCTATAGGGGATGTGGCAGTCCTTTGTGTGAGGGCAGGCTACTGTCCTTTGACATGCAAGTGTCAGGCCCTCCACCCTCCCAGCCCTGGAAGACCCATTCAAAATGCAGATGTATGCATGTGAGGTTGAGTATCCTGTGTTTGGGGTGTGTCTGAGTGAATGCACAAGGGAGCTGTCAGCTAAACCCAGCCAGACGTGGATTGTACAGCACAGAAGGATTTAAGTGCAGAGAAATGCTAACTTTTTAAAAGTGGCATTTCTAAAATAGTAATTAAATCCCACTTCACCAGTCAGCAGGAGTTTGTATCACCATTCTGGCCATACTAGATATTTCCTTCCTACTGCTCTCAGATCAGCAGCTACCACTCAAACAATGTATGAGGGCAGCCCCAATGTTAGCCTATGAAGGGAGCAGGACTCACAGCAGTGTAAAAACAAATTTAGGGGTTTTACAATACCAGGACATGTACACTACACAGGAACATGTCCTGCCTTTTGCCTACACAGCACCCTGTCCTATGGGTTACCTAGAGCATACCATAGGGGAGACTTATATGTAGAAAAAGGGTAGTTTTAGGCTTGGCAAGTAATTTGAATGCCAAGTCAAATTGGAAGTGAAACTGCATGCACAGGCCTTGTAATGGCAGGCCTGAGACAAGGTTAAGGGGATACTTAAGTGGGTGGCACAACCAGTGTTTCAGGACCACTTGTAGCATTTAATCTACAGGCCCTGGGCACATATAGTGCTCTCTACTATAGACTTATAAGTAAATTAAAAAGTGCAATTGGGTATGATCCAATGTTACCACGTTTAAATGGAGAGAGCATATGCACTTTAGCACTGGTTAGCAGTGGTAGAGTGTGCAGAGTCTTAAAACCAGCAAAGACAATATCTAAAAAGAGTAGGGAGGCAGGCAAAAGGTTAGGGGTGACCACCCTAAGGCTGTCACGTCTGACATGTGTTCCCCCCAGCTGAAAGTGGGGAGAGCTACCCAACCTCCTGGGAGCTCTCATTGCTAAGGCAGAAGTATCTGTAGAGACCATCAGCACTGGCGTGGTCAATCCACGGGCTATGCTCTACCGTAAAGTCCATCCCCTGTAGCGAAACAGACCACCTCAAGAGTTTAGGATTGTCACCCCTCATCTGCATGAGCCATCTGAGGGGCCTGTGGTCTGTCTGAACCCGGAAGTGAGTCCCAAACAGGTATGGTCTCAGCTTCTTCAGCACCCAAACCACAGCAAATGCTTCTCTTTCAATAGCACTCCACCTCTGTTCCTACGGTAATAGTCTTCTTCTAATAAAGACTACTGGTTGGTCTGAGCCCTCCTCATTTAGCTGTGCTAGAACAGCCCCTGCGCCATGCTCTGAAGCGTCTGTCTACACAATCAGTAGTCAGGGGCCTTGAGCACGGGGCCGTGCACATGGCTTCCTTCAGGGAGTCAAAGGCTTTCTCACAAGCCTCTGTCCAATTCACCAACCTAGGTTGCTTTTTGGAAGTAAGTTCTGTCAAGGGTGACACAATGGAACCATAGCCGTTGACAAGCCTATGGTAGTATCCAGTGAGGCCTAAGAAGGCTCTCACTTCTGTCTGTGTTCTAGGTGGTTACAGGCCTTGATAGTTTTAATCCTGGCCTGGAATGGCTGCACCTTGCCACCACCTAATAGGTGTCCCAAGTACACCACGGAAACCTGCCCAATCTGGTACTTACTAGCCTTGATGGTCAGGCCTGCCTGTTGCAGAGCTTGAAGCACCTCCTTGAGGTGGAGCAGGTGTTCCTCCCAGCTGGAACTGTAGATAGCTATGTCATCCAGGTGGGCTGCACAGTAGGCATCCTTGCTGGCTAGGACCCCGTTAACCAACCACTGGAAGGTAGCGGGGGCATTTTTCAACCCAAATGGCATCACCTGGAACTGGTAATGGCCATAAGGTGTAGAAAATGCTGATCCCTCTTTGGCCCCCTCAGTCAGGGCGATCTGCCAGTACCCTGAAGTAAGATCAAACTTACTCAGGAACGTGGCAGCGCCTAGTCTGTCAACAAGCTCTTCAACTCGGGGGATGGGGTGAGCATCAATCCGTGTGACTGAGTTGAGACCCCCGTAGTCCACACAGAACCTGAGTTCTGGCTTCGCACCGGGGGCAGCAGCCTTAGGAACCAGCACCACAGGGCTGGCCCAGGGACTACTGGATTTCTCAATAACCCCTAAAGTCAACATCTTGGAGACCTCCTCCTTGATGCTGGCCTTCACCTTATCCGATAGCCTGTAAATTTTGTTCTTCACAGGGGGACTGTCACCCGTGTCAATGTCATGAACACAAAGGTGGGTCAGTCCAGGAGTAAGGGAGAACAGGGAGGAGAAATGCTCTAACAGCTCATAGAAGTCTCCTCTCTGGTTTAGAGTCAGGGAGTCAGAGAGAATGACACCCTCCACTGACCCATCACCTTCTTTGGCAGAGAGGAGGTCGGGGAGAGGTTCACTCGCCTCTTCCATGCTCTCACCTTGACCAGGAGCATACTGATCTCAGACCTCTGAAAGTGAGGTTCGAGCCTGTTATGATGGAGGACCCATAGGGGTTGCCTAGGGGTCTTGAGGTCCACTAGGTAAATGGCCTCCCCTTTACACTCCTTGATCTCAAAGGGGCCAGTCCAGTGATCCTGGAGAGCCCTGGGCTCTACTTGCTCCATTACCTAAATCTTGTCTCCAGGTGAGAACTCAACCAGTGTGGTCTTCCGGTCATACCACTCCTTCATCACCTCTTGACTGGCCTCGAGGTTACTCTTGGCCTGCTTCCAGAAGCGTTGGGTTTGGTTGCGGAGGGCCACCATGTAGCTGACCACATCCTGGGAGGTGTCTTGGGAGCGTTCTACCAGCCCTCTTTAACAATGCTTAGAGGTCCCCTGACAGGGTGACCATAGAGAAGCTCAAAGGGGCTGAACCCCACCCCTTTCTGGTTCACCTCTCTGTAAACAAACAACAGGCATGGTAAGAGGACGTCCCACTTACACCTCATGGCTTCAGTCAGGCCATTAATCATGCCCTTCAGGGTCTTGTTGAATCTCTCAACAAGCCCATTGGTTTGAGGATGATAAGGGGTGGTAAACCGGTGGGTCACTCCACACTCATCCCACATGGACTTCATGTAGGCAGACATGAAGTTTGTGCCCCTGTCAGACACAACCTCCTTAGGGAATCCCACACGGCTAAATATTCCCAACAGGGCTCTGGTCACCACCGGTGCAGTGACTGTTCTCAGAGGGATTGCCTCTGGATAGTGGGTGGCATGGTCCACCAAAACCAGGATAAACCTGTTGCCCAAGGTGGTTTTGGGGCCCAAGGGACCAACAATGTTGATGCCCACCCTTTCAAAGGGGGTGCCAACAACGGGGAGTGGGAGCAGGGGAGCCTTAAGCTTTTTCCCTGTCTTCCCACTAGCCTGGCAGGTGGGGCAAGCTCTGCAGAAATTATCTGAGGCTAACCTGTGGGTGACAAGCCTGTTAAAGGTCTTGTCTTGGCCCATATGTCCTGCCAGGGGAATGTCGTGAGCCAGACCCAGTAGTAAGGCCAGTAACACTGGGGGATCACCAGCACACGTGCTGCCCCAGGACCTGGAACCTTAGGCTCACTGTAAAGGAGATCATTCTCCCAGTAAATAAGGTGAGTGCCAGAGGCTTCACATGCTGCTTAGGCTGTGGCCTGTGGCCTCAGACCCTCAAGGGTGGGGCATTCCTTCTGCGCCTTGCAGAGTTCTGCCCTGGTTGGCTCACCCTCTACTTGCCAGCCAGCAAGTTCAGGTAGGTTACCCAGGTCAGCTATGTCCTCCCCAGTTGGTTCAGGGGCCTCCTCCTCCTCAGAGGCCCCATCCACCACCGTGGGAACATCTGAGGTGGGTTTCCCACGCCTCTTGCCCTTCCTCTTTGCAGCTGTCTGGGCCATTGTTCCAGGTTCCAGACGCCCTTGACTCCCTTCCCGGGCAGCCATGGACCGTGTGGTCATGCAGACCCACTCAGGCAAACCTAACATCTCCAGGTGGGATCTGAGCTCTACCTCTTTCCAGGCAGTATGCTGAAGATCATTGCCTAACAGACAATCTACAGGCATGGCAGGACTCACAGCTACTTTCAGAGTACCAGAGACCCCCCCCCCACTCAAAGGGAACCAGAGCCACCAGTAGGTGACTCTCGCGATTGTCAGTGACTATGACCTGGTGGAATGTATCTGGAACTATCTGCTGTAATGACACCAGCTGACTCTTGACAGTAGTCATACTGGCTCCTCTGTCACACAGAGCCTCCATCCTTTGCCCATCAATGGTGACCCACTGCCTATATTTTGAAGTATTTTCTGGCATGTAGGCTTTAGGCACCATCTCTCTTTCTCCCAGGGACACTAGGGAAACCTCTGCCTGCTCCCCAAAGCTAACTGGGACTGTCTCTCCCTGAGCGCTACACTAGCCAATCCAGGTGCCTGTCCAGTGGTGGACTGTGTCCTCTTGAGGCACTGGGAGTCGCCCTTAGAGTGTCCATGCTGGTAGCACTCTAAGCATTTGAGGATGAATTTCCCTAATGTTTTATCAAAATACCCTGGCTTCTTTGCAAACCTAGAAGAGGAATGGTATCCACACCCCCTTGGGAATTCTTTTGTGGGCCTTTTGAGAACTCCTTTTCTTTAAGTTTCCCTCCCTCTTTCTTCTGTTGGGAACTCTTACCACCTTTGTGGGAGTCCCACCTCAGATGCCTTTTTGGACACTCTCGTGCTAATCCAGAGGTCGGCCTCCTCAGCAAGCTTACTGGGGTCAGTCAGCTTACTATCTGCCAAGTGCTGGTGCAACTCTGTGCAACTCTGTAAAAGAAATATTGAGCATATGCTCTCTCAGAATCAAGTCAGATAACCCTTTATAATCATCTACTTTGCTGCCCTGCACCCATCCATTCAGTGCCTTACTGGAAAAGTCAAAGAAGTCTACCCATGTTTGTGTGGACTGTTTAGAGCTGTCCCTGAACCTCTGATGGTATTTCTCAGGGGTCAACCCAAACTTGGCAAGTAAAATGGCTTTCTGAAGTGGGTATGTGTTTTAATCCTTTGGGTCCAGTGTGAGAAGTGTGTCCATCCCCAGTGCTAGCACATAACTCCACATAGCTGTATCCCATTGCCCTTCAGGAACCTCATTAGCCCTTATTGCAACTTCGTAAGCAGCTAGCCATTTATCTATGTCATCTCCCACCACAAAACTGAGCACCACATTTTTGGGTATGCAAACCTTCTTTTCTCCAGCAGGTCCTGCCTGTATGCTGCCACCATTTCTGCTGGACTCAGACTATCTCGCCTTGATCTCCAGCTCCTTGAGACTCAGTTCATGAGCCAACAATAGTTTTTCTCAGCCAAGGCTCTCTCAGCTGCAGCTTCAGCTCTTTCAGCTTCAATCTGTTTGGCTGCACTTTCAGCCCCAGCTTGCTTAGCTTCTCTCTCTGCCCTCCTTTCCTCCTGTTGAGTCTCAATTTTTAGCCTTGCCATTTGCAACTGAAACTCTGTCTCCTCTTTCCCTTCCTCTGGGGTCAGGCTTTGATCAGAGACACTGCTCCCTGGTTTGGCAGGGGGCACAGTTGCAGTAGTAACGTCCACTGATGGTAAAAAATCCTCTGGGGAGCCATCTTCTGGCTCCTCCTCCTCAGCATCCTCCTCTAAATGGGCTTATGCCCAGGCCCTCAGAGCCATTTGAAATTCCTCCTTTCTGGAGGCACCTTGGGTGGGTACTCCCATATCCCTGCAGAACCCTTTCAGCTGTTTGACAGTGTATGTCTCCAACAGGGCTAGGTGAAAATCTCCTGCTTGAGACCCAGCCTGAGACATGTTGAGTGAGGATTTTGGTAAAAAAATGTATAGGAAAAATGAAATTGCAGAAAAAAGATAAAAATCAAATCACTGTGGGTAGGTAGTGAAATACTTAGCTACTGTATGTCACTGTACAAATACATGTCCTATCCTCACCGCTGATCACCAATGTTAGAAATAGGGTCTTTGGTTGGCAGTCAGGTTACCTCCTGTCCAAGCAAGGACCCTCACTCTAGTCAGGGTATGTCACACACAATCCAAATTATCCTGTGCCCACCGTCTGGTAGCTTAGCACTGAGCAGTCAGGCTTAACTTGGAAGGCAATGTGTAAAGTATTTGTGCAATAAATCATACAAAACCACAGTAGAGCACTACAACAAATACACCACACAGAGTTTAGAAAAATATATAATATTTATCTGGATATTTCCAGGTCAAAACGATCAAGGATGCATTAAGTAAATGTAGAGATATCACTGAAAAGTGATATAAAGTGTCTGAAGTCTTTTCAAAGCAAACAAAGGGGGTGATTCTAACCCTGGCGGTCGGTGTTAAAGCGGCGGCCAACCCGCCAACAGGCTGGCGGTAAAAAAAATGGGATTCTGAGCCTGGCGGGAACCGGCAACACAGACAGCCACCTTAACACTCCGACCGCCACGGCGGTACAAACAAACAGCGCGGCGGTCACCGCCAACAGTCAGGCGGCAGACAATGTACCGCCCACACTATTCCAACTCACCAATCCGCCACCTTTTCCGGGGCCGGAGCACCGCCGATAAAAACACGGCGGAAACAGACTACGAACGGGAAAACGCTCACCACTACGCACTCCAGGAGGAAGGAGGACAGCATGGAACCCGAATTAAACATCCTACCTGCTCTCGTCTACCTTCTCATCTACCACGAGTACGAAGTCCGGCGCAGATGACAACGGTGAGTACTGCACCTACGACACACGGGAGGGGGAGGACGAAAGGTTACGGGCACACACATATGCGACCCCCCCCCAACTATGTACTCACCAATGCAGAGCACCAAGTCACAGTGACACCACCCAAACACCCCTGAAAAATGCTAGGACATAATCATATTTGGAATAAATATTTATGTACCAAAAAGCTCCAGAAAATTAGCGTACAACCATGAAAGATATCCACAACAAAACTAATGACATACACATCAGTGTATAACTGAAGTACCAAGTCCTGCACATCCTACGAATTCAGCATGTCCGTGGGCCAAAGTCTTGAGAAACAAGGGCAAAGCCCACACAGGAGACCTGAGTCCTTTGGAGAGAACACTGCAGGGGCATCAGATGTCAAAACTACAGGCACCTCAGGGGGAAGGGAAGGGGGGGGCACCACAGCCACATGAGTCCACGACACCAGATCCACGAGGAGCCACCATGCCCACTGGACCATCCTGGGGAGTGCAAAGCCACAGTCTCTCAATGTCTCTACAGTGGGTGGGCTGCCCACTGGACCATCCTGGGGAGTGCAAAGCCACAGTCTCTCAAGTCTCTGCAGTGGGTGGATTGCCCACTGGACCATCCTGGGGAGTGCAAAGCCACAGTCTCTCAATGTCTCTACAGTGGGTGGGCTGCCCACTGGACCATCCTGGGGAGTGCAAAGCCACAGTCTCTCAATGTCTCTACAGTGGGTGGGCTGCCCACTGGACCATCCTGGGGAGTGCAAAGCCACAGTCCATCAGGTGGATGACAGTCTCCACTGGTCAAGGAGGAGGCATGGTGGGCACAGTGAACCATAAACGGTGCATGAGACGGCGGTGCCCTGTTCAGCGGTGCTTGAGACGGCGGGGCCCAGCGGAGCGGTGCTTGAGAGGAAGGGCCCAGCGGAGCGGTGCCTCAGAGGAAGGGCCCAGCGGAGCGGTGCTTGAGAATAAGGGCCCAGCGGAGCGGTGCTTGAGACGGCGGTGCCCAGCGGAGCGGTGCTTGAGACGGCGGTGCCCAGCGGAGCGGTGCTTGAGACGGCGGTGCCCAGCGGAGCGGTGCTTCTGCACCGCGGGCCCTGTTCAGCGGTGCCTATCTCCACGGCGGGGCCCTGTTCAGCGGTGCTCTTCTGCACCGCGGGCCCTGTTCAGCGGTGCCTATCTCCACGGCGGGGCCCTGTTCAGCGGTGCTCTTCTGCACCGCGGGCCCTGTTCAGCGGTGCTCTTCTGCACTGCGGGCCCCGTTCAGCGGTGCCTATCTCCACGGCGGGGCCCTGTTCAGCGGTGCTCTTCTGCACCGCGGGCCCTATTCAGCGGTGCTCTTCTGCACCGCGGGCCCTGTTCAGCGGTGCCTATCTCCACGGCGGGGCCCTGTTCAGCGGTGCTCTTCTGCACCGCGGGCCCTGTTCAGCGGTGCCTATCTCCACGGCGGGGCCCTGTTCAGCGGTGCTCTTCTGCCCCGCGGGCCCTGTTCAGCGGTGCCTATCTCCACGGCGGGGCCCTGTTCAGCTGTGCTCTTCTGTACCGCGGGCCCTGTTCAGCGGTGCTCATCCAGCAGGTCAAGGGAGCCAGACCTGGCCTCGACTCCCTGCTCAGTCGCCCTCGGAGCGTGACGTTTCTGGACCCTTCGGGGACGGACTCCTGGCCTCCTTAGTGTCCTCCTTCCCAGCTGGGATGTGGCATGTGGGGTCCACCTTCTCCGCGCTCCTGCTGCCCTTCCGCTCCTTTGATGGGGCTCTCGGGCCCTTGCCTCCCCTAGATGGTGTGGGTGGTGAAGTGGCCGCACATTGCTCCTTGGGGGCAGCCCTGTCGGTCCTCGCACGGCGGTCCTTGTTTTTGCGGGTCCTCTTGCCGGGGGGGGGGCTGGACGTGTCCTTGCTGCTGATCGATGTGTCACTGCTGGCAAAGGGTGGGCTCCAGAACCCAGGCACAACAGTGATACCCGAAGCTGGGCTGGTGGTGGCTGCGGTGCTCTTGGGACTCTTTGAAGATGGATGGGGGGGCTCATCGGGGGGAAAGAGGTTAAGGTTAGCCAGGAAAAGTTTTTTAGGGCCAAGGTAAAGGGTAGGAGAAGTGGAGATGGAAGTGGAGGTAGAGGAGGTGGTTGTAGGAGAGTCTGGTGTGCTGTCATTGGGTGAAGGTGCTGGTGCTGTAGGCTGTCGTGAGGTGGATGGCTGTTGGGTGGGTGGCTGCCTGCGTTTGTGTGTCTTGGAAGAGGGGGTGACAGACACAGTGGGAGAGGACACAGGGGACGTGTACATGGCAGTGGGGGTGGTGACTGCACGAGTGTGGACTGTACTGGAGGGTGAGGTGGTGATGGAAGCACTGGCTGATGTTGGGGTGCATGCAGGTGTGAGTGTAGACGTCACAGGGAGGGAGGAGGGAGACGAGGAGGAGGGGGACACAGGGGTGGCAGTGGCTGTTGGCATGTCTGCATCTGGGTGTTGCTCGGGTGAGTGTTTGCGGGATCTGTGGTGCTTGTGTTTGGATGAGCTGCTCTTGGGTGTTGAGGTGTGTGCAGGCTGGTCTGATGGTGTGGATGGGATAGGCTGAGGAACAGGAGACAGAGACAGGCTGGAGGCAGTAAGAAGAGGGAGGCTGGAAACAGGGACAATGGCTGCCGTCAGTGCTGAGGCCAGAGCAGTGAACGCTCGTTGATGGGCAGCCTGACCCGAATGAATGCCCTCCAGGTACGCATTGCTCTGTTGCACCTCCCTTTGCACACCCTGGATGGCATTCAAAAGGGTCGTCTGCCCAACAATGAGCGTCCTTACCAGGTCAATGAGCTCCGCACTGAGGGCAGCAGGGGCAACAGGGGCAGGGGCTGAGGTGCCTGGGGCGAAGGAGACGCGCGCCTTCCTGGGCGAACCGGCACGGAGCGAAGACTGAGGGGCTGCTAGGAGGGCGGGGCTGGTGCGCACGGATGTTGCCGCCACCCCTAGGGAGCTCCCATCCGAGGACGTGTCGCTTTCGCTGCTCTCACCAGCGGTCCCCGTCGTGGTGCTCCCCTCGCCCTCCGGATCACTGGTGCCCTCGGTGTCTGTTCCTGGGCCCACCGGGGCCTTGTGTCCTGCAGCTCCCTCGTGCTCCGATGCCAAATCTCCTCCGCCTGATGATGCTAATGCACACATGCACAAGAAGATGGAGAGAAAGGGTGGGGGGAGAAAAAAGAAGACCAGGTTGAGTGCATGCAATGTCAACACCGTTGGCGGAGAGGACAGACACAGGTGCCTAATGCACTAAGCCGCGCATTCGGGGTACACTACTCAGTACTACTGACTAAGACAACAGGCCAAGAGACGTCAAACGCGCACAAGGGAGATGCTGGACCTTCAATGGCTGTACTTGTCACCCTACCGAGGTGGGGGCCGGGGGCACAGGGCCATGCCTAAGGGAGAGGACTACACTACAGAAAGCGCCCTGGCCTAATGTCACCCACAGCCCTCGTCCCCCACCCAGACGCCTCCACTGCGCAGAAAGATAGGAGAATGTGCTGATACTCACCCCCTTGTGTCTGCTGTGATGTCTTAAAGCGCCCATCCAATTCTGGGTAGGCCACCGCCAGGATCCGGGACATCAGGGGGGTCATGGTGCGACTGGCACCCCTCCTAGGTTGGGAGGCCATCCCCAGCAGTGTTTCTGCGGTCTTCCTTGTTCCGCGGCGGATGTCCTCCCACCTCTTGCGGCAGTGGGTGCCCCGTCTGTTGTGGACCCCCAAGGTCCGGACTTCCTTGGCGATGGCACGCCAAATCTCGATCTTCTGATGGGCGCTGACCTATTAGACATGTACAGGGTGGAAAGGAGGAAATCATCAATGACCTGCATGTTAGATGTAATTGGCCCCCCCCACCCACTTTGCCATATGGCACATGCTCTCATCTGTCGGGCGTTGCACTCCTCATTCGCCCCCCACCCCACCAACTTACATCCACCCCAATCCACACAGGCATAGCCCATTCCATTAGCACCCGGTGTACTCACTTGTTGGTCTGGAGGACCGTAGAGTAGCGCATACTGGGGGAGGACCCCATCCACGAGCTTCTCCAACTCTTCAGACGTGAAGGCAGGGGCCCTTTCCCCAGTCGCAGCAGCCATTGTATCTTCCAGACCGAGGTCACAGCAGCACTTGCAATATAGGTCCTCTCCTGTGGATGATCAGGTCTCGAGTGATTAAGCAGATAGAAAATGGCGGTCACGTCCGCGGCGGTGCGTACCGCGGCGGTGCGTACCGCGACCGCCGGCGCACTTCGTTATTGGCTCCTGAAACCCATAGGCTTCAATGTTAACCAATGCGGCTTTGCGCCGCGGTCTTCGACCGCCTACCGCCACGGTGTGCCCCGCCAGCGCATTGACCTCACATCCCATTGTCCCACTTCACAGGTCAGGCAGCCGCCATTTCAAGGGCCCACATGGCTTAATTTTGACTGCGACACACAGGCCTAGGCCTTGCATTGCCACACATACACGCCTTTCAACCCATTGCCATTCTTTAACTGTGCAAGCTGTCTGTACGTACCTGTGGTTTGGCTGACTCTGTGCTCCATGTTGTCCTTCCTAGGCACCGTCCGCTGGGACTTGCGATGAGAAGGAGGAATCCTCGCGTGTACCGACCGCTGGTGGACCTGTCGACAATGGAAGAACGCCATATAATACTGCGATACAGACTTGACCGTGCCACTATCCATGAACTGTGTGCCCAGCTGGAGCCAGCCCTGATGTCCCCCATCCGCCAACCCACAGGGATTCCCCCTCTGGTGCAGGTTTTGTCAGTCCTCCATTTTTTGGCCAGTGGGTCATTCCAGACCACAGTGGCCATGTCATCTGGAATGTCTCAGCCTATGTTTTCTAAGATTTTGAGCAGAGTGTTGTCTGCCCTGATGAAACTCATGCGGAGCTACATCATTTTCCCCGAGGAGGGTGACTTGCCTACAGTGAAGGGTGATTTCTATGCCCTTGGACATATCCCCAACATCATTGGTGCCATTGATGGGACCCATGTGGCTTTGGTACCCCCAAAAGACGATGAGCAGGTGTACCCAAACAGAAAAAATTATCATTCGATGAATGTCCAGGTGGTCTGTTTGGCTGACCAGTACATCTCCCATGTAAATGCCAAGTTCCCAGGGTCAGTGCATGACGCGTATGTGATGCGAAATAGCAGCATCCCCTATGTGATGGAGCAGCTACAGAGACAACGTGTGTGGCTAATAGGTGACTCTGGTTACCCCAACCTGCCGTGGCTACTGACCCCAGTAAGGAATCCCCGGACAAGGGCAGAGGAACGGTACAATGAGGCCCATGGGCGTACTAGGAGGGTGATTGAGCGAACCTTTGGCCTCCTGAAGGCCAGGTTTAGGTGCCTGCATATGACTGGTGGATCCCTAATGTACTCACCAAAGAAGGTGTGCCATATCATCGTGGCGTGCTGTATGCTTCACAACCTGGCTTTGCGACGCCAGGTGCCTTTCCTGCAGGAGGATGGTCCAGATGGTGGTGTTGTAGAAGCCGTGGAGCCTGTGGAGAGTGAAGAGGAGGAAGACTCAGAGGACGACACAGACAATAGGGATAGAGTGATACAACAGTATTTCCAGTAACACCCAGGTAAGAATCACCCACGCCATTTCCCAATTGCTTCTAGCCTCCTCCATCTGTACTTTCTGTAGTTCCCCACAGATGTTTTTCAGTAATTTTTGCCTTTCCCTTCCCTTCTCAGTGCTGTCTGACTCAGTACCTGACTTCTGCTTGGTTCGCCCATGAAATACAGCGTATTGACATTGGTATGTTGTCATGACTAATTGACAGAACAGAAATTGAACAGTAATATGTAATACATTTGTTAATAATACAGCATGACTCAAAACAGATTTGTGTGCAAAATGTGATTTATTTACAGTGCTAGATATCGGTACTTGTGATTCTAAGGGTGATGGGTGGGGGTGGAGGAATATCCATGGCAGAGTCCAGTTCTCAGTCTCACAGGTGCATTGTTCTTTTGCCTGTGGAAGGATGGAGCATAGGCAGTTCATGGTTGGACAGGGTGGCAATGTGGGACAGTGGGAAGAGTTCAGGGGGTATGTCCTGCTGGCGGGGGTCTTGACATCCTACTCTGTCTTTTTCTTTGGTCTCAGGCTCCTCTTACGGGGTGGTTGTTCTTCAGCAGGAGGTGGGGTTCTGGGGGGCTGTCGAGGTGTTGGGACCTCCTGTCCACTAGCGCCGGCGGAGGTGGTAGGCTGTTCCTGGTCCGGCCTAGTGACAGGGGCCCTGTGTGGTGCACCATGGTCCCGCAACGCGTCCTCTATCCTGTGGAGGGCCAGGACGATGGTCCCCATTGCGGTCCCGATGATTCTCAGCTCCTCCCTGAACCCCATGTAGCGTTCGTCCTGCTGTGCCTGGATCTCAGTGAACCTGGCCAGTACCGTCGCCATCGTTTCTTGGGAGTGGTGGTATGCCCCCATGATGGTGGTGAGGGCCTCTTGGAGAGTGGGTTCCCTGGGCCTCTCCTCCCCCCCCTGTCGCACAGCAGCCCTCCGAGCTGCCCGGTTTCCCCCGGCCTCTGTCCCCTGGCCGGTGTGCCCGCTCCCACTGCCCCCAGGTCCCTGTTGTTGTTGGGGTGTTGGGTTAGCCTGGGTGCCCTGTAGTGGCGGACACACCGCTGATTGAGCTGTCCTAGAGACAGAGGCATGGGCCCGCTGGGTGGGAGCTGCGCTGGTGTCGGCAGAGGGGGTCAGGTCTGGTGTGGCCTGTGGCTGCCTGAGGGGAACCGACTGCCCAGAGGTCCCCGATGGTCCGGGCTGGTCATCAGGTTCACTGTCGACAGAGCTGCTATCCTCAGTGTGGGCCTGTTCCGGTGGTGGGATGGACACTTCTGGACCCTCCTGGCTGGTGTGTTGTCGTTCGGGTCCTGCATGGGGTAAGAGAGTTTGGTTATTGTTTCTGTGTGTGCAATAGCATGCGTGTTGTGGGTGCCCTTGTCCCCCAGTGCAGGCATTCCCTGGAGGGAGGTGTTGTGAGGGTATTTAGTGGGAGGGAGGGGTTAGTGCAGTGGTCATGCTTAGGTGATGGGTGCCCATGATTTGTGTTGGCATGCAGGAGTTGGTGTTGGGATGGGTGGGTTGTGCTGGTGAGACATTGTCAGGGAGGATGTGTGCTGGGGGGTGAGGGTGGGGGTGTGGGTTGGCATGCTGGTGGGGTGGGGGGGATATAGTAGTTGAGATGGGACTTACCAGAGTCCATTCCTCCGGCTACTCCTGCGAGGCCCTGAGGATGCAGGATGGTCAAGACCTCTTGCTCCCACGATGTAAATTCGGGAGGGGTGGGTGGGGGTCTGCCGCCAGTCTTCTGGACCGCGATGTTGTGCCTGGAGACCATCGATCGGACCTTCCCCCGTAGGTCGTTCCATCTTTTGCGGATGTCCTCCCTATTCCTGGGATGCTGTCCCACCGCGTTGACCCTGTCCACGATCCTCTGCCATAGCTCCGCCTTCCTAGCTATACTGGTGTGCTGCACCTGCGAGCCGAAGAGCTGGGGTTCCACTCTTAGGATTTCCTCCACCATGACCCGGAGTTCTTGGTCCGAAAAGCGTGGGTGCCTTTGGGGTGCCATGGGGTGGTGTGGGTGAGGTGTGGGGTGGTGTATGTGATGAGGAGTGTGTTGGTGAGTGGTGCTTTGTGCTACTATGTGGTGTGTGTGATGGTGTAGTGTGCCTCAGTGTGTCTTGCTTTGGATTGTCTGCTGTGTCTCTCTCTCCTTCTCTCAGTAATTAGGGTTGCAGGGGTTTGTGGGTGATGTGGGTGTGTGTTTTATAGTTGGTTGATTGTGTGGGAGTGGTGTGTGTATGTGTATCAGGTGTGTGTATTTCAAATTGTCCAATGTGGCTGTGTTTTGGGGATGTGTGTGTATTCTGACCGCGGCGGTGTGTAGCGCCAATGGAATACCGCGTTTGAATGACCGCCGTGTGGATTCGTGGGTCGTAATGGCATGGGCGTATTTCTGTTGGCGTGACGGTGGAGGTTTGGTCATCTCCAGTTTATCGCTGCCCGCCGATGTGGCGGGCTGCAGTGGAGGACGGATTTTTGGAGGTTTGGCCGTTGTGTGTCAGAATGACCGTGGCGGTTGACCGCGGCCGCGGCGGTGTTATGGCGGTCTTCTGACCGGCGGTAAGGGCATTTTACCGCCGGGGTCAGAATCACCCCCAAAGTCTCTTGTAAGCACAAAGTACCTGGTTTGTGTGAAAAATCTCCACAATGGTCTGCAGAGGAGGAGAAGCGTGGAAACAAAGGAGGTGTGTGTCCATTTCTCAGGCGGCACACAGTGATGCGTCGTTTAGTTTCCACGCAGGGACGGCTGTGCATCGATTTCTGGTGCTCTGTCGTGGATCCTCTTCGGGTTGCGGGGTTTTCAGACGCCCCGGGGTCTGTGCGTGGAATCCTGGGTTTGTGGAGTGAAGTCACAAGTGCTGAGTCATTCTGGTTTAGCGTGTGGTGAATTTCTCACCGCGTGGCAGGCTGTGCGTCAAATTTTCCCGCACAAGGAGTCCAGTTGCAAGAGAGAAGTCTTTTTGGTCCTGAGACTTCAGGGAACAGGAGGCAAGCTCTATCCAAGCCCTTGCAGAGCACTTTGTCACCACAGCCAGGGAGCAGCAAGGCAGCAGTCCTTCACAGAAAGCAGTCAGGTGAGTCCTTTGGGCAGCAAGGCAGTTCTTCTTGGCAGGATGCAGGTCCTGGTTACAAGTTTCCTCTCCAGGAAGTGTCTGAGTTGCAAGGGGCAGAGGCCCTGTTTATATACCCAAATGTGCCTTTGAAGTGGGGGAGACTTCAAAGAGTGGCTTAGAAGTGCACCAGGTCCCCTTTTAGTTCAATCCTGTCTGCCAGGGTCCCAGTAGGGGGTGTGGCAGTCCTTTGTGTGAAAGCAGACCCTCCACCCTCCCATCCCAGGAAGACCAATTCAAAATGCTGATGCATGCCAGTGAGGCTGAGTATCCTGTGTTTGGGGTGTGTCTGAGTGAATGCACAAGGAGCTGTCAACTAAACCCAGCTAGCTGTGGATTGTAAGGCACAGAATGATTTAAGTGCAGAGAAATGCTCACTTTCTAAAAGTGACACTTCTAAAATAGTAATATTAAATCCACCTTCATCAGTCAGCAGGATTTTATATCACCATTCTGGTCATTCTAAATATGACCTTCCTACTTCTTTCAGATCAGCAGCTACCACTCAAACAATATATGAGGACAGCCCCAATGTTAGCCTATGAAGGGAGCAGGCCTCATAGCATTATAAAAACTAATTTGGGAGTTTTACACTACCAGGACATGTAAACTACATAGGTACATGTCCTGCCTTTTGCCTACACAGCACCCTGCCCTATGGGTTACTTAAGGCATAGCTTAGGGGTGTCTAATATGGATAAAAAGGGGAGTTTTAGGCTCAGCAAGTACTTTTAAATGCAAATTCGAATTGGCTGTGAAACTACACACACAGGCCTTGCAATGGCAGGCCTGAGACAAGGTTAAGGGGCTACTTAAGTGGGTGGCACAACCAGTGCTGCAGGCCCACTAGTAGCATTTTATCTACATATAGTGCACAGTACTAGGGACTTATAAGTAAATTAAATAGTCCAATTGGGTATGATCCAATGTTTTCATGTTTGAAGGGAGAGAGCATTTGCACTTTAGCACTGGTTAGCAGTGGCAAAGTGTGCAGAGTCTAAAAACCAGCAAAAACAGTGTCTAAAAAGTGGAGGACGGCAGGCAAGAAGTTAGGGGTGACCACCTTAAGGCTGTCAGGTCTAACACTAATGGATTGCAGGGTCAAAATATGGTGGTCGATACTTTGTCTTCTGCCTGGCTGTTGTTGGCTACCGCTGTGGTCAGTGTTCTTAACGTCCTGGCAGTTGGTGTGGTACATTGGCTGTCTATGGGAGTTTTCTCTGCCATGGTCATAATTTGACAGTAATTACCACCAGCCTGTTAGGCAGTATTACCGCCACTTTATCACTCACCGCCAGGGTCATAATGAGGGACTGAGTAAGAAGGTAATACTTTGGCAAGGCCTCCCGCTCACTATAGCTGAGCAGGGTTCCATCGCTGTTGACCTCAAATTTTGGCTTTGCCCCGGTCCAGTGGGACCAGACGTCCAGATTGGAGATTTTAGTTTCTAGGCTCTAAAAAACATTAAGGAGGTCTTTATGTACAGGGCGGGAATCCCTGCAGTGTTCATGCTGGCGGTCTCATCACAGACTGCCAGCCCCCTTGAGACCCCGTCAGCCGAATTGTGAACATTCTGCTGGGCTGGGACATTGCCAACGACTTCACATGGAGCCGTCGTCAATGCCGCTGTGCAGCGGGTGAAGCAGCACCCGTTGCGCAGATCACTGCCCATATATCGAGCAGTGACCTGCACGACGGGGCACTGCATGGGGGCCCTACACTGCCCATGCCAAGTGCAGTGGCAGTGCAGGGGCTTCCAAGGGGGCCCCGGAGCACCCCTTCTTCCAGCCTTTCCCTGGCAGGTGAACCCGCCAGGGAAAGGCTGGTGGAACAAGGATTCTTTCTCCGCAGGGCAGCGCTGCTTGCAGCGCTGCCCTGTCGGATGAAGAATTCCGCCGCCTTTAGGCTGCCTGTCGGTGGTAGCCTGGTGGTGGCAGAAGGCCACCTGTGGCGGTCCCCACTGCCTTCATTGTGTGGCGGTTGAGACCGCCATGCCGGTGGCAGTAAATTCCGCCACCACCGGCATGGCGGTCTCAACCGGCAAGTTCATAATGAGAGGCTAAATCTTTCAAAATTCATATTTCCGGTTGGACCGCCATGAAAAGGCTGGTGGAATGGGGGTGCTGGGGATTAATTTATTGAGACCCTGATTGGACCTAAGTGGGGGAGTTGTGGCCTATTGCTAAGTGTAGGTACTTAACTGCCCTTACCAACAATCCGCTTTCCAACACCCAAACTGCCAGGAGCCTTTAGACTGTGCGTGGACATGTGGCTCCCTAAGAAAGCAATTTGGAGAGAAAGGATACATCATCCCTGCCATAAATGACACTGTAGCAGACATTGAATGGAGTCCAGTGGTTCTTCAAACTCAACTTGAATGTGGGGTTCCATTAATTGGAGTTAGAACCTGCCAGTCAATACATCACAACCTTTTCTACCCATGTAGCCCTCAGACGGTCTTGGGGGATATCATTGGCAGCAGAGGTATTTCAGAACACCATCTGAGAAACCCTCTCGGGCTTTGTAAGTGTGCTCAGTGTCAGTGACAATATTCTGATATTCTCCGAAACCCTTGGGGAACAGCAAATGAGACTCCAGCGGCTGGCAGACAGTAGACTGATGCTCCATCACCAACACCATATGGGAGTGTCATTCCCGAGCTCACTTGGGCTTCTTCCAGGTTAAAGACGCACTGCTGGTGGACGCCACCATGGCATACTTCAATTCAAAGTGCTGGATGGAGTTGGTAGTCGCTGCAAGCCCAGTAGGGCTAGAAGCCTTGCTGCTACAGGAGAAGAGTGAAGGATCATTGGTTTCGATAGCATATACAAGTAGGGCACTGTCAGACACTGTTGGACACGGAGGCCAGGTACATGCAGATCAAACATAAGGCACTAGCCATCAGGTGGGCCTGCTGCCATTTCGATTTGTACCTCTGTAGGCATGGTTCAGGTTCATCACTGACCATAAGCCCCTGGTAGCACTGTTTACAGTGGCATCTCAGCAAGCCCTGCCAAATATCGAGCGATGGGCTGTGCAGCTGCAACCGCGCCAATTCAAGGGACTCTACTGCCTGGGGATGAGCAACCCAACCAACTATCTGTCACAACACCCACAAGGAGAGTTGGGGCCAGAGTGGGGTGAAGAGGAAGAAGGGGCCAAAGACTACGTGAAAATAGTAGTATACATGATGCATGTCCAAGAGCGCTATCCCTGATGGAGATCGCGGTAGTGACTGGGTCTGATGCAACCCTCTCACCATGGTGCAAGGGTTTCTGCATTGTCTGGGAGGTGTTTTCATCTTTCAGAATGCAGCACAAAGAAAAAGAGGAAACAACAAAGCAAAATAAATATATTTCACCTCATTGTGCCCGCTCTGGGGAGGAATAAGATTTTGACATATTTGTAGGCTTGCAGATCCTTGTAAATCTGGAAATGCATCAAAACCCATAGATGTTGTGTGGGAAAACACATTGCAGCGTCCATGGAAAGCTCCCCTGATGCAGTTTAAGGCAACACAGTGACTAGCGCTGCGTTTCTTTATACCATATCTAGGAGGCCCTGAAAGCCACGCAAAGTGGTTTTGCGTGGCCTCGTAGGTATGGGTCTGCATAATGTGTAGAAGGAGCATCAAACAAAGTGATACACCGATGACTCAATGGGCTTGTAAATATGTCCCAAAGTATGGTTCCCCTGCATGGACACTTTGGTGGATAAAAAGGTGAGGGTTGCTACTCATGGGTGACCATGAGCAGAGACAGATGGGGCCATCATCAATCAATCAATCAATCAAACAGGATTTGTAGAGCACGACTAGTGACCCTCCAGGGTATCCAGGTGCTTGCAGGTCTCAGCGGCTCATTCAAATAGCCAGGTCTTGAGGACTGTACGGAATTCTGGAAAAGAGGTGATGGTCTCGAGATGAGTGAGGAGGCTGCTCCAGGTTTTTGCTGCTATGCGGGTGAAGGCACATACTCTACTTCTGCATTAGTAGATGTGTGTAGTGTGAGCAAGCAAAAGGGAGGCAGAGTGTAGTCTTCTGGACGGTTGGTGGAAATTCATGTGGTAGTTGGTGTAGGCAGGTCCTTGGTTGTATAGAGCTTTGTGTGCGTGGATCAGAAGTTTGAATGTGCACCTCTTCTACACTGGGAGCCAGTGGAGTTTCCTGAGGTGTGGTTTGATGTGGGATCATCAGAGAAGGTCAAGGATGACTCTGGCTGTGGCGTTCTGTATGGTCTGAAATCTTTGTAGGAGTTTCGAGGTGACTCCTACATAGTGGGCGTTGCCGTAGTCTAGTTGACTGGTCATGAGGGCACATGCCCCAATGAACCCGCATATGCGAGGATAACCAGTTGAAGATCTTGTGAAGCATGCACAAAGTGAAGAAGGAAGTGGAGACAGTGTTACTCTGTAAACCCATGGTGAGCCTGATAATAATAATTCTGAGGTTTATGGCATGTTCGGAAGGAGTTGGTGTGAGTCCTAATTCTGCAGGCCACCAGGAGTCATTCCATGTGTTGCTGCTCGTGCCGAAGATCAGAACTTCAGTCTCGTCCATGTTTAGATGGAGCCAGTTTTCTTTCATCCAGTCAGCGACGTTTCACATTGCCACCCCCACGGCTGTTGGCCAGGAAAATGGAGGTAGCAGCCTTTGGTACCGCCTTTGCCCCAATCCATCACTGAGTCAGAGACTGAAAGACTATGGGTGTCATGTACGAGAATCTGATGCATCGGCATCGATGTGTCAGATTTCTTGTGCTTCCTTAAGCTCCCCGAATTACGCCATTGATGCACTGTATCTACAATACAGAGCTCCATGGAGCACTTTTTCACAGTTGAGTCAGAAATTCTGATGCATCTGTTGGCATTAAACTCCCGCTTTGCCTGAATAGCTTCCTAAAAAGTACGCTACTCGAGCAATGAGAGGATGGTCCCATTGGAAAAAACCTGGTTCAATTTCATGCTTTCTCTCAGCAGGCAGTAAAATTCGGACACAGTGAAGTCACAGAATGATGCAGTGAATTGTTAGAAATTTCACTGTGTCAGTTATGCATGGCTTTTTGCCTAGGAAGGCTTACCCTGCATACATTATACCTGGCGCAGGTATAAACTGAATCAGGGCTTTGCAATCTGATGCATTGGGGCCGATGTGTCATTTTGTAAATATGGAGCCGTGTAGTGCACTGCTACGCCACTTCTGCGTAAAAAAAAATGACACAACAGCAGCGCAAAAGGCTTGTAAATGAGGCTGTATGTGTGGACTGAATAGAAGTTGTATATTTTCTGTTAATACAAGTTGGACGGGATGTAGAGTGCCAACCAGCCTCTATATTATGTTGGGCCTCAGAGCAACGTTACAAGCCATTTTTCTGCTCTGCTTTGTTCAAAATAAAAGGGCAGGAATTCGCCATATCTACAAGATATGGCACATTTCAGCCCACTCCCCCTGGGCTGGCACACAAATTGCTGCCTAGCTCCAATGCAGGCACCCTTGGGCCGCGGTGCAATGGTGCCTGCATTGCAGGGATGATTGTTTATGTACAGGGAAGGGACACCTTTCTGCACATAAACAATCATTAATGGCATTTTCCTCTTTCTATGATAGAATACAGCAAACATAGAAAAAGGAAAAAAATGTGGAGAAATTATGTTATTTCTCCCTGATGCACCACTTTAACACCACCCCTGAGATGGCATAGGAATCTAATGCATTCCCAGCCTCGTAAATCTGGGAATGTGTCAGATTCAGTCAGATTACATGGGTGTTGTGTGGTAACACACACAGTAACCCCCATGGAACGCCTCTTTGTTATGAGTGAAACGGGTCCATATTTACAAGCCCATGAAAAGCCATGCAATGTGACTTTCATGGCCTTATAAATATGGGGCGGCACACAGCGCCACCGGAGCATTAACAAAAAAGACTCTGCAGTGTTGCAATGTCTAGGGCCCTTTGTATCACAGTCATCAGCCGGAGGGCATAAATAAAGGGAGGAGTGACCGCTGATGCGTGCGTCCTTCATTTGAATGCCACAGCGGAGTAAAGCCTATGCAATTGCATGCCCTTTCTCCTATCTACGCTTTGGATACTGTAGGGAAGGGAGCAGAGCGTCTATTTGCTCTCTCTATAGAAATTTGGGGCATATTTATGAGCCCATTTGTGGCAGATTAGCGTCATTTGTTTAACGCTAATGTGGCATTAGGTTGGCAGAAACACGTGCCATATTTACAAAGTGATGAAAAGCACGCATTGTGCCACTTTGTAAACCCTTGCGCCAGGCATAATGCATGCAAGAGGGACATTCCAGCGGTAGGAGGCCCAGAAAATTAATTTTTATTGCCTACCTAAGGAAGGCAGTAAAATTAGGCTCCCATCGTTTTCAGTGGGTCTCCTTTCACTTTGCAGGATTAGCATCAAAATGTTTGGCGCTAATCCTACAAAGCTCCAAACTAGTGGCAACATTTTTTATGCTAGTTCCCTAATGTGCGCCATGGTGCACCGTATCATAACTATGGCGCAAACATGGTAGCATTAGGGGGTGCATGGGTAGGATGATAATGCAAAAAGCCACACAGCTGTATCGGTCTTTTAGCAATACTCCCTTCCCACAGGCAAAGCCTTACTGCATCTCTGTAAGCAAACAAAGAGTGAACAAAGAAATCCCACATGAGGGTGGCTATCCGAAGAAAAGGGAAGGTATAATATTTCACCAGCACTAACAGGTAGGTTCATCCAGGTTAATACCGGAAGGGTTTAAAAACTTCAGATCAGCAGTCACTCACAGAGTGCCCGGCTCATAACTCTTTTTTAATCGGAGACGAGAACAGCTGGTCCCATCGAGCATTTCTGCAGATGGACTGATCATTCTTAGCTTGTCAATTGAATTCCATTTTGCTTCTGATCACCCATCACTTCAATGCACACGCTTTGATCTCTACTACTCAATGAAAGGGAGAGAGCAAACTACGAGGAACTTGGGGGCGTATTTAAGAAAAGTGGCACTGCAGTGCAGCACCAATTTTCTGGCATCCGTTAGCGCCCACTTTACGCCACCATTTGTGCACCATATTCAAAATAAGGTGCACCATGGCGGTAGATAGGAAACTACCATCCAAATTTTTTATGCTAATCCAGAGCTTTGCAGGATTAGCGTCCAAAATGTGGACGCTAATCCTGCAAAGTTTATTTAGGCCTACTGTAATGTATGGTGTGACTCCTTTTAACGCCTCCTCTGAGCAGGTGTTAAAAATGCCACAAAAAAAAAATGACGCAAAGAAATCTGTTAGATTTCTTTACGCCATTTTTTCAGCCCCCCTAAAGGGGAAGTGCCCCCTTTTTCATACATTATGCCTGGCACAGGCATTATGTAGTGCAAAGGGTTACAAAGTGGCGCAATGCATGCATTGCGCCACTTTGTAAATATGGCACGTGGATTTTGGCCTCGTGGGCCACATTAGCGTTCAAAACAATGACGCTAATGTGGCACAAGGAGGCACTAGGGGCCATATTTATACTTTTTGAAGCAAAACTGCGCTAACGGAGTTTTGCGCCAAAAAAATTAGCGCCGGCTAACGCCATTCTGAAGCACCATGCGGGCGGCGTATTTATTGAATGGCGTTAGCCGGCGTTAGCCGACCGGCGCTGCCTGGTGTGCGTGAAAAAAAAACACGTACACCAGGCAGCGCCGGCGTAGGGAAAAATGTCGTTTGGGCGTCCAAAAATGGGGCAAGTCAGGCTGAGGCTAAAAAATCGTCTTAACCCGATTTGCGCCATTTTTTTTGGGCGCCCAGACGCCATTAACATGACTCCTGTCTTAGCAAAGACAGGAGTCATGCCCCCTTGCCCAATGGCCATGCCCAGGGGACTTATGTCCCCTGGGCATGGTCATTGGGCATAGTGGCATGTAGGGGGGCACAAATCAGGCCCCCCTATGCCACACAATTTTTTTTTTTTTTAAACTTACCACAACTTACCTTTTGTTCCCTGGGATGGGTCCCTCCATCCTTGGGTGTCCTACTGGGGTGGGCAAGGGTGGCAGGGGGTGCCCCTGGGGGCTTGGGAGGGCACCTCTGGGCTCATTCTGAGCCCACAGGTCCATTAACGCCTGCCCTGACCCAGGCGCTAAAATCCGGCGCAAATGCGGGTTTTTTAGTCCCGCCCACTCCCGGGCGTCATTTTTGCCCAGGAGTATAAATACGACGCATATGCATCGCAGTCATTTTTTAAGACGGGAACGCCTACCTTGAATCTCATTAACGCAAGGAAGGTGTTCACGCAAAAAAATGACGCTAACTCCATGAACTTTGGCGCTAGACGCGTCTAACTCCAAAGTATAAATATGGAGTTTGTTTCGCGTCGAATTTGCGTCGAAAAAAACGACGCAAATTCGGCGCAAACGGAGTATAAATATGCCCCTAGGTGCTCTTAAATATGCCCCTTAATGCTGACCTGCACCTATTACCTTAACATCCAAACATACTCGGGAGGTCCCTTTGCAAAAGTGCCTGGGGGCAGATTTATGAAAAGTGGTGCTGCACCTAGTACAGCACCACTTTCTTGCACCCCTTTAACGTTCCTCTAACGCCACAATGTGTGCGCCGTATTTAGAATACGGTGCACCAAGGCGGTATTCAGAGGTACTAGCTTCATAATTTTTGATGCTAGTCTAGTGCTTTGCAGGATTAGTGTAAAAAAAATTGACATTAATCCTGCAAAGCACCCAGAGGCCCATTGAAAACAATAGGAGCCTCCCTTTATTGCCTGCTCTTAGCAGGCGTTAAAGATGTCAATAAAACGACGCAAAAAAACTCTCTAGATTTCTTTGTGCCATGTTTTCGGGCTTCCTAGCGTTGAAACGCCCCCACTTGAGTACATTATGCCTTGCGTAGGCATAATGTGGTGCAAGGGGTTACAAAGTGGTGCAATGCAAGCATTGTGCCACTTCGTAAAGATGGCACTGCGTTTTTGGCCTTCAGACGCCACATTAGCGTAAATAAACTGACGCTAATGTGACGTTGGAATGGTGCTAGACCCTCTTAAATATGGGCCCTGGTGTCGTTAGCGGGGTTTAGTGCTATTTAAAAAGGAATGAAATGCCTGATCCCACCCTGAACTATTATGCTCTAATAATTTGATAAAGATTACTTAACTGCCTTAGCCCATTTTTTGGTTACGGTTAATTTAATTTCCGCCGCTGCATTAGGAGGGGATGTTTTGGGGGTCGCTCCTGGAGTAAATGGGCGGGCACATAAGACTGTAAGTGGAATACGGTTTCTCTTCAAATTGAATTACGTTTATATGCCTGTATTGGGTTGTAGTTCACGTGCGTGCAGCTCCACCCAGTGGCTCTAGGCTTTTAAACCAAGCTTCCTGGTTTGGAACTATTGAAGAAACATGCTATTTGTTCACGATGCCTCATTTCTACAAACACGCAATTTGTCTCCGAGTGATAAATCAAGAATAGGGTAAGGAGAAAAGGGTTACATTTGGAATAAAGCACTGTGAGGGAATAACTATGTTTTTGCAACAGAATCGCTACATTGTAGTAACTTCTGGTGCAGCTCACCAGCGTTTTCATTAAATTCTCTTAAGAAGCTGTGAATGGATGATCTTTATAAGCGTTGGCTATATCTAGCAGACCAATCGCTCCCTATAAATAGGGGTATATATTCATGGGGAATGGGTGTAGGACAGTGTCGCAAGTCTTTTTCCTGCACAGCCCTACTACACCAATGTAAAAGGGCAGTAATGCACCATGGAATGCACCGTAATGCAGTGCATTACTGTCTTTCCCCCCTGTGCTGGCACACAGTTGGCTGCCCAGCGCCAACGCAGGCACCCTTGCACCAAGGTGCAAGCGTGCCTGTGTTGCATGAAGAATTGTTTTTCTAGGGGAAAAGACACCTTCCTGCACAAAACCAATCCTGAAGGATGTTTTCCTCTTTCTATGGGGCATCTTTACAAGAAAGTCACCCCTGCCCCACCTAACGATACCCTGGTTGCGCTGTATATACAATACCGCACACCATGGCGGTCGTTAGGACAACATCGTCAAAATGTTTGATGCTCTTGCGGTGCTTTGCTGCACTAGCGTCAAGAATGTTGACGCTAGTGCAGAAAAGCACAGGGAGGCCCATTAAATAAAATGGGTGCATCATTTTAACGCCTGCTCTGCGCAGGCGTTAAAAATGACGGAAAAAAATGGCACAGTGAAATGTTGTAAAGAACGTCACCCTTACATACATTATGCCTGGTGTAGAAATAATTTGGCACAAGGATTTACAAAGTGGCATTAATAAATAAGGCATGGGAGAAAGGTCTCCTTAATGTCGCCTTAGTGTAAACAAAATTAGGCTAGGGTGGTGCAAGGTGGCGCTAGGGGCTTGTAAATATGCCCCTATGTGTGGTGCAGAATGCAGCACATATAGAAAATATTTTTCCTCGTTAAGCCTGATGTGGGAGGCGTAAAGGCTTGGTGTTGCCCCAGTATTACATGATTAATTAATCTGGGGCAGTCTCAAAATCCATGGGTGTTGGGTGGAAAAACCCACTGCAACACCCATAGAACACCTCCCTGGTGAGAGCAAGACAGCGCAGTGACTTGTGCTGCTTTGTCTTACTCCATATCTATGAGGCCATGAAAAGCCACACAAAGGGCCATATTTACAAGAAAGTGGCGCATCACTAGTGATGTGCCACTCTTCTTATGGCCCCCTTGCATCTCCTAATGCCACCATGGTAGTACAGTATTTACAGTATGGCACAACATGGCACATGTTAGGTGCAACAGTGTCATTTTCTTGACACTATTTTAATGCTATACTGATTTAGCATAAAAAAGAATGACACTAATCCAGTATAGTGTTAAGAGGCCCATTGAAATCAATGGGAGCCTCATTTAAATGCCTGCTTTAAGCAGGCATTAAAAATGATGCTAGAAATAGTGCAATGGAATCTTGCAGATTCCATTGCGCCACTTTTAGCGACCCTCTAATGAGGGAATGCCCCCTTTGCATACATCATGCATGATGTGGAACAAAGGGTTTACAAGGTGGCGCAAACCTGGTTTGTGCCACCTTGCAAATATGGCACTATGGTAGTGGCCAGTTAGTGTCACATTTGCGGCAAAATTTTTGTAGCAAATGTGGCGCTGAGTGGCATAAGGGCCTTGTAAATCTGTTCCAATGTATCTTTGCCTGGCCTCATAGCTATGGATGAGAGGCTTGAGATTCCGAGTGCAAAAGTAACAATTCGGCGGCACAAGCCTCTCATAAATATGCCCTATCATATACTAAAACGAAAATTTACAAAGACTTTGTGCTTGTGCAAAGTCATGCAAAATCTTGCACGGGTATTAAGGGGCATATTTATAAGTGGTGTTGTTTTGCTACTGCACCATGCAATGTGATTTATGAAGCCAGGCACGGCCACTTGTTGCGCTGCATCACAGGAAAGGGATAGAATGTCCCTTATTTAAAAGAATACAGAGCATTCCTACCTTTGTTTCTGTGCTGGCAACGGTTTGGCAGCCTAGAGCCAGCACAGGCACCCTAGCATTATGGTATGAGGGTGCTTCTGCTGTAAAAAGAATTGTCTTTGTGCAGGAAGTGCCACCTTCCTGCACTAAAACAATTCCCTGAAGCATTTTCGTTTTGATATGTGTGCGGTAGAACAAAAAGAAGAAGGAAAAACGATGAGAAATAACTCTATTTCTCCTCGTAAATCGGGGAATATATCAAAATCCATGGATGTTGGGTGGGAACACTCATGCAACACCCAAGGAATGCCTCCCTGGTGCTGAGTAACGCAATGATGTGCACTTCTTTGCTTTACTCCAGATTTGTGATGACACTCAGGGCCACACAAGGTGGCCTTGCATGGCTTCATAAATCTAAATTTTGAGTTACGTCGCACATGCAATACATTGCGTGAAGCAAGTGCAGTGCAACTGGGCTCATAAATATTGCCCTTGTGTTTCAAAACAGGCCTTTTACTCAATGCAAATACTACTTTTTGTTTCTTTGTGACACTTTGCGGCAAGGGGGCATTATATGGATATTACAGGGGTGCAATGTTCTAAGTGGGATGAAAATAATGGGAAAGTCTCTGAAAGGGACATGCCCAAGGAAGCATAGCTTGAAATCATTTGCAAGCGGCGTGGCCATTGTAATAAAAGACATGGCTTAAAACACATTAGCAGAAATCCTGTGCTTCACACAGCATACCACCCACACCAGCGGTTCCCAATCTTTTGACTCTCGAGGCCCCCCACTGAATCACTACTTGAAGCCAGGGATCCTCAAGCAATTTGTACAATTTAAATTTCAAACATTAAAACAGTACTTTGCAAAAAATACACAAACAAGTATGCACCAAGTACTCGAATTACTAAAGACATATTTTTTTTATATTGAAAGAATATGCAAAAATTCAAAAATTTTAACGGGAAGGTTGGTGCTGCATCTCAGCAACTAGCTTTTCAATGTTTGGTTTTATTTAGGAAAGCTCCATCCTTAGATCAGATTCTACATTTCTCAAGCGATTTTTGTTTTTTATGTACATAAGATCTGAGAAGGCTTGTTCACACAAATATGTGGTGGGGAAAGTAAGTGAAACCATAAGGGTCTCTCATCTCTCCATAGCGTCTCTTTCACATATATTTCCTTTGTTTTACAGTACCTCTCATACCAGCATAGGGTGTTAGAGCACTTTACAGGGGACTACAAGGTATAGGATTCACATGTCAGCCCTACTAGTAGGCATTTTCTATGAGTGCTTGGTCTGGAGAATCACAAACTCAGGATTCAGAAACTAACACAGTGCTAGCATTGACTTTAATAATAATGTATTTCTACGCAAGCAAACCTTTTTTAGCAGCATAAGGATAATGAAATACGGGAAAAAAAACATAACTTTCCACTTTGTTCCATGCAGTTTGCATGCAGTGCTTTGATGGCAGTTCATAGCTCATTGTGCTAGATTACGATTGTAATTTATGGACTGCACAATAACAAAATCTGTGACAATAGCAGTTACGCACTTTGCTATGCACATCAAATACTCGTCTTTGCATGATACACATTCTTTGCAGCAGGCATAATAACCATCTGTGCTGCCTTGGATGAGTCAAAACTGTCACTAGACAAAACTCCCATCTCTCTCCAGCAGGTACATTAATCACCAGAGTTATCTTAACGCTTCTATTTTTTCCAGAAAGCTGCTGGATGTACAAGGAACTTTGCAATGCTTTTAAAGCTGCTGCACAAATGAAGTAACAAATATAAAAATATGCACATGTTTCCATAGAAACCCCAATTAGAGAGGTGACTTCCTGCCGGCCCAGGCCTGCGGACCCCATGTCTCAGGGACCTCTGGGGGTCCATTGTCCACAGGTTGGGAGCCATTGACCTACATAGTGTTTGGGTGCCTCTGTGAATTTTCTCTTTTTTAATCCAGACATATAATACAACAATGGACATATGCTTAAAAGAAGAAAGACCTATTGACTTTGCCAGTGCCTATTAGCTGTATCATATTAATGAATAACAACAACTTATTGTGAATGATTAGAATTGAAAATGCTTCCATTCTGAAAAACGGAGACTTTGATATATCATTAAGGTCGGTGGAAGGAGTAATGGTCTTAGAAGTGTCTCAGTCACTCCTGAATTCCTCTCAGTTCTCTTTTCATTGGCATTTCTCACTCCCTTAGACATTGTTGCCTTTTCCCTCCTCATATATTTCTGGAATACTTCTGCTGCATATTTCACTCCTAATTTCTTACATCTTCAGCACGTCTTATCGGTCTTCCTCTGAAAAGTCATCCGTTCATCTACTCCATGGAACTACTTGGTCATACAAGCTGCAGCCCCAGTGAATTCACAGGCATCAATACAATGATGTAAACCATCAAGAGATGTGACTGTAAAAAACAAATATAGTAGATGATTCCCTAACAATGAGCATCTGGGCACCACAAGTATGGAGCTTGCCAAGTCATCGCAGTAGACTGAGAAGTCCTGGAAGGTAAAAGCCATATCTGGGCACTTTGGGATTAGTAGACTCTTTGGTCTTGAAGAAAGCTTGTGACGCTTTTGGGCAAGATTGGGCTGAAACATGCCGACCGGATATATGTGAAGGACACGTAATTCTTTCCTATCACATTATATTTGTTTTCAAACATACCCTATCCCAGTCGTAGAAAAGTTTTATTTTAGCTAATGGATACAGGTATTTTTTAGATCACTTTTTCACTTTCACTGCACTTTTTAGTATTTTTGTTCACGGGTCCCTAATAGTTTCCTGGACTTGTGTGGAAACTATCCTCTTGGCTAGGGGAAGGAGGAGACCATATGATGATGCTATTAGCTCTGCGTACACCAGAGAAATAATATACTTGTGGTAGAAAACAGCTGGAGAGGGTCTCCCAAAAGAAACTAGGGAGACTCCTTGGTGAATACTGGGATAAGTGGTTGCACTACTGTTGATATGAAAAGACTGTTGGTTGGGAAGCTGAGTGGTAACCTGATACTTCTACCTCTCCTGTTTTATTTTGGTGTCTCTCCATATTTTGACAGCTGTGTACATCCTTGGATCTGAGACCTGGCAGGACTTGGACCACTCAAATCCCTGCTTGGGTGGATCTGCGCAAGCACCCATAGTTTTTGCTGCAACTCTGCAGCAAAGCTTGTACTTGACCTCCTCAGAAGGGCCCACATCACACCCCATCTCAAAAAACAACACTGGCTTCCGATTTAAAAGAGATGCCGGTTCAAGATGCTGACCCAGACCTACAAGGCCCTGCACAATGAAGACCAGCATACATCAACAAGCGCCTGACCTTCCACCAACCAACCAGACACCATCTATCAGCTTTCCTCTCTCTCACAGACACCCCACAGATCCATCGAGCCAACAGCTGAGGAGGCTCCTTCTTGCCCACGGCAGACAAGGCTTGGAACAACCACCTCCTGCACCTCAGGACCGCACCATCACTCCAGCGATTCAGAAGAGAACTGAATACCTTGATGTTCCAGTGATCATTCCTCCACACAGCAGCATGCAACTCCAGCGCCTTGAGACCCTCACTGGTGATTTGTTGTGCTCTATAAATGTTTGATTGATTGATTGACTCCTGATCTAGAAGGATAGCCAGACCAGGCTTTGTGTCAAACATTAATGCCTCCTTGAAGCAGCTGCTAACAGGAGATATGCTTTCACTTCTCTAAATAATACACAAAATTCATGTAAACTGCACTGCACCACACCTATACAATGTGCAGAGTGTTTCCTACTTTGTTTAGAGATAGAATTTTATACTGTAAGTGTAAACTTCCTGTACATACCCTATGCTAGACAGCATGAACACACCGCTGCACCATGATACAAAAGTTGTGCATGGTGGTATGTAGCATTTCCAGTGTGACTGCACTGGGAATTACTATGAGACCCTCACGGGTGAGTAGTGCACTTTACAAATGCCTTGATTGATTGATATTGCATGCAGAGATCAGCTTTGGAGACTGAGCTTCTGTAAACCAGTCACTATATTTACTGAGTTGGTGGTGATGCAAATGTCATCACCATCTGTGCAGGTGTACCAGAAGGTACCAAGTGGAACAGCTACAAGCCTCCCAAACACACATCGGACTTATAAACATTGGAAGACTAGTATGGCCATCTGTCACTAACACTTGCTACAAACTTGTTGATCAATTTCTAAGGGCCTCATTTAGAGTTTGGCTGATGGGATACTCCAAACAAAATGTGGCTGTCTTTCAAGTGCATTATAACCTATGGCACTTGTAATATGGGGGACGTCTGCCAGCTGGGAGGTCGGATTATCTGTTTTAAGGATTGTAGTAAGCTACTAGTGCCTTATCCAGCTTGGCTCTTTTTAGAAATGTGATTTCTGGTTGGTTAGGGTGTGTACCTCAGCAAGGCAGATCCCACCACTCTAGTCAAGGCACGTCAGTTACACACTAAAGATAACTTGTGCTCATCCCCTGGTAGCTTGGCACAGATAAGTCAGGCTTATCCCCAGAGGTCATGTGTGAAGTGTTTGCGCAACACACTCACACCAGTTACACAATAAGTACACCACAAAGGAGACTCTACACAGGATTATATAAAAATATATGTATTGTATCTTGTGCATAAAACAGAAACAAAAATGACATTATTCACAAATACTGTGTGCACTATGCAAATCCTGAGTTTGTACTCATTTTCTTGGCTTGGCAAGAAATAAAATTGTCAAATATCACAACATCAGGGCATGAGATACAGCAGGTAGGTTATAGCAGAATACGCATAAATCACCATGTACCCCAATTCCTATGAATATTGTGCAATTATCATGAAAATACCTGGTTTTCCTAACCAATGTAGGACAAAAATGACATATGTTACTCCCTTAGTGCATGTCATGCAAATCAGATAATAAAAGAATCACATTAGTTACCATATATTACCATAACCACATAGGGTGCAGTGTACCTGCACTCCTATTAGACTTTACTTGGTAGTGAGGCTCCCAGCATTGGGCATAGCAGCACCTGCTTACCGATTACAGTGATTATGGTAGTTTTGGTAGGCAGCCCTTCCCAAAGGCAACTACTCCCACTCGGTGGCCTCAGTTGCAGGCTCTTCCCTTTGTGCCCCCTGGCGTAGAGAAGATGCCCACAGAGCGCATTCTCTCAAGTAGGGGAGGTGGCAAAAAGTTGTTCAACCTTGTTGGGCCGCCCTTGAATGTAAGGGAGAAGTGCAGATGCCCACCAAACAAGCAGTGCAGCTGTCCAAAATCTCAATGCGGCTTCTCCAGTCAATACAGGGCCGTTTCCATGTCAGGAAAATGGTCCAGGGTTGCTGTGATCACCTCACGCACTCTTTTCTTGGGTTGGCTGGTCTCTTCTGAGTCAGGGTGGTTGCAGGGGAGAATTGCTACCCTAGACCTCGGGGTAGTGCTCCTCCCTCTGGCAATCCCACCATGTCCAGGCATTGCTGCAGCGCTCTTGCCCGAAGGGAGCAATACCACTGACCTGGTCAGTGAACTGCTCTGCCTCCCGTGGCTCCACCTTGAAAATAGAGACCTTGTCCCTCACTCCTCTGCACTCCTGACCCCTGTCTGGAGTTCGAGGCCCTCCTCCACCCCAGGCTTCTGCCTGCCTCATCCCTGGTGTCTAATGGGAGAGCTCTGATTTCCTGCTAGGCTGCCTCTCTCCTCCTTTTCTCTTCTCCTCTCTCCGTGTGTTCTCTCTCTCTGTCTGCCCCCCTGGGCCCCTGCTGCCATTCGCTTTCCATGTGCCCTTTTAGACTTGCTCTCAATTTTGCCTTTTTACTCTTTCTGCACTTTTTTCTGCCTTTCCCTCCACTCTCTCTCTCTTGCCCTTCTGCCTCTCTCTCTCCCCCACTGCTGCTGCCCCTGCAGCCCGTCCCCCTCAGCTTCCTTGCGCTGCTCTCCCGCCGATGCTGCCCCTGTGGCCGGCCCCTTTTTGTCACGCCGTTTTCACCCCCGCTCCCGCCTCCCGCCTCTCAGCTGTCCTCTCCTCCCTCTCCCTACTTAATGGCGGTCACGCGCAGCGGGCGCGCCAAATGCAAGCCCGTCAGCACCCGTCCACGCCTGAATCATGCCCAGTGACAGAACCCCTGGTTCTTGCCCCCCCGCCGCTGTCACACACGTCTTTGTTATGACACTGCCACCTTCTGCACCCTCAACACCGGCCGCTCTCCTGCCTGCCTTCAAGCCTCCCCGCAGACCATCCAAGGATCCTTCTACTGCCGGAACTGCACCTTCACCAGCCTCCATGCCAACGACCCACCCACCAAGGCCCTTCTCAACACCTGCTCCATCCACAAACATGCAGTAGAACTATGGAATCTTGTCGACTCAGCTTACTCAGATGTCGCCTTCCTGACTGAGACCTGGATGAATCCCTCCTCAGCACCTGACATCGCCATAGCCATCTCTGACGGCTACAAGATCATCCACAGGGACTGCTTCAACAAACTAGGAGGAGGCATCGCCATTGTCTACAAGAACACCCTCAGGATGACGACCAGCACCGAAGACACCCTCAGCACAGCCGAACACCTTCACTTCCAGATTCACAATGACCCAAACACCACCATCCGAGTAACCCTTGTCTACAGGTCCCCTGAAAGCAGTTCAGCGACTCCATCACCATCGTCATCAGCATGCACGCTCTTGCATCCACTGGCTACATACTCCTGGGGGATTTAAACTTCCTCCTCAAGAACACCAATGACAACAACACCATCACCCTGCTCGACAACCTCTCCAACCTCGGCCTCAAACAGCTCGTCACGACACTGACCCCCTCTGCAGGACACACACCGACCCTATTTTCTCAGCCAGCAAGCACGTCTCCTTCAGCCACACCACTGAACTCCACTGGACAGATCACCACTGCATCCACTTCTCCCTCAGGAAACTCACAACACACCATCACCCACAACAGATTCCCCACCCTCTCCGCATGGGACGACTCCTGGTGGCCTGCCACTCTCGGATCTGCCCCGACCCCCACCAACCACGCACACAACCTAGGATTCATCCTGGACTCCACACTATCCATTACCCAGCAAGTCAACGCCAACTCCCCCTCCTGCTCCAACATCCTCCACATGCTTTGAAAGATCTACATATGGATCCCCATGGAAACCAGAACAGTTCCCCAATCCCTCGTAAGCAGCAAACTGGACTACGGCAATGCCCTCTATGCAGGAACCACGGCCAAGCTCCAGAAAAGGCTGCAATGCATCGAGAACGCCTCAGCACGCCTCATCCTGAACATCCCCCACCACTGCCACATCACAGGCCACCTCAGAGACTTGCACTGGCTCCCCGTCAACAAGAGAATCAACTTCAAACTCCTCACCCACGCTCACAAAGCACTGAACAACAGCAGACCACAATACCTCAACAGAAGGCTCTCTGTCTACACCCTGACCCGACAGCTCCGCTCTGCTGACCTCGCCCTTGCAACTGTCCCACACATCTTCAGAACTACATCCAGCGGCAGATCATTCTCGCACCTCGCCATCAAGATGTGGAACACTCTTCCAACCCACCTGTGTCAGACCAAGGACCTCCTTACATTCAGGAGACTCCTCAAGATCTGGCTGTTCGAACAGTAGCAGCGCCCCCCCACCCCATCGTGTGGGGTGGGGGATACACCAACAGAGCATTGAGCCCCCTGACAATCAGGCAGTGCTAACTCCCCCACACCTGTAGTCCCAGAAGCCTGAGTCCTGAGAAACAAGTGAAAGTGGAGCACTCATCACACACTAATTTTTAAACGTGTAAAGTTACAAAAGTACAATGCTCACCAGGCACTTTAGTTGCAGGACCAGGGGCAGCAACCAATGCACTCCATGCACTGGACCCCTGGGAGAACACTTGGGGCACTAGAAATGCAGTACGCCAGCACATCAAAACAAAGAATGGCTGGTCCTTCTGGCAGTCCTAGTAGTGCCTGGGTCATCCAAGTCAGGGAGCAGCTGGCAGCAAAGCAACAAGCAGAAAAGCAATTCACTGAGTCCTTTATGCCACTCAGAAGACAGCAGGGCAACAGCAGAAGAGCAGTCCAGATGAGTCTTTTTGCGCAGCTCAGCAGTCCTTCAGACAGAGATTCAGTCCCAGTTCCAAAAGTGCTTTAAAAACATAGGTCAGAGCCCCTGTACTTTTGCTCCAAAATGTCTTAGTTCATGGGATGACTTCAAAGGGACCCTTTCAAGTGTAAACCAACCCTTTTCAACCCAGCCCTGGCTCTCGACATCAGTAGGGGGTAAATCAATCCATTGTGTGAGGCAGGGACACAGCCTATACAAATGTAAGAGCGTCTACCTCCCAGCCCAGGAAGACTATCAGCATGGAGATGCACCCAGCCCCTCATATGAGATGGCTGTCTGGAAAGTATGCACAAAGTGTAGCTGTCACTCAGCCCAAGATGTTGATTGCAGTCAGGCTGCAAAGCACCAGATTCATAAGCACCAAGAAATACCCACTTTTTAAAAGTGACATTTCTGAAAAAGTAATGTAAAAGATAACTTCCCCAGAAAGCAGGATTTCTCACTACCATTCCAAACATACAAAATATACAGACAATACTCCTTTCAGATCTGAAATTACCACTTAAAAATATATAAGGGAATTCCCAGTGCTAACCTATGAGAGGATTTGCCCTCACAGTAGTGAAAAATGAAAAGGGATGTTTGTCACTACCAGGATATGAAACAGATAACAGTACATGTCCTGTCTTTCATAAAACATTGCAAAAGAGGCCCGGCTAAAAGAACTACCACAGGATGGATAGGAAAATGACTTTCCTGTTAGAAAAATCCTCACCCACCAGGGTTACCCCTTGGTAGCATGCTTCATCATTGGGTTTCTTCCCGTTCTGCCATGAAATGGGCATGCTACAACCCACGGCATACGTGGGAGCACTGATGTAGTCTCATCCATGTGAATCACAGGAGAGATAAGAGTGGTGGGGTCTTGAGTGAGTTAAAAATACCTGTATCCTAATAATTCCAATGATAGAAGAGATCTCTTGGAGGCAGTATGATTAAAAGTGGGCTGCGGAAGTGAGGGATGTAATGTACCTGACTTCCTAGTCTACATGTTTCGGAGCCTTACCCCCAGGTTCCTCTTAAGTACCAAGGTGGACTCCCTGGTGCCACTTCTTGTTTGACTACCTCTAATGAAAGCATAAATTACACATGTTCTGTGATATGGTGCAATTCACCTTACTAATGTGGTGTCATAAGATGATACCTATTGTTTATGGTGTCCGTCATTGACACCTGTGGAAATACAAGAGAGGCATATTTATCATAGCCCCCTTTTGTAATGAGCCGCTATATATGTTGTTTGTGGGTGTGGTGCCACCTATTTGCAAACTGCACCCCACTCGTGGGAAACAGCACTTGTGAATATCAGGACTGAGAGACTAAAGTGCTCTCACAATCAACAGTACAAGACATTCTATATTTAAAACTTTTAAACATGTAAACACGTCAAACACACCAAACAGCACAACCGTGGTGCATGCGTAACTTACTCCGTAGTATTTGGATTCTCATATCACAGCTCCTCCGGGAGGGTGTGTGTGCTTGTAGTCACACTCTAAACATTTGGCAACGTTTTGGAATTAATTCATCTTACCATATCTGTAGCGCCATGTAAACAATGTTCAAAGGGCACTTACTTACTCAAAGCGACACTCCCGCTCTGTACCTAATGCTCACCTCCCCGGGTCTGAAACTTGAATGCTCACATGGGAGCCGAGTTTAAATGTGCAGCAGCTCTTGCATCTTGGCATGTTAAAGCGTGCAGCACTAGACCGCTAACTTCCCCAAGATGGCGACCTCCTGTGGAATGAAGTGGGGTCCACAAGGACCCTAAAAGTAGGTATCTTTTGTGGGTGTCTGTAATTGCACAGAGATCATTGGGGCTTCATGAGCTTACAGAGGCAGAACTGGGGATTCCCATATCCTTATGATAATTATTTGGGAGTTTCTTTCTTGTGTTTAATGAAGGGTTACTCCTTCCCTTCTTACTGTGATTGTGACGTATATGTGAGTGCTAATATTTATTGTTGAGGGTTTGCCCTTTGTGACACTATGGAATGTAAAGGAATGAGATGGACATAGGACCTTTTGCGCTGCCTAGGTGTACCATTCATTTCAGGAGATGTATATCTGACTAATGATTAATGTGATGTTAATACTTTGTCAGCTGCCTCCAAGATATGTTCTCATTGAGGGGAAATTGGTGTGTGCGTAATATAGCAACCCATTGTTGTTCTGTTTTGAGCAGTGTAGACTCACCATTATTCTCTTCATGGTGTTCTAGGATAACACACTGGTAATCCTCCACTGTGTGTGCTTTCTCTATGAAATGAGTTGACATTTTAGTTATAGCCAGTCCACATCTCAGGTTACTACGGTCTTAACCTTGTGGGTGGTCATCCCCACATAATGTAGGTTGCAATGACAAGTGATCATGTATAATGCTTGCTGAGTGATACAATTGGTGAAGTTTCTAAAGCCCCATGTTGTGCTTTCGTTAAAGGTGACCGGTTTAGTGACCTTTCTTAGATTGGTACACACTGCAGCTCCCACATGGAAAATGTCCATTGGGTAGTGGTAGGTAGTTGATTTCTTCTGGTTTACTATGAAGATGGCGTGGGCGGGTGTGTACAAACATATCTCTGAAAAACTCTTTCCCCGTTTATGTGAAAACAGGGGTTTGGGAATATTTAATCAGCCACTATTGAGGATGTGCCAATGTTTGTTGATGATCTTGCTTTCTTGATCGCAGGCTATGTTGAATGTTGTGATACATATTGGTCTTTCCTCCTTCTCTTTTTGGGGAGGGGTGTCCAGAAGGGCTTCTCTGTTGTTTTTGCAAGCTCAGTGCATGGATCAGTTGATTATTCTTGGAGGGTATTTCCTAGCCTCCAGTTTAGATGCTAGACTCTAGGGTTGTTTTTTTGTAATCTGATAGCTCTGAGCAATTCCTTCTCAATGTGAGAAATTGTTCAAACCGTAGGTTCTCTCTCAAATGGCAGGGATGAGCACTATCAAACAGGAGTAAACAGTTTTTGGCTTTTTGGTTTTTCATGGGTGGTTGTTTTAAGTGCACCATTGGTGGCTAAAATGTTTACATCCAGGTAGACCAAATGTTCTTTGCACATTGTGTGAGCGAATTTCAAGAACTGGTCCAGTCTGATTAACCACTCTAAACATGTCACCACTTGTGTCTCATCCCCTTTCCAGATAACCAATATGTCATCAATATATTTTTTACACAATACTATGTTGTCTCTGTATGGATTGCTGGAGTTTAGGATTCTCTTTTTCTCTAAATGATGGACATAGAGACTGGCCAGACTCGGAGCGAGGGTGCTTCCCATGCTGGTCCTGTGTTTCTGAAGGTACAAATTCCCCCAAAAATGTTGGTTAGAGCCCAGAAACAGCATTCCATAACCAAGTTCCGTGGTGTTTGGTAGTCCCAATCTAAGTCAAAGATAACGTCCTCAATTGTGTGTAATGTGTCAGGGTGAGGAAGCCTCGTGTTTAGGGTTTCCACATCCAGTCCTATTAGAAACTAATTTCCTGGATCAAAAGTTCTGTCTTTCAAAAGACACAGTACGTCCTTTGTATTTTTAAGGTAGGTATCTGTGTTTTGGACTATAGGGCCCAAAAAACAGATCTGCAAAGCGGGACAGAGGTTCCAAAATAGAATTGATACCTGATACAATGGGTCTACCAGGAGGTGATTCAAGGTTTTTGTGAATTTTGGGGATAATATAGAAATAAGGTGTTAGTGGATTTTTATTAATTAGGAAATCTTCTTTCTGGGAAATCCAGTTGTATCCTAAAGCTTGCTCTACCATGCTGTGGATCCTTGTCTTTAGGAAATCAGCAGGGTCCTCCCTGAGTTTTTCGTAGTTACGCGTGTCACCCAATAGTCTTAAACATTTTTTACGATAGTTTTCTAAGGTCTGGATTACAATAGCGCCTCCCTTATCTACTGGTTTTATTACTATGTTGTTGTTATTGGATAGAACCTGTAGCAGTAGAACAGTTTATATTGACTTTAAAAGTTTTAGGCCAAAATAATACCAAAAGGCGCTAAGCACTAGCTGAAGGTATCTGGTCGTGCTGGACAAAGGACAAAGTCACAAGTTCAGACCAGACACATGACCGAGTTTAGCCTGTATGGGAGTTGTACCTTATGTCCTTGATGCAAGGTCTGCGCAGCGTTGAGGCTTCACGTTGTACTGTGATGGTTTTGATGAAGCTTTCAGCTGCGCTGTGAGGTTTTGTAGGGGTTTGTGTTGCTCTGCGTCTGTCCCAATGAAGTTCTCAGCTGTGCAGCAAAGCTTTATAGGGTTTTGCATCACTCTGGGTTGGTTCAGATGAAGCTGTCCATTGCGTCACAAGGCTTTGCTGTGTTTTGCGTTGCTCATCATTGGTTCTGATTAAGCTTTTCAACTATGCAACAAGGCTTCGGAAGGATTTGCGTCACTTCATACCAGATTTGATGGACCCTTCAGTTAAGCAAAGATGAGTGCTCTGTGATGACTGCCAAGGGTGCAGGACCTGGGCAGCAACACTTGGGGGATCAGGGCTCACTCCAGCAGAGGCCAGCAACAGAGCTCAAGTGGGTTGTTGTAGGTCCAAGCAGGTCCAGTTGCAGCCGATCAGCTGGGCAGATGGATGGGGGCCTCTGAAACTTGTTATGTACCTGGAACTTACACAGGAGGTCAGCCAACTGAACTTTGGAGTTATTCTTGGTAACCTGGGATGATTAGGCCCAATCTTCCTCCTCAGATAGCAAGGCAGTCATTCAAGCAGCATGGTAGTCCTCTGGCAACTGGGTAGTTATTCTTCTAGTACTTCCTCAGGTCCAGGAGTGTTCTGATGAGTGACTCTTGAAGTCCATTCTATATAACTGGTTCCAGTCTTTGTGTGGGGGGGGACTCTCTCTTTTACCCCCATATCTAGTTCTGGAAAATTCTTTCCTTTCCCGTCAAATCATTGTGATTCTATCTGGAAGTAATATACACCCCCAACAGCAGAACTATTTATAGTCACATGACCCAGGATCCAAGCAGAAAGTACAGATGGGTAGGACAAAAAAATTCTAACTTTCTAAAAGTGGCATTATCAGAATTGTGACTTACATTCCGACCTTACTATACATTTGAGGTAAGCAGCATATCTCAATCTGCTTCCAATCTAAAGATATCAATTATTAAGTGTAATGTAATAGTTAATGGGAAAGATAATCCTAACAACAGTGAAAAACGACGGGGAGTTTTTCCCTGCCTGGACATTTAAGTATACATGTCCTACTTTTTAATTATAATGCGTACTGCCCTCTGGGCAGTTAGGGCCTACCTAAGGAGATGAAATAAGTATTAAAAAGGAAGGTCTTTGCCTGGAAAAAGTCTTATTTTGCCTGCTTGAAATGGCAGTTTAAAACTGCACTACAGGCTGCAGTGGCAGGTCTGAGATGTGTTTTAAAAGACTACTTTAGGGGGTGACACAATGAGTGCTGCAGGTCCACTAACAGCATTTAATTTACAGGCCCTGTGTACATGTAGTAACATCTTCTAGGGACTTACAAGTACCTGAAATGTGCCAATTATGTGTCAGCCACTTCTACCATATTTGAAGGAAAGAGCACAAGCACTTTATCACAGGTTAGCAGTGGTGAAATGTGCTGAGTCCTGAAGCCATCATAAACAAATTCAGCGAAACAAGAGAAATAAAGGCAAAATGCTTGAGGGAATACCATGCCAAGGTTGTCCGGTCTAACATATATGTATGCATATATAAATCACGTTTGGCTGCTTTGGTGGTGTTGCTACTGCAATGGTGTTGTTCAATGACACACATTTGCTCAAGTCTCTGAAGTTCACCTCCACTTGTAGTCTTCTGTGAAATGGTGTGCTTCTATGCCAGATGATCACGAGTTATGCAGATTTATTGATGCACAGTTTGATAATCTTTGATTATAGACACTCAAGACTTGAGAATAAATTCTTGTAAATCTTTTAGCATTTGTTGATGTTCCTTGTCTATATTATGGGTGAAGTATATGATTCCAGGATCTTCTGCTCCCTCTCGACTCAGTAATGTGCCAGAGCTGTGGTCAACAGTAAAAATGTGGATGATTATGGCTGTGTTGCCATGTTTTTTAGTAAATTCAAAAGTTTCAGCTAACGGCAGTAATCTGATCTATCCGTATGCACAGTGGAGTAGCCCATCCCTAAGGGTGGAGAGTCCTGCAACCCTCATTATTTCCGAACATGAAGAATGTCTGTCATTTGAGCAAAGGTCAACCTGACAGGCACTCTTCATGCTCAAGTCGGACAGCCAGCTGCTGTACTTGTGCTAAAAGCGTGTGGCTGCTTGAGCTGAACTTTGCCAGGCAGCACGTGTCACAGTCCTGTGGGCGTAGCCCTCTAAGCCCGGCAAAGCATGTAGAGGTCCAAGCCCTCTAGATGAGTGGGTCAGTTATTGATAACCAGGACCCTGGGTGGTTCAGGTTTGAGTACTGAAGTGCCCAGGCCCAAATGTCTATCAATAATGCAGATCACAGAGTAGGGTGTAGTCAGCAACTCTCGCTGACCCCCTTCCACTCTGTGACGTGAAAGAGACTGTTGCCTTCTCTCACTGACTGACTCGTACAAAATGGCAGCCAATGAGAGAAGCAGCAATTCTAATTGTCAGTAAATACTGAGGCTTCCCGCTGCCATCCAAAACTACTGCTGCAGCCTGGTAAGTTTTATTTTTTTAATGTTTGGTGCACTCATGCTTGTGTGTATGTATGTGTATTTGTGAGTGCTTGCTGTGAATGTGTGTGTGTGTGTGCATGTGTGATTGTGTGCATGTGAGAATGCATGGGTGTGAGTGAGTGTGCATGCATACCTGTGTGCATGCTCGAATTACGAACCATCCCTTATACATCGGTGTGTTTATTGGAGTTGGCTTTGGTCTCTGCTTCAGTTGCATGAATTGTTTTTTATTCATGACATTTACAGATGCCCCATTATCTTTCACCTTTACTGAAAGTCCTTGATTTGGACTTGAATACTCAGCTTCAGTCTTTTTCTATGCATGATTTGTCAATGAACAATATGGGGAATATTTCGCTTCAGTATGTTTGCTTTCCTGCTCTCGCAAGAAACTACCCTCTTTAACGGTCTGGCCCATTATGATGGTTCATGAGATATAGTTTCGCTTTGCTTGGGAAGGCATCCCCTCCTGCCTCCTCAACACACTCTGTCAAAGTGTTTTGTATTCCCACATATTGAGCATGTTTTTCTTTGTACTGTTCACTCAGGACAAAACGTTTTTCACGTCTATATTATCCCTATTTGGAGCATTAATTTTGTGTCTGTCACCTTTTTTTGGCGGTGCCCCTCTTTCAGTGTTTGCTGTGTGCGGGACCTTCAGTTTTTTTGGATGTATTTATGAGGTTCCACTTCATCTTTCACTGACATGCAGGTCAGTGTATCCTCCGCCATAGCTTCTGTGAATTCTGACAGCTCATGAGGGCCCCAGTGTAAGGATGCCATTCAAGGTTATCCTCGGCTCTTTCAGGATTAGGTGTTTGAGTAATGAGGATCTGCACCCCTGAATCGGCGGTGCGATCATCGCTTGGGGATACAAACAACCGGGAGTGCTTTACCACCGTGGAACCTGGAGCAACTGTTATTCATACATAGTAGAAGAAGAAGAATTCAATGCAGTATACTTATACACAGGGGTATATTTAAGAGCCCCTAGCGACACATTAGCGCCATTTTTTTACGCTAAGGCGGCACTAAAGTGGCTTTTTGCTGAACCATATTTACAAAGTGGTGCAATGAATGTATTGTACCACTTTGTAACCCCTTGCACCACATTATGGCATTGCCAGGAATAATGTATGCAAGGGGGGCGTTCTAGCACTAGAAGGCCTGCAAAAATGGTGCAGTGAAATTTGAAAGATTTCACTGCGCCATTTCTGGTGTCATTTTTAATTCCTGCTCAGAGCAGGCATTAAAATGATGCTCCCATAGTAACCTATGGGCTTTCTTGCACTTTGCTGCACTAGCTGTAACATTTTTGATGTTAGTGCAGCAAAGTGCCACAACAGTGTCAAACCTTTTCATTCTGTTGTGCTAACAACCGCCAAGGTGCACGTATCATAAATAGGGTGCAACCATGATGTTGTTAGGAGCCGGTAAGGGGGTGAAAAAAAAGTGGCGCATTATAGCTGATGTGCCACTTTTGCTTAAATATGAGCCATTGTATGATGTTACAGCAGTTAATGCTGCGTAGCAGTAATAACTAGTCCATCGACGATTCCATCATGCCAGGCAGAGAACCTTTCATCAAAACGTTCTGGCAATACATTATGTTAATTGTAATAGTTTCAAAGATGTATGTAAACAAATGTGCTCACATGCTCACACAGTGCAAGCAAAGATACAGTGAGAGCAATGTATGGACAAATCAGCAGACAAATAAGTATCATTTGTACTTGTTGGGTCAGCTTTAGCTCCAAAGATATGATGCACTTCTGCTTTCTCCTAACCCTGGCGTACTGTGTGCTGCTAGCACCAATGCAGGAAATCCTGTGCCATGCGGCAAGGGTACTTGTCTTACCGGTAGAATTGTTTTTGTGCCAGAAAGGATATCCTCCTCCACAAAAACAGTCCCGTAAGGCAAGTTCCTTTATCTATGTGTGAAGCAGAATGCATTATGCATAGAGAGAGGAAGTAACAAGGAGAGTATAAAAATATTTCTCCTCATTATGCCTTTGTCAAGTAGCCCACAGTTTGATGCAAACCTAGGAAAAACATATAAATCTGAGTTTGCATCAAGATGCATTGGTGGATGCACGTGAGCACCCATGCTCCAGCCATGTAACAACTACCTAACACAAAGTAACGCAAGGCCTTAGGTTACTTTGTATTTATTAAAGCTCGCTAAGCAAAGCCACACACATCTACTTTGGGTGGCTTACTAAATTTAAAAATGGATTTTGTGTTGGGGCTGTCCCTCGGATTTGACACAACCCTGATGCAAAATTTTAGTAAATCTGGGCATAGGTGTAAAGCCAAGGTGGGTTCTAGTTAGATGGCGATTCGTCATTTGGCTGCTAAGCCACACTATCCCAAAGCCCTCCAATGGTGAGCCAGTTAATGACATTTGCAGTAGTTTATGCTTAAAGCGTCATAACATTTTTCCCCACAAAAGATATCCAGTCCTAATTAGTATCCTTTTTTATGTTTGAGAATATAAGGGTACCCACAATTTGTGAGCCTGAGAAAATTGCCACAATGCTGCAAAATGTTGACATTATTTAAATAACTGGAAAAAGTGAGGTCCATAAATATGAGTTTTTTTCCTAAAATGTGCTACAACGCAAAGTGTAGTGTGCTAAGACAGTCGTCGTCCTGGCTTATAGAAACAGACACAGTGGGGGCAAAAATCTTTTTTTTCACCACAGTTTTTGCAATTTGCTATGTAACGTTCAACATTTCCTCTTTTTTACGGTTTCTACCTACTGGCAGTTTCTTGAGAAAAGAGATGTGAAATACATCTATGAATACTGAAAGCACAATATACCTAAACACTAGATGAAACTGAATTTATCACGGAGTCATTTGAATAGATTGGTTTTCTGAAGAAACCAATCTTTGAAATGAAAAAAAGAGTGATTGTTGTGGGCACAAATAGAGGCAAACGAGCTTTTCATCTGTTAGTTTTTGCACTGAAGGCTGACCCTTGAATTAAATAAACTATTACATCTGTCAGACTCTTCCATTGCAGGGATATAGTTATAGTCATTTGTTTAAAAACAAAATGATACCCAGAACCATCATCTAAGCTACGACAGTGATTTTTCATTGTGTACTGACCACATGTCACTTCATGCACACCGTAGAGCCTTGAATGGGATTTACTGGCTATGGCCTTCACTGGTTCTCCTCCCACTTTTCCAACTGACCCCAGTTTGTTCACATGGGCATATCCAAGTTCCAAAAGTTCCTTATGACCTGCGAAGTCCCCCAGAGCTCCCTACTGTCCTCTGTCATCATCAACTTCTACACGCAGCTGTTTGGTGCACTACTCACTTATAACAACACAACTCTGTCTGAAAGTACCCTCTGATTTAGACGTTCCTTCGCCTAAACAGTGCCCATGCATCATCCAGACCTGGATGTCCTGTGCCTATCTGAATCTCAACCCAACCAAGAACAAATTCCTCTTATTTACCAAGAACGGCAAACAAGAAGTATTACAAACCAACTCAGTGATATGAACGATGACAGATTCAAACCTCAGCCTTTATTGAATAGCAAGAAAATTGGATACACCCTGGACTCCAACTTCCCCCTTAGGAAAACATTACCAAAATAAATCCTAGTACAAGCTCTATTCTGTACAGAAAAAGTGAAACTGCTAGTTCCTAAAATGAACTGCAGCACAGTCCGTTCTCCCAGAGTCAAAGACCAGCACCATTTACGGGTATCCTACTTAACTCAGCATATGTCATAAAAGATCTGAAGAAATAGGATCAAAGCACCGACCTCCTGATGGAGCTCCAGTGGCTCACATTGCTGGTATGCACCATCGTCAAATCCAGCTGCATCATTTACAAATCCATAACAACCAGTACTCTGGCTTATCTTGCACACAAGTTCACCATCTCTGGTTCTCAGCACACCAGCAGCTCTGACACCTTCAGATGGCACACTAAGGAGAGTCAAAAAAGAAAAACAAATAAGATACAAATCCTTTTCCATCTAGGAACCCAGGATGTAAAACAGCATTTACATATTCACCAGGACTGCCCCAATGCTGCTTCAATTTAGGAAAGAGTTGAGCATGTACTTCTTTAAATAACACTACTTCACAATACATTGAAAATCCACAAACCGGGTAGTACTCCTATCACTCATTAACTTCATGCTTTTCTTTGATCCTGTTGAGCGCTCAGCTCACTTTTGTTTAGGTTGGCACTACAGAAATAATACATACATACAGACAGAGAGACGTGTGAAAAAAAGGATTCACAGTTTGGAAAGTGTAAGCCCAAATCATGTCAGGTCTAACACACAAGTTCAATAAATAAACCTAGACTCAACTCCTGGAAGCAATGGCACTGATAAAACAGGCTTAACTTAAGGAACAGTGTGTAAAGTAATAAGCCGTATGAAAACAATTAAAAAGTTAAAACAGGTCACAATAAAAATCCCACAACAATTACTAAAAATAGACTAAAGTTTAATTCGAAAAATGACATAAAAATAGTAAAATTCAATAAAGGTCACGGAGAAATGACTTTTTAAAGCTTTGTAGTAAAATATACCAAGAAAAAGTAAAGTGCCAATCACAAGCCACTGTTTACGGTTAACCAGGACTGATGTGCAATTTCAGACCGACCGTGATGGAGCATAGAGCAGACACACCAAGTGGTTCATTTAGGTTAAAAACTTTACCTTCTGACTTATGGGCCGATTTAGATTTCAGCGGGTGACCCGTTTCTCTGCCATGGCAATGGTGTAAATTGCCCTGATAGAGATGCCACCCACCTAATTTATAGATGACTATCAAGCTGTCATTTATAAAGCATTGGCCCTATGCAGTTTGGTGCAGGGCTCAGACTTCACTATGCCTCACTGTCAGCATTTTCCTGGTGGTGACCGGCAGTAAAAATGGACCTCTAATTGCATCCATCAAGTCAGGTGGGTGGAATTACAGGTATGCCTCTGACAGCCCTTACTCCACAGGTCCATTGAAGGGGTTTAGTTACTCCAGGGTTTAATACGCCCTGACTAAACATATGGTCCACTTGCATCTAAATCAGGCAAGCAGACCATCATCTTTCTAGTATAGATGCTCTGTTGAAATGGAATATCTATATTGCCGAGGTATAAATCGGCCCCTTAGTCGGTGAAATGAGAGTCGAAATTGGCTGCAGGATGTATCCAGGGAAGTCCTCTAGATTTGGAAAGCCATTGAATGAAGAGCCTCTGAAGCTATTGGTTATAGCAGAAAATGCACTGAGCACAAACAGTCAAGTTTCTGAAGTCCTCTCTTGGGGCAGATACTTTTCGTGCCTTTGCAGGGTCAATATTTTTACCTTTGGACTTATTTCTCTTTTTTGAGGCTCATAATAGTCCAGTGTGGCAAATCTGGAAGCTGTATTTGACAAATGAATTAGATATTGAGAGCAGAGATGTACAACTTGACTACAAAGTATCCCTGAAATAAAAATATCCCCCACTATACCTGGTTAGTAGAGCACAAACATATAATTTTGAGAGAGTGAAGAAGAAACTCTGGCCTGTATTTATACTTTTTGACGCTAAACTGCGCTAACGCAGTTTAGCGTCAAAAATGTTTGCGCCGGCTAACGCCATTCTGAAGCGCAATGCGGGCGCCGTATTTATTGAATGGCGTTAGCCGGCGCAAGCAGACCGGCGCTGCCTGGTGTGCGTGGAAAAAAACCACGTACACCAGGCAGCGCCGGCGTAGGGAAAAATGGCGTTAGGGCGTCTTAAAAATGGTGCAAGTCAGGTTGACGCTAAAAAATCGCCTCCACCCGATTTGCGCCATTTTTAACGACGCCCAGACGCCATTTACATGACTCCTGTCTTAGTAAAGACAGGAGTCATGCCCCCTTGCCCAATGGCCATACCCAGGGGACTTATGTCCCCTGGGTATGGTCATTGGGCATTGTGGCATGTAGGGGGGCACAAATCAGGCCCCCCTATGCCAAAAAAAATATATAAAAAAAAAACAAATGTATACTTACCTGAACTTACCTGAATGTCCCTGGGGTGGGTCCCTCCATCCTTGGGTGTCCTCCTGGGGTGGGCAAGGGTGGCAGGGGGGGTCCCTGGGGGCATGGGAGGGCAGCTGTGGGCTCATTTTGAGCCCACAGGTCCCTTAACGCCTGCCCTGACCCAGGCGTTAAAAAGAGGCGCAAATGCGGGGTTTTTTGCCCCGACCACTCCCGGGCGTGATTTTTGCCCGGGAGTATAAATACGACGCATTTGCGTCGCAGTCATTTTTTTGGACGGGAACGCCTACCTTGCATCTCATTAACGCAAGGAAGGCGTTCACGCAAAAAAATGACGCTCTTTACTCATACTTTGGCGCTAGATGCGTCTAACGGCAAAGTATAAATATGGCGTTAGTTTTGCGCCGAATTTGCGTCGAAAAAAACGACGCAAATTTGGCGCAAACGGAGTATAAATATGCCCCTCTGTGCTTAAACAAGGCCCATCTGAAGTAGTAACTTGCACCCACTTTCAAGGCAAAGTCTCCCTTGAATATCTAAACCAAAATGTAGGAGAGAAACAACGATTTTTTGTGTGAGAACTAATTGATATGGCTGCTAAAATAACTGAAGTGCCACCACCATGCACAGTTTTCTCATCAATAATTTTATTGCAAATGTTGCACTGATAATATCATTGATGTCATAGGTGATGTCCTGACTGATGTAATATGTAAGTTACTAGCAGTGCATGACGAGGGCTCAGGTTATAGTTACCTTGGAGCACGGTTATAGTTCATTGGGGTAAGTGTAACTATAAATGCTGAATTTCTATTGTTTTGTGTCTGTAACATCTGAACCTAACTGTAACATCCCTGGTTCTAAGGTTTTAAAAAAATATATGTATTTCATAACTAGAATGTCCCTGTAGTATTTGTTTTTTTACCCAGTGAATGTTTGTGTTTTTTTAACATAAAGTATTATTTGGCCATGCGCAGCATGGTTGGCCGCAGGACGTGGCCTGTGGCCAGACCCTGCGACCATCCTCTCCATGCACACACCCTCTTGCCGCGCACAGCCAAAGGGGGTTGGCTGCAGGACCTTTGACCAACCTCTCCCATGCACCCAACACCATGCCGTGCATGGCCAAATGCCCTGCAGCCAATCCTCTGCATGCAGCCAACCTCATCATGTGAATGGCCTTTGGTTGTGCATGTAGGAGGATAGTGAGTGTGTGAGTGGGTTTAGGTTGTTTTGATTGGTCTCTGGGTCTGCAGATCTGCAGGGGATTCACACGGGTTCTGCAATCAGTGCCGTAGAGAATCCACGGATCCTCGTGAGCTAAAACAAAAAAAAAAATCGGGCAATTTCTTGCCCATTATGGGCCCCTCTGAGACCCCTCTGTCAGACCCAGGGGGTCAGGGTACCTCTACCCTAACTCCTTCATTCAATTTCATCTCTTAATTTTTGGCACCTGGGACCGAGGCCCGATATAGTAAATGGTATCTAGAACATTTCTGTCAAGTTGCGGCCAGCCAATCAGAGCCTTGCTTTTTGCATGTGGATGCACAAATCCACTGTAGTGGATCCCCAGTGGATCCACGTCCCTAGATATACACAAATCTTTTTACGTTAATAATTTTAAAACTACTGACAGACTTTCACCAAATCACAAAAATAGAACTTTCTGGATCAACATCGTGCTTTCTGCCAAATTTGGTGAAATTCCGTTCAGTGGTTTGGGCTGTAGTTGTGTCTAAAATCCCTCTGGGAAATTCCATGGGAAAATGCGTTTCAGGACCCCTGGCCCCCTTTTTATCTGCCAGTGCTTGATGGATCACATTGAAACTTTCCAGACAGCAGCTCAAAGTTTGTGAAGATTTGTCAAATGGTGCCAATGTTATTAGCAAAACTAAAAATGCTTCTCCAAAGGAAACTAGGTTCAAACTATAACTACCTACTGATGAACAAACCAAAATACAACCCTCACATGGGGGAAAGTGAAAATACTGTGTTTATTTCCCGACCACACCAGATCTGTTATATATCTATATCCCTGAATTCAAAGTTTGCTTGCTTACAGGTGGTGAATCAAACCGAAAATGCATTTAGAAAATATCAACCAGGTAAATATATACTGAAATTCTTAATTAAATTCATAGTACATCATCAATAAAATGGAAAACATTAAAGATACTGGGCCATATTTATACTTTTTGACGCAAAGCTGCGACGTCGCAGTTATGCGTAAAAAAAATTACCGCCAGCTAATGCCATTTCGATGCGCCGTGTGGGCGTCAAATTTATACTTTGACGCACGGTGGCGCAACCAACAGGTGGGAGTCATTATTTCGTGACGCACACAGCGGCGTCAAGTCGTAAAGGAAACCAACGTTAACGCGACGCAAATGACTGTGGGTCGATTTACGACAGCGCAACCCGGAAAGCGCAATTTTTTTTGATGCAATAGCGTCCAATTCACCCGCGAACACTGCCCTTTCAGCAGAGGAGAGCCAAAATGGATCCCAGATGCCACAGCAGACCCCAGGAAGATGACAGCAGACCAGGAACCAGCCAGGATGATCCATACAGAAACCAGGACATTTATAGAAAAAAAAGAAAGTGTCGCTTCAGTGCAGAGGAGCAGGAAATCCTGGTTAAAGAGGTGACGGAACACCAGCACCAACTGTTCATCACCTCTAAGTTGCCAATCAGCAGGAGAGAGGCCATATGGCAACAAATTGTGGACAAGATCAACAGTGTGGCTGAAGAACGCAGAACAGTCACCGAGTGTAAGAAACGCTGGCATGACTGCAAACGTAGGACAAAGGAAAAAATGGCCAGGAACAGGAAGGCAGCACTGCAGACTGGAGGGGGGAGTCCAGCACACCAGGAGGCCCTGGACCACATGGAGGAGATGGTCGCAGCCGTCATCCCTGAGGAGATCGTCACAGGGATTCAAAGACAGGACAGCGCAGACTACCAGGAGACAACGCACATGCAGGGTAAGTCACATGGGGAATTATAATGCAATAATGATAACTGCAACCGGGGGGGGGAATACCTACTACACAATGCATGTAAGTCAGCATATATATGAAGTGGCATGGGTAAAGGTGCACGGCAGGGGGGCATGGCCAGCACAGACGGAAGCTGGGGCACGACAAAATACAGCACCAACAACAGTCCCATGGGGGCATCCTGTCATGACAACAATGGAGCTAAGGGAAAGCAGCGACAGGTGGGAAGGCCACTACGTCAAACTTACATCCAGGCACTCGTCAGTCAAAATGTATCCTACATCAACTATGTCCCTATCAGTAATCCAGAAGCCAAAACAATAACTGCAATGTAACTGCGACAACAGTTGACAATAACACCTCTGATCTCTGTGCAGCTATAGTAGCAAATGGCAGGAACCTACCCATGGAACATACCTACCTAAATTAGGGGGTGAGGATGACATCTGCAACTAGTTCTAGAAATAAGACAAAGGCACCAGTACACTCAAATGCCAATGCCCATAGTAGACACATACATCAGCCAAAGTAAACAGCAATAGGAGCCACACAGCACTAAGGACACACACATGCTGCATACGTCAGGGTCCCTCACGTGCCTGGCTAACAAGGCAACATCACTAATGTCATACTGCTCAGACAACAACATTGAGGAGGGGACACATGCAACTGGTAACTGAAACACACCTGCATAGTCTGAGAACCAAATAGGACATTGATACGATAAACAGGGCAATCCAATTAAACACACATTACCCAACATCATCTAGAAACATCAACAATGTTTACATCCATATCACATCCTAACATTGCCATGCATAGGATATGCCACATAACAATAACATTTAGGTCAATGTGAATAAAAAGTTTTTGGGGCACCGATAGTTCACTTAAGGGCAGGAGCCCCTACCCACTTCATCCCAGTGGGTAGGGGATCCTGTCCTTCCTGGACTCTTCTGTGTTTCTTGGACTTGGTCCCCTCTTTCCACAGGCCCTCTAGTCCATGAATCCACTGTTGGTGTTCTGCAGTCTCTTCTAAGTTTTGCAATATTCTTCTTTTCTTCTTTGTGTGTGTTCTTGGAAACGTACTGTTATTTACTCCTGTTTTCCTGGTCGTTGGGGTCGGTGGTGGTACTTTCCTTTGGGCTTTCCTAGTACTCCCAGCTCCCCTCTACACACTACACTTACCTAGGTGGGGGGCTGACTTTCGCATTCCACTTTCTTAGTATATGGTTTATGCTCCCCCTAGGCCTAGCTCTCTCTATTGTGATTTACAGTAATTGCACAGTTTTCTAACTGTTTTTATGCCTATTTCTATATACTAGTGTGCATAATTTGTGTATTACTTACCTCCTAAGGAAGTACAGCCTTTGTGGTATTTTTGATATTTGTGTCACGAAAATAAAGTACCTTTATATTTGTAACACTGAGTGTTTTCTTACATGTGTGTAAGTACTGCGTGACTACAGTGGTATTGCATGAGCTTTGCATGTCTCCTTGATAAGCATTGGCTACCTCCAGAGAGCCCGACTTCTACACGCTGACTACACTACACTTATAAGGGATAACTGGACCTAGTATAAGGTGTAAGTACTATAGGTACCCACCACACACCAGGCCAGCCTCCTACAATTGGTAACCTGTAAACAATTTTTTGCATGGTTGGCACTTGTGACAAAATATTGACACTGATATACTGGAGCTCCTATCTGGTCTATTAGACACCCATGGTAACATACTAGTACTGATATAAAAGAAGTAATTGGTGTCATAAAGGGCATCGATGGAAAAAAGCCAGTGCTAACATACTTGAGGAAACTATTGGCATAGTTTGCCCCCATGGCAAAATATTGGTAGCACATTTGAGGAACTTTGTCCCATACTGGAGCATAACTGTGGCAGATGGAATGGGGCGGCCATGATAAAATGGTGGCCCTGACATACTACAGATAGATGGACATAACAAATTGGATATGTAAATGCAGCTGTTTATAAGTGCAAAATTAGTAAAAATTAAAGATTAAATCTGTTCTCTCTCTAGGTGGTACCGAGAGGAAGTGTGCAACTAGATGCAGGCCTGAAGAATTAGCAATACATGCAAAGCTGTTATCGAACCATCAAAGTTGCCAATAGTGTTTTCCTAACCATGACCTCTTTTCTCCCCCAGTCAAGAATATGCTGTGAGCTTCTGCCACTCAGAACAGCATCACTCTTAAAGGGTCAGATGTTGGGAATTAGCATCAGAATCCACCAAGCCTGCCTTTTAAGTAGGCCTGGGTAAAATGTAAATGATGCCAGCAGATTGTGCATAATTTCGGATATTTTGTGTTGCGATTGTTACACAAAATTCCCAAATTTCCCACCATTGCAACACTTCACGCAATTCCACACAATTCATTGTAAAAATATAACACAAATGTGCACAGTATGGGCCATATTTATACTTTTTGACGCAAAGCTGCGCAGCCGCAGTTTTGCGTCAAAAATGTTACCGCCGGCTAACGCCATTTCGATGCGCCGTGCAGGCGGCACATTTATACTTTGACGCACGGCGGCGCAATCAACAGGTGGGAGTAATTTTTTTTGACGCACATCACGGCGTCAAGTCGTAAAGGAAAACGACATTAACACAACGTAAATGACTTTGGGTCGATTTACGACAGCGCAACCCGGAAAGCGCTGTCTTTTTTTACGCAATAGCGTCAAAAATACCCGCGAACACTGCCCTTTCAGCAGAGGAGAGCCAAAATGGATCCAGATGCCACTACAGACCCCAGGAAGATGACAGAAGACCAGGAACCAGCCAGGATGATCCATACAAGAACCAGGACATTTATAGAAAGAAAAAAAAAAGTGTTGCTTCAGTGCAGAGGAGCAGGAAATCCTGGTTAAAGAGGTGATGGAACACCAGCACCAACTGTTTATCACCTCTAAGTTGCCAATCAGTAGGAGAGAGGCCATATGGCAACAAATTGTTGACAAGATCAACAGTGTGGCTGAAGTACGCAGGACAGTCACAGACTGTAAGAAACGCTGGCATGACTGCAAACGTAGGACAAAGGAAAAAATGGCCAGGAACAGGAAGGCAGCACTGCAGACTGGAGGGGGGAGTCCAGCACACCAGGAGGCCCTGGACCACATGGAGGAAATGGTCGCAGCCGTCATCCCTGAGGAGATCGTCACAGGGATTCAAGGACAGGACAGTGCAGACTACCACGAGACAACGCACATGCAGGGTAAGTCGCATGGGGAATTATAATGCAATATTGTTGACTGTAAGCAGGGGGGGAAATACCTACTACACATTGCATGTAAGTCAGCATATACATGGAGTGGCATGGGTAAAGGGGCACCACAGGGGGGCATGCCCTGCACATACAGAAGCTGGGGCACAACATAACACAACACCAACAACAGTCCCATGGGGGCATCCTGTCATGACAACAATGGAGCTAAGGGAAAGCCTCAACAGGAGGGAAGGCCACTACGTCAAACTTACATCCTGGCACTCGTCAGCCAAAATATCTCCTACATTAACTAGGGCCCTATCAGCAACCCACTAGCCAAAACAACAACTGCAATGTAACTGCAACAACAGTTGACACTACCACCTCTGATCTCTGTGCAGCTATAGTAGCCAATGGCAGTAACCTCCCCATGGAACATACATACCTAAATTAGGGGGTGAGGATTACATCTGCAACAATCTCCTGAAACAAGACAAAGGCCCCAGTACACTCATATGTCAATGCCCATAGTTGTCACATACATCAGCCAAAGTAAACAGCAATAGGAGCGACACAGCACTAAGGACACACCCATGCTGCATATGTCAGGGTCCTTCACGTGCCTGGCTAACCAGGCAACATCACAAATGTCATACTGCTCAGACAACAGCATTGAGGAGGGGACACATGCAACTGGTCACTGAAATACACCTGCGCAGTCAGAGGACCAAATAGGACATTGATGCGATAAACAGGGCAATCCAATTAAACACACATTACCCAACATCAGCAGGACACATTAACAATGTCTACATCCATATCACATCATAACATTGCCATGCATAGGATATGACACAGGTCAATTACAATTAAGTCAATGTGAACAATCAGGGATTGGGGCAGGTCCTGAGAGGCAAGTGTGCTGCCAGGGCAATCACAACACCCACAGCCAGTGAAAGTGTAGTGTGGTAAGTTTTACGTATCCTTTGCGCATTAGCTTCAGGCTTTAGGCCTTTGTGCACTTTGCCCTGAATGTATTTATTCATTTGCTGACAGCTTAGAGCCTCTGTGAACTTTGCACTAAATGCTTCTTATTCGGCTTCGTACTGTTATTTTTCAAATAGCCAGTTCTACGGTGTTGTTTTTCATACATTTCACACTGTTTTGCCTACTTCAGCACTGGAGTTCTCCATAACATATTCACTCTGTGCTTCAGTCAAGGATACAGTCTGGTACATTGTCGATAGACGTGGTAGGAGTTTCGATTTGGCATTCCTGCGTAGGGACATTTTGTGATCACGCTGACATGTTATTTATAAAATCACTTCCTTGTCCCAATACACGCAAGAGGGAGTTTCCGAACAGAGAACCACAACTAGACGCTGCCTGCCTTGTTGCAGATGCTGAACCAGATCACAGGCCTTTGCTCAGGTATGAGGGCTGATGTCTCCCCAGTGATTCGGAAAGGCAAGCTAGAAGCTTAACATGCTGTGCTCTAAATAGAACAAGCAGAGGGAGAGTACAAACTGTTAGGCACCATGATAGCTTTGTTCTAATGTTTTACTCTCCTGGTGACTATTTCAATTCTACCATGTCGTATTGTTTGGGTTATTGCGGCTCACGCCTTATTATCTAAAATTCAGTTGTTTTATGAAATCATCATATAAAACAAATACTGTCTTTGTCATTTGTATATGAGATCATACTGGAAATGAGAGAGTTGGTTTGGATCTGAGTGACCACGACTTCCCTGAGAAGTTCCAAAGATGTCATGCGCTCGGCTGTCTAATAATTTATTTGCCGTGGGAGACATGAGGTACTGCTAGTTAGCCAGAGCACAAAAAAAAAAATTTGGGTGACAGAGTTCTTTACAAGTGGGACAGACTCAGTCCCCCACACTGTTAGCTATCCTGCTGCCTAGAAATCCAGTAGTCTCATTTAGGATAATGAGAGCCCACTCGACAAAATGTCTCTCCATACGAATAGATAGACACGGAGGGTCGAGTAGGACAAAAAGATGGCTATTCCCTAATTGGTACAAAGCAACACCTAGAGGCGATTAGGCAGACAAGTCTGATAACTCTATATCATACATGTGACACACAGGTGGGCCCTCGGCCTATAACAATGCCCATATGAAGGACAGCAGATACCAATACCAAACCAGAGCACAAAGTAAAGTCATCAAAAGGCTTGCATGTTACGGCAAAATTGTCACTACACAGACACACTAATTGTACCCTGTTTCATTGCAGAGGAACATGGATCTCCTGCCGATATGCCTGTCCCTGATTTCCCTGATGACATGGATGACGAGCCCATAAACATTTCCCAGGAGACCATCCAAAAGGTCCTTGAAACCCTCCAGACCCCACCATCAGTCACAAGGAGGAGCAGAGAACAAGCAGCCATCACAGAAGACCCACCCACCACCCCAATTGTAAGACCTGCCAGCTCCAACACAGCTGAGGACTCTGACGACACTGGCACCAGCTTTGAAAGAACTGTAGTTGGTGTACAGCAGGAGCTGGCCAAGGAGGTGCGGGTGGGGATGCAAAACATGGCAGCCAGCCTTGAGGGGGTGCGTTCGTGCATGACGTCATTTGCAGATCAGGCAGCTGCAATGCAAGCCCTAACATCTCTCTTGCAGGAACTTGCAAAAACACAGAAGGAAATCAGCACAGCTGGCATCCACTTGACACAACACCTACAACTGCAATCCAGTTAACGTGTGCACGAATGCAACATTGAACCCCTCAGGGCCGACCTGGCTGCCTACCATTGTGATGTGGCTGCTATTCTCAAAAACCAGCAGGCCCTCCTTGCAGCAGTACTGCCCTTAAGAACTTGACAGGGAGCAGCCCCCGGGATGTCTGACTCCACATCTTCTAACACTGAGGTGTGTGTTGCCCCTTCACAACCAACAACAACAAGGACAAACCAGGCAACACACACATAAGAAGAAGAAGACATGGAACAGATCACATTCTCACGGAAGAGTACCCGGAAGCACTAGTCCCTGCACCATGGCCTACTTTGACCAAGGTCCTACGTTTTGTCAAATGCCAGACTCACTACAACTACACTCAATGACTGTTCTGCTATCCACTGTATGACTTGTCACCATTACCAGTGAATGTCTCTCTCTTACTATTTGCCAAATCCTGTCCCTCTGCACTGTCTGTGACATCACCCCAGCACGTCAGGAGCATCATCCACACCCCTTCTGTAGGATCACCATGTAAGAATGCACCAGAACGGACTCAGCAAACATGGACAATGGACATTTTGTACTACAGCACCTATCAATAAATAGCACTTGCACACCTAATATGTCTCTGTGTTATTTGACACATCAACTGTGCAGTAGATAACTCAAAAGTGCCTGTGTGGCAACCATGTAGCTTGTCAATACAACTGTCCTGACATCATGTAGTCTGATACATCTGTGCAGTGGCCAGGATTGCATCATAGCCTTACCATCCTGAGGAGATTAACTGATGAAGGGACAAACCACACACAATCATGCTGTGTTGGAGAGAATAATGCTCCATCTATAGCAATTCAAGTCAACTAATGGTGGCTGATAAATGTAGGCACCATGCAATACTAAAACATGAAATTATGCAGCAAAATCTAAGCAAACAAAAAAAGAAAACACTGCATCAATCACCCTTTCTGAGTATACTTCCATGAAGGAAAGTCATGCTGAATTATTACACACATGTTCTAGGTCAGCAATGAAGGCAACAAGACAAGAGTGTTAACAACACCTCATCTACAAAGATCTCCCTGAACATCACACTGCAGTCCGACCTATTCAATTACCCACAATAACAAGTCTGGAAGCACACTTTGTGATGTAGAATACCTACTCATCAACACAAATCCTTGGTGATCGATGTAAACTACCAATGGTGGGTCTCCCAAATGGTGGATACTTACCAAGTTAGCACACGGGTAGCTGGCATGTTAAACCTCCATTTTCTGTGGTGGGTAGCATAGGACACCAATGTCATAGAAAAACATTCACCTACACTGATGTCAAGGCCATGGTAAAGTAGCACTTAACGCATCATGCAAAGGGTTAACTATATGTTTATTCCTATTTATTCACACAAGAGGCAATTAAGGGAAAAGTCATACCTACACTAATCTAACCTGACTACTACTAACCCACAACTGTCCCTAACTAACCTAAGCTAAACTTACTCTACACATATAACGAAACGATCTAAACATCAACCCCCCCCTCCATTATGAGACAGGACACATGCAGGACAACACATACTAACCTACACACATACTATACTATCCTAAACAATCATATATTTTTTTGGTGATTTTTTATATATATATATATATATTTTTTTTTTAACAAACATGAATCCCAACATTGACCCCCACCCACCCATCCAAAAAAGAAAAATAGAAAGAATAAGGACCCCCCACCCTCCTCCCTAACACTAACTAAGCTAACAACCTACACTAACCTAACACTAATCCCCAAAACCCAACTATCAGTACAAAATAGGAAAGAGGAGAGAGCGGAGGGGTAAAAGTAAAACATGGCAAAAGTCCTAGAGGTTGGCCCTCTGTAGGGTCCGCCTGATGGACCGAACCCTTTTCTTAATATATGCCACATCCTGGCTTAGCTTGTCCACCTTTGAAACAACTTTGTCCACTTTACGGCTTAATGCCAGGAATGCGGCTGGGTCTACAGGAGGGGCTGCTGCAGTCTGTGTGCTGGCCGAGGTGGACGGTGTGGCAGTAGTTGTATGCCCACTGGACTGTCCTGGGTGTTGAAAATGGCTGGGTCCAGGTCTTGCTGACGAGGCAGGGTCAACTGTCCCCACTGTTGCTGGGGCCACTTGGGGAGACCTGGTGGATGTGGTGGTGGTGGCTGTTGTGGGCAATGTAGGGCCACCCTGTGGTGAGGCCCACCATGCCCCGGAGGCCCGATCTGCTTGGTATTTGCGGGCCATCCTCCTGTACCCCGACTGCACCTGCAGGATGTGCCGGTATCGCATGGCACGCCTTTCAAACTGGTGTCTCTCTGCGGCACTCATGTTTGCAGCTGTGAAGAGAAATGGCAACTATTTACCATAGGAAATGCATTGGGTGGAATTGCACAATGGGTCATTTGCACATTACTTGTACTGTATGTGTTACAGCAATTGTCACAGCATAGTTCATTGAAAGTCTCAGAGGAAGTACATGTGAAGCCTGCATACAAAAGGCCATCTCACACCTAGCATATCCATGTCTCTACATGATGGGTGACATCAGCCTAAACTTCTCATCCAAATAATGGCTAATGCAGCTGACATTATGGCTGAACCTCTTCTGCATACTGACTTCACTACATATGTCACTCTATGTGATAACTATCACAACCCTCACTCAATGCCATTTGTATATTGTTGTTTGCAAATATTCAACCCATGTGCCCTAACCGAATGTGTACACTAGGTTCTAAACTAAGTTGCAAAAGGTCACAAGTATGTGTAACATACTGGTTGCTACAGTCCTAGGTACCCTATTCCCAATCACATGGCAGTCTTTGAAGATGGGGTGGGAAGAACAACCAACAATCCCAGATTCAATGCACACCCAGGAGTGTATAGAAAGCTCAACAAGTATTTGCCTCCACACACAACACCAATGAAGGGCTAGCAACACTTTGGAGTCAGCCAAACATTGTCCTATCCAAGGTCCACACATGTCAAAATGCACTGACTCAGGCCAACATCACATACTACCAGTGAGGCATATTTTACCACACACACAGAGGAGCAAGAACACCCATGATCATGAGTCGAATGAACACCTAGGCCATTGCACTCTAGTCCCACACACTTGTAGTTCAACTTGTGGAAGTACATGGCCCCGGAAGATCCAACCTACAGTGTACTCAGTCCATCCTCAACTCGGAAGCTGCATATTTAATACAAGCCTTTTGCAGAAGCTATCTGGGAAAATGTCAGTCTGATATACAGACTCAGTCCAAGCCAAGTCCCAGAGCAACTCTTACATTAACCAGTGTATTCCACATGACTCATCCCACTCCCCATAGCGGGCCGACTGGAATGACCTACAGCCCCTAAATCTGAGAGATGGCTAAGCATTGGTCTACAGAAACTGAAGTGATATTTGAAATCCCACTAATGCAACAATACCAATGAACGGGCAGCGCATCAAACCTTGAATTCTGTTGAACACACAGTAGTCCATCATGCATCACTAGCAAACAATAAAAATAGCACTCAGGCCACACTCACTGTAGGTGTCGGGGTCCTCAAAATGAGCCACCTCTCCCACGGTGTACGGTGCAGGTCCACCTGTAAAGCATGGAAGGAAGAATATACTCAGACTCCTTGCACTGACAAACAATTGCAGTTACAATGACACTGTGTGAATATGACATGCGTAATGATACACTTTCACACATGCTCATACTGCATGGAAGAATTCTTAATCAACATTTACATTGGATGAGTCTCCTGCTACAGTTACACACCCCACTACACACATGCAGTGGCCAGGACAGTCATGTGGTGTCAAAGATACACCTCCATTAGTATACCCCAACAATATCGGGTTGCATTCATCTCTTCATGTGCATCCCAGAGAGACATCCAAAAGCTGTTTACTTGAGGACTGCATGACCCCTCAAACTCAAACAGGCTAGGTGGTCATTTTCAACACACACCAACCAGACACACATGTGACATATGTGTGGACAACATAGCTAACTCCATGTGACGTGAAGGCACCACTCATTTATAGCATCATATTGGGTTTACAAATTTCTGTCTAGCTATGGCGTCTACATATGTAGGTATGATGTTTCAACATCCCTTTTTCACTGGCAATTCTGACCTGTAGAGTTCAAATCGAGGCATTAACGTGTCGCTTGTCTGACACAAAGGCAACACTGCATTACATACAGCTACAGGTATCCGGTATTTGTTGTAAACATGAGCCATCTGACTGCTAGCATTGGTCTTCCTACACATTGTGCAACAAATACACAATAGGTTTCCCTAGCATTACACACAGTCAGCTACTTATCTAGCAGATTGGGTAACAATCATCACATGTCCCCACACAGCTTTCAATTATTCACATGTAATTGATTTGTACTCACCAACATGGCCACCAATCCTGATTCCCAGGTGGTCCAGCAGATCCTGCTCCCTGTATATCAGATCAGCCCAGCGGTGCTTGAGTTGATGGTCATTCCTCATGCTACCGTACACCTGGACCAAGTGATGGCGCACCTTCCCCCACCGGACTTTACGTGCCTCCGTGTGATACCCCTGTATCACACGTCCCCCAGCCTCCAGAATGAGTGGGAGGAAATGGCAAACAAGACAAATGAATCCCCCCAATTCCTCCTCACCCATCCTGGCAAGCCGTGGCCTACCTGACATCTTTACTATTAGAAAGGGTAAAAAATTAGAAAAAAAAGTAAAAGGGGGAAATGGGGAAAGGTAGAGTAGTGAAGGAAAAAGGAAACTTAAGAAAAATAGCCCAACTAACCCCAAATTTAAACTACCCACAACAGACTCCCACAGACAAAAAAAAGAAACACTGGATTTGACAAAAGTATACAAAACAGACTAAGACAATATTAGACAACAAGACTATGATCACAAAAGCACAATATACAAGGTACACAGGACACAAAAGCAGTAAAACACAGGACAACACTTTTCACACAGCCACACAGTCTAGAAGAATCTGAGACTGCAAAGTGAAAGTGAAAGTAAACTCACAGTACAGATTATGTAAACAGGATATCCTATTACATCACTTCCTGCATAAAATGGCCGCCGTTTTTATTTTTCCGTTATGCGTCATATTTTCACGCATACAGATTGTGCGTCATATTTTTTGACGCATAACAGTGCACATAATGCAGAGTCAAAACTAATTTCTTCATTGTTCCCTTACACTTGTGTGAGGCTGAGTTTACAGTTCTATAGTAGAAATGTAATTTGCTGGCAAATATGAGAACCAAATATGAAAATTATTTTTGACTCTGCATTCTGTGCACTCCTGTACGTCAAAAATATATGATGCCCATGCTGTATGCGTGGAAATATGACTCATCATAGAAAATATGATGGACATGTAATGCAGTATATTAATCTATTATTTTTAATAGGATTTTTTTTTACTCTGCATTCTGTGCACTCCTGTATGTCAATAAAATATGACGCCCATGCTGTATGCGTGGAAATATGACGCATCATAGAAAATATGATGGACATGTAATGCAGTGTATTAATCTATTAGTTTTAATAGGATTTTTTTTGACTCTGCATTCTGTGCACTCCTGTACGTCAAAAAAATATGACGCCCATGCTGTATGCGTGGAAATATGACGCATCATAGAAAATATGATGGACATGTAATGCAGTATATTAATCTATTATTTTTAATAGGATTTTTTTTGACTCTGCATTCTGTGCACTCCTGTACGTCAATAAAATATGACGCCCATGCTGTATGCGTGGAAATATGACGCATCATAGAAAATATGATGGACATGTAATGCAGTGTATTAATCTATTAGTTTTAATAGGATTTTTTTTGACTCTGCATTCTGTGCACTCCTGTACGTCAAAAAAATATGACGCCCATGCTGTATGCGTGGAAATATGATGCATTTTGACAAAAATTTCTTCATTTTTTCAAGTTGTGAAAGGAACTTTGTCATGAGCAAACGGTGCTATGTGATACACATTTGTGGTTAGCTATGACACATGTCCCTTATTGGATGTATAGAAGGCATTCACACTGTAATATTAATGATTGCTCAAAATGGTTATTAACCATTTTTGTACACATATTTTGGGTAATTGCTGATGGCTATTTTGAAATGATGAATGGGATACCAGGATGTATTCCTTCTCAAAAATGTTCCCACATTTATCACGGTAATGCATTTATCTATAGTCCAAACAGGTAGTGCAATTGTCACTTACACTTTTTATGGGGCTAACCATGTCCTAATAATGATTTTGTGTATCTTATATGTGTTTTACTTTTGACATGTAGGCCACACATGCGCCTTATGCATGTGTTTACTTCACATGTACATAATTATTGTATATTTGGGAGGCGATAGAGGTGGACTTAGGCCCCCAGCATCCAAGGGTTTACCCTTCCAGATTTGCTAATTTATCCATGGCTTTCATTTATTCTGTTATGCTAAACCTGCAGCAGCAGGCTCATGGAAGGCCATAGGGTATGAATCACTGTTAGCCATTCAATAATCCCATTAGCCCATTTGACGTTTGCCCTATTGATTATTAGGAGCAATCTGACATACCATTTTGCACAGAAATGTTTTGCTAAATCTCGGCGTTCCTCATGTGCTGATGACAAATAGGTTGTTGATGTATGTGGCCCTTTATGCATTACCTGGTTTAGTGGCATGTTACATTCTTCCTGCTAGGTTCGAACTGGGACACTACTGTGATCGGCTGCTTGCAAATAATTGGTTGATTGGATGACATATGTTTATATGTGTGGGCGAATGTAGATCCACTATCAACTGTCTGGGTGTATGTTGTCACTGTAACTTCAAGGTCTCCTCATGAGTTAGTGGCAGCTAATCTTGTTCCAATTGGGCATTGTTTGTAGCAAAAATAGAGAGAAGCCATTGAGGACATGGTCACGTACACATGGATGGTCCCACCCTGTCACTGAACACGTGTAATGAGACTTTAAAATGAGCTACATTTTTGTGCTGAGTGAGAGAATATCTCAGGTGTCTGGATCAGGCATGTGTCATTGCCACATTTGTACTCCTGTTGGCCTCTGTGGATGGTAATGTATCATGAAACATCCTAGCCTCTGTGCAGACATTTGTGGTGTATATTTTTTGTGTGATGAGTGTTATGTCATTATTGCTCAATGAGATGACATTCTTCTTCAGCAAATTCAAACTAAAGGTGGGCAGAAATGAATAGGCCAAAGCATGATGTCGTGTTTGTTATCTGTGTTTATTTACAATTGTGCAATAAGTATTGATATAAGAAATTATGAAAAGAAATTATTTACAAGCTGTTGGCGCCTACGCACTCCAGCTGCCGTGTTTGGTTGTTCCCCCTCCTGTTGCAGGCCAGCATCCTCCTCTTCGTCATCTTCAGGCATGTCTGGGTCTGGTTCAAGGAGGGGAATGTTCCTTGTTACACAAATATTGTGCAATATGGCACAAGTGAGTATGATCCTACAGACCATCTCTGGGGAATATAGTAGCCTACCGCCGGTGATGTCAAGACAGCGGAACCTTGACTTTAGGATCCCAAAGGTCCGCTCAACAATGCTGCGTGTCCTCTTATGGCGTCGTTGTATGCCCGCTCTGCAGCAGTAGTCGGGTTCCCAAATGGTGTCATTAGCCAAGGCTGGATGCCATACCCCTGATCAGCTGAAAGAGAAACACAGAATGGGATCAATTAGATGTAGGAGGCACTCTTGTACAGACCTTTGATGGCAGTAGTTGTCTTGTGTTGTCTGTTACTCTTTTGTGTACTAATGTGACAACGTATACTTGTAGGAGAAAACTTTTGCAGTGAGTTTTTCCCTTGGCTGAGCAAGTGTTTGTTAGCTAACCGTTTGTCAGCAGTGTGTATTTGGATTTTCAGTACAGTGTGCCCTCCCTAGCATTGTGACTTGTGATACACGTGTCCGTGTGTCTTCACTGGGGGTGAGATGATAGTTCCATGCAGAGTTAAAACATGAAAGTGTAGTTAACACGTTCATATGAAAGTACCCTGGACATCCCATACCTTAAGACTTATGCAATGTATTAATGTACAGGTTATTGTGAGACTTACAATTTGCAAGGTGACATTTAGGCAACCACACTCATTAATGTCATCACATTAAGCTGTAGAGTAAATTCCAATGTGTGACAGGTTCAATGGTGACTTCAGAAACATGGCTAGTGATGTGAGGACCTCAGTGTGTTCCTGGCTAGGTGTTGCTATTGTGGTGTATGTGTTGTTTGTCCTAGAGGGTTGCTGTGCAGTGTGTATATAAGTTGGATTTTTGTACTTACCAACAAGTAGTCCATTGCCATACCGTCCATCCTGGAAGTGTTGGTTGATGGTAGAGTGACGGAAGATGAATGCGTCATGTACACTCCCAGGATATTTAGCCACAATGTTGCTGATCAATCCTTGGTGATCGACTATGGCCTGCACGTTGATTGAATGTGTGTGCTTCCTGTTGCGGTAGAGGTGTTCTGTTGCAGCAGGTGGCACAAGGCGTACGTGTGTGCAGTCGATTGCACCAAGGATGTGTGGGAAGCCACTGATGGCGTAGAACCCCTGTTTTGTTTCCTGCTGCTTCTGCAGTGTGTTAGGGAAGCAGATGTGGAGGGGTGTCAGGCGAATGATGGCATCCAGTACTTTTGGCACGAATGCGGAGAATGATGGTTGTGATATTCCACCAACCAGGGCACCAGTTGTCTGAAACGAGCCACTTGCCAGCAGGTGAAGTACGGTAAGCAGCTTTGTTTCTGTTGGCATGGTGTGGGGTGTCACCAAAGTGGGGGCCAACTGCTGTTCAATATTTCTCAGCAGCTGCTGAATGGCCTGCCAGTTCAACCGGTACCTCTGTATGATGTTGTGTTCCCTGAGGCCATGCAGGGTTGTTCTTGGGGGGAATATCCTCTCCTGCCTTCTGCGCTGCCTTTGGGGTCCCTGCTGTTGTTGTTGTAGCTGCTGTTGTTGCTGCAGGGCTCTGCGTCTACGTGCACGCTGAAGAAAAATCACCTCCATGTCTCCCTGTTGCTGCTCTGCTGCTCTGCTGTTTGTTCTGTGTGTTCTGATTAAATACAGGTGTGTTTGCCCCATTTTAACGCCTGCCCTGACCCAGGCGTTAAATTTTGACGCACATCGGGCTTTGCGTAATTTATTTGCTCCGCCTCCCGGCCGAGAGTCATTTTTGCCCGGAAGCATAAATACGGCACACGGGTGTGTGCGTCGTTTTTTGGACGGGAACGCCTACCCTGCATATCATTAACGCAGGGCGGGTTGCTGCATCCAGAAAATGACGCACATTGCGGATTTTTGTCGTCCGCGGGCTCGGGCGTCAGGGTTTAAATATGGGGCAACGTTTGCGCTGATTGTGCGTCAAAATTTTTGATGCACATTCGGCGCAAATGGAGTATAAATATGCCCCACTGACTCCTAAGTCACAGAATTAGTTATCCTCGGGACTGCTCTCTCTTTCTCCATCTTCAAAGGTATTCATCCTCAATCTCAAAAATCATTGTTAATATAGACTCTAGTTCATGTTTTGGGAAGGGACCTTTCCTATAATTGGACTCTGAGAGCCACATACCATCAGGTGAATATACTGTGAATAATGAGTGGGTATTCCCTGGTGATCACATTAGAGAACAAGCCCCAGTGGGCCAGTGTCCTATATTTGATATTGAAAACCCCAAAATGTTCATTGCTCATATATTAGAAGGATAGATAGATAGATAGATAGATAGATAGATAGATAGATAGATAGATAGATATGTAACTCTATGAACATCTTTAAAAAAAAAGCTTTATACTTATCTTAATTAATGGGATCACTCTCTTAAAGACTTCACATGGCCTGCAAATTTGAGATGTCATTGGTGATATTATTAGTGGTGTCATTTAAAACCCCTAAGGGTTGCAAAGAGGTTGAAAGGAACAGTCCCAGCCCTTGCATTTCTTAAAAAACGGTGATCCTTTGTTTCAAAGTGGCTTTTACACCTAGCAGATGACAGAAAGACTGTTGGGCATATGATGGGATGGGGGCATAGACTGATGCCTAGGCGAGCTGCCCCTATTTATTTTTTTAAATAAGAATTCAGGGGGCATATTTACAAGGATGTGGTGTGGTGCAGTGCTGCGCTCCCTTGCACAAAAAGGGAAAGGGTAGAAATGAAACGTATTTACAAGATATGGCGCATTTCTGTCCTTTCCCCCTTCGCTTATGCACAAATTGTTGCCGAGCAACACAGCATACATAGGAAGAGGAAACAACAAGCCGTACAGTTTTGACGCATTGCCCAAGTTTACAGATTCCTGTAAATCTGGGAATGGTTCAAAACCCTGTGGTTGTTGCGTGGGAACACTCACCGATGCCCATGGTATGCCTCCCTGATGTAGTGTAAGGCAACGCAGTGACTTGGCTTTGCATGGCCTTGTAGATATGGGTCTGCACTATGCACCACCGGTGCATCACAAAAAGTGTCACAACTGTGGCACACGGGGCTTGTATATTTGCCGACTTAGTGTTTAGAAGGCTTTCTGCCCTTTGGGGGGCAGATTTTGGTAAACCCACCAATTTGATCTTAGGGTACAGAAAGACTGCTGGAGCTGTTATGGGTTTGGATAATTCCTGATGCCTGAGTTTGTTGCCCCACCCAGGAGCTAAACCTCCCAATATGCCCATGAGGTGAGGCAATAATACTGCTAAGGCAACTATGAGACCCAAATTCCTTTTCTCTTCAAAATGGTTTTCTTGTTGTCAGTAGGGCTTTCTGTCCCCTTGGGGAATACTAGGAGTAAATCCACCAGTCTAACCCACTTCTTTCAGTGGGCAGGGTGAGAAGCAGAAAGACTGCTGGAGGCCATAGGGGGTGCAGGACATGGCCCAATACCTGCATGAGCTCCCCATCCCTCTTTTTATAATATTTTCCCTGATGCCTTATCGGTTTTCTGCTCCCTAGACTGGCAGAAAATGTGTTGTGTTCGCGCACATGCTCACCAAAATAGTCTTGACAACCCTCCTGGCAAAACTATTGTCTCTGGCTGTGGATCTGTTTAGGAGCCCTGGGTAAATATATATACATTTCTTCTGAAAGAATTTGGGCCACATTTATACTTTTTGATGCAAAACTGCTCTAATGCAGTTTTGCGTGAAAACTTTTAACGCGGGCTAACGCCATTTCTTAGTGCCACCCATGCGTCAAATTTATACTTTGACGTCCAGTGGCACTAAGAGCAGGTTAGAGTAATTTTTTTTTATGCTAACCATTGCACCTTGTTGTGAGGCAAAATGACGATAACACAGGAAAAATTACTCTAATCCGGTTTGCGACATGGAAAATGTTGCAAAACGGATATGTGCCATTTTTCACCTCAATTGTGTCAAAAAGCAATGCAAACGCAGCAAATAGTGCTAAGGAGCCCCAAAATGGACCCCAGAAGTCAGGAGAGACCTCAGGGAGATCCCAATCTACCAGGAACCAGCCAGGAGGACACAGACAAGATCCAGGGGAGAGACAAGAAGAAGAGGAAGTCTCGCTTCAGTGCAAAAGATCATGAAATACTGGTCAGAGAGGTGACAGAGCACCAGCATCAATTAATTATCACCTCCAAATTGCCAATTGGAAGGAGAGAGGCAATTTGGCAACAAATTGTGGACAAGATTAACAGTGTGGCAGAGGTCAGGAGAACTGTCACAGAGTGTAAGAAATGCTGGCATGTCTGCAAGTGCAGAACAAAGGAGAAAATGGGAAGGAACAGGAAGGCAGCACTGTAGACCGGAGGTAGGAGTCCAGCACTGCAGCAGGCCCTGGATGAGATGGAGGAGATGGTTGCAGCCATCATCCTAGAGGAGATTGTCACAGGAATCGCAGGACAGCGCAGACTTCCAGGAAACAACATTTATGCCTGGTAAGTTGCATGGGGGACAAAAATGCCCTAATGCCACATGCAAGAAGGGGGAGGTACATACCTACTACACAATGCATGTCAGCCCTGGAAATCAGGCAGTGGAAAGGGCAAAGAGGCACGGCACAGGTGCAAGGGCTGTACTGAGGCATCCAAGGGCACAGCACAACACAACACCAACAACCTTTGCATGGGGGTACACCGCCATGCCAAGGCTGCTAGAAAGGTGAAAGAGGACCAGGAGGGTAGGGTAGAGCGTAAAACTGGGCTGCTGTCACAGGACTGTTGGTACTGCCAGAATGTAAACCAGAGGACAATGCCCAGTCTCAGGCCATTGGCTCAAGCGACATTTACCATTGGCAACACTTGCCACTACTACCTGTGCTGTGTGTGCTGGTCAATTATGAAATGGCAGTTAAGTGCCCATGGCACAAACACTCAAAATGAGGGTTCAGTATGACAATGTGATCAATCCCTTTCAATCTCTATCCAAGTGCAACTCCTGTCAACTGCTCATGTCCATAGACTCAATAAACATCAGGCACTGTCACATACATTATGAAGTACACAGCAGTAATCTCATACCCATGCTGCACATTCCAGGGTCTACCCCTGTGCCTGTGTCACAATAGCCGCAATGCCACCATGCATAGTGCTAAAACAACAGCATTGAGGGGGAGGACATATGTGTGTAGCTAGGGAAACACACCCGGACAGTCATAAGAGGAAATGGAACTCTGTTAGTCCCATCAGTGCAATGCAATGTAGCACACATACGCAAACATCAACATGAGAAACTACCAATGTTGACACCTATATTGTGTCATGCTAATTCAATACATGGTATGATGCAAGGTCTCAGCACTGCATAGTAGTATGTGAAAAATGATAGACTGGAACATATTGTTAAGTGTAGTGTATGTGGCATTAGCACACCAACAAGCATTGCAAGGCCTCACCATGCTAATGAAAGCAGAGGGAGGGTTGATTAGGTCAAGAAGGTGGGAAGCCACAATTTGGACAGAACCTACACCTAGAGCATATAAAGCAGACAATTCCCCAAACTGCCCACACTACATGTGACATGCAGGTGGAGCATAGGCCTGAGATAATGCAAACATTAATGACAGGAATAATGAACGTGAACCCAGATCACAATGTTCCACCAATAGGAAGTCAGTGACATCACATTGCAACTGCCACAACAAAGACACACTAATTGTACAATATTTCATTGTAGAGGACGATGGCTCTCCTGTGGATCTGCCTGCCCTGGACTATCTTGATGACATGGATGACAAGCTGTCAACCATCTGCCAGGAAACCCTCCAAGATGTCCTAGGAGCCCTCCAGACACGACCTCCAGTCGCAAGGAGGAGCACACATGTAGCAGCCATCCCAGAAGACCCACCCACGACCCACCCACCCACCACCACAATAGTACGACCTACCAGCTCAAACCAGCTCAAACACAGCTGAGGACAATGATGACACTGGGACCACCTTCGAGAGGACAGTTGTGGGGGCTGGGGATGCAAACTATGGCAGCCAGCCTTGAGGGGCTGCTCATGTGCATGATGACATCCACAGAACATTCAGCAGCCATGCAAGTCACACAATCACTACTGCAATGACTCCATCAGTGTGTGAGGGACCACACCACTTCAGTGAGGAAGTGTATGTTGCCCCCTCAAACCCACCACCACTATCAAGGGCAGAGGAGAAGACACACACATCAGAGGATGAAGATGTGGAACAGATCACCTTCACCTGTAGGAGTACCCGGTAACACCAGCCCATGCCACATGGGCACTGATTTTCCTTTGTCCTGTGCTTGACAACATGCAAGTCTTGCTACAGTTGGTGACATACAGTATTCTCCGACACACTGTTAACCTTACCACTATGGACTGCAATTGTCTCTCACTACCCAATTGGCAAATAATGTTCCTCTGCACGGAATGACACTCCTTCTCAGCACGTCCTATGACATGTCCCTCAGCCTTGCACTTGTGTTGCGCCACAAAAGAATGCTTCACACTAATGGACTCACAAACCTGGACTATGTAAATATTGCACTACAGCACTTTAAAATAAACAGCACCTACACACCCACTTTGTCTCTGTGTAATGTGACTCATCTACTTTGCTGGAGATTTGTGATACATATAACATGTCAATGGTCACAGAGTGACAATACAAGAGTGCAGAAATAATGTGGGCAGATATTTATGCACAAGGGTCTTGATTTTCAAATCATCTGTGAAGTCTGTGTCTCATTTCTGAAGTTAAAGCAGCACAAACGTACAAAATATCATTGTAATTCATACGTTTGTGCTGCTGTTGGGTTCAAAAATGAGGAAAATGCTGTGTAAAAACAGCATATGTAAGCCCACAGGTATCTACAAGATTAAACTCAATGCTGGCCACATCCCCTACAAGACAATCATTGTGTATGTGACATTTGACTCAAAACATACATGCCACACCGACAACATACAGCAGGAATAGCTGGTAAGAGTGTTTGGCGAATAACGTCACCAGGGAGTACAGTTTAAACCTGTAGGCGTGAATTTTGTATACTAAACCTCATCAGAAATTGACACCACTCAGTTTATCAGTGTTCACACGAACATCAGTCCCACAGTGCCCAAGATTCCAATACAGGACCCAAACGATTAAAGCTTTAAAATCACACCTACCTGTCCAATAAATGGGAACCATTGTCACCTTGAGCGGTGGGTACAATGGATAGCAGATGCACTGAGATGTAGCTTTGTTGTAGCTGCCAATGTGACAGCTCAGTTGGAAGTGGGAATTAACATACCAAGAGTGGGTTGTGGATGCAGGATGAAATACAGAGGCCAACACAAATTTGGCACTGTACACTCATGCAAAGGCCCAGATCCCCAAGCAAATGACACATGCCGTAAAGGAGTTCCTAAAACTTTGTTAACTATGTCTAAAAGAGAACTTAAAACTATGTCACACACCTATACTAACCTAACCTGTCCTAACTATACATTACCCACAACTGGCCCTAACTACCATATTCTAAACTTACTTACCACATTTAACTAAAATCTCTAAACATTTACCCCAACTCCCCTTATATGACGGGGAACATGTAGGACAACATATACTAACCAAAACAGATACTAACTAATACTAAACAAATATATATTTTTTTGTATTTTTTTTATTTATATATATATATATATGGTGCCGGCTTGTTGGCCGGATTTGTCCAGTAGAAGGCGTTCTGCCGAAACGCATTGACATTTCATTTCAGAACTCTGTGAAACCTATATAAGCAATAAATTTGATGAATTGAACACAGCTTTGTCGAACACGACTTTGTTCCAATGGTCTGGATCTAATTAACGGGATAGGTGCAGCCGTCAGATGGTTATCGTTCCATCTGTTGAAGATTATTTTTAACGTGGTCTCCTGTACGGGATACTGCTGGCACGCCGGTTGAGTGCGCGTGTATTGTACAACTGGAGGAATTTGAAAATCGCTTAACACGCAGCACCGTGCCTTCGCTATTTGGATGGGAACGCAGCTGAACTGACACAGTAGGAGTGTTTCTTTCCTCTGGGGGGGTTGGAGAACGCCCACGGGGTGGAGGTTACATTCCTCCTTGCAGTCAGGCTATTAAACATCGTACTTTAAATTGGCATACGGCCTGGAAAGCAAACAACAAAAATAAATAATCAAAAGGATTTGATGTCAGTGTTTGCAATATGGCTTTCCTGAGATACATTGTTACGAGTACAGAATCCATTGCAAGAAAGAATCAATAAGCATAAAAAGTATCCAGTTCGTCACTGGTGGTTACACACACAGGGGGTCATTCTGACCCTGGCGGTAAATACCGCCATGGTGGAGGTTGGCGGTAGCACCGCCAACAGGCTGGCGGTGCACCGCTGGGCATTCTGACCGCGGCGGTTCAGCCGCGGCCAGAAACGGAAAGTCGGCGGTGTACCGCCGACTTCCCGCTGCCCTTGAGAATCCTCCATGGCGGCGGAGCGCGCTCCGCCGCCATGGAGATTCTGACACCCCCTACCGCCATCCTGTTCTCCCGCCAGGAACAGGATGGCGGTAGGGGGTGCCGCGGGGCCCCTGGGGGCCCCTGCAGTGCCCATGCCAATGGCATGGGCACTGCAGGGGCCCCCGTAAGAGGGCCCCACAAAGAATTTCAGTGTCTGCTTTGCAGACACTGAAATTCGCGACGGGTGCAACTGCACCCGTCGCACCTTCCCACTCCGCCGGCTCCATTCTGAGCCGGCGTCCTCGTGGGAAGGGTGTTTCCCGCTGGGCTGGCGGGCGGACTTTCGGCGGTCGCCCGCCAGCCCAGTGGGAAACCCAGAATGACCGCCGCGGTTTTTTGACCGCGGTACGGTCTTCTGGCGGTTCCCGCTTGGCGGGCGGCTACCGCCGCCCGCCAAGCTTAGAATCACCCCCACAGTGTCCTGTATCTTAGATTCATTCACTCTTCACGTCTCGCTCTCCATTTAGCAGCTAAAAATTGAAGATTATCGAGTGTTTGTGCACCCTGTGCAGTTACTGTTTATTACAATTATGGCTGAACGGAGAAGGCTGTGGGAACAAGCAGCAGCCGAATTGTTTGATAACTCTAACACCAACAATGGACCCCCGGGGGTTCAGATGCACACTACCTCCAGCATCATTAATCAATTAGAGAAAGCATGTATTTCGGAACTTAAAAAGTGGTGGGAGATGACATCATTAACCAAATATATCGAAAGTGGTAGAGTGCCAAGGGGCCTTTGCATTTTAATACTACCCACTTTAGGTGACATGGATCCAGATTTGCTGGAGGAGTGGAGAATGCAAACAGCAGACTGCTCGACTAAACTCATGGGAACCCTAATCACTCAAGCTAAAAGACGAATGGATGAACAAATCACTAAGATCGAACAACTGACTAAAGACTTAGAAAAGATAGCGAATCAACAAGAAGTTTCTAACCAGCTAGCTAAAATGGAAGAACGGATTAAAAATAAGGAAGAAGAAATTAAACTACGTAAAGCACACAAGTTTAATAGAGACAAATTGGATTATGAACATGGAAGAATTTATACGTTTGCTCGAAAATATGATAATGCAAGAACAAAGGAGGTGTCTAAGAGTGGAGCAGATGTTGTCACACATCATATATCTGCTGATGACAGCTCAGAGATAGGGTCCTCTGCAGATGAGGCACAACGAAACAAGTTGGATTTTCAGGGGGAAATGCGTCTTATGCAAATGTTCACGCCACCCACTGGTCAAAATTGCAGACGTGGCCAAGGAAGCGGAAGACGAGGCGGGGTAAGAAGAAGAAGCAATTAACAATAGAAAGAGATTTGAACCCTCAGCTCGCCAGTAGTCTGAATCACTTGAGTACTGTTGTCAACATCTCCCACAGCACATTTACATATAATCAACTACGCATACTTGACATAGGATTTAGCTTTTGCCCAAATGTCCAGTGGGACTATGTTGGTACCCGAATTGAGCTCTACAAATTTGTTAGCAAATCACGTTTAATCAAACATTTGTCCAACAAGAATAAAAACTTATCGGTAGATAATGTGAACAGAAGGGCTCCAGTCTCTGGATTCAATATTGTGGACAGTTCACAATTGATGGCTATCAATGATCTAGCCAATGAGAGTAATGAACTTGCACGTGTAACACATGATGACACCGACACTAATACTTCTACACTTAATGAGATGGGATTTGTCACTAATTTTCATGAAAATAGTTATTTGAAATTGTCGAGCAGATTCAATCCTCCACTACCTAGTGGAAATTTGATTGATACATTCCATGAACTAGTAATTAGCGATATTGACAAATTCCGCACTAAAGGTCCATCTAAAACAACAAATAGATCAAACTTTACCCAACAAGACTGGAAAGATTTAAACATACTGAGATCCAACACGTCCATTATCATGAAGCCCTCGGATAAGGTCGGTAACATTGTTATCATGGACATATGTGATTACACCAAAGAAGATTATCGACAACTGAGGAATACAGAGCATTATGACAAGTTGCGGATTAACCCTATATCTCAATATCAAGTGACATATCATGAGATGCTTAATGAGTGGTACACCAAACAACTTATGGACTATGATGAGCTTATGTATTTAAAGATTGACCAGCCTAAAATTCCATGTATATACTTTCTGCCTAAAATCCATAAGAACAAATCACATCCCCCAGGCAGACCTATAGTCAGCATGAATCAGTCTCTGCTTGAAAACACTTCGCGATATTTAGACCTGTTTCTGTGCACCTTTGTTACTGAATTACCATCATATCTACGTGACACTAATGACTTTCTGGCTAAGATACACAACATTCCATGGCACAAAGACTATCTAATGGTTACCATGGATGTGGCCTCCTTGTATACCTCTATTAAACATCAGTATGGATTACAAGCATGTAGATATTTTTTACAAACACGACCTATCGAATTTCTAGAGCACACTAATATGCTTCTATCCATGCTACAATTCTGTTTAACCCATAACCTGTTTCTTTTTGACAATGACTGTTTTCTACAAAAACAAGGGATGGCTATGGGGGCTTCTTTTGCTCCCACGTACGCCAACCTATACATGGGCTGGTGGGAGAAGGAGGTGGCATGGTCTGAAAATAATAACATCTATATGGATAGAGTCGCATTGTGGGTGCGTTATATTGATGATTTGTTTATCATTTGGGATGGCACTAATCAATTATTGTTGGAATATATAACATACTAAACAATAACCAATTTAACATTCATTTAGTAGTCACTTCTAGCAGAGAGACTATTGAATTTTTAGATGTCTTATTAGAAGTGAGAAATGATCATCTAGAGACCACCATATATCGCAAACCCACGGCATGTAACTCCATATTACATGCTAACAGTGAGCATCCTACAGCATTGAAATGAAGCATACCGTACAGCCAGTTCCTGTGGGCTCGCAGAATATGATCAGATGAGAGTGGATATGATTTGGAAATCAGGACTATGATGGAAAGATTTTTAAATAGAGGTTATCCTCTTAAAATTTTGGTGGATGCACAGAATAGAGTCAAAAACAAAAGTAGAGATGAGTTACTCTTTAACAACATATCAACTAACAGTGATCTGAAACAATCATCTCCTAGAATATTTTTGCAATACAATCAACAACATGATTCATTGAAAACCATACTTCAGAAAAACTGGCACATTCTACAGAATGATCCCATTATCAGGGACAGCATTGGTCCACATCCGTCCATAACTTTTCGTAAGGCTCGCTCATTAGGGGATCATCTAAGTAGAAGTTTTTTTCTCTATGAAAGCTAGTACATCCTGGTTGAGCCAAAAAAAATGGGGATTTTGGAAATGTGGCCATTGCAAGGCTTGCAAGTATGCACAAAATATGCAAAAATATCAAACTTTTGATGGTCGCTATTGTGATATCAAAGATCGCATTACGTGTGACACGGAATTTGTGGTTTATGTTGTCGAATGTGGTTGTCACAAAAAATATATTGGCAGTACCATCCACAAGCTAAAAGTCAGATTTTTACAACACTTTAGAGCCATCAAAAATCAAGATAGAACATATCCCCTGGCCAAACATTTTTGGGATATACACAAAGGGGATTCCAGCACATTAACGTTCTATGGCATCAAATCCATTAAAAACAACCCCAGAGCCGGTGATAGAACTTTGGAGCTTAGACAAATGGAATCGAAGATGATTCTACTATTAGGTTCTGAATCTCCTTGGGGACATAGGTGGTCATTCTAACCCTGGCGGTAAAAACCGCCAGGGCGAATGACCGCGGTAGCACCGCCAACAGGCTGGCGGTGCACCGCTGGGCATTCTGACCGCGGCGGTTCAGCCGCGGCCAGAAACGGAAAGTCGGCGGTGTACCGCCGACTTTCCGCTGCCCTTTAGAATCCTCCATGGCGGCAGAGCGCGCTCCGCCGCCATGGGGATTCTGACACCCCCTACCGCCATCCTGTTCCTGGCGGGTCTCCCGCCAGGAACAGGATGGCGGTAGGGGGTGCCGCGGGGCCCCCGTAAGAGGGCCCCAAAAAGAATTTCAGTGTCTGCCTAGCAGACACTGAAATTCGCGACGGGTGCTACTGCACCCGTCGCACTCCAGCAACTCCGCCGGCTCCATTCGGAGCCGGCTTCATCGTTGCTGGGTCTTTCCCGCTGTGCTGGCGGGCGGCCTTTTGGCGGTCGCCCGCCAGCACAGCGGGAAAGCCAGAATAGCCGCCGCGGTCTTGTGACCGCGGTGCAGTCATTTGGCAGTAACCGCATGGCGGGCGGCGACCGCCACCCGCCGCGGTTAGAATCACCGCCATAATCTTGATGCTGAATTACATGTCCATCTTAGATGAAATAATGATTGTTTACTGCATTTATTCTATATTCATAGAGAGATCTTGAGTGTTGTGGAATTTTGCTTACATATAACTGTGGATATAACATCATTCTTACCACTGCCATTCATAAGGGGTGTTTTTTTGCCATAAGTGATTTTGCAGATATTTAGGAAAACACACTTGTCTCCAACTGATGTTCAATGAATTTTTTCAGAAAAAAACTATTTATTCTTACATATTTTTAGAATTTTTCTTCCTGTAGTATTTAATATTTACAGAAGAGTGACAATAGATGTGTAAATCTCTTATTATATATAAAAAAATGTTTTAGCACTGTTTTGCACTAGTTATAGACACTTTATTTAACATGGAAATATTTTTGTTTTATTAGCACTATGCACTTTAGCCCGTGGCTGGCCTCTTCTTAATTCAATTTTTGAATACATGCATAAATCAGGAAACCTACAATATAGATCCAAATACATAAGAGTTAATCCACAACGAAAAATATGTATTGCCTTCTGGGTATTTATTTAATATGTCATGATATAATAAGACACAATTTTGGTCCAATGAACTTACGGATCATACTTAGAGGACAAAGGGGGTCATTCCGACCCCGGCGGTCCTTGGTCGGCGGGAGCACCGCCAACAGGCTGGCGGTGCTCCGCAGGGCATTCTGACCGCGGCGGTATGGCCGCGGTCAGAACAGGAAAACCGGCGGTGTCCCGCCGGTCTTCCGCTGCCCTGAGGAATCCTCCATGGCGGCGCAGCTTGCTGCGCCACCATGGGGGATTCCGACCCCCTCACCGCCATCCTGTACCTGCCGGTTCCGACCGCCAGGAACAGGATGGCGGTGAGGGGTGTCGTGGGGCCCCTGGGGGCCCCTGCAGTGCCCATGCCACTGGCATGGGCACTGCAGGGGCCCCCTAACAGGGCCCCACTTTGAATTTCAGTGTCTGCTTAGCAGACACTGAAATTCGCGACGGGTGCTACTGCACCCGTCGCACCCTTCCCACTCCGCCGGCTCCATTCGGAGCCGGCTTCCTCGTGGGAAGGGGTTTCCCGCTGGGCTGGCGGGCGGCCTTCTGGCGGTCGCCCGCCAGCCCAGCGGGAAAGCCAGAATGGCCTCCGCGGTCTTTCGACCGCGGGGCGGCCATATGGAGGTTCCCGCCAGGCGGGCGGCGACCGCCGCCCGCCGGCCTCAGAATGAGGCCCAAAGTGTAGGTTGTTAGTGAAGTGGTAAATTAGATAAAAGATCAAATTTCACTGGGGTTTAGCCTTATATTGTAATTAGCTATGTATATATGATTGATTTGATATTATATAATTTGTTTCAAATTTTGAATTTAATAATGAACATGATTTTAGATATTGTAAATTATAATTATATTAGATATTATTCTGTATTGAACCGTAGGATAACACTCATTTTGCGGACTGGTTAATTTGTACTGATTAATTTCTTATAACAAACTATTTATAACATTTTTCAGCATTGTGCAATATTTACAATATTTATGATAATTTTATTTGAAATAATTATAGTCATCTATATATAAAAACCCACATTGAAAAATATGTCCTATAAATATTTGATCAATTAAAGTGATGGAGGTTGATCAGAAAGACTGATAACACTGGTTCAAATTATGTACTAACACATAGTTGTATGCTCATAATATCTATCTAATGATTTTTATTAAATTTAATTAATGATATATATTATGTATGTATGATACTCATGTATTATATATGATGTATTGTTGTCCAAACTGTCGGAAGCAATTCATATATAGATTGTAGAGTCAAAACCTTAGGTTCTTGCATGTGTTAAGATGGCCGCTGCAGTAGATCACACTAGAATGCTATGAAAATAAATGATGGAGTTTAACTTATATATATATGGTGCCGGCTTGTTGGCCTGATTTGTCCAGTAGAAGGCGTTCTGCCGAAACGCGTTGACATTTCTTTTCAGAACTCTGTGAAACCTATATAAGCAATAAATTTGATGAATTGAACACGGCTTTGTCGAACACGACTTTGTTCCAATGGTCTGGATCTAATTAACGGGATTGGTGCAGCCGTCAGATGGTTATCGTTCCATCTGTTGAAGATTATATATATATATTTTTTTTTTTATAAAATACGCAAAAGCCCAAAAATCAACCCCCACCCACAGAGTAACATGTAATAATATAACCCCCCAGGACCCAACCTACGTATCCTATCTAAACTACTACCCTACTCTAACCTGTCACTAAACCCCCTAAACCGACTAATATACAGGATAAGGAAAGAGGAGGGAGGGGACTGAATTAGGGGTGAGGCAATGCAGAAGTTAGAGGTTTGCCCTCCTCAGAGTTTTTTAATTGATTTTAGCCTCTGGCTTTTCCGATCAACATCCCACCAGAGACTGTCAATTTTCCACAGGACCTTCCACATGTCCCTCTGTAGCTGCCTGATTGCAGCCATTCCAGAGCAGCTGCTGTGGTGGTCTGTGTCCCTGATGTTGTTGCAACTGCAGGTGCCGTGGTCGGGGTGCTGGAAGTGATGGTGCAGCAGGTGTTGTGACTGTAGCTCTTGAGGTGGAGGGTGCAGCAGGTGGGGCTGATATACTGGAGGCCACTGTGCCACTGGCTGCAGTCGTGATGGTGGCGACACCTGTTGTGGCCAATGCGGGGTCCCCTTGGCTAAAAGCCCGCCTTGCTCCTGTGGCTCTCTCCTGAGGATAGCATCTTGCCATCATTCTAAAGCCAGACTCAACATACAGGATATGCCTGTATCTCGCTGCCAGCCTCTGGAACTCTCTAATCTATGCGGCATTCATGTTGGCAGCTGTAAAAAAGAGAAAGGCAAACATTAGTGTCATCATTGTGTGATGCATTTACAATTAATATTCTAACCTCAAATTGAACATGCAGTCCAAATCACAGTACAGATGGTACATTGTCCCTGAGGAATGACATAGCAACGCGGCCTACCCATGAAGTATTTAACAGCACAGCAAAGCACAACAAGATGTGTACCAAATAAAATTATCTGTGCATTTATGTAGTGCAATGTATCACAATGCTAATGCAGCAAGTACTTAACATGTGCCAGGACGACTAATCCCCATCATCTGGATCAACTGCAAGGCACACAAGACCTGATTTGTATATGTAATTGGCATGATGGTATGCAGTTGATAATCATAAGGGGTCAGTGTTGTTTAGGACACATGCATGCTTGAATTAGATGTCTGTCATCTACACTGTGACCATCACACCTACCTACTTATATGTTCTCTCCCTACTCCTGTGCCTCAGGGGTGATGGGCATGCAATACATCATCACAAGCGTCAAGGACAAGCACAAAGCCATGTCCAGCTGTACATGGATTTAGTGAGTGGAACACATGTGAGGAAGCCTGCCAACTAGGAGTGAGGTATCCATAGGTCAATCACTTCTACAGTCATGTTTCCATTTGTGGACAACCATCAACATCTGACCTGCCAACACATTTCCAAAATCACCCACATTGATGCAAGCACACATCTAGCCTTGACCTGCATGCACACCCATAACATATCACATAAGTGCCACGTAACTGGAGTACAAGATTTGGGGCCAGATGCTGGGGGACAGACACCCATACAGTCCTACATGTACAATACAATACAGTGATGCACAATTTTGTGTGGAAAACTGATGCATCACTGTCTAGTGTAAATTAGGGTATGACTTGCTGTCAATATTCTGACACTGGACCACCTCCAAATCAAATGTGGGCCTACATGTGGCTACCAATCACCTTGCTCACCTGCTGCTGCCTATTGCACAGCACAAGACTGCCAAGATATGACTCTCTGCCAGTGAATGTCTAACCCTAGCATGGAACACTATGTCAACCTCCAGTCAAGTCAAATATCAGATCACGTGCCAGCTCATCATAGCTTGCAATGAGTCCAACACACAAGAGTCAAACCAACAACAGCTGCAATCACAACACAGGACAGACATTTTCACACTTACTGGATATGTCTGGGTCCTCGAATCGAGCCACTTTACCAATGGTATAGGGGGCTGGTCCACCTGTAAAACGTGGAAAGGAGATATATGCTCAATGTCTGATCACTGTACAAAAGTGGGAACAACATATCACAGTGTGTGACATTTTAAATGATTGAGCTACAGATCAGACATGTAGACACTCCAACAGACATACCACTGCAAACTTGCATTGACACTGACACTCCAGTGAGTAATAGAAACACATATGCACACATGCACTGGCCCTAACAATCAAATGGTGCTAATCCTGACTACAAAGTTTTGTGGCTAATCCATTTCAGATGGTACTCCATGTCATGATTTGTAAATGGGTGACAATTGCAATGGCACTTCCCTGGTGCACTGCAATACAAGTGACTCAGGTATTGTGACTTGTGCATCAAGGGACAATGATTAACAGTGTGATGGACATGTGGGTCAATTTTAAGTCAGCAATTATCGTGCATTCAGTGGTCCATAACAGATGTGGCACAGTTGTATGTAGGTAACAAATGCCCCATTGGCAGTGTCCCCTAAGCCGTATATGCCCCCTGTGCCAACATGATGGCAGGTATCCTGTGTGTGGAATGATGACAATGTTGCGCTAAAGATGGATTGCCCACTTTGCAGAGCCAAAACTGTGAAATATTGTATGCTGACAGTGTCCTAGCAGATCATCATTGACGGAATGCATGGGCACAGGCGTATTCATTGTACCGGAAATGTGTCACTCAGGGTCATATGTATCTATATCAGGTTTTGTGATTCACACACTACAAGACATAGCAACTAGCAATTAGCAAGTTGGATGATCAGAGGTAGAACACTCGAAAAGACACTGGCCCTCATTCCGACATTGGCCGGCGGCGGTCTCCGCCGGCCTGTCGGGGGCCGCCAGAATACCGTTCCGCGGTCGAAAGACCGCGGCGGTGATTCTGACTTTCCCGCTGGGCTGGCGGGCGGCCGCCTTCAGGCCGCCCGCCAGCCCAGCGGGAAAGAGGCTTCCACGATGAAGCCGGCTCGGAATCGAGCCGGCGGAGTGGAAGCTGTGCGACGGGTGCAGTTGCACCCGTCGCGGATTTCACTGTCTGCGAAGCAGACAGTGAAATACATTTAGGGGCCCTCTTACGGGGGCCCCTGCAGTGCCCATGCCAGTGGCATGGGCACTGCAGGGGCCCCCAGGGGCCCCGCCACCCCCCCTACCGCCATCCGGTTCCCGGCGGGAGAACCGCCGGGAACTGGATGGCGGTAGGGGGGGTCGGAATCCCCTCGGCGGCGCAGCTAGCTGCGCCGCCTTGGAGGATTCCTATGGGAGGCGGTACACTGGCGGGAGACCGCCAGTGTTGCCGGTCCGACCGCGGCTTTACCGCCGCGGTCGGAATGCCCATTGGAGCACCGCCGGCCTGTCGGCGGTGCTCCCGCGGTCCTCCACCCTGGCGGTTTGAAACCGCCAGGGTCGGAATGAGGGCCACTGTTTTCAAATCAAATATGTGGTAGCAAATGACCTACCTCTTGAACAATGATGAGGTAGGTCTCATTTTGCAAACCCCTTGGGAATGGCAACACTCACAGGGATGCTGGCCTGCTGGGCTCAGAAGACCACCATGTCTGTGACTGCTTTCATAATGGGATCTAAATATTCATTTAACTGCAGCCTTATTTCACCAGGGGTAAACAGAAAGTTTTTTAAAAACCTATTTGATTTCTGAAATATATTTTTGGAAGCAGTCAGTGGTCCGTGGCACAACTTAATGCTCATAATGTTTTTGGGCCATGCATTCACAAAGAGGAAGGGATCCCATAGGGACCCCTCCCCTTTTGCACATGGGTTAGCATCAACTTGAAAAGGATGGTAACTGCAATTGCTTAGTGCCAGCATTTGTGCCAAAGAAAAGGATAGGATAGGGACACCTATTCCTAAATGCCACTAGAAAAACCTGTTTTGTGATTATGCAATGTGATGGCAAAATGGTAAATTTTGGTTTGTGCATTTGAATGAATATTTGCCCTGACATAAACACAAAAATTCAGTCAACTAAGCAGTTTGTGAAAGTTGTAATAGCTTGGTACAAATGGCCCTGATTAACAGTCGGACATGGCTCAACGAAACTCTGGACTGCATTGTTAACATGTAGAAACATGTGTAATACATTTCAGTACTGGTACACTAACAGTTTGTTCAACTTGCATTTCACATGGCCACAAACATTGCATGCAGCACGGCAAGACATCTGCTACTCTCACTCAGGAGCATTCTACTGTACACATTTGTCAATGTGATACCCACCAGCAGGGTCACCGATCACCACACCCAGGTGGTCCAGCACGTCCTGTTCTTGGCCCACCAGATCAGCCCAGCGATGCTTCAGCCGGTGCTCGTTTCGGGAGATGCTGAAGATTCGTTTAAGGTGGAAGAGCACCTTCACCCTTATCACATGGCCCCCTGCCTCTAGCATCATTGGAGGGAAGTGGCACACCAGCCACACAAATGCCCCAAGCTCCTCCTCACCCATGCGACCCAGTCTCGCCTTCCTGACATGTTACAGTCCAGTTTTTTAACAACAAATGAAAAAAAAAGGACAAGAAAGTAGAAAAAAGGAAACATACCAATCCAAATACCAGCCCCCTACTGCCCCAACTAATCTAACACACAAACAGACACCCTACAGTACAAATACAATTCAGAAAACAATACAAGACACAAAAACACTTACACATGTACAAAATATAATAAAGATACACCAAAAGATAGACCACACAAGAGACAATGTGCACAATCTGCAAGAGAGCAATACTAACACACAGCTACACAGTCCAGAAAAATCACAGACTGCAAAGTGAAAGTGAAAGTATACCCACTGTGCCATGTCTGTAAACAGGATTTCCTATTACATCACTTCCTGCCCCCCCTTTGACGCATATGTAGTTTGCATGAATATTTTCAACGCATAACATACATGTGTGGCAAAATCCAACGCATTTACGGGAAACTACTATTTTTATGGATATCCGCATGCGTGGGTTGAGCTGGTGGAATTAACGTTAGGGATCCATTGATGTTTTGTATGTGTTTGCTTCTATTTTCGACGCATCTGCGTCAAAATTTCTGTCTAAAACTCTGTTTGCGTGATTTTTCATTATTTAACATGCATGTAGCCTGTATCTAGACGAAGATAGGATGGTATGGCCTGCAGTGTGTGTTCTAGTGTTTGGCCACATGTGGTAGAACATGCAACTGCGGCCCTCATTTCTACTATCTTTGCGCAGGATTTCCATTTTTTTTCTTAGCCTAAAGCAGTGCAAAGTTAGGAATTTAAATTGAATTTGTTTGTTTGCGCTGATTTTGCATCAATAAATGACGGCAAGGCTGCGCTACAAAAGTATAAATCATGGCCTGTGTGTTTTGGGTGTGAATTGACTGTTACAACTATATGTGTTCTTCGGATGTAACGGCATGCAATACATTTGGCGTAATGTTCATGTTTGAATGTGTTTCAAATGGGTATCACCATCAGATGGCAATCAATGAGGTACAACAGTCATGATATGTGTTTTTAATATGTGTTGACTCATTTGCTGTGTGTAGTTGTTTGACTTTGGGGACATTACATTTCCCACGACAAACAATACCCATGGAAGATCGAGGATAGCTGATGAGGGCAATGTCAGATATGTTACCCCTCACATGTCATTCATTTTTGGTTACGACTTCATGGTGGCTTGTGTGTAAACTACCCATAAGTCAGGCATTTGGACATGTTTGGTAGGTACAGTCTTTGCAACACAGCCTCTATTCCAATCATAAAATTGTTATGTACACGTCAGTTTGACTAATGTAAATTACCTATGTTCCTCCTGTGGCTGTGGTGGACCAGAAGCCCTGGTTGCATGTGTTCAAATATTTTCAGAGGTGCACTGCACAAAAGTGTCCGGTTCTAGTGTGTGGGCATGTGTACCCTGTGTCAGTATTGGGCTCCATGGTGTTACGGTTTCATGCAGGTCTCTGATGGGTCAACCCTTGAGTTCACAGAGTATCTTTCAAAGCAGATTTGTCCTAAAGCTGAAGATCAGCTAAAGGCATACAAGAGGATGGGGCAGCTATGGTACAGCAGATAATACAGAAGAGTGAAGACAGAGCAACCTTAGTGTGGACAAATTAGTAACGGATCAGTTATGGACAAACATGTATGGTTCATCACTACGTTTGTACACAGGGTAGGGCTCAGAACTTCCCACATCAACAGGGGACGTCAGTGCCTCTGTACAGATTAATCTCACAGCTAGTCACCATGCAATCCACATCAAAAGGTGGTGGCAGAAGTGAATCTGTGTCTGGACCCTCAGGGCACCAACGTGGATTGCCCTTACATACACGAAACTAGCCCTTGTTTGTTGGGCTGAAGACACAGTAACAAATCCAGGAATACAGCCATAGCACACTGTCACTGATAGGCACTAATGACTACATGCAAAATGAGACAAAGGATAGGGGCTGGATTAGCCTCCTGGAAACCATGTACCACTACAAATACAAAATAAACAATTCTATACAGTTCAAGACTGATAGTACACTTACCAGACACAATACCCCAAGAGGAAACGGAGGGCAAGGGAACCAACGAAGAGGCAAATGCAGGCACAGGGAACAAGCTCTGGTTGACGCAAAAACTGAAACAGGTCTGGCTAACAGGAAGCAGACTCTGTCAGGAATCAACATAAACAAGGCTTAAAAACAGGGAGCAGAGTCTGACTAGAACAAGCAGGAACAACACTGAGTAAACAGGGAGCAGTTTCAGGCGTAATCAGGACTGGAACACAATCCAGCAAGGGGTCTGGTACACAAATGAATTTTACTCCAATGTACAATGAGGAGCTTCAGGGAATGGCAGCCTTTAGGCAGTTCCAGGCAGCAGCAAGGCCAGGGCAGAGTCACATGGCTGGGATGCACGAGAGAGCTCACAGGTGTGTGCAGCTTCAGTCTCTCACAAGTCCTGGAGGAGAGAATCCAGTGTAAGGGGACAACCAGACTTTTCCCATTGGAAGCTATGGACAGAAGATTGCAGGTCTTACCGACTACCAGGCAGTGCATTATGGGACCTGAAGTCCATGCAGGCTAATGTAGTTGTTCTATGGCATGCCATGTAGCAAAAGGAAGCACATGGCATGCCCAGTGCAGAATGGGAGTCTGGGTGAGTGTTAATGATGATTCTCAGGGTACAGATAGTCCATTTACAGCGCCCCCTAGAGAAGGGAGGGGAGAGACTTAACACATGGCAGTTGCAGGACTTATTACCAGGGATGGTCTGCGCAGGGCATGTGTTGTGACCATTGCTTGTCATACCTGGGACACTCATGCTATCCATTTCAGGACTGATGCACCTCTTGTCACACAAGCTCCTTGCAGAGATAGCAAATGTCACACTTACTAAAGTCAGGGGTCTGTTCATACGTTCCTGTTACCAATGATATTTCACGTCCATTGTCTCATGTATGATGAGCTTATTTACCTTATCATTGAAGATGTCATAGTTGTGTGTCATGTGCTAAAGTAGACCATGTTGGCAAGGTGGATGTCTGTCATATGGTGTGGTCCTATGATTTTGCCCATTCTATGTGAAATAGAAAATATGTTTTTTTTAAAAACTGTGTGTGATGTTTGATGTACAATTATACGCATCTCATGTGATGTGGTATCAGAAGTAGTCAGATTTGTCTTTGTGACATGCTCCCTGAGGTAATACTCACATTCCTAACGAACATGTGATGCATAAATAAGTACCCAGAGCAGGTTATGTGATAACGTGAGGTGTTTAATCCCATAGTGTAACAATGTGTGTTTAGTGACTATTGTTGAAAAACATTTTGAACTATCTGTTGTCTGCGACACATTCCTGCAGCTGTGTTTGGATGTTCCCCCTCATTTTCCCAGGCACCATCCTCCTCCTCCTCCTCCATAGGCAGTTCTTCTTCGGGTTCATATAGGGGGATGTTCCTCCTAACACAAATGTTGTGCAGGATGGCACAAGTCAATATGATCTTGCAGACCATTTCTGGGGAATATAGGAGGCTGCCTCCAGTGATGTCCAGGCACCTGAATCTGGTCTTCAGGATGCCAAAGGTCCATTCAACAATCAAATCAAAATCAAATCATTAGCATTTATAAAGCGCGCTACTCACCCGTGCGGGTCTCAAGGCGCTAGGGACAAAGGGGGTGGTTATCGCTGCTCGAACAGCCAGGTCTTTAGGAGTCTCCGGAAAGCGGAGTGGTCCTGGGTGGTCCTGAGGCTGGTGGGGAGGGAGTTCCAGGTCTTGGCCGCCAGGAAGGAGAAAGATCTCCCACCCGCCGCGGAGCGTCGGATGCGAGGGACGGCGGCGAGTGCGAGGCCAGAGGAGCGGAGGGGGCGGGTGGGGACGTAGAAGTTGAGGTGTCTGTTGAGGTATTCCGGTCCCTTGTCGTGGAGGTCTTTGTGTGCGTGGGTGAGAAGTCGGAAGGTGATCCTTTTGCTGACTGGGAGCCAATGCAGGTGTCTCAGGTGTGCGGAGATGTGGCTGCTGCGGGGTACGTCGAGGATGAGGCGGGCCGAGGCGTTTTGAATGCGTTGTAGGCGATTTTGGAGTTTGGCTGTGGTCCCAGCGTAGAGGGTGTTGCAGTAGTCCAGGCGGCTCGTGACGAGGGCGTGGGTCACGGTTTTTCTGGTGTCGGCGGGGATCCAGCGGAAGATCTTGCGGAGCATGCGGAGGGTGAGGAAGCAGGCGGAGGACACGGTGTTGACTTGCTTGGTCATGGTGAGAAGAGGGTCCAAGATGAAGCCGAGGTTGCGGGCGTGGTCTGCGGGGGTCGGTGCCGTGCCGAGGGCCGTGGGCCACCAGGAGTCGTCCCAGGCGGACGGGGTGTTGCCGAGGATGAGGACTTCCGTTTTTTCAGAGTTCAGCTTTAGGCGGCTGAGCCTCATCCAATCTGCGACGTCCTTCATGCCCTCTTGTAGGTTGGTCTTGGCGCTGGCGGGGTCCTTGGTGAGGGAGAGTATAAGTTGGGTGTCGTCGGCGTAGGAGGTGATGATTATGTCGTGCTTGCGTACGATGTTGGCGAGGGGGCTCATGTAGACATTGAAGAGTGTCGGGCTGAGTGATGAGCCTTGAGGTACGCCGCAGATGATCTCAGTGGGTTCTGAGCTAAACGGAGGGAGGTAGACTCTTTGGGAGCGGTTTGCGAGGAAGGAGGCGATCCAGTCCAGGGCCTGGTCTTGGATCCCGGTGGAGCAGAGGCGGGTGATTAGGGTGCGGTGACAGACGGTGTCAAAGGCAGCCGAGAGGTCGAGAAGAATGAGGGCGACTGTTTCACCGTTGTCCATCAGGGTTCTGATGTCGTCCGTGACTGAGATGAGGGCGGTTTCAGTGCTGTGGTTGGTTCGGAATCCGGTCTGTGAGGGGTCGAGCAGGTTGTTGTCTTCCAGGAAGGTGGTCAGCTGTTTGTTGACGGTCTTCTCTATTACTTTGGCTGGGAAAGGCAGAAGGGAGATGGGGCGGAAGTTTTTCAGGTCGCTCGGGTCAGCCGTAGGTTTCTTTAGTAGGGCGTTGACTTCGGCGTGTTTCCAGCATTCGGGGAAGGTAGCAGAAGAAAAAGAAGAGTTGATGACGGTCTGGAGGTGCGGGGCGATGATGTCGTCGGCTTTGTTAAAGATGAAGTGCGGGCAGGGGTCCGAAGGGGCGCCGGATTGGATAGAGTTCATGATGGATTTGGTTTCTTCCGTGCTGATGTTGGTCCAGTTGTTGAGGGTGATGGTCGGGGATGTGGGTTCTGTGGTGTTTGGTTGGGTCTGGTGTCCAAAGCTGTCGTGGAGGTCGCTGATCTTGCGATGGAAGAACGTCGCGTCACCACAATGGTGCGTGTCCTCCGATGTGCCTCATTATAGGCATGCTCTGCTCCTGTGCTTGGGTTGGGGAATGGGGCCGTGATTCACGGCTGGATCCCGTAACCCTGATCAGCTTAAAAAGCAAATAGGAGTAATTATTTTGGGCCATATTTATAGTCTGTTTGCGCCTGATTTGTGTAGTTTTTTTTTACGCAAATTTGGCGCAAAACAAACTCTATATTTATACTCTGGCGTTAGACGCGTTTAGCGCCAAAGTTCATGGAGTTTGCGTCATTTTTTAGCGTGGACACCTACTTTGCGTTAATGATATGCAAGGTAGGCGTTCCCTTCTAAAAAATGACTCCGAGGCATGTGCGCCGTATTTACACTCCCGGGCAAAAATGACGCCTGGGAGTGGGCGGGTCAAAAAAAATGACGTCCAGCCGCTTTTGCGTTGTTTTTTAGCGCCTGGTCAGGGCAGGCGTTAAGGGACCTGTGGGCTCGGAAGGAGCCCAGAGGTGCCCTCCCATGCCCCCAGGGACACCCCCTGCCACCCTTGCCCACCCCAGGAGGACGCCCAAGGATGGAGGGACCCATCCCAGGGAACTTAAGGTATGTTCAGGTAAGTATTTTTTTTTTTTTTTTTGGGTGGCATAGGGGGGCCTGATTTGTGCCCCCCTACATGCCACTATGCCCAATGACCATGCCCAGGGGACATAAGTCCCCTGGGCATGGCCATTGGGCAAGGGGGCATGACTCCTGTCTTTGCTAAGACAGGAGTCATTTCAATGGGGGTTGGGAGTAAAAAAAAATGGCGCAAATCGGGTTGAGGCGAAAATTTTGCCTCAGCCTGACTTGCCCCATTTTTTTAAGCCCAAGCTCCATATTCCCCTACGCCGGCGCTGCCTGGTGTAAGACATTTTTTTTTAAGCACACCAGGCAGCTCCGCCGGCTAACGCCGGCTAACTCCGGCTAACGTCATTGAATAAATACGGCACCCGCATGGCGCTTCAGAATGGCGTTAGCCGGCGTTAGATTTTTTGACTCACAAATGCGTTGGCGCAGTTGTGCGTCGAAAAGTATAAATATGGCCCTTTGTTTTTGCTTGCACCAGGAATGTAATGTAGCATGGCAGTTGATATCTTGTGTTGTCTGTGAATCATATGTGTTTGTGACACTGTGTGAGATCCTGGGTTTCTGTGAGGTTCTTTCTGCATTGGGTTGTTTGACTTGACAACTTGTGTTTGGCTCATTGACCTGATGATTTAGTTTCGAAAATGCAGTTCAGTGTGTATCTCCCATGCGTTGTGTAGTGAGCTCCATGTTTTAGTGTGCGTTCACTGGAGGGGACATTATACTTTCACACACAATAGATTCCAATGTGGTGGTAACATGGTTGCACTATATGGCCTGGACATCTCATCCACTTGGACATATGTCATTGGAGATGAAAACCAGAAGTGAGGCCCTTTGATTGGGCTTGGTGGCAATGCCCAACACATCTCCCTAAATTGGCAGCACAGAGGTGCTCAGTATTGACAATGCACACTTGTCCCATGCGTGACTTGGTTCTATGTAGACCTTTGTGGTTCCCTCTGCCAGTGGCTCATGTGCAACCGTGCACCTACGCTGCCGAATTTGCTCCAGGTTACCTGGGTAACTACCTTGTGGAAGTGGATGTATCTGTGCATGAAGGGCCATCCCCCTGTACATCTGTTATTTAGATGGAGAATTGGCTCTTTCAGTATGTGCAGCTGTGTGCAGTTTGCTTTAGTGTCTCATCAATATGTGTTCGTAGCACAGCCCACTTCATTATTGCTAGCTGGCAACGTCACTCCAGGAGTGATGTGTGATGTTGGTACTGGCTCAGTATTTCCATGTCACCTACATGTGAATCAGCATCATCATCCTATGAGTCTCATGGTGTTTGACCTGCAGAAACACACATTGCATATCCATTCCACAGTACTTATTGCTTGGGAGGGTGTGGGATTGACTATGCGGCCTAATGTAATAGTAAATGGTTTATCTTCCAAGTTGTACTTCCAGTGCAGGCCATGTCATTGTCACTGTGGTGTTTGACATTGGTCCCTTGTAGCTCTAGAGTGACATCTATTGTTATGGGCAGACGTCATTTGTCCATAGGTGTGTATCCCATTGTGTCAAGGTGTCCAACATAACTAGCCTTGTCACACCTCAGTGTCTTCCTGCCCACATGTCAATGCAGTGGTGTATGTATTGTGTGTCTTACAGGGTTGCTGTGCTGTGTGTATATTGCTAGGTTTATGGACTTACCGACAAGAAGGCCATTGCCATAGTGTCCGTCCTGGAAGTGCCGATTGATGGTACTGTGGCGAAAGATGAAGGAATCATGTACACCCCCAGGATACTTGGCCAAGATGTTGGTAAACAATCCCTGGTGATCAAAAATGGCCTGCACATTTATGGAGTGGGTATGCTTTCTGTTGCGATATAGATGCTCTGTTGCAGCAGGTGGCACAATCCTGACATGGGTGCCGCCAATAGCACTAAGCACATGTGGGAAGCCATGTATTTGGTAAAAACCCTGTTTGGTCTCCTGCTGCTCCTACTGTGTGTTGGGGAAGATGATGTGGCGGGTGTGAGGGAGATGATGGCATCAAGGACATTGGAAAGGAAGGCAGAGAATGAGGGCTGTGATACACCAGCAACCAGGGCACCAGTTGTTTGGAATGAGCCACTTGCCAACATGTGCAGGACAGCTAGCAGCTTGGTCACCGGTGGAATACAGTGTGGTGTCTGCAGGCTAGCTGTTATCTGTGGCTCAGTTTGGTGCAGCAGCTGCTGTACGGCTTGCCAGTTGAGTCTGTAGCTCTGGATAATATCCTGTTCGCTGAGGCCCAGGAGGGTTGTCCTGTTCCTGAAGAGCCTCTCCTGCCTTCTGCGTTGCCTTTGGGGTCCACGTTGGTGTGGTGGTAGCTGCTGCTGTTGGTCCTGTGCTCTGCGTCGTCTGGCATGTTGAAAGGGTAGCACCTGCATGTCATCCTTCTTGAGCAATGATATTGCTTCTGTGTGTTTTTCTTAAGTAGTGGTGTGTTTGCCCCATTTTAATGCCTGCCCTGACCCAGGCGTTAAAATTTGACACAAATCGGTCTTTGCGTCATTTTTCAGGTCCGCTTCCCACCCGTGCATCATTTTTGCCCTGTTAGATAAATATGGCACACGGTTGTTTGAGTCATTTTTTGGACGTGAACGCCTACCTTGCATCTCATTGACACAAGTCAGTTTCACTCATCCAGAAAATGATGCAAACTCGGATATTTTGACGCTAGATGGGTATAGCGTCAAAATATAAATATGGTGTTAAATTTGCGCTTGATTTGTGTAAGAAATATGATGCTAATCCGGCGCAAACAGAGTCTTACCATGCCCCTGAGTCCCTTTAACAAAAAGTTACATTAGGGACAGTGTAACTTGAAAAATATGAACAAAGATTTTCACTTTGACATGACACAAGAGTTCATGATGTTCATGGATGCTGAATCCCTATACATCCACATTCCCCAAACTGCTGGCATTAAAGTGGTCATCAGCATCCTTAATTTAAGACTTGCATCTGTTCTAGTAACTACCAATTTTATCATATCTTTGTTAGCTCTTGTAGTTAAAAAGAACTGCTTTTAAATTGATGGTCCAAGAACCGATAATAGTGAAGGGTACATCACCTAATAGCATCTGTTGCTGTCACTTTCAGTTGTATGACTTTAGCACTGCTTGTCACCTGATTGGAAAAAAAAAACAGGACAGGAAGGAATCTCTTTCATTGTGTCCCAATTCTATGTTACTGAGAAGAAATCCTTTTGGTGGTCACACGAGAAGCTTATGTCATCCACAACACAGATGCTTTGAGGAGGATATGAACATTTTGTCCTCCATATCTAAGGGGTTATAACCTGTTCTGCCATTAATCATACCTCCAAAATTGCAGGACACACCATTGGATGAAGAGGCAATGACCATTGTTCCATAGACAATGACCTGCATCTGAGCCCTAGAAGGACAGGGTCACTTTACTCCCTAACTAATTAGCAGGGATTACCTATCTGGGAGTGGGCAGGAACAATTGCTAGAAATATTGGTTAGCAGTGGTAAAGTGCGCAGAGTCTTAAAACCAGCAAAAACTGTTCTAAAAAGTGGAGGGAGGCAGGCAAAAGGTTAGGGGTGACCACCCTAAGGCTGTCAGGTCTAACAACAGTTCTTTGCATTTACACTGGAACACACTAAAACCAGACAAAATTTATCATACAGCACAGATACTAGGCAACACTTTTTTCTCACCATCTCCTTTCACACCCAGCACACACTTTTGCCCAGTCACACCCCTTTGCATCTCCCCTCTTTAGTAAGTGACTGCCACACATTTTGTTTTTCTTTTCCACCATGTCAAGTTCTAAACATCCACATTTTAATGAGGGTATGTTGAGAGTCATGTCATGGTGGATAAAATCGCAAGAGTAGAGAGATAATTGTTTGGAGCCCAAGTCCAGCACTATCCTCTCAGTAGGAAAAAGGAAATGTGGGACAGGATCTTCAACAGAGTGAATGCTATGGGGACCACTCTGCGCACAAAGGAGGACATTAGGAAGAGATGGAACAACATCAGGGGCAACATCTGTTCCCTGGTCTCCAGGCACCAGCTGCAGGCCAAGAAGATTGGCGTTGGCCCTTACAGTGCCCCATTACTTCTCCTTCCCTGGGAGGAGAAGGTCTTGACCCTCCTGCATCCTAAGGGCTTGATAGGAATACATGGGTGAGTGGAGTCTGGTAAGTTACAACACTAAAAATGTCACCAAAATGCCATATTATGCATGATCATAGCTCATCTTTTGCCACTTTTATTGTCCCTCCACTCACCAGCCCAGTGTTCACCTGTATAGAGACCCTTGTTTGGCAACTCACATTTGAAGTGTACTCATCTGGGGGGATAGCATTTGTATAGTCTGTGTAGTAGAGGGACTGACATGACTACAACTCCCAGTAGGCACTGTCACTATTACCCAAACCACCAGCCTAGTGTTTCCTTCACCAAATACCTTTGTTTGTTAACTCCCAGTTGAAGTGTACTCACCTGGGTTGATAACATTTGTCAAGTGTGTGTAGTACAGGAACAGACACGACTACAACTCCCAGGAGTCACTGTTAACCACTATCGAACCACCAGCAATGCTACTCTCCAAATGCACCTGTTTGGGAACTTACAGTTGAATTGTACTCACATGGGAGGATACCTTTGGCTAACTGTTGGGAAGGAGAGGGAGTGATTTGACTGTAAAGCCCAAAAGTCCCTGTTTCTTCAAAAGAAAACACCAGCCCAGTTTTCACTTGCCTAAATACACCTGTTAGTGAACTCTCAAACGATGTTTACTCATCTGGTAAGATACTATTTGTCAATTGTGTGTAGTAGATTGTGTGACATGACTGCAAAGCCCAATAGGCACTGTTTATGTAACTCCAAACACCAGCACAGTGTCCAGTTGTCCATATACCCTTGTTTGTCAAATCTCAAATGTAGTTTACTCACCTGGGAGGGGGGATTACATATGTATAGTGTGTGTAGTAGAGGGAGTGACATGGCTGCAAATCCCATGAGGCACTGTTTCCATAACCCCAAACACCAGCATAGTGTTCCCTTGCCAAAATACCCCTGTTTCTCAACACTCGAATGAAGTTTACTCACCTGGGGGATGACATTTGTCTAGCGTGTATAGTAGAGTGAGTAAAATGACTGAAAATCCCAGGAGGCAGTGTTTCCATAACCCCAAATACCAGCATAGTGTTCCGTTGTCCAAATGCCCCTGTTTCTCAACTCACATATGAAGTTTACTCACCTGGGGGGATGAGATTGGTCAAGTGTGTGAAGTAGATATAATAACCTGACTGCAACTCACAGGAGGCATTGTTACTCTCCCTTCAACACCAGAACAGAGTACATTAGATCAAAGAGCCCACTTTGGCAAACTACAATGTAAGTTTAATCAGATGTGAGGATACCATTTATAAAGTGTGTGTAGTAGAGGGAGTGACCTGACTGCTAAGGACAGAGGATCTGTATCCCTCACGCCAGACACAGTCCCAGGGTATATATGCCCAAATGCCTATGTCTGTGAAATCCCTATCGAAATTCACTTCCCTGGGAGAATACCATATGGAAAATGGTGGAAAGTAGAGGGAGTGACCAAAATACACATCCAATTAGCCCTATTCACCTAACCCCAACAACAAACCTGTTTCACTTGCCCAAATCCAACTAGTAGAGAACTCCCAAATGAACTCCACACACCTGAGAGGAGGAAAATTATCAAGTGTGTGCAGTAGAGACAGTGACATGACTGTAAATCCCATGAGGCACTGTTTCCCCAGCTCACAACATCACACCAGTGGTCACTTGATCAAATACCCTTGCCTGCTAAGTCAGATTTGAGGTTTACACATCTGGGAGTGACCAGGATACAGATCTTGACCTGCTAACCCAAGATGTAACAATTGAGGACGGGAAGGACACCTTACCCAGTATGCAAAACAAACATCCCTAAGGCCTCAAGAAGCTTCACAGAATGATATTGGCAACAGACACATTAGCACTGCAGAATCACATTCAACTAGACCTTAAAATGAGCCAAAAAACGAGCTTGTCTAGCCACTGTTTAGCCTGCACTGGTGGCAAGATGACATTCTCAGGCCATTCCCCCAATGGACAATGTTTGCAAATCTCTTCAGCTGTTCTCGGCATGAAGAAATGGCATGCTCCATAAATCTCATGTCAATACAACCAATTCCATGCGTACCTCCCACAATAGGATTACTTACAAATCAATTGTGTACATGTCTTTACGAAGTGTCACTGTAAAGTTTTGGTGGTAGATGTCACTATACAATCAGTAACACTGTATCTTTCACATCAACATGTTGAGCTGCCACTGGCCACACAGAGGCCACTGAAGAGACTGCCACTATCCCTTTGGATGAAGCCCTCAGTGATGAAGATACTCCTGAACATCTGGACATGGAGAACAGTTCTGGCCCATCTGGGCAACCTGGTCAGACACCAGCAGTAAGCCTCACTGTGGCCACAACAACACTTCCCATCCCCGTTGCCTCTACATCACGGGCAACCATGCACCCCCGAATCTGTGTCTGTAGCACAGTCTCAACCAACTTGTGCCCCCCAGTCCAGGATCCTGAATTGAAACACAACACCTCTGACAATGATGGTCTAGGGACCAGTGGAAGAGGGAACCCTGTGGCAAGGGGCAGGGCTCTGAGGGCAGGGTGCATGGGAGGGCTGCTGTGGGCCAGCAGGAGGAGGCCACTGGGGCTGCTATTGGCCAGGACACCATCAGCCATGTCTTGGGGTTCTATCAGAAGTCCTAAGGCGTGAGGGGCCAGGTACTTTCTGAACTCCAGGAAATGAAGCAGCTGCAAGAGGGACTTCCATCGGGTAATTTGTAAACAGTGGGAGACTCACAATACCAACATGGTCTCCTTAACAGAGATTTTGTGGAACATTAACACCACTCTAATCAGGGGTTCGACGACAGCACTCTAACCCTTCCTTTAGCGCATCTTCACCAGGCCCTTCATCAGTGTCAGCCACTGGAAGGGAGGCCCTGTCAGGAGAAGAACCCACCCCAGACACTCCTGCCTCTGTAGCAGAAGATCCCCCCCTACACAAGCGGGGATGTCCAGCTAGGAACCTAGGAGGTGTGGATGGCAATACACCCACCAGTGCCAGCAAGTGACCTCTTCCAAAATGACCTTCTTTGTGTGCAATACATTCACTCTGTTGACTGTTATTAAACCACCTTCCAGTTCCAATGGGAGAAATACACTGGACTTTGGACTTTCAGTGGTGTGGCATCTACTCCAATTATTTTAACCACCATGACTGACCCCTTCACTTTTCTGTTCCTTCATGTCCCAATCTCATGTTCTGCACACATTTAAAATAAATTCACCTATCACAAAGTCATTGTCTGCTTGCTTCTGTTCCACACTGTACTATGTAGAGATGTAAGACCATGTGAAGCAAATGAGGAAAACACAAGATACTAAAACAAGGGGAGATATTTTACAGGGACAGTGTCCTGTTAAGGATCACTACCAACACACACAAACACAATGCAACACTTATTTGGTCACACCAAACATTTTATTCCACTGTACAGCACATAAGATGTTGAAATGTCTAGAATGTCATAGCCAAGAATGGCTGACTTATATTGAGTCATGGTACGCATACCACGGTACAGCCTCCCAGATCACAGAAGGAAGGACCCTGTCAGACACTGTCCTGTAGACAGAAAAGTGGATGATGTCACCAGCATGTGCTTTATCACGTACCACACCAGAGTAATCTACTATCACATAAACCAAGGTACAGACAGAGGGTAGTACAACATTCCCTGACCACAGGCCCATCATTATCCAATGACCATGCACCTGGTAGTACGACACAAACTTATGTCAGTGTTGTGGCACAGGCACTGTGGCCTGTAATGATGAAACACATGTACAGCTATATACAGGTCATACAAGACGAGTGTTTAGTTAATGTGAAGGGTGAATGCCTTGCTTGCAATTGATGACTACAGAGTTCATGACTACATGATGACACACATGATGCTATTGGTTCAATACAGCACACTAAACAAGTACAATGTGCACTTCAGACATGCCACCAAAACGCTGTTAAAGCTACCTTGGCACAGGTCTCATACACCCCAAATCTGTGACCTACATTACCTGGAACAATCCATGTCCTCTTCCTATGTCAGAACAGCATAAGTTACCTGTCAATGTCACAACTCTGAAATGCCCACATGAAGATGTCATGGTGAAAGTACCTGTACAAAGACAAAAAAGGAGTATGGACTTGAAAACACACCTATTACACAAATCACTTTGCAAGCATCTGGAAATGGAATACCAGTGCAATGAGACTGTCGCAAACAAAGCATTTTCATCAAGGTGAGGCTATGTCAAAGGCTAACTCTTCAAGCACCCGTTGGCTGAATATTGCAAAGTATCAGCTCCCTAGTTGTTCCCAAAACACCTAACTCCACACATTCTCAGACCTCCAGTACATTGTACAGTCACAGTAATTACATCACATGACATACACTCATGAAAAGTAGCTGTGGCTGAGATCTTCCCACATGTCAGCTCCTTCCTCTTCACCACTGTCATCCTCATTTGCATTTCCGAATTCTCACCAAGTGGCACTCCAGGCTGCCCCTCCTCTGGGATGTACAGGGTATTCCTCCACACGGCGATGTTGTGGAGCATGCAGCATGCACACAGTGATATGACACACTTTTCCGGGTGAGTAGAGGAGGGTTCCACCAGTCTGGTCAAGACAGTGGAATCTGGCCTTCAGAAGCCCAAAAGCCTGCTCCAATACCCACCTAGTTCTTCCATGGGCCTCATTGAAGCAGTCTTCCCCTGACGTATTTGGATTCCTTATTGGTGGCAACAACCAAGGACGGTTTGGATATGCTGAGTCTCCTGTTAAGGAATGGGAGACATGCAACAATTTCATTATTGTAGCACCTGACATTAAAAACATACTCTCTGGATACAGTTGTGACATCAGCTGGGTTATGGTGCTGTTGTGCATTATGAAGGAATCATGGCCCTCATTCCAACCCTGGCGGTCGGTGTTAAAGCGGTGGCCAACCCGCCAACAGGCTGGCGGTTAAAAAAATGGAATTCTGACCCTGGCGGAAACCAACAGAGACCGCCACTTTAACACTCCGACCGCCACGGCGGGACAAACAAACAGCGCGGCGGTCATCGCCAACAGACAGGCGGGAGACAATGTACCGCCCACCTTATCACAACCCACCTATCCGCCACCTTTTCCGGGGAGGTAGCCCCGCCGATAAAAACACGGTGGAAACAGACATTTCAAACCGAAAACGCTCGCCTCCATACACCCCACGAGGAATCTGGACAGCATGGAACCCGAATTACACATCCTACCAGCTATTGTATTCCTGCTCCTCTACCAGGAGCACGAACGCCGGCGCAGAAGACAACGGTGAGTACTGCACCTACGACACAGGGGAGGGGGGAGGAGAAAATATTACGGGGACACACATACGCGACACACCCACCCCCACCCCCACCCACTACAACACACACATCAATGCATAGCAATACATCACTGTTACAACCCCCAAGCCCCCCGAAAGAATGAAAAGACAAAAGGAATAGATCATAAACAGTCGAATATATTGGATTATTGCCTTATAAAAATATCACACATTTAAAACTAATATATACATAAATAATAAAAATCCAATAATTCTAGCTGTCATTGTCCGTGGACCACTGGGCCCAAATCACATGGGCAAGGCCCACACAAGATACCTGACACCAACGAGAGAACACTGCAGGGGCATCAGATAGAAAAACTACAGGCACCTCAGGGGGAAGGGAAGGGGGGGCACCTCAGCCACATAAGTACACGACGCCAGATCCACGAGGGGCCTCCATGGCCACTGTCCCATCCTGGGGAGTGCAAAGCCACAGTCTCACAAGTCTCTACAGTGGGTGGGTTGCCCACTGTCCCATCCTGGGGAGTGCAAAGCCACAGTCTCTCAAGTCTCTACAGTGGGTGGCTTGCCCACTGCCATATCCTGGGGAGTGCAAAGCCACAGTCTCTCAAGTCTCTACAGTGGGTGGGTTGCCCACTGTCCAATCCTGGGGAGTGCAAAGCCACAGTCTCTCAAGTGGATAACAGTCTCCACTGGTACTGGAGGGGGACTAGTGCCCAGAGTGCTTGTGCAGCCCTGCCCAACACAGATGCGGGCCTGCCCCTTCCGCCAATGGGCCAGCGGTGCTTGAGACGGCGGTGCCCAGTTCAGCGGTGCTTGAGACGGCAGTGCCCAATTCAGCGGTGCTTGAGACGGCGGTGCCCTGTTCAGCGGTGCTTGAGACGGCGGTGCCCAGCGGAGCGGTGCTTGAGATGAAGGGCCCAGCGGAGCGGTCGTTGAGATGAAGGGCCCAGTTCAGCGGTGCTTGAGACGGCGGTGCCCAGTTCAGCGGGGCTTGAGACGGCGGTGCCCAGTGCAGCGGTGCTTGAGATGGCGGTGCCCAGTTCAGCGGTGCTTGAGACGGCGGTGCCCTGTTCAGCGGTGTTTGAGACGGCGGTGCCCAGCGGAGCGGTGCTTGAGACGGCGGTGCCCAGCGGAGCGGTGCTTGAGACGGCGGTGCCCAGTTCAGCGGTGCTTGAGACAGCGGTGCCCAGTTCAGCGGTGCTTGAGACGGCAGTGCCCAGTTCAGCGGTGCTTGAGACGGCGGTGCCCTGTTCAGCGGGGCTTGAGACGGCAGTGCCCTGTTCAGCGGTGCTTGAGACGGCGATGCCCAGCGGAGCGGTGCTTGAGATGAAGGGCCCAGCGGAGCGGTGCTTGAGATGAAGGGCCCAGTTCAGCGGTGCTTGAGATGAAGGGCCCAGTTCAGCGGTGCTTGAGATGAAGGGCCCAGTTCAGCGGTGCTTGAGACGGCAGTGCCCTGTTCAGCGGTGCTTGAGCCGGCGGTACCCAGTTCAGCGGTGCTTGAGACGGCGGTGCCCAGTTCAGCGGTGCTTGAGACTGCGGTGCCCTGTTCAGCGGTGCTTGAGACGGCAGTGCCCAGTTCAGCGGTGCTTGAGATGGCGGTGCCCTGTTCAGCGGTGCTTGAGACGGCAGTGCCCAGTTCAGCGGTGCTTGAGACGGCGGTGCCCAGCGGAGCGGTGCTTGAGATGGCGGTGCCCTGTTCAGCGGTGCTTGAGATGGCGGTGCCCAGTTCAGCGGTGCTTGAGATGAAGGGCCCAGTTCAGCGGTGCTTGAGATGAAGGGCCCAGCGGAGTGGTGCTTGAGATGAAGGGCCCAGCGGAGCGGTGCTTGAGATGAAGGGCCCAGTTCAGCGGTGCTTGAGATGAAGGGCCCAGTTCAGCGGTGCTTGAGACGGCGGTGCCCTGTTCAGCGGTGCTTGAGACGGCGGTGCCCAGCGGAGCGGTGCTTGAGATGAAGGGCCCAGCGGAGCGGTGCTTGAGATGAAGGGCCCAGTTCAGCGGTGCTTGAGATGAAGGGCCCAGTTCAGCGGTGATTGAGATGAAGGGCCCAGCGGAGCGGTGCTTCAGATGAAGGGCCCAGTTCAGCGGTGCTTGAGACGGCGGTGCCCTGTTCAGCGGTGCTTGAGACGGCGGTGCCCAGTTCAGCGGTGCTTGAGACGGCGGTGCCCAGTTCAGCGGTGCTTGAGACGGCGGTCCCCTGTTCAGCGGTGCTTGAGACGGCGGTGCCCAGTTCAGCGGTGCTTGAGACGGCGGTGCCCAGTTCAGCGGTGCTTGAGACGGCGGTGCCCTGTTCAGCGGTGCTTGAGACGGCGGTGCCCAGTTCAGCGGTGCTTGAGACGGCGGTGCCCAGCGGAGCGGTGCTTGAGACGGCGGTGCCCTGTTCAGCGGTGCTTGAGACAGCGGTGCCCAGTTCAGCGGTGCTTGAGACGGCAGTGCCCAGTTCAGCGGTGCTTGAGACAGCGGTGCCCTGTTCAGCGGTGCTTGAGACGGCAGTGCCCTGTTCAGCGGTGCTTGAGACGGCGATGCCCAGCGGAGCGGTGCTTGAGATGAAGGGCCCAGCGGAGCGGTGCTTGAGATGAAGGGCCCAGTTCAGCGGTGCTTGAGATGAAGGGCCCAGTTCAGCGGTGCTTGAGATGAAGGGCCCAGTTCAGCGGTGCTTGAGACGGCAGTGCCCTGTTCAGCGGTGCTTGAGACGGCGGTACCCAGTTCAGCGGTGCTTGAGACGGCGGTGCCCAGTTCAGCGGTGCTTGAGACTGCGGTGCCCTGTTCAGCGGTGCTTGAGACGGCAGTGCCCAGTTCAGCGGTGCTTGAGATGGCGGTGCCCTGCTCAGCGGTGCTTGAGACGGCAGTGCCCAGTTCAGCGGTGCTTGAGACGGCGGTGCCCAGCGGAGCAGTGCTTGAGATGGCGGTGCCCTGTTCAGCGGTGCTTGAGATGGCGGTGCCCAGTTCAGCGGTGCTTGAGATGAAGGGCCCAGTTCAGCGGTGCTTGAGATGAAGGGCCCAGCGGAGCGGTGCTTGAGATGAAGGGCCCAGCGGAGCGGTGCTTGAGATGAAGGGCCCAGTTCAGCGGTGCTTGAGATGAAGGGCCCAGTTCAGCGGTGCTTGAGACGGCTGTGCCCTGTTCAGCGGTGCTTGAGACGGCGGTGCCCAGCGGAGCGGTGCTTGAGATGAAGGGCCCAGCGGAGCGGTGCTTGAGATGAAGGGCCCAGTTCAGCGGTGCTTGAGATGAAGGGCCCAGTTCAGCGGTGATTGAGATGAAGGGCCCAGCGGAGTGGTGCTTCAGATGAAGGGCCCAGTTCAGTGGTGCTTGAGACGGCGGTGCCCTGTTCAGCGGTGCTTGAGACGGCGGTGCCCAGTTCAGCGGTGCTTGAGACGGCGGTGCCCAGTTCAGCGGTGCTTGAGATGGCGGTCCCCTGTTCAGCGGTGCTTGAGACGGCGGTGCCCAGTTCAGCGGTGCTTGAGACGGCGGTGCCCAGTTCAGCGGTGCTTGAGACGGCGGTGCCCTGTTCAGCGGTGCTTGAGACGGCGGTGCCCAGTTCAGCGGTGCTTGAGACGGCGGTGCCCAGCGGAGCGGTGCTTGAGACGGCGGTGCCCTGTTCAGCGGTGCTTGAGACGGCGGTGCCCAGTTCAGCGGTGCTTGAGACGGCGGTGCCCTGTTCAGCGGTGCTTGAGACGGCGGTGCCCAGCGGAGCGGTGCTTGAGATGAAGGGCCCAGTTCAGCGGTGCTTGAGATGAAGGGCCCAGTTCAGCGGTGCTTGAGATGAAGGGCCCAGGGGAGCGGTGCTTGAGATGAAGGGCCCAGTTCAGCGGTGCTTGAGATAAAGGGCCCAGTTCAGCGGTGCTTGAGATGGCGGTGCCCTGTTCAGCGGTGCTTGAGACGGCGGTGCCCTGTTCAGCGGTGCTTGAGACGGCGGTGCCCAGTTCAGCGGTGCTTGATTGAAAGGGCCCAGTTCAGCGGTGCTTGTTTGAAAGGGCACAGTTCAGCGGTTCCGACCCAGGCATGGGTGTCACTCGCCACCTGGCATGTGGCTGGCAGGGCCTTCCTGCCCATCTGTCCGTTGGCTTGCGGGGCCCTCCTGGGCTGCCGTACCGGGCCTCTGGGTGTCCTCCTGCACACCTGGGAGGGGGCTGGTGGGGCACTCCTGGGCAGCTGGCCTGCTGCCGGACTTGTCGGGCGTGCTGCCCTTCCCACCCTTCCCTGGTCGTCTGTGGCCCTTTGACACCTTTGGCGGTGTGCCAGGTGGCACCCCACTTCCAGACGGAGCCAGGGTAGGGATTTTGGTCCCTGGTGTCCGTGGCCTCTCGCGCCGGGCACTGCTAACTTTTGGGTGCTTCTCCGGGGGTGGGCTGGCCGTGCCTTGGCTCCTCGCCGGAGTTGTTGCCCTTGAGGGTGGGGGACTCCACAGTCCTTGGACAACAGTCCTGAGAGGTCCTGGTTTGGTGGTGGCTGAGGTGCTGATTGCAGTCTTATGAGATGGACGGGGTGGGGGAGTTGTTGGAAAGAGGTTAAGGTTGGCAAGGAAAAGCAATTTGGAAAGAGAGTGACGGGTAGGTGTAGTGGGTATGGGAGTGGAGGAAAAGGATGTGGTTGTAGGAGTGTGAAGTCTGGTGTCTTTGGGTGCAGGTGCTTCGGCTGGAGGCTGTCGTGAGATGGATGGCTGTTGGGTGGGTGGCTGCTTGCGTTTGTGTTGTTTGGAAGAGGGGGTGACAGACACACTGGGAGAGGACACAGGGGACGTGTAAATGGTAGTGGGGGTGGTGACTGCACGTGTGCGCAGTGTTCTGGTGGGTGTGCTGGTGATGGACGTAGTGGCTGAAGATGTTGTGCATGCAAGTGTGAGTGGAGACGTCACAGGGAGGGAGGAGGGAGACGAGGAGGAGGGGGACACAGTGGAGGCAGTGGCTGTTGGTATGTCTGCATGTGGATGTTGCTTGTGTGAATGCTTGTGTGATGTGTGGTGCTTATGTCTGGATGAGCTTCCTTTGGGTATTGAGGTGTGTGCAGGCTGGTCTGATGTTGTGTCTGGGATAGGCAGAGGTACTGGGGATTGGGTCTGGGTGGAGGAAGTTGGAGGGGGGAGGCTAGAGACAGGGACAATTGCTCCCGTCAGTGCTGAGGCCAGAGCGTTGAACGATCGCTGATGGGCAGCCTGACCCGAATGAATGCCCTCCAGGTATGCATCACTCCGGTGCACCTCCCTTTCTATACCCTGGATGGCATTCAAAAGGGTAGACTGCCCAACAATGATGGTCCTCAGGAGGTCAATGACCTCCTCACTGAGGGCAGCAGGGGTGACTGGGGCAGGGCCTGAGGTGCCTGGGGAGAAGGAGATGCCCACCTTCCTGGGTGAGCGGGCACGGGGCGAAGGCTGAGGGGCTGCTGGGAGGGCGGTGCTGGTGCGCTGGGTGGCGGCTGTACCTGTTGTTGCAGGGGGGCACGGATGTTGCCGCCACCACAAGGGAGCTCCCTTCAGAGGACAAGTCGCTGCCACTGACATCAGCACGAGTCCCCGCTGTGGAGCTCCCCTCGCCCTCCGTCTCACTGGTGAAATCCGAGTCAGTTGCATGGCCCGCCATGGCCATGTAAGATGCAGCTCCCTCGTGCTCCGATGCCACTTCTCCTTCGCCTGATGATGCTGATGCACACATGAACAGGAAGACCACAAAAAAGGGGGGGGGGAGAAATAAAGACATGTTGAGTGCATGGATTACCGCTACCGTTGGCGGACAAGACAGACACAGAAGCCCCCTGCACTACGCCGCGCACTTGGGGTCCACTACGCAATCCGTGGGACATGGCCTACAAGCCTATCAACGACAACTGCTCACATAGATGACACAGGGCCATGGATACCTGAACTTGGCACCCTACAGAGGTGGGGGGCGGGGGCACAGGGCCATGCCTTACGGAGGGGCCTAGCCTACAGAATTCGCCCTGGCCTACGGAGACCCACAACCCTCCTCCCCCACCCAGACACCTCCACTGAGCGCAAAGTCACCAGATTGAGAGTGTACTCACCCCCTTGTGTCTGCTGTGATGTCCTCACGCGCCCATCCAAATCGGGGTAGGCCACCGCCAGGATCCGGGACATTAGGGGGGTCAATTGACGACTGGCACCCCTCCTACGTTGGGAGGCCATCCCCAGCAGAGCCTCCGCCGTCTTCCTGCTCCCGCGGCGGATGTCCTCCCACCTCTTCCGGCAGTGCGTGCCCCGTCTGTTGTGGACCCCCAGGGTCCGGACGTCCTTGGCGATGGCACGCCAAATCGTGATTTTCTGGTGGGCGCTGACCTATGTGACATGTACAGGGAGCGAAAAATTGTCATCACCTTCTGCATGCTCGATGTGAGTGGCCCCCTATCCCCACCCTTGCCATGTGGCACATGCTCTCATCTGTCGTCTGATGCATGACTCAATCGCTCCCCTCCCCACCATCTTTCATCCACCCGACTCAACCCAGGCATTGCCCACAAAGCATGCTCCCAGTGTACTTACCTGTTGGTCTGGAGGACCGTAGAGTAGCGCATACTGGGGGAGGGCCCCATCCACGAGTTTCTCCAATTCTTCTTGTCGAGATCTGACAAACATGCAACTTGCACATTGATAGAATGGAAGTTCTTTCTGTTGTGGTATACCTGTTAATTGGCCTGCGGTGGGACCAAGTCAACATGTGTGCCATCAGTGGCCCCCACCACATGTGGGATGTGTTCAAAACCATAAAACTCAGCCTTCACATGGGCTAAGTCTTCACGTCGAGGAAAATGGATATATCTGTCCAGGTATTTCAACACTGCTGAGAGGACATCCTTCAACACTAGACTGAAGAAGGGGTTGGAACATGCCAGCTGATAGGGCTACTGTATGTTGGAGGGACTCTGTGGCCAGAAAGTGAAATACTGACATGACTTGTACAATGGGTGTTAAGCTGGTTGGATAATTAATAGCTGCTATCAGATCTGGCTCCAACTGACAACATAAGTTCACTGTTTTTTGCCTGTTCAGACAGTAAAGAAGGACAATGTGGCATTTATCCATGGTCTGAAGGTCTGGCAGTGGATGGCAGACAGGAGGTTGTTGCATCCTCCCTCTTCCTGGGTACAAGACATGATTTCTAACATTAGTCAGTGTGTCCACAGCAACATACTTTATGCAAGTCAATGATATCATGTGCCAAAGCATTTATGAATGGAGAGACATGGCAACCAGTAGACACCACAGCTGCAAATAATACAAGGGTCACACGTGATCCCCATGGTTTTCCACTCTTGTATCCACAACATTTATATGGACCAAACTCAAAGATGTGCAACACAATGTCCCCTCCAAATGTGACTCAATATCCCTACCGCCAAATGACTGTGCCACACTGTTAAATGTCATCTGTGTCCTGCAACATACTATAAAGGTGTTTGGTAGCAGAACCTACATGACAAGACAGGATAAGTATGTCTGTGTGGTCAGAAATACATTTTCAGATGTGTGCCACAGCTTATTAAGCCCAATACAGCATTTCAGGCTGTCAAAAGGGTGGCTGCCTGACCTCCTCCACCGGACATTAGCAACTACCCGCGACTGCCAGCGGAAGTCGTCATTGCAGTAGGCGGTTGCAACCACGACAGACCCAGCCATAGGCTAAAGTTGTTGCCAATGGCAGTCTCAAGCAAATGTCTGTTTCCACCAGTGGTGACGACCACATACATGGCAGACGTGACCACCATGTTCTGCAGATTTATTCACTTGACTCCAGACACTGCTGCCAGCAAGACCTCCATGAACTGAGCTGCTGTGTACCACCTCAGGAAGCTATCATGCCATGTCCAGCAGGTGATAGTGCCCTTGCCTTCTCTCCAGAAGAGCTGAAGAGGCTAGTGACTGAGTTCCTACCCCTGTATGAACAGCTCCGTGGTTCACCTTAGGAGCAGGTAAGTGCATCATGTGCACAATTTTCTCTGTATGTAACCATCCTTTCCTTCCTCACAGGCTAGACTGTGGCCATGTGTGCCAGTTTGACTGCTCATGTGCTTGCTGTTGCAGTCTGTGTGGCATTGATGGGAGTGACAATGTGCAGTGATTGGTGGCCAGTACCACATGTTAAGTTCAGTCACAGTGTGTTGTGTGAGGTTTTTGGGTTCATAGATCCTCCTTATTTTGGGTCCACATAACTAGGTGAACAGACATTACTGCCATTCAGTGCTTAATTTGTGCTTGTTGTTTCTGGTGCTGAGCACTGACACTTATTCTTGAGGGCGGGAGCTTATTCTTCTGCCTCAAGCAATTACTAGGAGCAAAAGACACATATGGGAAAGAGGGAGAAAGAGAAAAACGAAAAAGTGTCACAAAGGGAGAAAGCAGAAAGCTGCAAAAGTGAGCTTAAGGGGCAGGAAGGAGCTTTAAATGGATTGAAGAGGCCTGAGGTAGCTTCAGGATTACTCCGCCTTAGTATTCTGTGTTCCCACATTTAATTGCAGCAGCTGCATGTTTAAGAGGAGGGCTTTGGGCACCAGCACATTTTTAGTTACAAATTAAGCACTGCTGCCATCCATTGACATCTCTTTCCTCATGACTGTTGTAAATGTATGTGAATGACAGAATGAGCTTAGTATGCATGTTGTTTGGGTCGGTTGAGAGTAATGTGAGCAATGTGAGCAATGTGTGTGGTGGTACAGATTTCTGAACACATCTGCCCTTGCTACACTGTTGTGTTGAAGGCATATCATGACTCACTCTGGGCTTCAGGTTGTCACACACACACCACATGCCACATGCCAAATTGATATTGGCTATTTGATGTACTGTTGTGCATGGAAGTGATGGAATTGGAGTGTCATGAAGGTTCCGTCATGTCAGCCCACAGAGACCAGGGCCTGTCAAATGTATCTCCTAGTATGGGACCTAGTCTAGGCTGTGAGAGAGTCTTTGTGGCTATGCAACTGTGGCAGTGTGCCCACTCCCTCTTCCTCAGCAGATCCTGTCCTGTGGCAAATATGAGGCTCTTGTGGCAAATCCTGCCCAGAATGTCTCATTCCTTTGACTAGATTAAGAATGGGTACAGAGGTAAATCCTTAATCTAAGCTATATGTGCACTTAGCATCTGTTTCAATGTGTGCGTTTGACTCATGACACGTCCCTTACTCCAAACATTTCTGTTGTCACCTTCCCACAGGTCATATTTGTCATGTACAGGCTTATTGCACAAATGACAGTCCCATAGTGCAGACAGTGTGTTGATTCCTGTGAGGTCAGGATATTATATGTAACATAGTAGCTTAGTCACATAGTAGAAACTGTAAAATGCATGCCTTTGTTTGTTGGATGCCATCTCTCTAGAATGGACACATATGTCCAAAGGAGATATGGTACAGATACATGGCACAGAACCCCACCCCCTGAAGTGGCACGAGTCTGCATTTTTATTGCACATTTCCACATATGGACAGGGAAGACACTTTTCGGACCCTCCATGTTTGTCCCTTGATCGTTACTCATTTGTAATATTTGAGTTTGTACTGTGGCAGTTGCCTGTTGGGACTGCATGCAGTGAGTCATTCTCACAGAGTATGAATGTATGGGTCCATTCATGCCTAAGGAGTTTACCCTTCAGAAGCCACATAGGTGTGAAGTGTTTCATAGTGGCTCACATTACAGTACAGGTGGCTAGAGAATGGCCTACCTGATGTCAGTGAGCTTGCTTAGTCAGTGTAAGCCCTGAGCAGAGTAGTGGGTTAATCTGCAGATGGAAAAATGCATATATTTAGCCATGTCACTGTACTTATTGGCTTGTATATGTCACACTTGGGGAGTATTGACAAATAGGAAAGTCCTAGCTTGATGTTATTGACATGTATGTGACTCAACTATTTGTGATGAAACTTGTGATCATGATCTCTTGATTTGACTTTTCATCCATTCAGGTCAACATCCATCAAAACAATGGATTATGGAAAGCCATAACACGGCAGTTGCGGACCCTGGGGGTCCACAGCAGGTGGAGTGCCCACTATAGGAAAAGATGGGAGGACCTGAGACGCTGGACCCAGAAGATCGCTGAAGTCCAGCTGCGGATATACTCCCAATGTGGGCGGGGTGCCCATCGGACCATAACCCCATTAGTGGGCCATAATTCTGCTGGTGGCCTATCTGGAGCTTGATGGGCGTTTGAGGGCAGCACAGCAGCCACAAGGGGATGAGTACAATGAACATTCCTCCCTGTCACATTGCAAAGTGAATGTGTTAGGTTCTGACAGCTTTCCCTGATAATTGGCGATGAGCCACTTGTCACACAGTAGATGAGTGAGTGTTTGTGTAGACATGTCATGTGGTGCATACTAATGTGCCTTGCCTATTGTCACAGGGACCTAGGACACAACCGGGTAGACTCCACAAACCACCTGCTCTCCAGGGATGACATATTGCTGGGTACATTGATCAATCAACTATTGTCTGTTGCAATGTGTGTAATTTCAATGCGAGAGAGCACTACTCCTTAATGTTACAGGCCAAATGTGAATAAGTGATGGATCACTGATCTGAGCCATGTATCTGGGTAAATTAGTACATCAGCATCTGCCACTCAGAGGCTACTTGTCTTCGGCGCATGATGGATGCTCGTGCCTCACTGCACTCTGTAATATCAACATGGCCAACAAACATGTGCCGGGGCTTACATTGGTCTTTAGGTCAGTTGTAGATCAATACCTTGCTTTGATAAGTGGGGAATGTCCATTGACATGATTTATGTGCCATCACTGTTTCCAATATTCCTTGCGCCAACATGTCAGCCTGTGTCTCTTTCTCTTTTGAGAAACATTTCTAAGCTACTGTTTCATGCATGATTTACCTTTTTTTGATGGAGTGATGTCTGTATTCCCTCACATATATGTGCATGGAGCAAACTGTGTGTGTAATGATACATTTGCAATGGAGGCACATTTCATGTTGTGTCATATACAGGAGTATGTCAACATTGTTTATTGGCTGACACATTTCCTCATGCATCATAGCATGTCATTTGGCATGTACAACTGCAGTAGCAATGAGGGACATGAAAGTAGGAATATTGTTTTGAGCCACAATGTGAACATCTATGCACTTGATCTGGCATCATGTGAAAAAGTGCACTGCACATGTTTAAAGGGTAAGGGTTGTGACCTGACTGTTGGGCAGTATCATGGAGTTATGTTAGAATCACGTGTTTGGGACAAGCCGTTATCCACAAACAGACATCTGGGTCTGCATGACCATAAAGGAGACAATAATGTAGCCTCCCATTCAGCAACATGTTGAGGGACTTCTGCGAGTACCTGCAAATCTCTGGGCCTCTCCAACATCCAAGGGACTTATGGTGTCTACTGATGCGCTCAGAGTATGTTATTGTAAGGGGCGCCAGAAATTAGAGATGATTAGCCTGGGCCTTGCTGATTCATTATGTTGTGGATTTTGGGGACATCTCTCCCTGACGTATTGCACATGATATCTACAGTGTCCATTTCCATGCCACATGTGTGGCCTATATGAGCAACATTGGGACAAATGTCACTTGATGGAGTGTGCATAGTGGAACTGTTTCCAGTGTGACATGAGTATTTTCATGTCAACTTCTCCAGTCTACTTTTGTCACCAACATGCCAGGATTTTGGAACATCCTTTTTTATTGGGTCATTTTGTAAGTGACAAACAGAAGTGTGCATGACCTTGTGTGGGATCTGTGGGAATGCAGTTGGCATTGGCTTACCACTGTATGACAACAGGTAAGTGAGGTCTGCTCCATGGGGCAAAGCTTTGCGGGTGATTGGGGTATCCTACTTGTAGAATGTAATTGTGATTGCACAACTACAGCCATGCTATTGTAGTTGTCTGAGATCCTGATTTTCCTGTGGGCAACTGTTGAAAGTGCAGACGGCACATGTGTGGGCCACTCAGATGGAGTTTGTTGCTGGGGCCTACTTGTCAAAATATTGGAGTTAATGTCATTTTTTGTCTGCGGAAAACTACTTTGCGTTAATGAGATGCAATCTGGGCGTTCCCAGGCAAAAAATGACTCTAAGGCCCCTGCGCCTTATTTATCCTCCCATGCTTGAGGGGGAGTGCCTTAAGTAATGGCGCTAATTCTGATTAGCGCCAATATTTAACACCTGGGTATGGGCAGGCGTTAGGAGACCTGTGGGCCATTTTCCATGGTCAGAGACCATGGAAACAGCCCACAGGTGCCCTTCCCTGCACCCAGGGACAGCCCCACCCACACCTGGAGGACACCTAAGGATGGGGGAACGCATCCTAGGTAAGTCCAGGTAAGTTATTTGATTTTTTTTTTTAAGTGCCACAGGGGGGCCTAACTTGGGCCCCCCTACATGGCACTGTGCCTAAAGGCCATGCACAAGGGACATAAGTCCCCTGGGCATGGCCATTGGGCTGGGGGCATGACTCCTGTCTTTACTAAGACAGGAGTCTTGTCCTGGGGGGTTGTACATGAAAAAAATGATGCTAGTCAGGTTAGAGTAATTTTTGCTCACTCTAACCTGACTAGCGCCATTCTTTCCTGCACAACCTCCAGTTTGCCCAACGCCTCCCCTACCCAGTTCGCGTCATTTATTTTGACGCTCACCGGGCCTTAGCACCGGCTTGCACCATTCCTTAAATATGGTGCCCAGCTGGCACCCTGAAATGGCGCTAGCCGGCGCTATACTTTTTGGCGCAAACCTGCGCTAACGCAGGTTTGTGCCAAAAAGTATAAATCTGGGCCATGGTCTGATAGTCTGTACACAGGTGAAGCACACCACAGGCAACTAGAGGCAGATGGTAACCTTAAGGTAGTGGGGCAAGCACAGTGCCCCACCATTTCCCCAAAAATAAAAAAAACCCTCCCTCCAAAAGCCCTTAATGAAATACCCTCTACCTCAAAAGACCAAGAAAAGATATCCCCTCCCTTTAAATTCTAATAAAAAAAAAACCTCCCTCCCAAACCCCATGTTAAAATAAAATAAAAGGTACTTACCAACTGCAGCACGTTCCCCTCGCTGTTTTGCCAACTGCATTCTGCTGTGGAGCTCCCGTGACCAATCCATACACTGCTCTCATGCTGTTAACCAGCTTGAGATAAGTGCCTGGATTGTATGGAGCATGAGAGATGTGCCTGGATTGGATGGAGCTGGCTGGTCAGATACTCCTTCAGGCCCTGGAGGCCTGTGCTTGGTCTCCACCCAGCTGTCTTAAGACAGCTGACTGGAGAGCTTCAAAGTGTGCATGTCACTTTGGTCAGCGCAAAACTGCTGGCCAAAGTGACCTGCACTTTGGAGCATCCAACGCAACCACTGTTCCAGTCAGGACACGCCCCCATGTCTTCTGCCTCGGGGTCTGGGGCACTTAAGTGGGCACATCAGGGGTAAAGATAAAATGGCAATGAAATCGTTTAATTGCCATTTTATATTTGTCGCCCATGGCGTGCAGTGGAGCAGGTGGGAGACGCTCTCCTGCCCTCACGGAGAAACCACCACTGCACGTAGCATAAAGTTCACGTCACGACTCAGGAGAAAGGTGCGGGCCCCATTTATGAGGGACTGTATTGATCTCACACTGAGAGAGACAATTCAACATCTGGCATTGGTTTCAAATGTATCGGTTCAAGCACACTATCAAGTGTACTAGCTGAAAACTCGACACATATAAGAACATGGTGAACAGGGACGATTCGCACAGATTTCCAAGCCATCTGAAGGCTTGGTAGCTACATTTCCAATCATAACCACTCAAACCTCTTGGAAAAAAAGCTTCATGTCGACGCTAATCTCTGAGAACAACCAGAATTTTTTGGGTTTGGAAATGGGCAATTGTAAAAAAATGAAAACCAAAAGCAGCCCTGTCAAAAGTGCTCAAACCAGCCCCTCTCCATTTGTCTCCTCTTGCAATTTCTCTGTTTCCATTCACCCATTATCTCTTTCTGTTATCTTTGATTACTTTCTCTTTACCTTCCCCCTCCCTCTCTCACCCCCATGAAGACTCCTTGTACCTGCTAATAACCTGAAGAAGCTGTGGCATGTAACAAAGGCACCGAGTGGACCTGGGCTTTCAAAGACAGCGCCCAAGGCTTCCAGCCTAATGTGGAAATGCAGGGTGGCAAAAAGGCCCTGAAAAATAATTTCCATATAAATTAATATTTGGAATTCCAATGATATAAAGGCAACAGCAGCAACATGCTGGACAATCTCGGTGATAAGTTCATTTTGAGAAAAAAAACTAAGATGTAATATTTTGTAGTCAAAAGGTTTTTGAGCAGAAGGCATCATTTTTATGAATTAGAATCAAGGCACAAAAATATATACTAAATACACATAGGAATCTTATTTGGTGAGATGGATCTTATTCGTACTGGAAATGTTTGTGATAATGTTTCTCTCAAAATAGACACCCTAGAAAAACAAATAAAGGAAATAGAGAAATGCTAATATCATTGTATAGAAGAGGATAAAAGTTCATGTTCATGTGAACACAATTATAGCAATTACAGTCGGTTCTCTAGTTAATCTTAAATAACCTGAGTGCATTAAAAATGCATCCTATGCAGCGCGTCTGAAATTTACTGGGTCTAATTGTAGGCTAATGACAAATAATGCAACTTTTTCCGTGACAGGAGCCAAATATTCTTTGTCTACACCATTTCATGTAAACCTGATTTAATTTGTTCTTTCTATTGTTAATTTATTTGAAAAATAATGAAACGTTTAAAAATAGGATCTGCTATGGGATCCTGGGACTGTAGTTATTAAAATCAACGCACATGTAAAAGATAACCCATTATTTTCCTGTATAGTTCACGGACAAATGCTTTTTAGACTTGAACTTATTAATTGAGAGGATGATGATATAAACAATTCAAGATCTTGTTATTTGCATAGAGGTTCTGGTTTGATTAATTTATGATTCAAAATAAAAGAAGATATGCATTTATTTGTTCAATTATTGCACCCGTTGTAACACAGGAATTTGGCACAAACACTATGGGAGGGGTTCACAAAGCCCAGGGATCTAAAAAGCAGAAATCTGCATTGAAAGGATTACCTCTCCCTCTGAAGTACACTCTAAACTGTTTAGGGATTCGAAAGCATTACAGGAATACTTTACGAAATCAGTGACAGACATCCATCTCCTGTAGCACACTAACTGCATAAAGCTGTACATTGTGTGTGCGTAAATGGAGCCACTCCTGATAGGTTGTCTCCAAGAGAAAGCATTTCTCCCTTTGGAGAATCACCTTACCTTCTTCCACATAGACCCACAATGGAGGGCATCCGAACCTTCTCCCACACGCAAAGGTACTCTCTCAAGCCCTTCAAGGGAACAGTTTTACTTGCCTGTCCATGGAGAGACGCTATCTGTATGAGACACATGCAGGAGACACCGGCCCATAGTTATAATTTTTGACGCAAAACTGCACAAATGCAGTTTTGCATCAAAAAGTATAGCACCGACTTGCGTCATTCCAGGATGCCAGCCGGGCACCAAATTTATGGAATGCCGCAAGCCGGCCAAAGGGTGGGCTTGCGCAAAAAAAAAAATGACATTAACCGGGTGGAGGTGCTGGTATGGGAGAAGGAGGTTTTGCACCAAAAAATGACATTAGGCTGGTTAGATGCAAAAAAATGCCTCTAACAAGCCTAGCATCATTTTCTGACGCAAAACCATCCATACCACATGACTCCTGTCTTATAAAAGACAGGAGTCATGCTCACCACCCCATTGGCCAGCACAGGGGACCAGAGTCCCCTGGGCATGCCCATTGCACCTTGTGCCATGCAGGGGGTCCCAAGTTGGGCCCCCGATGGCACTTTAATATGAAAATAAAAATTCTTACCTATACTTACCCTACTTACCTGGGATGGGGGTCCCCCATCTTCTGGGATCCCTCTGGAGTGGGTGGGGGTGTTTCTGGGACTTGAGGAGGTCACCTGTGGACCCATTCCATGGTGTTCAAGCTTGTAAATGGGTCCACATTTCCTCTAACACCTCCTCTGACCCAGGTGTTAAATAATGGTGCAAAGCAAGCTTTGCATCATTATTTAGCCTCTCCTCCCACCCGTGCTAAAATGACGCATGGGTGGGAGGAGGGGCTAAATATGGGGCTATGGGGTTAGTGCCATTTTTTAGATTGGAAAGCCTACCTTGCGTCTCATTGACGCAAGTTAGGTTCATGCATCTAAAAAATGGTGCAAACTCCAATATATTGACATTAGATGGTTCTAACATCAAAATATAAATATGGAGTTAGTTTTGCGCCGAATTTGGGTAAAAATAATGATGCAAATTTGGCGCAAATAGAGTATAAATATGCCGCACAATGGCCTAAGCAAGATAAGAGCTTACACCTACAGGGGTATATATTTAATGCCAGCACATGCTTAGTGTTTCCCATTAGAGGGGTTTAATTGTTGGAAAAAGACCTTCTCCGTTCATTTCAGAGGCATACACTTTACTCCAAAATGTTGGCTCATCATCCGGTTGTTCAAAGGCTTCTTTCAGATCACTATATGCAATCTGTAAGCTCGAACACAGATGATCCGAGTATATGTAAAGATTTTTCTAATGGTACTAACCACCTGGGAGAGGCCAATGATCATTTGCGGTGACATTAATCTTCCCCTTGAGCCATTTAAAGATTCAACCAATCCTACCACAGCTTTGAATATGCAGCAATCTAGGGCTGCCTTTCACCATGTTAAGACCTCCCTTGGCCCCCAAATGTTTGGCGTTCCCTCCGGATGGAAATATTTATGATTCCTTCTACATGCTGCTTGTTATTGACTTTATGGCCCGATTTACGAGATTCTCAAGCAGTGCAGCAGCCAAAAAAATCGGTGCTGCGTGAGAAGGAAGGCGCAGAAGAGAGCCATATTTACAGAAATATGGCACTCTCCTCTCTCCCTAATACTGACACAGGAATCTGTTGCTGGGTGCCACACACACACTTTTTCACCATAGTGCAGGGGTTTGTGTGTGAGTCTAGCTTAGGTTTTCTACTGGGAGAATATCCTTCCAGTACAAAATACCATTGATTGACAAGCTTCAAAACTTTTCCTGTGTTGTATGTGTGCTGCAAAATGCACCACACATGTAAAGGCAGAAAAGAAATGAGAAATTAAAACATTTTTATTTTTAACTCCTGCTCTCACATGGTGTTAACTTTTGCTGCAAAACACTATCTACTATTATTTGTAGATAGGGTTATGCATCAAAACCTTGGCTGGTTGCATGGGAACGCTCATGTACCACCCATGTAACGCACCCTTGGTGCTAAGTAACACAAAGCAGGGCTCCCCACTACTTTACGTTATTCTTAGGGTACAAGTTTTGTGCTGGAAAGTAAATGGTTAAAGAAAGATTTTGCTGCGCCGCCATGGGGGATTCCGACCCCCTCACCGCCATCCTGTTCCTGGCGGTTCTGACCGCCAGGGACAGGATGGCGTTGAGGGGTGTCGTGGGGCCCCTGGGGGCCCCTGCAGTGCCCATGCCAATGGCATGGGCACTGCAGGGGCCCCCGTAAGAGGGCCCCACTTTGAATTCCAGTGTCTGCTCAGCAGACACTGGAATTCGCGACGGGTGCACCTGCACCCGTCGCACCTTCCCACTCCGCCGGCTCCATTCGGAGCCGGCTTCCTCGTGGGAAGGGGTTTCCCGCTGGGCTGGCGGGCGGCCTGCTGGCGGTCGCCCGCCAGCCCAGCGGGAAAGCCAGAATGGCCTCCGCGGTCTTTCGACCGCGGAGCGGCCATATGGCGGTTCCCTCCAGGCAGGCGGCTCCCGCCGCCCGCCGGGGTCTGAATGACCCCCTAAATGTCTTTTGCCACATTGCAAAGTCTGGCTATTTCCACAAGTTGTTTCAGACTACAATCCTTAGTAATGACACTGGCAGCTCGACTGCTTAAGGAAGCCAAGGTTCTCAACAATAGATGTTTGATTGTAGTCTTTTAGCTAAAGATTGCTACCAGAAGTACATTGCCAACATTATCATTGAGTACATTAAGAATAATTTTGCATACTGCATCTGCTAATATGGTCTGAAACTGTCTGATAGTGATAATCCGAGGATCCACTTTATTTTATTCAATTGGACATGATAAAGCAGGTGAGGACAAGAGGTTATGTACAAGAAATCGTTCGGCTTAAAACGTTTTTGAAAATAGTGAAAGCATGGGGAAGATTCTTGCTTGAAATATTAAGGACCGAGCAGCCACAAACTGTATAAGAAAAGATCGAAAATCTATTGGGTATTGTAACCTGAGGTGAGGAACATATTTTGTCAACTTTCCATGAGTACTACTTCAAATTATACATGCAAGATAACCAACTTCAATTTATGCAATAAATAGCTATAACGAGGCTGCTAATGTGCCCGAAATACGGCTGTACAGCCCAGGGATTTAGAGACACTTTTAATTAAAGGCGATATGGACAAGGCCATTGTGAGTCTTCCTCTCTGGGAAAGCTAATGAGCTGGTTTTGACACTGGTTGAATTCTATAAAACGTTCTTAATGTTCTAGTATCTCTAATGTTAACTCTGTTCAGTGGTATCGGCAAAAGTTGGGTCGACACACCTTCTTCTTGGAAAGAAACTAGAATGGATGTGTTTCTTAAAAAGGAATAAAATCCAATTAGCTGTGGTTTGTATCAGTCTATATCATTAATTTTATGTCAAGACCGGAGGCTCCTATTATGCTTATCTTTTCTTGCTTTAATTCAACAGCAGAAGTCAACAATCAAACTACAAATCCCAAGTGGTAAAAGAAATAAGCCAATGGGAAGAAAAAGGTAGTTCATTAAGTAAAACCAATCAGCAAAGTATACACCTATTATGACCTCACCTGACTGCGAACAGCCCTCTTTTCTTGCTGCTCGCAGTCAAGTTAGGTACTACTTCACATGCTTATTTATATACTTCATTATTTCTATATTTATATGTATTTATCTTATTTTAGTGCAATTTGCAGGCTTCGTGCTGCGTGGTGAATTGCTTGAGGCTGCGTTTAGTCGGCATGTTGTTGCACTGCTTCTAGCGCGTTTCCCTCGTGCTCTTTGCCATTGTTTTGATGGTTTGAAACCGTTCCTCAGACAGTGGCCGCCATTTCTTGCCACTTCTGAGGAAGGTGCACACATCTCTTACTTCGCTCCATGGGACATTTCGGGGCCAGGTTTTCTCTTAGTTTTCTTTCTGTTTTCTGGGGGCTCCTCGTCGAGTCTTCAACTTCCTTTCGATCAAAAGATTGTCTTATGTTACAGCCTTAGACATTTCCTTTCATCAATTTACTCCTTTAGGTGTGTTATTCACTGTATCTCGTTGTACTAAAACAAATCTCACTTCAGTGTTCTACCGCTATTTTCCTGACCATCCTAAGTTGTGTGTTGGACAATGTCTTAAAATTTATGAGCAGAAAACTGCAGATCTAAGAACGTCCTCTGTTTCTCAACTTCTCATATCCTTTAGAAAACCTTACAAACCAGTGTCTTCCCCTACTCTGGCTCGTTAGGTCAAATGGGTCATGTCCCTTGCTGGTATCATACCTCTGCCTTTGGGGCCCATTCCGCCAGAGGAACCATGGCTTCCAAGGCCTTCTGGGCTGGTTCCCGTTTAGAGGAAATTCTTTGATCGGCAGATTGGTCCAATGATAATGTGTTTAGAGTTTTTTATTGTAAACCTATTGTTAATCCTTCTACAACTGTGATAAAAAGAATAATAGGAGCCTCCGGTCTTGACATAAAATGTAGATTTTTCTAGTAATTTATGAAGGAAAGTCTTAATTTTATTAAAGACATGGAGGCGAGTGCTATCCCTCCACAATTTTCTAACTTTTAACAGCGAATCCGACTCCATCGCAACCAACCTCAGAACAAGGACAGCTTTTGGCTGGGTTCTTCTTGTGGAACTTCTTCAGCTTCAAGTAACATGGGGAATCCTGTTGGTTCAGTCCGTCTCTCCATTTTTCAATTTACAGGATTCATGAAAGTTTGTCAAGAACTGTTTTCCCTTATCCTGAGTCTTTTAACTGTTATCTGTTTCAACTTTATTTCGTTCTTATTAACTTCTCGAGCAAGAAAAGAGGGTTGTTTGCAGTCAAGTTAGGTCATATTAGGTGTATAAGTTATTGAACTACCTTTTTCTTCCCATTGGCTTATTTCTTTTACCACTTGGGATCTGTAGTTTTGTTTGTTGACTGCTGCTGTTGAATTAACCCCTTCGCTGCCAGGCCTTTTCCCCCTCCTGTGCCAGCCTTTTTTTGGCTATTTGGGGCAGTTCGCGCTTAGGCCCTCATAACTTTTTGTTCACATAAGCTACCCACGCAAAATTTGCGTCCTTTTTTTCCAACATCCTAGTGATTCTAGAGGTACCCAGACTTTGTGGGTTCCCCAGAAGGGGGCCAAGAAATTAGACAAAATACAGTGAAAATTTCGTTTTTTTAAAAAAAATGGGAAAAAGGGGCTGCAGAAGAAGGCTTGTGTTTTTTCCCCTGAAAATGGCATCAGCAAAGGGTTTATGGTGCTACAGTCACCAGCTTCCCAGCTTTCAGGAACAGGCAGACTTGAATCAGAAAACCCAAATTTTCAACACAATTTTGGCATTTTGCTGGGACATACCCCATTTTTACGATTGTTTGTGCTTTCAGCCTCCTTCCAGTCAGTGACAGAAAGGGGCATGAAACCAATGCTGGATCCCAGAAACCGAAACATTTCTGAAAAGTAAACAAAATTCTGAATTCAGCAAGGTGTAATTTGTGTAGATCCTACAAGGGTTTTCTACAGAAAATAACAACTGAAAACAAAATATGTTGAAATTGAGGTAAAAAAAATGCAATTGTTCTCTACATTTTACTGTGTAACTTTTTCCTGCAATGTCAGATTTTTGAAAGCAATATACTGTTACGTCTGCTTGGCTCTTCTGGTTGCGGGGATATATAGGACTTGTAGGTTCATCATGAACTCTAGGTACCCAGAGCCAATAAATGAGCTGCACCCTACAGTGGGTTTTTATTCTATACCGGGTATACAGCAATTCATTTGCTGAAATATAAAGAGTAAAAAATAGCTATCAAGAAAACCTTTGTATTTCCAAAATGGGCACAAGATAAGGTGTTGAGGAGCAGTGGTTATTTGCACATCTCTGAATTCCGAGGTGCCCATACTAGCATGTGAATTACAGGGCATTTCTCAAATAGACATCTTTTCTACACACTCTCTTATATTTGGAAGGAAAAAATGTAGAGAAAGACAACGGGCAATAACACTTGTTTTGCTATTCTATGTTTCCCCAAGTCTTCCGATAAAAATGGTACCTCACTTGTGTGGGTAGGCTTAGCGCCTGCGACAGGAAATGCCCCAAAACACAACGTGGACACATCCCATTTTTTGACAGAAAACAGAGGTGTTTTTTGCAAAGTGCCTACCTGTAGATTTTGGCCTCTAGCTCAGCCGGTACCTAGGGAAACCTACCAAACCTGTGCATTTTTGAAAACTAGAGACCTAGGGGAATCCAAGATGGGGTGACTTCCAGGTTCTGTTACCCAGAATGCTTTGCAAACCTCAAAATTTGGCTAAAAAAATACATTTTCTTCACATTTCGGTGACAGAAAGTTCTGTAATCTGAGAGGAGCCACAAATTTCCGTCCACCCAGCGTTCCCCCAAGTCTCCCGATAAAAATGATACCTCACTTGTGTGGGTAGGCCTAGCGCCCGCAACAGAAAATGCCCCAAAACACAACGTGGACACATCCCATTTTTTTACAGAAAACAGAGGTGTTTTTTGCAAAGTGCCTACCTGTAGATTTTGGCCTCTAGCTCAGCCGGAACCTAGGGAAACCTACCAAACCTGTGCATTGTTGAAAACTAGAGATCTAGGGGAATCCAAGATGGGGTGACTTGTGGGGCTCTGACCAGGTTCTGTTAGCCAGAATCCTTTGCAAACCTTAAAATTTGGCTAAAAAAAAACATTTTCCTCACATTTCGGTGACAGAGAGTTCTGGAATCTGAGAGGAGCCTCAAATTTCCTTCCACCCAGTGTTCCCCCAAGACTCCCGATAAAAATGGTACCTCACTTGTGTGGGTAGGCCTAGCGCCCGCGACAGGAAATGCCCCAAAACACAACGTGGACACATCCCATTTTTTTTACATAAAACAGAGGTGTTTTTTGCAAAGTGCCTACCTGTAGATTTTAGCCTCTAGCTCAGCCGGCACCTAGGGAAACCTACCAAACCTGTGCATTGTTGAAAACTAGAGACCTAGGGGAATCCAAGATGGGGTGACTTGTGGGGCTCTGACCAGGTTCTGTTACCCAGAATCCTTTGCAAACCTCAAGATTTGGCTAAAAAAACACATTTTCCTCACATTTCGGTGACAGAAAGTTCTGGAATCTGAGAGGAGCCTCAAATTTCCTTCCACCCAGTGTTCCCCCAAGTCTCCCGATAAAAATGGTACCTCACTTGTGTGGGTAGGCCTAGCGCCTGCGACAGGAAATGCCCCAAAACACAACGTGGACACATCCCATTTTTTGACAGAAAACAGAGGTGTTTTTTGCAAAGTGCCTACCTGTAGATTTTGGCCTCTAGCTCAGCCGGTACCTAGGGAAACCTACCAAACCTGTGCATTTTTGAAAAATAGAGACCAAGGGGAATCCAAGATGGGGTGACTTGTGGGCCTCTGACCAGGTTCTGTTACCCAAAATCCTTTGCAAACCTCAAAATGTGACTAAAAAATACATTTTCCTCACATTTCGGTGACAGAAAGTTCTGGAATCTGAGAGGAGCCACACATTTCCTTCCACCCAGCGTTCCCCCAAGTCTTCCAATAAAAATGATACCTCACTTGTGTGGGTAGGCGTAGCGCCCGTGACAAGAAATGCCCCAAAACACAACGTGGACACATCCCTTTTTTTGACAGAAAACAGAGGTGTTTTTTGCAAAGTGCCTACCTGTAGATTTTGGCCTCTAGCTCAGCCGGCACCTAGGGAAACCTACCAAACCTGTGCATTTTTTAAAACTAGAGACCTAGGGGAATCCAAGATGGGGTGACCTGTGGGGCTCTGACCAGGTTCTGTTACCCAGAATCCTTTGCAAACCTCAAAATTTGCCTAAAAAAATAAATTTTCTTCACATTTCGGTGACAGAAAGTTCTGTAATCTTAGAGGAGCCACAAATTTCCTTCCACCCAGCGTTCCCCCAAGTCTCCCGAAAGAAATGATACCTCACTTGTGTGGGTAGGCCTAGCGCCCGCGACAGGAAATGCCCCAAAACACAACGTGGACACATCCCATTTTTTTACAGAAAACAGAGGTGTTTTTTGCAAAGTGCCTACCTGTAGATTTTGGCCTCTAGCTCAGCCAGCACCTAGGGAAACCTACCAAACCTGTGCATTGTTGAAAACTAGAGACCTAGGGGAATCCAAGATGGGGTGACTTGTGGGGCTCTGACCAAGTTCTGTTACCCAAAATCCTTTGCAAACCTCAAAATGTGGCTAAAAAATACATTTTCCTCACATTTCGGTGACAGAAAGTTCTGGAATCTGAGAGGAGCCACACATTTCCTTCCACCCAGCGTTCCCCCAAGTCTTCCAATAAAAATGATACCTCACTTGTGTGGGTAGGCGTAGCGCCCGTGACAAGAAATGCCCCAAAACACAACGTGGACACTTCCCTTTTTTTGACAGAAAACAGAGGTTTTTTTTGCAAAGTGCCTACCTGTAGATTTTGGCCTCTAGCTCAGCCGGCACCTAGGGAAACCTACCAAACCTGTGCATTTTTGAAAACTAGAGACCTAGGGGAATCCAAGATGGGGTGACCTGTGGGGCTCTGACCAGGTTCTGTTACCCAGAATCCTTTGCAAACCTCAAAATGTGGCTAAAAATATACATTTTCTTCACATTTCGGTGACAGAAAGTTCTGTAATCTTAGAGGAGCCACAAATTTTCTTCCACCCAGTGTTCCCCCAAGTCTCCCGATAAAAATGGTACCTCACTTGTGTGGGTAGGCCTAGCGCCTACGACAGGAAATGCCCCAAAACACAACGTGGACACATCCCATTTTTTGACAGAAAACAGAGGTGTTTTTTGCAAAGTGCCTACCTGTAGATTTTGGCCTCTAGCTCAGCCGGCACCTAGGGAAACCTACCAAACCTGTGCCTTTTTGAAAACTAGAGACCTAGGGGAATCCAAGATGGGGTGACTTGTGGGGCTCTGACCAGGTTCTGTTACCCAGAATCCTTTGCAATCCTCAAAATTTGGCTAAAAAAACAAGTTTTCCTCACATTTTGGTGACAGAAAGTTCTGGAATCTGAGAGGAGCCACAAATTTCCTTCCACCCTGCGTTCCCCCAAGTCTCCCGATAAAAATGATACCTCACTTGTGTGGGTGGGCCAGGTGCCTGCAACAGAATAAGGCCAAAAACGTGTAGAGATAGAGGGGATAGCACAGAGAGTTGATAAGGACATATTCTTCTTTTATACATCTTTAGGCTGACTCTGCTTTGGGGACCCACACAAGTGAGGTATCATTTTACTTGGGAGACTGAGGGGAATGCTGGGGAGTAGGAATTCTGTGCTGGAGTGGTGATCTTACAAACGAAAGTCAGGAAAATATGCTTTTTTAAGCAGATTTTGAGGTTTGCAGAGGAGTCTGGGTAAGAAAATGTTGGGGGATCAACACAAGCCACACGTCCCTGGACTCCTTGGGGTGTCTAGTTTTAAAAAATGTCTGGGTTTGGTAGGTTTCCCTAGATGAAGGCCGCACCCAGGACCAAAAACATAGGTGCCCCCTCCCCCGAACACAGGTAGTTTTGTAATATATCATTTTGATGTGCCCACATACGTCTGTGATGTGCCAAACACTAAAATTGTGAAAAGAAACACACTTAGGTTATGTGAAAAAGACCCCTCACCCACCAACCAAGTTGGTGGCATGCTTCATCATCGGGGTCCCACCCGAGGCACCTAGCGTGTCACAGGTGTGCTGCCACGCCTGATTACAGCGGAGCAGGTTTTGTCATTTTTACCACACATACTGGTTGGATTTGGCACGAGGGTGAGTGATGGTTCAGTGGATCAAATTTTATTAACAAGAGATTTCACAAAAATGAAATGCACTGTTAATAACTGAAAGGCCAAAAAACTGAACCAATGGCTCACAGCTCGTGAACTGTAAAGCCACGGCAAGGCACCAACCGCTTTACAGTCCATTCACACACCTTTCATACATGACACGCACAAGACCATGCACGCCGCCAGCCACGGGCCCAGCACATTACAACACTCGCATCGACAGCCAGCGCCACTCAAGGGCCCATCACTTACATACGCCCACATGCCTGACACAACAATCACACCAGCTGATGAGAGTGTGTGGACTGCTGTTTGGCTGGCAGTGTGTTGCAGTAGCCAACAGCAAGTCAAATTGTACACTATGTACACCCTCAGCCAAGCCCCACTCCACACACAATGGCATCACTTTTTTTTTTTTTTAAACAAAGAAACCCTAACTAATTAGAAATAATTACAAAACTACAAACACAAAAGCTATAACTAAGTACATGACAGAAATGCTAACCATGAAACTGAACACATGAAAATACAAAACAGACATGAGTTTACACTCATGGTTGTTCCCAGTAATTCTTCTGGGTTTGGTAATTCTTAAAACAACCACCCACACACAGCCCAGGCTTTGAAGGACAATCTGGGCAGTACATTTGAGTCTCCCTCCGGATACCTCTTCGAAAACACACTCTACATTTCTTAGCTGGAAAGTCTTTTTTGGGTGTGGGAGGAATGTGCTCAGCAAAGTGGCGATCTTTCAATCTAGCCACATCCTCCACCACTGCTTCTCTAGAAACTCTGGCCTGTTCCACCACAATAAGGCTCTCTATCACTGACTCCTGAAATTTCACAAATGTCATCTTTGACTCTGGAGACCTATCCTTAAACACAATAAAAGCATTAAAAGTTGCTATGTGGAAGAGGTGAATTGCTAACTTCTTATACCAAACGTAAGACTTACGAATAGCAGTATAAGGTTCCAACCTCTGATCAACTCTATCTACACCTCCCATGTGCTTATTATAATCTAAAATGCACACAGGTTTGCGCACTTCAGCAACCTGACCCCAAACAGTCACGGGGGAAGTACTCTCATCATGGATGGTACTTAGCATGTAGACATCCCTCCTGTCTGAAAACTTCAAAGCTAGCAGCTCATCATTCCGCAAGGCACTGCACTGTCCCCTCTCAAGTTTTTTACAGGCAAGCTCCCTTGGATAGCCTTTCCGGTTACAACGAATTGTGCCACAAGCAACAGTGTCCACTCTAAACAATTCCTTGATCAACTGCACTCCAGTGTAAAAGTTATCTACATACAAATGGTGACCTTTGTTGAACAGTCGTCTACAAAGTTCCCACACAATTTTCTCGGTAACTCCAAAAGTGGGAGGACAACCAGGGGGGGTCAATACTGGAATCCCTACCAGTGTAGACACGGAAATTATACACATATCCTGTACTACTTTCAGACAGCATATACAATTTAATTCCACATCGTGCCCTCTTGCTAGGAATGTGCTGCCTAAAAACCAAACGGCCCTTGAAGACGACCAAAGACTCGTCCACAGCTATTTCTTTGCCTGGAACATAGACCTCTGAAAAACGATCTACAAAATGATCAAGGACAGGCCTAATCTTAAAAAGACGGTCAGAATCAGGGTGATCTCGTGGCAAGGCTAATGCATTGTCAATAAAATGCAGCATCCTAAGAAGAAGCAAATACTGATTACGACTCATTGTTGCAGGAAATATAGCTGTTGCCATCAAGGGACTAGTAGACCAATAAGAAGCCAGTGACAGCTTCCTTATCAACCCCATCAAAAGAGTCAAACCTAAAAACCTTTTCATCTCCTCCAAATTTGTGGGAATCCACTGGGCAGCTCTAGAGGGCGGCCTAAGTCTAGCAGCATTGTTCCTCAAATACTGCTCTGCATACAAATTAATCTGCTCAACAATCTCTTCCAAAAACACATCATCCACAAATAACTCAAAGAAACTGACAGGCAAAAAGTTCTCAGTATTGACTCTACACCCCAGGAGACCAGTAAAGGCAGGCAACTCTGGCTGCTCCATGTTTGGGGCAACCCAGAGTTCAGGTCTTCTAACGGGAAACCTTTCAGCCCCATGTTGCTGCACTAATGGCACATCAGTGTCCTCCTCTGAAACAGACCCTTCATCTGCACTGAGTGTGGCTTCCTCATCAGAAGATTCCTCTCCGGCAGAAACTTCACTGCCAGAATCCCTCACTTCCTCCTCTGCCTCAGATGCAGAGTCCGTCTCATAATCATGATCAGACAATGACTCAAAAAGCATACCAACCACCTGCTGAGCGGTCATCCTGCGGCTAGCCATGATCTTTCCTATGAAAATTAACTGGACAAATGCACCACCAACAGCCAGCACTGTGTAAGATAAGTAATAAAGTGTAGGTTTATTAGTAAAAGTTATAAACTCAAAAACTATACCGCTCACTTGCCTGAAAAAGCTTGAATCACCAGCAACTACTCTGCACAGACACAGCAATCACCAATGATATCCCACTAAAAAGAAAGAAAGAAAAGCAAATCAGAAATAAGACAACACAAATATCATTGTGCACAAATCTAAGGACAATTTCACACAAACCTGCATTTAGTACACCACCTACAAACATGTCATTCATGCATGGCAACAATACTCCTTTGGAGTAAATTGTTTTTACTTACCTAAAACATGCAACTATGCAAACCACAGGTCAACCACCACCAAGACCGCAAGGAGCCACTGCAAAGAAAGCAAAGGCTTTGAACTAGAACAAAAAGGAGGAAAAAAATTATCACAAATGCAAATACTTTGTCAGTTGACAAAGATCCCACCATCAAGCATTTAGAAATTGGTGCCTAAGTGGATTCTGCCATAGGGGCAGATGGGTCTACTAAAAAATAGGCCTATCTGCCCCAAGGAGGGCAGAAAATACCTTTAGTAGTGTGTGTCCCCAGGGGTAGCGACCCTTGCCCCAGGGCCCACCCCCAAACAAAAAACAAACCACACACACACACACACACTCTCCCTGGTGCCTACGTGGCTTCTGCCCCCTTTGGGGGCAGATGGACCTAAAAATAATAGGCCCATCTGCCCCCAAGGGGGGCACAAATGGCCAACAGCTCAATGCCCCCCTTGGGGGGGCACCCCTTGCCCAAGTGGACGCCCCCCACATAAATAAACATATTTTAAAAAATCCCTGGCGTTCTAGTGGTTTCTGCCCCCCTTGGGGGCAGATCAGCCTAAAAATAATAGGCTGATCTGTCCCCAAGGGGGGCAGAAATGGCCTTGGTACACGTGCCCCCAAAGGGGGGGCGCCCCTTGCCCAAGGGGTCGCCCCCCCACTAACACACACACACTATCCCAGGGGGCAGATGGGCCTAAAAAAAAATAGGCCCATCTGCCCACAAGGGGGGCAGAAATGGCCAAGAGTTCAATGCCCCCCTTGGGGGGTGCCATTTGCCCAAGGGGACGCCCCCCCACATAAATAAACATATTTAAAAAATCCCTGGCGTTCTAGTGGTTTCTGCCCCCTTGGGAGCAGATGAGACTAAAAATAATAGGCCGATCTGCCCCCAAGGGGGCCAGAAATGGCCTTGGTACACGTGCCCCCAAAGGGGGGCAACCCTTGCCCAAGGGGTTGCCCCCCCCTCCACTAACACACACACACACACTATCCCTGGTGTCTAAGTGGCTTCTGCCCCCCTTGGGGGCAGATCAGCCTAAAAATAATAGGCCGATCTGCCCCCAAGGGGGGCAGAAATGGCCACAATAAACATGCCCCCAAAAGGGAGCGACCTTTGCCCAAGGGGCCGCTCCCCAACGCAAAAAAATTAAAACGTAAAAAACAAATCCCTGGCGTTTAGTGGCTTCTGCCCCCCTTGGAGGCAGATCGGCCTAAAAATATTAGGCCGATCTGCCCCCAAGGGGGGCAGAAATGGCCATTCAAACAGGCCCCCAAATGGGAGCGACCCTTGCCCAAGGGGCCGGTCCCCACATACACATCACTATACAATAAATAAAATAAAAAAATCCCTGGCGTCTAGTGGCTTCTGCCCCCAAATCGGCATACAAATATTAGGCTGATCTGACCCCAAGGGGGCTAGAAATGGCCATTCAAACATGCCCCCCAAATGGGAGCGACCCTTGCCCAAGGGGCCGCTCCCGACACACAAGCAGGACACTAAAACAAAAAAAAGGAAAATCCCTGGCGTCTAGTGGGCATTCCTGCTGCCCGATCGCAATGCGATCGGGCAGCAGCAATGCTCAAAGAGACACCGGGGGAAAGGAAAAGCCTTTCCTTTCCCCCGGTGCCTCTTTGGCCCAAACCCCCCACCCGCCGGAGGAGAAACTCATCTGTTTCCCTCTTCGCCGCACTGGAAGCAAATGGCTTCCAGTGCAACCGGCAGTGGGTAATGATGTCAGCACTGATATCATTACGTGGGGGGGTAGAGGGACGGGGGTGGAAGGGGAAGGTCTTCCCCTTCCATCCCCGTCTTGGGGGGGTGGGGGGAACCCCACGGAGGGAGCGCTAGCGCTCCCTCCGGGCTCCGTGCCGAGGACGTAATGGTTACGTCCTCGGCACAGGAGCACTGTGCCGTGGGACTTAACCATTATGTCCGCAGCACAGAAGGGGTTAAAGCAAGAAAAGATAAGCATAATACTCGCTTCCGTGCCTTTAATAAAAATAAGACTTTCCTTCATAACATTACTAGGAAAATATACATGAATAGTGACTACACGATTTATGGTAAGATCTTAGCAGACCTGATCTCCATCTGGATTGAGCAGTAGGCCAGCCCCATGCAATTTGGCTTTGTCCCTAAAAGGGACATAAATCATCATACCAATATGGGACACTCTCTACTCTGTGGAAGAGGTGGTGGCCGGGGTGATACTCATGGATGCTGAGTAGATAATTGACTGGGCATTTTATGGGCAGTTTCTGAATCGTGTTGGATTTGGTCCTCTAATTCTAAATAGAATCTATTCTAAGGAACATGCTCTGACTCAACTGCAGCTTCCCACCTTAAAGGGGGAGCTGGGCTTTACCATCTTTAAAAAAAAATTTATAATTTTATTATAGGGCATCTTTTTTTAGCACAAACGTTTCATGATAAGGCACTATATCAAGTCAATTGGCCTTTACGCCCTTTCCATCTAGCATAATTTTGTATTCTTCAATCCATCTAATTGTAAAAAGACAAGATTTAGAATGCTAACCGTATATGTCAACATCTGGGAAGACATTAATACCAAAGCTTACGATCTATACAGAACTCTGGAACAACCTGGGTACCCACTTTATCACACGATCTTCATGAACAACAATGGTCTCACACTCAGTTGCAAGGTGTTGGCCAGTTATTTGTGGGTAGTACACTCAAATCTTTCCATACTGTTTCATCCAAGTTTCCATACCAACTGCCAGGCTTTTTTAATTTTTGTTAAATTCAAGAATTTGTCTCACAAGGACAAAGAATGGAGGGCTTTCTGTCTTACCTATTCCACTTCTTGAATGATTCTCACCCACTGTTTGGAAGGGCTTTATTTGCTATGTGTATCAATTGTTGATTAATCGTCATGGTTGATAATTCACAACACATCGCTGCTCGATGGTCTGTCGAAATAGGCATGGAGTCCAGACCAAGGGGAGATCTTATTACTAGGATTTCAAATTGTAATAAATACCTTAATATCTCCTGATTAAAGGTTCACTGCTATAAATGTATTAAAAAATTTATTATACCTAAAAAAGACTGCCTACTCCAACTGCTTCTGGTGTTTTAATCCCAGAGCTGACACAGTGCATAGTTTTATCACATGTGGTGTGATTCACAATTACTGGACACAGGTCTGGTACTTGTATTCAGCCAACACCTGATGCTATTGTACTTGGATTTGTGCAGACACCCCATCCATACAATACCAGTCTAATGATGGTGGCAGTAGCCTTGGCAAGGTGATTAATAGATCAGAGCTGGTTAGAAAATGAGCCCCCAACAACTAGAGAGGGGTGGTATCAGATCTGTGATTAATCAAGCCTCGGGATGGGGATCCAGAGGGTCTGCAGGCGTCGGAAGAAGCTGAGGCATAAAACTTCTGATCACCCTTGAGGGGTAGATTTGATTAGGAGCAGAAGGGGTTCAGACTGAGATGATAAAATGGTGTGGGTTCCCTAATGTAACATGTTCGATCTACTACATGCCTTTCTATATGCCACTTGCATGTAGTATGTAATGAATTATGTTCAATGGTATGAATTTCAAGGTGTGAATAGCATCTCTGGTATAAAAAATAAACGAAAAAGATATACAGACATACATACAGATGTATGAGTTTACAGGTGTTCACCTACACTACAGTGCTCCACTAAAAGAAACTGCAATCCTGCCACTAGTTCCAAACGTTTGAATACAGCAATTACACCATGTTACCAGGTTAAACTCCTCCAAAATGCCACCTTCCAAACATAAACTTTGATCAATTCTTATTGGGTAGTTAGTGATTAGGTGAGCAAATCAATGTAAATCTGGCAAGATATCTGGAGCAGGCAAGTATACATCGGTCTCAATGTCCCTCTACAATACAGTACATGACCAAAATAATACTTACACAACAAATGAAATCCATCCTTCTCTCAAAATGTATCATTGTTTGAGCTGATTATGCATTTGATGAAAGGGATGGTTTAACATCAGGGCCTGTCTTAAGGGTGGAGGGGCCCCACTTCCCACCTTTTTGCAAACATAAAGAGTGCCTCTCAGGCTGAGCAAAGGTCATGTTCAAGCTAGGCAGCCAGGCATTGTACATGTGCTTAATGCAAAGGTGTCTGGTTGCCAGGGCTGAACTTTCCCATCTGAACATTTCACAGCTCTGTGGGTTAACAAATGAAATTCATCCATCTCTCAAAATGTATCATTGTATGAAATGATTATGCATTTCATGAAAGGTAAGGTTTAACATCAGGCATCACCCATCTTAAGGGTGGAGGGGCTCCACTCTCCACCTTTTTTGCAAACATAAAGAGTGCCTCCCAGGCTGAGAAAAGGTCATGTTCAGGTCAGGTAGCCAGGCATTGTACATGTGCTTAATGCACTGGTGTCTGGCTGCCAGGGCTGAACTTTGCCGACCTGATCATTTCACAGCTCTGTAGGTTGACCCCCTTAGCTTGGCAAAATCTTCTGTGAGTCTTTCCCTCATGACGCGGGAAGAGTGTTACTGATAGACTCAGATCTGAGCACTTAATTTTTAAACCTTAAGGGCTATATTTATGGCCCAGTTTGTGTCCCTCTTGCACCACACAATGTGTTGAGCTGATCCTACAGGTTCTGCCACTGGTTGTGGTGCTCAATGGTGCACAAAATCAACATTGTCTTGGACGCAACCGACGGTAAGCCAAACACCTACCCATATCCTTCAACTACACAGCAAATCAACGGTCCGCCATTGACCTGATATGTGGTGTGTGCTCCGTGGCCCAAATATATGCCACCGGTCCTAGTTTGGAGTTGTACAACATATGTCAATCAATCAATCAATCAATCACGATATTTATAAAGCTATGTACCCGTCAGGGTTTCGAGGCGCTGGGGGGAGGGGGGGGGTGGAGGTGTGCTGCAGTTAGCGGTCGAAGAGCCAGGTTTTGAGGAGTCTCCTGAAGGCGAGGAGGTCCTGGGTCTGGCGTAGAGATGTGGGGAGAGAGTTCCAGGACTTGGCGGCGAGGAAGGAGAAGGATCTGCCGCCGCAGGTCTTGCGCTGGATTCGGGGGACGACGGCGAGGGCGAGGTTGGCGGATCGAAGTTGACGTGTTGGAGCGTAGAAATTGAGTCTGGAGTTGAGGTAGGAGGGTCCGGTGTTGTGAAGTGCCTTGTGAGCGTGGGTGAGGAGTTTAAAGGTGATCCTCTTCTCCACCGGGAGCCAGTGGAGTTCCCTCAGGTGAGGGGAGATGTGACATCGGCGGGGTATGTCGAGGATCAGTCGGGCGGAGGCATTTTGGATACGCTGGAGTCGTTTGATGTCTTTGGTTGGGATGCCTGTGTAGAGTGCGTTGCCGTAGTCAAGTCTGCTGCTGACGAGGGCTTGGGTCACCATCTTTCTGGTCTCTGTTGGAATCCACTTGAAGATTCTGCGGAGCATGCGGAGGGTGTTGAAACAGGAGGAGGAGACGGTGCTGACCTGTTTGGACATGGTGAGTGCAGAGTCGAGGATGAAGCCGAGGTTTCTTGCGTGGCTGGCAGGGGTGGGTGGGGGTCCGAGGTCGGCGGGCCACCATGAGTCGTTCCAGGCCGAAGGAGAGCGCCCGAGGATGAGGATTTCCGTCTTGTCGGAGTTGAGTTTCAGGCGACTGTTGTTCATCCATTCGGCGATGGATTTTAGTCCTTCGTGGAGGTTTGTTTTGGCGGTGAGTGGGTCTTTGGTCAGGGAGAGGACGAGCTGGGTGTCGTCGGCGTAGGAGATGATGCTGAGGTGATGCTGGCGGGCCAGTTTTGCGAGGGGAGCCATGTAGACGTTGAACAAAGTAGGGCTGAGGGAGGATCCTTGGGGGACGCCGCAGATGAGGTTGGTGGCTTTGGAGCGAAAGGGGGAGAGTCGGACTCTCTGAGTTCTGTCGGAGAGAAAGGATGAGATCCAGTGGAGGGCTTTGTCTTGGATGCCGGCTTCCTGGAGGCGGGTCAGTAGGGTGCGGTGGCAGACTGTGTCAAAAGCGGCTGATAGGTCGAGGAGGATGAGGGCCGAGGTTTCGCCGTTGTCCATTTGATGTTTGATGTCATCTGTGGCGGCGAGGAGAGCAGTCTCCGTGCTGTGGTTTCGTCTGAATCCGGATTGTGAGGGGTCCAGGATGGAGTTGTCTTCGAGGAAGTGGGTGAGTTGTGTGTTGACGATCTTCTTGATGACTTTTGCTGGAAAAGGGAGGAGAGAGATCGGGCGGAAGTTTTTGAGATCGTTGGGGTCGGCCTTGGGTTTCTTGAGGAGGGGTTGGATTTCAGCGTGTTTCCAGCTGTCCGGGAAGGTGGCGGAAGTGAAGGAGAGGTTGATGATCTTGCGGAGTTTGGGGGCGATGGTGGCGTTGGCTGTGTTGAAAACATGATGAGGGCATGGGTCCGTGGGGGAGCCTGAGTGGATGGTGTTCATGGTTGCCATGGTTTCTGCGTCGTCCACGTGGGTCCAGGCGGTGAGGCGGCAGTCGCTGTTGGAGACGTCGGGGGGGGATCTGGCGGTGGGCCGGTGTTGAAGCTGTTGTGGATGGTAGCGATTTTCTGGTGGAAGAAGGTGGAGAGGTAGTCGCAGAGTTTCTGGGAGGGCGGGATGTCGTTGGCGTTGGCTTTTGGATTTGAGAGTTCTTTCACGATGCCGAAGAGTTCTTTGCAGTCGTGGGCGTTGTTGTTGATGCGTTCGGTGAAGTGGGCGCGCTTGGCGACGCGGATCCGTTGGTGGTGTTCACGGTTTGCGTCTTTGAGGGAGGCGAGGTTGTCGGGCGTGCGTTCTAGGATCTATTTCTTTTTGAGCTTCTGACAACGGCTTTTGGAGGTGGTCAGTTCGTCTGTGAACCAGGCTGGTTTTTTTCTTTCCTTGGTTGGCGGTGGGCTTCTTGAGAGGGGCTAAGGTGTTGGCGCAGTCGAGGATCCATTGATGGAGGTTGATGGCGGCTGTGCTTGGGTCGGTCGCGTCGGGTGGAGGGTTTTTAACGAGGGTGCTGGTCAGTTGGTCTTGGGTGACTTTGCCCCAGCGGCGGTAGGGGGGTAGATGGATGCGGTGCTGCTCGGTAATTTTCTTATAGGAGAAATGGACGCAGTGATGGTCGGTCCAGTGGAGTTCGGAGGTGTGGCTGAAAGAGATGTGGTTGATTGAGGTGAAGAGGGGGTCGAGGGTGTGTCCAGCGATGTGGGTGGGAGTGTTGACCAGCTGGCGGAGTCCGAGGTTGAGGAGGTTGGAGGTCAGTGCTGCGGTGTTGACGTCGTTGTTATTTTCCATATGGTAGTTTAGGTCTCCCAGGAGGATGTAATCCGGGGAAGCGAGGGCGTGGGTGCTTGCGAGGTCGGCGATGGTGTCGCTGAAGGGGGCTTTTGGTCCTGGAGGGCGGTATATGAGGGTTCCTCTGAGGGTCGTGTTGGGGTCTGTGTGGATCTGGAAGTGGAGGTGTTCGGCTGTCTTGAGGGTGTCGTCAGTGTGGGTGTGGATTTTGAGGGTAGCTTTGTGAGCGATGGCTATTCCGCCGCCGATTCCATTGGTTCGGTCTCTTTTGGTGATTTTGTAACCGTCCGGTATGGCGATGGCGATGTCCGGAGCCGAGGAGTCGTTCCACCAGGTTTCGGTCAGGAAGGCCACGTCGGGTGCAGTGGAGTCGAGCAAATCCCAGAGCTCGATGGCGTGTTTTCGTGCGGAGCGGGTGTTGATGAGGATGCAGTTCAGGTGGTTGGGGTTGAGTGATTCTATTGTTGGTTTTGTCGTTCTGATGCAGGAGAAGTTGCAGGAGCGGCAGGAAAAAGGTCCTTTAGTGTGCTTCGGGGACGCCAGGAAGCACTCCGTGGAGGAGCCGGTGTTGAAAGCGCGGAGTTCGTTGGCTGAGTAGCGGACGCGGGGGGTGCGAGGACCAGGGGGGGTGGTGCTGGGCGCGGTCCAGGCACGGGCGAGCGCAGACGGGCTTGCCTCTGGCGCGCCTCCGGCGCGCCAGCGGCGCGCCAGCGGCGCGCCAGCGGCGCGGACGCGCAACGCCAGCCATTAAGAAGGGAGGGGGGAGGGGGGAGGGAGGAGCAGCTGGGAGGCGGGAGGCGGGAGGGAGCGGCAAATGGGGGTGCGAGGGGGGCGGGGCCGCTGGGAGGCAGCGGCAGGGATCGGGGAGTGCACAAGGGGCAAAAACACAGAAAACGAGCAAAATTAAAGGCAGTCACAATAAGAAAACCACACAATCAGAAATACAATAATGGCACAATACACGATCGGGGAGACGGCAATCAGGGGGGCACAATGGGGGCAGAAGCGCCGGCGGCGAGGTGCAGAAAAAGCAAAAAAACAACTTACAGGACGGCGGAAGCGGCACACGGGTCAAGTGAGCCCACTAGCCACCAGGGATGAGGCGCAGGAGGATGCCTGCGGGTGGAGGAGGGCCTCGAACACGCAAACGGCAGCGTGGACGGGGGACACAGGCAGGAGGCAGCAGGTTGGTGCTGCGGTCGTGGGGGGCGAGCTCAGGACCTGAAACAGGTCAGAGTTCGCTCACTCGCGACGCGCAGCGCCAGCCATTAAGAAGGGAGGGGGGAGGGAGGAGCAGCTGGGAGGCGGGAGGTGGGATGGAGCGGCAAATGGGGGCGCGAGGGGGGCGGGGCCGCAGGGAGGCAGCGGCAGGGATCGGGGAGCGCACAAGGGGCAAAAACACAGAAAACGAGCAAAATTAAAGGCAGTCACAATAAAAAAAACACACAATCAGAAATACAATAATGGCACAATACACGATCGGGGAGACGGCAATCAGGGGGGCACAATGGGGGCAGAAGCGCCGGCGGCGAGGCGCAGAAAAAGCGAAAAAACAACTTACAGGACGGCGGAAGCGGCACACGGGTCAAGTGAGCCCACTAGCCACCAGGGATGAGGCGCAGGAGGATGCCTGCGGGTGGAGGAGGGCCTCGAACACGCAAACGGCAGCGTGGACGGGGGACACAGGCAGGAGGCAGCAGGTTGGTGCTGCGGTCGTGGGGGGCGAGCTCAGGACCTGAAACAGGTCAGAGTTCGCTCACTCGCGACGCGCAGCGCCAGCCATTAAGAAGGGAGGGGGGAGGGAGGAGCAGCTGGGAGGCGGGAGGTGGGAGGGAGCGGCAAATGGGGGCGCGAGGGGGGCGGGGCCGCAGGGAGGCAGCGGCAGGGATCGGGGAGCGCACAAGGGGCAAAAACACAGAAAACGAGCAAAATTAAAGGCAGTCACAATAAGAAAACCACACAATCAGAAATACAATAATGGCACAATACACGATCGGGGAGACGGCAATCAGGGGGGCACAATGGGGGCAGAAGCGCTGGCGGCGAGGCGCAGAAAAAGCGAAAAAACAACTTACAGGACGGCGGAAGCGGCACACGGGTCAAGTGAGCCCACTAGCCACCAGGGATGAGGCGCAGGAGGATGCCTGAGGGTGGAGGAGGGCCTCGAACACGCAAACGGCAGCGTGGACGGGGGACACAGGCAGGAGGCAGCAGGTTGGTGCTGCGGTCGTGGGGGGCGAGCTCAGGACCTGAAACAGGTCAGAGTTCGCTCACTCGCGACGCGCAGCGCCAGCCATTAAGAAGGGAGGGGGGAGGGAGGAGCAGTTGGGAGGCGGGAGGCGGGAGGGAGCGGCAAATGGGGGCGCGAGGGGGCGGCGCCGCAGGGAGGCAGCGGCAGGGATCGGGGAGCGCACAAGGGGCAAAAACACAGAAAACGAGCAAAATTAAAGGCAGTCACAATAAGAAAACCACACAATCAGAAATACAATAATGGCACAATACATGATCGGGGAGACGGCAATCAGGGGGGCACAATGGGGGCAGAAGCGCCGGTGGCGAGGCGCAGAAAAAGCGAAAAAACAACTTACAGGACGGCGGATCACAGCAATCACAGTCCCATGGCACTCCCTTTGGCCAGGTCACTGACAGTGCACTGCCACACTCAATACAACTTGACATGTGTGCACATCCCAGTTTCAAGGATAGTGATACATTCATAGCAGTGTGTCAACAGCAAATCCTCATCAATATCACACCTACACATTGAAGTGACACCCTCAAAATATACACATACCATGGCCTGTCATGACAGGACATATACATCTGCCTGGATTTGTCATTGAACCCAAACCCACCTTCCCTGCAAAATCCTTGTAATGGACTCCCACATATCACCCACATTGTGAGAGAATGTAAGGTAAATGGGATGAAGAATAATGTGAGTGACAAACATCCAAAGCACACAATGTAAACAGTCCCTACAGAATACGTATGGTGGCATCAGGGGGACCTAAGGACGGCTGCTGCCCTGGGACACATTTCACTTTGCACATGCCTCAAAAACACTATTTGCACAGGAATTGAGGTCTGATGAATATCAGGGACAGCCAATATTATACCCAAGTGTCATGCCCATGTGGCAAATGCGTAAGTGCAAGTCTAGAAAGCAAATACACCAGTAACAGCATGGGTCACACATTTAGATAAAGTAGGTGTAAGGTACACACATTTAAATCAACACTTGTCCATTCAAATGCATAGGAAGATAGCACCATTAAACACCCTCCATGTGTGGATAAACAAACCTCTAGCTTGCACACATTAAATAAATGTCAAATCTACATCGAGGGAGAAATGTAGCCCTATAGATGTTGACATTGGCCAAGCCAATAAGGAATACATACCATATGAAAAAACACTCAATGTAATGCCAACCCAGTTGAGTTACTTCCCAAGCATCCACCGATCGAACACTTCCCTTTGTCCTGGTGACTCCAGCACTGGTTGCAAAGTCAGATCAGCCAACCACATGAAATAGCTCATCATTCAGGGTGAAACAGACACAATGGTAGTCATACATCGAAAATTATTAATGAAAATCAAAAAGGCAGAAACGTAATGGCAGGACCATTGTGTAGCAAAGAAATTAACTGAACTTTATTTACAATACTCTCAAAATGGAGAAAAGGTCAATGGCCAGTCCTTGGTAAAACGTGTGCTGAGCACACTGCTGTGCCCCATAACTTGCCTCACAAATCACTGCCACAGGAACCTCCACAGTAAGGGTTATCTAAGGGTTATCTAGTGGAGATTCCAGGCACCTCAATGATCACCCTTGGGTGGGGTGGGGTTGGGTTTTGGATGGATGGGTTTGGTCTTGGAAGGGTGGGCTTCACTTTGGGAGGGTTCAACTTCTTTTGGGGTTTTGGGTGGGTTATGGCTGGGTCTGGAGAGGAAGGTGTCACATGGGAGGTCTTGGACAGGGAAGGGATGGGTTGCGGTGTGGGTAGGGGCCTTTTTCCTTCGGGAGGAGAAGTTTCACGTGGGTACAGGCAAGGCCAAACAGGAAACTTTCTTTGGGAAAATTGGGAGGATGTACAGGAGGAATTAGGGTTTGGGAGGTTGAGGAAGTGCTTTTGTCAGCTGTTGATTTGCGTGTTATTGGTGCTGGTGTGTGAGTGTCTGAAGTGTGTTTTGATGGTGTCTGTTGTGTGTGTGAGTGTGGGCGTTTGCTTCTCTTGGTGGGCTGGGTCATGGATGTGATGGGTAAGGTGGGGGATGGTGGATATGTTTGTGGGTGCTTTGGTGGTGTCTGGGAGTATGGTGGATATGGTTGCTGTGTCTGTGGGTTTTGGGGTGGTGTCTGGGGGGGTGGTGGATGAGGTGGCTGTTGCTGTGGTGTTGGGGTGGTGTCCGGGTGTGTGGTGGATGTGGTTGTGGTTGTGAGTGGAGTGAGTGACTGTTGAGTGCTTGCATGCTTGTGGTGTTTGTGTTTATGTGAGCTGCTTGTGGCTGCTGAGGTGTGTGCATGCCTATGTGTGAATGTACTTTGAATTGGATAATGAAGAGGAAGGTAGTGGGGAGAAGGATTGTGGGGGTGGTGGAAGGCTGCCATGAGACAGGAGGCCAGAGCCTGAAAAGATCTCTGTAGGGCAGACATAGCACTGTGAATGCCTTCCTGGTATGCAACTATCTGTTGGAGCCTGGTGTCCTGCACCTGGAAGGCATTCAGAGTGATAGTCTGACCCACAGAGATGGTCCTAAGGAGGTCAATAGCCTCCTCACTCAGAGCAGCAGGGAGTAGGTACCTGGCATGAAGAAGACAGCTACTCCCTTGAGGCAGGGGGCCAGGCCAACTGGGTGGAGAACAACAGGGACGGTGCAGATGGAACTGGGGGAGGTGAACAAGGATGGAGCAGGTGCAGGTCCTGAGTGTTCCACCACCACTAGGGAGTGTCCACTGGAGGTTAACTTAGAAGAAGATGATGTGGAGCCAGACTCCTTTGTGGCACTCCCCTCACCCTCTGGGCCACAGTGTCCCTCCATGTCTAATGTTTAGTGCCCAGAGGTACTGTGGCCAGCTGCTTCCCCACTGTTGTCGTCCTTGTCTCCTCCACTTGCCTGTGATGATGGTGAAATGACGAATGCTAACAGAATCAGTCCATGTGCCTGAACACACTTGAACAACAGCTTGGATTACAAAACATTAACATAATATACAGAAGCCCCCAGCCACAACGTCCTCCAAAGTGCCTCCAACATTTGCAACATCACACGCATGCATGATACATGAACTGTAAACATTTGCACACAGGAAAATCAGAATCACAGACAACTTCAATTGCATGAGTGAAAGTTGTCCAATCACAATACCCATGGATCAAACACAGTTCGACAAGGCCTGATCTGGGCTGAGTGATTTTTGGGACTTTACACATTGCTAACATCATCCTCAACTGATTCAACAGTATACATACACAGCACATGCTGTAATGAAAGTACATTTACTGTGTTATTTACCATCATCAGACCATCAGACATATCATTGTTTGGCTGTAAAGTTTACTTGCAGATTTATATGAACGCAACACAAGGGGGATCTAGGGCTTATTTCACATCAAACAACATATTGATAATTAAAAAAACTCAGAGTACAGGGCTCCACAATCCACAACCTGTACGTCATATGTGTGGACTACAGATTGTGGCAACAGGCACCCAAATACCTCACTAGAACTCAGGCACATTTTAGCTTTGAGGAAGGAAAGGATGTTTTTGAACATAGTCAAATATGTATGTGAGATAGTTACCTGTTTTTCGGTTGAGCCATAAAGCTGACCATACAGGGGAAGGACCTACTCCACAGGTTTCTCCAGCTCCTCTCAGACAAGTCAGGGGCCCTTTCACCTGCTTGTCCTGGTATGATTCTCCCAGAGGCGGCACACAGCAGCTGAAGTGGTGGAGGTGTTGATGGCAGCAGTGTCAGGAGTCAAGTAGGTTATTTTTCAAACTGCGGCGTACATGTGAGCCAAATACATGGTCATCACCTTCGACGGTCACGACCATCAAAGTCAACAACGTTATCCTATATCTGTGTCCACCCCTGTTGGAACCGCCCACCGGGTGGCCAACAAAGTCAGGCATCAGCCATTTTGGCAGTTGAAACTACAGTTCTGATTATTGTTAAATGTGTCACAACATCTATTAATGTGTACTAACATCTCAACAGATGTAAAGCTCCCTTGATATGTAGATTTTCCTATAGAATCATCAGTATAGTCCGTTGCTGGTCACAGATGCCAAAAAAAAACAGTGCACTGTACCCCACTTGTGAATGTATTTTTGGCTGTCGGAACATACTTTGCAATATCAAGGGGCACAAGAGGAACAGATAGGTGTGTTACGTGCACATATGTTGTAGACCCATGTTTAGACAACCATGGCGATCATAGGTGGACCTTGAGTAGTAGACAGTTTTGATGTACAATGGGTGCAATGTAATTCCAGTCAGTAATGTTTTGTCACATGACTTTAGTCTTACTCATCAAATATGTTAGTCTGGGCACAGAGACTAATGCTCCAATTAATTTTATTCCACAGATACGAACCCTGGGAGAGGGAAGATGCGACCACATCCAGCCTACAGACCATGGAAGAATGTGACCTAATAAAGCAGCTCCGTCTGAACAGGCAAAACCTGCTCGAGGTTGCAGTGATGTCCATCAGCATCCCTGTTAGGATGGCCATGTTAAAATTATGGTCCTCAATTTGTTGGGTCATGTCCCTCTGCAGCTGCATGATTTCCCAGAGTTTGGTTAGCACATGGTAAATCTCGCCTTGGGACTCCTGATAGACCCCCAAAACTTTGCTGATGGTATTCTGGTCATGAGTGGCCCCAGTGGCCTCACTCTGCTGGCCCACAGCATCTCTCCCACAGACCCTACCCCCACGAGCCTGTGCCCTCGGCACAGGGTGCACCCTCCAACGGTGTTCTGGACCCTCAGTGTCAGGATGGTTGATTTGCACCTCAGGATCCAGGATTGGGGAGTACGAAATGGTAGCAACTGTGCTTGGCACAACTGGGGTGGGAAGTGTTGTTTTGGGCACAGTGAGACTCACTGTTATCACTGTAGTCATCATATGAGCAGTGCAGAGTCAATGTGTCAACTGGCACTACCGATCTGATGAAGCAGCTTAATGCCAGAGGAATATTTGATGCACAAACTTGGCAAAGTGTAATTCCTGCCCTCAATAGTTTCACATTGGAATACCATGACAAGAGCAAGTTAGGCAGACAGACACATCTCTGAGTTGAACATGATATGTAGATTGTTCACTCCTATATGAGTTGACATCATATGAGAGATAGCACCCAGGTGTATTTGGACAAGTGCAGAAAGGGCTGTTGGATTGAGGTACAGAAACAGGGCCTCCAGGTAGTTGTCATGTCACTTGCTGCTTCCCCACACTACACAAATGCTAAACTCCCAGGAGAGGGTACATCATTTAAGAGATGGTCCACAGGTGTATTTGGACAACTGCAAAAAGGGCTGTTGGTTTGAGGTACAGAAACAGGGCCTATTGGTAGTTGTAGGCAGGTCACTTGCTGATTCCCCACACTACACAAATGCTAAACTCCCAGGAAAGGGCACATCATTTTAGAGATGGCACACAGGTGTATTTGGACAACTGCAAAAAGGGTTGCTGGTTTGCTGTACAGAAACACGGCCTCCTGGTAGATGTAGTCATGTCACTTGCTGACACCCCACAGTACACAAACGCTAAACTCCCAGTGGAGGGTGCATCATTTGTGAGATGGCACACAGGTGTATTTGGACAAGTGGTCAAAGGCCTGCTGGTTTGAGGTACAGAAACGGGGTCTCCAGGTAGTTGTAGTCATGTCACTTGCTGACTCCCCACACTACACATATGCTAAACTTCCAGGGGACAGAACATAATTCAAGAGATGACACCCAGGTGTATTTTGACAAGTGCAGCAAAGGCTGTTGGTTTGAGGTGTGAAAACAGGGCCTCCAGGTAGTTGTTGTCATGTTCCTTGCTGACTCTCCACATTACACAAATGCTAAACTCCCAGAGGAGGGTACATCATTTGAGAGATGGCACACAGTTGTATTTGGGCAAGTGGAAAAAGGCCTGTTAGCTTGAGGTACAGAAATAGACCTCCTGGTAATTGTAGTCATGTTCATCTCTCTTCACTTTCCAACACTTGACTAATGTTTAGTCTTACAGATCTGTTGTCACACTGCAGTTAGGTTGGACCATACGTTTACATGCCCTGGGATTGTCTTTTGATATTGAAATGCTTACAGACCCCAATCCATAGGCATTTGTTAGAAAGGGGGTCTTTGGTTGACAGTCAGGTCACCCCCTGTTCAATCAAGGACCCTCACTCTAATCAGGGTAAAAGAGAATCACCCTCAGCTAACCCCTGCTTACCCCCTTGGTAGCTTGGCAGAGCAGTAGGCTTAACTTCAGAGTGATAGGTGTAAAGTATTTGTACCAACACACACAGTAACTTAACGAAAACACTCCAAAATGACACAACACATTTTTAGAAAAATAGGAAATATTTATCTAAACAAAACAAGACCAAAACAACAAAAATCCACAAAATACAAGTCAAGTTATCAATAAAAATGCAAAAAGAGTCTTTAAGTAGTTTTAAACACACACTAGCACTGCTAACGTGAAATTGTACCTGGCGTGCATCAAAAATAACCCCGCACGGGCGGGTGTGCGTCAAAAATAACTCTGCAGAGCGGTACGTGTGTCAGAAATCCAGCCACACGATGATCTGAAAACCCCGCAGAGCAGGTTGTGATCTCCCAGCCTCCGTCAGCGAAGCTGTGCGTCGTTTCTCCTACTCCGTGCGTCGATTCTTCAGTCGCGTTTCCTGCGAGCATCGTTTTCTCAGCTGCGGAGCGGGCGGCGTGTCCTTTTTTTAGCCGCAGATCGGAGTCGCGTCAATCTTTTCCCCGCACGGCGCTCTGTGCGTGGATTTCCTTGTCTTTAGGCTGCCAGCTTCTCCTTTCAGGGTCCCAGGAACTGGATGGGCACTTCAGGGCAGAGTAGGAGTCTCTCCAGAGACCCCAGGTGCTGGTGGAGAGAAGTCTTTGCTGTCCCTGAGACTTCAAACAACAGGAGGCAAGCTCTAGATCAAGCCCTTGGAGATTTCTTCTCAAGATGGAAGGCACACAAAGACCAGTCTTTGCTCTCTTACTCTGTCAGAAGCAGCAACTGCAGGACAGCTCCACAAAGCACAGTCACAGGCAGGGCAGCTCTTCTTCCTCAGCTATTCAGCTCTTCTCCAGGCAGAGGTTCCTCTTGGTTCCAGAAGTGTTTCTAAAGTCTGTGGTTTTGGGTGCCCTTCTTATACCCAATTTCTCCTTTGAAGTAGGCCTACTTCAAAGTAAAGTCTCTTTGGAATGTGAAATCCTGCCTTGCCCAGGCCAGGCCCCAGACACTCACCAGGGGGTTAGAGACTGCATTTTGTGAGGGCATTAACAGCCCTTTCAGGTGTGAGTGACCATCCTCCCCTCCCTCCTAGCACAGATGGCTCATCAGGATATGCAGGCTACACCCCAGCTCCCTTTGTGTCACTGTCTAGTGTGAGGTGCAACCAGCCCAACTGTCAAACTGACCCAGACAGGGAATCCACAACCAGGCAGAGTCACAGAAATGGTATAAACAAGAAAATGCTCACTTTCTAAAAGTGGCATTTTCAAACACACAGGGGGTCATTCTGACCCCCAGGGTCGGCGGGAGCACCGCCAACAGACCGGCGGTGCCCCGCAGGGCATTCTGACCGCGGCGGTTCGGCCGCGGTCAGATGCGGGAAACCGGCGGTCTCCCGCCGGTTTCCCGCTGCCCTGCAGAATCCTCTATGGCGGCGGAGCGCGCTCCGCCGCCATGGGGATTCTGACACCCCCTACCGTCTACTGGGTCTCCCGCCAGGAACAGGATGGCGGTAGGGGGTGCCGCGGGGCCCCTGGGGGCCCCTGCAGTGCCCATGCCAATGGCATGGGCACTGCAGGATCCCCCGTAAGAGGGCCCCACAAAGTATTTCAGTGTCTGCTATGCAGACACTGAAATACGCGACGGGTGCCACTGCACCCGTCGCACCCCTGCAACTCCGCCGGCTCCATTCGGAGCCGGCATCCTCGTTGCAGGGGCATTTCCGCTGGGCCGGCGGGCGCTCTTTTGGAGAGCGCCCGCCGGCCCAGCGGAAATGTATGAATGGCCGCCGCGGTCTTTTGACCGCGGTGCGGTCATTTGTCGGCGGGACCTTGGCGGGCGGCCTCGGCCGCCCGCCAAGGTCTGAATCAGGCCCACAATCTTAAAATCAACTTTACTAAAAGATGTATTTTTAAATTGTGAGCTCAGAGACCCCAAACTCCACATGTCCATCCGCTCCCAAAGGGAATCTACACTTTAATCTGATTTAAAGGTAGCCCCCATGTTAACCTATGAGAGGGACAGGCATTGCAACATTAAAAAAATAATTTAGCAATATTTCACTGTCATATGTCCTACCTGAACCATACACTGCACCCTGCCCTTGGGGCTACCTAGGGCCTACCTTAGGGGTGCCTTACATATGAGAAAAGGGAAGGTTTAGGCCTGGCAAGTGGGTACACTTACCAAGTCAAATTTACAGTTAAAGGTGCACACACAGACACTGCAATGGCCGGTCTGAGACATGATTACAGAGCTACTTATGTGGGTGGCACAACCAGTGCTGCAAGCCCACTAGTAGCATTTGATTTACAGGCCCTGGCACCTCTAGTGCACTTTACTAGATACTTACTAGTAAATCAAATATGCCAATCATGGATAAACCAATTAGATACAATTTACACAGGGAGTATATGCACTTTAGCACTGGTTAGCAGGGGTAAAGTGTTCAGAGTTCAAAGGCCAATAGCAACAGGTCAGAAAAAAGAGGCTTGGCAGTTCGGGCTGGACTGTTCCCATGAGGGAACAGGTTCAAGACTGATTTGCATATGGCTGGGTCCAAACTGGGGTGGCATGGTGAGCAAAAGAACGATGGATTAAACCCAGATCTGTGACTGGGGGTGAGTGTTTGCATTGTTCAGCACTCTGTCCATCATCCTTTTGTGTTGCAGAAAAAATAGAAGGCAGGAGGCAAAAATATTGGGGATGACCCTGCATAAGCAAAAAAGTCCAACGCATGTAACAGGGATTGATACATGTGATGTTATGTATGACAATGCACATTGACAAACTTACATCTCTGCAATTCTGGGTACTGCACGTTGGGAAAGTAGATGAACAACAGAGTGAGATGGGAGCATCGCAGACATTGAAGATTTGTGACAGTTTTTCTGTTGTAACTTATCAGACTCCAATCCACCAGCTATTCCAGTTAAGCCCTCAGAGTGCAGGATTGCCAAGACCTTCCCCACCCAGGAAAAGAGTGGTTATGTGGCACTGGGAGGGCCACCACCAGTCTTCAGGGACTTCATGTGTTTCCTGGAGGCCAAAGAATGTACCTTACCCCTCAGGTTGTTCCACCTCTTCCTAATGCCCTCCTTTGTGCACAGGGTGGTGCCTACTGCATTCACTCTGTCGACTGTCCTTTGCCACATTTCCATTTTCCTACTGAAAGTAGTATGCTGGACGTGTGCTCCAAACAATTGTGGGTCCACTCTTATGATTTCATCTACCATGACTCTCAACTCATCTTCAGAAAAACAGGGATTTTTGGGATGTGGGATGGATGTAAATTAAAGTGGGTGACAGGGACTTACTTAACAAAAATCGTGGTATAGGGAGTAAATGGACAAAAGCGTGTGAAAGGTGTTAAATGGGATGCAGAAAAAAGAGGTGCCTTATCTATCAAAGTTGAGAAAAATGATGGCATCTGGTCTCTCTCCTGCAATGGAAAGGCAAAGGATCAGGGACTAGGAAGGGGTATGTTTTGTAGTGTCATTTGTAGGTGTGTCCACTGGGCCAATGTATGCCAGCTGTGTTGTTTTTTAATCCATCCAATGGGCACTTGTCTGTTGCTTTGCTGAATGCGTACCATGGCAGTAGGCCGCCATCAGCTGACCACCACAAGGAGACAACACAGTTGATTATGTTTTTGTAATGGGCTTGACAGTTCCACGTGGCCTTGATACTGACAGAGTGTGCCCCTGCAAGATTGCATCCCACTGCGCAGCTGATGGCAGCCATTTGTTTTGGCAGTCGGAGGTTCAGCCTGCATACATCATAATGCAGCGGTCTGGAGACCGCCGGTGCACCGGTCTTTTTGAGACCGCCACCTTGGTGATCTGGTGATTCGACCGCCAAACTCGTAATCAGCCCTTTAGTCCAGCAAAGACTACAAGCAGGGTCTCATACTTGTTGAGTTGCAACTGGTCAATGGTTACTCCAGGAAAAAAGTATTCTTGCAGCTTGTGTCCTTGTAGCCACACAAGAGGTCCGCCAACAAACCATTGGAGCCCACTTCTTCATCCTGGGTACAAGTGGGCATGCAACCAGCCCTTCTGGTCTCCTCCCAGGTCTCAAACTGCAGGTACAGTCCTCCATCTATTCCAGGTCCAGAGAATGTTTTGAGGAGCTGAGGGTGAGGTGCCAGCTTTGTAGGTATCACTAGTCAGTGGGTGAGGGTGACTCCTAAACACTCCCTAACCAATGGGAAAAACGTTTCCAGGGGTAAATCCACTTTTACAGAATGTCCTGTTTGCCTTAATACAAACTATCGTAGAGTGCACCAGTCTAAGGGAAATCCAAAATGCCACAGGCCTTCTGCCCTTGGAGGGAGCATTTGTGCAAGCAGGGGTGAGTTTAGGAAAATGAGCAGCTCTCTCCTCTTAAGCTACATCAAATTAGTTCTGTACCCATCTTACCTTCCATTGGGCAGGTGCCAAATTGACTACTCTGGGACTAGGGAACAAAGACTTCCACTTTCATGGGTTTCCTCTTACACTAAAGTATTTATGGGCAGGCTCCACCTCTGTTCCTTTCAAGTAAATGAAGTTCCTAGAACCTTCCCAGGTGCTCTTCTAAAGCTGATATGGATCACCAGTCCCAGACTCAGCTCACCTTGTCACCAGGCCTAAGCCATTGTTCTGCATTGAGAATTGCTTTCTTGCCAGATTATGGTGAAGCACAGACAAGGCAGCTGCCATCAGCCTAATGCCAGGATACCCTCATTGGTAATAGTGCTCTTTACAAATACACAAAGCATAACATTACAAGGCAAACTAGCTTCTAGGAGCTTTCTGCAGGGAAAAGGTAATTTTCTAAAACATACTTTTCCTATTGTAACTCTAATTTTGGTTCACTGACAAAATATTGTAAATATTAATAGCGGGGAATACAAATAGTGTGTCATGAAGGTTGCTGGCAAATATATTTTTGTCCCATAATTCTAATTAAAACTACTATAATGTTTATTTAATCATGTTATCAATTATTCAAAATTACATATATATATATTTTTTTTTTACCAAAGAAGCTCCAGCTTTGCCCAGACCACTCAGGGGAAGATCATGATGGCTGGAGGAGCAATCCAGCCCAAAATCCAATGATGCACAAACCAGAAATACACCTCTCACACGGGGAAAAGTAAAAGAAAGTTGCTTTATTTCCACAACACACTAGACACACAGCAGCCTCACTGGGCCTTTATTTGATACATATATATATATATATATCTATATATCTATATCTATATATATACAGATATATATACATATATAAATATATATATATATATATATATATATATATATATATATATATATATATATATATATATATATATATATATATTATAATACTATTTAAAAAATATTTTAAATATGAATGTTAATAGTAAAATATAATACAAATTAACAAACAAACATACAGCCAATAAAAATATTTAACATAGTAAAATAGTAAAAATAAACGTTAACATTTGTTTTATTTTTAATGTACACTTAATTTAGATGTAAAACGTAGAACTAAAACCATATTAAAACATAGTATAGTTATATTTATATAATTTTCCACATTTTGAAAAATAATAATAACAGAAACAAAAACAATCAAGTAAATAGCTAAGTGTATTTATCTATATATCTATATCTATTCACTTAAAAAAACAAAGATTACAGGGGCATTATAGTTAGGCTCATGTTTTAAACGTACTGAAACCATAGAAATTCACCTGTTATAGTTAGGTTTAGCTCAAGTAACTATAACTTGTGCCCTAAGGTAACTATAACTCGCACTCACACCATGCACAGTTTTTTTCATCAAAGAATTTGCTGCAAATATTATATTGACATTATCAATGATGTTATCAAATTACCAGTAATTACCAGTGCAAGGTGAGGGTGCAAGTTATAGTTACCTTAGGACACGAGTTATAGTTACTTGAGATAACTATAACTATAACTACTATAACAGGTGAATTTCTATGGTTTTGTACCTAATCATAATGTCCCTGTGACCTTTGTTTTTTAAGTGAATTTGTATGGTTTTTAAATTCTATTTCCTAACTACAACGTCCCAGTGAATTTCTAACGTAAAGTAATTTTCATTACAATACGTTTATCCAACCACTGCTGTGCATGGCCTGAGGTTGTGCATGGCTGGGGTTTGACACAGGGCCTGGCCTGCGACCAGACCCTGCAACCAACCCCCCTAGCCACCAATCCCATGTTGCGCACGGTCCTTTGGCCATGCATGGTAGGAGTTGGCCACGGCCTGTCTCTCTGAGTGTGAGAATAGGTGTGAAAGGGTGCATTTTGGGGTGATAGTGGCTGTGAGACTGTCTGTCTGGGTGTGAGAGTGGGTGCATCAGTGTCTTAGAGAGTGTGTCAGTGTCTGTGTGGGGCTTTGAGTGGGTGCATGAGCATTTTTTGTTCTGGTGGGTCTGTGAGTGGGTGAGCGAGAGTGTCAGTGGGTCTATGAGTAGGTGTGTGAGTGTCTGTCTGGGTGTAAGAGTGGGTGCATCCATGCCTTAGTGGGTGCATCACTGTCTGTGTGGATCTGTGAGTGGGTGCTTGAGGGTTTCAGTCAGTCTATGACTGGGTATGTGAGAGTTTGAGTGGGTCTGTGAGTGGGTGAATGAGTGCCTGAGTGGGTGTGTGAGTGGGTTCGTCAGGGTGTGAGTGGGACTGTGAGTGGGTGCACGAGGGTCTGAGTGAGTCTGTGAGTGGGTGCATGGATGTCTGAGTGGGTATGTGAGTGGGGGCATAAGGCTCTGAGTGGGTGTGTGAGTGGGACCGCGGGGGAGCATCAAGGCCCCTGTGGTCCTAGTTAGCTCCCAACGTCCTGTGGCAGACAGCATTACTCCCACAAGCAGGGAGCTCCATTTAATAGCGGCTCCCTGCTTGTGGGAGCAATGTTTTCATGTGTCTTCCCTGCACGCATATTTGGATGCAGGGTGACAGATGAAAACTCCGCTTGCTTCAAGGGAGAGTTGTTTGACAGCTCTCTCTTGAAGAAACCGGGCTTTGTGTGCTTTTGCTTGGTGGTAGGTGTCAGCTCCCATCAAGCAAAAGCAAAGAGCTATGTCCCGGTTGAGGGCAACCTGGGGCATAGCAGGAGCTGGCCCTGGGGGGTGGGGGTCCCCAAGGCCATCAGTGGCTTCTTGAGAGGGGGCACACGGCCCCCTCCAATGAGCATAGCCCCATGGAGGTGGTGGTCCCTAGGGTGTGGGGGTCCAAAATGGACACCCTTAACTGTTTTAGTATAGCACTAGGAAGGTGGCAGTCCCTGGAAAAGTGGGGGGACCGCATGGTACCCCATAATATTTGTTTTAAGCCCTGCAGAGGTGGGTGTCCTCAGGGCAGCGAGGGGTGGGGGGGCTTTACCTTATTGTGGAATTCAGGAAGGGAGGAGGAGGCTCTGATGTGTTGAGGGAGGTTTTTCCAGAATTTGGGTGTGATGTAGGAAAATAAGCAACCTCCAGTTCTGCATGTGTGTGCTGATCATACGTGTCGGAGGTTGTTCAGGTAGGCTGGTCCAATTTTGTGCATTGCTTTGTATGCATGTGTGAGGAGTTAAAATAGTCTGCATTCATGTATAAAGAGCCAGTGGAACTCTCCAAAGAATTGTGAGATGTGGGTGCTATGTGGGAGGTTGAGAATGAGTCTTGCTGCGGCGTTCTTAGTGGTCTAGAATATGTGTAGTAGCTGTTTTGAAATCTCTGCATAGAGTACATTGCCATAATCAAGTCTACATGTGATGAGTGCTTGTGTGACAGTATAGCTGGTGCTCTGGGGCAACCATTTGAATATCCTGCATAGAATGTGTAGGATTTGGAATCCGGAGTAGCTAATTGCATTGACTTGCACTGCCATGTTAAGTTTATCCTCCAGGATGATTCCCAGGATTCTAGCGAGTTTGGTGGGTTTAGGTGTGGGTCCTAGCTCTGATGGCCTCTGGGTAGAGTCCCAGGTAGAGTTCTGCTTTCCAGAGGCCAGCACTCCATCTTGTCAGAGCTGAGCTTCAGGCAGTTAGTTCTCATCCATTCTGCTGCCTTGATTATGCCATCAATGAAGTTGGTTCTGGTAATGATTATTTTGTTGGTCAGTGATGGAGTGAGTTGGGAGTCATCAGCATACAATATATTGGTTATCACTTGGAATCTGATGTCACTAGCAAGCACAGTCATGTAGATGTTGAGATGAGCCCTGAGGGACTGCACAGGTCAGGTTCCAGGATTCTGATGTGCAGGGTAGTTGACAGACTCTCTTTGTTGTTCTCATGAGGAAGGAGCCTATCCAGTTGAGGGCTAGTTGGTGGAAGCCAATGTAGTGGAGTCTTCAGATAACTATATAGGGAGAGACTGTGTTGAACTCTGAGGACATGTCAAGCAGGGTGAGGGCTGTGGCATCTCCTTGGTCCAGTCTGGTTCATATGGCGTCTGTGGCCAAGGTGAGTGTGATTGTTATTTCTGAATCCTGATTGGATGTGGTCCAGAAGGTGGTGTAGTTCAAGATGACCGGTTGTTGATGGCCTTCTCCATCACTTTGGCTGGGCAGGGGAGCAGTGCACTGGGACAGAAGTTGCTCAGCTGGTTTGTGTGGGCTGATGATTTTTTGAGGAGGACGTTGACTGCGGCATGTTTCTATTCCTTTAGGAAAGTGGCAGATTTGATAGAGGTGTTGGTAATGTGGATGAGGGTGTTGCTGATCCGTGACCCTCCCATGTTGCTGATGTAGTGGGGGTATGGATCTGTGGGGCCCATAGTGGACCATCTACATGATTGTTAATGTGTCTTCACTGGTAAGTGTTTTCCATTCTATAAAGTGTCTGTCTCGGTTGATGGTGGGCAGGTTGGTGATAAGGTTTCTGGGGTCTGGTTGGTGTTCTAATTTCCTGTAGATAATAGCTATTTTGCTGTGGAAGAAGTTTCATAAGTTGTCACAGACTTCCTGTGAGGGGTTATGCTGTTGACTTTGGCTTCAGAGGCGGTACATTCTTTGACAATAGAGAAGATTTCCTTGCAGCTATTGGTGCACATCTCAATGGTTTTAGCTGGTACTCTTTTTAAGGAGTTTCTTAGTTGTAGGTGGTTGCAACTGAGCACAGCCTTGCTTGTGGTTTTGGCAGTGGTCTTGTGGTTGTTTTTTCATTTCCTTTCTAGCTGTTTGCAGTAACATTTAGATTCTCTGAGGTCATCTGCTTACAAGTTGACTTATTTGTTGCTTCTTCTTTGTCTGTTGGTTTTGACAGGCGCGAGTCTGTGCAGCTCTTGATCCAGTTATTGTAGTTGGTGATGTCCTCACTGAAGTTGTTGGTGATGTTGGGTTGTTCCATTTTGAGGGCATTGAACCAGTCTGCTTCTGAGACTGTTCTCTAGCTGTGGCTTGCTAGGTTGATTCTGGTGGTTGGGTTGACTGGTGTGTTGATTTGGAAATGGATGACGGAGTTGTCTGCCCATGTAAGCGGTGAAGTGAAGTTGTATCTTATCACTGGTGGCAAAGATTGAGTCCAGTGTGCTGTGTTCCCCCCTGATTGGGTGCCCATGCAGCCTCTGTCTTTTTGCCACGCATGAATAGTCTGAGAATGCACTGCAAACGGATTCAAAGGAGAACAATGATCACACCAAGTGCGAACTGGCCATTAACTTTATCAAACTTCTCACCACAGCGCCATTGCTTCAAAGACTTTAAAGCTCTTCTCCTGCTGCTTTGGGGCAGTCAGAGCTGGATGAATTGCCTGATAATGGTTTTGAGAGGTGTGGTCATTATTTGGAAGGTGGATATGTGTATATGTTGAAAATGTCTGCAATGCAAACACCAGAAGTAACTGATTATTTTTATTATTTGAAAACTGTTTTAGAAGAGTTCATAGTGGCTTTATAGCGCTCTGTGATTATCATAAAAGGATTTGGTGAGTGAACATACGAAGATCAATGATGTCAGAGTCAAGAAGCAGTAGATTATGCCCTTGATGCGTATCTTTCGCCCTTAAGTACTGACCTAGTTGCATAAGAAAAGTGAAACGTGTGAGCTGCTACAATCTTAGAAACATTGGGCCAGATGTAGCAAACTGTTTGCGACTCGCAAACGGCGAAAATCGCCGTTTGTGACTCGCAAATGCGTGTTTGCTATGCAGAAATGCATTTTGCGAGTCGGAACCGGCTCGCAAAATGCATTTCCGAGTCGCAAATAGGAAGGGGTGTTCCCTTCCTATTTGCGAGTCGCAGTGGTATGCAATTCCATTTGTGACCGCGTACGCAGTCGCAAATGGAGTCGCAGTTACCATCCACTTGAAGTGGATGGTAACCCACTCGCAAACGGGAAGGGGTCCCCATGGGACCCCTTCCCCTTTGTGACTGGACCCAAAATTATTTTTTCAGAGCAGGCAGTGGTCCAAGGGACCACTACCTGCCCTGAAAAAATCCGAAACTAAAGGTTTCGGTTTTTTTTTCTAAGTGCAGCTCGTTTTCCTTTAAGGAAAACGGGCTACACTTGGAAAAAAAAAAACTGCTTTATTTAAAAGCAGTCACGGACATGGAGGTCTGCTGTTCCCAGCAGGCCTCCAACCCCGTGAGTGCCCAGAGTCGCTATGGGGGCGCAAATTGCGACCTACCTCATTAATATTAATGAGGTGGGTCTTTGCGACCCCATAGCGACTCGCAGAAGGTGTCTGAGACACCTTTCTGCTTAGCAAATTGCGACTTGCAATTTGCGAGTCGCACGGACTCGCAAATTGCAAGTCGCAATTTGCTAGTTTCCTACATCTGGCCCATTGTTCCTTGAATAAGCAGGAGTAAGGCAAACTACTTAATTAAGCCCTTATTGTATACATCCTACTACAGTTAGTGGAGGAAAATAAAATATAAACATTGTTCAGCAGTTTTGTTTCAACCGCTAAGGTGCACTGACCGTTTGTGAAATTATCTGCCAATTTCGCAATAAATCAGGGCCTTAGAGGGCCTGTACAGCTGGGGCTGATTTTGCCTCGCACCACAAATCTGCTAGAAGACAAGAGTTCAATTACAACGTAAATAAAGCAAGCCCTGTCGAAATAATATAGTATTTGTTAGTTGACCCTATAAAAATCCAGATTTTATTGAAAGAAGAAATGAATGTTTTAGAAATAAAAAAAAGAACGCAGCACACGATACCTCATGCCATCACTTTCTCTTCTAGGTGCCTCACGTATTTCAGACTTAGGGGGTCATTCTGACCCTGGCGGTCATGGACCGCCAGGGCCAACGACCGCGGGAGCACCGCCAACAGGCTGGCGGTGCTCCCATGGGCATTCTGACCGCGGTGGTACAGCCGCGGTCAGAAACCGGAAACCGGCGGTGTCCCGCCGGTTTCCCGCTGCCCAAGGGAATCCTCCATGGCGGCGCTGAAGGCAGCGCCGCCATGGGGATTCCGACCCCCTTACCGCCAGCCTGGCTCTGGCGGTTTTGACCGCCAGAACCTGGCTGGCAGTAACGGGTGTCGTGGGGCCCCCTAACAGGGCCCCACCAAGATTTTTTGTGTCTGCCAAGCAGACACTGAAAATCGCGACGGGTGCAACTGCACCCGTCGCACTCCTTCCACTCCGCCGGCTCCATTCGGAGCCAGCATCCTCATGGAAGGGGGTTTCCCGCTGGGCTGGCGGGCGGCCTTCTGGCGGTCGCCCGCCAGCCCAGCGGGAAACTCAGAATGACCGCCGCGGTCTTTCGACCGCGGTACGGTCTTCTGGCGGTTCCCGCCAGGCGGGCGGCTTCCGCCGCCTGCAGAGGTCAGAATGACCCCCTTAATGTGGAACTGCTCACATAACATTTCTGCTTAAGGTACCATCTTCCTTGTGCATTTATAGATCTTTGCACTTCCCACTAGCGTAATAGGAGTAAGTGATTCTGGTCAAGGGTTGAAATGCACCTGCAAAGCTCCACTTTACTAAATGATACAATACAACATGAGAACCTGCACCCTGCAAAGTATGTGTATGTCCACCACACCCAGGGAGAGTTTCTAGGTGAAGATGATAGGTGGCTGAGTTCCCTCCACCCCAAAGACCAAGAGCCCAGGTCTGTGACCCATCCCGCCGTTTGCAGAGGAAACACAGTTATTTGTTATGCCCCTGGCATGGGAGGACTGAGGTGCATTGGCAGAGCTTTGTATATTTACTCTGGTGAAGCAGCAGGGGTGGTGCGGCAGCTGAAGAGAGGTGAGGTGCACTAGCAGAGTTGTGAGTTTGTCAGTGACAGAATAAGAAGGGTGTTGCTGTTGCACTGGCAGAACACGGTGTGTTCCCTGTCAAAGCTCTATTGGTATAGTGAACAGATAAGGCGAACAGATAAGGTGCACTGGTAGAGCTGTACACATACCATAAGCACAGGATACGTTATTTTGCTGCTGAAGTGAATGCTTGAGGCGCACAGGCAGTTGTGTGTCTTGTGATTTGTGGGTGATGTGCTCTAGGGATAAGTTAGATCTTGATGCTCCACAAGTTGAGCCAATGGAATCATGCAACATTGGAGGAAGAAATTATGTGACAAAGTTGACAAACATTTGCATCAAGAAAAAATCAAACTTTGTGTTAAAGTTATTTTCCAAACTATGCATTTATGGCAAATTAGGCAGCACATTATGTGGAACTATTTTAGAACGTGTTGATTCAAAGTGAATACCAATGCCATTGCAAATACAGTTGGTTCTAAAGAAAAAAATATTGACATTCAATACTTACTGTTCAAAATGTTAATTACCAACTTGTTGAGATTGTGTCCTTCATGAATGCACTAGAATGCTACTTTTCCACCATCCATTTTACTATTTGTTAGAGTTTTCTATAGTGCAAATGCGACCGGAGTTATTGGGGCACTTTACATGAGCACTAGTCATACTACACAAGAACACACTCATTTTTTAGGCACGGGGAGATTAAGTGATTTTCTTAAAATCACAGGAAGTTGAGCTGATGCCAGTAGCTCTGGTAAAAGCAAAGGATTAGGCGCAAAAGCACAAAAAGCCCAAAACAGAAGAACATGGTGCAAAGAATAGCAACAAATAGCATGGAATGGCCCAAAAGAGCAAATAATGTCAAAAGAAGAGCAGAATATATCACAATGTAGCACGAATGAGCAAGGAATAGCACAACATAACACAAAAGAACAAAGGATAGCACAAAGTAGCACAAAATAGCACCAGGGAGCAAAGAATAGCACAAAAAAGGACAAAAGACTAAAGAACAGCACAAAAAGTGCACGAGACAGCACTAAAGGGCACAGAAAAGCACAAAAGAGCACAAAGGAGCACAAAAGTGAGAGACACAAAGTTGACAGGTCACAGGGGTGAAAACAGAGATCAGAGCAACAGAGAAGAAAACATCAATGAAAAGTGGGAGTAGAGGAACAGAGAGAGCTGAAGGAGCTAGGCGTCATCCTAGAGGAAAAGGAGTCAGTCTGAAATGGCCTTAACTGATCAGAGGACCAGTCCAGGTAAGTGTGGGGCAGAGCCTAGGCATCTGCACCTCAGGTAAAAATGGAAACTCGACATTTCTTTTTTTTATGAACATAAATATTTGAAAACATCTACATTTCTTTAGCAGATATTTTGTCCTCAACATTCTTGTACCACAATATTAATAGCCTCCATAGTCAATAGAGGAATCACTTTGGTGATTGTACAAACCCATCAACAGTGAGAAGTGAAAGAGTCAAAGTAAGATGGAAGATGGCAACTTCCAAAAGAAAACCAACATGCACATGCCCACTTCGGACGTTTTTTGTTATCGAGGTAGTTTGTGAATGGAATACAGAAGTGTTCCTGTCACAGAAGACCCCTCGAGTATTTGGCTTGCTGGTATCATGTAAGTGCCAATCTCATAATGTAATATCTGCTTCAAACGGAATGGTTATGATGTATTGGAAATGGGCACTGCAGCATTGTCAATCACTATGAATCTATGCTTAAGAACCACTTCATCTTGGTTTACACCAGCAGCCACTCAAATCTTTGTAGACCCTATAGTGATGCTCCCTATCCTGATTTCTATGGCCAAGCCTGCTGCCCTGCTGAAGTTGCCCAAGGCTCATCTTTCTACAGGTTCGGCAGAGGTGAATTGTGGGTCCTGTCCTGTGCTAAATTTTGTATTGTTCATTTTCGTGTGTACAGAGGCCTCCACCTGGCATTGGCATGTGTATGAGCAAACCACCATTCTATCTGGTTAGCATGCTGAAAGTTGAAATAAGTATCCCTGGGTGATTCTTGAGAGTCCTGTTGGCCTAACCAGAAGAGGAAAGGGGCCAGCATCCAGGTGTCTTGCATGACGTGTACATATCCACAAAGCTTTAAATGGTCCTGTGTGGCAACAGTACATGCCCTTGTGCTCGTAAGCTCATCCAGTTGCCCGCATCTCTATTTTTTGCAGTTTTATATAGTGCAAACTCAACACTGAAGCACTTTATATGAACACTAGTTACATTACACAAGGACATAGACATATGCTTTTTACCGCAAAACTGCGTTAATGAAGTTTTGCAGCAAAAAGCTGAGTGCTGGCTTGCATCATTTAACAATGCCAGCAGCAGAAGTAGGTGCTTAACTTGGGCTAGCGTCTTCAAGAAAGATGCTAGCTGGGTGGGGGTGGCGGTAGGGAAGAAGGGGGTTGTGTGTCAGAAAATGACGCTAGCCTAGTTAGAGGCAAAAAAAATGCCTCTCACCAAAAAAATACCAATACTTACCCTACTTACCTGGGATGGGGTCCCCCATCCTCTAGTGTCCCTCTGATGTGGGTGTTCATGGGGCTTGGGGAGGGCACCTGTGGACCCATTCCATGGTGTTTAACAGGTCCACAGGTCCCCTAACGCCTGGTCTGACCCAGGGGTTATATAATGGTGCAAAGCAAGCTTTGCGCCATTATTTAACCCCTCCTCCCACCCGTGAGTCATTTTAGCATGGGGGGATAAATATGGGGCTACGAGGATAGCACCATTTTTTAGATGGGAACGCGTCCTTTGCATTTCATTGGCGCAAGGTAGGTTCACGCATCTAAACAATGGTGCAAACTCCTTTATTTTGACGATGGACACGTCTAACGTCAAAATATTGGAGTTTGCATCATATATAAATATGGAGTTAGGTTTGTGCCAAATTTGATTAACAAATGACACAAATTCGGCAGACACAGAGTATAAATATGCCCCTCAGTTTTTTGTAGGCATAGCGTGATTAAGAGATTTTCCCTGTAGACGTCCTTCAGAGCCGAAACCTAGCTCCCTTGAAAAAGGAGGAATTGGCCCAGTGCTGGAAGGATTCTGGGGTTGCAATACATTAATTTTCAGAGTGCTGACAAACCCCAAGCAAGAAGTCGAAGTAAGGTATCTTTGTTCCATATGTATTAACCTCTAACAAAGAGCAGGTTTATTTTACAGTAATATCTTTTTACCTTTGTGATTCAGGGCCTTACTGTCTTGGCAGGAGGATTACAAATCTTCATTTTGACAACTGCATTACAAACTGCACATCATTCATTAGTATCCTGCGATTATGAACACCACATTGTTAGAAATGGGGTCTCTGGTTGGCAGTCAGGTTACCCCCTGTACAAGCAAGGACCCTCATTCTAGTCAGGGTAAAGGAGAATCACCCTCAGCTACCCCCTCCTCACCCAATTGGTAGCTGGTCACAAGCAGGCAGGCTTAGCTTCAGAGGCAATGTATAAAGTATTTGTACCAGCACTCACAGAAACCCAGTAAACCCACTACAAAATGACACAATACAAGTTTAGAAAAATAGAAAATATTTATCTAAACAAAATAAACTAAAATGCAAAAAATCTGACATACACACGTCAGGTTATGAATTTAAAAAAAAAAAGAGTTTTAAATCCTTAGAAAACAGTGAGAAAACTGCTATTGCACAAAGGTACCTGGGTAGCGTCAAAATAAAGCAGCACGGGCAAGGGTGCATCGGAAAAGGCCAGCAATGCGTTGATTTGTCTCTCGCAAGCGAGACAGTACGTCGTTCCTCCTCCGGTCGGGTCAGCATGCGTCATTTCTTCTCTCCCACAAGAGAGCGATGCGTCGATCCAGACGGACACTCTGGGCTTTGCATTGATTTTCTGTGCCCAGCGATGTTGTGTTGAAATCTAGTTGCACGGTGTCAAGAAATTGTGCTGCATGGGGGCTCACGTCATTAACAGCAGCCGCTGCGGGTGATGTGCGTCATTTCACCAGCTGCTTTGCGTCGATCGCCCAGCCGCGATGCAGGTGGAGTGTTGATTTTAGCCACAAGGCTGGCGGTGCGTCGTTTATCAACCGCAAGGCTGATGGTGTGACGAAAGTTTCTCCGCACTGCGGTCTTTTAATTGATTTCTGTCCACCAGCTGCACCTTTCAAGGGGCCAAAGACAGGTTAGGCCACCACTTGGCAGGCAGGACTCTCAGCAGAAAGCCCAAGTGTTGGCAGACACTTCAACAACAGGAGGCAAGCTCAGTTCAAGCCCTTGGAGATTCTTCACCAGTGGGAAGTCACAAAAAAGTCAGTCTTTGTCCTCTCTCAGGCAGAAGCAGCTACTGCAAGCCAAACCAGCAAAGAACAGTCACGGCAAAGGGGCAGTACTGCTCCTCCAGCTCTCCAGCTCTTCTCCTTGGCAGAGGTGCCTCTTTGTTCCAGAAGTAAACGGATTTTCAGGGTTTTTGGGTGCTCCTCTTATACTTCTTTCTGCCTTTGAAGTAGGCCTACTTCAAAGAGAAGTCTCTGTTGTTTTCAAGATGATGCCTTGCTTTGCCCAGGCCAGGCCCCAGACACACACCAGAGGGCTGGAGACTGCATTGTGTGAGGGCATGCATAGCCCTTTCAGGTGTAAGTGACCACTCCTCCCCTCCCCTCAGCCCAGATGGCCCATCAGGTTATGCAGGCTACACCCCAGATCCTTTTATGTCACTGTCTGGAGGAGAGGTGAAAACAGCCCAACTGTCAAACTGACCCAGACAGGGAATCCACAAACAAGAAAAGTCACAGAATGGTTTAAGCTAGAAAATGCCTATTTTCTAAAAGTGGCATATTCAAACGCACAATCTAAAAACCAACTTCACTAAAAGATGTATTCTTAAATTGTGAGTCCAGAGACCCCAAACTCCACATGTCTATCTTCTCCCAAAGGGAATCTGTACTTTATTAATATTTCAAGGCAGCCCCCATGTTAACCTATGAGAGAGATAGGACTTCCAACAGTGAAAAACAAATTTGGCAGTATTTCACTGTCAGGACATGTAAAACACATAGGTACATGTCCCACCTTTAAGATACACTGCACCATGCCCATGGGGCTACCTAAGGCCTACCTTAGGGGTGTCTTACATGTATAAAAAAGGAAGGTTTAGGCCTGGCAAGTGGGTACACTTGCCAAGTCAAACTGGCAGTTTAAAACTGCACTCACAGACACTGCAGTGTCAGGTCTGAGCCATGTTTACAGGGCTACTAATGTGGGTGGCACAACCAGTGCTGTAGGTCCACAAGTAGCATTTGATTTACAGGCCAGGGGCACTGTTAGTGCACTTTACTAGGGACTTACTAATAAATCAAATATGCCAATCATGGATAAGCCAATGTTCACATACCATTTATACAGGGAACTTTAGCACTGGTCAACAGTGGTAAAGTGTCCAGAGCAAACAAAAACAGCAAAAACAGAGTCCAGCACACAGAAGCAACCTGGGAAGTATAGGCAAAAAGTTTGGGGAGATCATGCTAATGATGCCAAGCCTAACACACATCATTTGTGTAACGTTGGAAAACACTGATGCATCTGCACATTCTTGTAACTTGCTGCTATTAGTTTGTGTGGATAGCATTGTTCAGTTCCTGTATTCACTATACTGAAAATTCAATTTATAAATTGGTAAATGAAGTAATGTTCTTTCACATAAAAATGTAACCATGGCTGATGTGGTTTTTCAACATTATTGCAGCAGTAATTGTTATGTTATACTGAGTCTATTCTCAGACTCAGACCACCACATTTGGTTGAAGTCTTGACTTCTTAGCCAATCTACTGGACATTCAAGGTTGCTTGGGAACCGCCTTAATATGACAGACAAAGTGCCCATTGTCCTGTTAGTAGAAATCACCTGCAGTCTGAACTTTGACATTACTAGGGTTTTGATGCAACTGCAAGTATTGTGTGAAAAGTCTGATTGGTGTGGAAGGAAGGCCCTATCCACATCAGAGCTTTCTCCTCTCTTCTTGAATTTTACAAAAGGTTGAAGACATGGCTTATTGATGAACCAACCTACCATAGGCAGGACTAGCACACACCCCTGCACAGAGCCTGGATACCATCAGGGGTGATAGTGTTCTTTACAAATACACATACTATTCCGTCTACGTGAGAGACCAGACAAAACGCTGAGAATTATTTGTGCAAACTGATGTTAATGGTAGTGTGCAATATTCTGAAATGGTGCTTTTTAGTATGTTTTGTTGGTAGTAGGCTGGATCATTTGATATAGCATGTTTTTTGTCTCATTCCTATCTAGCAATTTGACATATATGTTGTTGACTATGGCTGTGTGTGAGTGATGTTGGTATCATGTTAACATTGTTGCATCTGAGTGGCACGTGATTACTCTGGGGCCGGAAAGAAATAGATTGGTGCTGGTTATGATTTGAGTAGTATGTTAGTATTTGTGTTTCAGATTTTATGAATCAGCATTCTTCTTATTTACTAAGTCATGTGAGTGTATATGCTATGAGTTGCATTATTTTAACTGTCTGACCCCTCTGTGTCTCCTTGCCACTCCCATCTCTGGACGGTGGCGAATATTCTTTTTAGTAAAACACCAAGTAGAACAACATCCTCCTCCAACCAGCCACAAATATATGATTTTAGCACCTCCACAGTCATGCACTTGCATTTCCACTAAAGTATATAGCATTTTTAAAAATGTGTCTACATTCCCTACCAGACACAAGGGCACAAAAGCATTGGTATTTCTCCGCTTCTACTTCTGGGCTGGCATGACACCATGTGCTGGAAAATAAATCATATCACGGCTATGCACCTTTCCATTTTTGCAATATGTGTTTATTTACTTTGTTAAAAAAAGGAACCGCAGCTCTACTGAACAGGAGTGACTTGTTCTTTGAACTCTGTTATCATTCGCTTTGACAGCACTTTGAGGCATTTTTTCACAAAATATTTGAAAATCAGGATAGTGTTGTTTACTGTAACATACGCATTCTGTTCCTAGGGAGGTTGGAGAAGACAAATAGGTCTGGCTAAGTAAGGAGAACACAGTAGCAACAATATGATGGATGGAATGCATAAATGAATCTCAGCCTCCGATGATCAAGGGGGCCGCATTCTAGTTTATTGCCTTTTTTCCCAATATGCTACTCTAGACAGATTAGCTCATTATGAAGGTCAGTACTGACCAAGTACCACATGGGAACAGTCCATCTAAACTGCCACACGAGCTACCCAGACCAGTTTTGACTTCTATGGGCCTCTTTGGTAGGATGCGGCTTGAGTCCTATGACACAGTGAGCACTGGACTCACTTTTGGCAAACCCCTTCACACTTGGGCCATCAACTTCAATAACAAGGAAGAAACTGAATGGTTCTTTTAGTACTGGTAAATTTATATGGAACTGCTAACTGAAGCTACTGGCACAGACTGAATTATACGATTTGTGGGAACACTACAGATCCATGGTATTTCACCCAGAGATTACAACTGCTGCCAGTGGGCAAAGTTTCTGAAGAAGTACCAGAGAAGATCACGTGGGAAGTGGCATGATAAGTCTGATTTCACTATGCCATTCCCCCAAAAGTTGTAACACCCATTATTTCTACAAATTACAGGGACCCTTGTAAAGCTAAGCATGGGAAAAGAAAAATAATGCAGATTATTAGAGGCCTCTCATAATGAAGGCCTTTATAACAAACTATTTCCCTACACAACATTAAATCATAACAATTTCCTCCAAAAAACTTTAATGTGATCACCCTCTACTAAAATATGATTTGCTAATGCATTCCCATTTTGAGTTTGATATGCCATATTACACAAAGGAGATATTTCCAATTTGTCATATCATATATTGTGTGAAGCAAATATTGTCTAAAGTCAGAAAAGACATGAAATACAGTAAATAAATGTGGTAAATGCGGACGATGGATGTATCATAACATATGGTTTATACTAACCTCCTCCCTCTTGACCTGTGCAACAGCAAAATACTCAGGACCGCCTACCAGTGAGAGAAATTAAAGGCAGTAAAGGCTGGCAGTGTCCTCTTGGTGTTGGCACCAGTTGAACAGAGGCTTCACATCTTCACTGGACACACTAAATGAAGACACATGAGTTTAGTAAAGGACTTTAAATGCCCATTCGGCCACAAGGCTCTCATGCTGCTTGAAAGTGATGGCTCCTCTATCGAAACTGCACAGTAGAAGTCAAGTGCTAGCTGAATAAAAAATAAACTGGATATAGAGAAGTATTCTATAAAACTGTGTTTAAGGATTTGGGCATATACTTGCAAACTGTAAATCCGGAGTCATCCCTTGAGGATTATAAACTCATAAATTGTGTAATTTACTGTTTATAAGTGAGAGGCAAAACGCATCCTCATCTTTTCACTAACTTGTTAATATTTTTAGACTCTTTTATGTTATTATTAATGTATACAGTTTTGGTAGTGAAAGTAATCTTTATATAACTATTGTACATTTATTAGGTTGCAATTTATGAACCTGTTACTCTGAACATAATTAAACACAAATATCTTGTGGGAAGAATATTGTGTCAAAATTATCGAGGACCAAAATATCGAGAAGGTAAGTGCAAACAGGTAAGTATAGATTTCCTATTCTTAGCTCCACATCTACATACCTTGAAGATAAATATATAGTCAAGGTGCATATATGTGGAGTTATATATAGTAAAATTATTTTACCTATACAGACCTACCTTCACAACATTTTTGCCCTCAATATTTTTGACATAATATTTGTCCCACAATATTTGTGTTTCGGATATTCTGTCTAAATACCAAACACAGTTGTCCATAGGGAGAGAAATCATAACAGTCCCCTATACTCTTCGTATCAGTTTTAGAGCTAGTTAAGGGCCTGATTCACAAAGGCAAACTTAGAGGTTTGGTCTAAACATAGACCAAACCTCTAAGTTTAGACTTTAGGAATTCTCAAAGGGCACTTACGAGTAGTGGACCAGATTCACAAAGGTAAAAACGTAGACCAAACATCTAAGTTTACGACTTTGGGAATTCACAAAGGGCATTTACGAGTACTTTCTTTAGGTCCACACTTGGAGTGGAGATCCTCCCCGAGTGCGAACCTAAAGATACTACTCATAAGTGCCCTTTGTGAATTCCCAAAGTCGTAAACGTAAACATTTGGTCTAACTTGAGACCAAACGTCTAATTTTACCTTATTGAATGTGGCCCATAGTGTGTCAGCTCCAGGAAGACACAATGTTTAAATAACCCCTGGAGAATCAGAAATACAGAGATTATTTGAAATTATGTTGTACAATATTAGGAATCAGGTGCTGTAGCAATATCAATAGACTGTGGATACTTCCACTTGTCTTTAGATATCAGCTCTCCACCAGTTGAAGATGGTGTCCAGCTGTGCGATCATGCAGAGTGACAAAATACAGTGTCTCTGGCTTCTCTTCTATCCCACTTACCTTTACAGAGGTCAACTTCTAATCAACAAATCATACCATGTATGGTTGGTGGTGGAATCTGGGAAGAGTTGAAGCATACATCACTTCTCTTTGTATCCAGACTTCAAAGGTTGATGTGTTCTGAGAGATTGTGTAGCCCACATTTTCATTCCAACCTAAACAATGTATTACAAAACTACCTTGTCTCAAATCTTAGATGTAGCATATAAGGTACAGCAGGAGTATAATTTGGTGAAATCCGAAAATAAAATCTTACATCAAGAATTAATCTTGCTGAACAAGAGATAGGATTTACTACACAGAAGCAGAAAAAGGAGGCCAGTCTACTGCTACTACCTCTGGAATACAAACCCACTGATCCTTAAACCTAATCACCTCATTGTGAGATTCTGCCCATACAGGCCCACACCATTCACACCTACATTTACTGCACAGAAATTTACAGGCTATTTTAAAAACATGTTATTCCTAAATCAGTGTCAGTTGCAATGCCTATATAAATCTACTACTTTCCTAGATGACGAAACAAAAGTAGCGTTTGTCTTGTCTTACTTATGCGTGAAGGAAATAATCCTTTCTTTTATAACTTTTCTGCTTTCCGTGAAAATTTGGGTAAGTTGTTTGATAGGAAGTCACATATTTGTTCTCTTGATAGTGAGCTGTTGAAATTGAAACAGAGCCATTAAGATGTATTATGTTGCCACCTTTAATCAGTTAGTGGTTGAGACTTGGTAGCCTGAAGACAAATGATCCACATTATTCTATCAGGGCTAACAAAGCAAATTTAAACGTGGACTGGCACAGGTACTCTACCCTCACAGTAAGTGTGATGAATTCAAGGCTCTGGTAGGAAGTAAGAACATTGTTTAGGTGAAACTCCCTCAGTGAAAAATAAGACTGAGACTAAAGTACTGTGGGCCTCATTATGACATTGGCGGTAAATGCCACCTACTGCCACGGCGACGGCTGCCAACATACCGTTGCCGTGGCTAACAGCCGCCAACTGCATTATGACCATAGACGGAATACCGCCAGAAGGCTGGCAGTATTCTGTCGATGGTCATGGCGGCGGAAGGTGGTAAGGTGGCGCTGCCACGCCAGGAAAACACCACCTACCGTATCATGAGCCATGATACGGCCTGGTGGTGTTTTGCTGGTGGACGCTGCTGCTGCCAGCAGCGTCGCGTCCCGTCTCCTGCCGGAGGACCTCCTGCAAGCAGTTAAGTCGGGTTCTCCGACAGGAGAGGGGTGTTGTGTGCTTGTGTGGGGGTGTTGTGTGTGGGGGTGTTGTATGTGGGGGTGTCTGTTTTTGTATGCATGCATGCAGGTGTGAATGAATGAATGAATGTGAGTGTAGGTTTATGTTGTGTGTTGTGAATACGTGTGTGCTGCAATGTATGTTAGTGTGTGTTGTGGGGTGTGGGTATGTATGTGTGCGTGCATGGGTGGATGTGGGTATGTATGTGTGTATGAGTATGCATGTGTGCGCGTGTGGATGTCGGGGGGTCGGGAGTTGGAGGGGGAGGGTGGTGGAGGACTCTGGAGAGGGGGATGGCACCGGGGGAGACCCTATCAGTGCCAGGGAAAGAGTTCCCTGGCACTGATAGTGCCTAAGGCCATGGTTTTTGCGGAGGTACGATTGCCTCAAAAACCATGGCGGTAGGCGGGGTCATAATCCCGAGGGTGGGATTGTGATGGCCGCCGGTTTGGAGACCGAAGTCTCCAGCCCGGCGGCTGTTACCACCCTGGCGGACGGAGTGGTATATTGGTGGTTTGGCTTGAGCCAAACTGCCAATGCCATAATTTGGGAAAAGTTACCGCCAGCCTGTTGGCAGTAACTTTCCCCAAATTACCGCCATCTGCCATGGTCGTAATGACCCCCTATATCTACGCCCCGAGTGGAGACCTAAAGATAGTACTTGTAAATGCCCTTTGTGAATTCCCAAAGTCATAAAAATAGACTTTTGGCCTACATTTAGACCAAGGCCCTCATTATGACATTTGCAGTGAGTACCGCTTACTGCCATGCTGACTGCCGCCAACATACCGCCGCCGTAGCAGACTACCGCCACCCATATTATGACCCACACATAGCAATCCGTCACTATACAGAAACACACACAAGTTCGCCAGACCAAAGGTCAGTGATAAACTGGTGGTAGCAAAACCCACACCATTATGCCAACAGAACTACGCCCACAGCATTATGACTCACGACTCACCACGGCGGACATTCAATGGTGCTAAACTATTGGCGGTACATACCGCCGCACTCAAAATACACACAACCTAACAAAACTACACCATCTTGGACAATTCAAACAACACACACCTGACACACATACACACACCACACCCACACACCTACCCCACTATAAAACGCACACCCACATTACCAACATCCCTTTACCAATAAAAACAAGTGCCACAAGAGAGATAGCCAGACCACAGACAAGACCACAGACACCCACCACCATCACCTATACACCATCCACACACCCTACATCACACACCCCAACACAGCACCCCAAAAACCCTCACCCAAACCACTCACAATACACAAATGGCACTGCAACGACACCCCAGGTTCTCTGAGGAGGAGCATGGTGGATGAAATCATCCAGGTAGAGACACAGCTATTCGGATCACAGGTGCAGCAGACGTCCATTGCTAGGAAGATGGAGCTATGGCGGAGAATCGTGGACAAGGTCAAAGCCGTGGGACAGTACCTCAGAACAAGGGATGACATCAGGAAGAGGTGGAACAACCTACGGGGGAAGGTAAGTTCCACAGCAGCAAGACACCAAATAGCTGTACAGAGGACTGGCAGTGGACCCCATCTCCTCCCCCACAACTAACAACATGGGAGGAGCAAGTCTTGGCAATCATACATCCTGAGGGCCTGGCAGGAGTAGGAGGAGGACTGGACTTTGGTAAGTCAAATCTCTATTACTATCACCCCCCCACCTGCATGCCATCACAAACCCCCACCCTTACCATCACTCCTATCACTTCACCACCTCCCACATACCCCACCATCACAACCCACTCATCCCAATACCAAGCCCTGCATGCAACACCAATGCATGGACACCCCTCACAGACCTCCATGGACACACATCACGAAAGCATGCACATTAGAGAGAATCACCCAGCCCACAAAATCACTACTCACACAAGGCAAAGCTGCCAGGGCAATAACAACCATACAGGGCAAAATACCCATGCACAAGATGACACACACAGAAACAATAGCACTGCATTTACATCCCCACAGGTCCCCCACCCAACGTCACTGGAGAGGAGGTGCCAGCAACTTCCAGTCCACCCCCAGAAGAGCCCTACAGTGATGACAGCAGCTCGGGACGCCTGGATCTGGATGACCAACCTGGCCCAACAGGGATCTCCGGACATTCGGTAACCCAGGCACAGTCCCATACCATGACAGAGCCTCCCCCTCAGGAAACACCAGCGCAGTACCTACCCAGCAGGCCCATACCTCTGTCCCAAGGACACATCAATCAACAGTGCATCCACCACTACAGGGACCCCAGGCCACCCCACAAACACAGGACGATCAGCGACCTGGGGTCAGTGGGCACACGGTTCAGGGGACAGAGGCACAGGACAACAGGGAAGCTGGGAGGACTGCTATGCGACAGGGGAGGACAGGCCAAGGGAACTGACTCTCCAAGAAGCACTCACCAACATCCTGGGAGCAAACCACCATTCCCAGGAGACAATGGGCCAGATACTGGACAAGTTGCAGGAGACCCAGCGGCTGCAGGAGTGACAGTACCTGGGGATCAGGGAGGACTTGAAGGACATCAACACCACCCTGATCTTCATTGCAGGGATGCTGTTAGACATGGCCAACACCATGAGGGAGGCAGTGGCACACCACCGGGCCCCTGACACTAGCCAAACCGATGAACAGCCTTCCACCCCCGCTGTCGCTAGTGGACAAGAGGCTTTGCCACAGGAACAATAGGCTACCAGAACCCCACCCCCTGCAGAAGGAGAACCACCCCACAAACGGTCCCTGCGATCCAGGCAGAAGCCAGAGAACATTGCCAAGACCCCTGTCAGGAAATAAGACTCTCCTAAATGTCACCTTTGTGTCCCACTCTGTCACCCTGTCCACCTTGAACTGCCATTGCTCCCCTTCCTATGCCCCTTTGGACAAGGCACTTATGATATAAATAGACTGGACTCTATCCTGGACTTTCCTCCATCATCACCCCAGCCCATTGCACACCCCCCTCTAATCATTAGCACTTAAATAAACACCATTTGAATAAATACAAATATGGAGTCTGTCAAACCATTTAACCATGTATTTGTTTAACGAGTTATAAACACTGCAATATAACTGTACAGTAATGTATACATAGGAATGACCTGTAGTTGGCTGCAGTCAGCACACCAGGAGCGATAGTGGGGCACAAATATCTGAAAATAGAGATGCCAAAGGGTACAGTAAGTGGCCATAGAAGAGGAAAAATCAGCCTGCCATTGACAATGTCAAATGCAAAACTGTCATTGTAAAGTGTACCTATAGTGTCTTACCTATGTGTCATTGGAAGTACTGTTGTTTTATTGCACTTCTGTTGTCCTCGTCATCATCCTCATCCTCTGCCTCCTCATCTTCACTGTCAACAGGGTCCGCTGCTGCCACACGGATATCTCCAGCCTCATCCTCCTGCAGAAAAGGCACCTGGTGACGTAAGGCAAGGTTGTGCAACATACAGCATGCCACGATGATCTGGGACACCTTCTTGGGTGAGTAGTACAGGGCTCCACCTGTTAGATGGAGGCAATGAAACCTGGCCTTCAGGAGGCCGAATGTCCTTTCCATTATTATTCTTGTTCGCCCATGTGCCTCATTGTAACTTTCCTCTGCCCTTGTACTGGGATTCCTTACAGGGGTCAGTAGCCATGAGAGGTTTGGGTAACAAGAGTCACCTGAAAATATTGAGGGACAACTGTTAGACACACACTAACCCTTAGGGCCCATACCATACCCATACACCAACAACCCCTGGGTGGGAACCAGGGCTCACCTATTAGCCACACCCAGTGCCTCTGGAGTTGAGCCATCATATATGGGATGCACCTATTCCTCAGGATAAAGGCATCATGCACGGACCCAGGATACTTTGCATTGACATGGGAGATTTACTGGTCCGCCGGAAAACTATCGGCACATTCATGGAGTGAAAGCTCTTTTGATTTCTGAACACCTGTTTGTTTCTCCGGGAGGGGGCAAATGCAATATGTGTACCATCAATAGCCCCAATAATGTTGAGGATATGTCCCATTGCATAGAAATCAGCTTTCACTGTTGCCAAATCCTCCACCTGGGGGAAAACTATGTAGCTGTGCATGTGTTTAATCAGGGCAGACAATACTCTGGTCAGCACTATTGAGAACATCAGCTGAGACATTCCTGCCTCCAAGCCCACTGTCACTTGGAAGGAGCCACTTGCCAGGAAATGGAGCACAGATAGGACTTGCAAAAAAGGAGGAGATCCCGGTGGGCTGATGGATTGCAGATATCAGGTCAGGTTCCAATTGGGAACGCAGCTCTGTGACTGTGGCCCTGTCCAGTCTATAGGTGAGGATAATGTGCCTGACCTCCATTGTTGCCAAATCCACCAGGGGCCTGTACACGGGGGATGTCTCCATCTCCTATTCATCCGCAGAGGTTGCAATCTAGGGGGCAAATGGTGAGTAGCTGGTCAGTATTCCATATTTCCAAACACTACACTGCATTGCATGTTGTGTCTGTAACACAATATTGTTGTATAGACCCAAATGGTGCCTATGTGTACTGTGATGCAGTGAAGTGCCATGGTCTGCCCCCCTCGTATGGAGGGACAGGTGGAAATCAGGTAATTCCACTGATGTTGTGCGCCGTTGCGGGAAGCGGTCGAAAACCACTGTGCAAATCCTCATTGGATCTCATTGTGCCCTATGGGTTACAGTGGCCAATGGTGATGTACGCCGGCGGTGACGGTACGCACTGCCGCGGACGTGACCGCCATTTTCTAAGTGTTCACCCACTTGCTACCTGACCTTCAGCAGGAGAGGACCTACACTGCAAGTGCTGCTGTGACCTGCGTCTGGAACCGACCATGGCTCCTGTCACTGTGGAAAGGGCCCCTGCCTTCATGGCTGCGGAGTTTGAGAGACTGGTGGATGGGGTCCGATCCCAGTACCGAATGCTGTATGGTCCTCCAGACCAACAGGTGAGTACACTGTGAGCACGATGAATGGGGCATGAATGCATGGAGTGCAGTGTGTGAGGGCCTCGTGTAAGTGGGAGTCTGGGGTAAGGGCCCTGGGCAGCGTGCTGCATGTATGGTGGGTAATGTCTGTGCGTAAGGGGATGTGAGGGCTATGGTGGGCCGTGAGTGTTATAGGCAGGACGGTCTGACTGATACCTTTTCCTATGTGTATTTCTCTGCAGGTCAGCCCCATCAAAAAATGGGTGTATGGCGTGCCATCACCAAAGGTGTGTGGACCCTGGGGGTCTAGGCAGGCGGAGCATCCACTGTCGCAAGATGTTGGGCATGGAAGATGGCGGAGGCCCAGCTGGGGATGGCCTCCCAACGAGGAAGGAATGCCCGTCGAACCCTGAACCCCCTGATGGCCAGCATACTGGCGGTGGCCTATCCGGAGCTGGACAGGTGCTTGGGGGCATCAAAGCAGCCACAAGGGGGAGAGTGCCCCAATATACTACTTGGGTGTGGTGGGGTGGCATCCGGGTGAGGGATGTGGGCCTTTGGGTGCCCCTAGGCCAGGCCAGCCAGTGCAGGGTATGGCCCATGTTGGGCAGGGTCTGATGTCAACTGCCTCCAAACAAGCTAGCATGCTTCCACTACTGGGCAGGGGCCTGTGGGTCTCTGATATGCTGCAATTGGCCTTAGGTATCCCTGTCCATGGGCTGGTGACTTGCATTGTGACTGATAGTGCATTGCCTAGTGTGTAGGGCTGTTCCCTGTGTGTGAATGTGTTGTGTACCCCAACGGTGGTGTTGTTGCCCCATTGACCAAGGGTATCCTTTGTCTCGTCCCCCCCTTTTTGTTTTGTCACCCTGTCCTTATGTGCATTAGCATCATCTGGCAGAGGAGCAGAGGCACTGGCGACGGGGAGAGCTGCATCCCACAGGGCCCAGGTGGCCGAATCCACCGATGATGAGGGCACCAGTGGGGCAGAGGGCGAGGAGAGCACCACGGCGGCGACTGGAGGGGAGAGTTCTGACAGTGATACCTCCTCCGATGGAAGCTCCCTGGTAGTGGCGGACACCTCTGTGCCCACCCCAACTACAAGTACAGCTGCTACCCCTGTACCAGCACCGCCCTCCCAGCAGCCCCTCAACATATTTCCTGTGCCCGCTCAGCCAGGAGGGTGGGCATCTTCTTCACCCCAGGCACCTCGCGGACTGCCCCAGGTAGCCCTGCTGCCCTGAGTGAGGAGGCTATTGACCTCCTGCAATCTATCTCTGTTGGGCAGTCAACCATTGTGAATGCCGTCCAGGGGCTGGCAGCCCATTTGCAACAAACAAATGCATTCCTGGAGGGCATTCACTCTGGCATGGCGGCCCAACAGAGATCAATCCAGCCTCTGGCCTCCTCCCTGGTGGCAGCCATTGTCCCTGTTTCAAGCCTCCCTCCTCCAACCTCCTCTGCCCAATCCCATTCCCCTCAACCCCAACCTATCCCAAGAACACAGGCAGACCAGCATGCACCCAGGACAACACACAGGAGTGGTTCAGGCAAACACAAGCACCACACGTCCTCACACAGGCACTCACACAAACACCATCCAGATGCAGACATACCAACATCCACTGCCTCCACTGTGTCCCCCTCCTCCTCATTGTCCACCTCCCTCCCAGTAGCGTCTACACTCACACCTGCATACACTACATCCTCATCCACTACCACCATCACGCCTATCACTACATGCCCCTCACTGGCAGTCACCACCCCCACTTCCATGCACACGTCCCCTGTGTCCTCTCCCACTGTATCTGTGCCCCCTCATCCCAAGGTACCCAAACGCAAGCACTAAGACATCCAACAGCCATCCACCTCACAACAGGATCCAGCCCATGCACTTGCACCCTAACACAGCAGACAGACACCTCCTACAACCACTTCCTCTTCCTCTACTCCCAAACCTTCACCCTCTTCCCACCCCAATGTCCTTAAGAAGCGTTTCCACTCCACCATTGACCTCTTCCCTACCCCCCCGTCCTTCACATCAGCCAAGGGTGAAGAAAATCCGGGCAAGCACCTCAGCCACCTAGTCCAGGGACACAGTAGTGTCGACAGCTGCTGCAGTTGGGAGAGGATCCCGGGCACCAGGCAGCAAGGAAGGGCAAGGAGGCACCACCAGCTGCTGACAGGAAGGGCAAGGGGTCTGCACCAGCAGGCAGGAAGGACAGGAGGCCTGGTGCTGGGACTCATTCGGAGCCCCCACCACCAACCATGGTTGTTCAGCCATCCGAGGCTGCAGGGGATTGGCTGGAGCCTCCCCCCACCACTGCCATCACCGCCACCAGCACCACCGCCAGCACCGCCACAAGCACCACTGCCAGCAGCAGCAGCCCCAGTGGGCAGCCGTCCGAAGCTGCAGGGGATGGGTTGGAGCCTCCCCCCACCACTGCCAGCACCGCCACCAGCAACACTACCAGCACCACTCACTGAGCAGTCATCACCACCAGCGGACAGTGAGTAGTCCTGCCTCCATGGGCTGTTGTGCATCCTGGCCCCTGCAAATCCAGTAGGTCTGAGAGACTGTGACCTTGCACCCCCAAGATCTGCATCACAGGGCACAATGCCCCCTCCAGAACCAGTGGAAGAAGCCATCCACTCACCCCATCCTTCCCAGGATGAAGCACAGCAGGCACAATGCCCCCTCCAGAACCAGTGGAGAAGCCATCCACTCACCCCACCTTTCCCAGGATGAAGCACACTGGACACAATGCCCCCTCCAGAACCAGTGGAAGAAGCCATCCACTCAACCCATCCTTTCCAGGATGAAGCACACTGGGCACAATGCCCCCTCCAGAACCAGTGGACAAGCCATCCACTAACCCCATCCTTCCCAGGATGAAGCACACTGGGCACAATGCCCCCTCCAGAACCAGTGGAGAAGCCATCCACTAGAGAGACTGTGGCCTTGCACTCCCCAGGACCAAGCAATGGGCAAACCACCCACTAGAAAGACTGTGGCTTTGCTTTGCTTTTCAGTACATATTTTGAAAACAGACATTCACACGGAAATGGAAAACCAGGTTACTCTGGGCACATAGGTTGCAAGTTAAACAACTCTCCAGGGAGGTAGGAGTCCAGGTTACTCTCGGAATTGGATTACATTCAGAACTATCTGAACTTGAAACAAGACTTGACGGGACAGAAAGTTGGGATACAAGCTTTCCCAAGGTTGTGCTCTACACATAGGTCAGGACTTGTTGTGTACATTCACATGAATACATGTTCTTGATACAAGGTTGGAGTTATCAACACTTCCAGGATTATAGTCTGTACTTCGACTTGCATGTGCAAACACAACAAAATAAGAAACAGGTTATTTCATGACACAAGGTTGGAATCACGGAAATTTCGTTGGTTGTGTTAGGTACATGGATTGGAGTTAAGAGACACTTCCAAGGCAATCTAGAAACACGGATACTGTTGATACTCAAGTGGAGTCCTGGCACTCCCAAGATATACTAAAAAACACAATAACACTCAAGGTTGGAGTCGAAAAAACTCCCAAGTTATGCCAGAAAACACAACTACATTAAATAAAGAAATTGGAGATATGGGTTGATTCAGGAGACAGTCTCCAGTCCATGGGCAACACAGTTCGGAAAACCAAGACTTGGAGAAAGAGTCCAGAGGCAGAATCAAGGAGATAACAGACAGGCCTGCAATGACTACTGAACATTAATGCACACTAACCAGGAGGGTAAGTACCTATCCTGAGAAATACTTTGAAGGAGTTTGGAGGCAGCAGTTGGATTTTTGCTAGAAGCTAGAGAAGAGGTGGAATCGTTGCTCATGGAGGAGAGACACAGGGGTCTCAGGAGTCATGATATCAGAGTCTTTGTAAAGGAACGGGAAAACTGGAATTTCAGGTGGTGACTTGGCTGATGGTGCAGAAAAATGTTTGTGCAGAAATGAAGTGAGGATGGTCTGGGGTAACTTGGGAGATGAGTGCAGGGATGAAGCTTTCACTAAACAGGAGCACGGTAGATTCAGGCAACTTGGAGGTGAGTGCAGGGAAGCTGCTTATGCAGGACTTGATGGAGATTTGTGTGGGTCTGGATACAGGTATGAAGCCAATCTCCCATGCAAGTTCAAAGGGACTATTTATACAGGAAGCCAAGAGGGCTCCAGAAGGTCATGTGTCTCATGTGGGGGCTTCCAAAAGAACCGGGGAAGAGTCACGTGTTACATACAAATGGACATGGCTTAACAGGCAGCAGGTGCAACTGATGATTGACAACAATATGTACAATGGAATCCAAGTGCATGATTGTAGGTCCTAAAGTTTTACAGTGGAAACGTGACTATCAGAAAAGGGCACATAATATCTGCAGGTGCGAAATGGAGGGGTGGGTGGTGAACTCCACTCCACTGGTGAAGTTCACTTAGTTTTGGCACTCCTCGGTCCAAGCGGAGTTCAGGAAAAACACTCCACCAGTGGAGCGGACCGGAGTTTACCGGCGCGCAGCTCACCCACCCCTATAAATAGACGGGATGGCACTGTATGCATGAAAGTTTCCTCTGGGTGACGGTGCTTCTCTACAGAAGTTAGGAATCTGCAGCAAAAATGCTGAGAGGCATTGTAAGACCACAACTCATTGGAAAGCTCACAAAAAGAATGTTAGTGCAAGGGAGCGATGTATTCTTTCAATTATTTAGTTTTTTAAATTGCGCTGTTAAAACCTGAAGGCTAGCAGCATGGTTTATTTAACAAACATATGTAAATTCATTTCCCATATTTTCAGAACGATAGCTAACCTAAAAGGTCCCTGAGTTTCGGGAAGTGCAACGATTATCTACATTTCCGCAGGGGACTTTAGGACGCGATATAATGGAGAAATATTTTAAATGTCAAGAAAATTGATTGTTGAAAAATGCAATAATCTTAAAAATGCGTAATTTACATAACACACAAAATATTCTTAGGTAGTAGGGTTAAAAAACAGATATAAATCAGTATTTTTCATCGAAAACCATAAGCTTACACTTGGTAATTCTGACATGCTCAAACCAGGCCTGAGAAAGTCGAAACATTTCATAATTAAGGCAAACAGGTGTAAGGAATACCCCATGTGAATGTGCAGCTTTGCCTTCGTATGTGTTACACCCTTTTCATGAAGACTTACAAAACCCACTTCCAGTGTGTTGCAAAACATGTAGTCTTTCTCGGAGTGCTTTACAGGCAAGTCAGAGAAGAAAAAAGCATATGTAGAACGACAGGACAGTCTTACTCAAAAGTACAGATTCTTCACTCAAAGTGCTTTAAAGGTAGTCTTTCTATTATGGTCACAATAGAGATTCTCACACTCACACTTATTCATCCACACGTGCACGCACATCCTTTCACAACACTCATCAACATTCAAACATACACACAAGCACCAAACATTCTTTAAAAAAAAACACACACACTTACCTTCAGCTCTGAGGCCCCAGGAGGGTTGGGACTGCTGCCTTCCCTCTCTGGCTGACCTTAAGTCAGCCAATGTGGGAAGGCAGCAGTCCCAACTTCGTCACAGAGTGGGATGGGGTCAGCAAGACTTCTGACCCCTCCCCACTCTGTGACGAGGTGGCACTGATTGACACTCACCCTAGGCACTTCAGGGCTTAATCCTGTAGTGCCCAGTTCAAAGTCAATCAGTGACGCTTCTCGTCACCAAGGCGAAGGGCCTCAAGGCACCTTTGCAGAGCTGAAGAGGTCACACCCATAGGAGCTGTGACCTCTTCCGCCCAGCAAAATTCAGCTCAGGCAGCCAGGAGTCTGTGCAAATCATGGATGTCTCGCTCCTGGCTGCCTGATCTGAACATAAAGAGTGTCTGTCAGGCTGACCTTTGCTCAGCTTGATAGACACTCTTCATGAGGAGCAAAAGGTGGGTGGTTGTGCCCCTTCGCCCTAAAGGAAGGGCCGCCGCGGCTTGTCTCTGTGGGGTATTATGGATTGTCAGAGGTGTATGTGCTTGCGCTTTCCTCCTGGATGGAAATGAGCACCTGTGCTGTTTATAGGGAAAGATGGAGCTGTGCACGTGGTCTACATCCATTAAGGGTATCAAGTACCATTCAAAGGTTGGCTACCAATGGATTTGCGTCTGTGGGCTCAGGATCACTCCTAATGTGCTCTTCATAGTGTGAGAAGAGGACAAGATCTGTTTGAGAACTTTGCTTTCTGCTCTGCTGATTAGAGACAGATGCAGGAAAGCATTGCACTCAGTTGTTAATTAGGCAGCACCAACCTGGTTGGTAAACAAAGGGAAATGTATCAAATTAAAAGGGGAAAGAGAGAGAAAAACGCCCTCATTATAACATTGGCAGTAAAAACCGCCTACCGCCATGGTGACAGCTGCCAAAAGACCGTCGCCGCGCCTCTGGCGGATCCAGCTGTGGTCATAATATGGTGGACGGCTCGTAGCCGCGGCGACGGTCTTTTGGCAGCTGTCACCATGGCGGTAGGCGGTTTTTACTGCCAATGTTATAATGAGGGCGTTTTTCTCTCTCTTTCCCCTTTTAATTTGATACATTTCCCTTTGTTTACCAACCAGGTTGATTTAGTTATTATTCATGCTCACTTTCCCACTGCAAATCCGGTAGCAGTCACCAGGCAGGGATCTGCTATTAGTTCTGTTTCCTCCCACTTGTTTTTGTGTTTGTGATTACAAGGCTCTGACCCCTTTAAATCAATCAACTGGTTTGGATCATTCTGGCCATATGGATGGGCCTCATAAGAATGTTACTGAAATCCAGAGTTAGTAGTGTAGGGTTCTTATACTTACACTGACTATTGCCCTACTGTTGTTGTGGTTGTATTTTTGCTACTGTTTTTGATTTTTGGTTTTTAGTTACTGATACCACATATATTTGGGATATTATATGCTTCTGATTAAAGAGTAGCTGAGCTTCTTTTTTAAGTGACCCGATCTATTAAATGAGGGTGTGTAACACAGTTGGGAGCACTGCAATAAAACTGTATTTGAAGCTCATCTTTCCAGGTTCTTTTGTATACGTTAATTAATCATCATATATTTTTAATCATCATATATTTTTCCTATCACTTCTCAGAGCATGATTTTAAAATTTGAATCATTCTTGATGAACAATTTCCTTCTGACATTTTGATTTGAAACATATCTGTTTTGCCACTCAGTTGGATCGTTCTTTAGGATCATTGCATGATTATATTATATAGGTCCTCGTGCAAGCTCCCCTGTTGACAGTCTCCTGTCAAGCTTGCCCACTGCCACCCTCTGCTGCCTGGGTTCTGTTCATTTGTCTGCTTCTTTTTTCTTCTATTCTGATAGTTTTTTGCTCTGTTTTCACTCTTTTCTGCTTGTTTTCTGCACCTCTTTCCCCTCTTTTCTGTTTGTTCCCTGCTCCTTTTTCTCATCTTTTCTGCAAGTTTTTCTGCTTTGTTTTCACCCTTTTCTGCTTTCTTTGTTGGCCTGCTTGCCTTTTCTGCTCATTCTCCTCTCTTCCCAATTTCCCCCTTCCTGCCTTTTCCCACCTCTCGCCATCTAGTTCCCCGCCCTCCATCGAGGACCTACTTAATGGAGGCTGTAGCATGACCCAAATGAGCAGGTCCTTTTGTGCCAGCTTCCCCTGTGAAACTCAGCCCTTCCCCATTTCGGTCCTCCCACCGTTTCCTGCATCCCGCCACCCAGCGCCCAGCCCTCCCCAAGGCCTACTTAGTAGAGGACCCAGGACAGCCACTCAATGGGTGCACGCAGCGGGTGCATTGCCGGTGCACCAAAGGCAAGCCCGTCCATGCCCATCAGTACCTGGACCACACCCAGTGCCAAAAATCCTGGCCTTTCAGCTACACACTGCTACTCCACCAAGGAGCTAAGAGCCAGGAATTCTGGGAGCCACAACAACAACTTCTGCACCACTTCTGGTTGTGATACCAGAGTACCTTTCACCTGCTGAAACTGCTGCTTCTCCCGCAGCACTGAGCTGCCAACCCCACCCAGGACCCCATGCCACACCCACCCAGAAGGCCAGCCCGGAACCTCTCCAATGTAGCTTGCTCAAAGCCCAATCCCTGTGCAAACTTGCCACGGAAATCTGGGACACCATCACCTTCCTCTCACCATACATAGCCTTCATCACTGAAACCTGGCTAAACCTCTCCTTGAACCCCAAATTTGCCACCGCAACACCTGACAGCTACAAGATCATACATCAAGACTGCACCAACAAGCACGGCAGGGACATTGCCATCATATTCAAGAACACCATTCGATGCATCGCCACCAGCATCAATACCTCACCCTTCATGGAGCACCTCAATGTCCAACTACAAACCAAAACCAAAACTAACTTAAGAGGCACCCGCGTATACAGACCCCCAGGACCCTGACCAGCCTTTTGCGATGCTATCCTCAACACTAGCTTACCACTAGCCATCGACTCCAACCACTACATTCTACTCAGTGACCTCAATTTCCACATCGATGACCCTAACAATGCCAACTCCACCACTTATCTTAAGAACCTGAGCATCAGAGGCCTCATCCAACTGGTGAACGTACCCACACACATGGCCTGACACACTCTCAACCTTCTCTATACCTCCAGTGACAGAGTCAGTTTCAGCCACATCACAGAGCTATCCTGGTCTGACCACAGCATCGTCCACTTCACCATCACCATCACCAACGTCCAACACACCACCACCAAGAACCACAGAGCCAACTACCGTACTGAATCACAGTGGATGCAGGCCTTCAGCTCGTCCAAAGCCAAGGCCTCATCCGACCTCAACTAGGCCATCCTGAACTTCTCCTCCTGGCTCACAGAATGCACTGACTCAGTTGTCCTGCTGAAACCAGTCAGAACTGACAAAACCTCGTCAAACGTCAGCTGGTATACTTCAGAACTCAGAGCCACCAAGTGCTGCTGCTACAGATTCAAGACCCTATGCCGATCAAACAGGAATCCATCTTATAGTACAGCCCATAAATCAGCCCTCAGCAACTACCACCGACAGCTCAAGGAGGCCAAGAGAGTGGCCATCTTGACCCGCATTGACTCGGCATCCATCCGCACAAAATAACTTTTCAAAATAGTCAAAGAATACTCCAACCCAGCAGCCACAGAGAACACCATCCACCCCTCCGAAGAACTCTGCAACACACTCCCAGAATACTTCCACAGCAAGACTGCCACCATCTACAACAACTTCAACCCCCAACCCATGATCTCCAACCTCAGCTCTCTCGACCCCCATCTCACACCAACAGCACTATTTCCACGTAGGCACCGCTCACCACTCAAGCCACCTCTGCCATCATGTTATCCATTCAGTCCGGGGCACCCACTGACCCATGCCCCCACCACCTGCTCAATCTCAAAACCAACTCTATCAGCACAGAACTCAGCAGTATCCTCAACACCTCCATCACATCAGCAGTTTTACTAGACAAATGGAAACATGCAGAAATCAAACCGCTCTTGAAAAACCCTCCACGAACACCAAGAACTCAATAATTACTGATCCATCTCTCTACTCCCCTACCCAGCCAAAGTACTCAAGAAGGCCATGAATCAGCAGCTCATCAGCTACCTGAAAGATAACAACCTACTGGACACCTCCCAATCGGGTTTTCGTTCCAACCACAGCACCAACACTGCACTCATAGCCACCAGTGATGACACCAGAGCAGTCCTCGACCAGGGGAAAACCACCATCTTTATCCTCCTCGACCTATCAGCCACATTTGACACCATCCCCCCCACATAGGCCATGAGCCAGGACCACAAACTTATGCCATTGGTAACACTCGGGGATGGGCTCTAACATGATTTTTTTGCAAGCTATGGATGCCTAGAAAAGGAAAATATGTGATGTCATCACTCTGTGCCTTTTGTCTGATATTATTGGATTAGCAACCATAGCCGAAAAAAACACGGTTTTCATTTTTTTGATAAATAGTATACAAATTCATCATAATATGTGGAAAAATAAATATAATTCCACCAGATTGGTTAAATTCCATAAAATGTCAATATAATTATGATTTTTAATTGTAATAATAATATAATCCTTAAAATAATAACAATAAAACTTAATTGCATTCCTCATATATTGATAAGATTATATGCATAGTTTTCACCTACAATTTCAATTAATAATAGTTTCACATGTTACATAGGCAATGTTTGTCATGGGTGAACATAAACACAATTGTATCTTTTGCTTTCGTCGTCATCATCTTCTTCTTCTGAATACGTATCATCATTCTCTGCGTTTGTTTGATTTTCACAGGCTGAAGTCTGTACATGTCAGTGCATTTGAGGTCATATAGACAGCAGACACATGTTGGCAATTTGCAGTTCCTAGTGCAGTTGCAAGCCAGTAGATCTAACACAGCCTAAAGTTCTGGTTGTCCCTCTATCCAGTCCACTACCAGTTGCTCTGCTCACTCGTGCTTTATCAACTTCTAACCTCTCCCAATTGAAGTAGGTGTCTGTGGATCAATCAAAGGACAGCTCTTGCATATAGTGGCTTGATAATTTGCACTTTCTGCATGTTTCCTCAGACAGTCCCTGCAAGGTGGAAGTTGACGAATGTCCATCTCACCTTTTTTTGCACAGAATAGGTGATATCTCAAGTCATGCATGTGATGTACTGAAGATTTTGGTGCATACAGCAAGCATGAGAATTACTCCAATATATTGATTAGTTCTTCACAGAGATCCCATTCACCTTGAGCTGTGAAAATGATTCCTGTGTATGTCTGTTGGCAGACAGGATTTTGAATGCACTTACTTTTCCTTTTTCCCACAAATATGCTTACTGTGTCATATCCCTTAAATGTATGGAGACCTATCATAGCTCGGTAAACATTTTCACCAAGAGTTGAAACTATTTTCCCCATGTAAAAGACTTGCATGCATATTTTAGTACCACATTTCAGAAACAATTTAGCCATGATTCTGCCATGAAATCCCAAACACATTTGTGTCATCTGAGCTTATCATAACCCTCATTAGCAGTGTGTGCAGCATGCAGCAGCAAATGACCATCTGCTTATTTGTGTGCATGGTTGAGTCTGGGCACTTTGTGGCTCCCTTCAGATGTGATTTTGAAGCATTTTTTTTTTCAGAATGTGAACAGTGTTTTAATCTCAGGTTTTACTAAATACTCTAGTGTCCTCCATTCGTTAACAAGAAATGGAATGAGAGTAGTTTTATTCTTTACATGGTATAGGAATTTCCTCCACTGTCTGAAAATCTGAGAAGGTGAGATGCTCTGTAACTGATGGCCAAGTTCTACCCCTCTGATTGTCCGCTTACTGTTCTTAATGGACATCTCATTGTACGAATCAAACAGAACATTGATTTTTTGGATCCTATTTACTTCCAGCAAAGCCATGGACAAGACAGACATAGCCACCTTACCAAAGTTTGATTCCTCTTCTTTTACTCTCTGAAAAATAACCCTACCATCAATCAGCACGGCTACATTTTCAGGAATTTTTTCAGGAGGGGTAGCATTTTTCTGCAAGTATGTTGCTAAAACAACTTTGTTTGTCATCTGCAATGGACCTTCTGGAGTTGCTAAAGCCCATGGTAAAGTTCCTAAGGGATGAGAGAGTACATCCGCCATTTGAAGGTTCCAATTTTGTGCTGTCACAATAATTCGACCAAATAGTGCCTTGCCTGCTTTCATGATGACTGTCCTGCCATTGCTGTTCACTGCCTTCTTCTTCTACATGTTAGTGAAGATTTTTAGTTTGTTCATTTTCTTTGGGTCCTGAAACTTCTCAATAGATGGATTATTCTCAAGTCGCTCAAGTTTGAAGTCTGTATAGCACTGTTCACCTATTTCATGTGCCTTCAATACATTGGATACTAAGTTTTGAGATTCCTTTTTTACAGTGGAGAGACTAATGAGATCATGTGGTCCAACAAATGGGTTTATCCAGCTTTGCACCAGTCTTACAGCTCTCGTAACAGTATCTTCGTCTTTTTCAATTTGTGACTTATGTAGGTCTGAGTGAGTAAGATCTAATCCGTTGTTATGAACCATTTCCCTTATCTGTCCCAAAAAGGCACTTCTGTGTTCAGTCGTCAAATAATATAGTTTCACAGCACCCGCCTAGAGGTTAAACCTTCTTGTACCACCCTTAGTCTGTGTGTCTTTGTTGAATGTTACGTCTATTGCTTGATCAACCAGAATTTGTCCAAACGGATAACATCTGACAGTCGAACTGAAAAGCATCCATTGATGAAGTTGTGGTGTATCTCTGCATGTTTCACTGCAAGTAATGTCATTTTGGCATAGTATACAGGAAGATATCTAGCTTAGTTCATCCTGTCATACGCAAAACACCATGGGATCATAGAGCGTATGGCAGTAAGATGTAAATGCCAATTTCCTTCTCGAGCAGCACGCAGCAGGGCCAGCAACCATTTTCAACAATATCCACATCCAAAATGCAGAGAGAGCTCCATTGTCATGATGAAGATGTTCCAGGAATACATCCAAAAGCTATCTTACTTTGGCAAAGGCAGCATTCTGCAAGAGGTCATCTAATCTCTGTAGGCATATCTCTTTTGCAAAGTCAATATTATCCTCAATGAAGGAGTGGACTACCTGAATGTTCTCTTTGTAATTCTTTTCCACCCAGGGAATAAATTCCAACCAAGCCAATCTCAGCATAGCTCCATACACACACTTGTGTACTCAAACTGCACAATTGTACATATGACCTTCTAGTACTGATGATATTGATTCTTCTGCTATCATGTCTGCTTCTATACAAAGGTTGTGAAAGCTAGTATCTTGAAAGCGTTTTCGAAGAATGAACGTGACATTGCAAATGGTATGAAAGGTGTCCATGTGAAGAATTATGCTGTTGTACGTTGCTTTATTCTTCCACATGATCTCAATTGCTTTTGCTTAGAGAGCCTGATCCATAGCCACTACAATTTTCACCAAAAGCAGTGATTCCCTTCTCAGCTCTGAAAAGTTCAAAATTTCAGAAACAGTTGTCAACTCAGTTGCAGGGGCATGGTGGGAAAGTAGTCAATGAAATCATCTGATACACTAACTAGGTATCTAGTACTGATGTTAAATCCTGTCCAAATTGGCATTATCTGTGCGAGGCTTGCTTCTTGTCTTATAACAACCTGGATTATGTTCTTATTTTGCGTAAGGTTCAATTGGGCAACACATTCCTGGATGTCTTTAGTACTTGTCGCCAATATCTGAGGCCCAATTTGTTCACCAGAAACATACATGAACAATTCTTCAGTATTTGTGCTGATCAATGTTCTTTGCTTTTGTTTCTCAGTGCTTGGCAGAGGAGCTTTAAAAGGTTGTTGTCCAAACAACTTGGGCTGTACAGGTATACCCTTGACTCAATGACTTGTCACCTTACCAGTAAGAGTCTCTTCCAGCCTACCAATGTAATCACATGCTAAGTTAGTGAAGACATGAGGCTGAATGTCGGTTGGAACAATTTCCCTTATTTAAGGTAGCAGCCAGTTTTCGAAGACACAAGGTGGTATCATTTTCTTCCAGTTGTGAGTATAAAATCCCATGACCAGGTCTGTTTAGAGTGGCAATGATTTCTACATTGCCTGTCAGTGTTTTTACAAAGTATGGTTGCAACAATTGCTTGGGGGAGGTTCTGTTGGCCATTTGTAATTGTATACATAATGTCCTGACTGAATGATTGCATAAGTAGGGCAACCCTTTTGGACAGCTTTGTGTTTTCTAGATCTCCAGTCAGAAGCCCTAACAGAAACAGTTTAAGGTAATCAGGCACTGTAAATGAATCTTTATCAATGTCTGATGGACATGGTGTTGATGTCAAGTTTGTTTTAATCATTGTTCCTATGTGCGATGTGTTTGATCAATGATCTTGTTGATGTCTGTTGCCCTAACCTTAAAAACTGATATTTTTATTTTCAAACTCTGGTTTTCTCTTGCAACGTCCTGTAGCACGACACTATCAGGTTGGGCCAATAATTTTCTTTGGTTGAATGGGAATATGTGGAGGCTGTCACCGAACTCAGAGTCCAGTTTTCTTTTAATATGCTTCTTGGTTGATTTGTCTATTCTTGTATTTATGTGCATGTCGTGGGGGTTTCAAAAATTAAGGTGAGAGTCATCACACATATCATCTCTTTGTTAGGAATATTCACCGTCAAAATGAATTGAGATAGTTGATCATATGCTTCATCCCTCATATTTTTGTAGTGATCATCAGTTTGAATGCTAGATGCATGATCTTCCTCCTTTGCTTTAACCCTTGTATAGTTCCTATAAAATATTTATAATAATGGGCTTCTCCAGCCACTCTGTCCCTAGTACACATTGCTAAGATCTTTGAAACATAATTAATGGTTTCCCACTCTCAAAGCATTTTGTCAACTCTAAGCTCTGTGGCCTTGATTAATTTCTCACACATTGATGTTCCCTTGTAGCATTTTATCCTGCAACAAAATATACATTCTTTAGCATACATGTTTGACACATTTTACTTTAATGATGTTCTTCTGTTTAAGAGTTTATTTGTGCACTCACTCGTTCCAGCATCAACACTGACAATTGCTTCAGCTTTTCACTTAATAGTCTGTAAATCTCTCTTCATAATAAACTGGCTCCTGCACTGGTAAACTACTTGGGGAACCACGTTGCTTTCCACATTTCTCACAAAGTCTAACAATGGAATGTGATTCCTTACTTGAGCTGCCTCTAACAAAGTTTTCCACGATGAGTAGTCCTGCTGGCTTGTCTGTGTAACTCCATATTGGTCATTTGACCATAAATGAATTATACACTGGGAATCAGAGGGACAGGATGTGCTTGTTTCAGTCATCAAGATGCTGCTCAGTCATTCACCACCAGCTCTGGAAAAATAAATTAATTAAAAAATGTATACATTTTACTTGGTGTACTTCATATAATCATAATGACTATTATAATTAGTATCACATTTTTAATAATACAATTCAAAAAAATAAAAGTTATGAAAAAAGTTCAATTTACATCAAGGTATCTTTGGAGGGAGTGGTAACTCACAAAAGGCAAAGAGTTATAACTTGCTATCACATATTTTCCATCGCTGGGCATCTATACACTGCCAATAAGTCATACTAGAACCCCTCCCACCAAGTGGTACCGATAACATGGTTGGCTCAAGGCCTAAAACCCTCATCTCCAGACTCCACAGCATCAGAATACAAAATTACACCCTCAAATGCATTGTTTCCTTCCTGACAGGACACACTCAGAGCATCTGACTACCTCCTTTTACATCTTTATCCAAGGGCATCATTTGCGGTATATCAGAAGGTTCATCCTTCAGCCCCACCTTGTTCAACACCTACATGATCCCCCCTGGCTGACATCATTAGATCCCAGGGCCTCAAACATCTTCTCCTACCCAGATGATACTCAACTGATCCTCTTGCTTACTGAGGACACCTCCACCACCAGGACTAACTTTCACAACACCATGACCACCAAAGCCAACTGGTTGAAAACGAACTGCCTGAAGCTCAAGTCCCACAAGATAGAAGTCCTGTTCTTTGGGAAAAATATCTTCAAATGGGACACAGCTAGTGGGCAGCCGAACTTAGACCCACTCCCATGCCTACAGACAGTGAGCTGTGCAGTTGCCTCTTTCTGCTTCCACACCCTCTGCATGCTTTGCAGAATCTGCAGCTGGATCCCAGCCAACACCAGTAAAACTGTCACTCAGGCTCTCGTCACCAGCCCCCTCGACTACGGTAACAATCTCTATGCCTGTATGTCCTCCCATCTCCTAAAGAGACTCCAGACAATAAAGAACACCACTGTCAGACTCATTGTTGGGCCTTCCCAGGGGCACCCACACCATCTCTCACCTCAGAAATCTCACTGGCTCCCCATCCACAAGAGATGCAATTTCAAGCTCCTCATGCATGCCCTCAAAGCCCTAGATGATCCCGAACTTGACTAAATCAACCCCAGTCTACACTTCCACCAGTCCACCAGACACCTGCACTCTTCCTCTCTGGCCCTCACACACACACACACACAGAATCTGACACAGCCACAGCGGCAGCTACTCTTTTTCCTACATCTCCGCCAAGGTCTGGAACAACCTACCCCTGCCCCTCCAATTTTCCCCTTCACTGGCAGACTTCAGGAACGGACTCAAGACCTGGCTCTTTCACAGAGACATCGCACCCCAGCACTCAGACACCCCCAGGGGTGACAGCGACACATTCTACAAATGCCTGATTGATTGATAATATTGTTTTCTTGGATTCATCTAATAGGTGTGATTTTGCTCCTTGTGTAAATGGGTTACCATTCATTTCTAGTCTTGTTGAATTACAATATTAAAATTTTGAACTCTCATGTTAGCTGTACATTTGCCTACTTATGTCAGGAGTTAAGGTAATGATTTTATCCCGTCTTTATTCATGGATCTCAACACAATTATACTGCACATATCTCACGAAATCACTGGTGAAGGATGATTGCAATGATTCTTGCCCAAGCCAAATCAACTAATCTACTTGAAAGTATGGCTGTTTGAATAGAGCAGAAATAAAAGACGTATAATAAAAACATTTAGGTAATTGTAGAGTAATTATTAGATGGTATTTTTGATGAATGTGTTACTGATGTGCGCCTAACAATCTAGGTATGGGTGAATGACAGATATAGAGAAGTGTAGGTTTCCTCTCAGTAAAAGAAAGATTGAGAGAGAGAGAGAGAGAGAGAGGGAGAGAGAGAAAGGTCTTTAGAAATGTATGTGGCACCAATTAATGTTGTCTGAAAGAGGCAACCCATATAGCAGGTGGATGTGTATTGTGGAGAGGACATCCTCCCCAATCTAGGCCAGCAGGGCATGGGACCCAGGTAGAGCTCCAGGAAGAGCTTGGTCCAGCTAAATCCCGGAAAACATGTACAGCCACATACTTTCATCTTGCCATTATTTATTTATATCCAACACAGTGCCCCAATCCATTGGTAGTGTCTGTCACCTCCTGACATAAGACTACTGTGGGTAAATGGTGGCATCCCACATAGAGTTTTGTAATGTTGTGCCACAAATGTTAAAAAAGGGCTGTCTCCTCCTCAGTGAAATGTCTTTTCCTTTTGCAAAGTGAGATTCATATCCTTCAGGCAGAATATAGTGGCTGCAGGAGAAAAGAGTCAGGTCCTATGTTGTGGGCAGTGTTAATGTTATTGGAAAGGAATGGGTGTCAGGTGTGTAAGATTTGCTCCAGGTATATATACTTGTTCTATTCCCTTCCATTCAGACGTTTCTCCAACAGATGTGGCAGTCTTTACCAAGTGTGCAGAAAGAAAATAGGGTTGTAATGTTACTTTACTCACGCCCATTTACATTTATCTAGACTCCAGCATTTCACCTGTTAGGGAGGTGACATGTAAGTCTACACTTTTTAGCAAATTTACACTTAAAAATTTTAAATAGCCAAAAGTAGTTATTTTACTAGCAGGTTTAAAAGTGAAATTATGCATACAGCTTCACACACATGTAAACTTACCTTTACAAATAGGCCCCATAATTTGGACAACAATGTCACCATTACTGGACAAACGAACACCAAAAATTATAACCCCATTAATATGTTTTTGACATGAAGATGTATAGATGGCCAAACTCAATATCTGCCCTGTCTTCCACACCAATGATATCAACACTTGCCCACTGCCACACTCTCAAATGAATGAACGGAAAAAGTGCATGCACATTTACAAAACAATATAACTGGACCTGGCTGCACTGTTTAATCACTCTCACACAAGGGATATCAGTGGCATTTAAAGATGCATTCAACAATACACACATCCCACATTCATGCAAAAACTTGACAGGTTTTAAGGGAACCCACTCCCTGTGACTGTCTGCCATTGAGGAGACCGAACACAATGAGCAGGTCACCAACCTTTCTAGAGTCAACATGAACAGAATATGCACATTCACTGAAATTGAAGATAGACAACAAGCCCCAAATTGATACTCCTAAATAGCCAGTTCCAAGATAGAAATACAAAAATAGCTGTGTAATCAATCTAATGGATTGATGCACAAAATGAGCAAGTCAAAACTGTTTTAATCATACTTCATAACCCTGATTCATAACTAGAGTGGCCAATGGCCTTAGCGACAATGAAAGCACTGTCTGAATTCACACAACGTTAAAAAATGTAGCACCAAAAAGTTAAAAAAAACTGTTCTTTAAGGAATTCTGACATTCTGCTAGGTAATTTGATATAAGTGAAGAAATATTTCTCAGAGGAAATTAAAATGTTGGCTTTATAATATACATTATATTAAATGTAAGAATTAAATCAGATTAAATTCCAAACAAATGTAGTACAACAGATTATAATCTAATGATTAAAATTATGCTAAAACAGCAAACATAGTTAATTGGAACAGGAGGTAATAAAAAATAAAAATAAAGAATGTCTGTAGAAAACAATCGAAGACAGAATCATATTAAGTCAATGAGACATTGTAGCCTGCAATGTAAGCATCCTCAGTAGTCAAACAGTGAGGTCAGATAGAAGCTGATGGTTTTCCTCAAAATGATTCTTAGTTGTACTCATACCTAGGAACCCATCATACACAGCGGTGGAGGTAATGGTAGGTGCAGTGCTTAATCTGTAAAATAATGAGTGCTTGTGCTCAAAATTCTGCTCAAAAGCCTGTGTCTGGTGCAATTAAATGTTGTACACAAAATACCAATGCTGCGTAATCTTGAATCCAACTCATGCTTCTTTAATCCACTACTGGACACTCCTTCCCAATCCTGCTTTCTACCTTTCTGACGGTTTTCCCATCATTTACTTTGTTGAAGCAGATATGCTAATTAAGAAAATTATTAATGATTGATATGTTATTACTAATGACAAAATGCATAGAGAAATTAATTGTAAAAAAATAATGTGCATGCTTGAAAAACGTGCCCTCAGGTATGGTCACCATATGTACTAAAACGACTGAAAATGTGCAAAATAATGAACATATGAGAAAAATGTAGTAATATGCCATAATGAGACGCATAATCTCTGTTTTGTATTACTAAAGTTAGCTGAACTAAAGGCCTGGTTCTACTAGGCCTCGCACACTCTGAACATGGAGAAACCCTACGCCTTGCAAAGGACTGGAAACCGGTGACTACAGCCTTGACCCGTTCGAAGTTCCAGTTACTTAGCTAGAATTTTCTGCAATGTACCGGCGGACAGGAGATGATGAAGACAATTTGACACAATTATGTGTAGAGCAGGCTAAATGTACTTTCCCAGGACTTGAACAGTAGAGGCACTGACTGGAGAGCCATATGCAACAATTTTGATACCTGAAGGGCCGGATGATGAGTACCTCGCATGAAGAACCAATCCACTTCTTGTGACTTGGAACATATGAATATTAGTAGATTTGGTAAACAAAAACTATAGGTTAAAGTCATATCTGCTGACTGACTGACCAATTAGCAATTAGGGGGATGGACTGGGAGACCCTAATAAAAAGTCATGACAAAGGGCGAGGAATCAGAATTGTGGTAGAAAATTGATGACGTCGGGAGACGCTGTCCAAGGTGCTGATATTGGGTTCATACTCTGTGAGCCTGATCCGTAGCTGACTGATTGATGACCTGAAGACGAAGTCTGACTTGTTGCTGATCCATCCTGGATAGGTAGCTATGAAAATGTGACTGACGATTTTTGTGCCTTTTCTTCTAGGTACCAAGGGCCATAATTATACTTTTTGATGCAAAAATGCGCTAACGCAGTTTTGCGTCAAAAAAATTAGCGCCGGCTAACGCCATTCTGAAGCACCATGCGGGCGCCGTATTTAATCAATGACGTTAGCCGCCGGCGCTGCATGGTGTGCGTGGAAAAAAACGACGTACACCAGGCAGCGCCTGCGTAGGGGGATATGGGGCTTGGGCGTCAAGAAATGGGGCAAGTCAGGTTGAGGCAATTTTTTCGCCTCAACCCGATTTGCGCAATTTTTTTCGACTCCCAACCCCCATAGAAATGACTCCTGTCTTAGCAAAGACAGGAGTCATGCCCCCTTGCCCAATGGCCATGCCCAGGGGACTTATGTCCCCAGGGCATGGTCATTGGGCATAGTGGCATGTAGAGGGGCACAAATCAGGCCCCCCTATGCCACAAAAAAAAATGAAAAAAAACACTTACCTGAACTTACCTTAATGTCCCTGGGATGGGTCCCTCCAGCCATGGGTGTCCTCCTGGGGTGGGCAAGGGTGACACGGGGTGTCCCTGGGGGCATGGGAGGGCACCTCTGGGCTCCTTCAGAGCCCACAGGTCCCAAAATGCCTGCCTTTTGCAGGTGCAAAAAAACGGCGCAAAAGCGGCCGTATGTCATTTTTTTTGACCCGCCCACTCCCGGGCGTGAATTTTGCCAGGGAGTATAAATCCAACGCACATGCCTCGGAGTCGATTTTTTAGACGTGAACGCCTACCTTGCATCTCATTAACGCAAAGTAGGTGTCCACGCTAAAAAATGACGCAAACTCCATGGACTTTGGCGCTAGACGCATCTAAAGCCAAATCATAAATATGGAGTTAGTTTTACGTCGAAATTGCGTTAAAAAAAACGACGCAATTCCGGCGCAAACGGAGTATAAATATGCCCCCAACTGCGCTGTTTATAGAGATTCTCACTTAGGTTGATTTTTTCCAAATTAATGTTTTCTCTAAATTGTTTTCGCATGAAGACCCACATGCTAATGCTAATCTTGGTTAGGTGACGTTGACGGTGACAAATGACTGATGAACTTAATTTGCTGAATTACATTATTAATGCTGGTATTCATAGCTTATGGTTTGGCATTGAAGCATATGTCTTCTTTAAGAAATAATGGCCCTCATTACAACCCTGGCGGTCCAAGACTGCCAGGGCTGTTTTGTCGGAAGCACCGCCAACAGGCTGGCGGTGCTTCCAGGGGTATTACGACCGTGGCGAAAGCGCCGCGGTCGCACCGCCGGGACTGGCGGTTTACCACCATAGTGGTCCCGGCGGGAGTAATCCTCTAGGGCAGCGCTGCTTGCAGCGCTGCCCAGGGGATTACGAGTTTGAACTGCCAGGAAAAGGATGGCGGTGTGGGGAGTCGCGGGGCCCCTGGGATGGCATGGGCAGTGCAGGGGCCCCCTGACAGGGCCCCATGCAGCTTTTTACTGTCTGCTATGCAGACAGTGAAAAGCGCAACGGGTGCAGTCGCACGGCCGCAACACCATTTGGAGCCGGCTTCCATGTTGCGGCCGAGATCCAAATGCGGGGATCTCCAAATGGCCGCGGCGGGGGTGCGCCACATTGGCGGCCGCCCGGCGGTCCGATTATTGCTGCCCGCCAAGGTCGTAATGAGGGCCAATGTGTTTGAACTAATGAATTAATAAAGAGTTGATTTGAATAAAGTTAAACTAACAGATGATTTAGAATTGTAAGCAATAGGAAAATAAAAATTGTTAACTCTTTTTCTGAGTAGCGGTTATTCTTGATTAGTATGGTTTAACGTTGTGTTTTCATAGAGTGTTTCCTTGATTATTGATGTAAGTTATTGATTCAATAGTCTCTGCACGACTAGGAAACTCCATGCGATTCAAAAGATTAATCGACCTATACGCGTCCCCCTGTAAGTTCACTTACTAAGGACCAGGTGCGCTAGCAGTTTTTGGTAGCAGCTTGATGGTTAGTTTCCTTGGGGAACTAGTTATGTGGTGAGTATTGGTTATGGTAGTAGTAGAAGTTAGTTGTGTGTATTTTATGATGTTTGAATTTTGTTTTTCTGAAATGGCAATTGTAGCAAAGATGTCCACTTAATCCCAGAAATGACTTTCCCAGATCCTGGATCCTGCTAGTGGACTTGGGTATGTTCTTGGCGTGTTTTGAGATAGTGTGAAAGTGGTAGGTTGCGCTTGCAAAGGCTTAAGCAAACCGCTGGTGAATCATGATGTATGTGAGGTAAGTAGGGAGTCTGCGTACTCCAGTTGAGGAATAGTAGGAGTGTGCGTACTCCATAGTATGAGAGTAGGGAAGTTGTCGAACTTCACATGGGTGTGGTGCTTTGTGCTAAAAAATTATCCACTTGGTTGTTGGTGATGTACGGACCCTGCGTGGTCTAAGACTCCGGAGTATATTGACAAGTGTAGGAGACACTTGGGTATATGTTGTAATCTTTCTGGTTTAGTAGGTTGATCAGGCGTGGTCAACAAGTCGGTGTGTGTGATAATGAGTAAAAGAAATTTCGACTGAGATTTGGCGAGTTCTATGTGCACCAGGACAGACCAATTGATCAGTTGGGAGTAAAGATTTGCGGGTCGAATTTTGCTTGCGAATGTGGGAGACTGAGAAAGAGGAATAGCTACTTGAGCAAAAGAGCCATTAGTAAAAATCTGTAAGGTCTCTGAAGCTATTGTGTCCCCTTCCTGTAGTAAACCAGCAGGTTTGTTTTAGTTATTGGTATTTGGTTAAAGTGCTCGCAATAATTTGCATTAGTTGTGTGAGTTGAAGTAGGAGGACGAACCGCAAGACTTTGTCAGCCGCTGTATGTGAGTGTGACATCAAGTTGTGCCGTGCTGGGATAGGTTGGTTAGTGAGAAAAGTCACAAGCGGATTGGCACCTGCCCATAAGAGGCAATTGGTTGAGTAAGCGGGTGAAGGGAATCTTGGGAGTAAAAGTCATTTCATTATTGAATTGAAGTCAACAGAACAGATAAAATTAAGTTTTTCAAGGCATTCAGAAGTGCGATGAAGGCTGATTCTTACATTAAGTCAGTGGGGGAGCCGACCCCACCAGAAGATTCTCCAGCTTACATTGTGATGGAGGAGCGAGGTGTAGCACCATGTTTGTGGTTGAAGCAGTGGTGTAAGCTAACTAAGAAGCGAGGGTCCTTAGCATTCCCGGAGCATGGAACGTTTAATTTGAGAATTCTGGATCAATTGCTAATGGCATTATATGAGATGAAACCGTTACCGAGACCAGCACAGTTTGAGGCTTTAGCGGTATGGGAACTGGTGGCTAGACAGCAACAAGAAATGAAGTTTGAAAGGAGAATGAAGCGAGTAGAGAAATCTTTAGCTGAAGCTAGATGGGATTGGGAACAGAAAAGATGGAAAGCGGAGACCCTACAGTGTGCTAAGTTGTCTCCTGCCATAATGGAGGAAGATGAGGCAGAGAAGGAGGATGGCGCTAAAGAGGATGAAAGTGCAGGGAAAAAGAAAAAGAGAAAGTCCTATGTTGATGATGAAGATTCTGATGTTGAGGATCTCATTACGCGGTTGTTAAGAGATCGACCGCCACATTTAACTACCTATTCAGGGGGTCCAGGCACAAGTGCCACTACAGCTGCTCCAACACAAGTACAGGGAGCTGATGGCCCAGATAGTGGGCAAATACCAGGGGAAGTACAGAGTACACCTAATGCAGGAACTACTACTGTGGTCCAAGCGCAGATGCATCTACCTTCGGTACAGAGAATTTATCTAGATGTACCAGTTCTTGAGACAGTCTCGAACGTAATGGTGCCAAGGGAGCAAGTGCTTCCGAAGCCAATGCTAGTTCAGACAGAACCGACTCCAATGTAATTGCCTTCAGCACAGGCGCAGGGTTTGGCGAAATTTACACCAAGGACAGGAACACAGTCAGATATTAGACCAATCATAAACCAGGCAATGGGGGTAACATTCCCAAAGGGTGCGAGTGTTAGGGCAGCTCCAGATGCAATATCGCTATCAATTACAGTTGGTCCAGCAGTACCCTTATTTGCGCAAAAGAATACAAATGCAGGAGAGCATAATGAAATGTCGCAGAGCCTTGTGAGAAGGGGAGCGAGTGATCCTGTGCAGATGATGTCATCTGCAGGATAGACTTTCAATGGATCTAGACCTTTAATGGATCTTAGTCCACTTGTAGCGCTTCCAGATGCAGTGAATGGCCCAAATGTGAGTCAGAGTTTGAAACTTTTAACACCGCAAGCTTCAGGTGCAGTGGTGCAACAGCTACCAGTGCCAAATGCGAGTAACATTTAATTACAGGGATTGTCAGCTCAGCAGTTGAGTGAATGGTTAGACAGTCTAAACACTCCTCAAAATGCATCCAAAGGTGAACAGCAGATAAATCGTGTAAAGTTGAATATAGAAGCAACCAAACTAGTTGAGGGAACAATGGGTGTGAACAGATTTAAGTCCTACACTGAAGAAGAGCTGAGGTATTTGTGCCCAAAGATTACAAGAGAAGTGAGTAAAATACATCAGAAATTGGCAGAGTTAGCAGAGAAACATGACATTGATATTGAGAAAACAAAGCATTTGAAACGCAGTTACAGATTAGATTTCGAGGCAAAGGATTTTGAACACATGAGATCAGCAGGAATGAAGGCACATTTGAGAGAATTGTTGCAGAGTGCTCAGATTTGGGGAGCATTAGAGAAATCGGAAGGTAGACGGACAAAGAAAAAAGACAAACGAAAGCGTGATTCACAAGAGGTTCAAAGGGAAAGGGAATCAGGAAAGATGCTTCCGATGACAGAGATTCCAGGAGGGCAGTTTGTTCATGTCCCATGGCACAGAAGTGATATATTGTCATTTGCAAATGATTACCCAAAATTGAGAGAGAAGCCGGTCGAGTGGTATCAGCAAACAGATAGGTTTATGAAACTTTCCAAATGTTTGTGGGAAGACTTGAATATGCTATTGGAGATAGTGGTGCCAGCTGATTTGTGGGTTGAGTGTAAGAGAGCAGTGGACTGGCCAACAAGTGAACCAGAAAGGGATAAGGTCACAGGTTCACCTTCACCTGAGGTAATGAAAAATTATTATAAGGTGATCGAGTTCCTGAAGACAAGATTTTCTCCCAAAAATATTGATTGGCAGAGGATTGATAGAACAGTCCAAGAGTCTAAAGAGTCAATACATACTTACTATGAGAGATTGCTAAAAGCATTCAAGGAGTACAGTGGCAAGGAGGCAATTGAGCTGAAAGACATGTTGCATTTTGTGTTCAGATTTGTCGAAGGGTTGAGACCAGAAGTAGGGCAGGTGATTAAGAGTCATTTGATTTGCTGGAAGGCAAAACCGATTGATGAGGTATTGCAATATGCAAATAACTGTAGTGATGAGATTTAATTAAATGTCAAAGCCCAGCTCACCTGAGTTCTTGTTCAGTTCTGATGGAGGTTGAAGACAATCCGACCCCACCCTGAAACTGCTTGTTCCAGCACACTAGTTTTTAAAACAGTGCACTAAGAACAGAAGCTCAAAGGAAGGGGGGAAGTAGATAAAATAAAAAAGAGAGACAACACCGTTCTTGCGTTTCCACTGTTGAAGTGCTGCACAAATCTGCGGCCCTTTCTGACTTCTGTAGAAACTGGTGCCTAATGAAACATAAACAAAGAACAGATAAGTGCAACCTATTCCTAAATGGGTTCCTGACTATCCCTTTATTTATTAGAAATTCTCTTCTAAAAGTACCTCTTGGATCCTGGTCTCTAGTTTCCAGGTTTGGAATGTGTTACTGGTCTGGGATGTGTTTTCTATTACTGTAAAGCTTCTAAAACATTAAACAAATACCGTTATCAGAATTACCAATATCAAACATTCATCATCATATAACTAAAGCCTAAATTTCCAATAGGAGACTCACTTTTCCCATATTTCCAGAATCTTTTCTAAAACAAATACTGTACTTTTACATCAAAATACAGCATGTAATTTGTGCAAGTCCTTGATTTACTGTTTGCCTTGCTGTTAATGGTTTCCACTGTTCGATTCTTAAATGTTCCATGAGAAAAAACAATGTTTGCATCACAAAGTTCTGCAAAATATTCTTGTAACAAAGAGTTTGAATCACAATGTTCGTGGAAGGTATTTAGTTTCGAATTGTCTATACACGAATCCAGAAATTGTTGTCAAAGTTCTTTCAGGTAGTAAAAAGTTTTGCACTTACTTGTTGCTGGCAAGAGATACTGATCAGTCTAACCTTGTCTTCTTTCTCTTTTGCAGGTTACTCATAGGAGAGAGGCTGAAGCAAGGAGGAACCGGAAACCGGAAGAAGGAAGAGCCAGAAGCTGCGCCCATTGAAGTCAATGAAAGTCTGTAAAGAGCAGGAGTGCCAGCGCCGAGGGATCTGTTCTCAGGTAAGCGGGAGGTAGACGAGCACAAGCACTGGGTGAGGCTCGGGGGATGCCTTTTATAGACAGGGCTGGGTGTGGTTTGAAGGGCTGGGTGTGGTCCTCACATGCTGCACATGTTCTTGGAAGGTGTGCAGAGCTGGGTGTGGTCCTCAAATGCTGCACATGTTCTTGAAAGGTGTGCAGAGTTTCAGTTATTATGCAAATGAGTTGAATTAACACATGGCCTAGGGAGGAGTGTTTTAAAGAAGCCTTGGTAAAAGCAAGGCCCAATGTGTAAACAAAACAGCACATTAGACAACATACACAGAAGCCGGGAGGGGGGGGGGGCAAGGTGAGATAACAAGAAAGGCTTTCAATAGTAAGTTTAAAAGGGAGCTATTACAGAACCCACTAGTGCAGTGAGAGGGGACATGCTCTTTGCTGTGTACAAACCCTAACAGTTGCCCCCCTCAAAGCCCCTCCTACAGGACGGGGTTTTCCTGGATTTTTTAAATAAAACCGTCTAATCAGCTGTGGGGCATGTACATATGATGCTGGTTCCCATGAATTCTCAGATTCATCATATCCTTTCCATTCTACTAAATAAAACAGACGTCCACTAATTATTTTTGAGTCTTTTATGCTTTTCACTTCATATTCCAGATTTCCCTTAATTGGTATGGGTGGAGGTGGTGGTTCAGGTCGGGTTTTTGAGTTGTACGGCTTAAGCAAGGACACATGGAATGTAGTATGTACTGGATATTCTTTTGGTAAATCTAATTTTACTGTTACCGGGTTTACTATGGCAGTTATACTAAAGGGTCCAATGAAACGTTGGGACAGCTTTCGGGATCCCTCTATGTTTAGGTTCTTTGTGGAGAGCCATACCTTGTCACGAATTTTATACATTGGGGCCTCAGACCTGTGTTTGTCTGCTTGTCTTTTCATGCTTTCCTTGTACTTTAATAAATGTTTCCTGGCTTTGTCTTGTATGTCACCTAACCTCGTTAGTCTGTCCGTTACTGTAGGCAACAGGGAATCTTCCAACAAAATGGGTATAGCTCTTGGATGATACCCCTGCAAGAAATAGAATGGTGAGCAAAGTAGAGCTGAATGCTCAGTATTATTATAAACAAACTCTGCTACAGGGAGAGCTTCCAACCATTCACTAGAATAATCAGCCAATAAACAACGTAGCGTTTGAAGTAAGGTTTGGTTCAGTCGTTCAGTCTGTCCATCTGTCTCTGGGTGGAAAGCAGTGGATAAGGCCACATCTATTTTCCGTTTTTTACATAATTTTTTCCAAAATCTGGAGTTGAACTGGCTCCCTCGGTCTGACACCACTTTGCTTGGCAAACCATGTAAACACACAATTTCCCTGATAAAAATATCGGCAAATTCTGCCGCCGTGGGTAATTTCCGTAATGGTACAAAATGTGCCATTTTAGATAAAAAATCCACTATAACCAACACTGTTGTGAAGGATTTTACAGGTGGTAAACCTACAATAAAGTCTACGCTCACAGTGTGCCAAGGTTGTTTGGGTGTTGGCATTGGTATTAACAAGCCGTCAGGAGCCTTATGAGAAGATTTATGTCTTGCACAAATTGGACAGGTAGTGACAAATTGCTTAATGTCCTTTCTTATAGTGTCCCACCAAAAGTGTTTTTGCACATTTTCCAGGGTTTTTACCCAACCAGGATGACCTGCCAACGGTGAGGCGTGATGCCAAATTATCACCTGTGTTTGTAATTCAGAGGTGGGCACTAACAGCATGTTGTTGTGATACAATAAACCTCGTTGTCTTGTGTTATGGGAATCCTTTAACCAATCCTGAGGTGCTATTTGCATGTGTGCATTATATAGATCTGTGATGAAATCCTTCTGTTGTACTGGTGCCAACAACTTTTGGGGAGGAATAATGGGTTCTCCTATTTTATCTTGTTTCATGTCTGAGGTATGTCCGTATCTAGATAACACATCAGATTGAATTTGTTGTGCACCTGGTCTATAGGTTATAACAAAGTCAAATGTGCTAAAAAAAATTAACCAGCGCATCTGACGTGGTGTTAGTGCTTTAAGTGATCCAAAAAACTGTAGGTTCTTATGGTCAGAAAAGATTGTAACTGGGTACTTGGCTCCCATTAAATGGTGCCTCCATTCTGAAAAGGCTACTTTGATAGCTAGTAGTTCCCTTTCAGCCACAGTGTAATTTTGTTCAGCTGGCAATAACTTTTTGGAATAGAAGGCTATAGGATGTAACTGGCCATCTACTGCATCTCGTTGAGAGAGAACTCCTCCTAAAGCTACTTGTGAAGCATCCGCTTCAACAAAAAAGGGCAAGTCAGGATCAGGATGTTTCAGAATTGGGGCTGAAGTGAACTTTTGTTTTAGGAGTTGAAAGGCGTGTGCCGCCTCATCAGTCCAAAGAAATCGTTGCCCTTTCCGCAACAAGGTAGTTATTGGGGCCGCAATGTCTGCAAAATGTGCAATAAACCTCCTATAAAAATTGGCGAAACCCAGAAATTTCTGAAAATCTTTTACAGAGGATGGTTCTGGCCAATCAGCAATAGCACTGATTTTCTTTACATCCATAGTTATTCCTTGAGGTGACAGGCAGTATCCTAAAAAGTCCACCTTGTTGACATTAAAAGTACACTTTTCTAACTTAGCAAAAAGATGATTTTCTTTTAACTTTGATAATACTGCACGAACATGTTGGGTATGTTCTTCTGAGTTCTTAGAGTAAATGAGGATGTCGTCTATGTATACTATGACACAAACGTCCAGGAATTCGTGTAGGACCTCATTTATAAAGAACTGAAAGGCCGCAGCGGCATTACATTACCCAAAGGGCATTACTGTGTACTCAAATAAACCAAACTTTGTCTTGAAAGCTGTCTTCCACTCATCCCCCTCTTTTACTCGGACCAGGTGGTAAGCTCCCCGCAGATCTAGTTTAGTGTATACAGTAGAATGTCTTAATTGATCCAACAACACAGGTATTAGAGGAAGAGGATATTTATTCTTTATTGTAGCCTTATTTAGTCCTCTATAATCGATACACGCGCGCAGGGATTTATCCGGCTTTGGGATAAAAAAGAGTGGAGATGACACCGGAGATGTGGAATGACGGATGAACCCAGACTGTAGTAGGTCATCTAGGTAGGTTCTTAAGTATTTGGTTTCTTCGTCAGTCAAAGCATATACTCTGTTATTAGGTAAAGGGGCCCCTGGGATAAGATCTATACGGCAGTCATAAGACCGATGTGGGGGCAGCACACTAGCCTTTACTGGATCAAAGACGTCTTTAAAGTCAGAATATTCAGGAGGGAGACTTGGTTCATCTTGTGTAACACTAGCACAGTGTAATACTGTGCTCTGTTCTGTACCTGCTTCTTGATAGCAATTGGTTCTACAGAAAGAGGAATCCAAAGTAACAGTTCTATTCACCCAATCAATTTTTGGGTTATGAGTTGTTAACCAGGGTACCCCGAGAATCAAACCAAAATTAGGAGTATCTATCAGATCAAAGCTAATCACCTCTGTGTGCCCGTTCTGACAGACCATAACAAGTGGACTTGTTTGTTTTGTGATTAATCCAGAGGTCAATTCTGACCCATCCACTGCACATACTGCTTCTGGACAAGGCTTTAGGCACATAGGAAGTCCTAAGATTTCAGCTAACTTATTATCCACAAAATTTCCTGTCGCGCCTGAGTCCAGTAGGACAGGGAGAGAATGCCTCACTTGGGTAGTAACAATTAAAACGACCTGAATTATGAAATGTCTAGGTATGTGCGGTACCCTGAAGGCTGCAGCATTAGAGGTTTGATTAAGATGTTTTCTCGAACAAGTAACCTCTCCCCTTGTCGAGCTTAATCGTTTCCCGATTCAGTTGATGAGGTGGAGGAAACAGCACCCTTTTGTGGAGTTTTAGGCTTTACTGGACATTCTCTGGCAAAGTGACCTGCCCTGCCACAATATAAACATAATTGAAATTTTCTCCTTCTTTCTTTTTCCTCTGATGTGAGTGGACCTCTGAGTGTCCCTATTTGCATAGGCTCTGGTTCAGGGAGTTTATTATCTGTGTCTTTCTTCTCGTGTCTAATAAAAGTTAACCGTGATTCCAGTTTGTATTTATCTCCCTTTCATTCTCCTAGTCTATGTTCTAATTTCACAACTAAATCTACAAAGTCCGAATAGTCTTTTGGCAAATCAACTATATGAGCCAGCGCGTCTTTTAACTCGTCTCTCAAACCTTTATAAAAAAGGGAGACACGCTTTTCTTCTGGCCACTGTGTCTCGGTGAGTAAACGATTAAAACTAGTGAGATAGGTCAATAAATCCTTGTTACCTTGTTTAAGATTTAAAAGCTCATTATCACTTGCCTGCATGAAAGTGTGTTTTGCAAAAAGGCTGGTCATGGTACGTTTAAATTGATTCCAATTATGGAGGATGGGATCATCTCTATCCACGAAAGGAATTGACCAATTGGCTGCTGTGCCACCCAAATAAGACAAGACGAATGCCACTTTCGTATCATCAGTAGGGAACTGTTGTGGCTTACAAATGAAGTGTAATTGACATTGATTGATAAAAACATGGAATTTGTTACTATCTCCATGAAAACGTTCAGGTGCTGCTAAGGGCACAACATTAGGAACATTAACAGTAACCTCAACTGGGGAAGGCAAAGTTGTATGTTTTGATGGCGCCCCTGTCTCTGAGGAGGTTTTAAACAAAGGCGTAGAAGCTGTGTTCCACTGAGATCCCCTAAATTTATACCTGCTTAAATCCTGTTCTAAAGAGGTATTCTCCATCTTTAATCTCTCTATTTCCTCTTGCATATGTTGCAAGATGCCAGACACTGATTCATTATGAGCCAAGTCCTCATTTAGGGCCTGCGCCATATCCGTGACGTCAATGCCCTGTATTTCTTCCCCGGTATTCATCGTCCACCAGAACTGAAATTTTTTAAGGCTTGTGCTTCTGTCAAAGCCCAGCTCACCTGAGTTCTTGTTCAGTTCTGATGGAGGTTGAAGACAATCCGACCCCACCCTGAAACTGCTTGTTCCAGCACACTAGTTTTTAAAACAGTGCACTAAGAACAGAAGCTCAAGGGAAGGGGGGAAGTGGATAAAATAAAAAAGAGAGACAACACCGTTCTTGCGTTTCCACTGTTGAAGTGCTGCACACATCTGCGGCCCTTTCTGACTTCTGTAGAAACTGGTGCCTAATGAAACATAAACAAAGAACAGATAAGTGCAACCTATTCCTAAATGGGTTCCTGGCTATCCCTTTATTTATTAGAAATTCTCTTCTAAAAGTACCTCTTGGATCCTGGTCTCTAGTTTCCAGGTTTGGAATGTGTTACTGCTCTGGGATGTGTTTTCTATTACTGTAAAGCTTCTAAAACATTAAACAAATACCGTTATCAGAATTACCAATATCAAACATTCATCATCATATAACTAAAGCCTAAATTCCCAATAGGAGACTCACTTTTCCCATATTTCCAGAATCTTTTATAAAACAAATACTGTACTTTTACATCAAAATACAGCATGTAATTTGTGCAAGTCCTTGATTTACTGTTTGCCTTGCTGTTAATGGTTTCCACTGTTCGATTCTTAAAAGTTCCATGAGAAAAAACAATGTTTGCTTCACAAAGTTCTGCAAAATATTCTTGTAACAAAGAGTTTGAAACACAATGTTCGTGGAAGGTATTTCGTTTCGAATTGTCTATACACGAATCCAGAAATTGTTGTCAAAGTTCTTTCAGGTAGTAAAAAGTTTTGCACTTACTTGTTGCTGGCAAGAGATACTGATCAGTCTAACCTTGTCTTCTTTCTCTTTTGCAGGTTACTCATAGGAGAGAGGCTGAAGCAAGGAGGAACCGGAAACCGGAAGAAGGAAGAGCCAGAAGCTGCGCCCATTGAAGTCAATGAAAGTCTGTAAAGAGCAGGAGTGCCAGCGCCGAGGGATCTGTTCTCAGGTAAGCGGGAGGTAGACGAGCACAAGCACTGGGTGAGGCTCGGGGGATGCCTTTTATAGACAGGGCTGGGTGTGGTTTGAAGGGCTGGGTGTGGTCCTCACATGCTGCACATGTTCTTGGAAGGTGTGCAGAGCTGGGTGTGGTCCTCAAATGCTGCACATGTTCTTGAAAGGTGTGCAGAGTTTCAGTTATTATGCAAATGAGTTGAATTAACACATGGCCTAGGGAGGAGTGTTTTAAAGAAGCCTTGGTAAAAGCAAGGCCCAATGTGTAAACAAAACAGCACATTAAACAACATACACAGAAGCCGGGAGGGGGGGGGGGGCAAGGTGAGATAACAAGAAAGGCTTTCAATAGTAAGTTTAAAAGGGAGCTATTACAGAACCCACTAGTGCAGTGAGAGGGGACATGCTCTTTGCTGTGTACAAACCCTAACAGTTGCCCCCCTCAAAGCCCCTCCTACAGGACGGGGTTTTCCTGGATTTTTTAAATAAAACCGTCTAATCAGCTGTGGGGCATGTACATATGATGCTGGTTCCCATGAATTCTCAGATTCATCATATCCTTTCCATTCTACTAAATAAAACAGACGTCCACTAATTATTTTTGAGTCTTTTATGCTTTTCACTTCATATTCCAGATTTCCCTTAATTGGTATGGGTGGAGGTGGTGGTTCAGGTCGGGTTTTTGAGTTGTACGGCTTAAGCAAGGACACATGGAATGTAGTATGTACTGGATATTCTTTTGGTAAATCTAATTTTACTGTTACCGGGTTTACTATGGCAGTTATACTAAAGGGTCCAATGAAACGTGGTTGCAGCTTTCGGGATCCCTCTATGTTTAGGTTCTTTGTGGAGAGCCATATCTTGTCACGAATTTTATACATTGGGGCCTCAGACCTGTGTTTGTCTGCTTGTCTTTTCATGCTTTCCTTGTACTTTAATAAATGTTTCCTGGCTTTGTCTTGTATGTCACCTAACCTCGTTAGTCTGTCCGTTACTGTAGGCAACAGGGAATCTTCCAACAAAATGGGTATAGCTCTTGGATGATACCCCTGCAAGAAATAGAATGGTGAGCAAAGTAGAGCTGAATGCTCAGTATTATTATAAACAAACTCTGCTACAGGGAGAGCTTCCAACCATTCACTAGAATAATCAGCCAATAAACAACGTAGCGTTTGAAGTAAGGTTTGGTTCAGTCGTTCAGTCTGTCCATCTGTCTCTGGGTGGAAAGCAGTGGATAAGGCCACATCTATTTTCCGTTTTTTACATAATTTTTTCCAAAATCTGGAGTTGAACTGGCTCCCTCGGTCTGACACCACTTTGCTTGGCAAACCATGTAAACACACAATTTCCCTGATAAAAATATCGGCAAATTCTGCCGCCGTGGGTAATTTCCGTAATGGTACAAAATGTGCCATTTTAGATAAAAAATCCACTATAACCAACACTGTTGTGAAGGATTTTACAGGTGGTAAACCTACAATAAAGTCTACGCTCACAGTGTGCCAAGGTTGTTTGGGTGTTGGCATTGGTATTAACAAGCCGTCAGGAGCCTTATGAGAAGATTTATGTCTTGCACAAATTGGAGAGGTAGTGACAAATTGCTTAATGTCCTTTCTTATAGTGTCCCACCAAAAGTGTTTTTGCACATTTTCCAGGGTTTTTACCCAACCAGGATGACCTGCCAACGGTGAGGCGTGATGCCAAATTATCACCTGTGTTTGTAATTCAGAGGTGGGCACTAACAGCATGTTGTTGTGATACAATAAACCTCGTTGTCTTGTGTTATGGGAATCCTTTAACCAATCCTGAGGTGCTATTTGCATGTGTGCATTATATAGATCTGTGATGAAATCCTTCTGTTGTACTGGTGCCAACAACTTTTGGGGAGGAATAATGGGTTCTCCTATTTTATCTTGTTTCATGTCTGAGGTATGTCCGTATCTAGATAACACATCAGATTGAATTTGTTGTGCACCTGGTCTATAGGTTATAACAAAGTCAAATGTGCTAAAAAAAATTAACCAGCGCATCTGACGTGGTGTTAGTGCTTTAAGTGATCCAAAAAACTGTAGGTTCTTATGGTCAGAAAAGATTGTAACTGGGTACTTGGCTCCCATTAAATGGTGCCTCCATTCTGAAAAGGCTACTTTGATAGCTAGTAGTTCCCTTTCAGCCACAGTGTAATTTTGTTCAGCTGGCAATAACTTTTTGGAATAGAAGGCTATAGGATGTAACTGGCCATCTACTGCATCTCGTTGAGAGAGAACTCCTCCTAAAGCTACTTGTGAAGCATCCGCTTCAACAAAAAAGGGCAAGTCAGGATCAGGATGTTTCAGAATTGGGGCTGAAGTGAACTTTTGTTTTAGGAGTTGAAAGGCGTGTGCCGCCTCATCAGTCCAAAGAAATCGTTGCCCTTTCCGCAACAAGGTAGTTATTGGGGCCGCAATGTCTGCAAAATGTGCAATAAACCTCCTATAAAAATTGGCGAAACCCAGAAATTTCTGAAAATCTTTTACAGAGGATGGTTCTGGCCAATCAGCAATAGCACTGATTTTCTTTACATCCATAGTTATTCCTTGAGGTGACAGGCAGTATCCTAAAAAGTCCACCTTGTTGACATTAAAAGTACACTTTTCTAACTTAGCAAAAAGATGATTTTCTTTTAACTTTGATAATACTGCACGAACATGTTGGGTATGTTCTTCTGAGTTCTTAGAGTAAATGAGGATGTCGTCTATGTATACTATGACACAAACGTCCAGGAATTCGTGTAGGACCTCATTTATAAAGAACAGAAAGGCCGCAGCGGCATTACATTACCCAAAGGGCATTACTGTGTACTCAAATAAACCAAACTTTGTCTTGAAAGCTGTCTTCCACTCATCCCCCTCTTTTACTCGGACCAGGTGGTAAGCTCCCCGCAGATCTAGTTTAGTGTATACAGTAGAATGTCTTAATTGATCCAACAACACAGGTATTAGAGGAAGAGGATATTTATTCTTTATTGTAGCCTTATTTAGTCCTCTATAATCGATACACGCGCGCAGGGATTTATCCGGCTTTGGGATAAAAAAGAGTGGAGATGACACCGGAGATGTGGAATGACGGATGAACCCAGACTGTAGTAGGTCATCTAGGTAGGTTCTTAAGTATTTGGTTTCTTCGTCAGTCAAAGCATATACTCTGTTATTAGGTAAAGGGGCCCCTGGGATAAGATCTATACGGCAGTCATAAGACCGATGTGGGGGCAGCACACTAGCCTTTACTGGATCAAAGACGTCTTTAAAGTCAGAATATTCAGGAGGGAGACTTGGTTCATCTTGTGTAACACTAGCACAGTGTAATACTGTGCTCTGTTCTGTACCTGCTTCTTGATAGCAATTGGTTCTACAGAAAGAGGAATCCAAAGTAACAGTTCTATTCACCCAATCAATTTTTGGGTTATGAGTTGTTAACCAGGGTACCCCGAGAATCAAACCAAAATTAGGAGTATCTATCAGATCAAAGCTAATCACCTCTGTGTGCCCGTTCTGACAGACCATAACAAGTGGACTTGTTTGTTTTGTGATTAATCCAGAGGTCAATTCTGACCCATCCACTGCACATACTGCTTCTGGACAAGGCTTTAGGCACATAGGAAGTCCTAAGATTTCAGCTAACTTATTATCCACAAAATTTCCTGTCGCGCCTGAGTCCAGTAGGACAGGGAGAGAATGCCTCACTTGGGTAGTAACAATTAAAACGACCTGAATTATGAAATGTCTAGGTATGTGCGGTACCCTGAAGGCTGCAGCATTAGAGGTTTGATTAAGATGTTTTCTCGAACAAGTAACCTCTCCCCTTGTCGAGCTTAATCGTTTCCCGATTCAGTTGATGAGGTGGAGGAAACAGCACCCTTTTGTGGAGTTTTAGGCTTTACTGGACATTCTCTGGCAAAGTGACCTGCCCTGCCACAATATAAACATAATTGAAATTTTCTCCTTCTTTCTTTTTCCTCTGATGTGAGTGGACCTCTGAGTGTCCCTATTTGCATAGGCTCTGGTTCAGGGAGTTTATTATCTGTGTCTTTCTTCTCGTGTCTAATAAAAGTTAACCGTGATTCCAGTTTGTATTTATCTCCCTTTCATTCTCCTAGTCTATGTTCTAATTTCACAACTAAATCTACAAAGTCCGAATAGTCTTTTGGCAAATCAACTATATGAGCCAGCGCGTCTTTTAACTCGTCTCTCAAACCTTTATAAAAAAGGGAGACACGCTTTTCTTCTGGCCACTGTGTCTCGGTGAGTAAACGATTAAAACTAGTGAGATAGGTCAATAAATCCTTGTTACCTTGTTTAAGATTTAAAAGCTCATTATCACTTGCCTGCATGAAAGTGTGTTTTGCAAAAAGGCTGGTCATGGTACGTTTAAATTGATTCCAATTATGGAGGATGGGATCATCTCTATCCACGAAAGGAATTGACCAATTGGCTGCTGTGCCACCCAAATAAGACAAGACGAATGCCACTTTCGTATCATCAGTAGGGAACTGTTGTGGCTTACAAATGAAGTGTAATTGACATTGATTGATAAAAACATGGAATTTGTTACTATCTCCATGAAAACGTTCAGGTGCTGCTAAGGGCACAACATTAGGAACATTAACAGTAACCTCAACTGGGGAAGGCAAAGTTGTATGTTTTGATGGCGCCCCTGTCTCTGAGGAGGTTTTAAACAAAGGCGTAGAAGCTGTGTTCCACTGAGATCCCCTAAATTTATACCTGCTTAAATCCTGTTCTAAAGAGGTATTCTCCATCTTTAATCTCTCTATTTCCTCTTGCATATGTTGCAAGATGCCAGACACTGATTCATTATGAGCCAAGTCCTCATTTAGGGCCTGCGCCATATCCGTGACGTCAATGCCCTGTATTTCTTCCCCGGTATTCATCGTCCACCAGAACTGAAATTTTTTAAGGCTTGTGCTTCTGTCAAAGCCCAGCTCACCTGAGTTCTTGTTCAGTTCTGATGGAGGTTGAAGACAATCCGACCCCACCCTGAAACTGCTTGTTCCAGCACACTAGTTTTTAAAACAGTGCACTAAGAACAGAAGCTCAAGGGAAGGGGGGAAGTGGATAAAATAAAAAAGAGAGACAACACCGTTCTTGCGTTTCCACTGTTGAAGTGCTGCACACATCTGCGGCCCTTTCTGACTTCTGTAGAAACTGGTGCCTAATGAAACATAAACAAAGAACAGATAAGTGCAACCTATTCCTAAATGGGTTCCTGACTATCCCTTTATTTATTAGAAATTCTCTTCTAAAAGTACCTCTTGGATCCTGGTCTCTAGTTTCCAGGTTTGGAATGTGTTACTGCTCTGGGATGTGTTTTCTATTACTGTAAAGCTTCTAAAACATTAAACAAATACCGTTATCAGAATTACCAATATCAAACATTCATCATCATATAACTAAAGCCTAAATTCCCAATAGGAGACTCACTTTTCCCATATTTCCAGAATCTTTTATAAAACAAATACTGTACTTTTACATCAAAATACAGCATGTAATTTGTGCAAGTCCTTGATTTACTGTTTGCCTTGCTGTTAATGGTTTCCACTGTTCGATTCTTAAAAGTTCCATGAGAAAAAACAATGTTTGCTTCACAAAGTTCTGCAAAATATTCTTGTAACAAAGAGTTTGAAAGACAATGTACGTGGAAGGTATTTCGTTTCGAATTGTCTATACACGAATCCAGAAATTGTTGTCAAAGTTCTTTCAGGTAGTAAAAAGTTTTGCACTTACTTGTTGCTGGCAAGAGATACTGATCAGTCTAACCTTGTCTTCTTTCTCTTTTGCAGGTTACTCATAGGAGAGAGGCTGAAGCAAGGAGGAACCGGAAACCGGAAGAAGGAAGAGCCAGAAGCTGCGCCCATTGAAGTCAATGAAAGTCTGTAAAGAGCAGGAGTGCCAGCGCCGAGGGATCTGTTCTCAGGTAAGCGGGAGGTAGACGAGCACAAGCACTGGGTGAGGCTCGGGGGATGCCTTTTATAGACAGGGCTGGGTGTGGTTTGAAGGGCTGGGTGTGGTCCTCACATGCTGCACATGTTCTTGGAAGGTGTGCAGAGCTGGGTGTGGTCCTCAAATGCTGCACATGTTCTTGAAAGGTGTGCAGAGTTTCAGTTATTATGCAAATGAGTTGAATTAACACATGGCCTAGGGAGGAGTGTTTTAAAGAAGCCTTGGTAAAAGCAAGGCCCAATGTGTAAACAAAACAGCACATTAAACAACATACACAGAAGCCGGGAGGGGGGGGGGGGCAAGGTGAGATAACAAGAAAGGCTTTCAATAGTAAGTTTAAAAGGGAGCTATTACAGAACCCACTAGTGCAGTGAGAGGGGACATGCTCTTTGCTGTGTACAAACCCTAACAGTTGCCCCCCTCAAAGCCCCTCCTACAGGACGGGGTTTTCCTGGATTTTTTAAATAAAACCGTCTAATCAGCTGTGGGGCATGTACATATGATGCTGGTTCCCATGAATTCTCAGATTCATCATATCCTTTCCATTCTACTAAATAAAACAGACGTCCACTAATTATTTTTGAGTCTTTTATGCTTTTCACTTCATATTCCAGATTTCCCTTAATTGGTATGGGTGGAGGTGGTGGTTCAGGTCGGGTTTTTGAGTTGTACGGCTTAAGCAAGGACACATGGAATGTAGTATGTACTGGATATTCTTTTGGTAAATCTAATTTTACTGTTACCGGGTTTACTATGGCAGTTATACTAAAGGGTCCAATGAAACGTGGTTGCAGCTTTCGGGATCCCTCTATGTTTAGGTTCTTTGTGGAGAGCCATACCTTGTCACGAATTTTATACATTGGGGCCTCAGACCTGTGTTTGTCTGCTTGTCTTTTCATGCTTTCCTTGTACTTTAATAAATGTTTCCTGGCTTTGTCTTGTATGTCACCTAACCTCGTTAGTCTGTCCGTTACTGTAGGCAACAGGGAATCTTCCAACAAAATGGGTATAGCTCTTGGATGATACCCCTGCAAGAAATAGAATGGTGAGCAAAGTAGAGCTGAATGCTCAGTATTATTATAAACAAACTCTGCTACAGGGAGAGCTTCCAACCATTCACTAGAATAATCAGCCAATAAACAACGTAGCGTTTGAAGTAAGGTTTGGTTCAGTCGTTCAGTCTGTCCATCTGTCTCTGGGTGGAAAGCAGTGGATAAGGCCACATCTATTTTCCGTTTTTTACATAATTTTTTCCAAAATCTGGAGTTGAACTGGCTCCCTCGGTCTGACACCACTTTGCTTGGCAAACCATGTAAACACACAATTTCCCTGATAAAAATATCGGCAAATTCTGCCGCCGTGGGTAATTTCCGTAATGGTACAAAATGTGCCATTTTAGATAAAAAATCCACTATAACCAACACTGTTGTGAAGGATTTTACAGGTGGTAAACCTACAATAAAGTCTACGCTCACAGTGTGCCAAGGTTGTTTGGGTGTTGGCATTGGTATTAACAAGCCGTCAGGAGCCTTATGAGAAGATTTATGTCTTGCACAAATTGGACAGGTAGTGACAAATTGCTTAATGTCCTTTCTTATAGTGTCCCACCAAAAGTGTTTTTGCACATTTTCCAGGGTTTTTACCCAACCAGGATGACCTGCCAACGGTGAGGCGTGATGCCAAATTATCACCTGTGTTTGTAATTCAGAGGTGGGCACTAACAGCATGTTGTTGTGATACAATAAACCTCGTTGTCTTGTGTTATGGGAATCCTTTAACCAATCCTGAGGTGCTATTTGCATGTGTGCATTATATAGATCTGTGATGAAATCCTTCTGTTGTACTGGTGCCAACAACTTTTGGGGAGGAATAATGGGTTCTCCTATTTTATCTTGTTTCATGTCTGAGGTATGTCCGTATCTAGATAACACATCAGATTGAATTTGTTGTGCACCTGGTCTATAGGTTATAACAAAGTCAAATGTGCTAAAAAAAATTAACCAGCGCATCTGACGTGGTGTTAGTGCTTTAAGTGATCCAAAAAACTGTAGGTTCTTATGGTCAGAAAAGATTGTAACTGGGTACTTGGCTCCCATTAAATGGTGCCTCCATTCTGAAAAGGCTACTTTGATAGCTAGTAGTTCCCTTTCAGCCACAGTGTAATTTTGTTCAGCTGGCAATAACTTTTTGGAATAGAAGGCTATAGGATGTAACTGGCCATCTACTGCATCTCGTTGAGAGAGAACTCCTCCTAAAGCTACTTGTGAAGCATCCGCTTCAACAAAAAAGGGCAAGTCAGGATCAGGATGTTTCAGAATTGGGGCTGAAGTGAACTTTTGTTTTAGGAGTTGAAAGGCGTGTGCCGCCTCATCAGTCCAAAGAAATCGTTGCCCTTTCTGCAACAAGGTAGTTATTGGGGCCGCAATGTCTGCAAAATGTGCAATAAACCTCCTATAAAAATTGGCGAAACCCAGAAATTTCTGAAAATCTTTTACAGAGGATGGTTCTGGCCAATCAGCAATAGCACTGATTTTCTTTACATCCATAGTTATTCCTTGAGGTGACAGGCAGTATCCTAAAAAGTCCACCTTGTTGACATTAAAAGTACACTTTTCTAACTTAGCAAAAAGATGATTTTCTTTTAACTTTGATAATACTGCACGAACATGTTGGGTATGTTCTTCTGAGTTCTTAGAGTAAATGAGGATGTCGTCTATGTATACTATGACACAAACGTCCAGGAATTCGTGTAGGACCTCATTTATAAAGAACTGAAAGGCCGCAGCGGCATTACATTACCCAAAGGGCATTACTGTGTACTCAAATAAACCAAACTTTGTCTTGAAAGCTGTCTTCCACTCATCCCCCTCTTTTACTCGGACCAGGTGGTAAGCTCCCCGCAGATCTAGTTTAGTGTATACAGTAGAATGTCTTAATTGATCCAACAACACAGGTATTAGAGGAAGAGGATATTTATTCTTTATTGTAGCCTTATTTAGTCCTCTATAATCGATACACGCGCGCAGGGATTTATCCGGCTTTGGGATAAAAAAGAGTGGAGATGACACCGGAGATGTGGAATGCCGGATGAACCCAGACTGTAGTAGGTCATCTAGGTAGGTTCTTAAGTATTTGGTTTCTTCGTCAGTCAAAGCATATACTCTGTTATTAGGTAAAGGGGCCCCTGGGATAAGATCTATACGGCAGTCATAAGACCGATGTGGGGGCAGCACACTAGCCTTTACTGGATCAAAGACGTCTTTAAAGTCAGAATATTCAGGAGGGAGACTTGGTTCATCTTGTGTAACACTAGCACAGTGTAATACTGTGCTCTGTTCTGTACCTGCTTCTTGATAGCAATTGGTTCTACAGAAAGAGGAATCCAAAGTAACAGTTCTATTCACCCAATCAATTTTTGGGTTATGAGTTGTTAACCAGGGTACCCCGAGAATCAAACCAAAATTAGGAGTATCTATCAGATCAAAGCTAATCACCTCTGTGTGCCCGTTCTGACAGACCATAACAAGTGGACTTGTTTGTTTTGTGATTAATCCAGAGGTCAATTCTGACCCATCCACTGCACATACTGCTTCTGGACAAGGCTTTAGGCACATAGGAAGTCCTAAGATTTCAGCTAACTTATTATCCACAAAATTTCCTGTCGCGCCTGAGTCCAGTAGGACAGGGAGAGAATGCCTCACTTGGGTAGTAACAATTAAAACGACCTGAATTATGAAATGTCTAGGTATGTGCGGTACCCTGAAGGCTGCAGCATTAGAGGTTTGATTAAGATGTTTTCTCGAACAAGTAACCTCTCCCCTTGTCGAGCTTAATCGTTTCCCGATTCAGTTGATGAGGTGGAGGAAACAGCACCCTTTTGTGGAGTTTTAGGCTTTACTGGACATTCTCTGGCAAAGTGACCTGCCCTGCCACAATATAAACATAATTGAAATTTTCTCCTTCTTTCTTTTTCCTCTGATGTGAGTGGACCTCTGAGTGTCCCTATTTGCATAGGCTCTGGTTCAGGGAGTTTATTATCTGTGTCTTTCTTCTCGTGTCTAATAAAAGTTAACCGTGATTCCAGTTTGTATTTATCTCCCTTTCATTCTCCTAGTCTATGTTCTAATTTCACAACTAAATCTACAAAGTCCGAATAGTCTTTTGGCAAATCAACTATATGAGCCAGCGCGTCTTTTAACTCGTCTCTCAAACCTTTATAAAAAAGGGAGACACGCTTTTCTTCTGGCCACTGTGTCTCGGTGAGTAAACGATTAAAACTAGTGAGATAGGTCAATAAATCCTTGTTACCTTGTTTAAGATTTAAAAGCTCATTATCACTTGCCTGCATGAAAGTGTGTTTTGCAAAAAGGCTGGTCATGGTACGTTTAAATTGATTCCAATTATGGAGGATGGGATCATCTCTATCCACGAAAGGAATTGACCAATTGGCTGCTGTGCCACCCAAATAAGACAAGACGAATGCCACTTTCGTATCATCAGTAGGGAACTGTTGTGGCTTACAAATGAAGTGTAATTGACATTGATTGATAAAAACATGGAATTTGTTACTATCTCCATGAAAACGTTCAGGTGCTGCTAAGGGCACAACATTAGGAACATTAACAGTAACCTCAACTGGGGAAGGCAAAGTTGTATGTTTTGATGGCGCCCCTGTCTCTGAGGAGGTTTTAAACAAAGGCGTAGAAGCTGTGTTCCACTGAGATCCCCTAAATTTATACCTGCTTAAATCCTGTTCTAAAGAGGTATTCTCCATCTTTAATCTCTCTATTTCCTCTTGCATATGTTGCAAGATGCCAGACACTGATTCATTATGAGCCAAGTCCTCATTTAGGGCCTGCGCCATATCCGTGACGTCAATGCCCTGTATTTCTTCCCCGGTATTCATCGTCCACCAGAACTGAAATTTTTTAAGGCTTGTGCTTCTGTCAAAGCCCAGCTCACCTGAGTTCTTGTTCAGTTCTGATGGAGGTTGAAGACAATCCGACCCCACCCTGAAACTGCTTGTTCCAGCACACTAGTTTTTAAAACAGTGCACTAAGAACAGAAGCTCAAGGGAAGGGGGGAAGTGGATAAAATAAAAAAGAGAGACAACACCGTTCTTGCGTTTCCACTGTTGAAGTGCTGCACACATCTGCGGCCCTTTCTGACTTCTGTAGAAACTGGTGCCTAATGAAACATAAACAAAGAACAGATAAGTGCAACCTATTCCTAAATGGGTTCCTGACTATCCCTTTATTTATTAGAAATTCTCTTCTAAAAGTACCTCTTGGATCCTGGTCTCTAGTTTCCAGGTTTGGAATGTGTTACTGCTCTGGGATGTGTTTTCTATTACTGTAAAGCTTCTAAAACATTAAACAAATACCGTTATCAGAATTACCAATATCAAACATTCATCATCATATAACTAAAGCCTAAATTCCCAATAGGAGACTCACTTTTCCCATATTTCCAGAATCTTTTATAAAACAAATACTGTACTTTTACATCAAAATACAGCATGTAATTTGTGCAAGTCCTTGATTTACTGTTTGCCTTGCTGTTAATGGTTTCCACTGTTCGATTCTTAAAAGTTCCATGAGAAAAAACAATGTTTGCTTCACAAAGTTCTGCAAAATATTCTTGTAACAAAGAGTTTGAAACACAATGTTCGTGGAAGGTATTTCGTTTCGAATTGTCTATACACGAATCCAGAAATTGTTGTCAAAGTTCTTTCAGGTAGTAAAAAGTTTTGCACTTACTTGTTGCTGGCAAGAGATACTGATCAGTCTAACCTTGTCTTCTTTCTCTTTTGCAGGTTACTCATAGGAGAGAGGCTGAAGCAAGGAGGAACCGGAAACCGGAAGAAGGAAGAGCCAGAAGCTGCGCCCATTGAAGTCAATGAAAGTCTCTAAAGAGCAGGAGTGCCAGCGCCGAGGGATCTGTTCTCAGGTAAGCGGGAGGTAGACGAGCACAAGCACTGGGTGAGGCTCGGGGGATGCCTTTTATAGACAGGGCTGGGTGTGGTTTGAAGGGCTGGGTGTGGTCCTCACATGCTGCACATGTTCTTGGAAGGTGTGCAGAGCTGGGTGTGGTTTGAAGAGCTGGGTGTGGTCCTCACATGCTGCACATGTTCTTGAAAGGTGTGCAGAGTTTCAGTTATTATGCAAATGAGTTGGATTAACACATGGCCTAGGGAGGAGTGTTTTAAAGAAGCCTTGGTAAAAGCAAGGCCCAATGTGTAAACAAAACAGCACATTAAACAACATACACAGAAGCCTAGGGGGTGGGGGGGAAGGTGAGATAACAAGAAAGGCTTTCAATAGTAAGTTTAAAAGGGAGCTATTACAGAACCCACTAGTGCAGTGAGAGGGGACATGCTCTTTGCTGTGTACAAACCCTAACATTAAAACAGAAAAAGTTGAAGGAGAAAGCGATGGTGATGCAAATAAAGGCAGCTCAAACAGGAGTGCAAGGAGCTATAGTACCACTTATGCCGCCGCAGCAGAGAGCTGTTATGTTTCAGCCTCAAGTGAGGGGTAGTGGACGTGGAGTTGACATGATGCGTAGTCCAGAGTTAGGGACTGTAGTTGTTCAGAATGACATGCAGGGGATGAAAAAGATGTTGCCTTGTCATTTGTGCAGAAACGTGGGACATTGGAAAAAGGAGTGTCTGTTGATGGCACAGGATGGTGTTGTTCAGCAAGGTGATGACAGTACATTTCAAACTGTGAAAGTCCCAAGAATGAAAGGATTTATTCCTAACGTTCAGAATCGAGGATATAATTTCTTACCAGTGCAGCAAATGCAGGTGCCAAGCTCACAATTAACCCAATTGCAACCAATACAGCAGCAGGTTCCCATGGTACCTAGACAGGAAATGCAGATACCTCAAGCCCCAATGGAGCAGCAACAGGTGAGGCTTACTCAGCAGGTCACAGGTCAGAGACAAGACTGTAGTAATAACACAGTACACCAATTCCCATTTTATAGTGAGGATGAAATAAACGGAGAATGGATGAGTGATAGTTAGGATGAAGGAGCTTGTGTGCTTGCAGCTTCCCCAGAAGTAGATCCGAAAGGACCTTTTGTGAAGGGAAAAGTGAAGGGATACAAGGTCTGATTCTTAGTGGATATAGGAGCCACACGCTTTACAGTGAGAAGTATAGAAGTCCCAAATGTACCTCTTTCAGGCAGGAGAGTTCAAGTTGTGGGAGTGGAAAATAGACAGTTGACAAACCCAATCACAGAACCAGTGCAGGTTGAAATTAGAAATTACCAGGGACTGCATAGATTTGTGGTGTGTGATTCGAGTCCTGTATCTCTACTGGATAGAGACTTACTGTGTAAGACAAGATGCTCCATTAATTGTTCGGACACTGGAATAGAAGTTTAAACAAATAGTGATGATGAGGAAGAACAGGTGACTGAAATGATAGTTAACACTGCTAATGAAGAATACCCGTTGATTGATTTTTTTCCAATGTTTACTGTTTAAGAATTGCATGCAGACTTGCAGGGAACAGTGAAGGAAGAAGTCTGGGACGTGACAGGGAAAGAAGTTGGTCTGATTAAGGGAGTAGAGCCGATTAAGATCACCCTGAAGCCCAATGCAGTATTTCAGCACCTTCCACAGTATAACATGCCACAAGATGTTCTAATGAAGGTGGCACAAATAATTGGAGAATTTCTAAAACAAGGAGTTTTGAAGGAAGTGTTAAGCAGCCCATGCAATTCACCAATAATGGGTTTAAAGAAGCCATGTGGGAAAGTGCGTGTTGTGCAAGATTTGCGAAAAGGAAATGATTTGGTGGTTCAATGTTGTCCAGTGGTGCCAAATCCAGCAGTGATACTGTTTCAGATTCATTGCGATGCAGAGTGGTTCACAGTGGTAGATCTGTCACAAGCTTTCTTTTCTGTGCCTCTTCATGAGGATAGTCAGTTTCAAATTCCTAGACAAAGTCTACAGCTGGTGCAGGCTTCCACAAGGGTATAAGGAGTCACCATCTCTGTTTAATCAGACCTTAAAAAAGAACCTGGAGTCATAGAAATTGCCATACCAATCGACTCTAGTACAGGACATTGATGACTTGCTGATCCCATCCAGAACAAGGGACGAGTGTAAACATGCCTCTATTGCCCTATTGAACCATTTGGGAGAATTTGGACATAAAGGGGCATATTTATACTCTGTGTGCGCCGAATGTGCGTCAAAAATTTTGACGCACATTCAGCGCAAACCTTGTCCCATATTTATACTATGACGCCCGATCCCGCGGATGTCAAAAATCCTCCGTGTGCGTCATTTTTTGGATGCCGGAAACCACCAAGCGTTAATGACATGCAAGGTAGGCCTTCCCGCCCAAAAAATGACTTTAAGTCCTGTGCGCCTTATTTATTCTTGCGCGTCATTTTGACATACAGGAGGGGGCGGGCCTTAAAAAATGGCGCACAGCCTAATGTGTGCCGTTTTTTGATGCGTGGGTCAGGTCAGGCGTTAAGGGACCTGTGGGCTAACTTCCATAGTCTCTGACCATGGAAGCAGTCCAGAGGTGCCCTTCCCTGCCGCCAGGGACATCCCCTACCACCCTCGCCCACCCCTGGAGGACACCCATGGATCGGGGGACCCATCCTAGGAAAGTACAGGTAAGTTAAGGTAAGTATCATTTTTTTTCTTTTTTTAAAGTGTCATAGGGGGGCCTAACTTGGGCCCCCCTACATGCCACTGTGCCCAATGGCCATGCCCAGGGGACGGAAGTCCCCTGGGCATGGCCATTGGGCAGGGGGGCATGACTCCTGTCTTTGCTAAGACAGGAGTCATTTCAGTGGGGTTTGTGTGTCAAAAAATGGCGCAAGTCCGGTTTGAGCCATGATTTTTTACTCAAACCTGAGTTGCACCATTTTTTGACGCACAACCCCCATTTTTCCCTACGCCAGCTAACGTCAATCCTTAAATAAGGTGCCCACCTGGCGCTTAGGAATGGCGTTAGCCGGCAGTAAATTTTTTGACGCAAACCAGCGCCGGAGATTTGGTCGTCATCAGAAAGCACGTTCAAAAGACCTGTTTAGAACTGCGTTGGAAAGGTCCATACCAAGTGGTGCTAACAACTACGACAGCTGTAAAGTGTGCATGGCTGCCAAACTGGATACATGAAAGCCATACAAAGAGAGTGGTGAGCCCGCAAGAGCATGAAGAAGTGTTGTTGAGAGCACCAACAACAGCGAAGCAAGTGACTGTAAATGAGTCAGAACAGAAACAAGCTGATCCTGAGATTGATCCTGAACTTGTGGAAGATGGATCAATCATACCCTGGAGGAGACGAAAGTGAAGAATTACAGGAGGGTGAGCAAGAGTCTAACTCAACAGATACAGCAGGAGAACCGAGCACAGCAAGGGTTCACCCAGAACCAGACGGTGCTGAAGAGCAAGCAGAGAAAGTGCCAGATCAAGAGGGTGAAAGAGTTGAGAAGGATCAAAGTCAAAGCGGTCCGACTTTTCCTGAACCCGTTGCAGGTCCATCAAGAGAGAACACCATAGAAGAGAAGAGTCCAAGTCTGAGGAGAATATTGACTGAAGGAACGAGAAAAGGAGACAATTGACCTGAGTGGCGAATTGGGAAGAAGAAAGAATTGGTCATAAATGAACCAATAGAGGAAGAAGTGGGTACTACGAGAAAAGAGGAACTGAGTGAAGGAGAATTAAGTGGAGAGCAAAGGCTGAAAAGAAAGAGAGTAGCAAGTCGAAGATTCGCAGGTACTGAGTGGGCAAATGCAGCAACAAGTGAATGGCAAAGTGAGTTCATGTCCTTTTGTTTTGACAGAGAAGTTCTGAATCAGTACTTTGATGCAACCTGAAGGGGATCAATAGACTGAGTTGTTGAGCTAATCTGAAGAAACCTGAAAAGAGACTGTTGAAATAAACCTGGAAAAATACATTGATAACCTGATATGGCATTTGAAAACCTGGATGTGACAAGTTGCTAACCGATTTTGACAAAGGAGAGAAGGGTTCCCATGTGTGAAACTGAACTGCAAGAAAGAAATATTTTTCTTCATTTTTGACTTTCTGTTGCACTTTATCTAAGAGTTATTTCTACTTTCTGATTCTTTATAGATCATGGCTGAGTTAAACAACCGCATTGGAAATATTAGATATGGTAGGTGTTTGAGTGCTGGAGTGGCAATTATGTGTGGAATAATGTTCATAATAATGATTGTGGGAATGTCTGTTCATGAAATGAAATAGGGTACTATTACCTCTGTTCCTGAGACTACTACACTAACAGCTTTAAAGAGGTTTAAGTTAGATGAAAAATACTTGCATGACTACACTAATGCACAAGGAGAGCTTTCTTCTAATGTGTTCTGTCGGTTGTTGAGTGAGTATGTTGAGATGATGGATGCAAGGAATTGTCTTGTGTGTACGCAAATTCCTTCCTCTTTGGAAGAAGGGGTTACGTACCCTTGCCTGCCTCTAACTTATGGCATAACTTGTAGTTTGCTACTACCCAGATTCTATAACCAAGAGTATATTCTGTATTTTTATTCTAACCATGACGTTGTGTTTTCGTTTGTTCCTATTATTAGATATTTGAGTAAAGTAGCTAAGGAGCATGATATAGTATTAGATAGAGGATTCTTTGAGCCAACACTAACATTTGGTACTGCTTATGCGCACAAAAATAACCTAACCTGCTTACTAACACCGTTAGGAAAGAGCTTTATAGGACATACTGATGATAGAAGGAAGGCATTGAAGGAGAAGTTAGAAAAAGGATTGGAGAAAAGGACTTATAAGAATTATTATGCTTACACTGCTATTAAAACGCAAGGGAAATTAGCTTTAGATGCATTACATGTAGGGAAGCTTTGTATATATAGGCCAAAATCATGCACTGACACTTTACTTGTGGGACCGAGTGAATGTAGGCATGTGTTTTTGTTTCAGAGTAAATGGACTTTTATGCTGAATGGTCAGGACCCTGCGATTCCTGGAATCTATATATTTGTGAACTTAATGCTTATTGCTGTCTTCCAAGAGGATGGTATGGGACATGCTATTTGGGGATAGTTTTCCCTAAAATTTATCAGATAGATGATTTAAAGACATTTCCGAAAGTGACTGAATTACATCATGAGCGACAGAGGAGGGAAACCTCTTCTGCAATTGTGGGAGATATTTTTAGTGCAGTAATTCCTTCTGTAGGAGTTATTCTGAATGCAATCAAGATACAAAAGTTGTCTACTATTGTGGATAACATGCTGACAAACTTTACAGGGGCAAACCTCGTGTTAGATACTGAATTGGCTGCGGATAGAGCTATGATGCTTCAAAATAGGCTTGCTTTAGACATACTTTTAGCAAAAGACGGCGGAGTCTGTAAAATGATTAGTGCTAGGCATTGTTGCTCATTTATACCCGATAGTGATACAGAAATAAGACACTTACTTACTAATTTAACTAATTCAAGCAAGGATTTGAAAGAATTAAAGGAACCAGGCGTTTGGGAAAAGGTTGGAAACGGATTTGCTTCCCTGGGTAAATGGTTTAGTCAAATTTGGAATGGGGTGTTATGGAAAATTGGACAGGGAATATTAATTGTGATTGTTTCTATATTGGGATTATGGGGTACATACAAATTGTGGCAAAAGATAAAATTAAGGAAGTCCAAGAATTAACAGAGGAGGGAAGAACAGCCTAGAAGAAGAATCTATAGAGAAAATTTAAGGAGAAGTCAAGAAACAGCAGAAACACAAATGTAAAATTAATGATAAGGGAAGGTGTGATGACATATTTAGTCATCAGAGGAGGGACTGTTGAAGCAGATATGCTAATTAAGAAAATTATTAATGATTTATATGTTATAACTAATGAGAAATAGCATAGAGAAATTAATCGTAGAAAAATAATGTGCATGCTTGAAAAGTGTGCCCTCCGGTATGGTCACCATGTGTACTAAAATGACAGAAAAAATATGAGAAAAATGTAGTAATATGTCACAATGAGACGCATAACCTCTGTTTTGTATTACTAAAGTTAGCTGAACTAAAGGCCTGGTTCCACTAGGCCTCGCACACTCTGAACATGGGGAAACCGGACGCCTTGCAAAGGACTGGAAACCGCTGACTACAGCTTTGACCCGTTCAAAGTTCAAGTTACATAGCTAGAATTTTCTGCAATGTACCGGTGGACAGGAGATGATGAAGACAACTTGATACAATTATGTGTAGAGCAGGCTAAATGTACTTTCCCAGGACTTGAACAATAGAGGCACTGACTGGAGAGCCATATGCAACAATTTTGATACCTGAAGGGCCGGATGATGAGGGCATCGCATGAAGAACCAATCCACTTCTTGTGACTTGGAACATATGAAAATTAGTAGATTTGGTAAACAAAAACTATAGGTTAAAGTCATATCTGCTGACTGACTGACCAATTAGCAATTAGGGGGATGGACTGGGAGACCCCAATAAAAAGTCATGACAAAGGGCGAGGAATCTGAATTGTGGGAGAAAATTGATGACATCAGGAGACGCTGTCCGAGGTGCTGATATTGGGTTCATACCCTGTGAGCCTGATCCATAGCTAACTGATTGATGACCTGAAGATGAAGTCTGACTTGTTGCTGAGCCATCCTGGATAGGTAGCTATGAAAATGTGACTGACGATTTTTGTGCCTTTTTTTCAAGGCTCCAACTGTGCTGTTTATAGAGATTCTCACTTAGGTAGATTTTTTCCAAATTAATGTTTTCTCTAAATTGTTTACGCATGAAGACCCACATGCTAATGCTAATCTTGGTTAGGTAGGCTGTTAGGGGTGACGTTGACGGTGACAAATGACTGACAAACCTAATTGCTGAATTACATTATTAATACTGGTATTCATAGCTTATGGTATTGCATTGTCGCATATGTCTTCTTTAAGAAATAATGGCCCTCATTTTAACCCTGGCGGTCGGTGACAGACGATTTAGAACTGTAAGCAATAGGGAAATAAAAATTGTTAACTCTTTTACTGAGTAGTGGTTATTCTTGATTAGTATGGTTTAACATTGTGTTTTCATGGAGTGTTTCCTTGATTATTGATGTTAGTTATTGATTCAATAGTCACTGCATGACTAGGATACTCCATGCGATTCAAAAGATTCATCGACCTATACGCGTCCCCTTGTAAGTTCACTTATTAAGGACCAGGCGTGCTAGCAACTTCCTCTTGCGTCCTTGTGCGTTTTTCCCTCACTTGATCCTGATAAATCCCTAATCAGATAACGTTAGTTCCAGTACCAGAACATAAGTGCAAGTGAATCCTACTGGCAACCACTGACTCCAATTAAGCACTAGGTGTGTGGCCACAATTCTGCCACAAGACAAGGCTGGATGCTGTCACCACTGGAGCGCAGCTCGGTCAGATACCTCTTTCTTGCAGTCCAGCTAGAGACTCAAACTACCAGTCCAACCCAATCAAGCAGAACAAACCTGGAAAACGTGGCATCCAATGGCGTGTCTTTCCTTGTTCAGCTTGCCCCCTTCTTCCTGAGGTCAAATCTTTTGTGTCTATGGAAATGTTTTCTTTTTATCTCTCCCAAATAAACTGATTTCTCACCTCCATTTAATTTGAAACATAAATCACATATTTAGGTGGTCTGAGAAATATGAGTCATGCTAAATGATTTTGAGGAACATTCTTTGGCTGCCCATTCACAAGAGAATTTTTTAGGAAACTGTCTACTGTCCATAAGGAATTCCATACACACACTACTAAATTCGTGCCAAAAAATTAATCTACTACATATCATCCTGACAATTACATTCGGACAAATAATTTCCCCCAAAACGACCTAAAGTTCCGGCAACAATTTACAGACACAAAGATTTTTCTGTTGCTGCTAGTCGAGCTTTCTGTTAGATCACAGTAGTCAAGCCTCATTGACCCTTTCTAGAAAATCCTTTAAAGCATTGCTTTCAAATGAGTAAATCATAATTATTGTTGTTTCTGTCTCCCAGTATATCAGTGCCAATACATTTCTGGTGCATGCTGGGCTCTATCAATAGCCTAGCCATAACCACCATAAGCATAACTGTATGAAAAGTTGAACATCATCTGTGTGATGAATACAGTTGATCTCAAACTTACAGGAAACATTCTTAGAGTACCAGGGCACTGACGTCAGTGGTGGAGAGGCTGATCAACCATGCTTGTCAGAACCACCATCAAAGGCCCTGGTTCTCTTGGCTTTCTCCAGGGTAGAATGCACTTTATTGGTATATTCTTTCGTCTGACAGCCATAGGAGTAATAGACCAAGAGCAGAGGTCATCTTGGATTGATGCTGAATCCTCTCTTCTTCTTATGTCACACAAGGAACCAGCCACTCTACAGGCCAAGAGGCAAGCTCATAGAAGAAGAAATTCAGTTAGAGTCTATATCCACCTGTCTATAATCATCTACTATTGAGTCAACAAATTACTAGTTTTTGACATACTATCTGTTCTCTTTGGTATGTAGTATTCTCTTCAACGTAGTGGGAGCTTTACCTTGTAAGAGTAACCCTTTAGTAGGGGTTGACTACACAAAGTGCAATTTTTTCAGGCCTTCCTATGTTCTCTGTGTTTGAAGTGCAATCAATTCCATGAAACACTACTTTTTAATTAACCCACATGTTAATAAAGTGGATTAGCCAGGATTCCTTCCTTTACCTGTGTAAGCCCATCTCCAAATCTACTAATGATAACCTTGTCCAGCCTGGTCTGCCTTCTGCTATCTTGCCCACGGAGTAAGCCCCTATACTGTCTCTGGGATCCATGGCTGCAAAAAATGTCATGTGGCGTTCTATTTCTGACATGCGAATGCCTGCTAAACAAGACTTACGCTGCCCTTTCAGTTCTAACTCCATTAACCAAAATCCCTTGTCTCCAGATGTCCTGTATACAGTTGCCAGTGAGACAGACAACACTTGTGACTCTAGAAAAGCACCATCCATAAAAGAAGGTTTTATTACATTCAGTTCTCTGCGGTTTGAGGGAAGCCAATTAACAGTTCTTGCAGGAAACCCCAGCAAATAGTCACATTTGACACATTGCTTTTAAAATACGTTTGGAAAAAAAGTAGAAGGTAATCATGAAAAAATATTCTTACGACATGTACTAAAATTATAGATTTGTCAAAGATTTATATATTCATTAATTGGAACAACGTTGCAAGATATGTATTTCTAGCAGAGCTGTCAAAGTGACCTTTTCAAAACAATGTGCAGCTATCCACATAAAAACTGCCACGGCTTCCCTAAAATTGATTCCTCGAAATGTATTCTTGGCAAAAGGTTCATGTTTTAGAAGTTGGCGCTAGGGAACTGGACTCTGCTCTACACTTTATTTAATGTCAGATTTAGTTCTAAATATCTACAACAATATAATTGGAAATTTAGTGATGCAACTCTGATTCCGGTGTCACAGCACTCTCTGGCAGCATATGTATAATTTTTTCAATTCCACATGAGAATGGCTAAAAGTCTTATATCGCTTCACAATAGGCATTTGTCTTTTTTAGTATAGTTTAATGGTATATAATATCTAGTCCTAGAGTAGAGACCTTCATTTTTATGCATTTTGATTTCTTCTGTAGTACACTCCACAAAGGGGTTTCAGCGAGCTTTACATTAGAACAGACCTGTGGAGGAGTGCCTCTATTTACCTTAACATCATCATGCTTTAACAGTGTCTCAAGTTGTATTAACTGCATGGTGCTAACATTAGGAAAGAAAATGTGGAGACAAGGGGGCATAATTCTGAGCCCCTTGCGCCATATTAGCATAATTTTTTATGCTAATGTGGCATTAGGTTTGCAAAAATGCCACACCATATTTACAAAGTGGCACAATGCACGCATTGCGCTACTTTGTAAAGCTTTGAGCCACAGTATGCCTACGCCAGACATAATGTATGCAAGGGGGGCGTTTTGGCATTAGGAGGCCCAGAAAAATGGTGCAGTGTAATCTATGAGATTCCACTGCGCCATGTTTTGCATAATTTTTAACGCCTGCGTAACGCAAGCATTAACATGAGGCTCCCATTGTTTTCACTGGGCCTCCTTTCACTTTGCAGGATTAGCAAACTAGTGTCAACATTTTTGACACTAGTTCCCTAACATGCTCCATAGTATGCTGTATCATAAATATGGTACACACATGGTGGTGTTAGGGGGGTGCAATAGGGCGCATGACAAGTGGCGCATCATGACATGATGCGCCACTTTTCATAAATATATCCCCCAAAATGTCTTACGTTGTATTTATGCAGCATCGACATGATTCTTTAAAATCATACCGTAAAGGTAGACTGCACTATAGGTGGGTGACTTCTTGTATCTTGGATTGGCAAAGAACAATGCAGCCATTAGGAACCATTCAATGCACATTAATTGTGGGGCATAAAGGGAAGCAGTGGTAAAGTGGAGAGAAAGGTTGACAGCTCAAGATTATGGAGGTGTGAAAATGTGATGTTTGGAAGCATCGCAGAAGCATATTTTAAGTGCAGCTTTGGGGTGGGAAAGGTGGATGGGGTAAAAGCAGAGAGTGGATATTTGGGTGCGGAGGGATGATATTTGTGGAGCCAGGCAAGGGTTAAAAAGCATAATCAACAGTAGATGAGATGTATAGGAACAAGAATAAAGTGACAGAGTGGGGTGCAGGTGCTAGCAAAGGTGTTCTAATAAAAATTATGAATGAGTGGTCATGTATTCTGAATAATGGGTTTGCGTAGAAAATATAACGTAGAAAATAATGCACGCATTTGAAAATGTGATTACAAAGAATGGCCACCAATGCTCACAAAGTGTACTTAGTAGTAGTTTAATATTGTGAAATGTTGAATGTATGTTTGACTAATGTAGTAATAGGGCATATTAAGGGTTATGTATTATATCACTAGCTTCATTAATTGTAGGCCTAGTTGCTAGGCCTCATGTCAAAGCTGTATTTCTTAATGTTTAATAGATGGCTGTCCTAGAGTGTTAAACTGTGATTTTCCATTTTGCATTGTTTAAATGTGCTCATAGCTGAGAACGTTTCTCATGAGAACCGACTGCTAGAAGATGCTGTTCTTGCTAATGTAACATTTTGTGTGTAATGTGTGTGAGACTGACTTTCTCAGGAGGAGAACAATGGAGACACTGACTGGAGTAGAAACTGCAACAACATTGTTTCCTGACTAACCGGATAATGAGGACATTTCAGGACCAATCAATGACACGTAAATCGAGTAATGGTAGAATTCATAGATTTGAAGTGTCAGTTTTATTGGACAAAGTGTGAACATGCGATTGACTGACGAATGGCGATTTGGGAAATAGTTTTACTAGTTTTGATTTAACAACGCCGCACTGAGAGAAGACACCATCATTGCCCATATTCTTGCTGACTGAAAGGTTATTTTAGTGTGCATCTTGACCAGAGACGTGTTTGACTTTAATGCTTAAAGACTTTGCGTTTTCTGAACTTTGATGCTGAATCCTGATGCCTTGCTGATCGACTAATGTCCTGAGGACAAAGACTGACCCTGCTTGCTGATCCACACTGAGGATCGGTATAATGAATTAGACTGTTGGTTACTGTTGATTACTATGCATATTTGCATTTTTCTTTCTAGGTACCAATTGTGCTGTTTTGATACAGCCATAGTTTGATGTTTTTCCAAATTGGTGTTACTGAATTGTTTTGCATGAAGCCCAACATGCGGATGCAAATCTGGCGTTAGTTAAGGATCCCCACTAATGAAAATTATGCTAATAGGGAAAATGCTTGATGAAATTCTCTGCTTAACTTGAATGTATGTAATCACTTTGACGCAGTTGATTTTGTTATTAATTAGCACCATAATCTTGGAATGAGTTGTAGTTCAAGCTTTGATTAGAATACGTTTCTTCTGCCGCTTTGGACACCCAGTATTGTTTCTGTATGTGTTTCATTTGATTTTCAGATTAATCTACATGTCCTTAGCATTGTTAATATATAGAAATAAATATTCTAACTTTTACTAAAAGGTGTGGTTATTCATGACTGAAAGGTCATGGTGCGTGACAATTAATGACTCTATTGATTATTAATGTTATTGATTATAGTTGACTACTGATTATTGATCTGTATGAACTGTAATTATTGTAAGAACATCTTAATTGCGAGTAAAAAGGTTCATCAACCTAATCATGTCCCCTTGTAAGTTTACTTATTAAGATCAGATGCGCTAACGCAGGAGAAAGAACGTTTAGAGCAGAGGAAGAAGGAAAGAGAGGGCCTGATTTAGAGTTTGAGAGAAAGGGTACTCTGTCCCAAAGATGATGGAATACTCTGCCTGACAAACCCTCGATCCGCCCACCTTATTTGGAGATAGGCAAACATCAAGGAATTCGTCAACAGAGCCACCATTGTCTCCTTCAATTTATTGCTTCCTCCAATTACCAAGCATTTTCGGGGCCATAGGAGGAAGGAAATTGCACTGCTTAACCTATTTTGGGTCGACGTTTTAAAGTTTTTTTCTTCCTTGTCTGTCACCACCGGGAAACCCTGGACAGATAACTTCCTGGGTGTGGGGGTGACTAGTCTCCTGCTTTTTTCAAAAATTAACTCCAGCTACAGCAGTTTGTTTTTGAAAATTAAAAAAATATATATGTTTGGTGAATGGCATGTTGAAACTGACAGTAGTCATGTACCAAACCTTTTGTACATTCAAAGCATCCTCCATGACTCTATGACGTCTCAAAATGTAGAGGTGACCAGTAGGCCAGAAGACAATTTGCCAGGCAGTACTCCAAGAAGGTAGTGAAGCTAATGTCCACCATAACCCTCATTGGCTGTATTTCGTCAGCCAAAGTAAATCAGGCCCAGAATAGTGGTGCGAGGTGGCCTTAGTCGAGGAGTGCAGGGCAGCTTAACCAAAATGTGAGGAAGGGGAGGGGGGGATCGGAAATCTTTGGAGATAGAGATTTAGATATACATGAAACAGGAGAAGGGTGAAGGTAGATGTTAGAAATGGGGTCTTTGGTTGACAGTCAGGTTACCCCCTGTTCAAGCAAGGACCTGCACTCTAGTTAGGATAAAAGAGAATCACCCTCAGCTAACCCCTGCTTACCCCCTTGGTAGCTTGGCAGAGCAGTAGGCTTAACCTCAGAGTGCTGGGCGTAAAGTATTTGTACCAACACACACAGTAACTTAATGAAAACACTACAAAATGACACAACACCAGTTTAGAAAAATAGGAAATATTTATCTAGACAAAACAAGACCAAAACGACAAAAATCCAACATACACAAGTCAAGTTATGATTTTTAAAAGGTTTAAAATAAAAAGAGTCTTTAGGTAGTTGTAACAACACACTAGCGCTGCTAGCGTGTAAATGTACCTGGTTTGCGTCAAAAATAACCCCGCACGGGCGGTGTGCGTCGAAAATAACCCTGCACGGTTATGTGCGTCGAAAACAGCTCGGCACGGCGATGCGCGTCGAAAAAGCCAGCCCCGCGACGGTCCGAAAGTCCCGCGGCGCAGGTTGCGATTTCTCAGCCTTCGTCAGCGATGCTGCGCGTCGTTTCTCCTGCTCCGGGCGTCGATTCTTCGGTCGCGTTTCCTGCGGCGTCGTTTCTCAGCTGCGGAGCCGGCGTCGCGTCGTTTTCTCAGCCGCGATCGGATTCGCGTCGATCTTTTCTCCGCACGGCGCTCGGTGCGTGTATTTTTGTCCTTTGGCTGCCAGCCTCTCCTTTCAGGGTCCCAGGAACTGGAAGGGCACCACAGAGCAGAGTAGGGGTCTCTCCAGAGACTCCAGGTGCTGGCAGGAAGAAGTCTTTGCTATCCCTGAGACTTCAATAACAGGAGGCAAGCTCTACATCAAGCCCTTGGAGATTTCTTCTTCAAGATGGAAGGCACACAAAGTCCAGTCTTTGCCCTCTTACTCTGGCAGAAGCAGCACTGCAGGAAAGCTCCACAAAGCACAGTCACAGGCAGGGCAGCACTTGTTCCTCAGCGATCAGCTCTTCTCCAGGCAGAGGTTCCCCTTGATTCCAGAAGTGTTTCTGAAGTTTGTAAGTTTGGGTGCCCTTCTTATACCCATTTTAGTCTTTGAAGTCACCTTTCTTCAAAGGGGACTCACACCCTCTTGTGAAATCCTGCCTTGCCCAGGCAAGGCCTCAGACACACACCAGGGGGCTGGAGACAGCATTGTCAGAGGCAGGCACAGTCCTTTCAGATGAGAGTGACCACTCCACCCCTCCCTCCTAGCAGAGATGGCTAATCAGGAAATGCAGATCACACCCCAGCTCCCTTTGTGTCACTGTCTGGTGTGAGGTGAAAAACAACCCAACTGTCAAACTGACCCAGACAGGGAATCCACAAACAAGGCAGAGTCACAGAATGGTTTAAGCAAGAAAATGCTCACTTTCTAAAAGTGGCATTTTCAAACGCACAATCTCAAAATCAACTTTACTAAAAGATGTATTTTTAAATTGTGAGTTCAGGGATCCCAAACTCCACCTGTCCATCTACTCTCTAGGGGAATCTACACTTTAATCATATTTAAAGGTAGCCCCCATATTATCCTATGAGAGAGAAACAGACCTTGCAACAGTGAAAACGAAATTGGCAGTATTTCACTGTCAGGACATATAAACCACATTACTATATGTCCTACCTTATCCATACACTGCACCCTGCCCTTGGGGCTACCTAGGGCATACCTTAGGGGTGCCTTACATGTAAGGAAAGGGAAGGTTTAGGCGTGGCAAGTGGGTACACTTGCCAAGTCGAATTTACAGTGTAAAAATACACATACAGACACTGCAGGGGCAGGTCTGAGACATGATTACAGAGCTACTTATGTGGGTGGCACAACCAGTGCTGCAGGCCCACTAGTAGCATTTGATTTACAGGCCCTGGCACCTCTAGTGCCCCTTATTAGGGACTTACTGGTAAATCAAATATGCCAATCATGGATAAACCACTTACATACAATTTAAACAGGAGAGCATATGCACTTTAGCACTGGTTAGCAGTGGTAAAGTGCTCAGAGTTGAAAAGCCAACAGCAACATGTCAGAAAAATATAGGAGGCAGGAGGCCAAAAAGTCTGGGGATGACCCTGCAAAAGCAAAAGTCCAACACGACCCCCTACCAGCCTAAAGCCAGGGGAGAACAATCAATACCTTGATGTACTTCCCTGATTGGGGCGATAGAACAGGGACCCAGGCCCACAACAGCAGGGGCATGCTCCAGTTCTACGCCTTTCTGACTCCAGTTGGATCCCTCTGTCCATACTCTCAGGGCCCACTAAGCTAACCCATGGGGAACCCTTCTCCACATCTACAGACACCATCTGTGCAACACCTAACTTTACTTTGCTCACAGATGTATTGCAATGGGCAGATATTACCACCAGGGCCAACACAGTGGTGTTGCCCACTCCACCCCTGGGGTGTGACTCTCGTCCTTCCCCCCCCAGGGGCAACTCTGTCCACCAGGACAGCAAGCCACAGTGGCCCCAGACAACTGTCAGGGATGAGAGCCCGACCTCAGGCCTCTCTAACCACTGTGACTGTGGAGAGTGGGGGGTGGTAGCCCCAGGTGCCTGGCACCCTTTGACCACTCTCTCTTCCACCAGGTCAGGGATGACAACCTGACCCTGGTCCTCCCCTCTGGGGCTCTGTACCCTCCCTGCAGAAGCGGCACCCCCAGAGTCAAAAACTGTCAGGGTGCTTGTAGAAGCAGTCCTGCACAATTCTTCCATCAGTGCAGGGATGTTAACCTGCAACTGATCCTCCAACCTGGGGTCTGTACCTTCAGGTTGGACCAGGGCCAGGGGTGAGGCTTCCCTCCCCCTGCCCTCTCTTCTGGGGTCCTGAACCACCCAACTAGGAGTGGCCCCCCCAGAAGACAACATGGCAGGGGCACTGTTAGCAGTAGCCCCTTCCTCCAGGTCAGGGGGGACACCCTTAACCTGGCCTCCCAATCCAGGGTCTGTACCCACAGACTGGATCACTGCCTGGCAAACCAGGACTTCTTGGGGGGCATACCTACCCCCTACCAGGTCAGAGTTTACCCTCTGAACCTGGTCATCCAACCCAGGGTCACCACCCTGCGGTTGAACCACTGCCTGGCACACCAGGACTTCCTGGGGAGCACACTTACCCCCCATCAGGTCAGAGTTTATCCCCTGAACCTGATTATTCAACCCAGAGTCACCACCCTGCGGTTGAACCACTGCCTGGCACACCAGGACTTCCTTGGGAGCACACTTACCCCCCATCAGGTCAGAGTTTACCCCCTGAACCTGATCATTCAACCCAGAGTCACCACCCTGCGGTTGAACCATTGCCTGGCACACCAGGACTTCCAGGGGGGCACACTTACCCCCCTCAAGGGACACACTGTCCCGAAGGGCCACACAAGAGTCTGGCTGGCGCAGGTCTCCTGACCTCTGCCCATCTGACAGAGTCTGGATTCCCCCCAACCCAGAAATGGTCTCACCAAGGTCATTCATGGGGGGCTCTGCTCTCAGAGCTGACCCCTGACCCTCCAGGTTCTCCACTGGGGTCCGCAACCCCCTCTCAACCCTCTGTCTGGACTTCTGCACCCCCTCACTAGGAGTGGTACTGCCAGACACCAGAACTGGTGGGACGCTGGCTACAGCCGCCCCCCCAAGTTCTCCTGACACTGTGGGGTCTCCCTCAACAGATGGCCCTATGGTACAGGCTAGGCTCCCCTCCTGGTGTTCCCGCAGGGAACCCTCCAGGACCTGGGACCGGATCTCGGGCACCTTGGGCCTCAACCCATCCCCATTCCCTCTCCTCTGAGACTGGACATGGGGTCCTTCACCCATCCCACTACACTGGGACCTACCTGGGACACTACAATCCTTCCCTACCTCACCTGGTTGGGAACTACCTAGACCACTCCTCTCAGGAGCACCCCCAAATGCCTCTTCAGACTCTCTGGTACTCACCCAGAAGTCTGCCTCCATTGTAAGCTCCCTGGGGTCAGAGAACTCACACTCCACCTGGTGTTGGCATAGCTCTGGAAAATAAGGACTAGACATATGCTCTCCAGCAATTACATCACTCAGACCCTCACATGAATTAACCAAAGTACCCTTCACCCAATCATCCAGTGACTCTGCTTTGACAAAGCACCCCACATCACCCTCCTGAGACTGGTAAGACAGTACCTGACTGTCCCTGACACTCAACCCACACTCTTCTGGGATGTCTTCACACTCCATAACCAGGACTTCTACCTGGGGGGAACCCCTCTCCCTGTCACTCTCAACTAGAGTCAGTAGAGTGTCCCTCCCACCAGTAGGAATATGATTCCCCATGCCAGTTCCCCAATCCACCTCAGGGACCCTGTGCATCACTGGAGCTACCTCATACCCCTGAACCTCCTGGCGTGTGTTAACTCCCTCCTTCAAGTAGGGCACCACCTCTCTGGGCATGTGTACTTCTGCAGCATCACTGGATATACAATTGTTGCTGCCACCATTCCAGCTGGACTCAGCCCTCATGACTTCCAGCTCTTTCAATTTAAGCTCGTAAGCATAAATCATTTTTTTAATCTCTAAGTCCCTCCTCCTTTCTGCCAGGACTAAGGCCCTCTTCTCCTCGGCCCTCTTAAGCTCTTCCAGACTCCGGATTCGAGCTAGGAGCCTATCATCTCTTTCTGTTCCCTCCTCAGGGCCACTGCCCTCCTCTTTGGAGTAGTCCTCCTCCTCAGAGTAGTTATCCTCCTCAGACTCATTTGGTGGTGTTGCCTGACAACGTTTCAATTCATCCTGAAACAGGGCTGACTCAAGATCCTCCCTTCTGGATTCCTTGTTCACAGCCAGTCCCCTTTCCATGCAGAATGCTTTAAGCTGCCACTTTTTATACATAGATAGGTGCCAGAAATTGACTTCCATTTCTGCAAAGGCTTCACAACCAAAAAACAAAGTCCAAAAATATCATCAATACTTCCAGGAGGACATCAGAGAACAAAAAGCAGAATCACAAGACAAGTAGTATGTGGTCACGTAGTGGTCTGAGATCAAAACAGTAGTGTACACTTAATTACTGTATGTCAAGTACAAATACAAGTCCAAATCCCGACCGCTGGTCACCAATGTTAGAAATGGGGTCTTTGGTTGACAGTCAGGTTACCCCCTGTTCAAGCAAGGACCCGCACTCTAGTTAGGATAAAAGAGAATCACCCTCAGCTAACCCCTGCTTACCCCCTTGGTAGCTTGGCAGAGCAGTAGGCTTAACCTCAGAGTGCTGGGCGTAAAGTATTTGTACCAACACACACAGTAACTTAATGAAAACACTACAAAATGACACAACACCAGTTTAGAAAAATAGGAAATATTTATCTAGACAAAACAAGACCAAAACGACAAAAATCCAACATACACAAGTCAAGTTATGATTTTTAAAAGGTTTAAAATAAAAAGAGTCTTTAGGTAGTTGTAACAACACACTAGCGCTGCTAGCGTGTAAATGTACCTGGTTTGCGTCAAAAATAACCCCGCACGGGCGGTGTGCGTCGAAAATAACCCTGCACGGTTATGTGCGTCGAAAACAGCTCGGCACGGCGATGCGCGTCGAAAAAGCCAGCCCCGCGACGGTCCGAAAGTCCCGCGGCGCAGGTTGCGATTTCTCAGCCTTCGTCAGCGATGCTGCGCGTCGTTTCTCCTGCTCCGGGCGTCGATTCTTCGGTCGCGTTTCCTGCGGCGTCGTTTCTCAGCTGCGGAGCCGGCGTCGCGTCGTTTTCTCAGCCGCGATCGGATTCGCGTCGATCTTTTCTCCGCACGGCGCTCGGTGCGTGTATTTTTGTCCTTTGGCTGCCAGCCTCTCCTTTCAGGGTCCCAGGAACTGGAAGGGCACCACAGAGCAGAGTAGGGGTCTCTCCAGAGACTCCAGGTGCTGGCAGGAAGAAGTCTTTGCTATCCCTGAGACTTCAATAACAGGAGGCAAGCTCTACATCAAGCCCTTGGAGATTTCTTCTTCAAGATGGAAGGCACACAAAGTCCAGTCTTTGCCCTCTTACTCTGGCAGAAGCAGCACTGCAGGAAAGCTCCACAAAGCACAGTCACAGGCAGGGCAGCACTTGTTCCTCAGCGATCAGCTCTTCTCCAGGCAGAGGTTCCCCTTGATTCCAGAAGTGTTTCTGAAGTTTGTAAGTTTGGGTGCCCTTCTTATACCCATTTTAGTCTTTGAAGTCACCTTTCTTCAAAGGGGACTCACACCCTCTTGTGAAATCCTGCCTTGCCCAGGCAAGGCCTCAGACACACACCAGGGGGCTGGAGACAGCATTGTCAGAGGCAGGCACAGTCCTTTCAGATGAGAGTGACCACTCCACCCCTCCCTCCTAGCAGAGATGGCTAATCAGGAAATGCAGATCACACCCCAGCTCCCTTTGTGTCACTGTCTGGTGTGAGGTGAAAAACAACCCAACTGTCAAACTGACCCAGACAGGGAATCCACAAACAAGGCAGAGTCACAGAATGGTTTAAGCAAGAAAATGCTCACTTTCTAAAAGTGGCATTTTCAAACGCACAATCTCAAAATCAACTTTACTAAAAGATGTATTTTTAAATTGTGAGTTCAGGGATCCCAAACTCCACCTGTCCATCTACTCTCTAGGGGAATCTACACTTTAATCATATTTAAAGGTAGCCCCCATATTATCCTATGAGAGAGAAACAGACCTTGCAACAGTGAAAACGAAATTGGCAGTATTTCACTGTCAGGACATATAAACCACATTACTATATGTCCTACCTTATCCATACACTGCACCCTGCCCTTGGGGCTACCTAGGGCATACCTTAGGGGTGCCTTACATGTAAGGAAAGGGAAGGTTTAGGCGTGGCAAGTGGGTACACTTGCCAAGTCGAATTTACAGTGTAAAAATACACATACAGACACTGCAGGGGCAGGTCTGAGACATGATTACAGAGCTACTTATGTGGGTGGCACAACCAGTGCTGCAGGCCCACTAGTAGCATTTGATTTACAGGCCCTGGCACCTCTAGTGCCCCTTATTAGGGACTTACTGGTAAATCAAATATGCCAATCATGGATAAACCACTTACATACAATTTAAACAGGAGAGCATATGCACTTTAGCACTGGTTAGCAGTGGTAAAGTGCTCAGAGTTGAAAAGCCAACAGCAACATGTCAGAAAAATATAGGAGGCAGGAGGCCAAAAAGTCTGGGGATGACCCTGCAAAAGCAAAAGTCCAACAGTAGAAAAGAAGGAATAGAAGATGTTGAATGGTTTGCGTCCTAATTAGCTCCTAGATCAGTCATTGCTTGAAAAAGAAAGGTTGGGCTGCTATAGAAAATGTCTGAAATGTGTTTAGGCTTTTGGAGTCAAGTTGGAGAAAGTCTTGACTTCCGAATTTTTGTTTTCTCCAGTGATTTTTAAAGTTAGAGCTCGGGTAAACAGGCCGAGCATAGTGGATGAACTTGTATGCTATACAGGCAACTTTGAATTTTACATAGATTCTGGGGTCTACTGTCAACCAATGTAAACGCATATATACATGCAGTACATTACATTACAAGTAGTTGAGGAGGAAAAGAAAAGTGGGGAAGGACAACAACCTATCAATGCAAGGTATGCATTCCACACTTTCAACAGATAAATCTTACAGGTTCAGGAAAAGAATGTCTCTATTCAGTTGTTAGAGAAAAATACGGGCTTTCTATTTATCAAAATAACTCAGAGCCAGAACCTCAGACCTCAGGTGTAGAAAAGCCCTTTACATATACAGCACAGGGTGTAATACGGTACTAAGTCATGCATCATACAGGAAAAGGAGACTTATTAATTGTTCAACACATAGCTCTCAGTCAAATGATCTTAGTCTTATAGCATGAGGAAGCCCAAGGAGTAAGGGGGTAGACATAACACTAAAAACAAGGATAGTGAGGTTGTGGTTCACATACACCAATACCCAACCCGGTTATGACACTGTGTTGCGATCAAAGTACGGGCTCTAGATTCAGTCAAATGTTGGAACACAGTCTCATTGTGTGTATATGTTGTGTTCATATGAGGCCATCTGGTATAACTCGGTCAACTATTCATGTATTGTGGGAACAGTAGCCCATCTCCAAAGGCACGGAGGCGACTAGATATCCATGCCAGTGTAAAGTGGTCCCATAAATGTCAAATATGTCATGCTGCAAAACCAGTTTACATAAAGGCCAAAATGTATGGCCACTGGAGTCTGTCAGAGAATTTCAGAGCCTTAACAATAGCTGCCAGTTTAGTGTCTGGACTTCCCTACATGTTTCGGGGACCAATAATTATTATGTCTCATTTTACATTACATGGATGTAAGTCTCTTAGACATTCGTTATGTGTGAGTAGTTGGGTAGCCCAAGCTTATTCCAAGTATTCAAAAGTGTGAGTCGCTCTTGCCGATGCAGACATGATTCCTATTCGTGTTTCCTTGCGAAAAGACAAGTTATCAAAATATTGACTGAGCCTGTTACTGCACCTGTCTATCCCCAATCTAATGAGGCAAGGAGGATTAAGTGATTGTGGCGGAGATCCCAGTTCACTCTTAATACAGTGAATCTAATGCCTATAGCATCAGTCCTGTGAACGAAGGAGCCCTCCATTATGCCACATAATGATGCAATTTAAGGCTCAACAAGACATATTCATTTCCGGGTGAGAAAAGCGCATTAAGTTCAAATTTTTATATTCAAATTAATGCCCTCTTTCAGAAGTATTGTTTTGTTGCTTTACCTGTTTTGCATTTTAAGCAATCGTGTACCTGCCTGAGCTTACACTTATCTGTATTTCATCAGTTGTCCGATTATAGTGATTTTACTAGCAGCCCATAGGATTTATGCTGACGACACTGTCACCCCCTTCAATCACCTTGGTGTGGCCAAACACCATTATCCATCTTGAGAGTGTTGAAAAAATCCTGTTTCATGTTTTTAGTGACATACACTAGTATGCAATTATGGCACTCGGTACCTATTTTAGCAAAAGAAAACCTGCCTTCTGAGTGTTATAATTTTGTGTGCTAAAGTCTTCCTAAAAAGAATAGGAAGCACACACTCTTGACACGCTTGACGATGATGGGGGATTAGCAGTTCTATGGGAGACAGTGGTTCTGGTATAACTAAAAACACTATCTATGCATTTTCTTTCGAGCTTTCTGATCTCTTAGGCAACACATATTTTCCCTTAACAGTACACCATCCGGGGATTTTGAGGCTAGATAAGTGAGTACTTTCTTTCTTTTATAAAATGAGGGCTCCTATTCATAGTGAGAGATCTATGTCAAAGGTCTTTGGGTGGCTATTAAATTATCTCAGAATAAAATGTATGGGGTGAGATGGAGGACATAAAAGGAAGAGAAGATGGGGAGAGACCAAATAGACCTGCTGTCAGCAAAGTTTGGTGAGATAAAAGTGGAGTGGATAACCTGTGGTTTGAACAAATTTCAGCTTAATCTAGACTGGCGAAAGGGAGGCTCACTTCTACCGAGCAAGGCGAGTGGGGGGGGGGGGGGGGGGCGACAGGCGGGGCACAAGCAGATCAAACCACGTCTACGCTGACTACGTGGAAGGAAGGCAGAATGAGCTATCCAGCAGACAGGAACTCTGGTGGATTTCAGGGTGACTTCTCAGCCTGACTGTCGTTTTCATTTCCCACCCTCCATCAGATAGGCACTCTAGTGGAGAGTGGGAAATGCAAATCACAGTCACCCTCAAAAAACACGACAAAATGAGAAATGTAAATGTTTAAATTCATAAATGAGCAATAAATTACAAACAAGTAGGAGCCACGGCAGGAACTAGTCATACTTTCATTATCACAAAAGTATTAACTTGTCAATATAAAGTAATTCACCCCTTTGGCAACAGAAACTGACAGTAGAATGGTGAGCCACACCACCGGGTGGATTTTGACGTAATTTGAAGATTTCTGTGGCGTACAAGACTTAGCCCTATTCCTTACCAACATTCGCAAAATCTGATTTAGACTCTCCTTAGCTGGTCGTTTAAGTGTATGTCTCTCATTCTCACTTAAAATGACATTCATACGTTTTTGGGAAACTCGCAATGGTGCTATCATTATCAACTTTCTCATCAGATAACTTCTTAAAAATGGTTGTTTTTGGTGCAGAGAATGTATTGGTGTCTACCAAGGTCAGGACCTGGGCATCTAGTGGAACTCCCAAACTGTACAATAACTCAGTATCTATGGGCTTTGTTACTTGATGGGAAACATCTCCACATTGGCCACTGGAAAACTCACCAAATTAGAGTTAGGCTTGGGTGAAATTTTAATTATGTATGATGTAATTTTTATAATTTTGGGAATTTGAGTTATGCTGATTACATTAAATTCCAGAAATAATGCTATTATGCCACATCTTGAAATTACACTCCGCACATGCAAAAATGTAGTGTGAATGCCACTCTTCATGGTCTTGTCTTACTGAGAATGCACAGGGATAACAAAATGTAAGCATCTATTGTTTGTGTTGCTCTTGCTTTTTTCACCAGGATCATGATGACCAGTGCCAGGAGGGGCCTATTGATGAAGCATGCCACTTAATAGGTGGGTGAGGGCTTTCCGTCTTGTTAAGATAAAGACAGAAAAATAGCACGTTCATGTTACTACCGCTTGCTTCCTGAGGAAGGTATACCCAATGTGATTACATTTACTGGAGGATTTATGTCCTTGCAATAGTCTCCTACTCTTCACCTACTGTGATATGACGATCAAATACTGGTCCACCTAAGAAGGCTTCAAGGAATTCCACTGCTACAGGAATCACCACTGCTGCCATAGTAAGTTGCATTGATGGAGTTGCAGTCGTCGAAATAATGCCTAACTCACCAGGATGCCTATGCACATGGACAGCCTTAGAGTGTTCCATCTCCAACATGTTACATGGATCACAATAGAAGATCTATTGAGAACTACCCTCTTCATTTGGCATATGTTTACACACATCTAATTACTTCACAGTTAGCGCTATGACCATCAAGGACATAGTATAAACAAGACCTTCTGGATTTTATTTGGTATATCCTCGAAAAATGGCATTGAGCATGTCACCATATTATGTGCCCTATAATCAATCAATCAAATATTTATATTGCACAGCACCTCACCCGATAGGGTTACGAGGCATTGGAGCTGTGTGCTGCTGCGTGGAGGAATGATCATTCAAACATCCAGGTCTTTCGTTCTCTTCTGAATCGCTGGAGTGACAATGTGGTCCTGAGGTGCAGAGGGAGGTCCTTCCCAGCCGTGGCTGCCAGGTGTGAGAGGGAGTGTCCTCCACTGTTGGCTTGACTGATCCGTGGGGAGTCTGCAAGAGAGAGGGAAGCTGATCGGAGGTGTCTGCTCTGTTGGTGGAAGGTCAAGCATTTGTTGATGTATGCTAGTCCTTCTTTGTGCAGGACCTTGTAGGCGTGGGTCTGCATCTGAACTGGCATCTGTTCTGAATCGGGAGCCAGTGTAGTTTTTTTTTGATGGGTGGTAATGTGGGTCGTACAGGGGAGGTCGAGTACTAGTCTTAGCGCTGAGTTCTGTATTGTCTGGAGTCTCATCAGGAGGTGTGCTGTGATTCCTTCGTAGAATGTGTTTCTGTAGTCTAGTCTGCTTGCGATGAGGGCTTGCTTGATGGTCTTACTGGTGTCTGCTGGGAGCCGCCTGTAGATCTTGCAGCGCATGCGAAGGGTGTGGAAGCAGTCAGAGGAGACTGCGTCAACTTGTTTCTTCATGGATAGCTTGCTATCCAGGATAATGCTGAGGTTGCAGGCGTGGTCTGTTGGGACGAGGGGTGTGCCAAACTCTATGGGCCACCAAGTGTCAGTCCATGGCGAGGTGTTGTTCCCAGAGATGAAGACTTCCTTATTTTTGGTGTTGCATTTGGGACAGTTGTCCTTCATCTAGTCTGTTATGTTCATCATGCATTTGTGGAAGTTAGATTTTGTGGTGGAGGGATCTTCGAGCAGTGAGAGGATGTATTGTGTGTCATCGATGTAGGAAATGATGTTGAGTCCATATGATCTGACGGTGATGGCCAGGGGGGGTCATTTAGGTGTTGAAAAGGGTTGGGCTGAGGGATGATCCTAGGGGAACTCCACAGATGATCTTCTTGGGGTCTGAGGTGAATGGTGGGAGACTGATCCTTTGAGTTCCTCAGGTGAGGTACAAGGGTGTTTCCTTGAATCTCAATGTGGTGGAGTCTGTTGATCAGGATGTGGTGGGAGACAGTGTCAAATGTGGCGGATAGGTCCAGGAGGATAAGAGCTGCTGTTTCCCCACAATCCAGGAGGGCTCTGATATCATGTGTGGACGGAATCAGGGTTGTTTTGGTGCTTTGGTTAGCTCGAAATCCAGATTGGGAGGGATCTAGGAGGTAGTGGTCTCTAGGTTTGGGTGAATTGCTGGTTGATTGCTTTATCGAGGACTTTTGCAAACTGGAGCAGAGAGTGTTGGTTCATTGGTCTTCTGATACCTTTCTCCAGTTTCTTTGCCTGGATCTGGGGAGCACGCTGCCGGGGTATGTAGGTCCAAAGATGGTGGAGTGTGTGCTGTGGTGGTCGGACCAGGTAAGTGATTTGGTGTGTATTTACCTGACCCTGTTTCTGGAGGTGAAGATGGGTTCGAGTACATCCTGCGATGTGCGTAGGGTCAATGATGAGCTGCTTGAGGCCGAAGCTGCTCAAGCTTTCCAGGAGGTCAGTGGAGTTGGTGTCACAGGGGTCGTTGAGGTCGAAGTTAAGGTCCCCTAGGAATATGTAGTTAAGGGAGTCAATTGCTTGCGGGATGATGAGTGCAGCGACGGCGTTGCAGGAGGTGGGGCATGGTCCTGGTGTTCTGTAGGTAAGGGTGCCTCTGATGGTGCTTTTTTGTCTGTGTGGAGTTGGAAGTTGAGGTTTTCCATTACAGGTGTTGTGTCATGAGGTTATGTCATGCAGCAGATGGTGTCCCTGTAGCTGATTCCGCCTCTGTGCTTGTTAGTTCAATACCAGTGTGTTATTTTGTTCCCTTCATGGATGGTGGTGACAATGTCTGGGGTGGAGGCAAGGTTGAGACTGGTTTCGGTGAGCAAGGTGACGTCTGAGGTGAGGGAGGAGGTTGTGTGTCAGACCTCGGTGGCGTGTTTAACTAGTGAACGTGCTGTTGTGGTCTTGGTCGATGTGTCGGATGCATTGGTTGCTTCAGGGCTGAAGGTGAGGCAGCAGTATCGGCAGGAGAATTGCCCTATGGTGGTAAGTGGGGGTGAGCATCAGCAGTGGTTGTTGGTGCATCCAGGGTCCAGGGCTCGCAGGCTAGGGGTGGTGTATCTTCATGGGGTGGAAGTGCCAAGGGTCCTGGTGCTGGGTGCAGTCAATGCACTGACAGGCGCAGATGGGCTTTCCTTTCACCACTGGTGAGCCCGCTGTGTGCGTCCACCATGTGGCAGTGCTGTGGCCTCCATTAAAAAAATCCTGGGAGGAGGGAGGTAACTGGGAGGCAGTGGACGGGGCAAGGCGGGAGGTGGGAAAACAGGCCACGTGCAGAAGCAAGAATGGGGAAAAGGGAATGGACAGAGAACGAAAGGAGGCAATAAGCAGGGGAGAGTGCTCAGAAAAAGGGGGTAGAGGAGGGAGAAAGCGGGAAAAATGAGGTACAAAGCAGGAGAAAGCACTAAGAAAATGGGGGAAAAGGAGGGAGAAGGCAGTGAAAACAAGAACCAAAGAAGGAGAAAGCTCTCAGAAAAACAGAGGGAAAGAAGGGAGAAAGCAGTAAAAATGAGGCAGGAGGCAGGAGAAGCACTCAGAAAAATGAAGGTAAAGGAGAGAGAAAGCAGTGAAAATGAGGCAGAAAACAGAAGAAAGTACTCAGGAAAATGGGGGAAGGAAGGAAAAAGCAGTAAAGATGAAGCAGAAAGCAAGAGAAAGCACTCAATAAACAGGGGGAGAGGAGGAGACAGTAGTGAGAACGAGGCAGCAAACAGGAAAGAGCAATGCAGCAGCAGGGGAGGGCTGGCCTGGAGAATGGTAGTTCTTGTAGTGTTAGATTAGACGAGCGGATTGACTGAGGAATGTCGACTTCAGTCTTACATAGTTATAGTCCATATAGTCATGAATGAGGAGGATGTAGCTTTGGTTGCTTCATACACGCAGTCCAGCCCTTTGGGTCCTCAATGAGAAATCTGTTGAGAAAGTGGACATCAAGCGAGGGCATGAAATGCAACTTAAAATTAAACCAAAACAGTGGTGTGGCACAGTAGTGTAGAAGGGGGCATCCACAGACGTGCTCTGAATACACCCATGGTAAGAGTATGGTGACAGAAAGGTGTGAAAGGCCTCACTTATGCATTCCAACACAAAGTCCTTTGAGGTTCACCTTGTGTTCTCAAATATTTTTTGCGGTTGACAAATCCTCAGTAGATCTCTAGGAGCAGTAGGTATGCCTTGGGCGATACATGGTGTAGCCTACAATGGGAAAGTCATAAAGAACAACATGCTAAGACATCCTATATTGAATAAAGCTGTCACATATGTTTATTTTAGAAATGGGGTTTCTGCTTGGCTAGGGTATGCACCTCAGCCAGGCAGAACCTACCCACTCTATTCAGGGCAAGGAAGTTACACATCCAAGATAACCCTTGCTCACCCCCTTGGTAGCTTGGCACGTGCAGTCAGGCCTAACCTGGAGGCAATGTGTAAAGCATTCGCACAACACACACAACACACATGATGCAAAATGTACACACAACACTGGGCTATGTAAAAAGAAGCTGTATTGCACAAAACATAATTAGACCAACATTACACGTAAGCAATACCCTGCTACCTTAGCAGTTGTCAGAATGTTATACAAGTTACTAATACTCTGCAAGAATACGCAGTTGTCACATTAAAACACGTAAGTACTCAGGATTCTGCAACATAAGCAGCAGTCAGGAATTACAGTAAGAATTCTTATGCACTTGTCATGAATAACTCCTAAATACCCATAGGAGGAACATTAGAAAACATATCACAAGTCATTGAAAATACATATCAGCATGTCATGCCCATAAAAGGAATATCAGCAATACAAAAGGATGATGGGCGGAGAGCTGAACAATGCAAACACACCCCCAGTCACATATCTGGGTTTAATCCATTGTTCTTTTACTCACCATGCCACCCCAGTTTGGACCCAGCCATATGCAAATCAGTCTTCACCCTGTTCCTCATGGGAACAGTCCAGCCCGAACTGCCAAGCCAAGTCCTCCCTGGACCGGAAACAAGCACTTAGGCAAGGGTCGCTCCCCTGGGGGCAAAATTATCTTTGGGCCATTTCTGCCCTGCTTGGGGGTAGATCGGCCTATTTTTATTAGGCCAATCTGCCCCGTGGGGGCAGAAACCACTAGACCCCAGGGATTTTCATTTTTTTGTGAAAATTTCACGCAAGGGGAGCGACTTCTTAGGCAAGGGTCGTTCTCCTGGGGGGCTAATTTATCTTAGGCCATTTCTGCCCCCCTTGGGGGCACAGCTGGCTATTTTTATTAGGCCGATATGCCTCCAAGGGGGGCAGAATCCACTAGGCACCAGGGATTTTCTTTTTTGCACCAATTTCACGCAAGGGGAGCGACCCCTTAGGTAAGGGGAGCGACCCCTTAGGCAAGGGTCGCTCCCTTTGGGGGGCAAATTTATTTTAGGTCATTTCTGCTCCCCTTGGGGGCAGATCGGCCTATTTCTATTAGGCCGATCTGCCCCCGGGGGGCAGAAATCACTTAGGCACCAGGGATTGGTGTGTGTGTTTTGTTTGGGGGGGCAGCCCCTTGGGCAAGGGTCGCTCCCCATGGGGGCACATTACTGTTGGCCATATCTGCCCCTCTTGGGGGCGATCGGCTTATTTTTGAAAGGCCCATCTGCCCCCAAGGGGGGAAGAAACCCCACCAGAGACCAGGGAAGATTTTTTTTCAAAATAAGAGGGTGGTGTAATGGCCATACCCCCAACGCAAATAAATGGGGCCAAAGTTGTTCTGCCCACCGGTGGGCAGATGGGGCAATTACCCCCGATCCACACCCTGGGGGGCAGGAAGTCTATTAAATGCCAGGGAATTAAAAAAAAAATAGTGGGGTGGTGGCTACCAACCAGTATGGGCATGGTTATGCCCCCACCCCAACTGATGGGGGTAGCAGTCTTTCAGCTCTCGCCCGCACACTAAAACATCTTATCCCACAGCAAGCAAGTGGACATTTGATTATTTGGGGTTTTGGTTTTACATTTGGGCCATAAGAGCTTGGCTAACTCTCAAAATAGTCTCACTTGGAATGGTGAGGGCTGCACTTTTTGGACTTTGGGAAGATGCCATGTAGAAAAATCCACAACACCTAGACACATCTGAAAACTAAACATCTGGGTGAGTCCAGGGTGCTGTGCTTCACATGCACCCGCACCATTTTCTACCCACAATGCCCTGAAAACCTCCAACTTTGCTGGAAATCACACATTTTTCCCACATTTTTGTGATGGAACCAATCAGAATCTGCAGGAATCCACAAAATTCCTACCACCCAGCATTGTCTCATCTATACCGATAGAAATTCTGCCCCACTTGTCAGCGTAAAAATGTTTTTTTCCAAACTGCCCTTTTGGACCCGCTTTGGTTCCCCCTCAATTTTGACATTTTTTGGCTCTTCCCTGTCACAGGCACTTGGCCCACCTACACAAGTGAGTTATCATTTTTACCGGGAGACTGAGGGGAACATTGGGTGGTAGGAAATTTGTCCCGGTGCGGTGATTCCACACAGAAATGTGGGACAAATTTGATTTTTTTAGCTAAATTTGAGGTTTGCTGAGGATTCTGGGTAAGAAAACACTGGGATATCCACGCAAGTCACACCTCCCTGGACTCCCTCGGGTTTTTTAGTTTTCAGAAATGTCTGGGTTTGGTAGGTTTCCCTGTATGGCTGCTGAGCCCAGGACCAAAAATGCAGGACCCCACCCCCGCAAAAACAGGTAGTTTTGTATTTGATAATTCTGATGTGTCCAGATAGTGTTTTGGGGCATTTTCTTTCGCAGGCACTGGGCCTACCCACACAAGTGAGGTACCATTCTTATCGGAAGACTTGGGGGAACACTGGGTAAAAGGAAATTTGTGGATCCTCTCAGATTCCAGAACTTTCTGTCACCGAAATGTGAGGAAAAAGTGTTTTTTTGGCCAAATTTTGATGTTTGCAAAGGATTCTGGGTAAAAGAACCTGGTGAGAGCCCCACAAGTCACTCCATCTTGGATTCCCCTAGGTGTCTAGTTTTCAAAGATGTGCAGGTTTGGTAGGTTTCCCTAGGTGCTGGCTGAGCTGGAGGTCAAAATCTACAGCTGGGCACTTTGCAAAAAACACGTTGGTTTTCAATGTAAAAATGTGATGTGTCCATGTTGTGTTTTGGGGCATTTCCTGTCGCGGGCACTAGGCCTACCCACACAAGTGAGGTACCATTTTTATTGGCAGACTTGAGGGAACGCTGGGTGGAAGGAAATTTGTGGCTCCTCTCAGATTCCAGAACTTTCTGTCACTGAAATGAGAGGAAAAGGTTTTATTTGGCCAAATTTTGAGGTTTGCAAAGGATTCTGGGTAACAGAACCTGGTGAGAGCCCCACAAGTCACCCCATCTTGGATTCCCCTAGGTGTCTAGTTTTAAAAAATTTGCAGGTTTGGTAGGTTTTCCTAGGTGCCGGCTGAGCTGGAGGCCAAAATCTGCAGCTAGGCACTTTTCAAAAAACACAACAGTTTTCAATGTAAAAATGTGATGTGTCCATGTTGTGTTTTGGGGCATTTCCTGTCGTGGGCGCTAGGCCTACCCACACAAGTGAGGCACTATTTTTATCGGCAGACTTGGGGAACGCTGGGTGGAAGGAAATGTATGGCTCCTCCCAGATTCCAGAACTTTCTGTCACCGAAATGTGAGGAAAAAGTGTTTTTTTGGACACATTTTGAGGTTTGCAAAGGATTCTGGGTAACAGAACCTGGTGAGAGCCCCACAAGTCACTCCATCTTGGATTCCCCTATGTGTCTAGTTTTAAAAAATGTGCAGGTTTGGTAGGTTTCCCTAGGTGCCGGCTGAGCTGGAGGCCAAAATCTACAGCTAGGCACTTTGCAAAAAACACGTCAGTTTTCAATGTAAAAATGTGATGTGTCAATGTTGTGTTTTGGGGCATTTCCTGTCATGGGCGCTAGGCCTACCCACACAAGTGAGGTAACATTTTTATCAGCAGACTTGAGGGAACGCTGGGTGGAAGGAAATTTGTGGCTCCTCTCAGATTCCAGAACTTTCTGTCACCAAAATGTGAGGAAAAAGTGTTTTTTGGCCAAATGTTGACGTTTGCAAAGGATTCTGGGTAACAGAACCTGGTGAGAGCCCCACAAGTCACCCCATCTTGGATTCCCCTATGTGTCTAGTTTTCAAAAATGTGCAGGTTTGGTAGGTTTTCCTAGGTGCCGACTGAGCTGGAGGCCAAAATCTACAGCTAGGCACTTTGCAAAAAACACATCAGTTTTCAATGTAAAAATGTGATGTGTCCATATTGTGTTTTGGGGCATTTCCTGTCGCTGGCGCTAGGCCTACCCACACAAGTGAGGTACCATTTTTGTCGGCAGACTTAGGGGAACTGGTGGTGGAAGGAAATTTGTGGCTCCTCTCAGATTCCAGAACTTTCTGTCACCGAAATGTGAGGAAAAAGTTTTTTTTGGGCCAAATGTTGAGGTTTGCAAAGGATTCTGGGTAACAGAACCTGGTGAGAGCCCCACAAGTCACACCATCTTGGATTCCCCTATGTGTCTAGTTTTAAAAAATGTGCAGGTTTGGTAGGTTTTCCTAGGTTGGAGGCCAAAATCTACAGCTAGGCACTTTGCAAAAAACACGTCAGTTTTCAATGTAAAAATGTGATGTGTCCATGTTGTGTTTTGGGGCATTTCCTGTCACGGGCTCTAGGCCTACCCACACAAGTGAGGTATCATTTTTATCGGCAGACTTGGGGGAACATAGAATAGCAAAACAAGTGTTATTGCCCCTTGTCTTTCTCTACATTTTTTCCTTCCAAATATAGGACAGTGTGTAAAAAAGACGTCTATTTGAGAAATGCCCTGTAATTCACATGTTAATTTGGGCACCCCAGAATTCAGAGATGTGCAAATAACCACTGCTCCTCAACACCTTATCTTGTGCCCATTTTGGAAATACAAAGGTTTTCTTGATACCTATTTTGACTCTTTACATTTCAGCAAATGAATTGCTGTATACCCGGCATAGAATGAAAACCCACTGCAAGGTGCAGCTCATTTATTGGTTCTGGGTACCTAGGGTTCTTGATGAACCTACAAGCCCTATATATCCCCGCAACCAGAAGAGTCTAGCAGACGTAACAATATATTGCTTTCAAAAATCTGACATGGCAGGAAAAAGTTACAGAGTAAAACGTAGAGAAAAATTGCTTTTTTTTTCACCTCAATTTCAATTAAAAAAAAATTCAGTTGTTATTTTCTGTAGCAAACCCTTGTATGATCTACACAAATTACCCATTGCTGAATTCAGAATTTTGTCTACTTTTTGGAATTGTTTGGGTTTCTGGGATCCAGCATTGGTTTCACACCCATTTTTGTCACTGACTGGAAGGAGGCTGAAAGCACAAAAAATCCTAAAAATGGAGTATGTCCCAGTAAAATGCCAAAATAGTGTTGAAAAATGTATTTTTCTGATTCAAGTCTGCCTGTTCCTGAACGCTGGGAAGCTGGTAATTTCAGCACTGCAAACCCTTTGTTGATGCCATTTTCAGGGGAAAAACACAAGCCTTCTTCCGCAGCCCTTTTTTCCCTTTTTAAAAAAAACAAAACACATTTTTCACTGTATTTTGGGTAATTTCTTGGCCTCCTTCAGGGGAACTCACAAAGTCTGGGTACCTCTAGAATTCCTATGATGTTGGAAAAAAAGGACGCAAATTTGGGGTGGGTAGCTTATGTGGACAAAAAGTTATGAGGGCCTAAGCGCGCCCAACCCCAAATAGCCAAAAAAAGGCCTGCCACCCGAGGGGGAAAAGGCCTGGCAGCAAAGGGGTTAAGGAGTATATAGTTGATTTGGTCTTTTATGGTGAAGGTCAAATTTTGATTTCTAATTGCTTCTTCCCATGGACCATTCTGTCATTGATTTTATAATACATATGACCTCATTGACCAGGGTTCCAAATAGATTATTACGTTCAGATACATTCAGTTTGTGCATGGTTTAGAATGATGAACTGTGCAGTATTTTTCACCTGTTGATTTTTGGGAGGTCACCCCTACCAACTTTCCTTTAGGGAAGATAGCACAGTAAATTCTAATCCCAAGAAGTTGGAGTCAACATAATTTAATTCTGTATCCAGTTCCTCATTTTCATAAGGGAAACTCAGAATTGAAAGAATGTACCACACTTATTAAATATCTTACCTTGTGATATCACTATTTACTTTGCACCGTATATACCTCAAAGCCGTCAGCGAGAGCCTGTGATTTGTTGCACAGGACTGAGAGATGTATATCAAATAATGATGTGTGCAATCAGGGTGTTGTTCAGTGTCTTAATGTTTATGTAAAAATTGTTTTAAATTATATTTTTGTTGTTTTTACATTGGAGCTGTTGGAAAATGGGTTATTGGTAAGGGCAGGTAGGTACCTACACTTAGCAATAGGCCACTAACCTCCACTAAGGTCCAGTTAGGTCTCAGTAAATTAACCCCAGCTCAACCCTTGGTAGCTTGGCAACGAGCGTCAAGGCTTAACTTAGGAGACAGAGTGTAAAGCATTCAAATATCACAAAACAGTAATTAAATAAAACACAGGAAACAGTTTAAAAATCCAAAACCAATTTATAAAAATAGAATATATTTTTATCTTTAAAATGACACCAAAACGAATAGAATCGGATAAGCGGTCACCGCCAACAGACAGGCGGCAGACAATGTACCGCCCACCCTATCACAACTCACCAATCCGCCACCTTTTCCGGGGCGGGAGCCCCGCCGATAAAAACACGGCAGAAACAGACTACGAACGGGAAAACGCTCACCTCTACACACTCCATGAGGAATCTGGACAGCATGGAACCAGAACTACACATCCTACCAGCTATTGTCTACCTTCTCCTCTACCAGGAGCACGAACGCCGGCGCAGAAGACAACGGTGAGTACTGCACCTACGACACACGGGAGGGGGGAGGAGAAAAGATTACGGGCACACACATACGCGACACCCCCCCCCCAACTACCTACACACCAATGCAGAGCAACAACTCAGAGTGACACCCCCCAAACCCCCCGGAAGACTGCAAAGACAAAATAATAAGTAAGTGTAATACAAATATATTGTAAGGCAAAGTAAATAAGTAAGACGAACATCCACACATGAGACCCGAATCCATTGGAGAGAACACTGCAGGGGCATCAGATTGGAAAACTACAGGCACCTCAGGGGGAAGGGAAGGGGGGCCACCTCAGCCACATGAGTCCACGACGCCAGATCCACGAGGGGCCTCCACGGCCATGTTCAATCCTGGGGAGTGCAAAGGCACAGTCTCTCAAGTCTCTACAGTGGGTGGGTTGCCCACTGTGCCATCCTGGGGAGTGCAAAGCCACAGTCTCTCAAGTCTCTACAGTGGGTGGCTTGCCCACTGTGCCATCCTGGGGAGTGCAAAGCCACAGTCTCTCAAGTCTCTACAGTGGGTGGCTTGCCCACTGTGCCATCCTGGGGAGTGCAAAGCCACAGTCTCACAAGTGGATGACAGACTGCAGCGGTACTGGAGGACTCTTGGTGCCCAGAGTGTATCGTGCAGCCCTGTCCGACACTGATCCGGGCCTGCCCCTTCTGCCAATGTGTCAGCGGTGCTTGAGATGAAGGCCCCAGCGGAGCAGTGCTTGAGATGAAGGCCCCAGCGGAGCGGTGCTTGAGATGAAGGGCCAAGCGGAGCGGTGCTTGAGATGAAGGTCCCAGCGGAGCAGTGCTTGAGATGAAGGGCCAAGCGGAGCGGTGCTTGAGATGAAGGACCCAGCGGAGCGGTGCTTGAGATGAAGGCCCCAGCGGAGCGGTGCTTGAGATGAAGGGCCAAGCGGAGCAGTGCTTGAGATGAAGGGCCCAGCGGAGCGGTGCTTGAGATGAAGGCCCCAGTGGAGCGGTGCTTGAGATGAAGGGCCAAGCGGAGCGGTGCTTGAGATGAAGGGCCAAGCGGAGCGGTGCAGAGACGGCGGTGCCCAGCGGAGCAGTGCTTGAGATGAAGGGCCCAGCGGAGCGGTGCTTGAGATGAAGGGCCCAGCGGAGCGGTGCAGAGACGGCGGTGCCCAGCGGAGCGGTGCTTGAGATGAACAGCGGTGCCCAGCGGAGCGGTGCTTGAGATGAAGGGCCCAGCGGAGCGGTGCTTGAGATGAAGGCCCCAGTGGAGCGGTGCTTGAGATGAAGGGCCCAGCGGAGCGGTGCAGAGACGGCGGTGCCCAGCGGAGCGGTGCTTGAGATGAAGGGCCCAGCGGAGCGGTGCTTGAGATGAAGGGCCAAGCGGAGCGGTGCTTGAGATGAAGGGCCCAGCGGAGCAGTGCTTGTGATGAAGGGCCCAGCGGAGCGGTGCTTGAGATGAAGGGCCAAGCGGAGCAGTGCAGAGACGGCGGTGCCCTGTTCAGCGGTGCCTGTCTTGAAGGGCCCTGTTCAGCGGTTCTTGACACGGCAGTGCCCTGTTCAGCGGTGCCTGTCATGAAGGGCCCTGTTCAGCGGTGCTTGACACGGCGGTGCCCTGTTCAGCGGTGCCTGTCATGAAGGGCCCTGTTCAGTGGTGCTTGACACGGCAGTGCCCTGTTCAGCGGTGCCTGTCTTGAAGGGCCCTGTTCAGCGGTTCTTGACACGGCGGTGCCCTGTTCAGCGGTGCCTGTCTTGAAGGGCCCTGTTCAGCGGTGCTTGACATGGCGGTGCCCTGTTCAGCGGTGCCTGTCTTGAAGGGCCCTGTTCAGCGGTGCCTGTCTTGAAGGGCCCTGTTCAGCGGTTCTTGACACGGCGGTGCCCTGTTCAGCGGTGCCTGTCTTGAAGGGCCCTGTTCAGCGGTGCTTTACACGGCGGTGCCCTGTTCAGCGGTGCTTGTCTTGAAGGGCCCTGTTCAGCGGTTCTTGACACGGCGGTGCCCTGTTCAGCGGTGCTTGTCTTGAAGGGCCCTGTTCAGCGGTGCCTGTCTTGAAGGGCCCTGTTTAGCGGTTCTTGACACGGCGGTGCCCTGTTCAGCGGTGCCTGTCTTGAAGGGCCCTGTTCAGCGGTTCTTGACACGGCGGTGCCCTGTTCAGCGGTGCTTGTCTTGAAGGGCCCTGTTCAGCGGTGCCTGTCTTGAAGGGCCCTGTTCAGCGGTTCTTGACACGGCGGTGCCCTGTTCAGCGGTGCTTGTCTTGAAGTGCCCTGTTCAGCGGTGCCTGTCTTGAAGGGCCCTGTTCAGCGGTTCTTGACACGGCGGTGCCCTGTTCAGCGGTGCTTGTCTTGAAGGGCCCTGTTCAGCTGTGCCTGTCTTGAAGGACCCTGTTCAGCGGTTCTTGACACGGTGGTGCCCTGTTCAGCGGTGCTTGTCTTGAAGGGCCCTGTTCAGCGGTGCCTGTCTTGAAGGGCCCTGTTCAGCGGTGCCTGTCTTGAAGGGCCATGTTCAGCGGTTCTTGACACGGCGGTGCCCTGTTCAGCAGTGCTTCACATGTGTCTCCAGGGCACCAGATCCGGCCAATAGATGGTGTTCACTCGCCATCCGACTTCTCGCTTGCTGGGCCCTCCTGTGCTAGTGGCCCGTGCCCGTGGGTGTCCTCCTTCACCCCCGGAATGGGTCTGGTGGGGCCCTCCTGGGCAGCTCGCCTGCTGCCGGACTTGTCGGCCGTGCTGCCCTTGCCATCCTTGCCTGATCCTCTGTGGCCCTTGCCTCCCTTTGGAGATGTGCCAGGTGGCACCCCACTCCCTGGCGGTGCCAGGGTGGTGCCTGTGGAGGCTGCCGTCTCTGTTTTCTCGCGCCGGCCGTTGGCTTTTTTTGTTTTTTTCCCAGGGGGTGGGCTGGCTGTCCCTTTGCTGCTGGCCGATGTGGCTGCCCTCGAAGGTGGGGGACTCCAATATCCCTGGACTATGGTCCTTGTAGGTCCAGGGGTTGTGGTGGCTGAGGTGCAGATTGGACTTTTACGAGATGGAGGGGGTGGGTCAGGTGATGGAAAGAGGTTAAGTTTGGAGAGGAAAAACTTTTTGGGAGCAATGGGAAGGGTAGGTGCAGTGGGTATGGGAGTGGAGGAAGAGGATGTGGTTGTAGGAGAGTCAAGTGTGCTGTCTATGGGTGCAGGTGCTTGTGACGGAGGCTGTCGTGAGGTGGATGGCTGTTGGGTGGGTGGCTGCCTGCGTTTGTGTGGTTTGGAAGAGGGGGTGACAGACACACTGGGAGAGGACACAGGGACGTGTGAATGGCAGTGGGGGTGGTGACTGCACGTGTGCGGAGTGTTCTGGTGGGTGTGCTGGTGATGGTCGTAGTGGCTGATGAAGTGGTGCATGCAAGTGTGAGTTGGGACGTCACAGGGAGGGAGGAGGGAGACGAGGAGGAGGGGGACACAGAGGAGGCAGTGGCTGTTGGCATGTCTGCATGTGGATGTTGCTTGTGTGAATGCTTCTGTGATGTGTGGTGCTTATGTTTGGATGAGCTGACCTTGGGTGTTGAAGTGTGTGCAGGCTGGTCTGTAGGTGTGTCTGGGATAGGCAGAGGAACAGGGGAGTGGGACTGGGTGGAGGGAGTTGGAGGAGGGAGGCAGGAGACAGGGACAATGGCTGCCGTCAGTGCTGAGGCCAGAGCTGTGAACAGTCGCTGATGGGCAGCCTGACCCGAATGAATGCCCTCCAGGTATGCATTGCTCTGATGCACCTCCCTTTCCACCCCCTGGATGGCATTCAAAAGGGTAGACTGCCCAACAATGAGCGTCCGGAGGAGGTCGATGACCTCCTCACTGAGGGCAGCAGGGGTAACTGGTGCAGGGCCTGAGGTGCCTGGGGCGAAGGAGATGCCCGCCTTGGTGTGCGAGCGGGCACGGGGCGAACGCTGAGGGGCTGCTGGGAGGGCGGAGCTGGTGCGCTGGGTGGTGGCTGTACCTGTTGTTGCGGTGGGCACGGATGTTGCCGCCACCACATGGGAGCTCCCTTCCGAGGACGTGTCGGTGTCGCTGATGTCTCCACGTGTCCCCGTTGTGGAGCCCCCCTCGCCCTCCGTCTCACTGGTCAAATCAGAGTCCGTTGCATGGCCCTCCGGGGCCATGTGAGATGCAGCTCCCTCGTGCTCCAATGCCACTTCTCCTCCGCCAGATGATGCTAATGCACACATGAACAGGAAGAGCAGACAAAAAAAGGGGGGGGAAGAATAAAGACATGTTGAGTGCATGCATTGGCAACACAGTTGGCGGAGAGGACAGACACAGAAGCCCCCTGCACTACGCCGCGCACTTGGGGTACACTACTCAATCAGTGGGACATGGCCTACAAGCCTATGGACGACAAATGCACACATAGGTGACACAGGGCCATGGATAGCTGTACTTGGCACCCTACAGAGGTGGGGGGCGGGGGCACAGGGCCATGCCTTACGTAGGGGCCTAGCCTACAGAATTCGCCCTGGCCTAGGGATACCCACAGCCCTCCTCCCCCACCCAGACACCTCCACTGCGCGCATAGTCAGCAGAATGAGAGTGTACTCACCCCCTTGTGTCTGCTGTGATGTCCTCACGCGCCCATCCAAATCTGGGTAGGCCACCGCCAGGATCCGAGACATCAGGGGGGTCAATTGACGCGTGGCACCCCTCCTACGTTGGGAGGCCATCCCCAGCAGAGCCTCCGCGGTCTTTCTGCTCCCGCGGCGGATGTCCTCCCACCTCTTGCGGCAGTGGGTGCCCCGTCTGTTGTGGACCCCCAGGGTCCGGACGCCCTTGGCGATGGCACGCCAAATGTCGACTTTCTGATGGGCGCTGACCTATGTGACACGTACAGGGAGAGAAAATACAATATCAGAATTTTCTGCATGCTCGATGTGAGTGTCCCCCCATCCCCACACTTGCCATGTGGCACATGCTCTCATCTGTCGTTTGATGCATGCCTCATACGCTCCCCTCCGCACCATCGTTCATTCACCCGACTCAACCCAGGCATTGGCCACAAAGCATGGTCCCAGTGTACTTACCTGTTGGTCTGGAGGACCGTAGAGTAGCGCATACTGGGGGAGGACCCCATCAACAAGTTTTTCCAATTCCTCAGATGTGAAGGAAGGGGCCCTTTCCCCAGTCGCAGCAGCCATTGTCTCTTCCAGACCGAGGTCACAGCATCACTTGCAGTATAGGTCCTTGTTAGAAATGGGGTTTCTGGTTGGCTAGGGTATGCACCTCAGCCAGGCAGAACTTACCCACTCTAGTCAGGGCAAGGGAGTTACACGTCCAAGATAACCCCTGCTCACCCCCTTGGTAGCTTGGCACGAGCAGTCAGGCTTAACCCGGAGGCAATGCGTAAAGCGTTTGCACAACACACACACACATGTGACGCAATATCCCCACCACAAAGGAAACACAACACCAGATTATATGAAAATATACTGTATTGTACACAACGTAATTATCAGACCAACATCACATAACAGTACTATCCTGCTACCTTAGCAGTTGTCAGAACGTTACACATTAGTTACTCTGCAAACTAGCAGTAGTCACACATAACACACAGGTTACTCAGTATTCTGCAACATAAGCAGTAGTCAGGAAACACGTTATCACATTAGAACACTTGTCATAAGAATATCATAAAACGCCCATAGTAGGAACATTAGAAAACCTATGGCAAGTTAAGCAAACATATTAGCAAGTCATGCCCATAAAAGGAACATGTGCACACATATGTCAAAAAACATCAAAGACCAGGTAGGCAATATAACATAATTACAAAAAGTCTGTAGCAAGAACTTTAAATCAACGTTACATTAGTCCCTTTTAAAGTACCTGACTTGATGAAGAGGCACTCCCAGTGCCTAAAACGAATAATGGGGCCCCCGGCGCTCCTTTGCGCAAAAACGGGGGCTTCCAAAACATTGCAGATAGAGAGGGGCGGCACGCACCCTCTCTGACTCCTTATCGGGCCCCTTCTGGGACCCGTGATCACCGGGGGCCCCCCGGGCCTCCACCGGCCCTCCTGTGGGGGGCCAAGGTCACCCAATACTTTAGGGAGAGGGGGAGCGCCTCGCGCTCCCCCCTTACTGAAACACGGGCCCCTCCAGGGACCCGTTAACTCCTGGGGTCTCCCTGCCACTATGGGAGACCCCAAAATCAAATACTCCTGGCCCGCGAGGGGGCCAACAAGAGAGCCGGGGGCCAGGGCGAGCCTCCGGTGAGGCTGCCTCCCGGCCCAGAAGAGCAGGAGAGTCCTCCGGGACTCCTGCAAGGGAGGGAGAGGCGCCCTCCTCTCCCTCGGCCTCCGGGACTCCTGTAAGGGAGGGAGAGGCGTCCTCCTCTCCCTCTGATGACGTTGCGGCCCCAGGTGGGGCCTGCTGGTGCCCCGGGGGCGCTCTGAAAAGATCGCGTCCCCCGGGAGCACGCTAGGAGCGTGCTAGCTCCTTCCTTGGCTCTCTCCAGTGCCCCGGGGGCACTAAAGTCAGCGCGATCCTCGCGCTTGAAACGAAAAGCCCTGCCCGGGCTGCGGCGGTGATCTCATTAACGAAAAGGCGCTGTGGAGAGCGCGAGGGCACAGTGAGGCTCCCGGGCTGCGGCGGTGATTTCCGTGGGCACAAGAAAAGCGCTTTCAAAGCGCTAAGACACATCAACAGCCCAGGTTGCGGCGGTGATCCTTTTCCAGCTATTGCAAGAATGCCCTTTTCTTGGGAAAGCATTCTGGGCACAGATTTTAAAGATCGTTGCAGGGGTCAGGGGCCACAGCACCCTGCCCCTGGGAACAACTAGGCAAGAAGGAGCACAGGGCTGGTGGGCCCAGCTACAGGCCAGCACAAGGGGTGCAGATGGTGGCAGTTCCTCCTAGTGACCAGGCAGGTCACAGGTCAGCACAGCAGCAGCAGTCCATGGCGGTTTCCTGGTGAGTCCATTCATCAGCGTCCTGTGTCCAGTTTCAAGTTCCAAGAATGTTCAAATTGTGGGAAAAATTCCCCTGTACTTATAGTCCATTTTTACAGTGTTTTACAATGCCAGGGAGAGGAGGTTCCAGCCAGTTACAACTGGTTCTGGGAGTGCCCCCTCTCTCCTTTCAGCACAGGCTCCAAACATCAGTGGGGGGTTAACGACCCTATTGTGTGAGGCCAGGGCACAGCCTTTACAAATGTAGGTGTGCCCCGCCTCTCCCTTCTCTCAGCCCAGGAAGACTATTCAGTATGTAGATGCACCTCAGTGACACCTCCACCCTCCCTGTGTACAGGCTGTCTGAAAAGTATGCACAAAGCCCCAACTGTCACTCTGCCCAGACGTGGATTGGAGTCAAGCTGCAAAACACCAGAATTATAAGCACAGATAAATGCGCACTTTCTAGAAGTGGCATTTCTGTGATAGTAATAAAAAATACACCTACACCAGTAAGCAGTATTTATTATCACCATCACAACCATACCAAACACGCCTACGCTACCCCTCATAAATCAGACAATACCCTTTACACATAAGGCAGGGCATTTCTAATGCAATCCTATGAGAAGACAGCACTCACAGCAGTGAGACACCAAGTTAGGCTGTTTGTCACTACCAGGACAGGCCATGCAATATGGCACATGTCCTGCCTTTCTACATACATGGCACCCTGCCCATAGGGCTAGCTAGGGCGTACTTTAGGGGTGACTTACATGTAGTAAAAGGGGAGTTCTGGGCCTGGCAAGTAAATTTAGATGCCAGGTCCCTGTGGCAGAAAACTGCGCACACAGGCCCTGCGCTAGCAGGCCTGAGACAGGTTTGAAAGTCTACTTCAGTGGGTGGCGCAAGCAGCGCTGCAGGCCCACTAGTAGTATTTAATTTACAGGCCCTGGGTATAGAGATACCACTGTACAAGGGACTTATAGGTAAATTAAATATGCCAATCAGGTATAAGCCAATCATACCAACTTTAGATGGGAGAGCACCTGCACTTTAACACTGGTCAGCAGTGATAAAGTGCTCAGAGTCCTAGAGCCAACAGCGAAAGGTCAGAAAAACCAGGAGGAAGGAGGCAAAAAGACTAGGGATGACCATGCGTATGGCCAAAAGTCCAACACAACCCCCTACCAGCCAAAATCCAGGGGAGAACAATCAATACCTTGATGTACTTTCCTGATTGGGGCGATAGAACAAGGACCCAGGCCCACAACAGCAGGGGCATGTTCCAGTTCTACGCCTTCCTGACTCCACTGGGATCTCTCTGTCAATGCGTCCCAGGCAGCCTAGACCAACCCACGGGGATTCTCTAGCTGCCAATGGCCAGAACCAGGCCCCAGGCCATCTAGGAGCCTCTGGTCTCTGAAACCATAATGAGTGGGGGGCGGTAGCCCCAGGTGCAAAGCAACCTGTCTCCACTCCATTTCTGATCAGTTCAGGGGCTCTACCCTGCCACTGATCCACCAACCTAGGGTCCGCACCCATAGGTTCTACAGGGGCTAGAGGCGAGGCTCTCCTCCCTCTACCCCTCCTTCTAGGATCCCGCCCTCCTCTCCTAGGAGGGGTATCACCAGAATCCACACTTGCTAGGGTGCTGGGTACAGCAGTCCTGCACAACTTTCTCGCCAGCCCAGGATCACTACCTGGCGACTGACCACCCAACCTAGGGACGACACCCTTGGGTTGCACCGGGGTCCGGGGCGGGCTTCCCCCTCCCTGAACCCCACTTCCAGAGTCCTGCGTCTCCCCACCTCGGGAGAAGCCACCAGAAGTTTCACACAGGGAGGTGAGCGCACTAACCGCCCCCCCAACCAGGTCAGAGTTTACCCCCTGAACCTGTCTATCTAGTCCAGGGACGACACCCTTAGACTGGACCATTGCCCAGCGAACCAGGACTTCCTTGGGAGCACACCTACCCCCTACCAGATCAGAGCTTACCCCCTGAATCTGGCAATCCAACCCAGAGTCACTACCCTGCGGTTGAACCACTGCCCGGCGCACCAGGACTTCCTTGGGAGCACACGTACTCCCCATCAGGTCAGAGTTTACCCCCTGAACCTGATCATCCAACCCAGAGTCACCACCCTGCGGTTGAATCATTGCCTGGCGCACCAGGACTTCCTGGGGGGCACACCTACCCCCCACAAGGGAAACACTTTCCCCAAGGGCCATACAAGAGTCTGGCTGGCGCAGGTCTCCTGACCTCTGCCCATCTGACAGAGTCTGGATTCCCCCCAGCCCAGAAATGGTCTCACCAAGGTCATTCCTGGGGGGCTCTGCACTCAGAGCTGACCCCTGACCCTCCAGGTTCTCCACTGGGGCCCGCAGCCCCCTCTCAACCCTATGTCTGGATTTCCGCCTCCTCCGCTGTAGAGCGAGACTACCAGACACCAGGACCGGCGGAACGCTATCACCAGCCACCCGCCTAAGTCCTAATGACAAAATGAGATCCTTCTGAACAGCTGGCCCTACGGCACAGGTTAGGCTCACCTCCTGGCGTTCACTCATGGAACCTTCAGGGGCCTGGGACGGTATCTTGGGCACCTTGGGCCTCAGCCCAGCCCCATTCCCTCTCCTCAGAGACGGGACATGGGGTCCCTCACCCATCCCAGTCCACTGGGACCTACCTGGGACACTCCATTCCTTTCCCACCACACCTTGTTGGGAAACACCTAGACCACTCTCATTAGGAACACCCCCTAATGTCACACCAGACCCTCTGGTACGCAACCAGAAGTCTGCCTCCTTTGCGAGCTCCCTGGGGTCAGAGAGCTCACACACTGACAAGTGTTGGCGTAACTCTGAAAAACAACAACGAAACAGGTGCTCTCTGAGAATCAGATTAAACAGCCCTTCAAAATTGTTTACTGTGCTACCCTTCACCCATCCATCTAGTGCAATGCAGCAATCCTCCACAAACTCCTCCCAAGACTGGTGGGACAGTTTCTTACCACCCCTAAACCTTTTTCTGTATTCCTCAGGGGAAAAACCATACTTCACAATCAGTGCGTTCTTCACAGCGGAGTACCCCTCCCTGTCACTCTCTTCTAGAGTCAGTAGGGCATCCCTCCCCTCCTCAGGAATAAAACTCCCTAGGCCAGTTCCCCAATCCTTCTCAGGGATCCTGCGCTCTACCAGAGCCCTCTCATATTCCTTTAACCACTGACGTATGTCACCCCCCTCTTGGAACCTAGGTACCAGATCTATGGGTATGTGAGGAACATCTTTGCTACAGCACTGTACATTGCTGCCACCACTGGACTCCACCTGCAGCGCTGGTGAGTCCAGAACCTTCAGACTGCGCTCTAGAGCGAGTCTTTCTCTGGCAAAGGCCCTCTCTGCCTCTGCCATTCTCTCCTGTACTAAGGCCTTCTCTACCTCAGCCCTTCTCTCCTCAACAGCTAGGCGCGCTAACTGCAACTTCAGGTCCCTCTCTTCCCGCCTATCTCTTAGCTCATCAGGCGTCAAGGAATGAGAGGTAGCCCTGCTTCTTACACTGGACCCAGCAAGGGACTCCCTATCACTGGGGCCTTCCCTGTCAACTGGCGTCCCCAACCGGTCATTCTCACCCTCCTGATCAGTCTCTCTACCACTCTCTAGGGATGAGGTCTGGGAGCCCTCCCATTGGGAACCCTCGCTACACTCAGGATCCTCTGGGTACCCCCTAAGCACACTCCCTCCCTGGGTAAATGTCACAAACCTTTCAAAGAAATTCAGAGATCTCCTGAGGTCCCCTTCTACAGGCAGCCCTCTCTCTCTACAGAACCCCTCTAATTCCTCCTGCGTGTAAAACGGCAGGTCCTCTAAATCAAAGGTAAGCCCCATCTTGAAAAGGTACAAATAACTCAACTGTGACAACCACAATACCCAAGCGTGAGAACTGAAAACAGGAAAAATGACCAAAGAGAGAAAGTTAAGAGAAGCCAAACATGTGATGGTCTAAACGCAATCCTTGTAGTGAAATAATGAGTCACAATGGTATTGTGCAAGCGCAAGTCCTATCCTCACCGCTGACTTCCAATGTTAGAAATGGGGTTTCTGGTTGGCTAGGGTATGCACCTCAGCCAGGCAGAACTTACCCACTCTAGTCAGGGCAAGGGAGTTACACATCCAAGATAACCCCTGCTCACCCCCTTGGTAGCTTGGCACGAGCAGTCAGGCTTAACCCGGAGGCAATGCGTAAAGCGTTTGCACAACACACACACACATGTGACGCAATATCCCCACCACAAAGGAAACACAACACCAGATTATATGAAAATATACTGTATTGTACACAACGTAATTATCAGACCAACATCACATAACAGTACTATCCTGCTACCTTAGCAGTTGTCAGAACGTTACACATTAGTTACTCTGCAAACTAGCAGTAGTCACACATAACACACAGGTTACTCAGTATTCTGCAACATAAGCAGTAGTCAGGAAACACGTTATCACATTAGAACACTTGTCATAAGAATATCATAAAACGCCCATAGTAGGAACATTAGAAAACCTATGGCAAGTTAAGCAAACATATTAGCAAGTCATGCCCATAAAAGGAACATGTGCACACATATGTCAAAAAACATCAAAGACCAGGTAGGCAATATAACATAATTACAAAAAGTCTGTAGCAAGAACTTTAAATCAACGTTACATTAGTCCCTTTTAAAGTACCTGACTTGATGAAGAGGCACTCCCAGTGCCTAAAACGAATAATGGGGCCCCCGGCGCTCCTTTGCGCAAAAACGGGGGCTTCCAAAACATTGCAGATAGAGAGGGGCGGCACGCACCCTCTCTGACTCCTTATCGGGCCCCTTCTGGGACCCGTGATCACCGGGGGCCCCCCGGGCCTCCACCGGCCCTCCTGTGGGGGGCCAAGGTCACCCAATACTTTAGGGAGAGGGGGGGGCGCCTCGCGCTCCCCCCTTACTGAAACACGGGCCCCTCCAGGGACCCGTTAACTCCTGGGGTCTCCCTGCCACTATGGGAGACCCCAAAATCAAATACTCCTGGCCCGCGAGGGGGCCAACAAGAGAGCCGGGGGCCAGGGCGAGCCTCCGGTGAGGCTGCCTCCCGGCCCTGAAGAGCAGGAGAGTCCTCCGGGACTCCTGCAAGGGAGGGAGAGGCGCCCTCCTCTCCCTCGGCCTCCGGGACTCCTGTAAGGGAGGGAGAGGCGTCCTCCTCTCCCTCTGATGACGTTGCGGCCCCAGGTGGGGCCTGCTGGTGCCCCGGGGGCGCTCTGAAAAGATCGCGTCCCCCGGGAGCACGCTAGGAGCGTGCTAGCTCCTTCCTTGGCTCTCTCCAGTGCCCCGGGGGCACTAAAGTCAGCGCGATCCTCGCGCTTGAAACGAAAAGCCCTGCCCGGGCTGCGGCGGTGATCTCATTAACGAAAAGGCGCTGTGGAGAGCGCGAGGGCACAGTGAGGCTCCCGGGCTGCGGCGGTGATTTCCGTGGGCACAAGAAAAGCGCTTTCAAAGCGCTAAGACACATCAACAGCCCAGGTTGCGGCAGTGATCCTTTTCCAGCTATTGCAAGAATGCCCTTTTCTTGGGAAAGCATTCTGGGCACAGATTTTAAAGATCGTTGCAGGGGTCAGGGGCCACAGCACCCTGCCCCTGGGAACAACTAGGCAAGAAGGAGCACAGGGCTGGTGGGCCCAGCTACAGGCCAGCACAAGGGGTGCAGATGGTGGCAGTTCCTCCTAGTGACCAGGCAGGTCACAGGTCAGCACAGCAGCAGCAGTCCATGGCGGTTTCCTGGTGAGTCCATTCATCAGCGTCCTGTGTCCAGTTTCAAGTTCCAAGAATGTTCAAATTGTGGGAAAAATTCCCCTGTACTTATAGTCCATTTTTACAGTGTTTTACAATGCCAGGGAGAGGAGGTTCCAGCCAGTTACAACTGGTTCTGGGAGTGCCCCCTCTCTCCTTTCAGCACAGGCTCCAAACATCAGTGGGGGGTTAACGACCCTATTGTGTGAGGCCAGGGCACAGCCTTTACAAATGTAGGTGTGCCCCGCCTCTCCCTTCTCTCAGCCCAGGAAGACTATTCAGTATGTAGATGCACCTCAGTGACACCTCCACCCTCCCTGTGTACAGGCTGTCTGAAAAGTATGCACAAAGCCCCAACTGTCACTCTGCCCAGACGTGGATTGGAGTCAAGCTGCAAAACACCAGAATTATAAGCACAGATAAATGCGCACTTTCTAGAAGTGGCATTTCTGTGATAGTAATAAAAAATACACCTACACCAGTAAGCAGTATTTATTATCACCATCACAACCATACCAAACACGCCTACGCTACCCCTCATAAATCAGACAATACCCTTTACACATAAGGCAGGGCATTTCTAATGCAATCCTATGAGAAGGCAGCACTCACAGCAGTGAGACACCAAGTTAGGCTGTTTGTCACTACCAGGACAGGCCATGCAATATGGCACATGTCCTGCCTTTCTACATACATGGCACCCTGCCCATAGGGCTAGCTAGGGCGTACTTTAGGGGTGACTTACATGTAGTAAAAGGGGAGTTCTGGGCCTGGCAAGTAAATTTAGATGCCAGGTCCCTGTGGCAGAAAACTGCGCACACAGGCCCTGCGCTAGCAGGCCTGAGACAGGTTTGAAAGTCTACTTCAGTGGGTGGCGCAAGCAGCGCTGCAGGCCCACTAGTAGTATTTAATTTACAGGCCCTGGGTATAGAGATACCACTGTACAAGGGACTTATAGGTAAATTAAATATGCCAATCAGGTATAAGCCAATCATACCAACTTTAGATGGGAGAGCACCTGCACTTTAACACTGGTCAGCAGTGATAAAGTGCTCAGAGTCCTAGAGCCAACAGCGAAAGGTCAGAAAAACCAGGAGGAAGGAGGCAAAAAGACTAGGGATGACCATGCGTATGGCCAAAAGTCCAACAGTCCTCTCCTGTGGATGATCAGGTCTCGAGTGATTAAGCAGATAGAAAATGGCGGTCACGCCCGCGGCGGTGTGTACCGCGATTGCCGGCGCACATCGTCATTTCCTCCTGAGACCCATAGGGTTCAATGTTAACCAATGCTGCTTTGCACCGCGGTCTTCGACCGCGTACCGCCACGGTGTGCCACGCCAGCGCATTGACCTCACATCCCATTGTCACACTTCACAGGTCAGGCAGCCGCCATTTCAAGGGCCCACATGGCTTAATTTCTACTGCGTCACACAGGCCTAGGCATTGCATTGCCACTCATACAAGCCATTCAATGCATAGCGAATCGTGTTCTGTGCAAGCTGTGGTTACGTACCTGTGGGTTGCTTGACTCTGTGCTCCATGTTGTCCTTCCTAGGCACCGTCCGCTGGGACTTGCGAGGAGATGGAGGAATGTTCCCGTGTACAGACCGCTGGTGAACCTGTCGACAATGGAAGAAAGACATGTCATACTGACATACAGATTTGACCGAGCCACTATACAGGAACTGTGTGCCCAGCTGGAGCCAGACCTGATGTCCCCCATTCGCCAACGCACAGGGATTCCCCCTCTGGTGCAGGTTCTGTCAGTACTCCATTTTTTGGCAAGTGGATCATTCCAAACAACAGTGGCCATATCATCAGGGATGTCTCAGCCTATGTTTTCAAAGGTTTTGTCCAGAGTGTTGTCTGCCCTGATGAACTACATGCGGAGCTACATCATTTTCCCTGAGGTGGGCGATTTGGCTACAGTGAAGGGTGATTTCTATGCCCTTGGCCATATCCCCAACATCATTGGTGCCATTGATGGGACCCATGTGGCTTTGGTTCCCCCCAGTGAAAGTGAGCAGGTGTACAGGAACAGAAAAAGTTATCATTCGATGAATGTCAAGGTGGTCTGTTTGGCTGACCAGTACATCTCCCATGTAAATGCCAAGTTCCCTGGGTCAGTGCATGACGCATACATCATGCGAAATAGCAGCATCCCTTATGTGATGAAACAGCTACAGAGACACCGTGTGTGGCTAATTGGTGACTCTGGTTACCCCAACCTGTCGTGGCTACTGACCCCAGTGAGGAATCCCAGGACAAGGGCAGAGGAACGGTACAATGAGGCCCATGGGCGTACTAGGAGGGTGATCGAGCGGACCTTCGGCCTCCTGAAGGCCAGGTTTAGGTGACTGCATATGACAGGTGGATCCCTAATGTACTCACCAAAGAAGGTGTGCCATATCATCGTGGCCTGCTGTATGCTTCACAACCTGGCTTTGCGACGCCAGGTGCCTTTCCTGCAGGAGGATGGTCCAGATGGTGGTGTTGTAGCAGCTGTGGAGCCTGTGGAGAGTGAAGAGGAGGAAGACGACGGGGACGACACAGACAACAGGGACACAGTGATACAACAGTATTTTCAGTAGCACACAGGTACGAATCAACCCCGCCATTTTACATTTACTTAAAGTCTCCTGCCTCTCTATTGTATGTGTTTCCCCCCAGTTCCTGTTAACTGAGTTGTGACTTTCCCTTCCGTTTTCAGAGCTGTGGGCCCCACTGCGTGACCTCTGCTTTGTTTGCCCATGGACTACAGCTGTGTGACAGTGGTATGTTGTCATCACAATGTAACTGAACATTTTGGCACCGTTATGTCTAATACATTTGTTCAAAATACAAGCAGACTCCAGATTTTTTAAGTGCAATAAGTGATTTTATTAAAGTGCTAAATTTAGGGACATGATTGTAAAACGGTGATGGGTGATGGTGGAGTAATGTCCATGGCAGAGTCCAGTTTTCAGTCTCACAGGTGCATTGTCCATATGCCTGTGGAAGGATGGAGCAGGGGCAGTTTAAGTTTGGACAGGGTGACAATGTGGGACAGTGGGATGACATCAGGAGGTATTGTTTGCTGGCGGGGGTCTTGGCATCCTACTCTGTCTTCTTCTGAGATCTCAGGTACCGCTTGCGGGGTGGTTCTTCTTCTGCAGGAGGTGGGGTTCTGGTGGCCTGTCGTTGTGTGGGGGCCTCCTGTCCACTAGCGCCGGCGGAGGTGGTAGCCTGGTCTGGGTCCATGCTAGTGACAGGGGCCCTTTGTGGTGCCACATGGTCCCGCAATGTGGTGACTATCTGGTTAAGAGCCACAACGATGGTCCCCATTGCGGAACTAATGTTTCTCAGTTCCTCTCTGAACCCCATGTACTGTTCCTCCTGCAGTACCTGGATCTCCTGGAACCTGGCCAGTACCGTAGCCATCGTCTCCTGGGAGCGGTGGTATGCTCCCATGATGGTGGAGAGGGCCTCTTGGAGAGTCGGTTCCCTGGGCCTGTCCCCCTCCTGTCGCACAGCAGCCCACTACCACTGCCCCCAGGTCCCTGTTGTTGTTGGGGTGGTGGGTCAACCTGGGTGCCCTGTAGTGGTGGACACACCGCTGATTGACGTGTCCTGGAGACAGAGGCATGGGCCCGCTGGGTGGGAGCTGTGCTGGTGTTCCCAGAGGGGGTTAGGTCTGCTGTAGCCTGTGGCTGTCTGTGGGGAACCGATTGTCCCGAGGTTCCCTATGGGCCGGGCTGGTCATCTGGGTCCAGGGAGACAAAGCTGCTGTCATCACTGGGGGCCTCTTCTGGGAGTGGGATGGACATCTCTGGACCCTCCAGGGCGGTGTGGTGGCGTTCGGGTCCTGCAGGGGTATAAGAGTATGGTTATTGCTTCTGTGTGTGCCATTTCGTGTAATGGGTGGGTGGCCGTGTACCCCAGTGCTGGCATTCCCTTGTGGGGGCTTTTGTGACAGTGGCTTGTGGGGGAGATGGGTATGTGCAGTGGGCATGCTTTGGTGATGGGTGTCCATGCTTTGGGGACGCATGCAGGGCTAGGTTTTGGGATGGGTGGGTTGTGATGGTGAGCCATTTGCAAGGAGTTGGTGTGATGGGGGTGGGGGTGAGGGTGGGGGTATGATGTGGCATGCAGGTGGGGTGGGGGGAATGAAGTAGTGAAGATTTGACTTACCAGAGTCCATTCCTCCGCCTACTCCTGCGAGGCCCTCAGGATGCAGGATGTGCAAGACTTCCTCCTCCCATGCTGTGAATTCTGGGGGAGGAAGTGGGTGTCCGCCGCCAGTCTTCTGCACCGCGATGTTGTGCCTTGATACCATGGAACGCACCTTCCCCCGTAGGTCGTTCCACCGCTTCCTGATGTCGTCCCAATTTCGTGGATGCTGTCCCACAGCGTTGACCCTGTCCACTATTCTTTGCCATAGCTCCATCTTCCTGGCAATGGTGGTGTGCTGCACCTGTGTCCGAAGAGCTGGGGCTCTACCCGAACTATTTCCTCCACCATGACCCTGAGTTCTGCGTCAGAGAACCTGGGGTGTCTTTGGGGTGCCATGGGGTGGTGTGGATGAGGTGAGGGGTGGTGTATGTGTTGTAGAGTGTGGTGAGTGTGGTGGTGTATGGTGTTTTGTGCGTGGATATTGTGTGGGTGATGTTGTGATTTGCCTCTGTGTGATGGTCTACTCTATTCTGTGCTGTCTCTCTCTGTCCTTCAGTCGCAATTGTGGTCGTAAGGGTTTGTGGGTGATGTGGGTGTGTGTTTTATATTGTATTGGGTGTGTGGGAGTGGTGTGTGTATGTGTCTCAGGTGTGTGTATTTTGAATTGTCCAATGTGGCTGTGTTTTTTTAAGAGTGTGTGTATTTTGAGCGCGGCGGTGTGTACCGCTAATGCAATACCGCGGTTGAAAGACCGCTGCGGGGATTTGTGGGTCGGAATGGCATGGGCGTATTTCTGTTGGCGTGACGGTGGAGGTTTGGTCATCGCCAGTTTTTCGCTGGCCGTTGCTGTGGCGGAATTTTGTTGATGTCGGGTTTTTGGCGGTTTGACAGTTGCGGTTCAGAATGACCGTGGCGGTTTACCGCGACCGCGGCGGTGTTATGGCGGTCTTCTGACCGGCGGTAAGCGCCTTTTACCGCCGAGATCAGAATGACCCCCTTATAGTCTTTTTTTCGAAGATTTTCTTCAGCGGGACGAACCTGCCAGTCCAATCCGACCTCCTGGAGCCCTTCTCCGGATACGCAATGCTGGAATCCTCGGTGGAGATTTTTACCTTCGGACGTAGTCGTTTTTTTCGAGGTGAAAATCCTTCGACCGGGATAAACCTGGATCTTGATGCGACGTCCATGGAGCCCTCCTCGGATACGCTGGCTGGGAGGTCCCGGTCAACTTTTTACCTTCGGACTTAGTCTTTTTTTCTGAGATTTTTCTTTACCGGGACGAACCAGCAAATCAGGCCGGGTCGCGGTTGAGGCAAGCCGGCTAGAGTTGCCGCGGCGGGTCGGTCCCTCTATGGAGCTTTTTTTCAAAAGTTGTCCAAACTTCTCCAAACTTTTGGGGCTTCTCCCAGATGTCCTTTTAAGGTTCTTTTGGGGCCCACAGCTCACCCCAAGGGTCCAGAAGTTCTGAGATGGTCCTTGGGGGGTGCAGACTACAACTCCCAGAATGCACCTGGCGCAAACTCCTTTTTGGCCACTGGACAGTGGTCAGCTGGTCGCTTTCTTCAGGAGTTGGTGCAGGGGACTCTGGTTAGCAATTTTTCACCTGTAGCAAACAGGGAGTCCCTCCTTGAACCAGTTGAAGCCAGGCAAAGTCCTTCTTGTGGTGAAGCCCAAGTGTGCAGCTGGTGCAGTCCTTCTGAGTGCAGGTTCCAGGTGCAGGCCAGGAGTCCAGCAGGGCAGTCCTTCTTCTTCTGTTGTTCTTCCTTTTTGGATGTGGTACGGAACTGAGGTGTGGGTGCAGGTCTGCCAGTTTTATCCTTGCTCCTGGGTGAAAAGCAGGGGGGTCCTAGTTCTCCAATCAGGTGCAGGGTCCTTCCCCCTGTGATGACCACTTCCTGGGAAGTGTGGCAAAAATCAATCCCAGGAGGCAACATTCTCTAAAAATCCATCATGGCTGAATGTGATTTTTGGAGGTTACATCTGGCTGAGCCCACCCACTGGCGTGGCTAAAAATCATAAACACACCCCTCTTCTGCCCTCTCCTAATCTAATCAAGGGGGCACCTAGTTGTCTTGGGTTGCAGGATGTGGGGGTGTTGCTGGTTGCTCCAAATGTCCTTCTCTGCATGTGAAGACCAGTTTGGCAGCCCTCCCCCTTCCTGCCTCACCATCTGCTGAGGGGAGATTCCCTCCCACAGGCACATTCCTTTGTGTGAAGCCAGGCCACTTCACACCTCATCAATGCAGCTTGGCCAAGCTGCTCAAGGCTGGCCAATCAGAGCACAGCAGCAAAAACAATGCAGGGCTGAAATTGGCAACTTTTCAGGTAAAGTTTAAAACTCTTTACCTGAACAAGTTATATTAAGTCCAACAACTGGAAGTGGTGGGATTTATTACAACAATTAATTTGATACCAAACTCTTGGTATGCATCATTTAAGGAGACTTTAAAAATTAAAATAAAGTCTCCCCATTCTAGCCTATGAAGGCCACTTACTACAATGAGGGAAAAACGAATTTGGCTGTTTTTACCTCACCAGGGCTTATAAAACTATTTTTATAAAGTCCCTGCTTATAGTTACATGGCACCCAGCCCTAGGGGCACATAGGGCACACCTTAGGGGTGACTTATATGTAAAAATAAGGTAGTTTAAGACTTTGGAACTACTTTTAATTCCAAAGTCGAATTTGCATATAACTTTAATTTAAAAGCAGCCAGCAAGGCAGGCCTGCCTTTAAAATGACACAGGGCACCTCAGCAGTGCACCTATGGGTGCACCACCTATGCTGTGGTCCCTAAACCTACATGCCCTACCATATACTAGGGACTTATAGTTAGGTTAACTTAGCCAATTATAATTAGCCTAATTTGCATATCCATTTTACACAGAGCACAGGCCCTGGGACTGGTTAGCAGTACCCAGGGCACCATCAGAGTCAGGAAAACACCAGCAAAAAGTGGAAAATGGGGGCAAAAAGTTAGGGGGCCTCTGCAATCAGCCCTGTTTTCTCACAGGAGCACTGTGCCGTCTGCACTTGGTTCACCCTTTCATGTATTACTGCAAGTGAAATGAGAGTTACCCTAGTCCTCGTGGGCATATAGGTTGTCCTTGTTTTTGCTTAGAAATATTCTCCATGCAAAGCATGGTGGACACAGGCAGTTCAAATTATTAGTGGTCTCAATGTGCATTAAAAAAGTAGCCTGCTTGACAGGCCCCTATTTTGCTGTTTTATAAAGTAAATTCAACTTTTGAGGTTGTTTGCTTGTTTTTAGAGGGAGTGCTTTAACCAAGGTTGCCGCTTGCCAAAATTCACCATTGTGGCTCCCTTTCAGTAGTGAGCTTCCTGTCTGGCAAGCGGGGTCTCTAAATATGGTGACTGGGCCTTCATTAGGGGAGCAAAGGTAACGACCTCTGCCCCATGAAGTGACAATGGGCAATATGTACGAACACTTTTTCCCATAGACACAGAATGGGTAAAAACCTTTGCTACATCTGGCCCAATGCTCTTCAAAGCGTAAATAAGGCTTTTTGGCTTTGCATGATACCACAGCCACACCAGTCAGTACTGGATAGAGGTAATGTTACCTCCTGTGACGTAAAATGCCTTATTCTGCCATAATTAGAGCTTTCTGACAATTTGAAATATTGCACACCGCCAGCTAATTTTCATTAACATACCTGCCGCATGCCTTTGCTTTCATAGTCTGTAAATATGTGAAACGATTGAAGCAACAAAACTACCGGGTTTAAACAGCTATAATACAAAACAAGATCAAACTAATCCTTTAAGAACCTTGTGATCCAGAACCATTTTCAAATAACACGAGCAGTCGCTTCATATATCACAACTAAATGAAAACTGAAGGGCTCAGTAGTCACAAGGCAGATGTTTTCCAAAGAATGTGTAGCTTAATGTCTTGTCTTCAAAGTGTAGTAACTCATTGAAAGAAAGGAGATCCAATCAATTTAAACTCAGACAATTGAATAAAAACCGTGAAGATAAAATCAATGAAGAGAAAACAGAGGATGATTAATGTCCATTCACATAGATACAAGCAAAGGAACACAATAGGCAGCACTGCTTAGGACTTTCATAGCAGCTTAAATGAAAAGTAGCACAGTGAAATAATTTATAGAGTGCAATGCAACGCCTTTAATGCAAATGTTATGAATTATTTTAAAGCGAAAGAAGACTCACGCTCAGTATGCGGAAGCATCATTTCTAGTGATGTGTGAAATTGCGAGGATTTGTTACTGCATACAGCATGCAATGCAATTTCTCAAACTTCTCAAATTTGACAAAGATTGTGAAATTGTTTGTTCAGGGCTTAGCTTCAGGGGAAAAAATGCCCAAATTGGGATTTGTAGATTATAAAGGCAGCAATAATTATTTCGAGTTTATTATGCAGCAGAAGAGGTACTCTTCGAAAAGCTGTTACTGACCATAGCCAAGAATTTTTGTCAAGAACATTTAGAAAACTTTAAACATATAGGGCCATATATAAAAGCCCCTAGTGCCATTCTAAAGCCACGTTAGCATAATGTTTTTGACGATAATGTGACATTGGAAGGCCAGAAACACAGCACCATCTTTGCAAAGGGGGGCAATGCATGCATTGTGCCACTTTGTAGCCCTTTGCGCTACATTATGCCTGCACCAGGCATAATGTATGCAAAGTGGGCCTTCCCCCGTTTGGGTGGCTAAAAAAATGGCACAAAGGAATGTAAGAGATTTCTTTGCGTCATTTTTGTCTGCACCTTTAACGCCTGCTCAGAGCTGGCGTTAAAAGGATTTTTCCATTGGTTACAATGGGCATCTGGGTGCTTTGCAGGATTAGCATCAACATTTTTTAAGCTAATCCTGCAAAGCGCCAGGCTAGCATAAAAAAGTCTGACACTAGTCCCCTAACTACCGCCATGGTGAGCCGTATTTTAAATACGACTCACACATAGTGGCGTTAGAGGGGGCACTTAAGGGTGCAAGAAAAGTGTTGCTACACTGTGTGCACATCATGGACATACTGTTTATTTTGTTGTTTTTTGATAAAGAGGAAGCATAAAGTCTGAAGGACCAATATACAGGAAATCACAATATCTGAAATCCCTTTTCATTTTTTCAGTCTTTCTGCATACCAAATAGCCTAGATAATAGTTTTCATAAATTCAAATATAACATTGTGTTCTTAAAGAAAGCTTTGATTGATTCACTGTAACTCATTTCTGGATATTGTTTAATTACTATTGTCAGAAAGGAAGTGTGCAGCAAATCCTTCATTGGCTTGTTTTTAAGTGTGATATGCCTAGGTGAGAATTTATGAGGACTAGTGCAATGAAAGCCGATTATTTTTGTACTTTTCAACTGTGTAGATTTCACAACGGGTTTGTTTGTCTTCAAGTTGAAAAGGTAGTGATGGACTCTTTGACAATTTTATAGGTAGTGGTTGGACCATTTTCTCTCGGTCTATTGAGATTTACTTTGCAGTTCCTCAATACAACATGCCTCATTCTGTGCCAGCTATTGGTGATCTGTTTTTCTATTACCAGGTTTGTGGTACTACAGCAGACCTGGAAGGAATTAAAGAGGCAAGGTGCAGAACGACACAACACTAATTGACTGAGTGCATTTGTGAAGGCCCACTTTGCATGTAGGCTACACATTAAAGCCACACCTATTGGCTTTGTCAATTATTTCTACCCTTGCAAATGACAATCATGAGCCATTTACTTTTCCAAAGGATTATTCTGCTTAGCTCGTCGCCCTCAGAAAACTTGAAAGGATATTTTACACACAACACAGATTATTCTCCCCAGGCCATATCAAAATTGTAGAGAGCCGTCATACACAGCCCAACACTGGTGGTACAGAAACATTGATACAACCATATGATCAATGTTGCATCTATCACTGTCCCATCACCCCTCATAATTGGAGGATGGAATGTGGCAACTGAAACCTTGAAGGAAGAGGCGTTGTCTACCAAGCTTAAAATACAGATCTATGGAGGGCGTAGTTTCGCTGCCAGCAAAGATGGCAGTGCCATGCTGAAGTCTGGCAGGAGTGGCGAGCTTCCGACAACTTTGGGACCACTCTGGCACTCGCCTAGTGGAGAAGACAACCATGCGTCTCCTTCTGAAGATTTGGTGAGTTGCTTGAGCCTTTTTCCAGCTTGATTGCTTTTTGTTTCCTACACGGCTGGCCCTGTGGATTTTCCCTCACAGCGAGATGTTGCACCTGACATTTTGGAAGGCAGCAAATGCATCTCCACCATATTTCGGATGTCACACTCCATAAATTAGCCCTCTATTCTTCAAATCGCCATGTTTCCTTGCATTTTCATGGAAGTTGTATGCTTGGCCTCTCCTGTTAGAATTCCTCAGTGACACTTGTACTTACATTGGGATTTCACAGTAAGTTCTTTGCACATTTCTTTTTGTGCACCAATATGTTACTTCACCACAGCGCTTTCCTTTACTTTGCTCAGCTGGTCTCTGGACCCCCTTTAATTACTGTAAGTTCTCGATGTGCGATCCTGACAAATGCTTTCATGTTTTCAACACTATTTTCTGAGCTTTTTGTCATGTTTTTCAGACCTCTGGGCTGTTAACTTGTTCTTCATAACAAATTGTTAATTTTGCAGAAAGAAAATTGATATTATTTTTCATAACTTTCATTATTTATTATTTATTTTGTCTCAGTGCCTGTATCTAAGATTTTTAATGCTTTACTAGCAGCCCCAGTGTTTTTCTATGCAGTTTGATGCCTCACATGGTTGTAAGGAGCCCGTAATCTCCTGGAATTTTCCCCCTTTTATAGTGTATGGGGAAAACAAGAAACCTTCAACTTCCAACAACTTTACTTTATCAGACTCAGACTCTCATTACAATGATATGAATGACTCTACTGGCCAGAAATCTGAGTCTCCCGGGTGCCATTCCAAATACTCCCCGGTTAAGAAAAATGCTGACAGGTTCAAATAAAAGACTTAAAAAACACCCTACATCTCCAAGGAAATCCACATCAGTTTCCATAGATGTGATTCTTGAAGACATTTGTGCACGTAAACCCTTCATGGACGAGACTACCAAAACGCTGCAAAATTTAGATAAAAAGTGGTCTTCTCTAGAGTCATGAGTTTTAATAGTGGGGCAAAAAACAGATAGTCCTCAACTTGCAGCTTCACAAATTTCTTACATGGAGTAGGAAATTCTTTTACTCAAAAAGCACACTGAGGATCTTGAAAACTGAAATGGCAGGAATAACCTATGCCTATATGGACTCCCTAAAAACACTAAGGGCTCTGACCCGACTGTCAACTTTCAATCTTTTCTCCCAAAACTTCTTCATATGTCTATGACCACTTCCCTCAACATACCAAGGGGACATAGGCCTGGTCCCAGGATTGCTTAAAAACCACCAGGATTCATTTTATTCTTCTTGCAGTATATGGACCTGCTACAAATTCTGTCTGCTGTCAATGCTAAAAAACAAATAGCTTGGACGAGACACAGACTATGGTGGTCATTACGAGTCTGGCCATCGCATGACCACCAGACTCGCGGTGGCAGCTCCATGGCCAACAGGCTGGTGGTGAGACCGCCACATTATGACCACGGCGGAGCTGCCACGGTCAGACCACCGACACCGCCAGGCACCCCCATGCTCAGCCCCATTGCGCATTCCAGTGTCCGAATTACAGTTTCTGCCCGCCGACCCTGTAGTGAAGTCCTATTAGGGCCGGCGAGGTTCAGACCGCACAGGCGGTCTGAGGGGGGATAAGTTTGGAGGGCGGCCTCCGCCGCCCTCCAAGCTCTTAATGACCACCTAAGTTTCTCTCACTGTGTAGCTAAACTTACAGCAGATCGATCGAAACAATTCCTGGATTTGCACCCTCAGCTGAGAGCCATAAACACTAGATTTGGTCTGTTAGAAATGGGGTCTTTGGTTGGCAGTCAGGTTACCCCCTGTCCAAGCAAGGACCCTCACTCTAGTCAGGGTAAAAGAGAATCACCCTCATCTAACCCCCGCTCACCCCCTTGGTAGCTTGGCACGAGCAGTAGGCTTAACTTCAGAGTGCTAGGTGTAAAGTATTTGTACCAACACACACAGTAACTTAATGAAAACACTACAAAAGGACACAGTTTTAGAAAAATAGAAAATATTTATCTAAACAAAACAAGACCACAATACACAATTCAAGTTATCACTACAAATGCAAAAAGAGTCTTCATATAATTTTAAACACAACGCTAATGCTGTTAGCGTGAAAATGTACCTTGGGTGCGTCAAAAATAACCCCTCACGGGCGAGTGTAAGTCAAAAAGGGTTTGCGATGCGTCAATTTCACTCATGAGCGAGACCTTGCGTTGTTTCTCCTTTCGTCGGGTCGGTCGCGTCATTTCTTTTCTCCATAGGAGAGCAATGCGTTGATCTGGTCAGCACTCTCGGGTCTGGGCAAGCCTTGTGTTGTTTTTACAGGCCCAGCGGTGTTTGCGTTGGAAATCCAGCCACACGATGATCCGAAAACCATGCAGCGCGGGTTGCGATCTCACCGGCCTCCGTCAGCGATGCTGTGCGTAATTTCTCCATCCCTGGGTATCGATCTTCAAGTTGTGTTGCAGGTAGGCATCTATTTTCACCTGCGAAGCCGGCGGCGTGTCAATTTTTCAGCCGCAGATCGGAGCCGCGTCAATCCTTTCCCCACAAGGCGTTCTGTGCGTGGATTTCTCACTCTTGGGCTGCCAGCTTCTCCTTTCAGGGTCCCAGGAACTGGATGGGTACCACTTGGCAGAGTAGGAGTCTCTCCAGAGACTCTAGGTGCTGGCAGAGAGCAGTCTTTGCTGTCCCTGAGACTTCAAACAACAGGAGGCAAGCTCCAAATCAAGCCCTTGGAGATCTTCACAAGAAGAACGGCAACACAAAGTCCAGTCTTTGTCCTCAAGCACAGGCAGAAGCAGCAACTGCAGGATAGCTCCACAAAGCACAGGCAGGGCAGCTCTTCTTCCTCAGCTCTTCAGCTCTTCTCCAGGCAGAGGTTCCTCTTGGTTTCCAAAAGTGTTCTAAAGTCTGTGGTTTTGGGTGCCCTTCTTATACCCATTTTGCCATTTGAAGTAGGCCTACTTCAAAGGAAAGTCTTTCTTGATTGTGAAATCCTGCCTTGCCCAGGCCAGGCCCCAGGCACTCACCAGGGGGTTGGAGACTGCATTGTGTGAGGGCAGGCACATCCCTTTCAAGTGTAAGTGACCACTCCTCCCCTCCCTCCTAGTACAGATGGCTCATCAGGATATGTAGGCTACACCCCTGCTCCCTTTGTATCACTGTCTAGTGTGAGGTGCAACCATCCCATCTGTCAAACAGGGAATCCACAAACAGGCAGAGTCACAGAAATGGTTTAAGCAAGAAAATGCTCACTTTCTAAAAGTGGCATTTTCAAACACACAATCTCAAAATCAACTTTACTAAAAGATGTATTTTTAAATTGTGAGCTCAGAGACCCCAAATTCCAAATGTCCATCTGCTCCCAAAGGGAATCTACACGTTAATTATATTTGAAGATAGCCCCCATGTTAACCTATGAGAGGGACAGGCCTTACAACAGTGAAAACAAATTTAGCATTATTTCACTGTCAGGACATAAAAAACACATTACTATATATCCTACCTTAACCATACTCTGCAACCTGCCTTGGGGCTACCTTGGGCCTCCCTTAGGGGTGCCTTACATGTAAAAAAGGGAAGGTTTAGGCCTGGCAAGTGGGTACACTTGCCAAGTCGAATCTACAGTTTAAAACTCCACACAGACACTGCAGTGGCAGTTCTGAGCCATGTTTACAGAGCTACTAATGTCGGTGGCACAGCCAGTGCTGCAGGTCCACTAGAAGCATTTGATTTACAGGCCCTGGGCACCTCTAGTGCACTGTACTAGGGACTTACTAGTAAATCAAATATGCCGATCTTGGATAAACCAATTACATACAATTTACATCAAGAGCATATGCACTTTAGCACTGGTTAGCAGTGGTAAAGTGCTCAGAGTTCAAAAGCCAACAGCAACAGGTCAGACAAAATAGGAGGCAGGAGGCAAAAAGATTGGGGATGACCATGCATAAGCAAAAAAGTCCAATATGGTCTAATTCACCCTTGCTTGTTTAAGGTTACATACAAGGAAAGGATAACCACCTATGAAGAGCCTGCCACACTCAAGCAATTTCTTCAGCAACATATACGAGAAGATATCTACACTTCAAAAATTACTTGAACATTTATTTGTTTTCTCACCTGTTATCTTTTTATAATAACCATTATTGGATTTTCCTATTTTTAGTTTTATGATGTTTTTTCTCTTACTATAACACAGTTTAATTCATCAATGTCTCTTTTCTAATAATACAGGTAAATGTCTTCATGCCTCGCAGCTGTAGGATCTCACTTTTATGTGATGACTTCTTGCCCTGCTGTCCTATGGAGTATAGGTATTGTCGGCGTTCTCTTCTGGTGTTGCCACCCTCCCTTTTGTTCTGTGTTTTTGTAGGTATGTTTTTCAGTCATCATTTGTATGACTTGTACTGTCTTTTTATTTTCTATGTGACTATTTCCTCACTTATGTTTCTGTCTGTGGCTCCACATTATCATCTCTTTTTTCCTGTCCACCCTCCTACTATCCTTCTCCCCCTTTCTTTTCTCACTAATCAAAACTTTCATCCTTCCCACTATTTGATTAATTCCTTTATTAATCTTGTTACTATAGATATATTTACATATTAAGCAGCAGAGTGTGTTATTCCATCTAGCTTAACTAATAACGTACGTTGCATTATTTCGAGAATCACATCTTTTTGAACCCGCGGTTACTAAGCTAAAACAATGCTGGGTAGGTAATAATTTTGCTTCCCCGGCCCTGGGAAAAAGAATGGAGTACTTATTCTTTCCCATAAAAGTTACTTATTGAAGTTATTAGACTGTAGGTCAATGGATCACTGTTAAACTTCTTGTTGATAACATGATAAACGTTTTTAATGTGTATGGTCCAGTTTTTTTTTATAATACTTTTTGTACCAAAATTTCTGACAAACATCACCAGCGTGATGATGATTATATTATATTTGATGGTTATTGCAATCAAATTCACAACCCTATGCTGGATAGGAATTCAGCAGTCAAGTATGTACACACTAAGATTTACTCACTATTTAAATCCACCATCTATCGAAAATTGTTAGTTGATATCTGGAGATTATGACATCTGGCATCCGGGAATGTACTTTTTAGTCTGCCTCTCATCATTCACAATCCTGAGTGGACTATATTTTTTTTAGTAAATCCTTAGCCCAGCACGTCCGTCATTCTGATATAGAAACAATTTTGGAATCAGACCTTGATCTTATAACCTTTTCACTGTGTGCAGGTAGATGGCGCTTTAACAATTCAATACTTTTAGATTCTAATTTCACCTCTCAATTTGAAGCCTTTGCCTCAGAATATTTTGCTCTTAACACTACACCCAAGTCCTCTTTTGTAATGACTTGGGATTCCTTCAAAGCAGTGGCAAGAGATTTTATAGTAAATTTTGTCTTGAACAAGAAAAAATATATGGAAACTCAATCAAATAAATTACTTGAGAAAATTAAAAAAAATGGAACATACCTCGTGTCATCTAAAAATTAGATTTAATCACAACAGCTTATAGATATCAAACTCACCTCGAACAGACTAACTACGAATGCAGCTTCTTCTTATCTACTTATGAGTGGTGCACAATGCTATGGGGGTCAAAATAAAATAGGAAACTTGCTTGCGAACTAGATAAAAATCAGAAGCGACAAAACTAATATGGAATCCTTTGGAAATAGTACAGGAAATACTCTTTTTAAGGATAAGGATATTTTTAAATAATTTACTAACTTTCGTACAAATGTATATTCTCCAGAAACACAACCATTACAATCAGATTTGACCAAATACTTCAATCCATTGCTAAATAAGTGTCTGCAATTTCCTGCCTCTCTGTCCTGGTCCCAGGCTGTCTGCAGGCACAAAAGGCTAGTGTGAAGGCCTTTGTGTGTGAGGTAAGGCAGTGCCTCTGAAGTGCAAGTGTGATAGATTAAAGCCCTGCACTCCTCGTCAAGTCAGGATGACCCACCCTGTCAACACCCAAAGCCTCTCATTTGTGACTACTTGGGAGAAATACACAAAGACCAACTGCTGACTACATTTAGGGGGTCATTCTGACCCCGGCCGGCGGCGGAAGCCGCCGGCCTGGCGGGGACAGCCAGAATACCGCTGCGCGGTCAAAAGACCGCCGCGGCTATTCTGGGTTTCGCGCTGGGCTGGCGGGCAACCGCCAGAAGGCCGCCCGCCAGCCCAGCGGGAAACACCCTTCCATGAGGATGCCGGCTCCGAATGGAGCCGGCGGAGTGGAAGGGGTGTGACGGGTGCAGTTGCACCCGTTGCGATTTTCAGTGTCTGCATGGCAGACACTGAAAATCTTTGTGGGGCCCTGTTACGGGGGCCCCTGCAGTGCCCATGCCATTGGCATGGGCACTGCAGGGGCCCCCAGGGGCCCCACGACACCCCATACCGCCATTCTGTTCCCGGCGGCCAAAACCGCCAGGAACAGGACGGCGGTATGGGGGTCGGAATCCCCATGGCGGCGCAGGATTCCCCAGGGCAGCGGGAAACCGGCGGTACACCGCCGGTTTTCCGTTTCTGACCGCGGCTGTACCGCCGCGGTCAGAATGCCCATGGGAGCACCGCCAGCCTGTTGGCAGTGCTTCCGCGGTCGTTGGCCCTGGCGGATTTTACCGCCAGGGTCAGAATGACCCCCTTAGTCATGTGACATTGGAACAGGCAGGAGGTACCATATTGGTAAGGAAAACAATTTTAACTTTCTAAAAGTGTCATTTTCAGAATTGTGACTTAGTCTCCGACTTTGGCATTAAAGAGGGTCTTAAATTACAGTTCCTCAGACACAGAATAACAATGGGTTATTTATTACAAGTAATAATATTTGATTTGGAGCTGGTAAGAAAGTCATTTTCAGGTCTGAGGAAGTGTAACATAAAATCTTCTTTACTTGTAAAGTTGGATTTTAAGTCAAAATTCTGAAAAAGCCATTTTGAGAAAGTGGCATTTTCTTGTCCTAACCATTTGGTGCCTGCAGAATGATCTTGGGTCACATGACTAGGTGTAGTTGGCAGTTGGCCTTTGTGTATTCACCCCCTGACAGCATCACAATAGAGGGCCTGGGTGTTGACAGGATGGGCCAACTGGCAGGAAGGGGGTTGAGCTGTCACCTACACAAGTGCCATTCGAAAGCACTAGCTCAGCTTACACACAAAGGACTTCACACTACACCAGCTTATTGTGCCCCCAGCAGACTGGGACCCGGGCAATGAGGCAGGAAATTCTAGACACCTCTATACGGGGGGAACTCCAGAAGCTCCTACTACTTCAAAGTACACTCCTGCACCTGTGGATACTAGAAGAAAGATGCCCTGATGCCCCGTTTCTTGAGGCCTGCCCTGCTTGACGAAAGGGACGACGGGACCAGCCCCCCTCATCCTAGGCTGAGTGATCTCAAGGGTCAGAGAGCTGACCTTGTGCCCTGAGCTACACCGACATGAGCTCCAGTGGCCTCCTTGCAACTCCCCAGCTGACCTTCTGCTGGATTCAGTCGTTGATACCCAAATGCTGCATTCTTAAGTCCTAGACCCTTGGCTGGTATCAGAGAGAGAGAGCTCCTTCTGAGCTAACTGAAGGTTCCACCAAATTCAGCAGAAAGTGACATGAAGCTCCCCAAAGCCTCGCCACAAAGCTGCAAGCTTCATCAGAACTGACACCAGATGATGCAAAGCCCCACAAAGCTTGGCTGCACAGCTTTCAGCCTCAACAAAATCGATGCTGAGTGACACAAAGCTATGCACACAGCTTCAGACTTCATAGGAACTGACGGAGCCTGAGAAAACCTTGCAGCATTCCACAGCTCCTCATCAGAACCATGATGAAGCACACCGCAACTTGACGTGGACCTCGTATCGCAGCCCTTATCGCAGCCCTTGCGACTCCTCATTGGAACCAATGCCGGACGATGTCCTTGTAATGCAACCTCATGCAGACCGCACACCAAGGACATAAGGTACACAGTACCTCAGTGAGCCAAACTTGGTCCTGTGCCCGGCATCATGGTTTTTCTGAACGTGTGACTTTGTCCCAGTCCAACATACCCTCAACTGGCACTTTTGCACCTTTTGATGCTACTTTTATCTAAGTCTTTGAAATTGCATAACTCAAGTTCTACTGATTATATTTTTATCATTGTGGATTCAAATAATTAATTACATTTTACTCTTTGTGGTTGTTTCTTGAGAAGGGATCATACCCCACTCAACCAATAAACCAATGTATCACACTTAGGCATTGCCAAAGAGTTTCATTTCCAAGAATCCATTAGCAAATTACATATATAGCAAACATTTTGTTCCTACCTGCAACCAATATGCTGTGAATGTGTCTTATTTTTCTTTGTGAAAGGTGCATGATCTTTATGTTGATAAAGGACTCATTTGATCGTGCTTCATAGAAACAATTGTGTTAACCAACTCAAGTATCCTAGATTACTGCACAGAAAATACAGGGACATGTAGTCAGTAATCATTATCAAGTTTTTTTTTTCATGAACAGACACTTACATCTTGATCAGAAGTAAGAGGATAGGCTTTAACATGCTGGAGAGGTTAGTGCCTGGTACCCACATGCATCGTTGTTGTCTTATGTCGATAGTGGAAGTGTGTACATATGGTCTAAAAAAGGCCCTATTGATGTACGTGGTTCACAAGAGGTTTTGCTGCAAGCTTGTGGTGTCTAGAAATCCATGGAGCATCAGTGCCAAATAGGAAGTGGTTCATTTTCATATGGCCACAGTATTACATTGGATGGATGTTATCTCACTACTGTCTAGGCATTGATAATAACATGGTGCGTTCACTCTTATTATTATTATTATCATTATTATTATTATTATTATATCATTGTCTCTAAGTCCCAGACATGGCATTTGTCTAGCCTGTTTTCCAACGATTAGGTATACTTTCCACATATATGTATGAGAAGATGAATGAGATGGTATGTATTGTCTTTCAGATATGACGCCAGGTGATTGTATTATACAGGTACCTAGTATAGATGGGAAGGTGTACACTCAACCCTTACTTGTAGCTCTGACTCACTCAGGGTCCTTTAACAAAAACCACAGAAGGAGATATCTGTCATTTGAACTCTGTCATATATTTTTGGCAGAAATTCTGGATTATAATCCAAAATGGCAGAAATCAAGCCACTAGTTCTTCTCTGTGTGGTATGCATTAACATATTTAAACATGTTTCCGTAATCATTGAAAATGCACCGCTTAGCTAATTGGTGTACACCATCTACTTGGTCCAATACATTATATTTTACTAACTTGATTTTAATCAGCACCACACTGTTCTGTCCTCTTGTTTATCAATTTGCAAAGTTTTTGAATCCACAGAACAAATTTCATACTGCTACCAATATTCCCTAGAAATGAAATATTTGGAATGACATAGAACCAACACTTTTTCTGTTTTGCTTTTGCATTATCAATGCACATGCAATCATGGGTGCTCAGCCAGTTTCTCTCTCTAAAATGATGTACTAATACTGAGTTCTCAAGTACGACCTTCCTTCCTTTGACTTATGACATATGCACCAATATACCTTAATAGGGCTAGAAAGTAGTGGAGACTGATTGCTTTACTTACAGCCATACTGTTGTGTGGTTTCAGTGCTAGTAAGCTATTCAGAACTGACGGGCATACAAACAAAACTTTTTTGTGCTCGGAAACGGGCCCATTACCAGAATAGGCCCGTTTGTGAAAGCAAAAATAAATCTTTAATGTAGCTATACTAAACTGCAATTTGGTTACTTGTTTCCAAATCACAATGTTGTTTAGCGATTCAGTATGTGGAAGGGGCATGTTTAGGGTGTCCCTACCAAATACAGAATCATAGTGGTATGTTTTAATGTTTTGTGACTAGATTATGGTCGCAAAACATTCATATTTTACTAACACCTCAAAGAAGGTGGTCGCCATTCACAAATGGAAAGGTGTCCCTACATTTTTTTAAACTTATAACATAAACGCTGCTTACACTATTCATATATACTATCAAAATTACTATGTACACCTCATAATGTATATTTCTGACAAATTACAACCACATCCGTTCACACCTTTTCATGCTACATCTATTTCAATTACCAACCTCCACTCAATGCCACTCCACTTGATGCCACTCCACTGTGCACTATTACAGTTTGTACCACTCCACAATACATCATTCTACTATACACCATTCCACTCTACACTAATCCACTGTACGCACCTCCACTGTACTACACTCCACACTATGCCACTCAACTCTAACCACTCCACAGAACACTATTGCACTCTATGTCACTCCATTCTAAGCCATTCTAGTTTGTGCCATACCACTGTACGATCCTTCACTCTACGCTAGTCCACTATATGCGCTTCCACTGTAGGCAACTCCACTCTATGACACTACACTCTACACTATTCTACTCCATGCCCCTCCATTGTATGCCACTTCAGTGATACCACTGCACTGAATGCTATTCCAGTGTACGCCACTTCACTCTACACCACTCCACTGTACACCACTCCACTATACACCACTCAACTCTATGACATTCCACTGTACACTAGTACATATTACACCACTTTGTTCTATGCCACTCTACTCTATGCCACTCCACTCTACGGCACTACGGTATATACCACCCCACTCTACATCACTATAATTTATGCTATTCCATCCACTGTACAGCATTTCAGTCTATGCTACTCTACTTTGTGCTACTTCAGTGGTGTACAGTGGAGTGGCATAGAAGTAGAGGGGCATAGAGTGCAATATGTGGAGTGTTGTACAGTGTGATTTTGCATACAGTGGAATAGTGTAGAGTGTATTGGTGTTTAGTGGAGTAGCATAGAGAGGAGTAACGTAGACTGCAGTATTGTATGGCTGACCAGCATACAGTAGAATAACATTCAGTGGAGTGGCCTGGAGTGCCCTGGAGTTGCCATGGAGTACCCTGGAGTGTGTTAGAGTGCAGTGATGTACAGTAGAATAGTGCAGAGTTTAATGGCATACAGTGAAGTGTCATAGAGTGGAGTGGCATCCAGGGGGGTGTTTTAGAGTGGACTGGCATAGAGTGGAGTGAAGTACTGTGCAGTGGCATACATTAGAAGAGTGTAGAAGGCCTGGGTGTAGAACTCTGCTCCACTGGCAGAATTTCCAAATTTTGGGTACTTCGTACTACGTGGAGTAGAGCACAGTTCCCAAATTCCACACTCTGGCCCAGAGGGAAGTTCATTCGTGCTCCTAAAATAGGGTTTTAGCATTCTCTAGCAGGTGCAACAATACTCCTGGGTCGCTAGCGAACACGCCTGAGACTTTGTGTTCACTCGTGCTGCTTCCGGTAGTGTCGCTCGTGAGTGCTAACTTACTTCTGGAGTAGAAGTTCTACACCAGAGCCACTAACTTAGTCAAAAAGAAATGTTGACTAGATTTTCATCTCCAATGGACCCTGCAATTTGTTTTTCAGATTGAGAAGCCTTTTTGTGTCAGACGTCAAAGAATAAAACTTCCTGTCCTTGACCAGCAGGCTCTCTTTTCACTTGGATTTCAAAGTGGAAGGATCCCTCTCTTTGTCTCCTGGATATACCTTTGGATATAACTTTGGATTTAAGGACTTCTGGTCTCATTACGAGTTTGGTGGTCCCACTGTGGGAGTGCCAAACGTGCGGGCAGGATGCCACCGCCATCAAAGTGGCATCCCTCCCTGCCATATTATAATGTTCCTGGCAGTCTGACTTTGCGGGAACATTCCAATAGAGTGTTCCCGCAGGTCAGACCGTCAGGAACAATGCTACAAGATAGCACTCGGTTCCCCTAAAGGATCTGAGTGCTATCTCGAAGCACAGAGGGAGCCAACCAGCACCTTCTGAATGTACGCTATCTTCAAAGCTGACAGCCAGCATTCCAGTGGTGCTGGGAAGGGGGTTCCCTGTGACTACCAGCACACCCTCACCACCAGCCTTTCCATGTTGGTAAAACTGCCATGGAAAGGCTGGCAGTAAGAGGAGATGTACTGAGTTCAGCCCCGCCCTGGCTGAGTAGAACTCGGGCTGCCGTCATGCCATCAGGAACCATGTTCCCAGCCAGGCCAGCGATCTCCCGGCAGGTCCGCCGGCCAGGGTTGTAATTGGGCACTCGGACCACCTGGAGTAAAGCGGTCCAACCATTAACGCAAGTGTGGCAGTCCTCAGACTGCCACACTCGTAATGAGGCCCTCAGTTTTTGATGAATCACACAAGTACGTAAACAAACTATTGTATGATGCTGCTTGGGCATGCATCAGTATCTCTTTGTACTTTAATTAGATTTTTAAATTTTAGGGTGGTAGATGGCCTGGAGTTTTAGTATAGCCCCAGTTTTTATTTATTTTGCATTTCATTGATTTTTTACCTTCTGTGAAGGAAAACTGTTGCACAGCTCAGTACCTTTTCTACATGTTTGCAACATTTGTTATATTATTTCAGTATTTGGCCTAGATTTCAAAAGGGCCATCTAGCCAGTAGGAGACAGCACTAGTAGTAATCAGTATATGAAATAAATGTTTCAGTGGTATATGTTTTTACTTAGGGCAGGGATGGCATTGGATTAATTAAAATATTGGCTATTGTTTGTATTTCATGTTTTTTTGCAAAAAGTGTATATGTTCTGGAATACAATTTGATGGCATAGGAAGCTGTGTGTCATTGTGACATGTTTATAGCTCAATAAATATTCATGTTTTGCATTGCTGAATTATTTAATGCCTGGATATTCCCTAGCCTCTGCCACCACAGACGGGCTACTATCTCCTGCCTAATTGGTGGTGGTTGTCAAGCAGGAGTTGCTATATTGAGGAAAAAAAGAATAAATAATCGTGAACAATGCTTTGAACAGACACTTCTTCAAAAGGAGGTAGTGGGTGGCACAGTAGCACTACACTGCTGGTCCCCTAGGGACATTGGATTATGATTAGGAGAGCCACAAGGTCATTTTTTAAATGTGTTTACCCACACATGCCTCACATGAAAAGCACTGACTGTCTGGTAGAAAAGAATTAAGGCAGAATAACACCAGATGAAAAAACAGTCATTTCATTTTTTTTCTTTTAATTATTTTCTAGTAACTAAACAGGCACATTTAGTGGTAAAGTAAAAGAAATTACCTCTCATTTATGAGTAAGGCATTATGTACTATGGTGTACTATTTGTTGTGCCTAATTATTTGAGGTATGCTAGCCAGCGATTTGAGTACTTTGCTACTGGATGCAGCTGGATATATACCCTGTCTGCTGTAATTAGTTGGTGGGTAAAACAATGCACTGCACTACAGGTAAAGGAATGGGCATTATAGATTGTATTTGGCAAGTTCTTTAGAGAGTATCCCTTACGCCAAACTTTAAATCAAACCGGGCACATACTAGTCCAACTAATTAATTTGCTGGGCAGTATGGAAAGGAAACTTGACTTACGGCAGATGGATTAGGCAGGTAGGTAGAGTTTTTTCTGTATAAGAATAGAGAGGAGTCACTGATCATTGATTCATCATGTTCCTAAGCTCTGGCTTATTTGGTTACTGTAGAGCAAAAGTCTAAAGAGAAAAATCTGAGCAAGCATAAAATAAATCTTTTATGTGAATACTACACTGCACTTCTTCAGTCATGGATGGCAAAATGTCATGGGCATGGAGGTGGTTAATGAACGATGACAGGATACATATGTAGGAAGTTGGCTCTGTATGTGCTATTTCAAAGTAAGGAATAGCATGCACAGAATCCAAGGGTTCCCCTTAGAGGTAAAATAGTGGTAAAAATAGATAATACTAATGCTCTATTTTGTGGTAGTGTGGTCGAGCAGTAGGCTTATCCAAGGAGTAGTGTTAAGCACTTGTTGTACATACACATAGACAATAAATGAGGTACACACACTCAGAGACAAATCCAGCCAATAGGTTTTTATATAGAAAAATATCTTTTCTTAGTTTATTTTAAGAACCACAGGTTCAAATTCTACATGTAATATCTCATTCGAAAGGTATTGCAGGTAAGTACTTTAGGAACTTCAAATCATCAAAATTGCATGTATACTTTTCAAGTTATTCACAAATAGCTGTTTTAAAAGTGGACACAGTGCAATTTTCACAGTTCCTAGGGGAGGTAAGTATTTGTTAGGTTAACCAGGTAAGTAAGACACTTACAGGGCTTAGTTCTTGGTCCAAGGTAGCCCACCGTTGGGGGTTCAGAGCAACCCCAAAGTCACCACACCAGCAGCTCAGGGCCGGTCAGGTGCAGAGTTCAAAGTGGTGCCCAAAACGCATAGGCTAGAATGGAGAGAAGGGGGTGCCCCGGTTCCGGTCTGCTTGCAGGTAAGTACCCGCGTCTTCGGAGGGCAGACCAGGGGGGTTTTGTAGGGCACCGGGGGGGACACAAGTCCACACAGAAATTTCACCCTCAGCGGCGCGGGGGCGGCCGGGTGCAGTGTAGAACCAAGCGTCGGGTTCGCAATGTTAGTCTATGAGAGATCTCGGGATCTCTTCAGCGCTGCAGGCAGGCAAGGGGGGGATTCCTCGGGGAAACCTCCACTTGGGCAAGGGAGAGGGACTCCTGGGGGTCACTTCTCCAGTGAAAGTCCGGTCCTTCAGGTCCTGGGGGCTGCGGGTGCAGGGTCTCTCCCAGGCGTCGGGACTTTAGGTTCAAAGAGTCGCGGTCAGGGGAAGCCTCGGGATTCCCTCTGCAGGCGGCGCTGTGGGGGCTCAGGTTTTGGTACTCACAGTATCAGAGTAGTCCTGGGGTCCCTCCTGAGGTGTTGGATCGCCACCAGCCGAGTCGGGGTCGCCGGGTGCAGTGTTGCAAGTCTCACGCTTCTTGCGGGGAGCTTGCAGGGTTCTTTAAAGCTGCTGGAAACAAAGTTGCAGCTTTTCTTGGAGCAGGTCCGCTGTCCTCGGGAGTTTCTTGTCTTTTCGAAGCAGGGGCAGTCCTCAGAGGATGTCGAGGTCGCTGGTCCCTTTGGAAGGCGTCGCTGGAGCAGGATCTTTGGAAGGCAGGAGACAGGCCGGTGAGTTTCTGGAGCCAAGGCAGTTGTCGTCTTCTGGTCTTCCGCTGCAGGGATTTTCAGCTGGGCAGTCCTTCTTCTTGTAGTTGCAGGAATCTAATTTTCTAGGGTTCAGGGTAGCCCTTAAATACTAAATTTAAGGGCGTGTTTAGGTCTGGGGGGTTAGTAGCCAATGGCTACTAGCCCTGAGGGTGGGTACACCCTCTTTGTGCCTCCTCCCAAGGGGAGGGGGTCACAATCCTAACCCTATTGGGGGAATCCTCCATCTGCAAGATGGAGGATTTCTAAAAGTTAGAGTCACTTCAGCTCAGGACACCTTAGGGGCTGTCCTGACTGGCCAGTGACTCCTCCTTGTTGCTTTCTTTGTTCCCTCCAGCCTTGCCGCCAAAAGTGGGGGCCGTGGCCGGAGGGGGCGGGCAACTCCACTAAGCTGGAGTGCCCTGCTGGGCTGTGACAAAGGGGTGAGCCTTTGAGGCTCACCGCCAGGTGTTACAGCTCCTGCCTGGGGGAGGTGTTAGCATCTCCACCCAGTGCAGGCTTTGTTACTGGCCTCAGAGTGACAAAGGCACTCTCCCCATGGGGCCAGCAACATGTCTCTAGTGTGGCAGGCTGCTGGAACTAGTCAGCCTACACAGACAGTCGGTTAAGTTTCAGGGGGCACCTCTAAGGTGCCCTCTGGGGTGTAGTTTGCAATAAAATGTACACTGGCATCAGTGTGCATTTATTGTGCTGAGAAGTTTGATACCAAACTTCCCAGTTTTCAGTGTAGCCATTATGGTGCTGTGGAGTTCGTGTTTGACAGACTCCCAGACCATATACTCTTATGGCTACCCTGCACTTACAAGGTCTAAGGTTTTGTTTAGACACTGTAGGGGTACCATGCTCATGCACTGGTACCCTCACCTATGGTATAGTGCACCCTGCCTTAGGGCTGTAAGGCCTGCTAGAGGGGTGTCTTACCTATACTGCATAGGCAGTGAGAGGCTGGCATGGCACCCTGAGGGGAGTGCCATGTCGACTTACTCGTTTTGTCCTCACTAGCACACACAAGCTGGCAAGCAGTGTGTCTGTGCTGAGTGAGAGGTCTCCAGGGTGGCATAAGACATGCTGCAGCCCTTAGAGACCTTCCTTGGCATCAGGGCCCTTGGTACCAGAAGTACCAGTTACAAGGGACTTATCTGGATGCCAGGGTCTGCCAATTGTGGATACAAAAGTACAGGTTTGGGAAAGAACACTGGTGCTGGGGCCTGGTTAGCAGGCCTCAGCACACTTTCAATTGTAAACATAGCATCAGCAAAGGCAAAAAGTCAGGGGGCAACCATGCCAAGGAGGCATTTCCTTACAACATATCTGCCTCATTTAACAAACACAGCGAGCCAAGGGATTAGAAGACAAATTAAAACATATCCACTTTTAACCATAGCTTTGATAACCATAAATGATAAAACACAAAGTAAATGAAGTAGATGAGCAGCATGCCTCTCTACAGAATAGCTCCCTTCTTCATTCATCCAAGCAAATATTCAGTCATCCTTTCATTCTTCCTACTATATTCACCCATAGCCACCATGATTTAAGCTTCTCTTTCTCTCATCCAGTCTTTCACCCAATTCACAATCCTTTATCCATCCATTCAGTACCCACTATCCACCCTTTCTTTTAATCATCCTTTCACCCATCCATCTGTTTACCAATACTCACCCAAGCATCCTTTTTCACCTACCACGCATCCTTTCCTTACACTCTTTTCACCAATGCTTACTTTTAACCTTCCGTTCTTTCATGTTTTCATGAAGCCATCATTTTTAGCGTACATTATGTGCGCTTTTGCTGAGTGGCAGATAAAAGAGGCCATACTACCTCAACCACTGCTGTAGCTGTAATGCGGGGGGTTCATGAATCGGATCACAACAACACCCTTGTAGCTATTGAGTAATAGTAATTGTCAAGAAGCAAGCAATGAGACTTACCATTGCGCGTCCTTCCGCCACATCTCCCCCTGCTCCATCTGCTCCTGCAGTGGTGGAACTTGAGCCGGCTCCACTGGTGGTGTGACTAGAAAAAAACAGTATCCAGTTATTATATGGCAGGTACACCTCACCTTCTTAATTTTGTTGATCAAACAAATGCAACTGCAATACATTGTTACAGTTCGGTTAGCATTGAAGTATCTTTTTTTTAATCAAAACTATCACTCTGGGCATTTTGTTGGAATATTAGAAAAGTGAGGTAGTCAAGCCAACAAAAAGCCTTTCATATTGAAGAGGCAGAGCTTTCGCCTATGATGATGATAACTCAGAATCATTGAAACGCAATGAAGGGGTAGAATACAAAATAGTCAATTGAAAGATAGAAAAAAAATAATGCAGGGATAACAGGAATAAAGAATTGGATAGGGGAGTTGGAAATAACTTGAAAACAGTATAAAAAGTAAACAAGGCAAAATTAAAAGAAGAATAATAGTGGAGAGGGGTAAAAGTTAGGGAAATAATGATAATATTAAATGAAAGGACTCCCCAACTCCTGTGGGACCCACTGTAGTGCCCCTCATCTTACCCTTGGAAGATAAAAAGAAATACATCAGTGGTAAAGTTAATCTCCACAAAATGATTATATAACAGGCAAATGCAATAACATTGTGATGAAATCAGATCACCTATGTTACTAGTATGAACGACTATTGTTGAGTTGGCTATACTCCTACATCCGTATTCTACATTTTCCCTAGCTAAAACTACTATTGGAACTAATGCATTGTAATTATCTTTGATTATATTCTCATTTCTCAACCTGCCTTTGATGGACCAACTCAGTCTCCCTTTTCTTCAATGCATAGATGCATACTAGCATTACTGTGAAATTGCTTGTGAGTGTACGAGCTACATAAATAAAAATCACAGAAAGCGCTAACTCACTGATATCACTAATTCTATATGGAGACAGAGGAGTCTGGGTTGCAATGGCTTCTTATTTAATCAGTTAAAGCGAATGCCTGCGAGTACGATGATGTAGTGCTGAACATCTGCCTAGCTCTAACTGGATTACATAATAAAAAATATTCTTAACATGCACTAAACTTAACTTACCTCTGAGCACAAGCAGCATGCTGTTCGGAAAAAAGTTAGCATTGTAGAACACAATAATATAATACTTACCAAGCCCAAGAATCTCGATTTGCTTGTCTATGGTCCGTTAAGGACCTGGCCTGGCAGTTCAGGCTGGAATGGTCCCATGGGGAGCAGGGTCAAGGCTGATTTGCATATGGCTGGGTCCAAACTGGAATGGCATGGAGTGCAAAAACAAATGATGGATTAAACCCATATCTCTGACTGGGGGTGAATGTTTGATTTGTTCAGCATTCCGTCCATCATCTGTTCTTTTTGCAGTTGTCACCCTAAGTGAGAGGGGTATGCCCAGACGTGGGTCCTATGCTTGCCATGTCACCAGATTCAAACTAGCCTGGCTGATGAGGAGTGACATCCTGAAACTGGTCCCAGGATGCTTGTTTCTGGTAAATTGGCAGTTTGGAGTGGTCTGTTCCCATGCAGTGCAGGGTCATGACTGATGTGCACATGGCTGGGTCAAAACTGGAATGGAATGGCAAGCAAAAAAACTGATGCATTCAACTCTGTGAATGGGTGGTGAATGTTTGATATGTTCAGCATTCCGTCCAACAACTTTATGCAATTGTTGCCCTAAGTGGGAAGAGTATGTCTGGACATGAGTCCCGTGCTCACTATGCCACCACATTAAAGTTAGTGGTGACACCCTGAAACTGGTCCCAGGATGCTTGTTTCTGGTAAATTGGCAGTTTGGAGTGGTCTGTTCCCATGCAGTGCAGGGTCATGACTGATGTGCACATGGCTGGGTCAAAACTGGAATGGAATGGCAAGCAAAAAAACTGATGCATTCAACTCTGTGAATGGGTGGTGAATGTTTGATATGTTCAGCATTCCGTCCAACAACTTTATGCAATTGTTGCCCTAAGTGGGAAGAGTATGTCTGGACATGAGTCCCGTGCTCACTATGCCACCACATTAAAGTTAGTGGTGACACCCTGAAACTGGTCCCAAGATGCTTGTTTCTGGTCCAGTAAGGACCTGGCCTGGTAGTTCGGGCTGGAATTATCCCATGGGGAGCAGGGTCAAGACTGATTTGCTCATGGCTAGGTCCAAATCGGAATGGCAAAAACTGATGGATAAACCCCGATTTGAGACTGGGGTGAATGATTGATTTGTTCAGGATTCTGTCTATCATCTTTCATTTTTGCACTTTTTAGAAAATTGACATTTTCCTGCCTAGGCTATTTGCAGCCTCTAGGTTACATGAATAGATGTAGTTTGAAGTTGGTCTTTGTGTATTTCTCCTAAAGAGCCACACACACTAGAAAGCACATCACTGGCACGCTGGGAGGGCAAAGTTGGGGACAGCCCTTCTGACACCTGAATGGTCTGTGCCCTGCCATCACACAAAGGACTTCATACCCCATGTAGTTAGTATTTGAACCAGGACAGACGAGGCTGGGAACTTGTGCACTTCACAGGGATTCCTCTGGAAGCTGCTCCCATTTCAAAGGAGGCACCAGCTATACATCTGGAACCTGAGACACCACCTCTTTAGTGTAGTTCTGGACCTGTGGAAGACTCTGTCAGGAAGAAGTACTGCTGTGCTGCTGAAAAGACTGCAGCTCTGCTGGACTGCTGACATGAGGGACTGCTGCCTTGCTGTGATGACCTGTTCCTTTCTTGCCTGGATGAGAAGGACTGGACCTGCAACCTGTATCCTGGACCACCGGAGTGACTCCAAATGCTTGTCTCTTCTAACCAACAGTTTGACTCTACAACTGTCCTACCCTGACAACTGGTGCCACCTCAGTCCTGGACCCTTCCAAGTGGACCTGAGAGGTTTGCAAGCCCATCTGCAAACCCAGCAGAATTGATGCATCTCCTCTGCTGCACAGTGCAACTCCGAGCAGAACTGATGCATTGCCTCTGTTGCATGGACTTTCCCAACACAAGGACACTACATCCCTGCTGCAGCCTCCTTGGAATTTCTGCTGTGCAACACATCCTCAACGCATTCCCACAAACCGCAAACCCCCACATTCATAGCACCCTCATCGATGACGTAGGACTTTACATTGCAAGCTAATCAACTATTTCAGAACTAGCTGGTGGGCAACGCATCCTCGACACAGGACATTGCATTGCAAGTCCCCAGTCATAGGTCTCCTCGATGATGGCTTAGGACGTCACTTTGCAGCCTTGCAGGATTTAAGTTACTCTTGTTCCCCGGGCCTCACTCGGTCCCTGTAGCTGGTCTGCACTCCATTGCGGTCAGCCTACACTTTTTCACTTTGTCTCGATCTGGTACAACCTGATATCCACATCTGGCGCTATTTTCACAAAAATATTTAAAACTTCATATATCCGGTGGATTTTCATCATTTTGGTCCTGTTTAATTAATTAAAATGACTCTATTTTTCTAATTTCATGTGGAATTCGTCTTGCCTTGTGTTTTCATGGTTTTACTGTTTGAAATGTTGCAAAAATGCTTTTCGCGTAACCTTTGAGTTAAGCCTGACTGCTCTGTTCCAAGCTAACCGTGGGGGAAGTACAGGTTAATTTAGGGTTTGCTCATGACTTCACCCTGATAAGGATTGTGGTTGCAGGGCAAAATGCAGCCATATCATTTTCACAACATTTTGCCTGCATTCTGCATTTTGAAGCCTTCTGAGTTAGGGTCATAAATCAAGGTAAATAGTAGATTCTATCTCTTTTTTTAAACAATTTTTTAAATTAGTTTTTGGTACTGTGGTAATCGATATAAAACCATATAAATATTTGTCGCATACCTATTATCACTTTTAGAAAAGTGGTTATAGTTAGGGGAAACTATCTGAGGACAAAAAGCAGAACATAGACAAAATGTAACTAAAAACAACACAGCTGCATTTAAATTTTGTAAGGCAGTCATCAGCCAATCACATAATGACTTGTCATCGATATGTACCACGGTACTTCCACAAAATACTGTGACTACAGATATTACTAAAATAAAATGCCTTATAACTTAACAAATGCTTACTCTACTTACCTGTATAAATCAAAAGGATCATCTGTGCACCATAATGTCTAATCCTTAAGGCAGGCGTTAAAATTATGCTCCCATTGTTTTCAATGGGCCTCCTTTCACTTTGCAGGAATGGCGTAACTATTTTTGACACTAGTTCCCTAACATGCACCATGGTGCACTCTATTACAAATATGGAACACACATGGTGCTGTTAGTGGGGCACAATGCTGTGCAAGAAAAGTGGCATATCATGACATGATGCACCACTTTACATAAATCTGGCCCCTAGTATATATGTATTCTCTTTTTGTCTTGACTCTTTTCCCAACTAGCAGCACTCACGCAATATAGTTATGTTATCTTTAACATGTTACTATTTCAAATAAAAATGCTATTAAGTCAATAAATACAAACACTAATGCATAGTCTCACCGGGATTCTAAGGAAATGGGAAACACTGCACATTTCCATTCTGTATCACTCAGAATCCTGAAAATCCATGTTGCGTGCATTTACCTCTGTACATAATATATCTGCCTCAAAACTCCCACTAACTGATTGATTAAATGCTATCTATACAGATTTATATGTTGAGAAGATTTGTAATAATTGTCTGAATACAGAATTTAGTTGGAATTATGTATTCTTTAACTCATTTTAAGTAGTGACAATCATTCCTTGTACTACTACAGATGTGCCAATTGACACAGTACCATCTTGTGTCACATGTTTTTGGCTCCCTTCACACTATCCACAGATGAGGAGCCGAGATCACATGATGACAGGGAATACTAGATAGAAACTACTGCACAGAGCAGTCAATGTCCATTAAGAGGTGTGAAAACACTCAAGGACATCAGCAGCAGCCTTTGTGACACTCAGGCCCTCATTATGACTTTGGCGGTATTTACCGAAGACCACCGTGGTGACAGCTGCCAAAAGACTGCCACGGAGGGGGCAAGCCACCCGCCATATCATGAGTCACAAACACAAAACCACCGGAGAGCAGCTAAAATTACAATCCCGCCAGAGCAAACAAAAGCGGGAAAAGGTCGGTCCTACGACCCTCCCCACCACGCCTACAACAATCCACCCTCCAAATTATGACCCACGAATCACTACAGCGGTCACTCAACGGTGGGTATCCATTGGTGGTGCGGTCCGCAGTGGTCGATTTTGCCACTCCACACCAACAGAAGCCAAGATTGTCCAGAATGAAAAATCCACATCTGATATACATACACACACCGTACACACCCACCAACAGCAATACAAAACACACCACACACAACCCACAATTCTTTGCAAACTCGAAAAGTCTGCTACACGTTGCTAGCCCACACATCTCCAGAACTGCACACACAAACTTCAGCCACCTACACACCAATCACGCATCACGCATCACACACCACACATCACTCAATCACTACTTCACAGCATCCACATGTTCACACAACGTACACCCCCACCAAACATTCCACCCTCTGTACAACACACACACGACATCCACTACACAATTGGCATATCCCCACAAAAGAACCCCTGTCTCACTGATGAGGAGTTGTGAATCATGGTAGATGAAATTGTCATGGTAGAGCCATAGCTGTTTGGTGCCCAGGTCCAGCAGTTATCCATTGCCAGGAAGATAGAGCTATGGCGGAGAATCGTGGACAAGGTGAACTCCATGGGAACCTATCCATTCACAAGGGACAACATTAGAAAGAGGTGGAATGACTTACGGTGCGTGCAATGGCATCCAGGCACCACATTGCCATGATGAAGACTGGCGGTGGACCCCCACTTCCTTCCCCACAGTTGACAACATGGGAGGAGAAAGTTTTGGACATCCAGCATCCCGAGGGCCTCACTGGAATCACTGGAGGGCTGGACACTGGTAAATCACCATTACTTCTTCACTACACACCATAACCATCCCCAATAATCTTCCCCTGCATGCTCTACCCACTTCAAACATACCTCTCCAAGGTCATCATTCGTCAGCATGGTCAGCATTAACTACTACCAATCCCGCAATGCATCACCATACACAAACCAACGGTAGAACAAACACGCCCATCTCTTACGGAAACCCATTAATGCTGAATATGTATATGAGAATGAAATTAACAAATATTATACATGTCCACAGGTACCCCAGCCAATGTCAGCCCGCAGCATGTGCCAGGTCAACATGCCTCCCTTGTGTGCCACTGAGACACCTTGTTGACTTTGGACTGCCATTGCTCCTTTTTTCTTATGGACCTGTGCTACAAACTAACTGGGCCACTATACTGAGGATTTGGTCCACCAGCACCCCACTCTGTTAAACTAACCCTTCCTTTTTGTAATTTCAATAAACACAAGTACACATAACTGAAGGATTTGCACAGTTATTTTATTAACATGCAATGACTTGACCTTTGTTATCTTGTGCAAATGTAATGTAAACTGTGAATCCATCCACTGTACAGTCAGCTTGGGGACACATTAACAGTGCAAGAGCATGCCACAAGTCACCTTCCACCAAACTGTGTGAAAGTAGTCTCTAGGCATTACATGACTTCACAGTAGTGATTACACCAACATCTGTTAAAAGGGAAACCATTAGTGACATTCAAATGAGAAGTTAAAGGAAGTAAAGCAACATGAGCCCCTGTAACATAACAGCATACATTCATCTGTTCACATCAACTCACATTTTTGCACTGCAATTAATTGAAATGAAGCAACTTATGTAAGGGCATCAGACAAGATACCACAGTTTTAGCTATGCCATATTATCACTATGCCAATCCCTCCTCTGGACCACCTAGTCCAGGCCAAACTGTCAGGGGCAGTGAAGTCACAGAGCGGTTGTGTATTTACATTGTAACTCACACAACATTCTCAGCAACAAATGCTAAGTACTGTATGAAATGTGGACACAGTTTTACATGAGAATGTATTTGAAACAGCAAAGCAGTTGATACATTGCATAGGCAGAATAAATTTTTTCAAAATCATCATAGCACAGGCACGACTGACCACAGATGGAACAGTGTCAGGTTACAGAATGTACACATTTATACTTTGCACATCATAGCTGCCACTCAGCTCTTCATTGACATGGTGGTGTAATCAGAAGGACAGTCTTACCTGAGTGTAATTGGATGTATTGGTGTATCAGATGTGTCCTGTTGTCCACATCCTCCTCTTCCCCATCTTCATCACTGTCTTGAGTGTCCTCTGATGCAACAGGTGCAGTGCCTCCTAACTCTTCCTGTGGGAATGGCACATGCCATCTGATGGCCAAATTGTGAAGCATGCAGCATGCAGCAGGCAACCACCATCTGGCAGACCTTTCCAGGGGAGTAGAGTATGGATCCAGGGATCCACCAGTAATATGGAGGCACCGGAACCTGGCTTTAAGTAGCCCAAAAGTTATTTCAGTGACTCTTCTTGTCCGTCCCTGTGCCTCATTGAATCGATTCTCTGCACATGTCCTCAGATTCCTCACTTGTGTCAACAGCCCAGGTAGGTTTGGTTAGCCAGAGTCACCTGGAAATAGTGAGAAACACACATTACATGTGTAGTATAGCACAGAGGACAACTCCGGGTGACATACAGGGACATTGTGTGAAACATCATGCTCACCAATGAGCCAGACTCTTTCTCTCTGTAGTTGTGCCAACATCTGTGGGACACTGCTGTTCTTCATTACGTATGCATCATGCACAGATCCTGGAAACTTGGCAGTAACATGGGAAATATACTGATCATCAAGGCACACCATCTGCACATTTATAAAATGGTAATTCTTCCTATTTTGAAACACCTGCTCATTTATCCTGGGAGGGACCAAGGCAATATGGGTCCCGTCAATGGCCCCAATCACATGTGGAATGTATCCCATTGTGTAGAAAGCACCCTTAACAGTGGGCAAATCATCGGTTCGGGGGAACGAGATGTAGCTGCTCATGTGTTTCAGCAAGGAAGTCAAAACTCTACTCAGCACATTAGAAAACATTGGCTGTGACATATCTGCAGCCAAGCCCACTGTCACCTGAAATGATCTACTGGCCAGGAAGTGGAGCACTGACAGCACCTGTACTGTAGGAGGTATAGCAGTAGGACTACAAGGAGCAGGAATGAGATATGGCTCCAATTGTACACACAGTTCAATGATTGTGGCCCTGTCCAGACGATAGGTGAGAATTATATGGCATTCCTCCAGCGTAGCGAAGTTGACTAGGGGTATGCACTCTGGTGCATTCCACCTCCGCATTGGTTGGTATATGAACAAACCAAATATCACAAGTGTGTGATAGCAGGAAGGATAGACACACAACATAACAGTAAACAGAGTTGTCACATACATTTCAGACAACAAAGGACTGGAATCTGTTCTGGTATACTCTACATACAAACGGACTTCTGAAACCATACATTCTCATTAATTTGCCATACTGCCTCACAGATGTAGTCGGAGTTGTGAGACGTGATTTTATGATCATATTTAACATGTTTTGTCAACTACTCTTCTGCAAGCAGTGCACTGGTATGAGCTCTCATTTAAAAGTCAGAGTCTCCCACCAAACCTAAACTCTAGACTTGTTGGAATTGCCTTGGTGCATACCATATGTACCCATGACGAACATTTAATTGACTACCATGAGTACAGTCATCAGGAAATGGCACCCGCCCGCCCTGCATGCATAGGACAGGTGGAAGTGACTACACTCCGCCGGCGTTTGTTGTCATGGTGGAGGGTGGTCCAAACCGCTGTGCAACTCCTTATTGGTTAACATTGCAGTCTATGGAGCACAGGGGCCAATGATGATCACCACAGGCAGTGAAGGTGATCACCAGCGCAGACGAGACCGCCATTTTCAGTTTCCCATGTCACTTGTCTCTTGACTTCACCCAATCAAGACCTCCACTGCGTGAGCTGCTGTGTCCTGTGTCTGGAACCCACAATGGCCCGTGCTACAGGGAATAGGGCCCCAGCCTTGATGAGGTACTCATCATGGGCTGTCAATCCGATGCATGGAAAGACTCCCCGTGGCCATCCACCCTTGGAAACTCACCCCCCCCCATGGACCAAGCCCGCAACCTCGGGATCATCATGGACTCCAAACTCAACATGGACTGCCAAATCAACTCAGTCACATCCACCTGCTTCCGCACCCTCCACCTCCTATACAAGACCTTCAAATGGATCCCCCTCGAACAAAGAAGACCGTCACACACGCAGACTGGACTACGGCAACGCCCTCTATGCCGGGATCAATAAGAAACTCACCCGAACACTACAGAACATCCAGAACACCGCCGCCAGACTGGTCCTTGACCTGTCTTGACACTGCCACATCTCTCAACACCTGCGCACACTACACTGGCTTCCCATAGAGAAAAGAATCACATTCAAGATCCTCACCCACACACACAAAGCCCTCCACGACACAGACCAGCCTACCTGAACAGACGACTCAACTTCCACCTACCCCACAGGACCCTACTCTCAGCTCAGCTCTCTCTTGCCGAAGTACCCCGCATCAGGAAAACAAAAATAGGGGGATGCTCTTTCTCCCACCTCGCAGTCACCACCAGGAACACCCTTCCGCTCCACATCAGACAGACCACCGCCCTCCTCCACTTCACAGAGAAGCTGAAGACATGGCCTTTTGAAAAACCACCTCACTGTTGGATGCTACACGCCCCGCCCCCTCAGTGCTTTGAGAGCCTCGCGAGTGAACACTGATTGATTGATTGATTGATTGAGCCTTCGCATCCAAAAAACTGGAAGAGCTTGTGGATGGGGTCCTACCCTTGTATGGATAGTTGGATGAGCCTCCAGATCAACAGGTAAGCACCTTTTAGATATTTTGGATGCAACATGGCTTTACGTAGATGTATGTGTGTGCATGCAGGGTGTCCTTTAGGGAGTACTGTTTGCTGTATACATTATGTATACAGAGGTACGAGTGATGTGTAAGATGAATGTGGGATTAATGCAGTATGTAGTCCATTGTTGTAAAAGAAGGTAGTGTGTAGTTAATAGTGTCCTTCTGTCTGTGTTTCCTATGTGGGTCAGCACCATTCAGAAGAAAGGGTTATGGCATGCCGTTGCCAAGGACGTGCAGACCCAGGGGGTCCATAACCAGTGGAGCACCCACTGCAGAAAGAGGTGGGAGGACCTGCAACGCTGGGCCCGGAAGACTGCTGTGGCCAAGATGGGGAAGTCCTCCCAACGTGGGAGGGGTGCCAGTCAGACCCTGACCCCCTAATAGCCCACATACTGGTGGTTGCCAACCCAGAGTTGGATGGGTGCTTGAAGGCAGCAAGCATCCACAAAGGGGTGAGTACACACTGTGTACATTTCTTTCCTAATGCTTGGCATTGTCTTTACTGGCAAAGTAATAGTCAGTGTATGCCTCACTCTGCCCTTGTAGGTTATGTTGTTAAGTTCTGCATAGCCATGGTGAGTGGTATATACAATTGGTATTGGTCATTTGCTGGTATTACAGCATCAGTAAGGGCCTTCATCTTGATTCACCAGTGTTGGAGTGATGCTCTGATGTCCACTGCCTAGGTGGTGTGACCTGGCAATTGCACGTTGTGCAGTCACTTTGTCAGAGTAGTGTAGCTGTGCCTTTGCCAACAGGCAGACATGGATTAGTGAGTCTCAGTAGGTGTACAGATTGTTCTGTCTGCAGAGTTAATTTCAGCTGTTGTTTGCAGGCAATGGTGTGGTATTGTGGTTGTCACTGCATAGTGTTATTTAGCAGTGAGTCATTATGATGTGTATGCCATATGTTCTGTAATTGCTGTTATTGACCCTGTGCTCCCTTTCTTTCTTCCTCACCCTCCCTCCTTTACTTATCCTGTCCTTTAGTGCATTAGCATCATCTGGCTAAGGAGCAGGGGCACCAGCGAGTGGGGGAGCCGCAGCACACGGGACCCAGGAGGCAGTGTCCACTGTCCACTGACACCGAGGGGACCAGTGGATTGCAGGGCGAGGGGACCACCGGGGGGAGACAGGATCTACAACAACTGACTCAGATTCCTCCTCCAATAGGAGCTCCCTGGTGGTGGCGGACAGATCTGGGACCACCCTGTGTTCCAGCACCCCCTCCCAGTAGCCCCCCCACCCATTTGCCTGTGCTGCTCATTCAGGAGGGTGGGCATCTCCTTCGCCGCAGGCACCTCAGCCCCTGCACCAGTCATCCCTGCTGCCCTCACTGAGGAGGCTATTGACGTCCTGAGATCCATCTCTGTAGGGCAGTCAACCACAGTGCATGCCATCCAGGGGCTGGCATCCCAGATGCAGCAAGGCAATGCCTACCTGGAGGGAATTCACGGTGGCTTGACTGGCCTACTGAGAACATTTCAGGCTCTGGCCTCCTATTTGATGGCAGCCAGTGTCCCTAGTTCTCCATTCCCCCTCAACCTACCTGTACACAGTCCCAGAGCCCTCTTCCCCACCCATCCCAAGCACACAATAAGATAAGCATGCACCCAAGAGAACAAACAGGACTCGCAAAGACAAGCACCACAGATCACACCACAAGCATAGACACAGCTAACACACAGAAGCACACACAACAATAGCCACTGCCTCTACTGTCTCCCCGTCCACCTCCTCCCTCACAGTCACATCAGCACTCACACCTGCAAGCACTGCATCCTCAGTCCCAGATCCTGCCACCTGTTCAGCCTTGCCCACAGTTACCACAACAGCAGACATGCAGACTAGCACACCATTCACCACATGCGCAGTCACCACCACCATCATCACATTCACATGCAGCACACCCACCTTACTCGCAGACACCTCCCCTCCCTCTCTGCCCCCCTCCTCCCAAAACACATACATGCTCCCACTCAGACACCCAACAGCCATCTACCTTACACATCCACACTGTACATGCACCTACAACCCAGTCCAGCACACCTACACCTCCTACAACCACTCCCTCTACCACCAATCCCAAACCTCCTTCCACACTCCACCCTGCTGTACCTTTCTTGCCTTGACCTCCTCCCTTCCCACCCTGTGTTGTCCCGAAACGCATGGTCCACTCCCCCATCCCAGTCCCTTCAGCTCTCGGTCCTATCATGACCCCCATGGTGTTGCAGATGTCCCTCCCCCGCTAAAAAGACTCCTACTACAGAACACATGGCAGCCACTCCCAACCTATGCTCCAGGCCCGCTTCCCCACCCCCTAAATGAAGGACCAAAAGCCCACACCCTCCCAAACCAAAGTCCAAAGGCCCCCCTTCCAGGAAGAAACCACCCCCCACTTTTGGACTGGCCAGTGGCCTTTTTTTATAGTTCATTTCTTTTTTTGTGGTCGCTATTCCCACCAGAATACATTGGTTAAATCACAGGTATTTGTCCTGGCTTTGTTTACTTCTGGCTTATGTTATTGTTGTACTTTTCAGTGAATTGTTCTCTGTGTGTGGTATGTGTGTATGGTGTGTGTTGTGCGTGTGTGTGTGTCACTCTCCCCTCCCTCCCTTGTGTGCTAGGCAGCTGCACTCACCATTGTTGTCTTAGTCTGAGTCGCTGCTCTTGGCCTCCCATCACGTGGTACAGCATTGTTGACTCTACCCTTGTAACGAAGGTCTACCCCAACAGGCACTCTTGTTTTTTTCATATTGACTGGGAGCTTGAATGACATATATACTCTACATTGTTAGAGAATCAAGACTTGATGTATCAAGGAGTTTTGCACTCCATGGTAAAATATGTTAGTACGCCTGGCTTCTGTGCTATCTTTTTACCTTCTCTTCACTCTATCTTCTTTTTGGTCCTTCCCCTTGAAGCTATTTTGGAAGGGGTTCGAAGATGCCATCATGGTGCTCCACTCCCCAGAATTTAATCTCTGACTAAGCAGTTCTCAAGCTATGATAGGGCTTCAGGTAAAATGTAATATTATCAGTAAGAAATACTCAATTTTGGCAATGTTTTGTAACTGCTCACCTATTCTATCCTGTAAGTGGCTCACAAATGTCGCAGTTGTGTAACATTGCAGGATTACATTTCTGCTTGTAGCCAGGCCACTATCACACACACTGTATGGTGTTTTTTCCATTTGATTCTACCCCTGCACAATTGTGATTGCTATAGGCAACCTCCTTCCAAGGTACCCCTTTCCAAATACATAGACCTTCATTTTCAGTGTCCCTGGTTAGTTAGGTTGATGTAGCACGCCTGATAAACACTAGTGCCTTGGCGATCTTTATTTATTGGGTGTGATAAATAGCACCTATTAAACATTCTTCCCCAATAATGGGAAATAACATGTGGATTTTGTGTTTTACCACACCAACATTTTCTTTCCAGTAATAAACAGGCATTTTTACCTGGTTAAAGTCCACCCAATTTGACCTGCAGAAATGTAGCTCTAGAGTCGGACTTCATTGCACCCAGTAAGGTCTGCATAACTTTTAATTATGAGCTTTGTACAAACATGGCTTTAGTTGGAAATCAGACCAAACTCCCCTTTCCCCAAGCTGTTGCCAGCGCTTTGGTAGGAACATGACTGGTTGAGAATAAATTTAGCCTGTGCCTCACTTACAACTGTGGCATCCTTTCACTGCTGAGCGTGACACACTGCATCCAACACCTGCGGACCAAATACCTCGTTTTACCTTTATTCTGGCCATATCCCCTTTAAAAGGGCACTGCTACCTTTTTCACTTTCCTCAGCTGTAAGGTAGTTCAGTCTAGCAGCTGCCTTGGGAACACCTACAGTCTACCACCACTATACTCAGAAGACCCTTCAGCAAGGGTAACAGCACACCCTTGGTTCCCATGGATGGATAGGAGAAGAACAGCACCCTGATGAATCTAGGGAGACAGTAACCGTTTTAAAGTTTGTCAGGACATGACCTTGTAATCTGTGAAGTCATTATTATACAAAAATCTCAAATTATATTAGACTGTGCTGGGAATACTTAACACTTAAATTCTTTTGATTTCGACAAACACTGATTTCATTATTGAGTGCTAATTTTAGTAATATAAAAAATCCTAATTAAAATGAATGGTGAATGAACCACTCAACTCTTACAACTAGCAACTTGAGACCTTTGCATATTATGTTAGGTTTGATTATCTTCAAAAACCAGGAGCAGGCCATGAAAGCCAAAACTGGCTACCTTTGGGTTTGCTAATGATCCACCAGAGACCCTCAATTGTTGCCTCTACTTCTCATTCTTCCCCTGATCATTACACTGCTTTTGGAAGGCCCAACATGTTTTGGCACATCAGCCTTGCTGTTCTATCCCTCTGTTCTCATGCACTGCCAGTAGAAAGGGCTCTCCTGGATCTCTTTTTTCCTTCAATGAACAGTAGGCTTTGCTTCCAACCTCCTTTGTCAATGGAATTCCATGTCACTGGTGGCCTTTCTGCCAGGGTTTTTGTGGCAGTGCTACCACTGCAGAAACCCTGGTGGAAAGGCAGCTCCTAATACAGCTGTCAGTTTTCTGTGGACCGCCGGGTCGGAGATGCTCATCTCCGGCCCAGCAGCTCTGACCGCCCTGGCAGTATGAGTGAGGATGTGGTGGGTTGGCAGAGGCCAACCCGCCACACTCATAATGTGGTGAAACCGTCACCTTTGCTCTGTCGGTCAGGAGACCACGAGGGTCATAATGACCACCAAAGTGTGTAAAGCATTTAAGTATCACAAAACAGTAATTAAACAAAACACAAGAAAAATTGGATTAGGGGAACCGAAGATATGAATGAGTGTTTTTTAGCGCATAGAAATGAATAGCGTTAATCTGGTCATCTGGTCGTACCTCGACTGGGGCAAAGTCAAAGTTTAAGGCTGATAGTGATGGAGCCCTGCTCGGCTACAGGAAGCGGGAGGCCTCGGTCAAAAGTTTACCTTCGGACTTAGTCATTTTCTTGAAATTTTCTTCAGCAGGACGAAGTTGACAGACCAATCCGATGTCCCTGGAGCCCTTCCTTGGATACGTGTCGCAGGAGACCTTGGTGAAGATTTCTACGTTCGGATTTAGATGAGTTTTCAAGACGAAAATCTTTTGACTGGGCCAAACCTGAATCTTGATCCGACGTCCCTGGAGCCCTCTTCGGATACATTGGGACTTATCTTCAGCGATAGATTTTCTGAGATTTTCTTCAGCGGGACCAACCTGTAAGTCAGGCCAGGTCGCAGTTGAGGCAAACTGGCTAGACTCACTGCGGTGGGTCAGTCCCTCCATGGAGCTTTTCCAAAAAGTTCACCAATGTTCTCCAAACGTCTGGATCTTCTTCCAGAAGGTCTTTGAAAGTCCTTTAGGAGTCCATAGCTCACCCCAAATTTCCAGAAGCTCTGAGTTGCTCCTTGAAGGTGCGGACTCCAACTCCCAGAATTCACCTGGACCTCCAAAATGGCCACTGGACAGTGGTCAGCTGGTCAGTTTCTTCAAGATTTGATGCACAGTACTCTGGTTAGATATTTTCCACCTGTAACAAACAGGGAGTCCCTCCTTGAACCTATTGAAGCCATGCAAAGTTGTTCCTGTAGTGAATCCCAAGTGTGCATCTGGTGCAGTCCTTCAGAGTGCAGTGTCCAGGTGCAGCTCAGGGGTCCATCAGGGCAGCCCTTCTTCTTCTGATGTTTTTCCTTGTAGGGATCTGAGGTATGGGTCCAGCTCTGCCATATTTATCCTTGCTCCTGGGTGAAAAACAGGGGGGTCCTAGTTGTCCAGTCAGAAGCAGGATCCTTCCCTCTGTGATGACCAGTTCCTGGAAAGTGTAGCAAAAAACAATCCCAGGGAGCAACATTCTTCAAAAATCCAACATGCCTGAAAGTGAATTTTGGAGGTTGGATCTGGCTGAGCACACCCACTGGTATGGCTAAAATTCTAAACACACCCCTCTCCTGTCCTCTCCTAATCTAATCAAGAGTTCACCTAGTTGTCTGGGGTTGCAGGATGTGAGGGGTGTCCTGATCTGCTCCAAATGTCCTTCCATGTCTTTGAAGACCAGTTTGGCTGCTCTACCACACCCTGCTTCACTATCTGCTGAGGCAGATCTCCTCCCCCAGGCACATCCTTTGTGTTCAGCCCAGGCCACTTCATACCTCATCATGGCAGAGAAGGGCACTATAGAGCTGAAGTTGGCAACTTTCAGGTAGAGTTTTAAACCTCTTTACCTGAACTAGTTATATTAAATCCAACTATTGCAAGTTGTGGGATTTATTATGACAATCACTTTAAACTCAAAGTATCTGACACTTAAGGGGACTTTGTTAATTACAATAACGTCTCTCCATTTTAGCCTATGTAAGCCAGTCACTACAGTGAGGGAAAAACGAATTTGGCTGTTTTACTTCATCAGGGCTTATTTTTATAAAGTCCCTGCTTATAGTTACATGGCACCCAACCCTAGGGGCACATAGGACACACCCTAGGGGTGACGTATATGTAGAAATAAGGTAGTTTAGGACTTCAGAAGTACTTTTGATTCCAAAGTCGAAATTGCATATAACTTTAATTTAAAAGCAGCCAGCAAGGCAGGCCTACCTTTAAAATGACCCTGAGCACCTCAGCAGTGCACCTATGGGTGCACCACCTATGCTGGGGTCCCTAAACCTACATGCCCTACCATATACTACGGACTAATAGGTAGGTTGACATAGCCAAGTATAATTAGCCTAATTTGCATACTCATTTTACACAGAGAACAGGACCTGGGACTGGTTAGCAGAACCCAGGGCACGACCAGAGTCAGGAAAACACCAGCAAAAAGTGAAGAAGTGGGGCAAGAAGTAAGGGGGCCTCTGCAATCAGGCCTGTTTTCTCACAGTTGGCATTACAGAAGAAGGTAAAAGTAGTACGATTAATAAAAGTCCCTCATTCAATGGCTTGAAAACCAGAACTTGAAAATGCTTGTGGTTGGATGGAGTTGAATACCCAGATGATGTTGATTTATATTTATAGGCTGACTCTTTTGGATGTAGGTTCTAAGCGTTTGTTTCAAATAATGTGGGTAAGCATAAGTGACAAGACAAATAACATTGCTTGGCCTGATACCTATCTCATTTATCGCTTCAGCAGCCACTCCCTTGCGGTTGAAATTCTAATGGTTTGACATGGAGTGAAAGCTAATGGGGGTAACTATTTTATCTAAGATGCCCCTACATACTCCTATTGAGCCTTCATGAATTTTGGAGCCAAGGGCAGCAAAGGCACTACCAAGGCTACACATGACATGACAAAGGCAGCAGGAGAGACCCATAGCTACTGCAGTTTGTAGTCTATGAGGATTTGGTACCCATTCCCAATGCTGTTCCATTGGCATGAGCCACAATTCGGTCCCTGATACATTTTCAAAAGGCCTTCCCTTATGTTTTTCTTATTGCCAGTGTTTGAGGAAGATGTATTTATGTGTTGATTGCAGAGGTATTTGCTCACTTATGACTTTAAAATCGTGTCTTTGGTTGTGAAAGTCCTATGCTGCCAGGGAGTAAGAAACATGTTTCAAGGAAGGAGAAAGTGAGGGACGTTTGAGTGATTTTGACCATTTTCGGATGGAAGAGGGTCAAAAGCACATGATGCCATGAAAGGGTTGCCAGATGCTCTTTGAAGCACTGTATAGTCCGTAGGCAAGTTGGGTAGTGTGCATGCCAACATGCAATATACTAAGGATTGAGCTGGTACCCAGCCGATGAGTCCCTATCTTGAGCTTCATCATGTCTGAGCTGTCACTATTAGGCGACTCCCCTGCCCCCCCAGCAAGCACTAAACCCCCCTACCCCTCCAGACACAGTGACCATCCCTCCAGACACAGTGCCCCCACCCCTTCCAGGTACAGTGTCCCCCTCCCCCCATTCCCCTCCAGATACAGCACCGCCCTCCAGGTACAGTGCCCCCCTCCTTGCATACATGCACATGCACACAGACACCCCCACTCACCACGCACCATGCATACACTCATTCACCTACACTTACATACACACATTCACTCACATGCATCCATACTCGCATTCACTGCAACACTCATACACGCATTCAACCACGCATACTCACACCCATCCAAACACCATTCTCACACCCATTGAAACACTCACACGCAAACATGCATACTCACACCCATCGAAACATGCATTCACCACAACACTCATACTCACATACACACACACATATCCACTTACATGCACTCACTTCTACTTTCAGACATGCATACAACCACGCATACACACATTCATGCCCACACGCAGACAACACACACTCACACTCACACATGCGTACAACACCCCCCCCCCAGCCCCCTCTTCTGTTGGATGAGCAGTGCAACGCCCCACCATCAGGACACTGCCAGTCTGAATTACAGCTAATAATATGGCTGGTGGAGTCCTTCTGGAGGGGCGGGCCGGTGGTGGAACAGCCCCAGTGCTTGCGCCTTTCAGCACAACTACTGCTGAATTTCCACCCAAAGTGTGGTGGAAATCCAGCAGTACCCGTAATATGGTGGGTGGCTTATCACCCAGCAGGTATCAAGGTGCTGGGGGTAGCATGTAGATCAGTTAAAAAGCCAGGTCTTGAGGTCCTTTCTAAACTGGATCAGCAAGGGGGGTCGCCTGAGGTGTAGAGGCAGCGTGTTCCAGCTCTGTGCTGTGAGGTGGGAGAAGGATCTTCCTCCAGTTGAGTTCTTGCAGATCCTAGGGGTGGGGGCAAGGGCCAGCTGGATGGAGTGGAGCTGTCTGGTGGGAGTGTGGAAGGAGAGGCAGTGGTTGAAGTAGGCGGGTCTTATGGGTCTTAGGTCTTATGGTGTATGGCCTTGTATGCATTTGTGAGGCCTTGAAGGTGATTCTTTTGTTGACCAATAGCCAGTGGAAGTCTCTCAGGTGTGAGGTGAAGTGGTTGTGGGGGGATGTCCAGGATGAGTCTGGTTGAGGAGTTCTGAATTCTCTTTAGTCTTGTTTGGAGTTTCTTGGGGATGGTGGCATAGAGTGCATTGCCGTAGTTGAGTTTTCTGCTGATGACAGCTAGGGTGACTGTTCTTCTTGCCTTGATGGGGAACCATTTGAAGATCTTTCAGAGCAGGCGAAGGTTGTGGAAGCACAATGATGAAACAGCGTTGACTTGGTGGGCCATATAGAGCGAGGAGCCGAGGACGATGCTGAGGTTGCATGCATGGTCAGTGGGTGAGGGAGGACCCGAGGGCTGCAGCCCATGAGGACATGTCGCAGGTGGAGAACGTGAAGCCAAGGATGAGGACTTCAGTCTTGTCGGAGTTGAGGTTGAGACAGTTGTCTTTCATCCAGGCCGCGACTGCCTTCATTCTGTTGTGGAAGGTGAGGAAGAGAATTATCAACAAAAAGGAGGGATCGGGAGAATTATAGGTCCAGTGTACGTACTCCCAATATGATAAATCAATACAAAAAGTACACTGTTCCTAACTCTAGGGTGAACAATTAAAGTTTAGAAGCTAGAGCCCTCACACACCCAAAGGGTGTCATGCTTCATCATCGGGAAGCTCCTCGTCAGACCGGCAGGTGCAATGTCTGACGGGCTCCCCTTTCGGGGGCTCTTTGCCGGAGATCTTTTTATGTATGGTGGCTGCCGTTGAATCAAGAAGGTCAGGCACTCAATATGGCAGGAGAGTAGAAAAAATATTAAGATTGATTAGGGACCCCTCAACTGGTCTGTTTACTGGCAATATAAAGGGGTCACGATCAAGATTAAAAACATAGTTAAGTGGACAATGAGAATAATGCTCAACCACTTAAAAAAGCCTGGAGTACTGGGAAATTGTCACCTGACCCCTAGGGTCTGGTCAACATGTTTCGCGTAAATGTGGTCATTAAAGATCCTCTAACGCTTCATCAGGACCTATATCAAATTAGACTTCTCCTGGCTATATATAGATGAACTCACTAACCTATTATGTATGTGAGAAAAATTAGGTATCAGTCACTTACATTTTGAGTAAACTGTCCCGTCAAAAGTCACACGAAGAGGGCGGGGCGACCCGTTTTTTTTTTTTTTTGTTTTGTTTTTTGTCTACTCTCCTGCCATATTGAGTGCCTGACCTTCTTGATTCAACGGCAGCCACCATACATAAAAAGATCTCCGGCAAAGAGCCCCCGAAAGGGGAGCCCGTCAGACATTGCACCTGCCGGTCTGACGAGGAGCTTCCCGATGATGAAGCATGACACCCTTTGGGTGTGTGAGGGCTCTAGCTTCTAAACTTTAATTGTTCACCCTAGAGTTAGGAACAGTGTACTTTTTGTATTGAGGAAGAGAATTAGCCTGGTGTAGTCGGCATAGGAGACAATGTTGAGACCATTGTGTTTGACAATGTTAGCAAGTGGAGTCATGTACATATTGAAAAGGGTGGGCCTAAGGGAGGAGTCCTGGGGAACGCTGCAGCTCGTCTCCGTCGGTTCCAAGGTGTATGGTAGGAGCCGTACTCTCTGGCTTTGGCCAGTGAGGAAGGAACGTATCCACTCAAGGGCCTTGACGTAGAAGCCGGCGTCCATGTTTCACTGCCTTCCAAGAAGGTGACGGCCTTGTAGAGCAGTTGATTGTGCAGCACAGTTCTTGGGTGATGGTGGCACCGGCTCAGTCAACCTGTAGCTGATCGATAATAAGGATCTAAGGTTCACAAGGCTCCTTAGGATTTAAGGTTTCTAAGAGCAAAGACAACTAGAACTTCAGTCTTTGGAAACTTCGCAGTTCCCCCACCTCTAACGGAAGTTGGGGAATTATAGGAATGGTAGGGTGCAATATTTTAATGCCTTTCCTTGACAGGAAAGCAATGTTCACAATGTCCTCTATTAGATGAAGTCATATTGCATTTGTTAGAGCTGAGATTCTCCTTGATGAGTCATCATTTTCATTCATGACGCAAATTTGGGGTGCCTAAAATAGTGTATGAGGAAAGGCCACTCCACGGTGTTCAATGTAAATTTGTTTAGTTTTTTAAATTGGTAAAAAACTTGGAACATTGAAAAGTCCACAGCTTTCCCTATAGCTGACTAAGTTGGAGGGGGACAGTAAATATCAACTCTCCAAAGTCGAACAGTATTCCTATAGTGTCCTAGGTTGGATAAAGGCGGTGGAAAGGCTTCTGATAAGCCAAAACATGTTGCACTGCATTCACCTGAATAATTCCTGTCTGTCACTAAAGAGGAGTATTGTAATTCATGTTGGTACATTTATTCAGCTATTGGTTCACCCTTTACATGAGGTAGATAGCTACGATTTTGGTAGTGTTGCAGCCTCAGCAGTTCATAACAAGTCTTGGCTTCCACCAACCTCTATTTATGGTGTGTAGTTCATATGTTAAATGTTTCAGAGTTTCTAAACTTCCAACACCCTTCAAAAGTAAGCCTCAAGACTTTTTCCTTGACACCTCTTGAAAGGCAAAGCCCAAAGATGAGGTCCTTGGTAATCTATTGACATTGAGGAGGTACGTATTTCCTGGTGTTTTAGCAACACCAGTCAGTGCTTTACAGTACACCTGAATGAGGGTAGAGACATGGAAACTCTGTGGTTTGTATGTACCAAGGCATTTTGCATTTCCTAACAGTGTGATTCACAATTTCAGACAGTTAGAAAATGCAAAATGTAATTTTAGTATGTAAGAAAGGCATCATGTGAGCTATTAGTGGAGAACTCTCCTCTGTACATCTCATTTTGCGATTTCCAAATAGTGATTTCAACAAAATTGTTATTTGGAAACCGCAAACACTAAACATTCGTACATATGGCCCTATGTTCTCTCGCAGGTTCTTAAAGGTTACCTTGAATGTGAAGTCTAATGGGATGTCTATGCATGCAAAGATATGTGCCTCCACACCAACCATGAGTTTTTAATTGACCTACTGCCCTGCTTCCATTTCCCTGAAGTTGTTTTGGATGAGGTGGCCTCTACCATCATTTGCTTTATTGTTAAGGGGTGATTATTCACAAGGTCCTCTATCAGATGAAGTCATGATCTACTTGTTATGGGTGATATTCTCCTTGGTGTGTTATATTTGTCCTCCATACCAGCAATTTAGAACACCCCAGATAGTGTATGAGGAAAAGAATACATGGCACTACACAAACCCTGAGTCATTCATTAGTCTACTGTCACTATTTATGTGTGTGTATATGTGTGCATGTCCGTGTGTGTACATCTACATACAATAAACACACACACATATATATATATATGTATATACTGAAAAAAAATAAAGGTTACAGGGTTGTCCGTTAGGAAATAGAATAAAAAATAAAAAAAGAAATTCACTTAAAAAAACAAAGGTTAGAGGGATGTTATAGTTAGGCTCACTTTTTAAACGTACCAATCCTTAGCAATTCACCTGTTATAGTTAGAGTTCTCTCAAGTAACAATAACTCCTACCCTATGGTAACTATAACTTTCACCCCCACCATTTACAGATGTTTTACAAAACATTTAACAGCAAATACTATTTTGATATTATCAATGATGTTATGAAAGGTGTCATGAGTGCTGTAATTTGTGGGCTAATTAGCACTGCATGGCAGGGTGCAAGTTATAGTTACCTTAGGGCACAAGTTATAGTTACTTGTGCCAATCTAGCCCCGGGGGGCTAAATCCCCTGGGGCCTGACCAAAATATTTTATTATTTTTAGGGGAGGGGGGCCACGCAGCCCCCCTCCCAAGGCTGTTCTCAGCCTGGGGACCCCTTCCCCTGGGACCTAGTCTAATTATTTAATTATTTTGTGTTTTGTGGGAGGGGGCTCATGTGCCCCCTCTCACAAGGGCCAATCTTGGCTTCAGAGACCTCATCCCCCAGGGCCTGGCCATGTGACCTGGGTACACCTCCCAGGGAAACTAGTCACAATGTTGGGGACTGTAGAGGGAGCCTGAAGGCCCCCATGGTCCCAGCTGGCTCCCCACTTCCTGTGGAAGCCAGCATTGCTTCCACAGAGAGGGAGCTGTGGTGGGCTAAAGCAGCTTCCTCTCTGTGAGAGCGGTTTCCTCTGTATGCTTCCCTGCATCTCCACAGGCAGGCACACAGAGGAAACCTCTGCTCTGAAGAAGGGAGGGCTGTTTGACAGCTCTCCCTTCATCGTACCAGGGTGTTTGCTGTGACTTGGTGGCAGCTGTAAGGCTGCCGCCAAGCCACAGCAAACAGCTATGTCCAGGGGATGGGCACCCCAGGACATAGCAGGAGCCAGTCCTTGGGGGTGGCAGTCCCCAGGGCTATCAATGGCTTCTCGAGGAGACCCCCCCAGCCCCACTCCAACATAGAACAGTCCCATGGAGGTGGTGGTCCCTGGGACTGCCGGGGGGGCGCACACCCCACTGCACAATGCCCCTGGGAGGTGGCTGTCCTCAGTGTTTCTGGAAGGAGGTGAGCACCCCATCCGCACACAATTTACTGAATGCCCCAAGAGGTGGTGGTCCTCAGGGCTGAGGTGGGCCGCATGGCCCTCCAAATTGAATGTTAAAAATGCCCATGGGAGGTGGTGGTCCTCAGGGTTGTGGGGGAGACATCAAAAAAGCAATTTGCCCTGGGGAGTTGGTGATCCACGGGATGCAGGGGTCTTGTGGCCCCCCTGCACCAAATTTTCTGAGTGCCCTGGAAAGGTAGTGGTCCCTGGAGCTCTGGGGGGAGCATGTGCCCCCCGCCACAATTTGCAGATTGCTCTGGGGAAGTGGCAGCCCACAGGCCTGCAGGGGCACGACACACCCCCCACATCGAATCTGGTCCTCAGGGCTGACGGGTAAAAATAATTGGGGAAAACATGTTTTGGGACCCTCCCTTTTTCTCTTTCTCTGCTCTACGGATCACCCTTAAACTTTACATGTGTAATCTATTGAAAATGTAGCACTTTTTTTGAAAGTTTCATGGAGAATTGTCAAACGGCGCCAACTTTATCAGAAACTTATTGCAATGTTGCATAGCCTTTCGTTTTAATAAGGAACATCTGTATGTTTTAAATTTGCTTTGCTGCTAATCTCTTTTTTAATTCCTTCTGGGGTGGATCTTGCGACTGTTAGGAGCAAGCACACGAAGGGTAGCACAGGAAGAGTGCGGGTGTAAGAGGCATTCTCCTCTTCATTTTATAAGTATTCATTTTTATATATTCTCATTGGCGGTAAAGGGCCTGTAAGAGCCCAGGACCTTAAAACAAGCGATCGGACATATTAGGGGAACTTCTGGGGTAGGGAGAGAATGGACTAGTTTCTTTCTTTGGGGCCACGCCCCCTAGCATCTCATGTGCTGAAAAGCAGCATTTAACCCAGCTGGACTGCGGACGTGCAGCGGGTAAGAACACTGACGCATGTTCACTTTGGTAGCATCTCTGTTATGACACTTTTGCACTGCTTATTGCAATCTCGCATTGTCTTTTATTTTAACAAGGCGCATCTGTATGTTTTAAATTTGCTTTCCTGCTAATCTCTTTTTTAATTCTTACTGAGGCGGATCTTGCCTCTGTTAGGAGCACGCACACGAAGAGTAGCACTGGAAGAGGGCGGGTGTATGAGGCATTCTCCTCTTCATTTTATATGTGTTTATTTTTATGTGTTCTCATTGGGGCTTAAGAGGTTGTAAGAGCCCAGGCCCTAAAACAAGCGATTGGCCATATTAGGGGAATTGTGGGGTAGGGAGAGACTGGACCAGTTTCTTTCTTTGCGACCACGTCCGTAGCACTTCATGTGCTGACAAGTGTCATTTAAGTCCGTTGTGCCACAGACGTGCACAGGATGTGCAGTGGGCGTGCCACTGTCACACCGAAGGCACTCATAAGGCAAGGCCATCTGCGCCTGTCCGTGCACGGCCGGGCCCAGTGATGCTGCTGGTGCTCAGGGACACTTCTTTTGGCTACAATACACAAGAGAACAGCTTATGAGCTTCTTTACTAGAGCGTGTTGCAAGACACAGGATGTAGTCCCCCTCTCCCCACAGAGGAAGGGACCTGGAGTTGCAGGTAGTGTGCCTGGAACCCCAGGGAAGACACCTAAAAGTACCCCTTAGTTGGGTCAAAAGAATCTCCTATGTGAGTATGTACTGAAAAGGGATGGATGGACTTACAGGTCACCTTTAGATGTGGGCTGTTCCTTAATTAAATATAGTCTGGAGATACGGGAAGCCATTTTGGATCTTAGGCTAGACTGTCTTTTCCTGACCTAGACTTGGGCTAGAGAGGATTCTGATCTCGACTTTGTTACAGCCTTGCCCATGGGATATGGAGTGGAAAGAGTAGATAGACAACATAAGAGGGGTAGGGGTGGAAATTATATTTGATATCAGCCTCTGCTGTAATTTCGATCCTTGAAATATTTCCACGGACATCTGCGAAGGAGGCTATTTTAAAGTGAGACAAGGATGCCTGATTGGCCACCAAGACATAAGAGGGTATTTCTTGTGAATTGGTCTCAAATTATTGAGCCTTTTATTTCAATTGATCAGTGCTAAATCCTTGGGGATTTCAACTTCCATCTGGAGGACAGGGACACCCTATCCCTTTTGGACTTCATGTCCGGTTTTTGCTGGAGTCAAATGGACACCTCGAGCACTCACATAGCAGGACATGTACTGGATAGGGTGTTCTCGGTACAGGAACTTGTTACTGTGGGAAAAGGCCGGCAGTTGGAATGGTCAGACCACACTAAACCCCCATTGAGAAAGATAAAAAAAGACTGAGAAAAGAGCATCAGCCCCTCGTACACTAATGATCTCAAGGCCTTTCGGAGGCTATGCAGAAAGCAAGAAAGAAAATAGGGCCAGATGTAGCAAGCCGTTTGCATGTCGCAAACTGCGAAAATCGCAGTTTGCGCCATGCAAACGGCCTCACGTGATGCACATTCACAAATTGCGAGTCGGTAGTGAATGCGACTCGCAAATAGGAAGGGGTGTTCCCTTCCTATTTGCGACTCGCATCGCAATTCAGAATTGCTTTGTGACAGCGAATGCAGTCGCAAAGCAACTTGCAGTTACCACCAGTGTCACACTGGTGGTAACTCATTCATAAAAGGGAAGGGGTCCCTATGGGACCTCTTCCCTTTTGTGAATGTCGACAATAATATTTTTTCAGAGCAGGTAGTGGTCCTATGGACCACTGCCTACTCTGAAAAAAACGAAACCAAATGGTTTCGGTATTTTTTTCATTTTGCAACTCGTTTTCCTTTAAGGAAAACGGGCTGCAAAATGAAAAAAAAAACTTCTTTATTTAAAAAGCAGTCACAGACATGGAGGTCTGCTGACTTCAGCAGGCCACCATCCCTGTGAGTGCAGGGACTCACTATGGGGTCGCAAAATGCGACCCACCTCATGAATATTGATGAGGTAGGTCTTTGCGACCCCATAGCGAGTCGCAGACGGTGTCTGAGACATCGTTCTGCATCCGAGATTGCGACTCGGAAATTGCGAGTCGGACTGACTCGCAATTTCCGAGTCGCAATCTCGGACTTTCCTACATGTGGCCCATAGAAACTAGGGGCCAGATGTATCATCAGGGCCCTTTGCGATTCGGTAATAGCGATTTTTAAGAAATCGCTATTACCGACTTGCGAAGTGCCATGTATCACATTTGCGATTCGGTAATAGCGATTTCTTAAAAATCGCAAATGCTATTACCGAATCGCAAATTGCGATACCGGCCCCATTCGCAGCTATGGGTCTGTTTGCCCATAGCTGCAAATTTTTTGCATTTCCAAAATTGCAATTTCTGAACCAGAAATCGCAATTTTGGAAATGCAAATCCCCAGGGTGCTGCGGGCATATGGCCCCCTCTGCTGCACCCCCAAAATGTTTTGGGGGACATGTAAAGTACACACATGCCATAAGCGCATGTGTGCTTTACATGTTCAATTTAAAAATGCATTTTAAATGCATTTTTTAATTTTGCACCAGGTTACCACCTGGTTGCAGTCCATGGTATTTTTTATGTGCAAATTGCGATTTTTTGCAGCAGTGCCTTGCGACCTGGAATTTGCGAATCGCAAATTGCGACTCGCAATTTCCAGGTCGCAACGCAAGAAATCGCAATTTTTGCGATTTCTATTTTGTGGTCTGTGAATGCCTTTCATGCATTGCAGATCACTATTTTGCACTCGCAAACGGCCGAATTTACTGATTCGCACCGTTTGCGAGTGCAAAATATTTTCGTACATCTGGCCCTAGATTCTGAACCCCCAGAAAAAGCGAAGCTTAGGGAGCTAGGGAGAACAGATAAAGGTGCCATTAGAGCTGCCAAATCAAGCTTCTATTCCCAGAAAATCAGAAGTGCTAAAGAATTATCAAAAGTGGTAAAGGCACTAGCCGCTCCCTCCCCTTCTCAGGAATTAGATAACTGACAGATCTTCTGTAATAAAGTAGCTGAGCTCTTCAGAGACAAAATCTTAAAAATTCACTCAGATTTATCCCTTCTATCTACAGATCATGGGACACAATGCACCAGTATCAGAAATGGAACGGACGGAGGCCCTATACCAGTGGAATGTGCACCTCTTGGAACCAGCAACATTAACTCCCTTTTAGCTGGGATTCATTTGGGGTCCTCCTGGGACCCCTGTCCACCCAGAGTACTGCAATTAGCAAGTGACTCTATTGCAATGCCATTGGAGACAAAATTCGCCGAAGTTCTGGACTCCGGGGTATTTTTTTGCCACCTGGAAGTAGACCATAAGTATGCCCATTAAAAAAAAACCTGGAGGCAACTCAAATGACCATAAAACGTACTTTCAATTGCGACAGATGTGCTGGCCCTCATTATAACTAGATTGGACAACTGCAATGCCTGAGATTTAAATATTAATCGATCATCCCTGTATAAGCTGCAGCTGATCCAAAATGCTGCAGCTCGGCTAGTGCTTGGATTACCTAAATTTACCTTAATTAAGGAAGGCTTGAAGAAACTGCACTGGCTACCTATTAGAAAGAGCATCATGTTTAAGGCATTGTGCTTGACTCACAAGGGCCTCCACTCTCAAGGCTCAGGATATTTGCAAGCTGTCATTAATTGGTTTACTCCCAACCGTCTTCTAAGATCGGCTGGGCTCCGATTGGTGCGGATTGGAAGGAGCAAAAGAGCTAAATGGGGAGATAAAGCCTTTTCTGTAGCTGCTGGCAAGTTATGGATCCCGTTACCAGCAAAAATCAGGGAGATCTCCCCCCTCCTGCAAATTCAAAAGCATCTGCAGACTTGGTTGTTCTCCCCATAGGTTTCTGTTCTGCATCAGCCTCTTTTTACTCACCTAACACTTTGATACCTCTGATCTAAATGCCCTCTATATATAACCAAATACAAAAAAAACTAATACAATACAATAAAAACATTTCCTATGGAAACACGATCCTAACTATAACCAGTGGTGACTATATATATGTATATTACCAAGTGGCAGTTGCCACTAGATAGATCTAGTTAGGACTATGTTTCTATAGAAAAATAATTTTTTTTGACTTGCCTATATGTTTGGCACCGTTTGACAAATCTTCAGGAAATTCTCCAAAAAAAAGTTCCCCAGTGATTCTTGTTGCACATGAAAAGTTTTGGGGATGATAGGTCAAGCGGGGGCAGAAAAAAGGAGGGGGGGGCAAAATTGTTGCGTTTTCTACATAAATTCCCATGGGAACTGTAGACATTACTACAGCCCAAACAACTCAACAGAATTACACCAAATTTGGCAGAAAGGTAGGTTTCGGAATGCAGATTACCCTTTTGTATATTTGGTGAAAATATGGTCAGTAGTTTTGGGGATATTAAAAAGGAAATACATTTATAAATCTAGGGCCGCACATCTGTTGTGACATTTTCTCATTGATTGCAAAAAAGTTGCAAATGCCTGTGATTGGCTAGCCGCAACCTGACCAGAAAGTTGCAGCTACCATTTTAGGTAATGAGACAGAGTCCCCTGGCCTGAAAAATAAAATGAAAAGTGGCTTAAGAGATCAGGGTGGAGGTCCCCTGACCCCAGGGCTGTGTCAAAGTGGTCTTTGAGGGTGTAACTATGGCCATAATTTTTTTTTTTTTTTAATGATGCACGATATGCACAGCACGGCCCCCTGTGTAATGTCACAACAAATTCACGAATATCAGTGACAGATGTTTTGAAAAACATTCACAGACTCATTCATACACTAATTCATTCACTCGTAATGGCACTTAGAACCCCACACACTCATAGACCCAGTCAGACCCTCATGCATCCACAAACAGAACCACTCAGACCCCCACAGATTCACGATATGCACAGCACGGCCCCCTGTGTAATGTCACAACAAATTCACGAATATCAGTGACAGATGTTTTAAAAAACATTCACAGACTCATTCATACACTAATTCATTCACTCGTAATAGCACTTAGAACCCCACACACTCATAGACCCAGTCAGACCCTCATGCATCCAAAAACAGAACCACTCAGACCCCCACAGATTCACTTACAGACACACTCAGTCACTCATGAACCCACTTGCAAAGCCAGTGAGACCCTCATGCACTCACTCACACACCCACTCAGACACTCACACAGCCACTCACAGACCCACTCAGACACTGATGCCCCCACTCACAGATCCACTTAGACCCTCATGCACCCACTTACACACTGACACACCTACTCACATAAATGCTGAGACACTGACACACCCCTTCACAGACCCACTCAGAGACTCATGCACCTATACACGTAGCAAGTCAGACTTATGCATCAACTCACATAATCACTGACACACTCATGCACTCATTCACAGACCTACTCAGAGACTTATGCACCTATTCATAGACCCCAAAAACATCTCACACACTCACTGACAGTGATGTTATCAGTTATGCCATTTGAGATGTCATGAGTGATGTCACTGATCATGTCATGTGTGATGTAATATGTGAGGTCATAAGCAGTGCATTACTGGGGCGACAGTTATAGTTAGCTCAGGTAACTAGAACTGCTGAATTTCATTGGTTTTGTTCAAGTGAAATGTGAGTCTAAATATAAGGTCCTTGCAACCTTTGTTTTTTTAAGTGAGTGTATATATATATATATATATATATATATATATATATATATATATATTATCTAGTGGCAGTTGTCACTGGGTAGTTAAGTTAGGACCCAGATTCTACATAAAAAGCAATTTTTTACTTTGGTGCCGCTTGACGAATCTTCACAAAACTTTCCAAAAAGTTTTGTCAGTAACGTCAGCTGCTGTCTGAAAAGTTTAGGGGTGATCCATTTAGGGTAGGCCCAGAAAAAGGGGGAGTTAATTTGTTCAGTAGTCTTTGGGAAATTAAGGGGAAAACAAATTTGCACATAGAGGGACATGAAGGATTTGCAACCCCTCCCGATCTCACGCTGAATTCTGATTGGCTGTCAACGCTTCAACCAGGAAGTGTTCACAACCATCTTGGGACTCTGCAGCCATGTCTCAAAAGAAAATATAAAAAAAAAGAAAAGGGGCCAAGGTACAGACACCCTCTGGTGGTGAGTTCCAAGAGGGATCCTTCAAATGAAAATACAGCCGACACGTGTTTAGTCAAAAATACTTTTTCAAGGCTGTAACACAAATACATATAAAGAAAAAATACATATTATTGTACCAACACTTGTATATAACATGGGTACAAGATGAAAATAAGTTGACTAACATCCTAAAGAACCATGCAGATATAGAATTGGAATTTAGCAATGAAAGCCAAAACACAAAGGGGTCTCCCTCATGAGAGCGAGACAAAAGAGAAAAAGAAGATATAATTATCGAGACCCTGTGAGGGAAACGAGACACATGCAGTGCATATATTGAAACCCTATAGCCCGAAGTGGTACATGCAAAACTAAAAAGAAAAGCTGGCCTGTCACGTGCAAAGAAATCCAAAGAACCGGGTGAGCTCGTGGTATATCAAACAAATAAGTAAGCTATCCAACCCAAGGCGAGCAACCACTTAACCTACCAAAATGATCCATGTTAGTGCCCTGTCAAAATGCTATAAAAAAAAAATCCAGTGTCCTCCAAGTGTATTTTAACGCCATAAATATATGAAGTATGCAAAAACACAACGACCTTGATAAGTCTAGAAAAAAAGGAAATGGTATGTACAATCACACCACAATGTAGGAAAGACTAAGGTCGTCATTAAAACCCTGGCGGTCGGTGTTAAATCGGCGGTAAAAAATTAGCAATTACGACCGTGGCGGAAACCGGCAACAAAAAAAGCCACTTTAACACTCCGACCGCCACGGAGGTGCAAACAAACAGCGCAGCGGTCACCGCCAACAGACAGGCGGGAGACAATGTACCGCCCACACTATTATGACAGGCCAATCCGCCACCTTTTACGGGGCGGATTCATAACGGATAAAAACACGGCGGAAACAGGAATCCTGATGGAAAAACGCTCACCTCCACACACCCCACGAGGAACGAGGACGCAATGGATCCGGAACTCCAAATTCTACCTGCAATAGTCTTCCTGCTCCTCTACCAGGAAGACCATGGTGAGTACTGCACCTACGACACATGGGAGGGGGAGGGAAAAAACAGGGACAAGCAACACATAACACCCCCACCCTCACCCACCACAACACACATACTAATGCATATCAATACATCACAGTTACACCCCCCCAACCCCCCTGGAAGAATGCAAATACAATAGAAAATGAGTGTAACCATTGTAATATATTAAAAGCAAGTAGGCAGAAACATATATATACACCATGTACAAAATATATACCAAGCATAGTAGTCCAGGTAGTGCTCTAATAAAGTCAGTGGAACACTGGGACCACACGGTATGGGCGAGGCCCACACAAGATCCCTGACCATGACGGAGAGAACACTGCAGGGGCATCAGAGAGCAACTAAACAGGCACATAAGGGGGAGGGAAAGGGGGGCACCTCAGCCGCTTGAGTGCACGAAGCCAAATCCACGAGGGGGCCACATGCCCACTGTTCAATCCTGGGGAGTGCAAAGCCACAGTCTCTCAAGTCGCTACAGTGGGTGGTTTGCCCACTGTAAAATCCTGGGGAGTGAAAAGCCACAGTCGCTCAAGTCTCTACAGTGGGTGGTTTGCCCACTGCTTAATCCTGGGGAGTGCAAAGCCACAGTCTCTCAAGTGGATGACAGTCTCCACTGGTTCTGGAGGGGGATTGGTGCCCAGAGTGCTTCATCCTGCCAAGGACTGAGGTAGTGGATGTATCTGTCCACTGGTTCTGGAGGGGGCCTTGTGCCCAGAGTGCTTCATCCTGCCAAGGACAGAGGTAGTGGATGTGATACTCCACTGGTTCTGGAGGGGGCTTTGTGCCCAGAGTGCTTCATCCTGCTAAGGACAGAGGTAGTGGATGACAGTCTCCACTGGTTCTGGAGGGGGCTTTGTGCCCAGAGTGCTTCATCCTGCTAAGAACAGAGGTAGTGGATGTGATACTCCACTGGTTCTGGAGGGGGCTTTGTGCCCAGATTGCTTCATCCTGCTAAGGACGGAGGTAGTGGATGACAGTCTCCACTGGTTCTGGAGGGGGCTTTGTGCCCAGAGTGCTTCATCCTGCTAAGGGCAGAGGTAGTGGATGACAGTCTCCACTGGTTCTGGAGGGGGCATGGTGCCCAGAGTGCTTCATTCTGCTAAGGGCAGAGGTAGTGGATGACAGTCTCCACTGGTTCTGGAGGGGGCATGGTGCCCAGGCTGCATCATTCACCCCGTGACGGACTCAGTTGCGTCAGTGCCCTTGCCGCTCATGGGCCAGCGGTTCTTGAGACGGCGGTGCCCTGTGCAGCGGTGGTTGAGACGGTGGTGCCCTGTTTAGCGGTGCTTGAGACAGCAGTGCCCTGTTAAGTGGTGCTTGAGACGGCGGTGCCCTGTGCCCTGTGCAGCAGTGCTTGAGACGGCGGTGCCCTGTTCAGCGGTGCTTGAGATGGCGGTGCCCTGTTCAGCGGTGCTTGAGGCGGCGGTGCCCTGTTCAGCGGTGCTTGAGATGGCGGTGCCCTGTGCAGCGGTTCTTGAGGCGGCGGTCTCCATTGCAGGGACTCAGCTGCTGGCGGTCCTTCATGGCCCAGCGAGTCTTTTACTGGCGGTGGCCTCCTGGGCAGCTGGGCTTGTGCTGGCGGTCCTGTCCTGGGCAGCTGGGCTTGTGCTGGCGGCCCTGTCCTGGGCAGCTGGGCTTGTACTGGCGGTCCTGTCCTGGGCAGCTGGGCTTGTGCTGGCGGTCCTGTCCTGGGCAGCTGGGCTTCTGCTGGCGGTCCTGTCCTGGGCAAATGGGCTTGTGCTGGCGGTCCTGTCATGGGCAGGGTGGACTTGTGCTGGCGGTCCTGTCCTGGACAGCTGGGCTTGTGCTGGCAGTCCTGTCCTGGGCAGCTGGGCTTGTGCTGGTGGTCCTGTCCTGGACAGGTGGGCTTGGGCTGGCGGTCCAGTCCTGGGCAGCTGGGCTTGTGCTGGCAGTCCTGTCCTAGGCAGCGAGGCTGGTGCTGGAGGTGGCCTCCTGGGCAGCGGGGATGATGGCGGTCTTCTCCGCTGTGCTGCTCTTCCCAGACTTTCCTGGTTTCTTGTGGCCCTTAGCCACCTTGGAGGGTGTCACAGCTGAGTCCACACTCCCACCGGGACCCCTGGGAGCGGCTTTGGCGGCTGGAGTCTTCCCCCTCTTCCACCTGGCCAACTTCTGATGCTTCACAGGTGGGGGACGGTCTGTGCTGTGGCTCCGTGCCACACTGGCTGCCCTGGTGCCCGTTGCACTCCAAATTCCGGTGTCTACAGGCACCACTGGTCCCGGAGATGTTGTGGCTGAGGTGCTAGTTCGGGTCCTAGGAGACGGACGGGGTGGGAGAGGTGTGTGAAAGAGGTAAAGGTTGGACAGGAAAAGTTTTTTTGACACACTGGGATGGGTAGCTGGAGGGGGTTTGGGAGTGGAGGAAGAGGTGGTGGTTGGAGGAGGTGTTCGTTTGCTGACTTTGGGTGAAGGTGCATGTGCTGGAGGCTGTCGTGAGGTGGATGGCTGTTGGATGGGTGTGTGCCTGCGTTTGTGTATCTTGGGAGGGGGCGTCACAGACACACTGGGAGAGGACACAGGGGACGTGTGAATGGTAGTGGGGGTGGTGACTGCACATGAGCGGGGTGTGGTGTTGGGTGTGCTGGAGAGGGACGTAGTGGCTTTAGAGGTAGTGCATGCAGGTGTGAGTGTAGATGAGACTGGGAGGGAGGAGGGAGACGAGGAGGAGGGGGACACAGTGGAGGCAGTGGATGTTGGTGTGTCTGCATGTGTGTGATGCTTGCGTGTGTGCCTGTGGGATGTGTGATGCTTATGTTTGCCTGAGCTTCCCTTGTGTGTTGACGTGTGTGCATGCTGGTCTGTAGGTGTGCTTGGGTACAGGGGATTGGGTCGGTGTAGAGGAAGTTGGAGAGGGGAGGCTAGACACAGGGACAATGGCTGCCATCAGTGCTGAGGCCAGAGTCTGAAAAGCTTGCTGAAGGGCCGCCTGACCAGAATGAATGCCCTCCAGGAATGCATTTGTTTGTTGCAACTGCCTTTCTACACCCTGGGTGGCATTCAAAATGGTAGACTGCCCAACAGTGAGGGACCTGAGGAGGTCAATGGCCTCCTCACTGAGGGCAGCAGGGGTGACTGGGGCAGGGCCTGAGGTGCCTGGGGCGAAGGTGAAGCCCACCCTCCCGGGTGAGCGGGCACGGGGCGAAGGCTGAGGGGCTGCTGGGAGGGCAGTGCTGGAAGTGCTCTCTCCCATCAGAAGACAAGTCTGTGTCACTGGTCTCAGCTCCTGTCCCCGCCGTGGAGCTCCCCTCACCCTCTGTCCCACTGGTGAAGTCCGAGTCCGTAGTGTGGCCCTCCATGGCCATGTGGGATGCAGCCCCCTGGTGCTCCGGTGCAACTGCTCCTCCGCCTGATGATGCTAATGCACACAAGAACAGGGAGACCACAAAAAGGGGGGGACGACAGAAGAAAGACATGTTGAGTGAATGCATTACCGCTACAGTTGGCGGACACAACAGACACAGAAGCCCCCTGCACTACGCCGCGCTCTTGGGCTCCACTGTTCAATTCCTGGGAAATGCCCTACAAGGCTATGGACGACATCTGCACACATAGATGACACAGGGGCATGACTAGGTGTACTTGGCACGCTACAAAGGTGGGGTGGGGTGCCACATGGCCTGCCTTACGGAGGGACCTTGCCTACGGAACTCGCCCTGGCCTAGGGAAACCCACAGCCCACCTCCCTCGCCCAGACCCCTCCACTGCGCGCAAAGTCAGCAGAATGAGAGTGTACTCACCCCCTTGTGTCTGCTGTGATGCCCTCAAGTGCCCATCCAACTCCGGGTAGGCCACCGCCAGGATCCTGAACATCAGGGGGGTCATGGTGCGACGGGCACCCCTCCCACGTTAGGAGGCCATCCCCAGCTGAGCCTCCGCCGTCTTCTTGCTCCAGCGGTGAATGTCCTCCCATCTTTTCCGGCAGTGGGTGCTCCGTCTGTGGTAGACCCCCAGGGTCCGGACGTCCTTGGCGATGGCACGTCAAATAAGTTTTTTCTGGTGGGCGCTGACCTACATGAAATGTACAGGGGGAAGAGTAAGTTATTACCAACTGCACAGTCAAAGTGATTGGCCCCCATCCCTACCCTTGCCATGTGGCACATGCATTCACCGTTGTTCCATGCACGCCGCACTCTCCCCCCTTCCTTCTTACATCCAGCCCTCTCCAACAGGTATAGCCCATACTGCATGCTCCCAGTGTACTTACCTGTTTGTCTGGAGGACCGTAGGGTAGCGTGTACTGGGGGAGGACCCCATCCACGAGTTTCTCCAACTCCTCCGATGTGAAGGCAGGGGCCCTTTCCCCAGACACTCGAACCATTGTCTCTTCCAGACCGAGGTCACAGCAGCACTTGCAGTGTAGGTCCTCTCCTGTCGAAGATCAGGTATTGAGTGATTGAACAGATAGAAAATGGCGGAAACGTCCGCGGCGGTGTGTACCGTCACCGCCGGAGTACATCGTCATTGGCTCCTGGGACCCATAGGGTCCAATGCTAACCAATGCAGCATTGCGCTGCGTTCTTCGACCGCCTACTGCGACGGTGTACAACGCCAGCGCAGTTACCTCACATCCCATTGTCCCACTTTAGAGGTCAGGCAGCCGCCATTTCAGGGGCCCGCATGGATTAATTTTCAACTGCGTCACACATACCTAGGCCTAGACTCAACACACATACAGGCCACCTTTTGTGTATGAATGTTGTTCTGTGTAAACTGTGGGTACGTACCTCTGAGTTGTTTGACTCTGGGCTCGCTGTTGTCCTTCATAGGCACCGTCCGCTGGGACATGTGAGGAGATGGCGGCATCCTCCGGTGTACCAACCGTTGGTGGACCTGTCGACAATGGATGAGCGACATGTGATTATCACATACAGGCTTGACCGTGCCACAATCCAGGAACTGTGTACCCAGTTGGAGCCAGACCTGATGTCAGCAATCCGCCATCCCACAGGAATCCCCCCTCAAGTGCAGGTGCTGTCAGTGCTCCATTTCCTTGCAAGTGGGTCATTTCAAACAACAGTGGCCATAGCATCAGGGATGTCACAACCTATGTTTTCCAACGTGTTGTCCAGAGTGTTGTCTGCCCTTCTGAAACACATGCGGAGCTACATTGTTTTCCCTCAGGTGGAGGATTTCCCTACAGTGAAAGGTGATTTCTATGCCCTGGGACATATCCCAAACATCATAGGTGCCATTGATGGGACCCATGTGGCTTTGGTCCCCCCCACAGGAGTGAACAGGTGTACAGAAACAGGAACAGTTATCATTCAATGAATGTACAGACGGTATCTTTGGCCGACCAGTACATCTCCCATGTGAATGCCATGTTCCCTGGCTCAGTGCATGATGCCTACATCCTGCGGAATAGCAGCATCCCTTGTGTGATGGGGCAACTCCAGAGGCACCGTGTGTGGCTATTAGGTGAGCACCTGGGAGCAAGACAGTGGGAATGGTTGTCTGGGTCTGGGGATATCCCTACAGGTTAATGCGTGTCTAACAGTTGTCCCTCGCCATTTGCAGGTGACTCTGGTTACCCCAACCTGTCATGGCTACTGACCCCAGTGAGGAATCCCAGGACAAGGGCAGAGGAACGCTACAATGAGGCCCATGGGCGAACTAGGAGGGTGATCGAGAGGACCTTCGGCCTCCTGAAGGCCAGGTTCCGGTGCCTCCATATGACAGGTGGATCCCTATTCTACTCACCAAAGAAGGTGTGCCAGATCATCGTGGCCTGCTGTATGCTTCACAACTTGGGTTTTTGACGACAGGTGCCTTTTCTGCAGGAGGATGGTCCAGATGGCGGTGTTGTGGCAGCTGTGGAGCCTGTGGACAGTGAAGACGAGGAAGCAGAGGAAGAAGACATGAACAACAGGGACTCAGTGATCCAGCAATATTTCCAGTGAGACACAGGTAAGAGTACAAACCTGCCTACTACATGTACTTTAACACTACTACCTCTCTACTGTCTGTCCTTTTCACCCAGTGTGTTGGCACTGAGTTGTCACTTTCCCTTACGATTTCACAGATGTGGGTCCCACTGTGTGACATCTGCTTAGATTCCTCATGGACTAGAGCTGTGTGACACAGGTATGTTGACATTACAATTGTAAGAGCATTTTGTCACTGTAATTGCTAATACACTATTTCAAAATCACAGACAGACTCCAGATTGTTTTGTGCTTGAAGTGTGTTTATTTAAGTGCTCAATATTGGAGGGGGTAGTCAAATGGTGAGGAGTGATGGCGGAGGAATGTCCATGGCAGAGTCCAGTCTATTAGTCTCACAGGTGCATTGCCCATATGGGCATAGGAAGTGGAGCTGGGGCAGTTTAAGTATGGACAGGGTGACAAAGTGGGACAGTAGGATGACAATCAGGGTGGTCTCATTTCTTGGCGGGTGTCTTAGCATCGTGCTCTGTCTTTGTCCTGGATCTCAGGGAACGTTTATGGGGTGGTTCTCCCTCTGCAGGGGGTGGGGTACTGGTGTGGTGGTCCTGTGGCGGGGCGTCCTGTCCACTAGCGCCGGCGGAGGTGTTGGGCAGTTCATCGTCCAGGCTAGTGTCATGGGCCCCTTGTAGTGCCACAGTGTCCCTCCTGGTGTTCACGAGTTCCTTCAGCACCCCTACGATGGTGCCCAGGGTGGAGCTGATGGTTCTGAGTTCCTCCCTGAAGCCCATATACTGTTCCTCCTGCAGGCGCTGGGTCTCCTGAAACTTGGCCAGTACCGTTGCCATCGGCTCCTGGCAGTGGTGGTAGGCTCCCATAATGGAGGAGAGGGCCTTGTGGAGAGTGGGTTCCATTGGCCTGTCCGCTCCCTGTCGCACAGCAGCCCTCCCAGTTCCCCTGTGTTCCTGGGACTCTGTCCCCTGGACCATGTGCCCACTGCCACTGCCCCCAGGTCCCTGTTGTTGTTGGGGTGGTGGGTTAGCCTGGGTTCCCTGTAGTGGTGGACACACTGCTGATTGACGTGTCCTGGGGACGGCAGGTATGGGCCCACTGGGTGGGTGCTGTGCTGGTGTTTCCAGAGGGGGGAAGGTCTGTAGTGGCCTGTGACTGTGTCAGGGGAACCGACTGTCCAGAGGTCCCCGATGGCCCGGGCTGGTCATCTAGATCCAGTTGGACAGAAGTGCTGTTATCAATGTGGGCCTCTTCTGTTGGTGGTGTGGACATGTGTGGACCGTCCTGTCTGGTGACGTTGGGTAGGGGTCCTGCAGGGGTATAAAAGGATGGTTATTACATCTGTGTGTGCCATGGTGTGCAATGGGTCGGTGACCATGTACCCCAGTGCTTGCATTCCTGTGTGGGACCTTGTGTGATGATGGTTTAGGGAGTTGTATGGGTATGTGCAGTGGGCATGCTTTAGTGATGGGTATCCATGTTTTGTTGTTGCATGCAGGGCTTGGTGTTAGGATGTGTGGTTTGTGATGTAGGGACATTTGTGAGGAGTTAGAGTGATGGGGGTGAGGGTGGGGGTATGTGCTGGCATGCAGGTAGGGTGGGGGATGTAATAGTTAAGATTTGACTTACCAGAGTCCATTCCTCCACCTACTCCTGCGAGGCCCTCAGGATGCAGAATCGCCAAGACCTGCTCCTCCCATGTTGTTAGTTGTGGTGGAGGAGGTGGGGGTCCTCCACCAGTCCGCTGAACCGCCAGGTGGTCTCTTGAGACCACGGAACGCACCTTCCCCCGTAGGTCGTTCCACCTCTTCCTGATGTCCTCCCGATTTCTTGGGTGCTGTCCCACTGTGTTTACCCTGTCCACTATTCTTCGCCATAGCTCCATCTTCCTTGCAATGGAGGTGTGCTGCACCTGTGATCCGAATAGCTGTGGCTCTACCCGGACGATTTCCTCCACCATGACCCTGAGCTCCTCCTCCGAGAACCTGGGGTGTCTTTGCCGTGCCATGGGGTGGTGTAGGTGATGTGTGGCGTGGAGTGTGTGGTGATAAGTGTGCTGATATGTAGTGGTGTGTTGTGTGAGGTGCGTGGAAGTTCTGTGGGTGATGGTGTTGTGTGCCTGTGGATGCTGTTGTTCTTGCTGGTGCTGTCTCTCTCTCGCCTTCTTTCGGAATTTTTTGTAGTAGGGGTTTGTGGGTGATGTGGGTGTGTGTTTTATATTGTATTGGGTGTGTGGGAGTGGTGTGTGTTTGTGCATCAGGTGTGTGTATTTGTACTTGTCCAATGTGGCTGTGTTTTGTAAATGTGTGTGTATTTTTAGCGCGGCGGTGTGTACCGCCAATGGAATGCCGCGGTTGAAAGACCGCAGTGTGGATTCATGGGTCGTGATAGTGTGGGTGTATTTCTGTTGGCGTGACGGTGTAGGTTTTGGTATCGCCAGTTTATCACTGACCTTTGGTGTGGCGGATTTGTGTGGATGTCTGAATTTTGGCAGCTTCCGAACTGTGGGTCATAATAGCTGTGGCGGAATTCCGCGGCGGTGTGTTGGCGGTCTTCTGCACGGCGGTAAGCGGCTTTTACCGCCAATGTTGTCATGAGGGCCTAAGTTTGCCTTATACAAGACACCAAGAAAAACAAACGAGTAAAGAAAAAACTCCCATGTACGAAGTAACATGTCTAAATATAAAGAGAGAGGAAAAAGTTGTCTTTTATTTTACAGACTTTACCGCTAAAACGTGATCTAACATCCGTTCATAAGCAAAGCTATTGTCAGCATAAGATACCAAAAAGGAGAATTGTGCTATTGTCCTCCAACCATAAAAATGTAATAAACTCCAACCGGAAACAAATAAATAATCTTTGCTGTACCCCATAGCATAATTACAAGTCCACACTATTACTACTAATGGCTGATGAACATGTGAAAGGACCGTTTGAATGAGAAATGCTGTGGGCTACTTGTGGCAAAAGTTACTTGCATTAAATTTTGTGCCCACTGGTGGATTGAACTACCAAATATAAAATAGCCAAGATATAAAATCACAATAATGATGACCGACACCCTGAAAGCCTGATTTACACTCACCGTAATCTTCCGTGCAGCACTTGTATTTCAGATGTGTAAAGAACCTAGGATCGCGCGTGTCTGCCATTTTTAAAGGTGGACCCTGGATGTCATAGTCATCAAAATAGAAAATGGACTTAGCTAACAGCAGAAATCTGAAGAGTACAATATAACCTCAGTCGCCATTTTAGAACGTGCACCATGGTGTTAAAATGGTAGCAAAAGAAAGAGTGAATATCACATGTGGCCAGTCAAGTGAAGAGACCCATATGTGTATTAGAGAAATAGAGGCCAAATTGGCAATATAATACCCATAAAGAGTATCTAGGCAATCGTGACTATAAAGAACTAATTACCAAGCACATATACAGGTATGTCTCAGCATTCTGAGGTCAGATGAATCCATGCAGTGTGGGCAATACCATATAATTCCTTGGATCACATATAACGCCCCTACCGAAAAGGGCCAATAATCTAGAATGATAAATGGCTTGAATAAAGCCATACAAATAGTAATCATCAAAAACACAAGTGGCATCATGTATATGGAGTAAGACATATTCCATACCTATATGCAAAGATAATATGAAAACTACAGTCCTGCATTAACAAAATTAGAAAAGCATCAAATAAGTAAAATGGAGCATGATATGAATATAAACACTGTGATAACCAGCAAAAAATACATACAAAGCATAATATTCCCAAAAAACTTGTAGGTCTTTCTCTGTATTCAATCCTTCCTCTACATCTCTCAACCTAAATATCCATTTACTCTCCAGCTGTCTTAACATCAGATTCTCATCCCCACCCCTAGGGCAGGTGCCTATAGTATCCATGCCATGCCCGGCTATGTCCAGTATCTCTCTCTGTCCATGGGCCAAATTATAGTGTTGTGCAAAGGGGTAATCGGTGTCATTATGTCTTATGGCCGATATGTTCCTGGATCCTCTCTTTAAATGGCCTGATTGTGCTGCCTACATATACACAGTTACAAACACAAATTAGGCAATATACAATGAATTTGGTATTACAATTCATACATTTCGAAATTGTATATGTTCTGTTTGTATGGTAATAAAAAGTAGAGATTTTGTCTTTCACATAGTGACAAACACTGCATCGCCCACATTTATAAAAACCATTGGGTAAATTAGGCAGCCACATCTTATTTACTGGAGAGGGTAGTAGATAACTATGACATATCTGGTTCCTGAGCGTGCGTCCCCTACTATGTACAATACATGATCTGCTAGCGATTCCCTTACTCAAGGTATTGTCTGATAAAAGTAATGACCAGTTTTTCCGGTATATCTTGTAGATCTCTGGACAAATTGTTCTGTACGGGAAAATCAAAGATAATTTCATTTGTTCCCTCCCTATGTTCTTATTCTTTTTACTAGCACCCATGGTAAAGCGATTGGTATTGGAGAGTAAGTTGAGCCTATTGACTCGATTAATTCTCCCTTTTGTATCTTTAAGAAGTTTCTTAGGATACCCATGTGCTAGTAGGCGTTGTTCCATGTGATCTAGTTCTCGTGTAAAAACCTCATCTTGACTGCAATTACGTCTGATCCTAATCGCTTCACCATATGGTATTGCATTAATCTGGGACGGGCACTAGAGGCGTGCAGTATAGAATTACATGCAATGGGTTTCCTATACATTTTTTAACAGATCATATTGCCCACCACTTAGAGAGTTACATCCAAAAAGTCAATCTCTGGCTTACTATGAGTACTAGTAAATTGAATATTATAAGAATTGAGATGTTGAATAAATAAGTTGATGGACCTGACATCACCTGACCAAAACATTAAGATATCATCTATGTATCTCCCCAATATAAAATGTGTTCAGTAAGTTCTGGTGGACAGTCGTGCCAAAGATGCTGTTTTTCAAAGAAGCCCATGTATAGGTTGGCAAAAGATGGAGAAAAGTTTGGCCCCATGGCCACACCTTGTATTTGACGGTACCAAGAGCCGTTGTGTATAAATACATTGTTATCCAAGACTGTTTCAAGTAGATCTAACAACATATTTGTGTGTTCAAGTAAAGTAACATCTCTTAATTCTAAAAAATGTTGTATAGCCATAATGCCTTTATCTCTTGGGATACTGGTATATAAGGAAACTACATCCAAGGTAACCAAGATGTTTCCACAGGTCCAATCAAAATCATTAACCTTGGAAAGTAGGTCTTTAGTGTCCCTAATGTATGATGGTAAATTCTGTACACATGGTTGTAGGAAGACATCAATAAATTCTGATAAATTCTCAGTTGGTGAGCCAATACCCGATATTATGGGTCTCCCAGGTGGAAAACTACCTGTTTTGTGTATTTTAGGGAGGATGTATATACATGGGAACTTAGGGGTGGTATTATAAATATACCTGTATTCCTTGTCCGTTAGTAAACTCCTTTCTATCCACAAACACAATTTCTAATGTATTTAAGCAATTTATTTATTTTATTGGGTTGCATGTCAGATTACAATAAGCAGTAGTATTGCTCAATTGTCTGTCTATCTCTTTCACATAATCATCCCTGCTCATCAGCACAATGTTCCCCCCCTTATCAGCCTCTTTGATAACAATGTCATGTGTTTTAGTTAAGGTACGAATCGCCTCAGATTCTTGTTTAGTAATGTTGTGTTTCAGGATTTTGCGTTTTTTGTTATACAGATCCTCTAATTTGTATAAATCCATAGTCATTCTTTTATAGAAGATGTCTATAACATTCCCTGATGGTACCGGTGGCATAAACTTGAAAGAAGGTTTCAAACCACTATCAACGTGCCCGAATGGGTCAATGTCTAATTCAATAAGAATATCCTTAAGTGTAGGTGTAAGGTTAGTGTCCATGTCGTGTTCTAAGGATAGCAAAAGTTGCATATCTTTAATGTGTCGGCTGTATTTTCATTTGAAGGATGTTTTGCGCACATGGAATACCTGTGGTTTATATCGGAGATGTACAAAAAAACAATGAATTAAAATCTTCTTGATGAACTATACTGCGGTGTTATACGATTCTTTACAACGATATAAAGGACTGACCTATGGACTTTTTGGTGGTGTGCCACGATACATCATGTGATGAAATTGGGTTGTTTTTCAACCAGGATTTATCCACCTGAAGTGGCTGGGTGTGGTATTGCTTGGCACCCACGTGATAATAATTATAACTATATTAACTAAGCTGGAAATGATTAAGTATATATATTCACATATATATATATACATATATTCGTTTAAAAAAACAAATGTTAGTCGTTATAGTTAGGCTCACATTTGTAATGTACAAAACCATAGAAATTCAGCTGTTATAGTTAGAACTATTTCAAGTAACTATAACTCATTCCTTAAGGTCACTATACATGCACCCTCGCCATGCAGAGTTTTTCTCCAATAAGTTTTCTGCAAATGTTACAGTGACAGTACCAATGGTGTTATAAAAGATGTCATGAGTGTTGTATTATCTGGGTTAATTAGCAGCACATGGCGATGGAGTGAGTTGTAGTTACCTTAGGGCACTAGTTATAGTTACTTGAAATAACTCTAACAGCCGAATTTCTCTGGTTTTTAAGTTTAAAATGTGAGCCTAACTATAACGTCCCTATTACCTTTGTTTTTTTAAGTGAATCTCTATGGGTTTTTTAAAGTTCTATTTCCTGACTATAACATCCATGCAACCTTTGTTTTTTCAGTGAAAACATACACATATACATACTTATATATATTTATTCCATCCTTTACCATCTATCAATCGCAAACCTTGAAAATTATTTACCTTCCTTTATCTCTAGCTGTCCCTAATCCCTGATAAACCTTACCTCCCTTTACCTCCTCCCACCACTAAGCCCTAAAAAACTATGGCCTCCCTTTACCACTACCCCTCGTGCCTTTACCCATTTCATTTTAAATCACATTAAGAATTTGTAATTTAAAAAGCAATACTTGCGTGCTAAAGTAAACAGGTCATAAGTACCTAATGACCCAGGTAAACAGGCCATAAGTCGCCTGCATGGTACTTGCCTGAGTTGTACTGACCTGCGTTTCATCCTCCCACCTGGCATATGACACAATGATCACACATCCCCGCACCTGACTCATTCGATGCTTCCCCTGTGGCAACTGTAAATATGTTACACGGACCCTGGGGCGAATGCCAGGACTATGAGACAAGAAATATTTTCAGGTGGGGGAAATGCGAGGTCGAGGTGAGAGAGTGGGCACGTCAGAGAATTCCAAACAACATGATTTCAATATAAACAGGATCTACCGTCATGGAGGCAAAGAAATGCATTCGCAAGGATAAAATTGGATTTCTAAGATGAAATAGACTTCTGGGCAATCTTTATGAAAAGGTGTGTGAATGACAAGCACTTTATCATCAGCAGCACATGCAAACCCCATTCCTCTGCTGCCCAAAGAGCACTCAACCGACTGTGCATGACTCGCCTGCAGATCCTGACCCAGGCTGCCAGCTTACAGTGAAACCTACAGGCAGCAGAGGAATTTCCTAGTAAAAAGATTTTCTTTTATTGAAAAAGGAGGATCCATTTATTAGATTACCACAAATTGTGGCTCAGAATTTCCTGGAGCTGCGTGCGCCACACATGACGCTGAGTCCTGTTTTGCCTGAGGTTAGGTTTCTGTTTGTAAATGCGCACGTCATGCTTTGAACTATTCTGCGTTAATGGCCACTTCTATGGCATTCTGTTCCAGTCTGTACGCCGGCATCATTGCATCCTTACACTGTATAACCTTTCAGAGAAACAGATATTAATATGGTGCAAGTAATAAAGCACACAACATGTCACATTACATTCAATGAAGGTATAAATGGGCCGAAAGACGTTGTTCCTATCTTATAATTCTACTCTCTTGGTTGGTGAAGCAACCAGGATGCAGGCCCTGCCTCCCCTCGTGTTATGTTCATGTTGACAGCTCTGCTTCACATGCTTCCGCTCACAACAGGGGTGGGGAGCCGTGGACATCTGAAGTACAGGAGGCAACTTACTGCAGGAGAAGGAATCTAATTACATCTAGGGGCGGCTCCTCCGTTAGGGCGGAGGACCATCGCCCCCCGCCAGCAGCAGGAGCTGCTACACTTCTACACTACAACGATAACAAACTATGGGCCTGATTCTAACTTTGGAGGACGGTGTTAAACCGTCCCAAAAGTGGCGGATATACCACCTACCGTATTACGAGTTCCATAGGATATAATGGACTCGTAATACGGTAGGTGGTATATCCGCCACTTTTGGGACGGTTTAACACCGTCCTCCAAAGTTAGAATCAGGCCCTATGTTTATTATCGTTGTAGTGTAGAAGGTGCAGGGCCACGGGCCATGACTCCCCCTCAGTACGCATGTACGTTTGGCCGGCCGTCTCAGGCCAGCCAAACATACATGCACACGAAGCTCTGTCCAACCCTGCACTGCTTGGCCAGGTTGGAGAGAGCAGGCAGACTCTCCCAGTCTGTCTAGGAGTTCCCTGGCCGTGCGATCTGATCATGTGAATGCTGCTGTCATGTCAGGAAAGAGAAGCTGCACAGTGGTGGTGGTGGCGGCGGTGGCGGCGGTGGCGGCGGTGGCGGCGGGGCATTCAGGTACTTTTTTTTTTTTTTATTATTAATTTTGTGCTTCCTTGCATTACTTCACATTTACCAAGCCACACAGGCCACACAAAGTTGGCTTTCATGGCTTGTTAAATGTCATTCTAAGGTGGATATTTACAATGAGCTTGTGTCGACGTTGCACTCTGTTTACATATACAGAGTGGGCGTTCTGTCAGAAACAGTCACTTATAATTGACACATTGGTATTTACAAGATTTTCCTCATTTGACACATCTGTCAGATGTGTCTCACAAAGCCTCCAATGTGTCAGAATTCGTACGCCTCCTAGACCCAGGCATAGGGATGGACCAGTGGCTTTTAAAATGGAATCTGACAATTTGTGGTCACCTCACATCCTGGAAGTTTTCAACTTCCCCACTACCGTAGTAGGTCTACACATGTGACAGTCATGTTGTAGGACCCATTGACCTTCCTAGAACCATGACACCTATGATTTCATCATCCTCTGCAGCAAGGCTATGCGACGCTGTGTATTGTTTGCAAGGGACAGGCCAGGATTGTCACCACTCCATGGAGGAAGGGGTTCCCAAGTCCAGGTTTGCGTACTCCACAGGACAAAAGGTAATAAGACACATAAGGTATGTTATACAAGTAATTCCACAATACATTACACCATATACTTGTATTCAATCACATAACCCTGCCACTCACCCTGTCACACATACGCATGTCTCCACATACACATAAGTAGACTAAGCCCACTGTTATATGACACATTACCATACTGCCTACACTACATCCAGGACCAGCGGGAGATTGTACAAGCTGCTATTCCACCATTTTACAGTCTTTCACATTGGTCCTGACACATTAGGCTACTTGCGTCAATTAAAACTGATGCAGCACCTCCGAACTTTGATGCAACGCTGAAGCTGCATCAGTTCTGAGGCCAGCTTCAGCGATGGACCACTTTTGGGGCTGACTTGTTACGGCAAAGTTCCCACAGATGTGTCAGAATTTCTGATGCACCTTGGGTCCTTGCACCATGGTGCCTCAAATTGTGAAAATGGCGCATCCATTTTGTTGTAATAGATTTCTGGCATCATGCGCATTTTTGATGCCTCACTGCTGCAATGCAGCGATTCCTGAAAATATCCCCCAAGGTTTCGCATCAACTTTGCACCCCCTTGTGGGGTGCAAGTGTGATGCAAAAACATCACACATATGCCCTCCACTCCTAGAGAGGACTCTTTGACGGTGAGTGCTGAATTTGTGGAGCTGGTTGTTGGTGGGGAGCATCAGCATGCATTTGTGGGCCTCAGTTTTCACCATGAGACAAACACCTAGACTAGAGACATGCAGAAAAAGGAGAAAGAAAGAGAAAGATATAAAAAACAGGGTCAAAGGGAGAAAGGGAAGAACAAAAACCAACAAGCAAGAGATAGAGCCAGGATATATAGGGTAGTGGAAGTCAGAGGTAAAGTATCCTAGATTAAAGGCTGACTAGCCTTGTTTTACTAATTAGACACTGTATCTATGGATGTGATGAGGATGACTGGAACTCAGTGCAGTGAAGATTACCAGTAAGTAATCAAAGTATTAGTACTTTGCCACGCTTCCTCATCAGGTTTCCTCACAAACTAATTTCAAGTAATTCATATCCACTGAGTTCAACCCCTGGAATTCACCATTGTTCATTGGCAAACCATAAGACTTAAAAGGCATCATACCCCAAAGACAACACAAAAACAAAAGTGTCTTGAAAACCATTGACTAGACCTACTACGGCAGCTAACACCACCCCTATTGCAAGTGGTAATCCACGAAAGATCAGCAATAAGGTGTGAACGGGAGTGATAGGGAGTGCATCTCCTGCCAATTCATGTCCATGCTTGGGCCAATTCCTTTATGTAACAACCTCTCTGCAGCAGTGCCAACTAAATTTTTTAGCAGAGGCACAATCCTTTGCTCTGAATTCCACCGAGGTGGACTTTGTACTGTCTTACTTGAAGAAAGATGCTAACAAGTAGGCTACCTCTTGATTTCTACAACAGTGCTTGGCTAATTAATTTAAATCAGTTCCCTACTCAGTTTAGAATAATAGTTGGAAATGACAGAGAAAGCGTGCTGCACATTCAACCCTAAAGCAAGGACATGAAGTCCTTGTGTGTAGGAAAGTGCCATCTTGCCTGGCATGTTACCCCCATATTTCACTGTATATAAGTTGTTTTAGTTGTATGTGTTACTGGGACCCTGCCAGCCAGGGCCCCAGTGCTCATAAGTGTGCCCTGTATGTGTTGCCTGTGTGATGACTAACTGTCTCACTGAGGCTCTGCTAACCAGAACCTCAGTGGTTATGCTCTCTCATTTCTTTCCAAATTGTCACTAACAGGCTAGTGACCAATTTCACCAATTTACATTGGCATACTGTAACACCCTTATAATTCCCTAGTATATGGTACTGAGGTACCCAGGGTATTGGGGTTCCAGGAGATCCCTATGGGCTGCAGCATTTCTTTTGCCACCCATAGGGAGCTCTGACAATTCTTAAAAAGGCCTGCCACTGCAGCCTGAGTGAAATAACGTCCACGTTATTTCACAGCCATTTACCACTGCACTTAAGCAACTTATAAGTCACCTTTATGTCTAACCTTTACCTGGTAAAGGTTGGGTGCTAAGTTACTTAGTGTGTGGGCACACTGGCACTAGCCAAGGTGCCCCCACATTGTTCAGGGCAAATTCCCCGGACTTTGTGAGTGCGGGGACACCATTACACGCGTGCACTATACATATGTCTCTACATATGTATAGTGTCACAATGGTAACTCCGAACATGGCCATGTAACATGTCTAAGATCATGGAAATGTCACCCCAATGCCATTCTGCCATTGGGGAGACAATTCCATGATCCCCCGAGTCTCTAGCACAGACCCGGGTACTGCCAAATTACCTTTCCCGGGGTTTCACTGCAGCTGCTACTGCTGCCAACCCCTCAGACAGGTTTCTGCCCTCCTGGGGTCCAGCCAGGCTTGGCCCAGGAAGGCAGAACAAAGGACTTCCTCAGAGAGAGGGTGTTACACCCTCTCCCTTTGGAAAAAGGTGTCAGGGCTGGGGAGGAGTAGCCTCCCCCAGCCTCTGAAAATGCTTTGATGGGCACAGATGGTGCCCATCTCTGCATAAGCCAGTCTACACCGGTTCAGGGATCCCCCAGCCCTGCTCTGGCGCAAAACTGGACAAAGGAAAGGGGAGTGACCACTCCCCTGACCTGCATCTCCCTTGGGAGGTGCCCAGATCTCCTCCAGTGTGCTCCAGACCTCTGCCATCTTGGAAACAGAGGTGCTGCTGGCACACTGGACTGCTCTGAGTGGCCAGGGCCAGCAGGTGACGTCAGAGACTCCTTCTGATAGGCTCTTACCTGTGTTGCTAGCCTATCCTCCTTCATAAGTAGCCAAATCTCCTTTTCTGGCTATTTAGGGTCTCTGCTTTGGGGAATTCTTTAGATAACGAATGCAAGAGCTCATCAGAGTTCCTCTGCATCTCTCTCTTCACCTTCTGCCAAGGAATTGCCCGCTCACTGCTCTGGATGCCTGCAAAACCGCAACAAAGTAGCAAAGACGACTACTGCAACCTTCTATCACTGATCCAGCCGCCTTCTCGACTGCTTTCCTGGTGGTGCATGCTGTGGGGGTAGTCTGCCACCTCTCTGCACTAGAAGCTCCAAAGAAATCTCCCGTGGGTCGACGAAATCTTCCCCCTGCAACCGCAGGCACCAAAAGACTGCATCAGCGGTCCTCTGGGTCCCCTCTCAGCACGACGAGCGTGGTCCCTGGAACTCAGCAACTCTGTCCAAGTGACTCCCACAGTCCAGTGACTCTTCAGTCCAAGTTTGGTGGAGGTAAGTCCTTGCCTCCCCACGCTAGACTGCATTGCTGGGTGCCGCGTGATTTGCAGCTGCTCCGGCTCCTGTACACTCTTCCAGGATTTCCTTTGTGCACAGCCAAGCCTGGGTCCCCGACACTCTAACCTGCAGTGCACAACCTCCTGAGTTGTCCTCCGGCGTCGTGGGACCTTCTTTCGTGACTTCGGGTGAGCTCTGGTTCACTCTTCTTTGTAGTGCCTGTTCTGGCACTTCTGCAGGTGCTGCTTGCTTCTGAGTGGGCTCCTTGTCTTGCTGGGCGCCCCCTCTGTGTCCTCACGCAATTGGCGACATCCTGGTCCCTCCTGGGCCACAGCAGCATCCAAAAACCCTAACCGCAACCCTTGCAACTAGCAAGGCTTGTTTGCGGTCTTTCTGCACAGAAACACCTCTGCAAGCTTCTTCACAACAGGGGACATCCATCCTCTAAAGGGGAAGTTCCTAGTCCTCTTCGTTCTTGCAGAATCCACAGCTTCTACCATCTGGTGGCAGCTTCTTTGCACCCTCAGCTGGCATTTCTTGGGCATCTGCCCACTCACGACTTGAGTGTGACTCTTGGACTTGGTCCCCTTGTTCCACAGGTACTCTCGTCTGGAAATCCATCGTTGTTGCATTGCTGGTGTTGGTCTTCCTTGCAGAATTCCCCTATCACGACTTCTGTGCTCCTGGGGAACTAAAGTGTACTTTGCACCCACTCTTCAGGGTCTTGGGGTGGGCTATTTTTCTAACCCTCACTGTTTTCTTACAGTCCTAGCGACCCTCTACAAGCTCACATAGGTTTGGGGTCCATACGTTATTCGCATTCCACTTTTGGAGTATATGGTTTGTGTTGCCCCTATACCTATGTGCTCCTATTGCAATCTATTGTGACTGTACATTGCTTGCATTGCTTTCTATTGCTATTACTGCATAATTTTGGTATTGTGTACATATATCTTGTGTATATTTGCTATCCTCATACTGAGGGTACTCACTGAGATACTTTTGGCATATTGTCATAAAAATAAAGTACCTTTATTTTTAGTATATCTGTGTATTGTGTTTTCTTATGATATTGTGCATATGACACCAGTGGTATAGTAGGAGCTTTACACGTCTCCAAGTTCAGCCTAAGCTGCTCTGCTAAGCTACCCTTTTCGATCAGCCTAAGCTGCTAGACACCTCTTCTACACTAATAAGGGATAACTGGACCTGGTGCAGAGAGTAAGTACCCCTTGGTACCACTACAAACCAGGCCAGCCTCCTACATTGTGACAGAAATAAAACGTAATATAAATAAAAATGTTGCTGTGAAATTGCAAAAGTCTTTGTCACCTTCTAGCGCAGCGTGAATGGCACTGTGCTAATCCTGTACTTAAAAACTGTGCTAAAAAAACAGACTTTTGAGGTGAGTAGATTTAAAGTAGGGGTTGTGCTGAAGAGTATTTCAAATACAAGATCTGCTCTCCACCTAAAACTTTGGAGCTACCTAGGGTTGCCTTTTCTTTTTTGCATATACATATAGCTATGACACACAAGCCAATTAAAAAAACACTGAAATACACCAGCTATAGTTTAATGAACTAACTTTAACTTTCACCCCCACTTCCATTATACCTTCCAGGATAAGTTGCAGATTCAAGATAATGATGATGGTGATGAAGTTAATGATGAGAGTAGTTATAAAGTGCACTATAAATCAGCAGGGTATCGTGGCACCAAAAGGAAACAATCAAAATAAGAAGCAAGGGATCAGAGAGATTAAAAGAGATAGCATTCAAGGGCTTTGCAGAAAGCAAGATGGTTGTCGATAAGACATAGTGAAAGTTGGAGACAGTGCCAGAGTTTTGGTGAAAGGTAGAAGAGGGACCAATTTTCTGTCACAGGAGGATCAATCTTGAGGATGGTCTCAGGGATGGTCAAAAGTCAAGGGGAAGAATGAAGATTGCTGAAGTGACAGTAGAGTGAAACTTTATTTTGTACGAACAGAGGACATGTCTTGTGAAAGGCTCTGTGAGCCAAGCACATGGCACTGAAGCGAATGCTAAAAGGCACCTGAAGCCAATTAAGTTTTGAAAGTGGATAAAAATGAAGGAAGATTTTGGGAGGTTAAAGATGAGTCTGAATGCTACATGTGTGAGAGATGAGGTAGCTGGATAAATTAAGACAGAGTATTTGCAGTTGTCTATTCTAACAAGTATGACAGTGTAGACCACAAGTTCGTAGGACAAAAAAGGGAGGAACAGGAGAATCTTCTTTAGCAGATGGACATCATGAAAGCAGAGCAGGGATACTTTATTAATCTCAAAGGATAGGAAAAATGAGTTGTCAACCCAGATACTCAAATTGTGTACAGCAGTAATTGGAGTGAGAGGGGAGGCTTAGTTTAGCAGGCTACCAGAATAGGCCGGAGAATAGGTCTCTGGAAAATTTGCCAGAGACCAAAAAAATCATGAGAGAAGGCACTGATGAAGACTGGCTGAATAAGGATCAACAGAGCATAAAGAAATCCATGTGTCATCAGCATAAGAGAGAAAAGAAAAGCCACAAGAACATATAAGGCAAGCAAGGGGAGTGATGTATATGTAAAAAAGGGTAGCATTGAACAATGAGCCATGTGGGACACAAATTGACATTTTGCAAATGTTAAATGAGAAAGCGATAATGAAAATTATTGAGAGCGATCAACATGTTATTCAGTGATTCAATCAAGAGCAGCATTGTGGATATAAATGGAATGAAATTGATTCAGTATTGCAGAGAGGGAAATAGTGTCAATGGTTGCATATAGATCAAGGAGAATAAGAGATGTAGGGCCTCCCTATCTATCTGCTGTCTAAGATGATCTAAGACAGAGAGGAGGGCTGATTCTGCACTGTGCAAAGGATGGCAGCCAGGCTATTGGGGAATGTGAGAGTTGAGAAATCCAGAAATTAACTGGCTCACTTCTTTCTCAAGTAAGTTAATTGGGAGAAGTAAGAGAGATATACTATGCAAATTGCTGGTAAGTGCCAGAGCAGCCATGGGTTTCTTAAAAAGTGGAACAACTAGTTCCTGTTTCCAACAAGAGAGGTCTTTGCTTGGCTGAGAGAATGAAAACAGAGATCAATAAGTTGTAGGTTGATCAGTGAGCGGGTGAAGTGCATGATATGAGCAGGTCAAGGGCAGCCTAAGGGGATGATAAATAGTTTTCTCTAGAGTAAAAGGGGAGAAATTAGAAAGGACAGAACAAGCAAAAAGAAGGACAGGATTAGGGACAGCGTTAAAAGAGAATGCATAAAGGAACAGTGGAGGACAAGTTTGCAATTTTGTGTCATCTTGTCATTAAAGAAGAAGAGAGTAAGTGAGTCACATAGAGCTTGTCATGGTTTAATAGCTCAGTAGAGGAATTCAGAATTAGTGAGTGAATTCACAATTGAAAGCTTCCTTAGCAAAATTGGAGGACTGAATCAGTCAGTCAGAGTAGAAGGATGTTCATATAAAGTAAAGAAAATCTTTGTAAGAATGCAAGGCAGCCTGAAAAAAACAATTTGTGGAAGGAGAGTAGATGCATCTCAAAATGTGCTCCACCTGTTAATAAAGTAATGTAACTCCCGGGTATGCCAGGACATAAAGGGGCAGCTGCGACAACTTTTCTTAAAGGATCTAAGAGGACCAATATGCTCAGGTGAGGATTTGAAGCAAAGAGTTGTCCTAATGAAAAGCTTTTGATAATGTGGCAGATAGTGGGGGGTTTAGATGCATCACTAGCTGCTGGAGGAGAGTCTACACAAGTAAAAAGTTTTTCAAGAGTGAGAGGAAGGCGGGGTGATGAGGAAGAGAGAAACAGAAGGGAATAGCACTGTGATCTATCCGGGTAATGGGCATGTGGTGAAATTGTGAAGGACTCATTGTTGGAGAAAATAAGAGTGTAGACTGAAAGTGCATGTGGCCAGCAACAAGATGGTTAAGGTCAAGAGATTTGAACGTTTCAAAGTGGAGGGAGTAATCTTGGCCAGAGGAACATTCAGCCAATTATTAAAATCATCAAAACATGGGAAATGGGAAGAGTTCAAAAGATGAAGTAAGATGAAGTCTGTAAGAAAGTTGCCAAACAAAGAGAAGTAGTGACTGGGCCAGTATAGAAGAATGCAGAAAACAGTGCAATTAGGTGCAATTATAAAAGAGACACCAACGTGGTCTGCATGAGAGAGAGGATTTAGTTTAACTTTGGTGAGCTGATGGAAGATTTTCTTTAAAAAGCTAGCTAGGCCACCCATTTATTTACCCAGAATAGGGATGTGAATAACCTTACAGTCGGGGGCAGACCACCGCAAAGTTTGGCCCTAAGACATCATTGTTCCTGGACTCCATGACCAACTTATGTGATGAGTGGGTGGATAATAAAATATATGTATTCCTTAGTGTAAGAAATTGGGGTGCTGATTTTGGGGGGTAAAACCCTATTCTAAGAGAAACCAGAATCCTTGTCAGGGTTAAGTCACAAGAAAACCTTAAATAGCTTTGAACAGAACAGCCAGATTAAACTCTGTGGGAATTTGTAAAGTATGCGTGCAACACTTCAAATAAGTGAAAACACACCACAAAAAGGGTCCAGCACCAAATTAGAAAAATAGGGTATTTAAAAAAAAATAAAACCAGGCCAAAACAACAGAAATCCAAGCTGTAACACTAGAGATATGCACAGTTAAGAATTTAAGTGAAAATAGAGCAAAAAATCACAAAACGCCAACTGTGGATGTCTGGTTGCACCGGACTGGGACAAAGATACAAATTCAGGCCAACCACGATGGAGTGTGGGCCGGCTACAGGGCACCAGTGTGGCCCACTGAACAAGTATACCTTAATTCCTGTTTGCAGAGTATTGTGAGGTTCCTTGTTGAGTAGGTGTCAGGCAGCTGAGGGGATGTGAAGTCCTGGTTGGAGATGTGTCATGCAGCATCAGTTCTGGAAAGCTGCAAGGCTGCAATGTGAGGTCCTGTGTCATCGTCAAGGAGGCTGTCAGCAAAGGAAACTTCCAATGCACAGTCCTGTGTCGAGGATGCGTCAGGCACCGGCTAGTTACAGAGAGACTGTGGGGCTTGAGATGGGAAGTCCTGCATCGTTTGCAAGACTGCAGTCAATGAGAGGCTTACGATGCAAGGGCATGCATCAGGAATGCATCATGCAATGGCGGTTCCAATGAGGCTGTGGGTTGGGAGGTCAATGTAATGTCCTTGCACTGAAAGAATCCCCATGGTGATGCATTGGTTCTGCTCAGGCTTGCACCGCACTCCAGAGGAGATGCTCTGGTTCTTCTGGATTCACAGATGTGCTGGCAGAGCAACTTCAGCCACATCAAAGTGTCCAGGATTGGGGTGGCATCTCTTGGCAGGGCAGGATTAACAGTTACATAGGCCTGGTGCTGGTCATAAGAGACTATCCCTTGTAGTCACTGTTGTTTTCCTGGGTACAGGTTACAGGCCCAGTCCTTCTCACCCAGGCAAGAGGGCAGCAGGTCAGTACAGGAAGCAGCAGTCCATCAAGGCAGCAGTTTAGCAGAGTGACAGTCCTTGAGGATTCACAGCACTCCTTGTTCCTTGCAGAGTCTTTTTACAGGCCACAGGTCTAGAACTGTACTGAAGAGTGGGTGTCTGAGGCCCAGTATTTATACCTGGTGCCTCCTTTGAGGCAGGAGACGTTTCTAGAGGTTTTCCTCTGAATTTCACAGGTTTCCTGCCACCCCTTTTCTGACCCCAGACTAACTATATGGGGTATGCAATCTTTTGTACGGAGGCCAGACACAACTTAGTCAGGTGTAAATTGGGCTGTGCCTTACTCCACCTTACCATCCTGCCAGTGATGGCACATCCAGGAACACTTAAGCTTTATATTGTGTGTGGCTGTCTAGGAGGAATACACAAAGATCAACTGCCAACTGCACCCAGTCATGTGACCCAGAGACAGGCTGCAGGCACTAAGGGCCAGATGTATGAAAGGGTTTTTCCCATTCTGTGTCAATGGAAAAATGTGTTCGTACTTATGGCCCTAAATGCCTAAGGCAGGAAAGTGTCAACTTTCTAAAAGTGGCATTTTCAAAATTGTAATAAAAAAATTGGTTTCACAATAAAATATGATTTTTCATTACAGTTCCAAAGACTTCAAACACGAACTGTGTACCTGTTACCAATTGGAAGTTACAGCTTATTAAATGTAATAATGGAACTCTGATGTTATCCTATGGAAGAGATAGACCTTGCAATAGTAAAAAGCGAATTTAAGAGTTTTTCACTATCAGGACATGTAAAACTTAAGTAGGACTTATGTCCTACTTTGTAAATGCATTTCACCCTGCCCTGAGGCTAGTTGAGGCCTAACCTAGGAGTGAATTATATGTATTGAAAAGGAGGGTTTGGGACTGGTGAAAGGTTTATTTTGCTAAGTCAAAATGGGAATTGAAATCTTTAAAACTGTACACACAGACTCCAATGGCAGGCCTGAGACATGTTTAAAGAACTACTTAAGTGGGTGGCAGGCCAACTAGTAGAATTTTATGTACAGACCCTTGGTACATGTAGTGCCACTTTACTAGGGACTTATATGTTCAGTAAAAATGCTAATTTGGGGCAGGCCAATGTTGCCATGTTTTAAGGAGTGAACACATGCACTTCGGCACTAGTTAGCAGTGATATTGTGCAGAGTCCTAAGGCCAACAAAAACGAGATCATGAAAATATGGAGGAGTAAAGCAAAACTTTGTGGGAAGTCCACCCTAAGGCTAACAGACCAAACAGCTAGCAATGTCTGTGAATAGACTGTATGTTGAGAAGGGTACAAGAAAGCAAATGGGCTTATTTACAGGTAAGCAATGATAAAAGGAGACAAGGAGAGGGAAAATATGGTAGAAGACTATCAAGAGATAGTTAGGGGAAATAAAGATGAAGAATTCCTGGCTTGAGTGTGAAGAGGGATTCCTTTAAGTAGGAGAGGTGAGGGCATACCTCGATGTCCATATTATGACCCGCAGCATAGTTGCTGATGGACGTGAACAGGCCATTGTCAGGCATGTCAACAACAGTGCCCACATTATGAGGCTTTTGTACATAGACATATCAAGGTGAATGGATATGGCCAATGCAAACCACGTCCAGTGGAAGTGTAGTTTAGGGGAAAAACAAGCAATTGGGTCAAAGCACAAATACTAGTCTGGGGTTCAGATGCCCCTGGTGCAAGGAGATGTGTCACTCCCTTGCACCTTACTAGGAAATAAACTCTTAACTGAAGAAATCCAGAGAGAAGAAACCAAAGGCAAATACAATTAGGAGCCATGCTCCTAGCACCAACATGCTGCAAAAGTTTAAATAAGAATTCAAAATAATGAATGAGGAGTGGGGACAGGCAACACTAGAAATATAAAAGGAAAACAAAATAGTCTTAAAATAGCCAGGTTCAGTAAAGAAATAGCAGAGCTTAAAGCTCAAAGCTGGGCTTGCCAGCTGATCCACACACAAATGAAAATGGGATGATTATGAAGCCTTTGACCCATGGGCGTATCAAGGTGGGTGGGCATGGCCAACCACACTGAGCATGGTGGGATGTATAGTTTAGGAAACAAAAAGCATATGTGAGGACAAAACACAAATACCATAATGGAGATTAATGTCTGTAGGAGGCTGGCCTGGCTTGTAGTGGGTACCAGAGGTACTTACACCTTGTGCCAGGTTCAGTTATCCCTTATTAGTGTAGAAGAGGTGTTTCTAGCAGCTTAGGCTGATAGAAGGTAGCTATGGCAAAGCAGCTTAGGCTGAACAAGGAGACATGTAAAGCTCCTACTATACCACTGGTGTCATATGCACAATATCATAAGAAAACACAATACACAGAAGTACTAAAAATAAAGGTACTTTATTTTTATGACAATATGCCAAAAGTATCTCAGTGAGTACCCTCAGTATGAGGATAAGATATATACACAAGATATATGTACACAAACCAAACTTAGGTAAGTAATAGCAAGAAAAGTAATGCAAACAGTGTAGAATTACAATAGATTGCAATAGGAGCACATAGGTATAGGGGCAACAGAAACCATATACTCCAAAAGTGGAATGCGAACCACGAATGGACCCCAAACCTATGTGAGCTTGTAGAGAGTTGCTGAGACTGTAAGGAAACAGTGAGGGTTAGAAAAATAGCCCACCGCAAGACCTTGAAAGGTAGGTGTAAAGTGCACCTACTACCCCCAGAGAGCACAGAAGTCGTGATAGGGGGATTCTGCAGGAAGAACAAACACCAGCAATGCAACAACAGTGGATTTCCGGACCTGAGTACCTACAAGGCAAGGGGACCAAGTCCAATAGTCGCGACAGTGTCGAGAGTGGGCAGGAGCCCAGGAAATGCCAGCTGAGGGTGCAAGAAAGCTGCCACCTGTTGGAAGAAGCTTGGAGTTCTGCAAGAAAGAAGAGGACTAGGAATGTCTCCTTTGGAGGATGGATGTCCCACGTCACGATGAAGCTTGTAGAGGTGTTCCCACGCAGAAAGACTGCAAACAAGCCTTGCTAGCTGCAAGGGTCACAGTAGAGGTTTTTGGGTGCTGCTGTAGCCCAGGAGAGACCAGGATGTCGCCACTTGGAGGAGGAGACAGAGGGGGCGCACAGCAAATCAGGGAGCCCTCACAGAAGCAGGCAACACCCGCAGAAGTATCTGAAAAGGCACTTAGAAGAAGAGTGAACTGCAGTCCACCCTAAGTCACAAAAGGGAGTCCCACGATGCCGGAGGACAACTCAGAAGGTTGTGCACTGCAGGAAGGAGTGTCGGGGACCCAGGCATGGCTGTGCATGAAGGAAATCCTGGAAAAGTGCACAGGAGCTGGAGCAGCTGCAAATCACGCAGTACCCAGCAATGCAGTCTAGCGTGGGGAGGCAAGGACTTACCGCCACGAAACTTGGACAGAAGAGTCACTGGACTGTGGGAGTCACTTGGACAGAGTTGCTGAGTTCCAGGGACCACGCTCGTCGTGCTGAGAGGGGACCCAGAGGACCAGTGATGCAGTCTTTTGGTGCCTGCTGTTGCAGGGGAAAGATTCCGTCGACCCACGGGAGATTTCTTCAGAGTTCCTGGTGCAGAGAGGAGGCAGGCTACCCCCAGAGCATGCACCACCTGGAAACAGTCGAGAAAGCCGTCAGGATGAAGCGATACAAGGTTGCTAGTAGTCGTCTTGCAACTTTGTTGCGGTTTTGCAGGCGTCCTGAGCAGTCAGTGGTCGATCCTTTGGTAGAAGGTGAAGAGGGAGATGCAAAGGAACTCTGATGAGCTCTTGCATTCATTGTCTGAAGAATTCCCCAAAGCAGAGACCCTAAATAGCCAGAAAAAGGAGGCTGGGCTACCAAGGAAGGAGGATTGGCTACCAAGAGAGGTAAGAGCCTATCAGAAGGAGCCTCTGACGTCACCTGCTGGCACTGGCCACTAAGAACAGTCCAGTGTGCCACAGACACCTCTGTTTCCAAGATGGCAGAGGTCTGGGACACACTGGAGGAGCTCTGGGCACCTCCCCTGGGAGGTGCAGGTCAGGGGAGTGGTCACTCCCCTTTCCTTTGTCCAGTTTCGCGCCAGAGCAGGGCTGGGGGATCCCTAAACCGGTGTAGACTGGCTTATGCAGAGATGGGCACCATCTGTGCCCATCAAAGCATTTCTAGAGGCTGGGGGAGGCTACTCCTCCCCAGTCCTGACACCTATTTCCAAAGGGAGAGGGTGTTACACCCTCTCTCAGAGGAAATCCTTTGTTCTGCCTTCCTGGGCCTGTGCTGCCTGGACCCCAGGAGGGCAGAAACCTGTCTGAGGGGTTGGCAGCAGCAGCAGCTGCAGTGGAGACACCGGAAAGGCAGTTTGGCAGTACCCGGGTACTATGCTAGAGACCCGGGGGATCATGTTACATGGCCATGTTCGGAGTTACCATTGTGACGCTGTACATAGGTAGTGACCTATGTGCAGTGCACGCGTGTAATGGTGTCCCCGCACTCACAAAGTCTGGGGAATTTGCCCTGAACAATGTGGGGACACCTTGGCTAGTGCCAGGGTGCCCACACACTAAGAAACTTTGCACCCAACCTTCACCAGGTGAAGGTTAGACATATAAGTCACTTAAGTGCAGTGGTAAATGGCTGTGAAATAACGTGGATGCAGTGGCAGGCCTGTGTAAGAATTGTCAGAGGTCCCTATGGGTGGCAAAAGAAATGCTGCAGCCCATAGGGATCTCCTGGAACCCCAATACCCTGGGTACCTCAGTACCATATACTAGGGAATTATATGGGTGTACCAGTATGCCAATGTGAATTGGTAAATTTAGTCACTAGCCTGTTAGTGACAAATTTGGAAAGCAGAGAGAGCATAACCACTGAGGTTCTGGTTAGCAGAGCCTCAGTGAGACAGTTAGGCATAACACAGGGAACACATACATATAGGCCACAAACTTATGAGCACTGGGGTCCTGGCTAGCAGGATCCCAGTGACACATAACAACCACACTTACAACATAGGGTTTTCACTATGAGCACTGGGCACTGGCTATCCGGATCTCAGTGAGACAGTGAAAACACCCTGACATATACTCACAAACAGGCTAAAAGTGGGGGTAACAAGGCTAGAAAGAGGCTACTTTCTCACACAACCCCCCCCCCAAATGAAGGACAATAAGGCTAACCTTGGCCAGTTGAGTCTTTATTGTCTAAGTGGTGATAAGTGGAGAGTATCTCTGCAATAGACTGGTTACACCCTTTATCATCCACTATATTGTTACTTCCCTGTGGGGATATAAACCACCCTTTTTGAAGTTTTTTAGCTAACCAACATTGTGAAGATATATTCTCAGAGTTCCTATCAGTAAGTTTTAGTTTAGAACAGTGGGAATTGTCCACTGGACCTATTTCTAGTGATGAGAATGCCAGACAGGGATGCTGTCTCAGTAAAGCCATAGCTGGGCAAACACTTTGTCCATATGGCTGTAAGAGAGAACAGGGATTCTGATTCTCTTGTTTTGGAGCAGGGCAGGGTTGCTGTCCTATGAGCTCCACACTAGGGCAGGGCTGCTGTCCTAAGTGTTTTGAGGCAGTGCAGGGTTGCTGCACTAAAGTTTCTCTGGGAGGGTTGGAGGGATGCTCCATGTTAACTACAATGGTGGACTTTTTCTCACCAATATTAGTTATCCCACAGAGAGGTACTTCCACCTCAGGGAGTATAGCTGTGCCAGCTGATGCTTCCCTTGGTACAGGTGCCACCCCAGGAGAGGTTTCTCCTACCACAGGAATGGTATCCTGAATGGCAGGGTGGATAGGGGATACTGTGATGCCCTTTTTACCTGTTGTTGGAGAAGGATCCTGAGTTTTCAGGCCTGTTCCTCTCCTTTGCTTTTTCATTTCAGTGGAAATGAGAGGAAGCAATTCCTCAGGGATACCCAGCATGGCTGCATGGGTATAAAACTCTACCTCAGCCCAACCTGAGGTCTCTAGGTCATTACCTAAAAGACAGTCAACAGGTAAGATAGGAGATACTACCACCTGCTTAGAGCCAGTAACTCCACCCCAACTAAGCTGAACTATAGCTAAGGGAAGAAACTTAGTGGAGTTATGGACATCAATAATCTTGTACTGTTGTCCAATGATGTGTTGTTCAGGGGGCACTAGGTTTTCAGTCACCAAAGTGATACTGGAACCTGTGTCCTTGTAGGCTCTGGCCTCAACACCATCTATTGAAATTGTCTGCCTGTACTTATCCATTGTAAGGGGACAAGCAGCCAGTGTGGCAAGGCCAATGTCACTAGGTGTGACAGAAACTGTCTTGGGACTGACAACCCCAGTTTCTATGATGGACCCATAAGTGAACCCAACTACACCCTTACTTTGACTGTTGCCAGCAGTCCCACCACTATTACCACTACTGCTAGGGGCACTAGAGTTTGATGTATTAGTGGTGGTTGGCTCAGGGGGTTTACCTGGAAAGGACTTATCCCCTTGCCAATGGCCTTTATTTTTACACACATAGCACCAAGGCTTTTTAATGTGTATATGTTGTGAAGAAGAGGAAGAATTTGATTTATCCCCACCCCCTGAAGAGTGTTTAGGATTTGAAGAAGGATCTTTGGTTTTACCCTTGTCCCCATGCTTATCCTGAGATTTCTCACAATCTTTCTTCTTGCCATCCTTGTCACCTCCTGTATGAACTTTTCTGTTCACTCTTGTTCTGACGCATTTGTCTGCCTTCTTTCCCAATTCTTGGGGAGTGGTCAGATCTGAGTCTATCAAGTACTGGTGCAACAAATCAGACATACAGTTATTCAGAATATGCTCTCTCAGAATAAGATTATACAGACTTTCATAGTGAGATACTTTACTGCCATGTAACCACCCCTCCAAGGCCTTCACTGAACAGTCTACAAAGTCTGTCCAGTCTTGTGAGGACTCTTTTCTGGTGTCTCTGAACTTAATCCTGTATTGTTCAGTGGTTAAGCCAAATCCATCCAAGAGTGTGTCCTTCAAAACTGTAAAATTGTTAGCTTCACTTTCTCTAACAGTAAGGAGCCTACCCCTACTCTTTCCAGTGAAAGATAGCCACAATATAGCAGCACACTGCCTTTGAGGGACCCCGTGTACCATACAGGCCCTCTCAAGTGCAGAAAACCACTTGTTGCTGTCATCCCCCTTCTTGCAAGGGGGGACTATCTTGTGCAGATTCCTGGAATCATGCTCTCTAACAGGATTACTATCGGGAATACTGCTGCTGCCACCATGGGGTCCAAACCCCAATCTCTGTCTCTCCTTCTCCAGGTCTAGGGATTCCCTATCTAAGGCCAGCTGTTGCCGTTTAGGCTTCAGTCTGGTCTCTTCAACCCTCAACTTTTTGAGTTCCCTTTCTAACATGTTGTCTTCAGGGTGGGTGGGTTGGGAATGCTTGGACACAGAAGATAAATTGGAAACAACTGTGGGGGATCTGTTCTTAACTGACTGAACCCTAGCAACTTGGCCTCTAGGAATAAAGACTCCCCTACTGTGATGGGAACCTCCATTACTATCAACATTACTGGGTGTCTTGTTAGAGGGCAAATCCTGATCAGAACCCTCCCGACCTCCCTCAAGGAGATCCCCTGAGTCAGATTGGGAACCTTCTCTTAACCTCTCATTTGAAGTGCCTGCTTGGGACTCATCATTCACAATAAGCATGTTAAATAGAAATTCTTTGGTAGGGTTCTTTCCTATCACTAAACCTCTCTCTAAGCAGAGACTCCTTAGGCTCTTGTAATTCAAATTGTCATAGGTTGTATTGACCATTTTAAGAGCTGACTCTACTTCAGACATGATAGTAAAAGGTTTAGAAATAGTGAGAAGGAAGACAAAGTTTCATAACTTTTTAAAGAACAGAGAAAAAAAACTTTTTCAAACTTTTTAAGAGGAGAAAAGCAAAACTTTTTTGGTTAGGTGTACGTACAATGAACTGTTTTGTATATTATTCTCTTATGAAAAGTACACAATGACAAAGTGGTAAGTATTTACAAGTACTTATCCCACCGCTGCACAACAAATGTCGGAGGCTGGCCTGGCTTGTAGTGGGTATCAGAGGTACTTACACCTTGTGCCAGGTCCAGTTATCCCTTATTAGTGTAGAAGAGGTGTTTCTAGCAGCTTAGGCTGATAGAAGGTAACTACGGCAAAGCAGCTTAGGCTGAACTAGGAGACATGTAAAGCTCCTACTATACCACTGGTGTCATATGCACAATATCATAAGAAAACACAATACACAGAAGTACCAAAAATAAAGGTACTTTAGTTTTATGACAATATGCCAAAAGTATCTCAGTGAGTACCCTCAGTATGAGGATAAGATGTATACACAAGATATATGTACACAAACCAAACTTAGGTAAGTAATAGCAAGAAAAGTAATGCAAACAGTGTAGAATTCCAATAGATTGCAATAGGAGCACATAGGTATAGGGGCAACAGAAACCATATACTCCAAAAGTGGAATGCGAACCACAAATGGACCCCAAACCTATGTGAGCTTGTAGAGGGTCGCTGTGACTGTAAGGAAACAGTGAGGGTTAGAAAAATAGCCCACCCCAAGACCCTGAAAGGTAGGTGTAAAGTGCACCTACTACCCCCAGAGAGCACAGAAGTCGTGATAGGGGGATTCTGCAGGAAGAACAAACACCAGCAATGCAACAACAGTGGATTTCCGGCCCTGAGTACCTGCAAGGCAAGGGGACCAAGCCCAATAGTCGCGACAGTGTCGAGAGTGGGCAGGAGCCCAGGAAATGCCAGCTGAGGGTGCAAGGAAGATGCCACCTGTTGGAAGAATCTTGGAGTTCCACAAGAAAGAAGAGGACTAGGAACTTCTCCTTTGGAGGATGGATGTCGCACGTCGTGATGAAGCTTGCAGAGGTGTTCCCATGCAGAAAGACCGCAATCAAGCCTTGCTAGCTGCAAGGGTCGCGGTAGAGGTTTTTGGGTGCTGCGGTGGCCCAGGAGGGACCAGGATGTCGCTACTTGGAGGAGGAGACATAGGGGGCACCCAGGAACTCAGGCAGCCCTCACAGAAGCAGGCAGCACCTGCAGAAGTACCTGAACCGGCACTTAGAAGAAGAGTGAACCGGAGTCCACCCGAAGTCACAAAAGGGAGTGGACTAGGAACTTCTCCTTTGGAGGATGGATGTCGCACGTCGTGATGAAGCTTGCAGAGGTGTTCCCATGCAGAAAGACCGCAATCAAGCCTTGCTAGCTGCAAGGGTCGCGGTAGAGGTTTTTGGGTGCTGCGGTGGCCCAGGAGGGACCAGGATGTCGCTACTTGGAGGAGGAGACATAGGGGGCACCCAGGAACTCAGGCAGCCCTCACAGAAGCAGGCAGCACCTGCAGAAGTACCTGAACCGGCACTTAGAAGAAGAGTGAACCGGAGTCCACCCGAAGTCACAAAAGGGAGTCTCACGACGCCAGAGGACAACTCAGAAGGTTGTGCACTGCAGGAAGGAGTGTCTGGGACCAGGCTTGGCTGTGTACAAAGGAAATCCTGGAAGAGTGCACAGGAGCTGGAGCAGCTGCAAATCACGCAGTACCCAGCAATGCAGTGTAGCTTGGGGAGGCAAAGACTTACCTCCACGAAACTTGGACTGAAGAGTCACTGGACTGTGGGAGTCACTTGGACAGAGTTGCTGAGTTCCAGGGACCACGCTCGTCGTGCTGACAGGGGACCCAGAGGACCAGTGATGCAGTCTTTTGGTGCCTGCGGTTGCAGGGGGAAGATTCCGTCGACCCACGTGAGATTTCTTCAGAGCTCCTGGTGCAGAGAGGAGGCAGGCTACCCCCAGAGCATGCACCACCTGGAAACAGTCGAGAAAGCCAGCAGGATGAAGCGATACAAGGTTGCTAGTAGTCGTCTTGCTACTTTGTTGCGGTTTCGCAGGCGTCCTGAGCAGTCAGCGGTCGATCCTTTGGTAGAAGGTGAAGAGGGAGATGCAAAGGAACTCTGATGAGCTCTTGCATTCGTTATCTGAAGAATTCCCCAAAGCAGAGACCCTAAATAGCCAGAAAAAGGAGGTTGGGCTACCAAGGAAGGAGGATTGGCTACCAAGAGAGGTAAGAGCCTATCAGAAGGAGCCTCTGACGTCACCTGCTGGCACTGGCCACTCAGAACAGTCCAGTGTGCCACAGACACCTCTGTTTCCAAGATGGCAGAGGTCTGGGACACACTGGAGGAGCTCTGGGCACCTCCCCTGGGAGGTGCAGGTCAGGGGAGTGGTCACTCCCCTTTCCTTTGTCCAGTTTCGCGCCAGAGCAGGGCTGGGGGATCCCTAAACCGGTGTAGACTGGCTTATGCAGAGATGGGCACCATCTGTGCCCATCAAAGCATTTCTAGAGGCTGGGGGAGGCTACTCCTCCCCAGTCCTGACACCTATTTCCAAAGGGAGAGGGTGTTACACCCTCTCTCAGAGGAAATCCTTTGTTCTGACTTCCTGGGCCTGTGCTGCCTGGACCCCAGGAGGACAGAAACCTGTCTGAGGGTTTGGCAGCAGCAGCAGCTGCAGTGGAGACACCGGAAAGGCAGTTTGGCAGTACCCGGGTACCATGCTAGAGACCCGGGGGATCATGTTACATGGCCATGTTCGGAGTTACCATTGTGACGCTGTACATAGGTAGTGACCTATGTGCAGTGCACGCGTGTAATGGTGTCCCCGCACTCACAAAGTCCGGGGAATTTGCCCTGAACAATGTGGGGACACCTTGGCTAGTGCCAGGGTGCCCACACACTAAGAAACTTTGCACCCAACCTTCACCAGGTGAAGGTTAGACATATAGGTGACTTATAAGTCACTTAAGTGCAGTGGTAAATGGCTGTGAAATAACGTGGACGTTATTTCACGCAGGCTGCAGTGGCAGGCCTGTGTAAGAATTGTCAGAGGTCCCTATGGGTGGCAAAAGAAATGCTGCAGCCCATAGGGATCTCCTGGAACCCCAATACCCTGGGTACCTCAGTACCATATACTAGGGAATTATATGGGTGTACCAGTATGCCAATGTGAATTGGTAAATTTAGTCACTAGCCTGTTAGTGACAAATTTGGAAAGCAGAGAGAGCATAACCACTGAGGTTCTGGTTAGCAGAGCCTCAGTGAGACAGTTAGGCATAACACAGGGAACACATACATATAGGCCACAATCTTATGAGCACTGGGGTCCTGGCTAGCAGGATCCCAGTGACACATAACAACCACACTTACAACATAGGGTTTTCACTATGAGCACTGGGCCCTGGCTAGCAGGATCTCAGTGAGACAGTGAAAACATCCTGACATATACTCACAAACAGGCTAAAAGTGGGGGTAACAAGGCTAGAAAGAGGTTACTTTCTCACACAACCCCCCCAAACGAAGGACAATAAGGCTAACCTTGGCCAGTTGAGTCTTTATTGTCTAAGTGGTGATAAGTGGAGAGTAGCTCTGCAATAGACTGGTTACTCCCTTTATCATCCACTATATGGTTACTTCCCTGTGGGGATGTAAACCACCCTGTTTGAAGTTTTTTAGCTAACCAACATTGTGAAGATATATTCTCACAGTTCCTATCAGTAAGTTTTAGTTGAGAACAGTGGGAATTGTCCACTGGACCTATTTCTAGTGATGAGAATGCCAGACAGGGATGCTGTCTCAGTAAAGCCATAGCTGGGCAAACACTTTGTCCATATGGCTGTAAGAGAGAACAGGGATGCTGTTTCTCTTGTTTTGGAGCAGGGCAGGGTTGCTGTCCTATGAGCTCCACACTAGGGCAGGGCTGCTGTCCTAAGTGTTTTGAGGCAGTGCAGGGTTGCTGCACTAAAGTTTCTCTGGGAGGGTTGGAGGGATGCTCCATGTTAACTACAATGGTGGACTTTTTCTCACCAATATTAGTTATCCCACAGAGAGGTACTTCCACCTCAGGGAGTACAGCTGTGCCAGCTGATGGTTCCCTTGGTACAGGTGCCACCCCAGGAGAGGTTTCTCCTACCACAGGAATGGTATCCTGAATGGCAGGGTGGATAGGGGATACTGTGATGCCCTTTTTACCTGTTGTTGGAGAAAGATCCTGAGTTTTCAGGCCTGTTCCTCTCCTTTGCTTTTTCATTTCAGTGGAAATGAGAGGAAGCAATTCCTCAGGGATACCCAGCATGGCTGCATGGGTATAAAACTCTACCTCAGCCCAACCTGAGGTCTCTAGGTCATTACCTAAAAGACAGTCAACAGGTAAGATAGGTGATACTACCACCTGCTTAGAGCCAGTAACTCCACCCCAACTAAGCTGAACTATAGCTTAGGGAAGAAACTTAGTGGAGTTATGGACATCAATAATCTTGTACTGTTGTCCAATGATGTGTTGTTCAGGGGGCACTAGGTTTTCAGTCACCAAAGTGATACTGGCATCTGTGTCCCTGTAGGCCTGGGCCTCAACACCATCTATTGAAACTGTCTGCCTGTACTTATCCATTGTAAGGGGACAAGCAGCCAGTGTGGCAAGGCCAATGCCACTAGGTGTGACAGAAACTGTCTTGGGACTGACAACCCCAGTTTCTATGATGGACCCATAAGTGAACCCAACTACACCCTTACTTTGACTGTTGCCAGCAGTCCCACCACTATTACCACTACTGCTAGGGGCACTAGAGTTTGATGTATTAGTGGTGGTTGGCTCAGGGGGTTTACCTGGAAAGGACTTATCCCCTTGCCAATGGCCTTTATTTTTACACACATAGCACCAAGGCTTTTTAATGTGTGTATGTTGTGAAGAAGAGGAAGAATTTGATTTATCCCCACCCCCTGAAGAGTGTTTAGGATTTGAAGAAGGATCTTTGGTTTTACCCTTGTCCCCATGCTTATCCTGAGATTTCTCACCATCTTTCTTCTTGCCATCCTTGTCACCTCCTGTATGAACTTTTCTGTTCACTCTTGTTCTGACCCATTTGTCTGCCTTCTTTCCCAATTCTTGGGGAGTGGTCAGATCTGAGTCTATCAAGTACTGGTGCAACAAATCAGACATACAGTTATTCAGAATATGCTCTCTCAGAATAAGATTATACAGACTTTCATAGTGAGATACTTTACTGCCATGTAACCACCCCTCCAAGGCCTTCACTGAACAGTCTACAAAGTCTGTCCAGTCTTGTGAGGACTCTTTTCTGGTGTCTCTGAACTTAATCCTGTATTGTTCAGTGGTTAAGCCAAATCCATCCAAGAGTGTGTCCTTCAAAACTGTAAAATTGTTAGCTTCACTTTCTCTAACAGTAAGGAGCCTACCCCTACTCTTTCCAGTGAAAGATAGCCACAATATAGCAGCCCACTGCCTTTGAGGGACCCCGTGTACCATACAGGCCCTCTCAAGTGCAGAAAACCACTTGTTGCTGTCATCCCCCTTCTTGCAATGGGGGACTATCTTGTGCAGATTCCTGGAATCATGCTCTCTAACAGGATTACTATCAGGAATACTGCTGCTGTCACCATGGGGTCCAAACCCCAATCTCTGTCTCTCCTTCTCCAGGTCTAGGGATTCCCTATCTAAGGCCAGCTGTTGCCGTTTAGGCTTCAGTCTGGTCTCTTCAACCCTCAACTTTTTGAGTTCCCTTTCTAACATGTTGTCTTCAGGGTGGGTGGGTTGGGAATGCTTGGACACAGAAGATAGATTGGAAACAACTGCGGGGGATCTGTTCTTAACTGACTGAACCCTAGCAACTTGGCCTCTAGGAATAAAGACTCCCCTACTGTGATGGGAACCTCCATTACTATCAACATTACTGGGTGTCTTGTTAGAGGGCAAATCCTGATCAGAACCCTCCGGACCTCCCTCAAGGAGATCCCCTGAGTCAGAATGGGAACCTTCTCTTAACCTCTCAGTTGAAGTGCCTGCTTGGGACTCATCATTCACAATAAGCATGTTAAATAGAAATTCTTTGGTAGGGTTCTTTCCTATCACTAAACCTCTCTCTAAGCAGAGACTCCTTAGGCTCTTGTAATTCAAATTGGCATAGGTTGTATTGACCATTTTAAGAGCTGACTCTACTTCAGACATGATAGTAAAAGGTTTAGAAATAGTGAGAAGGAAGAAAAAGTTTCAGAACTTTTTAAAGAACAGAGAAAAAACCCTTTTTCAAACTTTTTAAGAGGAGAAAAGCAAAACTTTTTTGGTTAGGTGTATGTACACTGAACTGTTTTGGATATTATTCTCTTATGAAAAGTACACAATGAGAAAGTGGTAAGTAGTTACAAGTACTTATCCCACCGCTGCACAACCAATGTCGGAGGCTGGCCTGGCTTGTAGTGGGTATCAGAGGTACTTACACCTTGTGCCAGGTCCAGTTATCCCTTATTAGTGTAAAAGAGGTGTTTCTAGCAGCTTAGGCTGATAGAAGGTAACTACGGCAAAGCAGCTTAGGCTGAACTAGGAGACATGTAAAGCTCCTACTATACCACTGGTGTCATATGCACAATATCATAAGAAAACACAATACACAGAAGTACCAAAAATAAAGGTACTTTATTTTTATGACAATATGCCAAAAGTATCTCAGTAAGTACCCTCAGTATGAGGATAAGATGTATACACAAGATATATGTACACAAACCAAACTTAGGTAAGTAATAGCAAGAAAAGTAATGCAAACAGTGTAGAATTCCAATAGATTGCAATAGGAGCACATAGGTATAGGGACAACAGAAACCATATACTCCAAAAGTGGAATGCGAACCACAAATGGACCCCAAACCTATGTGAGCTTGTAGAGGGTCGCTGTGACTGTAAGGAAACAGTGAGGGTTAGAAAAATAGCCCACCCCAAGATCCTGAAAGGTAGGTGTAAAGTGCACCTACTACCCCCAGAGAGCACAGAAGTCGTGATAGGGGGATTCTGCACGAAGAACAAACACCAGCAATGCAACAACAGTGGATTTCTGGCCCTGAGTACCTGCAAGGCAAGGGGACCAAGCCCAATAGTCGCGACAGTGTCGAGAGTGGGCAGGAGCCCAGGAAATGCCAGCTGAGGGTGCAAGGAAGCTGCCACCTGTTGAAAGAAGCTTGGAGTTCCACAAGAAAGAAGAGGACTAGGAACTTCTCCTTTGGAGGATGGATGTCCCACGTCACGATAAAGCTTGCAGAGGTGTTCCCATGCAGAAAGACCGCAATGAAGCCTTGCTAGCTGCAAGGGTCGCGGTAGAGGTTTTTGGGTGCTGCGGTGGCCCAGGAGGGACCAGGATGTCGCTACTTGGAGGAGGAGACAGAGGGGGCACCCAGGAACTCAGGCAGCCCTCACAGAAGCAGGCAGCACCTGCACAAGTACCTGAACAGGCACTTAGAAGAAGAGTGAACCGGAGTCCACCCGAAGTCACAAAAGGGAGTCTCACGACGCCGGAGGACAACTCAGAAGGTTGTGCACTGCAGGAAAGAGTGTCTGGGACCCAGGCTTGGCTGTGTACGAAGGAAATCCTGGAAGTGTGCACAGGAGCTGGAGCAGCTGCAAATCACGCAGTACCCAGCAATGCAGTCTAGCGTGGGGAGGCAAGGACTTACCTCCACGAAACTTGGACTGAAGAGTCACTGGACTGTGGGAGTCACTTGGACAGAGTTGCTGAGTTCCAGGGACCACGCTCGTTGTGCTGAGAGGGGACCCAGAGGACCAGTGATGCAGTCTTTTGGTGCCTGCGGTTGCAGGGGGAAGATTCCGTCGACCCACGGGAGACTTCTTCAGAGCTCCTGGTGCAGAGAGGAGGCAGGCTACCCCCAGAGCATGCACCACCTGGAAACAGTCGAGAAAGCCAGCAGGATGAAGCGATACAAGGTTGCTAGTAGTCGTCTTGCTACTTTGTTGCGGTTTTGCAGGTGTCCTGAGCAGTCAGCGGTCGATCCTTTGGTAGAAGGTGAAGAGGGAGATGCAAAGGAACTCTGATGAGCTCTTGCATTCGTTATCTGAAGAATTCCCCAAAGCAGAGACCCTAAATAGCCAGAAAAAGGAGGTTGGGCTACCAAGGAAGGAGGATTGGCTACCAAGAGAGGTAAGAGCCTATCAGAAGGAGCCTCTGACTTCACCTGCTGGCACTGGCCACTCAGAACAGTCCAGTGTGCCACAGACACCTCTGTTTCCAAGATGGCAGAGGTCTGGGACACACTGGAGGAGCTCTGCGCACCTCCCTGGGAGGTGCAGGTCAGGGGAGTGGTCACTCCCCTTTCCTTTGTCCAGTTTCCCGCCAGAGCAGGGCTGGGGGATCCCTAAACCGGTGTAGTCTTGCTTATGCAGAGATGGGCACCATCTGTGCCCATCAAAGCATTTCTAAAGGCTGGGGGAGGCTACTCCTCCCCAGTCTTGACACCTATTTTCAAAGGGAGAGGGTGTTACACCATCTCTCAGAGGAAATCCTTTGTTCTGCCTTCCTGGGCCAGGGCTGCCTGGACCCCAGGAGGGCAGAAACCTGTCTGAGGGGTTGGCAGCAGCTGCAGTGGAGACCCCAGAAAGGCAGTTTGGCAGTACCCGGGTACTATGCTAGAGACCCGGGGGATCATGTTACATGGCCAAGTTCGGAGTTACCATTGTGACGCTGTACATAGGTAGTGACCTATGTGCAGTGCACGCGTGTAATGGTGTCCCCGCACTCACAAAGTCCGGGGAATTTGCCCTGAACAATGTGGGGACACCTTGGCTAGTGCCAGGGTGCCCACACACTAAGAAACTTTGCACCCAACCTTCACCAGGTGAAGGTTAGACATATAGGTGACTTATAAGTCACTTAAGTGCAGTGGTAAATGGCTGTGAAATAACGTGGACGTTATTTCACGCAGGCTGCAGTGGCAGGCCTGTGTAAGAATTGTCAGAGCTCCCTATGGTTGGCAAAAGAAATGCTGCAGCATATAGGGATCTCCTGGAACCCCAATACCCTGGGTACCTCAGTACCATATACTAGGGAATTATATGGGTGTACCAGTATGCCAATGTGAATTGGTAAATTTAGTCACTAGCCTGTTAGTGACAAATTTGGAAAGCAGAGAGAGCATAACCACTGAGGTTCTGGTTAGCAGAGCCTCAGTGAGACAGTTAGGCATAACACAGGGAACACATACATATAGGCCACAAACTTATGAGCACTGGGGTCCTGGCTAGCAGGATCCCAGTGACACATAACAACCACACATACAACATAGGGTTTTCACTATGAGCACTGGGCCCTGGCTAGCAGGATCCCAGTGAGACAGTGAAAACACCCTGACATATACTCACAAACAGGCTAAAAGTGGGGTAACAAGGCTAGAAAGAGGCTACTTTCTCACAATGTCCCAAACCTTTTTCCTTACGACCATTCAAGCTGTACCTATGGCACAGATTAAGGGCCAGATTTAACGCTTAGCCGACAAGGCATGAAGCATATCCCATCTATCTTTTTTTAAGTGCATTTCATCCTATAGCGCTTGTAATAAGGCACATTGTGACAGCGTTACCCTTCTGCCAAACTCTAAATCATACCCTGGGTTTAATCTTAAAATTCTCCTTCTTTTTGTATTGTGGTGGACACAACATTGCATAGGATCCTCAATCCTCAAAGCACTCGGGAGGCTCTTTCCATCAAGGCTGATTCTTCCTAATGTTTTTTAAAAAGCCTAGCATGTACGGAGACAGCTGTTAAGATGTTTTGTCCTATGCTAGTTGTAGCCATCATCTCAGGCCTTGGAAACGTCTGAAGATCACCCAGTGCACAGATCTAATGCAGTTCCTCCTAACTGTGTTAATGACTGAGTCATCCCACTTAGTTTTCAATTAATCCATCTCATGGAAGAATATACCCACTAACAGTGAAAGAAGAAACAATATCTGAAGGATAACCTTGACAAGAAGAGGTGTTGCATCAATATCTGAATGAAAATCTTGAGGATTGAGAACTCAATGCATCACCAACCAAACCAGTTTCCCCTTCCTCCTCTTTTCCCCTCCATTTCAATTATTCTGGATCAAGTCAAAACTGCTAAAATCTTCATAAAGCTTGATTTGATGGCAGCATCTGGTTGAAGGACAAAATTGGAATGAGTGGAAGACCACATTCAATACCCGGTAGGGATATTTTGAGTTCCTTATCATGCCCTTTGGGTTCTGTAATATCCCAGCTGCTTTCCAATATGTTGTCAAATATATTTTTCATAATATATCTATATGCCCAGATGCCACAATGAAGTCCATCCACTCAGGAACTCCATTGGAACCCTGCCTCCTCTATACCTATTCCAGAGGAGTGTAACCCATCAGCACCATGCTCACACACATTCTGAATGCCTAATCTCTTCTGTGACCTTTCCAGATGCTTGGGAACACACAAATGCACACTCATTGCTGAAGAAACCCCCGTGGACCCTTCCAGGTTCACCAGCTAAATACTGATTTCCCTGTTACCATTCTGTTACAAATGATTTGTGTAGGGAGTAGATCCCCTGGATTTTCCTCTTCTCTCAAGTAGATTTTGTTTCTTCTTGTATTCAAGTGCCTAGGCTCAAAGCCCTTTCCCTTCGGGAATGCAGAGTGAAAGTGCACATGCCATCCATACGGACTGAGACTGGCACTGATACCAGGGTGTGGTGTTAGAGTACTTAGTCTGAGCCAGTATGGATGGAGGTTAGCCTCTCCGACCATGGGCACACATGGGAGCACATTGTCAAAGCCGGGTGGAGTGGTTCCTATAGGGGGGGCGCTCATAGCCATAGTGACCATAGTGCGCATATTTACGACTGCCTATATCCTAATAGGAACAGAGCCTGTGGGGCAGGCTAACACAGGATGTACGAGCACCATGTTGATTGTTGAACCGAAATGTCACCTGTGTTAGCAGGCAGGTGCATGTGCCCAGGGCATGTGTGCCCGGGAAGTGCCAAGCACCAACACATGTTCATACTTTCCATGAGAGTTGCTTTACCCATACCCCTCTGCCAATGCAGATTGAAAGCGCACACGCCATCCATACAGATTGAGACTAGCACTGATACCAGGGTGTGAGGTTAGAGTACCCAGTCAGAGCCAGGTATGGATGGAGGTTAGCCTCTCCGACCATGGGCGCACATGGTCACAGCTGGGTCGAATGGTTTCTATAGGGTGGCGCTCATGGCCGTAGTGACCATAGTGCACATATTTACCCCTGCCTATTTCCTAATAGGAACAGAGCCTGTGGGCAGGCTAACCCAGGGTGCACGAGAACCATGTTGATGGTTGAACCGAAGTGTCATCTGCGTTAGCAGGCAGGTGCATGTGCCCCGGTAATGCGCACCTGGAGAGTGCTAAAAACCAACATGTGTGCGTACTACCCATGAGAGTTGCTCTACCCATATGGAAAGCCAAGGCTTGTAAAGTCTGGTTGCAATATGAGATTGCAGGGGACCGGCCTTATACCTTGTGGTATTGTTGAACTCAGGTTGACAAACCCCGACAGTTGATCACAGTAGTTTTGTTATCACTGCTCGAGAAGTGCCACTTCAGGAAAGTGGGCATTTATGGGTCAGGACTGGTTCTGGTGCCCTGTAAATTCATTTTAATTCCAGCAGTCCTGGGGGAAGAGCATATCTGCACATTCCCCAGATGACCTCTATAAAACTCAGTCATCCAGAATGAAGGATCAATGCCATGTGGGGCCTGATCAGATAGATGGGGGGAGAGGTTGTGACACTTAGCCTTCCAGAGTCAGAGTCTGGCACCCATAAAGATACCGATCTGCATTCCAGGATCCGAGGGCAGACAGGGAGGACATTTGGGAGAGACATCTGTGGGTCAAAGAAATACTCTTTGAACCACCCCTGACTTCAAAGCACTTACCTAGTATAAATAGGGGTACACAATGTCTGCAACTTAGAGTACCATCTACGGATATGCGGGACCAGTGCAGCTGGACTGTGTCAGTGCACTGACCGAGGACTCTAGGTGCCCAGTAGGATAACTGTCCGAGGAGGGGATCCGTGCACCCTTCCACACTAGAGACTGGCTTTTGGTTGATTGACTGCTGCTGTGTGGCATCTAGAAAGTGACTCTCCAAGGGCAGGTAAGCTTAACCCCTGCTCTCGGCAGAGGTCTCAGGGACATCAAAAACCTCTGGAGGAGGACTTACTTTGTAATCGATAATATCTGGAGAGTGGTGCCCTCTGTTGCATGTACACTGCCGGTTTCCACCTGGCAGGAGAAGTTTGCATGTGGCCTAAGGAAGAAGTCTGGAAGAGCGGGCGCATCAGTTGTGAGGTAGCAGAGTACTACACACATGAATGGTGTGTGATCCTTAAATGTGAGGCCCACTGCACCCCAAGATGGCTTGTGAAGTGAACGGATCACTATTGTGGGACCCTGCTGGGGCTTTGTGAGGTTGAGTGGGAAGAATTTATTTTGTGTGACCCTCGGCTGCATGCTCATTGTGTGCAGTGCCCATTCATAGGTTGGAACCCTCAGAGGAGTGCAGTACTTGGCCTAGAACTGCACGACAGAACCTGCATCTAGTGGGCTCATCCAGAGAGCGGGTCCAGTACAGCTAAGATCATGGCGTACAGGATGGAGTGTCTCAATTCAGAGGGAATAAAAAGAACCAGGAGTTGGTTGGAGCAACTTTGTGCCATTAGAGAACCCCAAGTAATTGTGTCCCTGACTAATGTCCCCTTTTTGTAGTGGCACGGCACTGAGCACTTTCTATCTCGGATCAAACCTGTCTGTGGGGCCCTTGGAAGTTCCTGGTCACCAGACAGGGTGTCTCCAGTCCAGAGGCATGGACCTTGCAACTTGTTGTGTACATTCTGAGCTGTCTGGGGTGGGTCGAGACCACACGCCCGAACAGCAACTCTCCATTCTGGAAGTGCTGAACTTGATTAAAATTTTGCAACATTGAACAGTCTGGTGGGGTTGGACCCTCCGCCTGTGTTTTGGAGACCTCTGAGTTAACCTTATAATTGGAGCCTCTATGTCTCTACCTTGTTTGTATGCTGGCCGCTGTTTTTCCTATCACCTATGTTTTACCTTAACCCTGACACCTGGGGGGACTGTGACCTGGTTGGGAGTGACTAGTTGCCCAGGGGAAAGTACCATGCTCTGTGGGTGTTTGAATGCATATGGACATCTACTTGCTAGCTGTCAGGGCACTGCATTAGGGTGCCGGAAGTGAGTGTGTATAAGAGTGTGAGCATGCACACATATGCCAACTGATAAATGGGCCCCATTCTTAGGCACGGGGTGAATTTGAGGGAGTGAGCCCTAGTAAGAACGAGTGAGTGCTGGGGAAGCAGTATTGTGTTGCTGGGTACTTGGGTTCTGACAGATAAGTCCTAAGGTTGACATAACATTTTATTAGCATGGCTGAATCTGTGGGTTTGGGGGGCAGAGTGTGAGTACTGTGATATACATTTTTCCTGCTACTGCCAGCCCTGGGGCACACCCTGAATTACATGTGTTACACTGATTGTGGGGAAATGAGAGGGTGGGCCTAGTGCTGACAGCAGGTGGACATCTTATGTGGATGTGGGGAAGGAATGAGCATTTTCTCCAATGTATATACAGTAACTGATGTTCAATGCAGTGGAGACTATTATTATGTGTTGCTTTGTTCATTGAGAATCATGTCATGCTTATATTGTCTAATATTGTGCGTTGTATGCTCATTGACCTTTAGTCTGAGATCACACTGTAAGAGATCAGCGTTGATCATGTGTGTGTGTGTGTTGAATATAAAGTTTTCTATACATGGAATCCGTGTGAAGTCTCTTTTTGGAGTTGTTAGGCCAGGGTGTTGTGGGAATGTGCTGTCCTGTTGCTTTACACATTGCCTCTGAGATAAGATTGTCTGCTCTGTGACAAGCTACCCAAGGGTGTGCACAGGTTACTTAGCAAGTGTGTCTGACCACCCCAGACAGGCCTAGTGTGCTCCACCTGGCTGGGCTTATGATTTAGCCAACCGGGCCGAGCTGCCTCCAACACATTCCCATCCAAAGTCTTATAAAAAAACAGACATATCACTGAATACCTCAACAACCACCTACTCCTCGATACTACTCAGTTTTTTGTTTTAGACCCAACCACAGCACAGAAACTGCTCTCATCACTGCCACAAGTGACATCTGCATGACTCTAGAGAGAGGAGACATGGCGACACTCAACCTCCTGGTGCCTCCGCAGCATTTGTTATGGTGTCCTATTTCATCCTCATCTAATGACTACACAACTTCAGAATCCAAGGACATTCACTCATAAAGATCTGCACCTTCCTGACTGGAGGAATCTAGTCAGTCAGACTGACAATGTATACCACAGACACCTGTGACCTCATCTGCAGTGCCCCACAAAGATCCTCTTCAACGCATACACGATCACTCCACACAGCATCTTCCACCCTTACGACATCTATATCCTCCGCCTATGATGATGGCATTCAACTCATTCTCTCCTTCACGAACAAGACACCCAGTACCAGGATCAAGTTCCATGCCTGAATGACATTGCCCAACTGATGAAAACAAGGAGCCCAATTCACAAAGATAAACTAAGATCAAAAGTCTAAGTTTCAGACTTTCGGTATTTACAAAGGCAGGTTATGAGTAGTACCTTGTCATCCGCACTCAGGAAGGAATCTTCACACTCGGGTGGAGATTTTTCCTCAAGTGCTGAAACTCCATCCTGAGTGTGGACTGAAAGTCGTGTTTACCTGTGTAAATAGGGCCAAAACTGCCTAAAGCTGAACACAAACAAGTCTGAAATTGTGACCTTCAGGAAGAGCAATTCACTTTGGAGTTCCACCTGGTGGACGTGAGAGCTACGGCTGGCACCCATCACCATGCCAATGACCACGGTATCATAATCAACAGAAAACGCAACATGACTGCCCAAGTCATGCTGTTGCTGCCTCTTGGTTCCTTGCCCTGAACATGAAGAGCAAGATTTTCAAATGGCTTACTATCAACACCTGGAAAATCATTGCATACACCTTTGTCACAAACAAGCTAAACTACGATTACAGAATCAGCAAAAAACTCATCAGAAGGCTATAGACCAATCGGAACTCAGGGCAAGAATCACTCTCAACCTCCAATGCCCGACTCACATCATACCACAGGAGCTCCACTGGGTCCCCAGACACAACCAAGCACCATTCAAACTCCTCACCCACACTTTCAAGGCATTACATCACACAAGTCTAACATACCTCAACAATAGCATCTGTTTTCACAAACCTTCCAGACACCTTGATTGTCTAGACTCTGATGTTCAGACTTCTCATGCATACAGAAAATCAGATTTGACAGTGGAGCATTCGCCTACATCACTCCTAAAACATGGAACTACCTGCCACCACACATAAGAGCCTCCACCTCACTTATTGAGTTCCACAAGACCCACTAGGCCCTAGGTTTGGCTAGACTGACACCTGCTCAGTGCCAAAATGCACTCCTTGGTGAAAGTGTGCTCTACAAATCTGCTTAAGATAACATAAACATAACATAACCTAACATGTCTACTTGTTTGTATAATTAGATGACAAGCTCATTTACTATGATAACTTAGAACAAAACAGCAGTCATGTTTGAAAGGTTCTCTTTAACTTTAAAACCATACTCTATGTGTGAAGGCACAAACATGTTATTTTTTTACTATCCAGCATATTTTTTATATTGTTTGAGATCTCTGGAGTGGGCATTTAGGTGGATGCTTCTGAGATAATTTAGTCTTAGAATGGCCATCCCCGTGCTCAGTAAAAGACGAACAGCGTTTTATTATGTGTGCCAACTCATACTCAAAATGTACATGCAAAGTCTTGACTGTAATCCAATCCATCACAAAACTGATCGAAAAAAGGGGAGACAAACATAACTGCCATTGCATAGGGCCCGGCTGACAAAATAACATGGAAATGTACACATCATAGGTCACAACATATGCTATGCATTGACGGCCTCATCTTTCAGGCCTCACAAAAAAACAGTTATAATGCTTTGAAGTATACACAAGTAGTGGACTGCCACTTATAGAAAACCTTACCCTGCACCTCGGACGATATCCGGGACTTCTGAGCACTGTCCTATCGTGATCATGCACTTAATCCAAGCATTTTCAGGATGCTAGCTTTTGGGAAAAGTTATTATTCCTATTTTGGAACAGTTATAAAGTTAGACTAAAGCCATGATTACGGTATGCATGATTAACTGCAGTGTGTGAAGACAGTAGCTTATGTTACCGCACGTATCGCAATTGCAATGTGCGCATTAAGCATCATGTGGTAAATATCTAGACATCTGAACTTTCTGTCCAGTAATGACCAAGACTGTGGGCTATCACATATTTTTGTGTCAGTAAGTGTAAGTGGATACTATTTATTGCACCCAATAAAATTTCAATATCTTCGGTGTCTGATATTACACCCTGTTCCCGGCCATCCGTAATTGGGGACTTTATGTGATTTATCAGCATTTCTTAAGACTAATCTTTGAGAAAACCACTTTACTGGCCATCCTTGGAAACTACAAAAGCAAATCCTGCCTTCACCTGGCTTCTGTCAGCCACAGAAACTCTACTCTCATTCAACCAGATTTAAAGACAGAGAATTAACTTTTAATGTAAAACCTGAGAGGGAAAGAGATACTGATCTAGTGGTTGAATTACAAAATGTGAAACCAGAAAACCTGGGATCATTCCTGGCTTCCCCAGTTGACCAAATTGTGTGATCCTAGAAAATTGGTTTATTTCACTCCTTTTTCTTCATTACTATATATGAGAGCACCTTGAAATACACCATTTCAGGATATGTGCTGCATAAAACATTCTCGTGGTTCATTCAATAAGCTAATATGGTGTTACAATTATGTAACACTAGAGGCTGCATACAAGGTGCACCTGAGAAATGGCTTTTCTTTGGGTTCACTACAGACAACCTTGTAAGTTCATTTTTTAAAACAATCAGTTCTAATAAATGTCTCAGAATGCAGCAAAATGAACTGGTTTACTAAGGTAAAACACTCCTGCATGTTAATGACATTCACGTTTTTGAAGTCTGATGCGAGTTTATCATGTTTTCACATGTTTAGTGCAAGATGTCTAATGTAAGATGTCTTTAAAACTAAGGGCCAGATTCAAATGAAAATGACGGCGTGCGTCACTGTGCCAAATTTGGCAGCATCGCGCACAGTCATTTTCAAAACTCAGGGATGCGCCGTATTTAATAGAATATGGTGCACCCTGTGTTTTCCCCTGCGCAGATGCAAAAATTGCTGCCGTGCGCCAATCCATCAACCCTTGCACTGTTGTGCAAGGATGGCTGCGTTGAGGGGGAGATTGTTTTTGTGCAGAAAGGAACACCTTCGTGCACAAAAACAATCTTAAATGCAAAAAACAAGGAGAAATGAAAGCATTTCTCCTCGTTGCGCCCTGCTAACGCCACCCCTCGGGTGGCTTTAAATTTTGGCACCACCTCAGGTTCACGAAAACTCGTAAATCTGGGGCAGCGTCAAAATGAAATGGGTGTTGCTGTGGCACACCCAGAGCAACACCCATTGCGTTCCCCTTTCACACAAAGTGAGGCATGTGAAGGGGCCGTATTTACAAGGTGGCGTTAAGCTGCAAAAAGTGGCTTAACGCCACCTTGTAAATACGGTTCAGTGCATAGCACCACCGGAGCGTCACTAAAAGTGATGCTCTGGTGGGGCTAGGGGCTCTTAAATATGCCTCTAATAGTGTTCCTAAAGATAAGTTGTGCAGGACACCCTCTTTGCTTCTTCACTGTTACTTTAGTCAGCGTGTAAATAAAGTATGCCTGTCTCACAGCTTTTTGAAAGTTCCTGCTCTGTTAAGCGAACACCAAGCCAGTGCTGCTGTTCACTAAGGGCCTACCATTAAAGGTCAGGAGGCCCTCAGGCTCTACTTTGAGTAACAAGGGGTTACAGTTTATGGGTAATTTGGAGAACGATGGCAACAACATTTAAGATTAAGAAAAAAAGCCACGTGAAATCGATAGCCATCAAATGAAGATGTCCACTTGTTCTGTTTCTTTGGACTAGCATATAGGGGTTTCTGCAGAGCACAACTAAGTGACCTGGCATGTCTGGCATAAGTGCTCTCTCTTGTTTTCAGATTAGTGGTGGCATCTGTGCTTAGAAGGCAGCTGTTGGGCGCAGATCTTCTGTACAAAAAGCAATACCTCTCCAGTCTACTGAAGAATGAGGTGTTAGGCAGAGAGACCCGGTGCCAGAAAGATGTTTTATAATTAGTGTGATGCTGCTGTCAGAAGACAGGTTTCATTTCATGTGCCTGCGGCCTGGGCTCTGTCCAGCACTCCCCTCCCCTTAGTACCTTTCCCTCCCTCAACGTTTGATGAGTACATTGACAACCTGCCGTGTTACAGTCCGGCCTGCAGATGTCTGCAGAGCTGCTGCTCTGTGTGGTTTAAACACAGGGCATTGAACTGCAACTCTCTGAGTGCAATAAACAGCTTTCAGGTATTGATGCAGCCAATGAAACTAAATCAAGGAATTTTGCTTCCCCTCGAGGACTGGAGATGTGCAGAGTCCCTCATAGAATACATAGCTTGTGACACTCGTTTCAGCACATGATGCAGAGAACTGTCACCTATAAACACAGAAAGAAGCAAGCACTGACAAAGCCAATTGATGTAGATTATTGTGTTAGCTAGGCATTTCACTGCTTAGAGGCAAATAGCTGTTAGGTGAGGTTGCAGAAAGCGGGAACGTTTTAGGGAGGAAAGAGAGAATGGGGTCTATTCACAAAGGGTTTTTGAACACGTAGAGGAGTAATCTTGTAATACTCTTTTACGTGTTCTTGACGATCTTTATGAACAGGCCCCAAAATGTAAAAAAGATGAACAAATGGAAATAATCAGGGCTGTATTTTCATAAAGCGTTACCAGGAACCGCTGTCATGGAAGTTCCTGTTCCTGCCTTTTGCAGTTTGAGGCACAGCTCTGGCTCCGTCAAGCAAAACTGTTTTATATTTTTACTTTCGAAAATGAAATCCTGAAGTGGATTTTCTTTTTGAAAAAAAGAAAGACAATTCTCCTCTGTTAGACCTGACAGCCTTAGGGTGGTCACCCCTAACTTTTTGTCTGCCTCCCTCCACCTTTTAGATGCTGTTTTTGCTGGTTTTAAGACTGCGCACTTTACCACTGCTAACCAGTGCTAAAGTGCATATGCTCTCTCCCCTTAAACATGGTAACATTGGATCATACCCAATTGGACTATTTAATTTACTTATAAATCCCTAGTAGAGTGCACTATATGTGCCTAGGGCCTGTAGAATAAATACTACTAGTGGGCCTGCAGCACTGATTGTGCCACCCACTTAAGTAGCCCCTTAACCTTTTCTCAGACCTGCCATTGCAAGGCCTGTGTGTACAATTTCACTGCCAATTGGAACTTGGCATTTAAAAGTACTTGCCAAGCCTGAAACCCCCCTTTTTCTACATATAAGACACCCCTAAGGTATAACCTAGGTAAACCATAGAGTTGGGTGCTGTGTAGGCAAAAGGCAGGACATGTACCTGTGTAGCTTACATGTCCAGGTAGTGTAAAACTCCTACATTCGTTTTTACACTGCTGTGCGGCCTGCTTCCTTCATAGGCTAACATTGGGGCTGCCCTCATACATTGTTTGAGTGGTAGCTGCTGATCTGAAAGGAGTAGAAAGGTCATATTTAGTATGGCCAGAATGGTGAGACAAAATCCTGCTGACTGGTGGAGATGGATTTAATATTACTATTTTAGAAATGCCACTTATAGAAGGTGAGCATTTCTCTGCAATTACATCCTTCTGTGCCTTACAATCCACGACTGGCTGGGTTTAGTTGACAGCTCCCTTGTGCATTTACTCAGACACACCCTAAACACAGGGTACTCAGCCTCACTTGCATACATCTGCATTTTGAATGGGTCTTCCTGGACTGGGAGCGTGGAGGGCCTGACACATGTCAAAGGGCAGTAGCCTGCCCTCACACAAAGGACTACCACACCCCCTACTGGGACCCTGGCATAGCGACCAGAAATTTGACGCACGGGCCACCGAATCGCCGCACAGCCGAGCCGGAACAACGCAGCCCGACATCCATAGAGGAATCGACGTAGCGGCTGCCGGTTGGTAGAAAATTCAACGTAACGTGCACCAGATTGACGCAGCTCCTGTGACTTCATCCTGCCAGCGCAGGAAATCCACGCATCGTCCTTGGGGCATCTGAAAACCCCACAACCCGAAGAGGATCCACGACCGAGCGGGGGAAATCGACACACAGCCGTCCCTGCGTGAAAACTAAATGACGCATCGCCATGTGCGGCCTGAGAAATCGACGCACACCCCTTTGTTTCCACGCATCTCCTCCTCTTTGCAGGAGATTTTTCACGCAAACCAGGTACTTTGTGCTTGAAATAGACTTTGTTTGCTTTTAAAAGACTTAAAACACTTTATATCACTTTTCAGTGATATCTCAACATATACTTATTGCATTTTAATCGTTTTGACCTGCATCTTATCAGATAAATAATACATATTCTTTTAAACACTGTGTGGTGTATTTCTGTGGTGCTATATGGTGTTATTGTATGATTTATTGCACAAATACTTTACGCATTGCCTTCTAAGTTAAGCATGACTGCTCAGTGCCAAGCTGCCAGAAGGTGGGCACAGGATAATTTGGATTGTGTGTGACTTACTCTGACTAGAGTGAGGGCCCTTGCTTGGACAGGGGGTAACTTGACCGCCAACCAAAGACCCCATTTCTAACATCCTCTTACCGTGGAACTCTTCTCCCATGGTGATGGGAGCATTTTGTTGTTTTTACTGACCCTTACCTTCAGGGTTTCCATGGCAGTGACAGACAGTGAAAACGTAACTCTAATTCTGTCCATTTAAATTAGGTGGGCAGAATTAGAGGTAAATCCTCAGTGGCCTAAAAGAATAAGGGCTGTTGGAGGGGTTTAATCACAGCAGAGACGGAGAAGTCTCCGTGTGTAGTCTCCACTGCAAATACAGCAAAACATTTAAATCAGGCGGGCAGACCACAGTCTTGGCGGTATTGATACTACACTGCTGTTGCAACAGAGTATCCATAGCACCAAAATATAAATCAGGCCCTACTATCCAAAAGCACTTTTTTTGTGGGCAAGTGATGCAAGCACTAAGAGAACTAAAAGCAACACTAGGAATCACAGACCTCCAACAATGACAATTTCAAGCAGTGAGCTAATACCAGTGGCACCCATGCCCTTACTCTTCAAATCCTACTTCTATATCTACTCTCCAAATATAGATGGGCTTCTACCCCTCCACCAATGCTCTGGGGAGGTGGTAGGTGACTGCAACATTCGCTAACTGCACTACCAGTGACATTAGCTGTACAAACACCTCGTATATGCACATTGTTATTTCTTGATGTGTGCTCTCTGCCCTGTCTCATCAACCTCTTTTATAAACATTGCTTGTCTGCACAAAGTCCCATGGTATCTTTAGCTGTTGATATCAGCATTCATGTTTTACTGATAATGTACCTATATTCTATGTATGTGTCACATATGAGTAATGTTATGTATTAGTGAGGCTCGGTATTGTCACAATTAATGTGAGGTATATGAGAAAATTGATATTTTGGGAAGTACAATACATGAGTTTGGATGCAAGTACTCCATGAGATTGCATGCAATCATTCTTACCACAGATCAAAAGAACAAGGACACTTCCTCATACAGTTTTTGAGAGAGTGAACCGTTTGCCTTTCCAAGCAGTTTACTGGTTTTGTGGTTTAAATCTTTTGAGCATTTCTGACTTTTATTGGCTTGGTATATGTTGAGGTAGGCACATTACTTTCAACGGTCTCTGTCTCCCGCTTAAGCTGGTGCCAAGCTTTTGTTTGACTGTAATTCACACATGGTTTTGGACTGGCGCTTTTGTTTTATAGGTACATTGCACTGGATATTTCAGAGATTAGATTTTCAATATGTAACATTTGTTTTAAATGAAAGGCATTATGCCTGATGTGGAGGGGCAGACACATTGCTTTCAACTGTTGCTGCTGCACACTACAGTTTGCGTAATCTATTTGTTGTGACATGCTTCATCCCGAGCTCCTGTGACTGATCACTCGCACTGATCTGCATGTGCATATCAGGTGCCATGTTGGGAGTAGTCTGGGCAATAAGTCAAGTTGTTTGGAAGAGAAACATTTTTGGTCTGTTAATGTGGCAGAATTAAATGTGAACAAATATGGAAAGGAAAATCGAAAGAGAAAGCATATGAATGCCAACTTGGATATGGCTAAAATCAGGAAAACTGCTGAGGCAGTTCATGATTTCTGTTTCGACAGGCAAGAGGATGGTTCCGAGGGCACACAAGGACAGCATGAAAAAGGTCCAGAGAAAGAAAGAATTAGGAGGCCTAAGAGTCAAAAGCATAAGTTAGTGGCCTGTGATGAATCCTCTGAGAGTGCAGCGGTTGAGATCAGTTGTTCATCTGATTTTGTCTCAGAGGATATTGAGCACGAGTCACTACAAATGAACACGTGGCTGACTATGTTCAGTTTTGGATCAGATGTGAAATTCCAAGGGATGTTCATATTAGACTAAGATCTGAATGCCCTAGACCCTCCATGGCGAATTGAGTTTTAGTGACTCCAGGGTTGGATCCTAAGAAAATAGCCTTCATTGGTAAGGGTGAATGGGACCCTAGGAAAGGTCTAGATATGAGTCTGAGAACTTTCCAGGAATGGCTTTTGGATGTGGTGGGTTTTTTGACCAACACATTTGACAATACTGTTGAGGCCTATGTTTATACAAAGAGTTGGAGAATTATGGCACTGGATCAAAAGAACTGCATTCCTGTTAGGTAATGTAGATACTGCCCTTTTGCACAAAATCGATCCAAAATTAGTGGATTGTACCAATAGGGAGGGACGACCTTCTGTGAATGGATTGCTTTTTGGTGATGCCTTTAGTAAGGATCTTTCTAAATTTGTGTGAATCTTTTGTTCACTTTAAAAGTCTCAGAGGGACATTAAGAAAGTATTTCAGAAATGTGTTTTTGGAATAGCTGAGAGAATATGGAGTCAGTTCCCCAACTGTGGTTAAGGAATTACTAGAGGCTTCTTGTCAAGAGGTTTCAGTGGTTTACAAGGCCAAAACGCCTACCAGAGTGGAAGTTTTTACCCACAGAAACCAACAGCACGGGGAATAGCTGCCCATAGTGAGAGAAGGATCAGGGATCCTTGGGTTTTAGAGACAGTACATGGGTTTCAAACTGACTTTGTAGAGGAACCAGTTTGGCTGTTTGCCAAAGAGTTTGGTGTTTTCTTTGGATCAAATGAGATTGATAGATTTGGAAACAAAAAAAATATTTCCAAAGGGGCTGTGGTGATAGAAGGGGATCTTTCAAGTGGTTTTAAAGTAATATATTTCTGCTGGAGAAGAAGACAAGAGAATGAGACCAGCATATTTTTTAAGAGCACTCAATGATTAGGTGGTTTACCATCATTTCAAAATGTAGGGAATCCATTTATTGAAGTATTGTTTGAGATGGCCCTTCTTAAGGGATTTCCCTGAAATTGTTTGCTTTTTCCTCCCGATCTTTTACTAGCTCTCTTAGGACCCTGGGCTCTTCCTCACTGTACTGCAGTGAGAAAGTGTATGTGCCCTGCCTACACACGATAGGTGGGGGTGCGTACATGCTTGGTTCAGGTACTGTACCCTAGAGTGCCCTGTAAAAAGGTAAACCACATACCCTGGGTGGGTACAGCCCTAGCTACTAGAGGGACATTGCACTCATTGTGCCTCCCACTAGAATAGCCTGTGAAGCATGTGTTGGGCATGCTAATGCAGGCCTGTGAAAGAACAGTCCTGCTTGGACTTAGGTTGGCACTCCTAACTTCATAGCCAATCCTGGAGGGACCCTCTGCAATCCCAAGAGCAGCCCCTGAAGGGTGGGCGGGTGTTAGACAGAAGCCTGAGCATGTACACATGGATGTCCAATGCCCGTTAGGGTAGAACTCCCACTTGGGTTCCTTATCTGGAGGGGGCAGCACTTCCCATAGGTTTTTTCTGATTTCCTACTCAGTGGACTTAAGTCCCGGAGCATTTTCCCACTGTCAATATAGTGTGGAAGTGAGCACGCCATCCACCATATATGGGGAAGTGGCACTGGCAAGTGTGTGCTCTTGTGCCCACTTGTGCCCGAACATTTTCTGAGCCTGTCATAGCAGGCCTGTGTGTGCACATGCCCCTAAGGCATGTTTAAATATATATCCAGCCTGTCATTGCAGGCCTAGATGTGCACACTAGCACCTATGGCACTTTAAACCTGTATCCCACCTGTTGAAGCAGGCCTATACTTGTGCACTAGTACCTTCGGGGTTTTAAATATGTGTCCAGCATGTTGATTGCACACTGGCACTGATGGCGCTTTAAAACATGTATCCCATTTTTCTTAGCAGGTCTGTGTGTGTGTGTGTGTGTGCACTTGTGCCTATGGTGCTTTTATCCAAGTGTCTACCCTGCCAATGCTTGTATCTGCACAAGGGCACTTATACCCAGAGAGTGAAGAATGGCCGTGTGTGTTTTCACTACATAGGAGAGCTACTCTGCCCATTGGTTACCATGGGGGAAGTGTTACAATTACTCCTAACTGCAACAGTGGATTGCATCTGAGCAGCCTCATATTGTTTACTGTCATTGGATTCCTTCTGACAAAGCCCTTTCTATGGAAAAGGTGGTTTTGTCAATAATCATGGAGAAATGCCACTTCTGGAAAATTGACATTTCTCTGCCCTGAATCATTTTGGGCCAGATTTAAGAAAAGTGGCTTTGCACCCAGTGCAGCCCCACTTTTCTTACACCCATTAGCGCCCCCCTAACGCCACCAGGTGCGCGCTGTATCTAAGATACGGCACACCATGGCAGTAGTTAGGGAAATAGCTTCATACTTTTTGATGCTAGTTCGGAGCTTTGCAGGATTAGTGTCAAAAATGTTGACGCTAATTCTGCAAAGCCCATTGAGGCCCATTGTAAGCAAGGGTGTGCCTTCTTTTAATGCCTTATCTGAGCAGCTGTCAAAAATGCAGAAAACAATTACGGAAAGAAATCTCTTAGATTTCTTTGCACCATTTTTGAGGCCCCTCTAAGGGAGAAACACCCCCTTTGCATACATTATCACTGGTGCAGGCATAATGTAGGGCAAACGGTTACAAAGTGGCACAATGTATGCATTGTGCCACTTTGTAAATTTGACGTGACAATTTTGGCCTCGTTGGGGCACACAAGAGTAAAAACAATTACGCTAATGTGGCGCAAGGAGGCGCTAGGGGCTCTTAAATCAGCCCCTTTGTGTGCCTTCTAATTTGACTAAAGTCCACACTGGTGTTAGAGGAGCACATCTGTGCATTTCCCAGTGACAGCTATAAAACTTGGACACACAACTTAAACAAAGACCTCTGCCATTTATGGGCCTGGCTAGAATGATTAGAGGGAGACAATTTGACACTTGGCCTCTCAGTGCCAGGAAAAATGTATGGTCTCATTATGAGTTTGGCGGTCAGACTGCCAAACTGCCAAACTGCCATGGTGGCGGTCCTAAAATGACTGCCTTATCGTCGGCCTTTCAGACTGCCTTATTTTGAACTTTACAGGCAGGACCCCAACTGGCAACCAAAAAAGGCAGACTGCTAGTGGTGCAATGGGCTGTGAAAAGGTGGTTGGACCTCCTGCGCCAACAGCACCATGACCAGCCACTGACCGTATTGCAAGCACACAGTCGCCATGGTGGACACCCATGGTGGTCAGCCAGTGGCAGTCCAAAACACAGTGGTCCGGGGTCACCAAAGTTGTGCACAACTGCACATTGGATGAATTTGAAAACAACACCGCTGACAGACATTGCCACACTGGACAGACCTGCACTGGAAAATACATCCTTTCACACACCACAATCCTTTGCATTTCGAATGCACAACACTGAAGCCAGAGCACCGTTTGTACACAAACCAGATATTAGGCACCACCTTCTACTCACCATCTCTTTTCACACCCAGCACATACTTTTGTCCAGTCACACCCTTTTGTACTTCCCCCCTTTAGTAAATAACTCTCAAACATTTGTTTTCTACCATGTCACATTTAAAAAATCCCTATTTTTCTGAGGATGACTTAAGGGTCATGGTAGATGAAATCATTAGTAGAGCCACAATTGTGTGGAGAACAAGTCCAGCATAGTCCTCTCAATAGGAAGATTGAAATGTGGGACAGGATAGACAGAGTCAATGCTGTAGGCACCACCCTGCGTACAAAGGAGGACATTAGGAAGAGGTGAAACAACTTCAGGGGCAAGGCCCATTGTTGTCAGACAACATGTATGCGCATGACAGCATGAGCTGAGTATGCATGTTGTATGTCATATGAGATTCATGTGAGCAATGTGTATAGTGCCAGAAATCTTTCAACCCACATCTTCCCTTGCTAAACTATTGTGGAAGGCATATCATGACTCACTCTGCTCTTCAGGTTGCCACATACACCACATGCCAAATTGCTGTTGGCTTCATGATGTGCTGTCATGCATGGAAGCGATGGGAATGGAGTATCATGTAGGTTCTGTATACTCAGCCTGCAGAGACCAGGGCCTGTCAAATGTACCTCCCAGTATGGGACATATTCTAGGCTGTGGGAGAATTACTGTGGCTATGCAGCTGTGGAACTGTGTCAATTCGCTGTACCCCAGCAGATCTTGTCATGTGGCCAATATGAGGTTCTGGTGGCAAAACCTACCCTGAATGCCTCAGTCCTTTGACTAGATTCATGACTGGGTACAGAGGGAAATGATTATTCTAGTCCACATGTGCACTTAGCACTCATGACAGGTCCCTTACTCCCACAGCTCTATTGTCAACTTCCCCATATTTGCCCTGTACAGGCTCGTTGCATAAATTAAAGTCCCACAGTGAAGACAATGTGTTGTTTCCTGGGATGCCTTGGTATGTGACTCAGTAGCTTGTTCACATAGCAGTAACTGAACAATGCATGCCTTTGTTTGTTGAATGCCATATCTGTAGGATGGACACATATGCCCAAAGGAGTGTTCCTTGGTACAGGTATATAGCACAGGACCCCACCCCCTGAAATGGCATGAGTCTGCATCTGTTAGGCCACATGTCCACACACGGACAGGGAAGACACTTTCTGTACCTACCAGGCCATCCACTTCATTGTTACTCATATGTAATTTTGGAGTTTGTACCCCAGCAGTAACGTGTAGGGACTGCATGCAGAGAGTAATTCTCACGGAGTGTGAATGTTTTTACCCTTCAGACACCACATGTGTGTAGTGTTTCACTGTGGCTCACATCACAATACAGGTTGCTAGACCATGGCCTACCTGATGTCAGTAACCTTGCTTATTGAGTCATTGTAGGCCCTGAGCAGGGTAGTGTGGGTTAGTCTAAAGATGGAAATATATATGTCTGTAGTCATGTCCCTGTAGTCTGCACACCTCTGTGAAGTAGAGACCCAGGGGCATATTTACAAAAAAGTGGTGCAGGGCAGTGACTTCGCTGTGCTGCCCTGTGCCACAGGGAAAGGGTAGAAATGCACCATATTTATACTTCTGCACTTCTGTCCTTTCTATCTGGGCAGGTGCACAAGTTTTGCCTAGTCACAGCACTGGCAACCTTGCACCATGGTGCAAGGATACCTGCATTGCATGAAGGATTGTTTTTGTGCAGGGATGGGCAATAAATGGAGACTTTTCCCTCTTTCTATGTGTGCTGCAGACTGCAGCACACACAGAAAGAGGAAAAAACAAGGAGAAATAAAGATAATTTTCCTCGTTGCACCTGACGTGGGGGGGGGGCATGAGGTTTTGAGGCATTCCAAGGTTTACTCTGTGTTGTAAATCTGGGAATGCGTCAAAACCCGTGGATGTTGCATTTGAAAACCCACCGCAACACCCATGGAATGCCCCAGATGCAATGCAAGGCAATAAAGTGACTTGCGCTCTGTTGCCTCACACCATATCAACTAGGCCATGAAAAGCCACACAAAGGGGCTTTGAGTGGCCTCTTATATGGGTCTTCACTGCGGTGCTGGAGAGTAAAAAAAAGTGACACACTGGTGGTGCAAGGGGCTTGTAAATATCTCTAAAATGTAATAACAGCTTCCCTTTCTGGGCATTGATGCATTTTGCTGTTTCTGTCCTTTTATCTTCCGGTTTTAGAGTATAAGATGTGCCTATATATATTTTTTATTAAAACAATATTTGCTATTATATTTATTTTAATATTTTTACATTGAAGGTTCCCATTTTAACTTACGTTGGGGGCAACGTCTTTACTTTATTTTAGTGTAGACGTTTGTTTTGCAGATCTGTTTCGTTCTGTTTTTGGCACAGTTTTCTTTTGTTGCAGTCTATTGAGGGGAACAATGTGTTATGTGTGTTGATTTATTTTTTTATGTAAAATTTAACAAGAGGTTTATTTGTTTTCTTTTCTTTTTTAAATATGTTAACAGATTTTTTAGTTGAATTTTTTGTTTTAATCTTCAGTTACACTGCTTTTTTCCAAGGTGATCTTTTTTGTATTTTAAGTAAATCGGTGCCTGTGTCTTTATTTTCTTTTTTAGGAGAAACAAACATGAAGCAATGCTTCATTGTTTCTTATTTTAATGTACTTTTAGTTATTTATTAATTTTATTAGCATTTGGTTATAGTCAAATTTTGTTTGTAGTATTTAGTGGTTTGTTGAAGTGTTGCAGTCCTCTGTTGTAGGTTTGTAATCTGACAGAGTCACGCAGTCCTGGTGTACTGTTTTTTAAGAAAGAATCTCTTGTGTGTTTTTTGACTTTTTATAATCTTTATTAACTGGAAAAATGCTTTATTTCTCAACTGTTTAAAACTACCTTCTGCTAGGCTATACCCATACCTAGACCTCATTCAAAACTAAAACACCTCAGCTCCTCTCCGTTGGTGAGCTGTAGCCTGCACCAGGTACCATTTGGTCTTGGTGTGAGGATGGACCCCAATGATGTAGCATGCCACTCTTGGGTGGGTGAGGGGTCTTCTCCTAAAAAGCATTCTTCCACACACACAAATACTCTTTCTATAACTAGATGTACTTATGTTTGTTTTCAAAAGGTTTACTTTGCCATGTCAACATGGCAGTTTACAAATGCACACACTGACTCTGAAGTGGCAGGCCTAAGGCTTGTTTAAAGTGCTACTTAAGTAGGTGGCACAATCCGTGCTGCAGGCCCACTATTACTATTTCATTAAGGGGCCCTGGGCACATGTAGTGCACTCTACTAGGGAATGTTAGGTACATTAAATATGCCAATTGGGGATAAACCAATGATACCACAATTTAGGGAAAGGACACCAGCACTTTAGCACTGGTTAGAAGTGGTAAAGTGTGCAGAATCCTAAAACCAGCAAAAATGAAGTCAGCAAAAACAGGAGGTCCGAAGGCAAAAAGTTAATGGAAACCACACCAAGGTTGCCAGGTCTAAAAATTAGGATGTACCAAAATGAGCCAAAAGCCCAAATAGAACAATGGAAACCATTTTCACATCAAAGTTTTAAGTCAACCACATCTTGCAATGATTGAACTCAGATGATATTCTGACAATATATTTTGTTTACAATATTCTGGTAAAATGCTAATCTTATTCTATGTTTATAGTTTTTCATAGTCATTACATCATGACATTGAACTGTTGTCTAACTGGGTTGATACCTTAGGTAAGACTGAGATTGTGAGATGTATGTGCTTTAAGCATTGATTACCAGTCTTCACATTCAACTCTATCTACTAGAATGAGTCGGTTTACGCATTTTAAGGAAAGTGGGAGATGGACGTGAAGAGAAATGTGTTATGCATGTTGGACAAATGATAATAGGTCATTATTGGGTTTCATGCAGCTTATGAAATGTGAGATATAGTAGAAAACGTTTCAGGAGACTGATACTGTAAAATCCACTATTTTCGTAGAGTCTTTCAAATAATATTGAAGAGGTAGAGTCTCCTCTATTCCAAAAGTTCAGAAGGGAAGTTTAGCTACTTTGTGATAATAAAGTGTTGGCATTTTCCTGACTTCTCCTTCAGAACTGCCACCAAAAGTAATGGGTTTTAAGTAGTTTTTAAAAAAAATATGTGCTGTAAAATTCGACATATGCTTACATGTATATTCTGATCTGATTTTGTAGGGTGGGGAAACACCCCCAACCTCCATTGACGATATGGTGGTCAGTCTTGCTTGCTGGATACTCTCCAGGATTGGGAATTAGGTGCCACCATTTTGAATGTTGTTGTTCTGACCGGCTGTTGTCCTTTGCAGATGCCATGGTGAATGAGAGCATTAAAAAATGCTAAAAAAGAATTTGTGGGATAAGTGTCCATAACACAGCCATGCAGACGTCGCCCCTAAAATAGCAACAGAGGGGCCAGTTCACAGAGGTATGCATAGCAAGTAGCACTACAGAAGTAGTCTTGTATGTAGTCTTATACGGACTGTTTTAGCTACAGCTTGAAAACACATAGGGGGTCATTATGAAAGACCAGGCCAAAACGACGGGAGCACCGCCAACAGGCTGGCGGTGCCTCCCGGCGTATTTGGACTGCGGCGCTCGCACCGCCGGGGCCGGCGGTATACCGCCATTTCAGCCCCGGCGGTGATAATCCGCCAGGGCAGCGCTGCAAGCAGCGCTGCCCTGGGGATTATGACTCCCCTACCGCCAGCCTGTTTCTGGCAGTTTGCACCGCCAGGAAGAGGCTGGCGGTAAGGGGACTCAGGGGGCCCCTGGTGGCCCCTGCACTGCCCATGCACTTGGCATGGGCAGTGCAGGGGAAATGTGCGACGGGTGCTACTGCACCCGCTGCACATCAGCATTGCCGCCGGCTCAATTACGAGCCGGCGGCAATGTTGATGTGACTTTTCCGCTGGGCAAGCGGACGGTAACTCTGTAACTCTGTTACCGTCCGCTGGCCCAGCGGAAAGGTCAAAATAGGGAGCCAGCCATACCGCCAGCAATGGCGGTATTCTGGCACCCGCAACCTCGCCGGTCTGCCATGCAAACCGCTGAGGTTGTAATAACCCCCATAGTCATTGGTGAATTTCTCCACACTTTCTGAACTACCCATGCACTATAAATTCAGATGGAAGTTAGATGCTCATGTACATGTAAATTGCAAATCTAGATATGTGTGAATGCCTACAAAAGTTGCTGGTTTGTGGGCAGCAGTGACATTTCCTGGCCACTCCTACACCACTTTTGACAGGGAATACAATCTTTATTTCAACAATGCTTGCATTATGCACATATGGCACTCTTACACAGGCTAAGAAATCTTTGTATATCGAGTGCAAAACATGCATGCATACATTTTAAATGCTTAAAAGCAGTGATGCATGGTGACCTTTGAAAGCAGTAGGGTATAATACTTGCTAAGAATTCCAGCAAGTGCCCAAAATTATTCTCTTAGACTCTGGAGTCACTCTTCTCCAGCCACTCTCAGTCAAACTGTAAACAAATGCACACTTTTCACAAAAATGTGCTATTCAATGGCTCTGAAAAGTACTTGTTAAATAACTGAGTGCTTGGTGTGATAGGGCAATGAAGACTGACACTCTCCATAACTTGACCCCAACTTTTTCAGAATGTCCATGTCAATAATTACTTCAACTCTGCCAGGCCAACATTTTATTATGCATACCCTCTAAATGCCATTGGTGTCCTCCTATTACACGTATTACATATAATACGATAGTGCCAGAACTGTACCATTGATGTCTTGTATATACAAATGGTAGCCTTTAAGTTAAGAATTTCTTCTAGAAGGTTACAGCCAGAATTGTTATGGTTGCCTACCCCTCCTGTCCCACAATTTGCCATGGTCATCCCTAATGCCAAGAATTATCTTCAGTGTGCCAAAATTTATATTTTGCCACAAGTGTCACATATGCCAAGAATTACCTTTATTATGATGGTGGCAGCATTTTGATCTTGGTGACCCTCTCTAATTATCACGTACTCTCACCATCACTCACTTGCATTCACATTCTCACAGTCTCACTTTCTCATTCTTAGGCAGCTACAATTTCTCTCACGCATTCTCCCTTTCTCTCTACAGCTCACCCTGTAACTTACTATACTTATTGTAATTCTATTTCACTTACTCTCACTCACTTTAATTTGCATACACACATGCTTACACATACACACATTCACACACACACACATACACACACAAAGGCTCACACACATACACACACATATTTATCTCTAAATATACATTACCAACCTACAGGCAGTCTCCAATAGGTAGTTGTAGTTAAGACCATGTTGCCATAGAAAAAGCAGTTTTTGAGTTGCTTATATCTTTGCCACCATTTGACGAATCTTCAAGAAATTTCCAAGAAAAAAGTGTACCAGTGATTTATGTTGCACATGGAAAGATTCGGGGTGATCCGTCAAGCGGGGGCTAAGAAAAAGGGAGGTCAAAAAAGCTGTGTCTCAAATGTTAACTCCTGTTGGAATTTTTAACATGACGACATCCTGGACAGCATTACACCAAATATGGCAGAAAAGTAGCTTTTGGTCCGCAGATTGCGCTTTTTGTTATTTACTGCAAATCCATTCAGTAGTTTAGGAGAAGTTTAAGAGGAGTTAAAGGAAACCCAAATTTGTATACCTAGGGCCGCGATGAGTTTGTGAACAATAATAACAACAATAACAAGCTTGTGCAGAGATCTGCAGAGCTCTGAGTTGCTGCCAATAATATAACCAGGAAGTGTTGGCAGCCATCTTGAGACTCGGCTTTAGCCAAGTGCATGAAAAAAGTGAACAAAATAAAGCGCCCAGGGTAGGGACACCCTGATCACTTAATTCTGGTGTGGGGTTTGAGAGGGACCTGCCAGGGCAAAAACAAACGTTTATTTTTTTATTTTTGCTGCACGTTTGTGACGTCGCAAATTTCTGACAAATTTTGTTTTTAAAACAAGCACTGTCTCCTGTGCTCATTTTACTAAAGTCTCTGGGTGGGTCAGGTCCTGGGGGCATATCAAAAATAAAGAAGAGGCACATGGGGCTCCCCTCCAGTACTCCTTTATGCCCTGGGACTACCACCTCCCTTGGGGTTTATATTCAATAGTATGCAGAGGTGTGTGGGGACCTGTAGATGGGAGGGTCCTGTGGACCCCCCAGGCCCTGGGGACTGCCACATCCCTGGGGCTATCATTCAATTATAAATGGGGGGCCAAGTGGCACCCCTGCAGGCCTGGGGATTGCCACCTCCCAAGGGCAATTGTTTCAAAATAGGTGGGGGCACGTGGCTTTCCCACAGCTCTGGGGGCCGTCACCTTCCTGGGGCAATAGTTTAAAACTAAGGGAGCCATGTACCCCCCTCAGTCCCTGGAACTGCCACCTCCCTGGGGCTACATAGAAACCTTGGAGGGGGGCCTCATGGCCACCCTCAAGAAGCCAATAATGGACCTGGGGACCACCACCCCCTAGGGCTGGCTCCTGACATGTTTTGGGGTGCCCACCCTGGGACATAGCTGTTTGCTGTGACTTTGTGGGAGCTTTTAAAGCTCCCACCAACTCAGAGCAAACACAAATCTGCTCCCAGCAAGCAAACGCTGTCAAACAGCTCTCCCTTGCTGGGAAAGGATGTTTCCTCTGTTTCCCTACCCACAGACATGCAGGCAGGGAAACAGAGGAAACAATTACTCTCACAGACAGGGAGCTGTATTTTTACCATTTCCTTGTCTGTGACAGCAATGACAGCTCCTGCAGGAGGTGGGGAGCTGGCAGGGACCGCAGGGGTAATTAGGCTTCCCCTGCAGTCCCCAATGGTGGTGACTTAGTGCCCTGAGTAGCACCCAGGTGACATGGCCAGGCTCCAGGGGAAGGGGTCCCTGTGGCTGAGATTGGCCAAGAGAGGGGGGCCATGCAGCACCCGCCCGCAAAAATTAAATATCTAATATGGCAGGGCCCCAGTGGATAAAAGTGGCTGCGGGAGTGGGGACGTGTGGCCCCCCACTGAATTTTAGTGGTACCCAGGGGGTGGGGCCCCTGGGGCCAAAATCGACCCAGGAAAGGGGGGTGCATGGCCCACTCCCACATTAAAAAGTGGTGGGCCCCAAGGTGTGGGGTCCCTGGGGCCAAAATCAGACAGGGGAGGGGGCCACACAGCTCCCCTCCCCACACTGGCCATTCACCCAACAAGGTAACACTTGTTAACTAACCAGTAGAAAGTACTCCAGTTGGATAGACATTTTATGCAAACTGTGGACTCTTGTTGGATAAACGAGCAGGTGAACTTCTGTTCTGGCCATGATGCTCCTTTCACAGAAATGAAACCTCAACAGGAAGCACTTACAAATATAAATGTGGCAGGTGTCCCAGTTGAAGCTCCACTTCTGGAAAGGACAAATGATCCCAACTTCTGGGTTTTGTGAATGCAAAACAAGTGTGTTTACTTTGCAATTTCATATTGGAAAACAATCTGAAATCTTTCATGGAGGTTAATGTATTATTCATCTTTTGGACTTCAATCAGACACTCTCACACCCACTCTCACACCCACATAGCCCCCCTCTCACACCCAAACACTCTCACAGTCACTCACATCCAGAGACACCCTCTCACACCTATTCTCAAACCCAGAGAGACAGGCCTTGCAACCAATTTCCGCTGTGCATGGACAAAGGCCTTGTGCAGCATGAGGTTGGCTGGTTATGGGGGTTTGGCAGCAGAGAATGAACACATGCCAGGCCCTGTGGCCAACCCCCACCACACACTGCTGAAGTCCATTTGTGGCTGTAGTTGTAATAACGTATAGTAATGAAAGTTACTTTATGTTAAAAAACCATAGAAAATCATTGAAAAAAACAAAGGTTATAGGGATGTTATAGTTAGGTTCTAAATTTACTCACACAAAATCAGAGAAATTCAGCAGTTGTAGTTAGAGTTATTTCAAGTAACTATAACTTGGGCCTAAAGTAACTACAATTTGCGCCTTCGCCATGTAGAACTAATTACCCCACATAATACAGCACTCTTGGCCACAGTTATAACGTCCAAAAAAAATTTCAATGAAAGATTAGCAGTAAACTTATCAAATTAAAAACTGTGCATGTCGCGTTATAGTTACCTTAGGCTGCAAGTTATAGTTACTTGAAATAACTCTAAATAAAACTTCAGAATTTCTCTGGTTTTGTGCGTGTAAATTTAAAGCCTGACTATAACGTCCCTATAACCTTTGTTTTTTTAAGTCAGGTGTCATCAGCTGCTTGGTGTTAGGTGTACTCTTAGGGCAGGACCACAGCTACTCCCTACCTGGAGCACTTTAGCAAGAACTGAAAGGCTGAGCCTGCAAAGTGCATAAACCAACCCGTTGCCTGATGATGACTCAAGTTGTCAATCTCTTGCTTTTTCATCTACCCTCTCCCAACTAATCACAGATTGGGGGGAAGTCTCCGAGAAGCGTGACTCCACCCTTCACTGTGTTGATATGAAGGAGGCTTATTGTTGTGTTGTCCAGGAACTGCAGAGTTTAAGCCTAAAGCATCCCAGGCTACCTTTACAGGTGATGATGCATTGTGCCACTAATGGGGTGGCACAAACGCATGTCAGGGACGTGGCTATGATGTCCCAAACCCTGAAAAATCTGTCGGAAAGGTGATAGAGGTGCCTAAGCCAGGCATCACACCGACTGCTGGAGACAGCTGGCTGTAGCAAAGATAGCTTTTGTTATACCAATAATGAATATAAAACGATTATTTACCTCTGGTGTAATAAAAAAGGACAAAAAACAAGGTGGGCTGAATCCTGAGGTCCACAAGTGTGAGCCGCCACTGTGCATATGTCTGTCATAGAGTTAAACAATTGTTTCTGGCATCTTCAGTGATCCTAAGGTCACGATGAGTTTTAATTTGGGCAAAGGCAACTTGGCTTTATAGCCTGAGCTTAGGTAGCTGAGTACTGTAAGATTAGACAACCGTTACCTTCATTGCTTAGTAATGTAAGGAATATTTTAACAAGTGTGAGAACTAAAACAAAGTTATTTTTGGGGTCTCACGAACTTATGAACCGGAAATAGACTGATCTGTGGCAACCAGCTAGGAGGTGTTACAAAACAGCGTCAACGGGTCTGTAATTGAATATGTGGCACCAAATAGTTGTGATCTATCCTCTTAGACCTGCACACGGGCTAGTGTTAGGTGAATCTCCACTAGGAGTTCTTGCTTTTGGTTCATTACTTGACGTAAACGCGGTGTTAAATAAAAAGCTCTGCAGCGTTCGCTGGGCATTTGGAACACAAAGACCAAACATGTGGCACATGCACTCAAATTCTCTTTTATGCTATGTAACATACATGTACCATACGCCAAAAACCAGGAATACAACAGTAAAGAGAGGCAGGTTTTTGGTGATGGCAGATGCAAGTTGGTCGCTTTGGTGGTCCGAGGAAAACAATTTCTTGTCCACTCATTCTGTATGGAGACGGTGCTATAATTTAAGGACGACCCTTGCAAAATGTCTGTATATAAAGTGCCGGTGCTCACTTCTTACTTTACAAGACTATTCAGCTTTACAGAGCATTTACACCAGAAAAGGTGACATTCCAGTACATGTGACCTTTTAAATGCACTTCATATAGTTACAGTGGCCACAGCTCAACAATACGCCATCTGATAGCTGCTTTCTGCTATCCGCCTCCTAATTAAAATGAAATGGCAACCCTGTCAAAACAAGCTCCCACTCTAATCCCTTCACTCAAGTTACCTTTTAATCAAACAAAGCATGTCTGACAAGGTCCGGGGATAAGCACCTCGCTTACGTGAGGGGAGGCGGCAGGGAAACAGTAAAAGTCACCGCCACGCTCAGAGGTCAGAGGTCACATCAGGAGCTGTCAGCCGCCTCCTCGGATCATAGCGGGAAGGAAAGCACGGTGCCGCATGAGGGTCATGGGCAGGTACTCCACTTGATATGAAGAGTGTGATATTTCTGCTCTGGCAGTCAACCAGGGAGCGGAGCCTGTGACAAGCTGAATGAATTAGAGACGACAGTTCTGCTTCAAGAAGACTGTGGGCAGAGGACGATTCAACAGGCTCGAGCAACGCAACGGAGGCAGTCTGCACTCTGCAGGGAACAATGCGCCGTTACTCCTCGTGTTTGAAAGCCAGCTCCTTGCACATTCAGTCATCGATGTTCATGAATGCAATCAACCAGTTCCTAATTTATTCAAGTCCACCTGGTTTCGGGCTCTGGGCACATGTGCTCATTTTTTGGAAACGGTACATTTTCGACATCTGAGCCAGCAATAGAGAAAGAATGGATGAAACGGAGAAGGAGAAAGATTAGAAGAAGAGACAAAGGTCAAAAGCAGGGATGAAATTGAAATGAAACTTTTGAGAGTGAGATAAAGTGACAGGATGAGTAGATTTTATATCACAATAGTGAGCACATTAATAATTGTGCTATAAAAATATCGTAGCCATGAAGGACAAGTTCAATCTTCATATCCACTCCTTGTAAGCGTTATGTGAACGTCGAGGAGCTTTCAGAGGTACAGCAGAGGTGTTCATAGGCTCAGCGAGAGTCAGAGTAAAGCACAGGATGTTATTGCACAAGGAGAAACGTGATATCTTCCTTCTTGTTCGCTAAGATTCTGTGAGGCCACCGGACAGTCAAAAAGATTGTGTTCAAGTCTAGAGACTACCCATATTGTAGGTGCCAGGTATGATGGTATTGATGAACTTGGGAGTTCATAAAGTAATTAGCACCCTTCCCAAGGCACATACAATATCGAATTTTAGTTGCTCGCTGGCAGTCAGTGGAGAGACTACAGACGTGAGGTAACAATGATGGACCCGAACCATTGGGTAGGACGTTTGAAGCTAAAAGTGTCTGATACATTTTGATGTAAGAAACAGGTGGGTGCGATTCTCAGATTCATGATAGTTAGATAACAAAACAGTTTTCTTTTGAGAACAGTAATGGGAAGAACCAATAGGCTTGTGAAATACATTGTGGTGTTTCAGCAGGAGAGTAAATGTTGTGCCTATTATTTTCAGGGGGTGGAAAGCACTGTACAACTGAGTAGTTAATTGATGCCTGCAGGTACACTAAGATCTGAAATCAGGAAAGATTAATAGCGGGTAGGCCTGAACGTCTAAAGGCACATGAGATGGAAAGGCACTGTGGGCTTATCACAATGATTAAGGGGCCTTCCCATAGCGTAGAGACGAATGTATCTGTTTTTGTATCTTTTGATGGAGACTGTAGTGATATATGCATTTATACTAGAGGTGGGCGTAACTTGCATAATTTACTGAAGAGTAATTATGTGAAATTACTGCAAAATTGTGCTAAAATATGGAGAATTACGTGAGGAGAGTAACTCTGCACTTAGCAATATTTTCTTAGTTTAAAATGCATCTTCGCATCCAAAATGGATCTGGGGATGTATTGTGCACTAAGAAAATAGTTCTAAATGCAAGCAGCCATCAGCTACTTTTGCTCGCTAAGTTTATTGTTCCCGTGCTCCTGTGCCAAATTTCTCAAAATTACGCAAAGGGGCGTAATGCATAATTTCCGGAAATTTCATCTCAAAATTACTGAAATTAATGTGCTTACTCTGGCGTAATTACAATTTCACCCAGGCTTAATTTATACCTTTGGAAAAAAAAATTGGCTATTTGTAGGAAGTTTACGAAGAAGGTGAAGAATGTATTCACTGTATTTAGTTAGGACGTGCCAGATGTTTGAAATGCATACATTATAGAGCATCCGTACATTTTGACAAGTATGTGAAATGTTATTTTGTGATGCTATGAATTTATATGACTATGGAATTCTTTTCAAAATGATGAGCATGTGTAATGTTTCAGTTGTTTTTTTTTTTTTTTTTTTTTAAATATTTTCTTCCTACAGAAACCCAAATAAGACTATTTTGAATGGATGGTGGATTGATGCATGTGTTTTTTTTTTTTTTTTAAACTCTGACTTAATTAAACAATAAGATTAAAGGAAAGCTCCTCTCTTCGAAAACGTTCCCTTGAGGGTCTATATCTGTTTTGTAAATAGGGTTAAAAACAAATACTTTCAAGCATAAAAAAGACTGGTTTTAAAGCCCGTGTTCATAAAGTTGAACCCCTATTTCAAATTGACAACAGTTATAAACTTTGAAAATCCAAGGGTGGCCTCATCAGCATCGATAAAACCAACATTTACCTATTTTCACTTAAAATTTACATAAAGGTGCTATCTAACACACAATGTCATGCTGTTGTGAAGCATTAAAAGGAGAAGACTTTGACAGCGAACACTATTTACATTACTAATGACAACCTTGATGGACTACAACCTGCCGCTCCGATTTCTATTGTACATCTGTACATTGACTTCCTCAAACGCATTATTCTTCCTGCCCTTGAGCTCACTGCTATGTAATCTATCCCCCATGTAGTTTTGCTCACAAGTGCCACCAACATTTGCACCTCTGTGTGAGGATTGAGTAGAGATGTCAGGAACCAAATGGGCATGAAGTCAGAACACTCTTCTCACAGTTATTGTGAAAGCTGTTAATGCTTTGCAGGACTTCAGCCAAAAACTCTTGCTGGAGCTTTCACAGGTGAGGAGTAATCAGAAACACTCACCCTCAGAGGTCTACTGAACTTTTGGACTTGATGACAAAGTCAGTAGTTAAGACTAAACAACCACAAATCAATAACATAAAAGTCAATAAACAATATTAAACACCAGGGATAATTCAACACTAAAACAAAACCCCAAACTGAATAACATTTGTAAAGCTTTATTACAATCCCAAAATCAATGTCACATAAATGGTGTGCAAAACTAAATTATTAACATTCATGAAGAGCATAGGCTGACCAAAGTGCCTGAAAAGATTCAACCTCCTAAACATTAATACTGTTAGGCAATTGAAAGGACTAATGTAGATTATCAAGAATACAATATGAACATTATTATCCGATTTCAAAAACATGATGGTGACATCGGTACATCAAAATACAATTTTAATAATCAATTTCAGATTTCAGACTTCAGAGCCGGGCCATTCCTAACACTAACCAGAATTGTGACTTACATGTGTGGGAACGGGCTATCACATGCAGGCAAAAGCAAAAATAAAAGAAGACAAAAATACTTTGGAAAAACATCTAACTAGGGTAACTAACTATAAAAACATGCTGGTGTAAGTTACTAACTGAAAAGAGAAACAAAAAAACACATTTAGTTATACTTTTCCTCATGGGACAGCAGTAAGCATTGATTTGTTGCGCAGAGCATACACCTTCTTACAGCAGCATCAGGGCAGTGAACATGAGCTGCACATAGGACAGATCAGCAGTTCAGGATTAGTTGGCCTTATTAGTACTGAACCACATAACAGAATAGGATAGGTGAGACTTTTTTTAGTGTTAGACTTGGCATCCCCTAACTTTTTGTTTCTGTTTCCCAGGTTGTTGATGTATGCTGGACTCTGTTTTTGCTGTTTGTTTTGCTATGGGCACTTTCCCACTGCTATCCAGTGCTAAAGTGCAAGTGCTCTGATGTAAAATGTATGTGTAATTGACCTTCCATGATTGGCATACTTGATTTACTCTAGGTCCCTAGTATAGTGAACTAGAGGTGCCCAGGTCCTGTAAATCCAATGCTACTATTGGGCCTGCAGCACTGGTTGTGCCACCCACATTAGTAGACCTGTAAACATGACTCAGACCTGCCACTGCAGTATCTGTGAGTGCAGTTTTAAACTGCCAATACGACTTGGCAAGTGTACCCACTTCCCATGCCTAAGCCTTCCCTTTTATACACGTAAGGCACCCCTAAGGTAGACCCCAGGTAGCCCCATGGGCAGGGTGCAGTGCATGTTAAAGATGGGCCATGCATGTAGGTGTTTTACATGTCCTAACAGTGAAATACTGCCAAATTCGTTTTTCACTGTTGCAAGGCCTATCTCTCTCACAGGTTAACATAGGGGCTGCCTTTAAATATTATTAAAGTGAAGATTACCTTAGGGAGCAGATAGAAATATGGAGTTTAGGGTCTCTGAGCTCACAATTTAAAAATGCATCTTTTATTGAAGTTGGCTTTTAGATTGTGTGTTTGAAAATGCCACTTTTAGAAAGTATGCATTTTCTTGCTTAAACCATTCTGTGACTCTGCCTGTTTGTGTATTTCCTGTCTGGGTCAGTTTGACATGACAGTTGGGCTGTTTGCACCTCTCTCTAGACAGCGACACAAAGGGAGCTGGGGTGTAGCCTGCATATCCTCATGAGCCATCTGTGCTAGGAGAGAGGGGAGGAGTGGTCACTTACACCTGAAAGGGCTGTGTCTGCCCTCACACAATGCAGTCTCCAACCCCCTGGTGTGTGTCTGGGGCCTGGCCCGGGCAAGGCAGGATCTTAGAAATAAGAGAGACTTTCCTTTGAATTAGGCCTACTTCAAAGGCAGAAAGGGGTATAGAAGAGCCCCCCAAACTCCTAAAAATTAGATCAGTTCTGTAATCAAGAGGGACCTCTGCCAAGGGGAAGAGCTGAAGAGCTGAAGAGCTGAGGAGAAGTGCTGCCCCTGCCTGTGACTGTGCTTTGTTGGACTTTCCTGCAGTTGCTGCTTCTGCCTGTGAAAGGGGACAAAGACTGGAATTTGTTGTGCATTCCTGCTTAAGAAGAATCAACAAGGGCTTGAACTGAGTTTGCCTTCTGTTGTTGAAGTCTCAGGGCCATCAAAGACTTCCCCTACCAACACCTGGACTCTCTACTGAGACTCCTACCCTGAACAAGTGGTGCCCTATCCGGCCCTCGGCCCTTGAAAGGAGAAGCTGGTAAAAATCCAAGAAAACTGACTTCGGACGACTACGGACTGACGCTGCTGCCGAATCCCGTGACGCCACCTACATCCAACTCTGTGGTGCTCTCTGGAGTGCGACGACCCTCGCAGGCCCATCATCGCTGCAGCCCCGCCAAAATCTGCAACTCAGTGGAAGTCTCTGCACCACATCGTGACCGACTCCACACAAAGTGCACTGATTAAACGCTTCACACCGATGGCGCATCACCTCCACCGCTCCGCAGCAAGGACCTGATGCCTCTTCATGATGCCTCTGCTCCTTCGTCCTGCAGCACTGGAACCGACGCCACTTCGGATCCAGCTATCCCCGACTTCGCACACCGGCTTGTTCTCAGATTTTACTAAGGTACTGTACCTGGGGGTCTGCGTGACTTCATACCTGGTGCCTTTGGCATCGGATTGTTGGGAACGACTGTCATGATGCTGTGTTATCAACTCTTACAAGCATTTTGTGTTTCTAAGCGCTATTTTGAGTTTAATCTTTAAAAATTCATAACTTGACTTGTGTATGTCGGAATTTTGGTCTTGTTTTGTTTAGATAAATATTGGCTATTTTTCTAAACCTTGTGTTGAGTCATTTTGTGGTGTTTTTACTATATTACTGTGTGTGTTGGTACAAATACTTTACACATTGCTTCTGAAATTAAGCCTTCCTGCTTGTGCCAAGCTACCAAGAGGGTGAGCGGGGGTTAATTAAGGGTGATTCTCCTTTACCCTGACTAGAATGAGGGTCCTTGCTTGGACAAGGGGTAACTTGATTGCCAACCAAATACCCTATTTCTAACAATAAGAAAACCCATCAGGAAACTCTGCGTAGGGAATGGGACAGCAGACTTAAGCAAGAATAGACAAACTCCAGCAGAGTTCCAAACAGTACCAAGCAGAGGAGAAAACTGGAGAAGATTGACACCAAGAACGTTCTGAGAGGATCTGACTTCTATTCCAAAATTCTTCACTCATTAAAATGGCCAAAATCGATTCGATTGTTCTTCATGGTGGGCACACACTGGACGTTGATTTCAGCATCCAATCATTATAAGTGGCACTATCGAATTCTGTTACTTTATGATATGTTCTCAAATAATATGTTGTCATCTTCCTCTGTCACAGGGTTCTGCCAAAATATTACATTTTCTAATAATCTGCAACATGCATTTCCTTTCTCATGGCACACAATAAACTAAGCTAATACTCCTTCACATACACTTCATGAATCTTCCTGTGCAATTCAGCAGTCAAAGCAAATATTGTTACATTAGTTAAACTTGGAACATACTCTTCTCTTGGACTACAGTAGAACATCCAACATTACATTTGCTGCCTAAGAAAAAGAACCAGCTCATATGGGACAGCATGAACAAGTGAAATTTTTCATGACTGCTTGCAAAAATGAATCTTAAGGCCTAGTCAAGTTAAGAAAGCCTACTGCACAGTAATATGTTTAATATCTTAATAAAACCTATTGCACACCTTTAAATTTCAAGTCACATAAAGCCAATTATTTGTATTGAAGCTATTGTCATGTTATGTCAAGCAATTTTTAAAAGTGTACTTTACCCTAAACACATAAATAATTTAATACTTGTTGGACTTTTTGCCTTACGTAGGGTCATCCCCAGTCTTTTTGCCTCCTTAATCCTGGTTTTTCTGACCTCTCGCTGTTGGCTCTAGGACTCTGAGCACTTTATCACTGCTGACCAGTGCTAAAGTGCAGGTGCTCTTCCATCTAAAGTTGGTATGATTGGCTTATACCTAATTGGCATATTTAATTTACCTATAAATCCCTTGTACAGCGGTATCTCTATACCCAGGGCCTGTAAATTAAATACTACTAGTGGACCTGCAGCGCTGCTTGCGCCACCCACTGAAGTAGACTTTAAAACCTGTCTCAGGCCTGCTAGCGCAGGGCCTGCGTGCGCACTTCTCTGCCACAGGGACTTGGCATCTAAGTTTACTTGTCAAGTCCAGATCTCCCCTTTTACTACATGTAAGTCACCCCTAAGGTACCTAGCCTTATGGGCAGGGTGCCATGTATGTAGAAAGGCAGGACATGTGCCATATTGGATGGCCTGTCCTAGTAGTGACAAACAGCCTAACTTGGTGTCTCACTGCTGTGAGTGCTGCCTTCTCATAGGGTTGCATTAGAAATGCCCTGCCTTATGTGTAAGGGGTATTGTCTGATTTATGAGGGTTAGCGTAGGCATGTTTGGTTTGGTTGTGATGGTGATAATAAATGCTCCTTACTGGTGTGGGTGTATTTTTTATTACTATCACAGAAATGCCACTTCTAGAGAGTGCACATTTATCTGTGCTTATGACTCTGGTGTTTTGCAGCTTGACTCCAATCCACGTCTGGGCAGAGTGACAGTTGGGGCTTTGTGCATACTTTTCAGACAGCCTGTACACAGGGAGGGTGGAGATGTCACAGAGGTGCATCTGCATACTGAATAGTCTTCCTGGGCTGAGAGAAGGGCGAGGCGGGGCACACCTGCATTTGTAAAGACTGTGCCCTGGCCTCACACAATAGGGTCGTTAACCCCCCACTGTTGTTTGGATCCTGTGCTGAAAGGAGAGAGGGGGCACTCCCAGAACCAGTTGTAACTGGCTGGAACCTCTTCTCCCTACCATTGTAAAACACTGTAAGAACTGACTATAAGTACAGGGTAATTTTCCCCACAATTTGGAGACTCTTGGAATCATCTTGGAACTGGACACCAAAGGCTGAAAGGACTCACCAGGAACCGCCATGGACTGCTGCTGCTGTGCTGACCTGTGACCTGCCTGTTCACTGTGAAGGACTTGCCACTTGCTGCCTTTCCCTTGTGCTGGCCTGTAGCTGGGCCCTCCACCTGAGGACCTTGTCCTAAGATTCTGCTCCCAGGGGCAGGGTGCTGTGGCCCCAGACCCCTGCATCCATTTCTTCACGAGGGGTGCTTCTCCGTGGTTGCGGCTGCCATAGCGCTGATTGCAGCGTGTTTATGGAGCCTTGGGAGCTCGTAGGCTCCTTGCTGCATTGTGCCCCTTTAAATAAGATCACCGCAGCGGCCCAGGAAGCTGGAAGAACACTCGCACACCGCATCGGGTGCAGGCGAGTGTCTGCTCGGGCCACAGGAGGGGTCCGATCTTCTTATGGCTTCACGGCAGGACCAGGGGAAGGTGCGGGGAGTGCCCCCTTCCCCCTGGCCTCTGCGTTAGGAGCAGGACGCTCCTTTTCTGCTGTTAGGTAAAACGGGCATTATTGTGGCCACCCCCTTGGTGGAAGGGCCAGTGGAGGCACGGGGGGGCCCCCAGAGCTCGCGGGTCCCGGGAGGGGCCTGTCATTAAACCGGAGGGGGTGCGTGGTGCCCCCCTCCTGCCCTAAGTTATTTTTGCTGGCTTTGGCCCCCCTCGTGAGGGCCAGTTGAGGCCCTGGGGGGCCCTCAGTAATCACAGTCCCTGGAGGGGCCTGTCTATAAAAGAGAGGAGGTGCATGTCACCCTCCTCCCACCCCAGAGTATAAGGGAGGCCCCCGTTTTGCGCATAGGAGCGCCGGGGCCCCATTGTTCGCCTTCTAGGCACTGGAGGTGCCCTCATCCAACCAGGTACTGTTTAAAGGACCAATATAGTTGCAATCCAAAGTTCTTTCTACAGACTTTTGTTTGATTCATATATTACCTACCTGCGTTTGATGTTTTTACATATGTGTATGCAAATGTTCCTTTTATGGACATGCTTGCTAATATGTTTTTCTAACTTGCCATATGTTTTCTAATGTTCCTACTATGGGAATTTTATGATATTCTTATGACAAGTGCTGTGATGTAATAATGTGTTTTCCTGACTACTGCTCATGTTGCAGAATACTGAGTAACCTGTGTGTTATGTGTGACTACTGCTAGGTTGCAGAGTAACTAATGTGTAACGTTCTGACAACTGCTAAGGTAGCAGGATAGTACTGATATGTGATGTTTGGTCTGATAATTGCCTTGTGTACAATACAGTATATTTTCATATAATCTGGTGTTGTGTTTCCTTTGTGGTGGGGATATTGCGTCACGTGTGTTGTGTGTGTTGTGCAAACGCTTTACACATTGCCTCTGGGTTAAGCCTGACTGCTCGTGCCAAGCTACCATGGGGGTGAGCTGGGGTTATCTTGGACGTGTATCTCCCTTACCCTGACTAGAGTGGGTAAGTTCTGCCTGGCTGAGGTGCATACCCTAGCCAACCAGAAACCCCATTTCTAACAATACTCATAATATATTTTATCTCTACTGGTTTCACTTGTAAATAATACTTTCATGTTAATATTCATTGTTAATTCACACATTTATGGACGCAAAATATTTTCATGTTCAACATGGTGTCAGAAATATGAAAGGTGGGCACAAATGTCCACTACAATTTAAACCTGCACATTTTCATTTCTATGTTTCTATGTGCTCCGGTGGACAGCATAGAAATACAGATTGACACCTGGCATACATCCAAAAACACATAATACAGTAGTGTGCTGTACAGGTCTGCATCTTGGCCCGTCCTAGTCTGGGGATAGTCCTATGCGACATGACATAATCTCTCAGAATCATCCAAGGGCAGCAGCAGTTTCATGAAAAATGCCTGGGCTGATTCACGAGAAAGGGCCACCTCAGACAAATGAACGCAGGAGAGTTTTCGATGGGCTTGCCTGACTGACACCCTCTGCAAGGACCCAAGAGTACCTTCCCCTAAAATAAGTGCTGGTGGGACCCAATGGTATAAACTAACCACTGTATTACCCATTAAGCGTCTGATGTTTATGATGAAGTCTCTCTGTAGGGATCAGAGATGATCAGAGATGAACGTCTCAGCACGAGTGATTCAGCCACATGGGTAAAATGAAAGATCATCTTCTATGACATTTTCTTTTATAGCTTCTATGTAGAATGTAGGGGCTGATTTAAGAGCCCCTAGAGCCTCCTTGTGCCACATTAGTGTCATTTTTTTTTTACGCTAATGTGGCCCAACGAGGCCAAAATCACTGTGCCAAATTTACAAAGTGGCACAGTGCATGCATTGCGCCACTTTGTAACCCTTTGCACTACATTATGCCTGCACCAGGCATAATGTATGGAAAGGGGGCATTCCCCCATTGGGGGGGGGGTGCATAAAAATGGTGCAAAGAAATCTAAAAGGTTTCTTAGCTTTATTATTTTCTGCGTTGAAAGGGCCTCAATGGGCTTTGCCAGATTAGTGTCAACATTTTTTAAGTTAATCCTGCAGAGCTCCGAACTACCGTCAACAACTTTGATGCTGGTTCCCCTAACTACCGTGTAGTGACATGGCTTGGAATGTGTGAGGGTCTCTTGGAATCGTATGACATCGCTTGTTCTTGATGTCATGAGATTCCATGATGCCTTCGCGGCCCCTGCTTAACAGCAAGACTCTGTGCCCCCTACGTTTGGAAGAAGTTGTTTTCTTTACTTTTGTCTCTCTTCAATAAATACTCTTTCGGATTTTAATGTGTGACTGGATGTTACTTCAATAGTTGCGACGAGGGTGAAGTAAGCGGAGGATCGCACACACCATGTTGTGCAACGGAGGCGTTTCCAGCAGCTTTTCCGTTTGGAGCCTGTCGCTAAGCTGCTGAGCTGGACTATCTCTACTACGGAGGCGTTTTCCAGTCTGATTGCTGTCGAGCGCCTGTGAGTGTTCCGAGATCTTTGGTGGGCACAGAGTTTATTTTTCACCAGTACAGCGCGTGTGTATGAAGAAACGTCTTTCTTCAACATGCGAAGCTTGAGACACATTTTCTCGGCGCATGTCAGGCATTTCCAGCCCCGCGCACCACGCGCGTCAAGTGTCAAAGACGTATTTGAAGGAGACGTGCTTTCAAGTTTAACTGTGAATATTTCTGCGTGCATCAAGAGGAAACAAAAAAGAAAAACAAAGAAACTTACGGGACTCACAGGACTTTCCTCTCACCGTGTCTGCAGTTCGTGTAGCCGGTTTTAGGTGTTCTGGCTGTTTAGTCAAGTAGAAGAAGGACTTGCTTTGGGACAACAGAAAGGAAGGAGACTGATAATTTTTGTTTGATTTTTATTGTTTAGTCAGTTGAATTTGAAAAGGTTTTTTTTTTACTTTTGTCCTGTAGGATTTTGAAGAGTTTCTGAATTTTTTATGTTTCTGAGTGTGTAATTTAACAGGAGGATTATTTCTTTCAATATTTAGTGATTCTCAAAAATGCAGAATGTGTTGCCTCCTACTCCTTTTTTGCAAGATCCTGGGGATCCTCCTCTGGAGTGGAAGTTATGGCTACGTCCCTTTAAGGCTTTTCTAGGAGCTAGTGATGGACACAAATTCAGGCCTGAAAGATTATTTTTTTTTAATGTATTATTATTTGGGAGTGGAAGGTCAGAATATTTTAGACCATTTACCAATTTATGAATTGGCTGAAGAGGAAGAATTGGATGAATTTGAAATGGCAGTTGCACAATTGGACAAACATTTTACCAAAACTAAGAATATTGTAGTACAGAGGTACAAGTTCTTTACTAGGTCACAAAATCCTAATGAAAGTGTTGATACCTTTATTACAGCGTTGAAGGTTTTGGCTGCAAAATGTGAATTGGAGAATTTTACTTCTCAACTCATTTGAGATCAATTAGTAGCAAGATGCTATTCTAAAAGGATTCAAGAGAAACTACTTATGTGTAAAGATCCGTTTTTAGACAAAGCTATTGATATAGCAAAAAGTATTGAGTGTTGTTTGAAGGATGCAAAACAATTGGAACTTTCTTTGTCTAACACAACTATTTCAGGTGCGGTGACGAGTGTACAGAGCAATGATAACAAGAAAAATTTGCATGTTGAGAAAAAACAGAATAGTTCTTCGACCTCTAGAAACACTTCTTTACTTAGGTACAACCAAAAGACCATGTGTTATAGGTGTGGTTCTTCGACTCATATATCTTCGTTTAAAAACTGTCCTGCAATTAATCAACAATGTAGGAATTGCAACAACTCGGGCATTTTTCACGAGTTTGTAGAAGTGCAAAGAAAAATAATGTTTGTTGTGTACTCAGTGAAGACAAGGAGAATGTACAACATGATGACAATGAATTTGTATTAGTAGTTAAGGATACCACAACAACGGTTAACAAACTAATAGAAGGGGTTGTGGTTAAACTTTTAGTAGACACAGAAGCTCGCATTACTATTGTGTCACAGGAAATTTTTTATGAGTTTTGGGTGTCAAAAACTCTTTTTCCCCCTGATGTAGCTGCAGTTGCTTTTGAAGGGAAAGCCCAGCGGAAAGGAGCCCTGCAACACAGAAGCCGGCTCCGAGTGGAGCCGGCGGTGTTGCGGGGGTGCGACGGGTGCAGTTGCACCCGTCGCGCTTTTTACTGTCTGCTAAGCAGACAGTGAAAAGCTTAATGGGGCCCTGTTAGGGGGCCTCTGCACTGCCCATGCCAGTGGCATGGGCAGTGCAGGGGCCCCCAGGACACCCGTTCCCGCCAGCCTCTTCCTGGCGGTGTAAACCGCCAGAAACAGGCTGGCGGAAAGGGGGTCAGAATCCCCTGGGCAGCGCTGCTTGCAGCGCTGCCCTGGCGGATTTGCCCAGCCGGGGGAAATCCGGCGGGAAACCGCCGGACCCGGTTTTCTGACCGCGGCTTTACCGCCGCGGTCAGAATGGGCAGGGAAGCACCGCCAGCCGGTCCTTGACCGCCAGGGTCGGAATGACCCCCGAAATAAGCAGTTCCACTTATACAAAAGTCACTTTAGCCCCTTGACAGACCTCACACATCCAATATGCAGGTGTATGTAAAACACCAACAGGCCTATCAGGCAGGCATGTCGGAGAGCATAAAGGAGGAGTCTGTAGTAATCTGATATGTACCCTGAGATGGCTTTGTAAAATAACCTCAAAACATGCAAATGGGAATATTGAGGGAATAGTCATATTCAATCAGTACAAAACATGAAGGACTGTACCCCTTTTACATTTCTACTAATAAGGAGTTGGGCATTTTGTAGCGATTCACAAAGGCATTTAAGAGTATGTGAAAATACTCCTGTAGTACTACTCCCCATGCTAACAAATGCTCGTGTGAATTGGCCCCAATATATCTTTGAAAAAAATCCAGGTGTAATATATAATTCTTCCAAATACAATAAATGTTCAACATACACACATTACAGCATAGTGGAAAAAGCAAGCATTCCTCACAGAGACTGTCAAATATTTATTCGAATGAAAAAAAGAGAGTATATTTAAGTACAGGGATATTGGGAAAATAGTTTTATGGGGGAGTGGCATTACAAGTGCGTTTACCTGAAATGGGAAATAACACAAGGAACCAGGAATGCCAGGTTGAATTCTATATGTTTTCCCCTTCTAGGGAAAATAAACAGCCCAGTCCTTCACCCATGTTCTTTCTGCTTAGAGCAGGAAGTAAGTGGGTAAAGGGGCTATTTTGAAGGCGTGCAGGGCAGGAATGAGGAGGGCACAGCAGAAGAACAGTGTAGGCAAGGGGAGAGCTGGAACAGCGTTTCCTGCTCCCCTGTTGTGAAAGAGGAAGGCTGATGGGCACCAGGCACAGCTTCTACCCACTTGCACTGTACTCCCATCACTGCAGAAGGCTCAAGTGTCAGCCTGTGTTTCTGAGCTGGGTTTAGTGTTGGTCAGTCTGGGATTACGGTGGCAGGTATTTTTGGACACTAATCACAGGCCCAGAAACGCAGGGCCACTCAGAACGTTCCAGAGCAGTCTGCTTGCCGTGATCACCACTCCGGGCCACTCATATTGAGGGCCTATGTGGAGGAACAGACATAGGCTCTCATTACAACCCTGGCGGTAAATCCCGCCATCCGCCGTGCTGAAGACCGCCACCATACCTTTGCGGTGGTGGAATTCTGCTACAGGTATTACGACTCACAGCTCGGAATCCGCCAAAATACAGACACCCACACAAGTCCGCCACACCAAAGGTCAGTGATAAACTGGCGATACCAAAACCCACACCGTCACGCCAACAAGAATACGCCACACTATCACGACCCACGAATCAACGCAGCAGTCTTTCAACCGCGGTAATACATTGGCGGTACACACCGCCGCGCTCAAAATACACACACATTTAAAAAACACAACCACATTGGACAATTCAAAATACACACACCTGACACACATACACACACAACACCCACACACCCAATCCAATTTAAAGCACAGACCCACATCACCCACAAACCTTTAAAACCAAAATTTTGAAAGAAGGCCAGAGAGAGAGATTAGCTAACACAACACCAGTATCCACAGACACACAACACCTTCACTTATACATCATCCACGCACCTCAAACAACACACACCAACACATCCCCTCACAAATCACAACAGACAGCACCTCGCACATCACCCACACCACATCATGGCACCTCAAAGACACCCCAGGTTTTCTGAGGAGGAGCTCAGGGTCATGGTGGAGGAAATTATCCAGGTAGAGCCACAGTTATTCGGATCACAGGTGCAGCAGACATCCATTGCTAGGAAGATGGAGCTATGGTGGAGAATCGTCGACAGGGTCAACGCAGTGGGACAGCATCCAAGAACACGGGATGACATCAGAAATAGGTGGAACGACCTACAGGGGAAGGCGGTGGACCCTCACCTCCTCCCCCACAACTAACAACATGGGAGGAGAAAGTCTTGGCAATACTGCATCCTGAGGGCCTCGCAGGAGTAGCAGGAGGACTGGACTCTGGTAAGTCATATCTTAACTACTTTACCCCCCCACCCCACCTGCATGCCATCACATACTCCCACCCTCACCCTTACATCCATCACCCCAACACCCCACAGATACCCTACTATCACAACCCACACATCCCAAAACCAAGCCCTGCATATAACACCAATGCATGGACACCCATCACCAAAGCATGTCCAGTAGAGAAACTCACTCATGCCCCAAAATCACCAATCACACAAGGGCCACAGCAATAATGCAAGCACAGGAGTAGAGGTTAACTCACCCATTGCACAAGATAGCACACACAGATACTAAGATTATGCATTCACACCCCAACAGGGCCCCTACCCAACGTCACCGGACAGGAGGTGCCAGACATATCCAGTCCCCCCACAGAAGAGGCCCACAGAGATGACAGCAGCTCTGAACGCCTGGATCAAGATGACCAGCCCGGCCCATCAGGGACCTTGGGACAGTCGGTTCCCCTGACACAGTCACAAACCACCACTGAACCTCCCCCTCAGGAAACACCACCACTGCACCCACCCAGTGGGCCCATCCCTCTGTCTCCAGGGCACTTCAATCAGCAATGTGTCCACCACTACAGGGAACCCAGGAAATCCCACTAACACAGGACGATCAGGGACCTGGGGGCAGTGGCAGTGGGCACACGGATCAGGGGACAGAGGCACAGGATAACAGGGAAGCTGGGAGGACTGCTGTGCGACAGGGGGAGGACAGGCCCAGGGAACCCACTCTCCATGAGGCGCTCTCCAACATCATGGGAGCTTACCACCATTCCCAGGAGACCATGGGCATGGTACTGGCCAAGTTTCAGGAGACCCAGCGGCTGCAGGAGGAACACTACCTGGGGATCAGGGAGGACATGAAGTCCATCAACACCACCTTGGTCACCATTGCAGTGGTGCTGGCAGACCTTGTCAACACCAGGAGAGACACAGTGGCACACCAACGGGCCCCTGACACTAGCCTGGACTATGAACAGCCCTCCACCTCCGCCGGCGCTATTGGACAGGAGGCACCGCCACAGGAACAACAGGTCACCAGCACCCCACCCCCTGCAGAAGGAGAACCACTCCGCAAACGGTCCCTGAGATCCAAGAACAAGACAGAGAACATTGCCAAGACCCCGCCAGGAAATAAGACCCCCCTGAATGTCACCCGTTGTCCCACTTTGACACCCTGTCCAGCTTAAACTGCCATTGCTCCACTTCCTATGCCTCATTGGACAATGCACCTGTGAAACAAATAGACTGGACTCTGCCATGGACATTCCTCCACCATCACCCTAGCCCATTTCACAACCCCCTCCACTTATTTGCACAGAAATAAACACCCTTGAATCACAAAACAATCTGGAGTCAGTCTGTGCTTTCACAAATGTGTAATTGCAAAACCTCTGGAATATAGCAATGTCAATGTACTTGTTCACATACCAATGTAACACAGCTGTATGCCAGCAGTAAACATAGCAGAGGGCACAAAGTGGGACGCAGATCTGTGAAATGGAAAGGCAAAGTAACAAGTCAGGGTCCATACACTGAGTGAAAATGACTGACTTATGCTAGCTCCAACAATAGTATGAGATGTGGGAAGCAGTTACATCTTCTTACCTGTGTCTCACTGGAAGTATTGCATGATGATGTTGTTTCGGTTGTCTACATCTTCTTCTTCTACCCTCCTCTTCTTCACTGTCCACAAGCTCCACAGCTGCCACAAGACCACCATCTGGCCCATCCTCCTGCAGAAAAGGCACCTGCGTCGCAAAGCCAGGTTGTGCAACATACAGCAGGCCACGATTATCTGGCACACCTTCTTCGGTGAGTAGTATAGGGAGCCACCTGTAAGATGGAGGCACCGGAATCTGGCCTTCAGGAGGCCGAAGGTGCGTTTTGTAATCCTCCTAGTTTGCCCATGTGCCTCATTGTAGCATTCCTCTGCCCTTGTCCTGGGATACCTCACTGGGGTCAGTAGCCATGACAGGTTGGGGTAACCAGAGTCACCTGCACATGTTGAGGGACAACTGTTAGACAGACACTAACCCTTAGGGACAACCCCCATACCCAGACACCTATGTCAACTGTGTTGGGACCTTGGGCTCACCTATTAGCCACACACGGTGCCTCTGGAGTTGCCCCATCACATAAGGGATGCTGCTATTCCTCAAAATGTAAGCGTCATGCACAGAGCCAGGATACTTGGCATTCACATGGGAGATGTACTGGTCTGCCAAACGCACCATCTGCACATTCATTGAATGGTAGCTTTTCTGGTTTCTGTACACCTGTTCATTCCTGCGGGGGGGACAAATGCCACATGTGTACCATCAGTGGCACCAATGATGTTGGGGATATGTCCCAGGACATAGAAGTCACCTTTCACTGTGGGCAAATCCTCCACCTGAGGGAAAACGATATAGCTGTGCATGTGTTTCAGCAGGGCAGACAACACTCTGGACAACACGTTAGATAACATTGGCTGGGACCTCCCTGATGCCATGGCCCATGTTGTTTGAAAAGAACCACTGGCCAGGAAATGGAGTACAGACAGAACCTGCACTAGAGGGGGGATTGCTTTGGGTTGGCGGATAGCTGACATCAGGTCTGGCTCCAACTGGGCACACAGTTCCAGGATTGTTGCACGATCAAGTCTGTAAGTGATAATGATGTGTCTCTCTTCCATTGTCGACAGGTCCACCAGGGATCTGTACACCGGAGGATGCCACCATCTCAGCACCTGCCCCAGCAGACGTGCCCTATAGAGGAGAACAGTGAGCAGAGGGTCATCCAGCACTTAGGTATCACAATGTGTTATTTGCTAAAACGTTGGAAAATCGCAATGTGCCTTTATCTGTCCGTATTCCAGGCCTAAATAGGTGTGATGCAGTTTTTTTCCCTGCCATGTGGCCCCCTGAAATGGCGTCTGCCTGACCTGTAAGGTGGGACAAGGGGAAATGAGGTAACTGCGCTGGCATTGTACACCTTCGCGGTAGGCAGTGGAAGAACGCTGCGCAATTCAGAATTGGTTAACATAGGGCCCTATGGGTCCCAGGAGCCAATGACGATCTACGCAGGCGGTGATGGTACGCACCGCCGCGGACGTGGCTGCCATTTTCTAACTGTTCCCTCCCTTGATACCTGACCTTCAACAGGAGAGGACCTGCACTGCAAGTGCTGCTGTGACCTGTGCCTGGAAGCGACGATGGCTACAGTGTGTGGTGAAAGGGCCCCTGCCTTCACTTCGGAGGAGTTGGAGAAACTGGTGGATGGGGTCCTCCCCCAGTACACACAACTGTACGGTCCTCCAAACAAACAGGTGAGTACACTGTGAGCATGGAGGATGGTACATGATTGTATGGAGTGTCGTGGATGGACAAGGGTGGGGCGGGTGACAGGCCAGCATGTCAGGATTGTGTGTGTAAGTATGTCTGGGCCAGGGTGGGAGGTGTTTGGCAATGCATGAGATGAAATGTATGGGATAGAAACATCCATTCTAACTTCACTTTTCATCTAGGTCAGCGCCCACCAGAAGAAGGGTATTTGGCGTGTCATCGCCAAGGACGTCCGGACCCTGGGGGTCTACCATAGATGGAGCACCCACTGCCATAAAAGATGGGAGGACCTGAGCCGCTGGAGCAAGAAGACGGCGGAGGCCCAGCTGGGGATGGCCTCCCAACGTGGAAGGGGTGCCCGTCGCACCATGACCCCCCTGATGTACCGTATCCTGGCGGTGGCCTATCTGGAGTTGGATGGGCGCTTGAGGGCATCACAGCAACCACAAGGGGGTGAGTACACTCTAATTCAGCTGACTCAGCGTGCTTTCCGAGTTGTCTGGGTGGGGGAAGTAGGCTGTGGGTTCCCCTAGGCAAGGGCGAACTTGGTAGGCTATGTCCCTTGTTAGGCAGGCTCTGTGGCACCCCAACCCCACTACTGGTAATAGCCATCTACACCTAGTCAGGATCCTGTGGCTTCCAGGTGTGCAGCAATTGGGCTTAGGCCTCGTCCCCCATGGGCATGTGAATTTGCTAAGAACTGTTAGTGCATGGTTTAGGCCATAGGGATGCTCCCTGTAAGTTGCGTCCGCCAACGGTAGTGGTGTTACATGCACTGAACATGTGTTTCTTTTGTCTTCCACCCTTTTTGTTTTGTCTCCCTGTTCTTGCGTGCATTAGCATCATCTGGTGGAGGAGCAGTGGCACCGGAGCAGGAGGGAGCTGCAACCCACATGGCCCTGGAGGGTGAAGCAACGGAGTCTGAAGCCACCAGTGGGACGGAGGGAAAGGGGAGCTCCACGGCGGAGACAGGAGAATACACCAGCGACAGCGACTCCTCCTCTGATGGGAGCTCCCTTGCGGTGGCGGGCACCTCTGGGCCCACTGCATCAACAGGTACAGCCGCCACCCCCCCCACCAGCACCCCCCTCCCAGCAGCCCCTCAGCGTGTGTCCCGTGCCCACTCACCCAGGAAGGTGGGCATCTCCTTCACCCTAGGCACCTCAGGCACTGCCCCAGTCAGAATGCTGCTCTCAGTGAGGAGGCTATTGACCTCCTGAGATCCCTCACTGTTGGGCAATCTACCATTTTGAATGCAATCAAGGGTGTTGAGAGGCATTTGCAACAAACAAATGCATACTTGGAGGGCATTCATTCTGGGTGGGCGCCCCAACAGAGAGCATTTCAGGCTCTGGCCTCAGCACTGATGGCAGCCATTGTCCCTGTGTCCAGCTTCCCCCCTCCAACTTCCTCCACCCAGACCCAATCCCCTGTACCTCAGCCTATCCCAAGCACACCATCAGACCAGCATGCACACTCATCAACACACAAGAGTGGACATGGCAAACATAAGCACCACACATCCCACAAGCACTCACACAAGCACCATCCCCATGCAGACACAGCAACATCCACTGCCTCTACTGTGTCCGCCTCCTCCACGTCCTCCTCCTCCCGCCTTGTCTCGTCTCCACTCACACCTGCATGCACTACATCCTCAGTCACTACCTCTATTACCAGCACGCCCATCACCACACACTGCTCACGTGCAATCACCACCCCCACTGCCATTCACACATCCCCAGTGTCCTCTCTCAGTGTGTCTGTGAGCCCTCCTCCCAAAGTACACAAACGCAGGCACAAACCCACCCAACAGCCGTCCACCTCACAACAGCCTCCGACCCATGCACCTTCACCCAAATTCAGCAAACGTACACCTCCTACAACCACTACCTCTTCCTCCACTTCCAAACCCCCTCCATTTTCCCGTCTCAGTGTGTCTAAGAAGCTTTTCCTGGCTAACATTGAACTCTTCCCTACACCTCCCCCCCCCGTCGTTCCCCTAGGGCCAGGCTTTCCAGGTCCCAGCCCTGCACCTCAGCCACCAAATCCCCAGGCACAGTGGTGCCAGCAACTGCGGTGTCATCGAGTGCGCCACCCATCAGGGCTGCCAGTGTGCCACCTAGCGAAGCCAAGGAAATTTCGCCACCTGCTAAGGTGAAGAAGGTGCCCACATCCCGGAGGGAGAAGCCGCACCTACCAGCCACCAAGGGCTCCTCCAAACCAAAAGGGGACAGTGGCAAGACACCTGCGGCAACATCAAAGGTGGGGAAGGGACACAAGCCGAAGAGCAGGTCAGGACAGGGCACGGTGGCTCCGACTGAAGGACTAGAGTCACCCCTTTTGTCAACCACTACACCAACCTGTACGGCGGCGGACACCGCCACCTACACCGCCACCTGCACTGCCACCAGCACAGCCACCTGCACCGCCACCAGCACCACCACCTGCACTGCCACCTGCACTGCCACCTGCACGTCTGCAGCCTCAGCAACAGTCCCCAGCATCTTCCCCAATGGGCAGCCCTCCGAGGCTGCAGGAGACGTCCTGCTGTGTCCCTCAACAGGTGCTGACACATGCACCACAGCCAGCACCTCTGCCACAGACACCGCCGCAAGCACCGCCATCAGCCCCGCGATGTGCTCAGACAGTGCCACCACAGCTGACATTCTACCATCCCCAGTGGGCAGCCATCCGAGGCTGGAGGAGACTTTCTGGACCCTGCCCCGCTTCTATGAGGCATGACTCTCATTACTGTTTGCACCTGCAGGTGCCAGGCAAAGCTGCAGCAGGGTGGGGTATGTCTCTGCCTTCATGGCGTATAATGCTACCTGTTCCTAGGCAATCTTGTGGCGCGCACACCCATGTGAGGTAATGGGACCAGCCACACTGCATGTGGAGCACTCTGGGCACCAAGCCCCCTCCAGAACCAGTGGAGAGATACATCCACTGCCTCAGTCCTTGGCAGGATGAAGCACTCTGGGCACAAAGCCCCCTCCAGAACCAGTGGAGATTCACATCCACTACCTCAGTCCTTGGCAGGATGAAGCACTCTGGGCACAAAGCCCCCTCCAGAACCAGTGGAGACTGTTATCCACTTGAGAGACAGTGGCTTTGCACTCCCCAGGATAAAGCAGTGGGCTAACCACCCACTGGAAAGACTTGAGAGACTGTGGCTTTGCACTCCCCAGGATACAGCAGTGGGCAAACCACCCACTGGAAAGACTTGAGAGACTGTGGCTTTGCACTCCCCAGGATACAGCAAAGGGCATGGAGCCCCCTCGTGCAGCAGTGGCGTCATGCGTTCATCCAGCTGAGGTGCCCCCCCTCACCTTCATCCTGAGGTGCCTGTTTCATTTCGATCTTATGCCCCTGCAGTGTTCTCTCTGTTTCGAGTCAGGTATCTTATGTGGGCTTTGCCCATGCATTTTGGGACCACTGGTCCATGGACAATGATTGGAACACTATCCGGACTTGTGTAGTTGGTGTACATATTTGTATATACTGATTTTTGAACTTGCACTATCTGATTTTTCTTGATTACAATCGTTACAATCATTTCCTTTTGTCCTTGCATTCTTCCAGGGGGTTAGGGGGTGTATATGTAATGTTGCTGCATGTATTTGTGTGTATGGTGTTGTGGGTGAGCGTGGGGGTGGGGGTATTGCGTGTTGCGTGTGTGTGTCACTCTCTTCACCCCCCCCTGTGTTGTAGGTGCAGTACTCACCGTGGTCGTCGACGGAGTCTGTCCTGCTCCTGATACAGAAAGAGGAAGACCAGCATGGGCAGGACGTGTAACTTGGGCTCCATGGTGTCCTGGTTCCTCGTTGGGTGTCGAGAGGTGAATGGCTTCCCTTCTGTGTACTGTTTCTGCTGAGCTTTTGATAGCGTTGGTTCCGCCCCAGAAAAGATGGCGGATAGGCGTGTTGTAATACAGTGGGCGGTACTTTGTCCTCCGTCTGTCTGTTGGTGGTGACCGCCGCGCTGTTTGTTTCTACCGCCGTGGCAGTCGGAGTGTTAAAGTGGCTGTCTATGTTGGCGGTTTCTGCCATGGTCGTGATTCCATTTTTTTTTCCACCGGCCTGTTGGCAGTATCACCGCTGCTTTAACACTGACCGCCTGGGTTGTAATGAGGGCCATAGTGTTCTATAACAAACACAATATCCCTTATAAATGGATAGATATTTCAATCCATCACAGCGGGAACTTGACAATCCAGGAGCATTTTTAGCTGGGGTCATAAAACTGAACTCCTCTAAGTTTATGTATCCATTTTCCACAAAGTAACCATGTACATTTGTATTTTAATTGCTTCACACATCACAAAAATTGTTGCCCTGATTTGCGCCAAATTAAAGAGTGACACTAATGCATTTCTTCAGGTTGTTAGATATAGGCGAATTACCAACAATGGCAGACATGTATGAAATACTGATTAAGGTTTGAGGGTCTACCGTCCACCAAATAGGAATGCTGGCCCAGTGGACATCATCTCTCTACCCTTAAAGGAAACTCCTTTACGGTGGTGCCTTTCAATGTACAAGTTTGTTGTTTCTAATAAAAAGATAGTTCACTTTTGGTATCAGGACAGGGACCTTCGTTCTAGAGTAGGGGCCAGTGTAGGAGCCTTGTATCCTGGTGAAACAGCATCTGTACTTTATCTGCTTCAACACTGATTTTTGGGTTGTCAAAATATGCTATACCCCATGTCTGCTATTCTATGCAGGCTAGTTCCGCAGCTACTGGGAAAAGTCTCCCTTTTAACAGGCAATCAAGAAGGAGATAGATACTCTCAGCATGCATCTCTTGACAGTTTGAGATGGCGATGACACCTTAGGTTTGGTAATGGTATGAATTGTTCTCAGGGCCTAGCACATTAGTTACAATAATAGCACCTTGAGAATTCAGCAGTAAAGAAGACTTTAATGTGACAGTATCTTGACATCCCAGAAGTTCCTTCATGTGTACTGAGAGATTATCAGAGATTACAAGATTTCAGGAGAAGACATTGTGCTTCTCATGATGTCAGGCAGCATATTACTCATCAGGTAGTTACGCATTCTCGCTGCATAGACCGCACTGGCATTTCTGCACTTCTGGTGACCCAGAGGAGTGTTCTGCAACCCTGGAGGAGAGTGGGGTAATAAGGTCGCTGGCAGGACTGTCAAGTTTGTGCTAGGCAAAGGGTGTGAAACTGCTGCTTCTTGGAGTGGTAAAATTCCACTGCCAGTTTCAGGAAACCAGAGTGGACAAGCCTGATACACAGTTCTTTGGAAGATGGTGGACTGCACAGAGATCTGACGTTCACAATCCAAGATTAAGTAGAGTCTTCTTTCATGTCAGTTCCTGTTTGCATCAAATATAAGGAGGCATTTATAATTTAGAGATGTGGCAAAACAAATTAATGACATTTTTCGTCACTTGTTTGCATCTATGCTTTATTTTGTCCCTTATTTTTGCTTCTGCTTATTGTAGCTGTATTTTCTTCTACATTCTATGCTTACAACTCTTGCTTGGCTCTTTCCTAATGTTAAGGGGAGTTTGGTATGTTGCTGATTTATTCATTATTTATCTCCATCTTCAATCGTGAGCTACACCACTGCCAAACAGGTTTTTTACCCTTTGTGTGTTTTTCGTGTTAATTGGTACCTTGTTACGGACCTTAATGTGACAGTCTTTTGACAACCCAGCAGTCCCTTCACGTGTCATGCTTTTTTTCTAGGGATCTAGTGAAGTTCTGGGAATTATTGCCTGCACACTATTTAATCAAGAACAAGTCAAAGCGGCTGTCTCACCGATACCTTTAGGTTTGGCAACTCCTTTAGTAACACACTTGAATGCCTGTTTGCAGTTACTTTTGTATGAGCATTTCAGAAAATATTTAAATGTCCCGACTTGGTGTACTCTACTGAGGAAGCATTGTTCAATACCCAATAAGGAAGAATGGATGTATTGACTTCTGCAACTCATTTTCCCCATCTGCCAGCTGAAACTACTTAGGTTGAAATAACTCAGATGAATATTCTCGAAATGGATTGAAAAAAAAATAAGGATGGATTGATTAATTTGCAATGTCCTAATTCATTTTCTGAACTGGTTGATTTAATGTTGCTGTTTGAACACGGGTCGCAAGAGATACATTAGAAAAGAAGGAAGATCCAAGGAAACTATTCTAATTTCCTTATCTGGTTGATCGAAGATGTCAGTATGTCTGTTTTCCCAAGAAGAGCTGATGCAAGAAATGGCTGTGAGGAGTTCTTTAGCTGAAAGTGAAAAGGGGTGCCATAGTACTCTTAGTTATTCGTGTATCAAGTCAAAGCTGGACATATGGTTCAGGACTGTGCTAAATCATCTCAGAGGAATGGTGTAATAACACAATCATCTCCAGAAGAGACATATCCTGTGTCGCTTATTAAGAATATGTTCGAGTCAATCAAGGGATCATCATTTGCTGAGAAAAAATGAAGGCAACAAATGGGAAACACCTTTCCTCACATTAATTGTGCATTTTGAATGTTGGAGAATGGCATTGAGGTTGTGCAATGCTCCAGCCATTTTTCATAATTTTTTGGATTCAAAATTCTAAAATGTCTCAAAACCGTTTAAATGGCATGTGAAATTTGTGCCTTAAGATTTAGGCAAAATCATCTGTTTTTCAAACCTACTGTGAGTTAGAGATGGAAGAGGTTGAGTACCTTGGGATTAAACTGAATGTTTCTGTCCTTTGTATGAATTCCAAGAAAGCCCCAACTACCTTGTATTAGGCCCCTTTTACTAATCTTAGAGAGATTCACAGTTTCTGTGGATTCACAAATTGTTATTGTAATGTATCAAAAGATTTACTGTGATAATGAGTGACATCACTTGTATTTTGAAAGAGGACGATATTAAGAAAGGTTTTTGCTCAGACGATCATGCAGAAAACAAATGTTTACTCAAGCACCAACGTTATGCCATCCCAACACCTCAAAATATTTACTGTGAAAATGGATGTCTTTGGAAGAGCTGTTAGGGCAGATCTGTTGCAAGAACAAGAACATGATACAATAAATGTCCTGCCTTGCATTTATCCCATATTTGGTCAGAATCTGAACTGAAGTGTTCAGTACTTGATTGAGAACTCTAAGCCAAGAAGATGACTACTACTGAATAAAAGCATCTGTTGGTAGGTGCTAGATCACCATTTGCACTTTGAACTGATCATTGGAATTTAAAGTTTTCGCTTCAGGGTAGCAATAGTCACCAGGCTAGATGGGCATTTCTCTTTGCCCAATATGATTTTATTAGTACCTGTTTTCCAGTTTGAAAGATGCCTTATGCCATTATTATCCTGAGTCATCACTTATGATCAGTCTGTAATTTCCTCTCAACAAGTGGTTGAAATAGCTCAGCCTTTGTAGACAAAATAAAGATGGCTCAGGATTAAGTAGATCCATAGGAATTAGATCTTCATTGAAAGGCCCCTTAAGTGTGATGAAATTAATTTATTTTGCTCAACAAGTTATTTATTTTCCAACTGAGAATTTAAAGCTGGGTCTAATGAAAATGTGCAATGAGTCAGATATTCCTGGATTTCAGTTAATAGAGTACTGAGGACTACTTTGGATTTAGTTTTAAAATCCTTTATGTGCGCAAACACACTCATGGCCATACCATGGGAGACTTAGGGATAATACTAAATAAATTAAGTTGCAGATAGGAACAGTCAACACCAACAAGGATACTTGTGCTATGAAAAGTGTCTTACTGGAAATTTTCATAACCCAAAGATGTGATATGAACATTCACCAATGAAACATGCAAATACTGAGTTCCCACTCTAAAACAAATATGAGTAGCTATTTAGTAATTTGTCCGTCTGATTATGTATTTATTTATTTATTTATTTATTTATTTATGTAGTTATTTGTTTAAAGTTTATTAATACTTCCCCTTTGCCCATGTATAGGATGATTTAATCTTTCCACAGGTATAAATACCATTATATATGGTGATAGAAACTCCATGTAGGTATCATCAAGCAAGAGACACAGGGAGACAGATGTTGACGGAGGGAGGGGACAGAGAAGTTGTGAGGAAACCTACATGTGGAGCAATAAAGATTACCAAGAAGTAATGAAGACGTTATAACATTTTCTGTGTTCCTCATCACAGTCCTTACGCATAAGGTTGTAACAAACTATTACACTGGACACCCAGATGTACAAATATACAGACTAACAGTGGATTGTGGATTGTGGCACAAAGAAGAACTGTAGCAACACACACAGTGTGAGAAAAACTGCAAACCCCAGAAAAATACCACAGAGTGGGACTTCCCACACTAAGCCAGAAACAGCAGACATATCTGGCATGGAAAGCCCAAGCAGGAGACAAAAGCCAAACTAATCTCTTGCGGTGGAACATATGAGGAAGCCCAGCATAAGTCTTGCACACTGTGAATCAATCCATGGCTACAAAAAGAGGTTAATAGGGCTTAACCACCAAATAGCACTCATGCCAAACTAGAACAGATACTAAATCAAGAAGTAGGATGTTGGGATGGACATGCTTCTGTGGGTTGCTGAGAAAAAGAAACAGACAACTTTCTAACTCTGTGAAAAGGGGACCGTAGGGCAATCTCAATGAACATCTGAAACAATAGCTGTGCATAAAAAATGTGGTGTGCCATGGCACAAGAATGACATACAAACACTACAAGTTCAAAAAGTCAGTGAAGACTCTGGCAAGAAAATCACTTCCTGCCAACGCCGAGACAGAAGATGCAGCAGAAAGCTACACCTAGTGAAATTAGCAAAGTGAGCCCCATGGCAACCCCAGCAGGTCCAATGAACAGGATAAACTGAACATTCCATTTTCCAAATTACAATAATAGGCACAAGCACAAAGCAACGTTCATGAAACACATAAGCCCTCATTCCTACTTTGGCGGGCGGCGGTCGCTGCCCGCCAAGCGGGAACCGCCAGAAGACCGTACCGCGGTCAAAAGACCGCGGCGGTCATTCTGACTTTCTCGCTGGGCTGGCGGGCGACCGCCAAAAGGCCGCCCGCCCGCCCAGCGGGAAAGCACCAGCAACGAGGAAGCCGGCTCCGAATGGAGCCGGTGGAGTTGCTGGTGTGCGACGGGTGCAGTTACACCCATCGCGATTTTCAGTGTCTGCCAAGCAGACACTGAAAATCAATGTGAGGCACTGTAGGGGCCCCCAGGGGCCCCACGACACCCGTTCCCGCCAGCCTGGTTCTGGCGGTGAAAACCGCCAGAACCAGGCTGGCGGGAAGGGGGTCGGAATCCCCATGGCGGCGCTGCTTGCAGCGCCACCGTGGAGGATTCACAGGGGCAGCGGGAAACCGGTGGGAAACCGCCGGCTTCCCTTTTCTGACCGTGGCTTTACCGCCGCGGTCAGAATAGCCCCAGAAGCACCGCCAGCCTGTTGGCGGTGCTTCCTCCGTCCCCTACCCTGGCGGTCTCGGACCGCCAGGGTAGGAATGACCCCCATAGACACCAGACATGCAGGGGAGCTTGGGTGGTGCATGGAAGATTACCCGTCTAGTACAAAATACTATGCTTAGACTTAATTTTGCACTTTTCCTACTTTGTATTTGTGTGGCATGCAAAGTCAGAAAATAAATGAGAAATAAAAACATTTCTCTTTTTAACGCCTATTTTCAAATGGTGTTTTTTTTTGCACAAATCCCGTTCTAGTATTGTGAGTAGATAGGGGTTTGTATCAAAAGGCATTGATGGTTGCATGGGAACGCTCATGTACCATCCATGTAAGGCCCCCTTGGTCCTAAGTAACTCAAAGCAGTGTTTTGTGCTGCTTTACGTTACTTTTAGGCTACTGTCTAGCACAAAACGAGTTTTATGCTGGAAAGTAAATTAGGAAAAACATTTTGTGTTGTCAGCCCAAAATGTCTGTAAATATACCCCTACAAGTCACAGGGAAGGTTCATAGGCTCAGGCCTAGCCACAACGAGGCATGCCAAGCATCACTGAGCCAAAAGAAATCCAAGAGACAGACCAGATGTAGCCAAATGTGCACATAATTGAATAACCAGAACAACTAGAACCCCAGGCAGTGAGCATAGCATCTCCTGTGGGGGTATTCAATGTTAGAAATGGGGTCTCTGGTTAGCAGTCAGTTTGCACTCTGTCCAAGCAGGGACCCTCACTCTAGTCAGGGCAATGGAGATACACACTTAGATAACCTCTGCTCACCCACTTGTTAGATCGGCACAAGCAGTCACGCTTATCTCAAAGGCAATGTGTAAAGTATTTGTACCAACACACACAGTACTACAATGAGAACACTACAAAATGGAACCACACAAGCTTAGAACAATAGGTAATATTCATCTAAATAAAACAAAGACTAAAACGACAAAAATCGAACATACACAAGTCAAGATATGAATTTTCAAAAGAATAAGAGTCTTACTCCGTAGAAAACAATGGAAACATTGATTTCACACAAAGTACCTGGTTTGTGTCAAAAATAAAGCCGCACAGGCGAGCGTGCGCTGAAAAAAAGGCACAGATGCGTTGATTCCTTACTTGCAGGTGAGAGCATGTGTTGTTTCATCTCCGGTTGGGTCGGCAGTAGAGCGATGTGTTGATTTCCAGCAGGCACCTCGGATCCGCGCAGGATTACGTTGATTGTTCACACCAAGCTATTATGCGGGAAAACGGTGTCGGAAAACCACGTTGCGTGGGGTTTGCGTTGTTATGAGCAGCTGCAAGCGGGTGTTACATCGTTTCTCCAGCCGTGATGCGACGATCTCCCAGCCGCGATGCAGGTAGAGCATCGATTTTAGTCACAAAGTGGGCGGTGCACTGTTTTTCAGCTGCTTTGCAGGTGGTGCGTCAAAGTTTTCCCTGCACGGTGTTCTGTGCGGGGTTTTCAGTCCTTGTTCTGCCAACTTCACCTGTCAAGGGCCCACGGACTGGATAGGGAACCACTTGGCAGGGCAGGAGTCTCAGCAGAGAATCCATGTGCTGGCTCTAGTTTCTCCTTCCAGGGGCCAGGGATTGGATGTGGCACCACTTGGAAAGTCAGGGGGTCTCAGCAAGAGAGCCCATGTGCTGGCAGATGAAGCCTTTGATGTCCCTGAGTCTTCTTAACAGGAGGCAAGATCAGTCCAAGCCATTGGAGAATCTTCACAAGCAAGATACATAGCAAAGTCCAGCCTTTGTCCTCTTTAAGGCAGAAGCTGCAACTGCAGTACAACCCAGCAAAGCACACACAGCAAAAGGGGCAGTACTCCTCCTCTATCTCTCCAGCTCTTCTTTTTGGCAGTGGTTCCTCTTCATCCTTAAGTGTTCTAAAAATCTGGGGGTTTGGGTCCACTACTTATACTTATTTTTGCCTTTGAAATAGGCAAACTTCAAAGGAAAGTCTCTGTTGTTCAAATATCCTGCCTTGGCCAGGCCTAGCCCCAGACACACACCAGGGGGTTGGAGACTGCATTATGTGAGGAAAGGCACAGCCCTTTCAGGAGCAGGTGTAAGCTTCTCCCTCCCAGCCTAGACCAGGAAGACTCATCAGGAGATGCAGGACACACCTCAGCTCCCTTTGGCTTTGTGTCACTGTCTAGAGGAGATTCACAAACAGCCCAACTGTCAGTCTGACACAGAGAGGGAACAAACAAGCAGGCAGAGCCACAAAATGGTTTAAGCAAGAAAATGCCCACTTTCTAAAAGTGGCATTTTCAAACAGACAATTTAAAAAACAACTTTACCAAAAGATGTATTTTTTAAATTGTGAGTTCAGAGTCCCCAAACTCTATCTCTATCTGCTCTCAAAGAGAAACTGCACTTTAAGGATATTTAAAGGCAGCCCCCATGTTATTCTATGAGAGAGATAGGCCTCGCAACTGCTAGGACGCGTAAAACACATCAGTATATGTCCCACCTTTAACATACACTGTACCCTGCCCATGGGGCTACCTAGGGCCTACCTTAGGGGTGCCTTACATATATAAAAAGGGTAGGTTTGGGCCTTGCAAGTGGGTACACTTGCCAGGTTGAATTGGCAATTTAAAACTGCACACAACACTCTGCAGTGGCAGGTCTGAGCCATGTTTACAGGCCTACTTGTGGGTGGCACAACCAGTGCTGCAGGCCCACTAGTAGCATTGATTTAAAGGCCCTAGGCACCTCTAGTGCACTTTACTAGGGACTTACTAGTAAATCATATATGCCAATCATGGAAAAGCCAATTACACATACAATTTACACATAGAGAGCACTGGCACTTTAACACTAGTCAGCAGTGGTAAAGTGCCCAGAGCAACAAAAACAGCAAACACAGAATCCAGCACACAGCAACAACCTGGGAAGCAGAGGCAGAAAGTTAGGGGAGACCACGCCAAGGATGCCTGGTCTAACATTCACTCTGCAGAAAGACAACCTTGTTAGAAATGGGATTTTTGGTTGGCAGTCAAGTTACCCTCTGTCCAAGCAAGAGCCCTCACTCTAGTCAGGGTAAGTCACACACAATCCAAATTATCCTGTGCCCACCCTCTGGTAGCTTGGCACTGAGCAGTCAGGCCTAACTTAGAAGGCAATGTGTAAAGCATTTGTGCAATAAATCATACAATAACATAATATAGCACCACAAAAATACACCACACAGTGTTTAGAAAAAATACATCATATTTATCTGGGTATTTGCAGGTTAAAACGATCAAAGATGCAATATGAATTTGTAAAGATATCACTAAAAAGTGATATGAAGTGTCTTAAGTCTTATTTTTCACTCGGGGAAGACGTGCGTCGTTTTCCGGCACACGGACCGTCTCCTTCTATGGATCGCGGAATTACCAGATGTCCCAGGGTCTGTGCGTGGATTCTTTGGCTTGTTATCCGGCTGCGTGTCGTTCCGGGAGGCTGTGCGTGGAATTTTCTTTCTTATGGCAGGCGTTGCGTCGATTTCCTCTCTGGAAGTCGGGCGGCGGTGTCCATGCGAGGCCGTGCGTTGAAGTTCCGGTCGCACCGCAGGTGTTGTGTCGAGCGGCGTCTTTCTGGATCGGCGTGCAGTGAATTTTTCACCGCGGAACAAGCTGTGCGTCCAAAATTTCGGTGCACGAAGAGCCCAAATGAAAAAGAGAAGTCTTTATGGTCCTGAAACTTCAGGGAACAGGAGGCAAGCTCTATCCAAGCCCTTGGAGAGCACTTTTACAGCCAGACAAGAGTTCAGCAAGGCAGCAGGCCAACAGCAAGGCAGCAGTCCTTTGTAGAAAGCAGTCACGTGAGTCCTTTGAGAAGACAGGCAGTTCTTCTTGGCAGGATGCAGGTTCTGGTTCAGGTTTCTTCTCCAGCAAGTGTCTGATGAGGTAGGGCAGAGGCCCTGTTTTATACTAAATTGTGCCTTTGAAGTGGGGGTGACTTCAAAGAGTGGCTAAGAAATGCACCAGGTCCCCTTTTCAGTTCAATCCTGTCTGCCAGGGTCCCAGTAGGGGGTGTGGCAGTCCTTTATGTGAGGGCAGGCCCTCCACCCTCCCAGCCCAGGAAGACCCATTCAAAATGCAGATGTATGCAAGTGAGGCTGAGTACCCTGTGTTTGGGGTGTGTCTGAGTGAATGCACAAGGAGCTGTCAACTAAACCTAGCCAGACGTGGATTGTAAGGCACAGAAAGATTTAAGTGCAAAGAAATGCTCACTTTCTAAAAGTGGCATTTCTAGAATAATAATATTAAACCCGACTTCACCAGTCAGCAGGATTTTGTATTACCATTCTGGCCATACTAAATATGACCTTCCTGCTCCTTTCAGATCTGCAGCTGCCACTTCAACAATGTATGAGGGCAGCCCCAATGTTAGCCTGTGAAGGGAGCAGGCCTCACAGTAGTGTAAAAACGAATTGAGGAGTTTTACACTACCAGGACATATAAACTACACAGGTACATGTCCTGCCTTTTACCCACACAGCACCCAGCTCTAGGGGTTACATGGGGCACACATTAGGGGTGACTTATATGTAGAAAAAGGGGAGTTTTAGGCTTGACAAGTACTTTTAAATGCCAAGTCGAAGTGGCAGTGAAACTGCACACACAGGCCTTGCAATGGCAGGCCTGAGACAAGGTTAAGGGGCTACTGAAGTGGGTGGCACAACCAGTGCTGCAGGCCCACTAGTACCATTTAATCAACAGGCCCTAGGCACATATAGTGCACTCCACTAGGGTCTTACAAGTAAATTAAATAGCCAATCATGGATAAACCAGAGAGCACATGCAGTTTAGCACTGGTTAGCAGTGGTAAAGTGCCCAGAGTTCAAAAGCCAACAAGAACAGGTCAGAAAAAATAGGAGGAAGGAGGCAAAAAGTTTGGGGATGACCCTGTCAAAAAGCCAGGTCCAACATGACCCCCCACCAGCCTAAAGCCAGGGGAGAACAATCACTATCCTGATGTACTTCCCTGCTTGAGGCGATAGAACAAGGACCCAGGCCCACAACAGCAGGGGCATGCTCCAGTTCTTCGCCTTCCTGACTCCAATTGGATCCCTCTGTCCATACTCTCAGGGCCCACTAAGCCAACCCATGGGGAACCTTTCTCCTTACCTGCGGATACCATCTGTGCAGCACCTAACCTTACTTTGCTCACAGATGTATCCCAGGAGCAGGATAGTACCACCAGGACCAACACAGTGGTGTTGCCCACTCTTCTACCCCCGGGGTGTGACTCTTGTCCCCTCCCCAGAGATAACTCTGTCCACCTGGACAGCAAGCCACAGTGGTTACTGACAGCTGTCAGGGATGAGAGCCAGGCCCCAGGCCTCTCAAAGCTCTCCAACCACTGTGGCTGTGGAGAGTGGGGGGCGGTAGCCCCAGGTGCTAGACACCCTTTAACCACTCTCCCTTCCACCAGGTCAGGGATGACAGCCTGAACCTGGTCCTCCCCTCTGGGGCTCTGTACCCTCTCTCCTGGAGCGGTACCCCCAGAGTCCAACATGGTCAGGGTGCTTATAGAAGTCACCCTGCACCATTTCTCCACCAGTGCAGGGCTGTTAACCTGCAACTGGCCCTCCATCCTGGGGTCTGTAACTTCAGGTTGGACTAGGGCCTGGGGTGAGGCTTCCCTCCCCCTGCTCTCCCTTCTGGGGTCTAGCACCCTCCAACTAGGAGTGGCCTCCTCAGAAGACAACATGGTAGGGGCACTGCTCTCATGCTGAACAAAGCATGAAAACAGCACCAGGATTGGTCTGACTGGCTTGTTCTCCCACTCAGACACTATGTGGGAGTATGTGGAGTTTCTCCAGCCCTATTGTGTAGCACTGCTGCCGGCCAAACGCACATGCTCACTTAGTGCACAGATTCCTCTCCTCTCTACCCCCTAGGCTGAAATATCGTTTTATCTTTCAGCTCATGGTTTAGCCAGGGGGGCAATGCTACTCAGCTACTGTGAAGACGCCACCCCTAATTGTACATCATCTACACAGTTGATATGGATAATACATTATGCTAACAAAAAAATTAGGATCTTGAAATGTTTTTGCAGTGAGAAACTGTTGTTCTGTGTATAAAAGTGACTTTTGGAAAATATTCTCGGATGTGGGACCCTTTCTTGGGTTAGAATGTTTTTCCTTTTGCTTAGATTCCCTGAAGTGAGCACATTTCTGGCTGATTACTCTAATGGCACCGATTTGCATTTGTACAGACATTTGACACTTTAACACAGAAATGTTACAGCCCCAGAGAGTTCTAAAATCCATCTCTAGTTTATTTAAATTATATTCAGAAAGTGCCAGACCAAAGCTCTACTGAATTCTCAGTAAGTATTTCTAATACAGGAAATTCATTTGCTACGAAGCGCTTGTAAGCCTGTCATAACAATTTCCAATTAAAATAAGTTTTCGAGAAGAAAAGTGCTGCAATCCTCTTCTGATATCAAAACAAACCAGTGCATACTAACAATGCAACACAGAATCGCTTCATAAATACTTTGTAACACCAGCCAGACGTCGTCAACACACCTCTGCCCCATGTAAAAATAAAGATTTAAGCTTTTAACTATGAGCACAAATCAAACACACGAGCGTTGACTTAAGAAGCACTTAACGTCGATGCAATAACTTGTAAAACAATGCACATCTGTCTCCCTCTAAAGAGCTCTGTCCCTAATCGCTCTTCCATCGACAGCTAACTACAAAAACGTTCAAAAATATTTTGGCTCTGAATGACGGAATTGTAAACGTGTTTTTTTCAGATTTCTGCCTGATACAATTAGAAAATATACTGCTATTGTTTAAGAATGCTCTGACTATTCATCTAAGCAAGGGAATCTGTGCCATGCCATTGTCATGTTGTTTAAAAACAAAAAGCAACTTGGTGAGATTGAGTTCGCCTGCTACTTTATATTGAAGTATAGAAATCACCCACTTGTTATTCCCACCGAAACACGCATTGGCAAATACAATAGGTCTCTGCCCTAAAATGCCACACTATTGGGTTTGCCAGTGTAGCATCTGCATTCCTGTGCATTTGAAGAGATGCAGACACCTATATGCTATCGACATTTTGGTTTTATTTTTCTAATGAAGGGAACCCAGTCCTAGATGGATTCGGTGTCAGAAAACATATGCATGCATGTATGTGTTGTTACATGTGCTTCGTGACAGTTGCCATTTCAAGCGGGATTCTAACAGCAAGTAGCAGGGTAAAAGTAGATGAAAAGATTGCAAAATATTTTACAAAAAGGATGTGGATGGTGAGCGGCAGGAGAAGCAAAATAGAGAGTTACAGGTGTGGCGGAAAGTAAAAGTGGAAGCAGCACAAGGGGTAAAGAGCAATAAATCAAATAAACACTGTAAGAAATTTGGTTGTTGGTTGACTGGGCTGTGACCTATGGTCAGGCAGCAACTACAACCCTTGTTAATGTGAGCCACAAGTCAACCCTAAATTGAACTGTGCTCCACAGGTGTATAGCTTGGCACGGAGCAGTCAGGCTTAACCTAGAGGCAATGTGCAAAATATTTGTGCAACAATTCAAACAACAGTAAAGTGACAATGCCACATAAAAAGGATCCCACAGTAGATTAGAAAAATAGGGTAATATTTAATAAGTAAAACAAGACTAAAACAACAAAAGTCAAATCAGTAGAACTGGAGATATGCAATTTTAAATATTTTAGAGGAAATAGTGCCAAAAAGCACAAAGCGCCAAATATGAACATTTGTCTTGGTGGAATGGTATAAACTCACAGGTTCAGGCCGACCACGATGAAGCATGGACTGGCCACAGGGACCCAGCTGGGCTCCTGAACAGAGCACCTTAAACACTGGTTTACAAAGCTTTGCAAGGGTCCTTGTCAAAGATGTATCACACAGTTGAAGTGATGTGTCGGAGGGTGGTGCAAGGGCTGGGATCGTCATCAAGGATTCCTCATTAAAGGCTTGTGATGCAAAGCCTGGCAAAGAGGATGCACTGGGGAGATGCTTCAGTTCCAAGGACGTGCGAGGCTGCAATGTGGAGTCCAGTGTTGGCACCGAGCTGTCATTGACGAGGGATTCTAGTGCCTGCGCTGAGGATGCGTTGCAGAGTGGCAGTTCCAATGACACAGTGGGCTGCAACGTGAGTCTTTGCAATGGGGAAGATCCAAGCAGTGGTGGTGATGTGTCATTTCTGCTTGAGGTTGCTCCGCAAAGCAGAGGAGATGCATCAGTTTCTCTGGATCTACAGAGGCTGGCAGAGCACCTTAGACCCACTTCCAAGGGTCCAGGACTGGGGAGGGAACTACTGGGCAGGGTAGACTCCCAGATGGCAGAGTCCAGGTGCTGAGTTCGAGGTGGGTGGAGATTCTTTTCTGTGATGCTCAAGTCAGAAGGCAAGCCAACTAGCCTTTGAAGTCACTTTGGGGTCCTGAGGTCAACAGATGTAAGTCCAGTCTTTTTCACCCAAGCAAGAATGCAACAGACAGCCATTCAGCACAGCGGGGAAGCAGTCCTTCAGAGCAGCGGTCCAGCAAAGTGGCATTCCTTTTAGCGGCACAACAGTCCTTCCTGGCCGAGTATCCACAGGTCCAGAAGTGTACTCAAGAGTTAGGCGGTCATTATGAACATGGCGAGAAAGACCACCGACTGCCGTGGCGGCGGTGAACAGATTCCTGGCGGCAGCGGCGAATGGGAACCCGCCGTATAATGAACAAAAAACCCAACCCCGCCAAACATTCCCACACCACCACTCCCCGCCAGGACCCTGTCGGCGGGAATCCCGGCCCACCCCACCGCCACCGCCAAGCAAACCCACATCCCGCCCTCCAAATAATGATGCACAAATCACCTCAGCGTACAGTGGAGGCCGGATGACCATTGGCGGCTGTGACCGCCACGGGCGGCAAGTGGGCCCAACAGCAACCAATGCACACATTGGCTAGGCGTAGCACCCACACACCTGACACACATCCAGAACACCATAAAACACCCCCAGACACACCCCACAATCCCTTGCAAGGAAACCAGGACCAGAAGACGGAGAGCACCAGAGCCAGACAGAGAACGCCAGCAGACAGGACATGCATAGCGACCCACACAGGAGCACCCATACCCCGTCCCCAGTCCCGACGCCATCCACCACTCTCACCATGTCCCCCCCCAAAAATCCATGCTTCACCGAAAGGGAGCTAAGGACCATGGTGGACGAGATCCTAAAAGTGGAGCCACATATATTCGGTTCCAAGGTGCAGCACACACCCATCGCCCAGAAAATTGAGCTGTGGCAGACCATTGTCAACAGGGTGAATGCAGTGGGACACCATCCACGCACCAGGGACGACATCTGCAAGAGATGGAACGACCTGCGGGGGAAGGTCCGGGCCATGGCATCTAGGCACCACATCGCAGTGCAGAAGACTGGGGGAGGACCGCCACCCACACCACCCGACTACACCGACTGGGAGGAGAAGGTACTCGCCATCCTGCACCCAGAGGGACTCACTGGACTCACTGGAGGAATGGACTTGGGTAAGTCGTCTACATTTACCCCACATACACCATACCTGTAATGCATGCACCACCCCATCCCACCCACACCCACCTAGACCAACACCCCTCTCAGCCATTACCCACCACATCCACCACCCTGCATCACCCACAACTCACTACCAGGCCCACATCACTCCTGCTGTGCACAGCCACCCACCCCTGCACGTACCCACAATGGAATAATAACCCCCAGCACAATGTAACCCCACCACTGACACTAAATGCAATGTCCACCTCACAAAGGCACCCCTGAAGGCCACTGAAAGGCACACCAGCACTAAATTGCACAGTACAGTCTACCTCAAACCCTCATGCATATGTAACAAACATTTCTATGCCCCCCAACAGGCACCACCAACCATGCAACCCTAGTGGAGGGGAGAAGTAGTGCCACAGCATTCCAGGGAGACAGAGACACATCCCTGGAAACTGATGAGCAGGCAGGCCCCTCACACAGCCCTGGATGCTCACCATGCAGCAGCCCCACTCAGGAAAACACTGTCACCCCTAACACCCAGTCAAGACCAGCAGGCCAGGGGAGGCGTGCCCACACCAGTGGGCCCACGGCACAAACAGGTGGAACACAGCAACAGAGGCCACAGTCTCCCACCCCCAACATGCAGGAAGACAAGGGCCCCAGTACTAGTGGCACGTCAAGACCTGCGCAGGGGACACAGGCACAGGGGGCAGGGTAAGGTCAAGTGCCCCAGTGGGTCAGGGGGTAGGGCACCGGAGAGATGCAGCAGCCCAGGACGTCATTGCAGAGGTATTGGGGGCAGACCAACATACCCAAGACAGTTTGGCACAGATTGTAACCACCCTTGAGCAAAGTCAGAGGATGCAGCTGGAACACCACCAACAGGCCATGGAGCAGTGGAAAGAACACAATGCCACAGTGGCCACCATTGCTGGAGCACTGCAGCAGTTGGTCAACAAACCCTCAGACACCCACACCGGACAAGAGGCCCCCACAACAGCCATGGACAACCAGCAACAGTTGTCCCAAGCAGCTGAAACAGCACAGGAAATACCCTCCCAGGAATTACAAGGGCCAACCATGTCACCCCAAGTAGCTCCACAGCAGGCGCCCAAATGTAGTCTCAGGCCAAGATATGGCACTGGAAACTCAGCTAACAACAAGCCCCCTTCCAACAATTGACACTGCTACTACTGCCAAGCAACCATCCCACCCATTCACCAAATGCACTTAGCTGAGGGCTAAATAAAGTACTAAACTACAAATAGGACCCACCTATGATATCAAACAGGCCTGCCACCAAGTCCGTTTTGAGGACACCCAACCATTACGACTTCCATCACTGTACATAGCACATTTCACTGTATTCCACCAATAAACAACATATCTCACCTGTAACACTGTCCCCTGTCTTCAATGTTGAACAAAGTGGAGTAATGATGCAACAGGCTGGGGTAAACTTTATTGTCAAATTGTGCATGGTGGTGGTACAGTGTTTCAAAAAAGTCAAGAAGGGAATGCATATATTGTCTGTCTGTACCATGCTGAAGAGGTGCATGACTAGCATACCATGACCAATTCCCACTAGTTGACATGGCACACTTACAGTATCAGTCACGAACCACATATACAGGCTGAAGTCCCAGACAGTTATTGGAAGTAGAGTTCTATCAGTTGGTTTCTGGAATTGACATCTTCCCCTTCCTCATCCTCACCATCACTCTCCTGACCTCTCTGAGGTAACAGATCAGGACCTATAGCACCCTCCAACTCCAAAAGGGGGATAGAATGTCTCACTGCCACGTTGTGCAGCATGCAGCACGCCACGACTATCCTACACACCTTATCAGGCCCATAGGCCAGGGAGACCCCTAGAGATATGTAGGCACCGGAATCTAGTCTTCAGGAGACCTATAGTACGCTCTATCACCCTCCTAGTACATCCATGGTCCTCATTGTATTTCCTCTCTGCATCCGTCCTGGGATTCATCACTGGTGTCAGGAGCCAACGCAAGTTTGGATAGCCAGAATCACCTAGAGAAGTGGTCAATACAGAGTCGTCATTGGAATGTCCTTAGTCTGACAGGCTGTTTTTCTGCAATGTGTCAGTTAGTGACAGGCACACTTACCTATGATCCACCCTCTGTCCTCTTGAAGTTGTTCCATCTTTTGTGGCACACTACTGTTCCTCAAAACAAATGAATCATGGACTGAACCTGGAAACATGGCATTCACATGGGATATGTACTGGTCTACAGTACATACCAATTGGATGTTCATGGAGTGAAAGTTCTTCCTGTTTCTGTACACCTGTTCACTCACTCTTGGGGGGATGATGGGTATGTGGGTTCCATCGATGGCACCAATAACATGGGGAATGTTTGCAAAGGCATAGAAGTCTGACTTGATTGCATGGAGTTGAGCACTTTGGGGGAATCGCACATAGGATTGCAGATGTTGTACAAATGCATTCAGAAATCTTGTCAGTACCTGGCTGAACATTGGCTGTGAGAAACCAGCACCCGTGCCCACTGTCACTTGAAAAGAGCCTGTGGCCAGGAAATGTAGTGCAGAGAGCACCTGCACCTCAGTTGGAATGGCATGCTGATTACGATTTCCGGGAGTCAGTGCAGGATCCAGTAATGCACATAGGTCCTGAATAGTTGCACGTGTGAGTCAGTAAGTGATAATGATCTGACGCTCCAACATGGTCCCCATATCCACAAGTGGTCTGTACACTGATGGTGCTCTTCCTCGCCACAAGGGTTGGTACCTACGAGGGGTAAGAACAAGGAGTCATGTGCACACATACACTGGCATATTTGCTATTAACATTCACTGCATTCTTCATAGTAGTGTCTGTACAATAACTGCTACCTGACAGATGTAAATTTACATCACTAAGAGGGAACGGAGTAACTCATGTGTGCTTAAATACTCTATGGATAGAGACATAGGTGCTTCATATGGCTAGTAGGCCCAGCATTGTGAGTATTTTGAATTTCAAGATGCGTAGGTGATGGCAAAATGGCTGCCCTATGTAGTACTGCCCCTTCGTTGTGGAAGTGACCTAAGACCGCTAGCGGTTGACATCACAGCGTACGGTGGTGTTGACCGCTGTTCACACCCTCATTGGCTAACATGGATGCCAATGGGGAATCCTGGCATATCATGATCGCCGGCGGCGGTGACGGTGCATTCTGCCGCGGAACTCACGCAGGTTCGTCATCGTGTGATCACTTGACTCTCTGATTCTGTGCGGACAAGTACTCCACTCTGTGTGCTGTTGTGGCCTGCCTCTGGATATGGATGTTCCACGTGGTGCAGGGGAAAGGGCCCCAGCCTTCACCCAGGAAGAACTGGAGAAAATGGTGGAAGGGGTCCTGCCCCTGTACGGCAGACTCTACGGCTGGCCAGAGGTACAGGTGAGTCCGCGTTTGGGGGGCACTGTGTGTGTAATGGATGGAGTGGATTGCTCAGATGTGCACTCCTGTGAGCCAGGATGGGGCTTGGTGCATGGAATGCTGCGTGCCACTGTCCTGCATGTCTGGGAGTACTGTCTGTCCTATGTCTAACAGTCAGCCAGCTATTGCCATCATGCAGGTGCCTGACCTCTGTGTTTCTTTTCTGTGTCTCCCCACTAGGTCAGCGCCCACCAGAAGAGGGCACATTGGCATGCTATCGCCAAGGAAGTATGGACCCTGGGGGTCTACAACCAGCAGAGCACCCACTATCGCAAGAGGTGGGAGGACCTGCGGCGCTGGGCGCGGAAGATCAGTGAGGCCCAGCTGGGGAAGTCCTCCCAACGTGGAAGGGGTGCCCGTCGGGCACTGACCCCCCTCATGCGAAGGATCCTGGCAGTGGCGTACCCAGACCTGGATGTGCGCTTGAAGGCTGCAGAGCAGTCACAAGGGGGTGAGTACTCACAGCCCATACTTCAGCCTGGAAGGATGAGTGTGTGTGCGATAGGGCTGATGGTGCTTAGAACAGGGTTTTTGACTGTTGTCCAGCTACTGTCTGCTCCCCAAAGGGTGTAGGGGTGTCCCTGTCAGGTTTCACCTACCTCAGCTTCAATGCAATGACAGGATAGGGGTGTAGGTCAGTATACTGCTCAGTAGTCAGGGCCATGGTCATGGGCCTAGTGCACGGTGCTGCCTGTTGGGTGTGTCTGCTGGGTAGGTGTATGTGTGGCCATTGTGTATCAGCATTCAGCTACTTACAAATGTCTCCCCTGTTTTGTCTCCCCATCCCTGTTCTCTTTTGTGTGTCTGTTACAGCATCAACATCAGGCGAGGGAGCTGAGGCACCGGCTAGTGGGGAGACAGCGGCCCTCGGATCCTCCGAGGCAGAGACAACGGATGCCCAGGGGACCAGTGGGTGGGAGGGCGAGGGGACTTCCATGGGGGAGGCTACTACCACAGGGGGTAGTGACTCTGAAACCTCCTCCGATGGGGGTCCTCCGGCGGTGGGGGACACTAGTGCACAAATCACGACCGTGAGATCTTCCGCCACCACCCATACCATCAGCGCCCTCCTTTCTGCTCCCCACTGAGTTGTCCGTGCCCGCCCACCCAGAAAGGTGGGCGTCTCCTTCGCCCCAGGCACCTCCTCCCCTGCCCCAGTCAGCTCTGCTGCCCTCACAGAGGAGGCTAATGACCTCCTGAGAACCATCTCTGTAGGGCAGACAACCATTGTCAATGCCATCCAGGGGCTAGCATCAGAGGTGCAGCAGACTAATGCCTATCTGGAAGACATCCACGGTGCTGTGTCTGCCCTACAGAGATCTTTTCAGGCTCTGGCCTCCTCTTGGACCGCAGCCAGTTTCCGTGGCCATTCTGTCCCCCCTCCAACCTCTTCTACCCCTTCCAGCACCCCACTCACTTCATCCGTCCAAGGCACACATTCAGACACGCAGTCAAGCACATCAACACACAAGAAACACACTTCCAAACACAGACACCACACCTCCCACCACAAGCATTCACACAGCCAACAGACACCTGCACACACAACAACGTCCACTTCCCGCAGTGTGCCCGCCTCTTCCGCCTCCCTGTCTGTCCCCTCTAGATGCATACCCTCATGCACAGCACTTCACTCACTGTTACTGCTCCTCTTCCTGCACTCACCACAATAGCAGACAGCCATACATGCACCCCATACACCACACCTGCACTCACCACCTCCACTGTCGTTGACACATGCAGCACACTCACCCGAATTGTAGACACCCACCCAACAGACATCCACACTAGCTGTCTTCTCCCACTGTGTCCACCCCCCTCCTCCCAAAACACTCAAACGCACTAAGACACCCACCCATCAGACATCCACCACACCACAGCATACTGAGCAGTCACCGGCACCCACTACACGCACACCTACACCCCATACATCAACTCCTCCTGCCTCCACTCCCACGCCCTCATCCACGCCCTCTCCAATTGCTCCTTAAAAACTTTTCCTCTCCTGCGTTGACCTGTTCGAACCCACTGGCCCGCCCCACCTTGTCCCAAAACGTGCCTACCTCCTTGCCCTTTCCGCTCCTTCCACATCGTAGCCCACCCCGGTCCAGCCTTCCCATTCCTGGGCCCCTTCTCCAGTTCAGAAGAAGGCCCGCTCAGAGCCTAAGGCATCCTGCTCCGCCCGAGCCAAACAGCCCCACCCCTTTTAAAGGAGAAGCCCACCCCCCTCCAACCTCCTCACGCAAGTCTAATTCCCATCCCGTCGCAAATCCCCACCCCCACCCCCTCTGCCCCCATTCCGTGAGGTGCCTGGATCCCCCTATGGTGCCCTGTTGAGTGGAGTACCCAACACTTGTGGGAGTCAGGTGTGGCCAGTTGTGGCCAAGGACAATTGACTGTTTATGGACTGGCCATTGGACCTGTTAGAATCATTTAGCTCACTGAGCTACTGAATAAAGTTTCTGTGTGGCCTGTGTTTGGGCTGCACGCAGTTCCACCCTGGTGTTTGTTTAAATAATTTATGGTTGTGGTGCTATTGTATGTCCTATGGCCAAGTTGCAGTGGCCTTCGGTTGGGTACATCCCTCTTGGTGTGGGGTGTCTGACTATTGCTGCTGGGAAAGGTTGGGGGGGCTTTGCGGGGCGGGTGGAGTGGGTGGGTATGTAACTTTGCCCTTTCCTCCCTTGTTTAGTAGGTTGCGATACTTACCGTCGTCGTCTGCGGACTCGGTCGTGTAGATATATGGCTAGGAGCAAGGCTGGCATGATCTGCAACTCTCTGTCCATGGCTGCTGCTGCACATTTCGTTGACCTCCGGTGAGTGTTTCCTTCTATTTGTTTCATTTCCGCCTGGTTTTGTGTGGCGGTGGTTCCCGCCCCGGAACTGGCGGCAGAATGGTGGTTCATAATTTGATGGGCGGTTTGGGCCTTCGTCAGCGGGACTCCTGGGTGGGATGCGTGAGTTTTGTTTGGTTCATTATTTGGCGGTCCGGACCGCTCCTCTGTTGGCGGTTTCTACCGCCACCACTGGCGGTGCGGAACGGACCGCCATGTTCATTATGAGGGCCTTAGTGTCTGGACCTTCCTTTGAGGAAGCAGCTTCTAAAGGTTTTTCTTTGATGTCCCCAGGCACTCTGCCTTCCCTGCCCTGGCTCTACACTAACTACAAGGGGTATGCAGCCCTTTGTGAATCGGCAGGACACAGTCTATATAGCTGTAATGGAGCTGTGCCTAGCTCCACCCTCCCATCTGCCAGTGATGGCCCATGGAGGCCCACCTAAGCTCTCTATTGTGCGTGGCTGTCTAGGAGGAATGCACACACCCTAGCTGTCTACTAGACCCAGTCATGTGACCCAGAGACAGGCTTCATGCACTAGTGGGCAGATTTATGGAAAGTGGCGCGGCACCGAGTGGCGTTACTCCAGCAGAGTATATAGGTGCCCATTCTAAAGAATGGAAGCCCCTTTTAACGCCTGCTCTTGAGCAGGCGTTAAAAGATTTCCTTACCCATTTTTCTGGCCCCCTTAATGGGGGACTGCCCAATTTGCATACATTTTGCCTGGCACAGCCATAATGTAGCGCAAAGGGTTACAGAGTGGCGCAATGCATGGATTACGCCACCCTGTAAATACAGCACAGGGATTTCAGCCTCATTGGCCCGGGGTAACATAAAAAAATTATTACATTAATGTGGCGCAAGGTGGCACTAGGGAATTAGAAATATGCCCCTAAATGGCTAAGGCAGGAAAGAGCCAACTTTCTAAAAGTTGAATTTTTTCAGAATTGTAACTAAAAATCTGAATTCACCATGAGGTAGGATTTTTCATTATAGTTCTAAAGACACCAAATATGAACTGATTACATGCCCCCATTGGGAAATTACAGTTTATTAAATGTAATCAAGAAACTCCAATGTTATCCTATGGGAGAGGTATGCCTTGTAGGATTGAAAAATGAATGTAAGAGTTTTTCACTACTAGGACATTTAAGTCTTAAAAGTACATGCCTTACTTTTAAAATTAAATTGCACCCTGCCTACTGGGCTGTCCAGGGCCTACCCTAGGGGTTACTTTTGTGTATTAGAAAGGAAGGCTTTGGCCTGGGAAAGAGTTTATTTTGCCAGGTCAAAATTGCAGTTTCAAACTGCCCACACAAGCCACAATCAGTACTGTAGCTCACGAGTAGCATTTCATTTACAGGCCCTGGGCACAGGTAGTACCACCTTACTAGGGACTTACAAGTAAATTAAATAAGCCAATTGGGAAAAAGCCAATCCTACCATGGTTTAAGGTGAGAGCATGGGTTAGCAGTGGTAAAGTGTGCAGAGTCCTCAAGCCAGCAAAAACAAAGGGGGTCATTATGACCCCGGCGGTCGGTGGTATAGTGTCTGTAGTACGTCAACAGGCTGGCCGTACATTCGGCCATATTATGACATTGGCGGTTTGGCAAAAGCCAAACTGCCAATGTACCACAGCGACCGCCACGGCGGTAACGACCGCCGGGCTGGAGACTACAGTCTCCAGCCCGGTGGCCATCACTAGGCCGCCCACGGTAATATGATCCCGCCACCACCATGGTTTCCGTGGCTTTTTTACTGCCACGAAAACCATGGCAGTAGGCACTATCAGTGCCAGGGAATTCCTTCCCTGGCACTGATAGGGGTCTCCCCTGCCCCCCACCCTCTCCCGAGAGTCCTTCCCCTTCCTCTCCCTTCTGACCTCCCCCCGACATTCATACACACCTACACTCACAGACATACACACGCATACCTACATTCACCCTTGCATGCATACATCCATGCAAACACACATCCACACACACACTGACATACATACAAGCACACACGCATTCACACATCACACTATACACGCAGACTCACATCCATTCATGCACACACGCATTCCAAATGCAACACACCTGCATGCACGCACACAGAAACATACACACACCCCCACACACACACAACACTCCCCCACCCCCCTACCCTGTTGGAGCACCCGACTTACCTGCTTGCAGGGAGTCCTCCAGCAGGAGATGGAACGCAGCGCTGCTGCCAGCAGCATCGCCCACCAGCAGAACACCGCCAGGCCATATCATGGATCATGATACGGTTTGCAGCGGTCTACTGGTGTGGCGCTGCTGCTAGCAGCAGCGCCACCTTACCGCTGTCTGCCGCCATGGCCACAGCCGGAATTCCTCCATCCTTATGGCAGAATTCCGGCTACGCTCATAATATAGCGGACGGTAGGTAGTCACGGCGACGGTCCTTTGGTGGCCGTCGCTGCGGTGGTAGGCGGTCATTACCGCCTATGTCATAATGAGGGCCAAAGCCAGCAAAACTGAAGGTCTGAAGACAAAACGTTAGGGGTTAAACCAAACCAAGGATGTCAGGTTAAACAAAGATCTTTGGAGTGCTGACAAAAGGAAGAAATAGTTCCCTGAATGCAAGTTCAACCAATCAGAACTATGTGCTCCTGAGCAGGACATACACATAAATAGGGAGGAAAAACATTGAAGCAGTATCAGAGAATAGAGATAGGCAACGAGTCATTCACACATAAGCAAGGGGCAGACTCAAAACCCATTAAATGAAAATTGAAAAAATATATCTTGCCCCCACAAGCTGCCTGTAGCCAGGCTCTAACAAGGAACCTATTGTATTGAGCTTTTCCTTAATTATAAAGCACCTTCATGGCTTACTATTTTAACCCCTTTGTTGTCCTCAAGTATTTGTGTTTGCCACTGCGTTGGTTAATAAATATGTGCTACAGAATCTTACAGTCTTTAAACCACTAAGGGGATTAACAGCTTGTTTATATTAGATTTACTTTTCCAAGTCGTAATTGATGCTCCTTGGCTCTTTTGGAAATTCAGTGGGTACCCCATAGTCATGGACTACTGGGGCCAGATTTAAGAAAAGTGGCGCTGCACCCTTTGCAGCATCAATTTTCTTGTGCCCCTTAGCACCCCCTAACGCCACCATGTATACGCTGTATGTAAGATACAGTGCACCATAGCAGTAGTTAGGGAAGTAGTGGCAAACATTTTGACGCTAGTCAGGGCTTTGCAGGATTAATGTCAAAAATGTTGTTGCTAATCCTGCAAAGTCATTGAGGCCCATTGTAAACAATGGTGTGCCTCCTTTTAAGCCTACTCTGAGCAGGTGTTAAAAGTGCTGAACAAAATGAGGCAAATAAATCTCTTAGATAATGAAGGAATGCCCCCTTTGCTTACATTATGGCTGGTGCAGTCATAATGTAGCGCAAAGGGTTACAAAATGGCACAATGCATGGATTGCATCACTTTGTAAATTTGGTGCTATGATTTTGGCCTCGTTAGGACACATTAGCATAAAAAATAATGCTAATGTGGCGCATGAGGCACAAGGGACTTTTAAATCTTCCCCTTAATTTGTTGTTTTCTGTATTATTGATATTTCAGCTACCTCTGTCAGTAAAGTAATCTACTAAAGAATATACTGGCAGTACTTTGGATCCAAAGGAAACAAAGAGGAAGAATTATGGGCAGCGTGTAGCTAATCCTCACATTGCCAATTCAGAAAATAGAGCTAAAATTATGTCTGCAATTTAAAGTCTGATAGTTAAGCCATTTGTGAGTACAAATCTGCAAGCAATTATGGCATTTAAAATGAGTATATTCCAAAAAAGGCCCTCATTATGACATTGGGGGTAAATCCCACTTAGCACCACGCTTACTGCCTCCAACTTACCACTGCAACCGCAGATATCCGTTCGCCATATTATGACACACACACACCAATCAGTCAGTATTCAGCCACATTCACAAATCTGCCACACCAAAGGTCAGTGATAAACTGGTGGTATCAAAACTCACACCGTTTTGCCAACAGAACTACACCCATCACGTTATGACCCACAAATCACCATGGTGGACATTGAATAGCAGTAAACCATTGGCGGTACATACCGCCGCACTCAAAATGGACACACACAAACAAAACAAGACCACGTTGGACAATTCAAACAACACACACCTGACACCCATACACACACCACACATATACACCCACACCACTATAAAACACCCACCCACAGTATCCACAACTCTTTACGACTACAAAGCATTGCCAGCAGAGAGACATCAAGACCACTGACACCACTAGAGCCACACACTATTCACATCAATATACCACTCACACACCCCACATCACACACCCCAACACATTACCTAACACACCCTCACCTACAGATCTCACACAACACCCATGGCACCACAAAGACACCCCCGTTTCACAGAGGAGGAGCTAAGGGTCATGGTGGAGGAAATTGTCAGGGTAGAGCCACAGTTATTTGGAGCACAGGTGCAGCAGAGATCGATAGCGAGGAAGATGGAGCTATGGCGGAGAATCGTGGACAGGGTCAGCGCCGTGGGACAGCACCCAAGAACTAGGGATGACATCAGGAAGAGGTGGAAGGTACGATCCATAGCAGCAAGGCACCAGCTCGCTGTACAGAGGACTGGCAGTGGATCCCCACCTCCTCCCTCACAACTAACAGCATGGGAGGAGCAAGTCTTGGCAATCCTGCATCCTGGCTGGAGTAAGAGGAGGACTGGACTCTGGTAAATCAACTCTCTACTACTATCACCCCCCTACCTGCATGCTATCACATACCCTCACCCCCACGCTCACTCCCATCACTCCACTCCATCCCACACACGCCACCATCACATCTCACCGATCCCAATGCCCAGCCCTGCATGCTCTACCAATGCCTGGGCATCACTCACAGCCCTGCATAGACACTCATCACTAAAGCATGCACACAATAGAGAACTAACTATCCCACCATACACCAACGTACACAAGTGAAAGCTGCCAGGGCAAATACAACCAAAGAGGGCAAGCCACAGATGCACAATATGACAGACACAGAAACCATAACACATCATTTACATCCTCACAGGTGACCCAGCCAATGTCACTGGAGAGAAGGTGCCAGCAATATCCAGTCCCCCAATAGAAGAGGCCTACAGTGATGAGAGCAACTCTGGTCTTCAGGATCTGGGTGACCCATCAGGGACCTCTGGACAGCTGGTTGTCAAGGCCCAGTCACACACCACCACAGAGCCTCCCACATCAGGAAACACCACTACAGCACCCACCCAGCCTACCCACACATCTGTCCCCCGGACAAGTCAATCAGCAGTGTGCCCACCTCTGCAGGGACCCCAGGCCACACCTCATACCCAAGACATTCAGGGACCTGGGGTCAGTGGCAGTGGGCACACAGTTCAGGGGACAGAGGCACAGGCCAACAGGGAAACTGGGAGGACTGCTGTGCACCAGGGGGAGGACAGGCCCAGGGAACCGACTCTCCAGGAGGCACTTGCAGAGATCCTGGGAGCCTAGGAACTTTCCCCGGACATGATGGCCCAGATGCTGGACAATGTGCAGGAGAACAGGCGGCTGCAGGAGGGACAGTACCAGGGGATCAGGGATGATTTGCAGGCCATCAACAACACGCTGATCTCCATAGCAGGGGTGCTGGCAGACATGGCCAATATTAGGAGGGAGGCAGTCTCACAAAAGCGGGCCCCTGCCACTAGCCAGACATCTGAACAGCCTTCCCCCTCCGCTGCCGCTAGTGGCCAGGAGGACCCTCCACAGGACTCACAGGCCACCAGCAGCCCTCCCCCTGCAGAAGGAGAACCACCCTGAAAACGTTCCCTGCGATTCAGACAGAAGCCAGAGACACTTGCCAAGACTCCCACCAGGAAATGAGACTCTCCTGATTGTCACCCTTGTGTCCCACTCAGTCACCCTGTCTACCTTGAACTGCCATTGCTCCCCTTCCTATGTCCCCTTGGACAATACACCTGTGCTACAAACAGATTGGAACAATACCATGGACTTTCCTCCATCATCACTCCATCCCATTGCACTTGCCCCTCTATATTTTAACATTTCAATAAAAACCCTTGGAAAAAATAGAAGTTTGGAGTATGTCATGTATGTCAATTATGTATTCATTGTAACAGGTGCAAACATTGCAATTCAACTGTTCAGAAAATGAGCATAGATTAATGACCTGTAGCTGGCTGCAGTGATCACACTAGGAGTATATGTGAGGTCACCAACATCTGCAAAATGAATTGCCAGAGGGAACAGTAAGTGGGCATAGAAGTGGGAAATATCAGCATGCCGGTGCCACATAAATTCAAACTAAAGTCATTGAAATGTGAAGTAACACTGTCCTACCCGTGTGTCATTGGAAGTATTGTCTGATCACAGATGTTCTGTTGACCTCATCCTCATCCTCTGCCTCCTCATCCTAACTGTCCACAGGGTCCACTGTTGGCACATGGGTATCTCCATCCTCCTCTTCATGCAGGAATGGGACATGGCATCTGAGGGCCAGGTTATGCAACATGCAGCATGCCACCACTCTCTGGCAGACTTTCTTGGGTGAGTAGCACAGGGATCCACCTGTCAGACGGAGGCACTGTAACCTGGCCTTCAGGAGGCCAAAGGTCTTTCAATTATCCTTCTAGTTCGCCAATGTGCCTCATTATAACGTTATTCTGCCCTTGTCCTGGCATTCCTCACAGGGGTCAGCAGCCATGATAGGTTGGGGTAACCAGAGTCACCTGGAATATTGAGGGACAACATTTTGCCACACGCTATCCTATATGGCCCACACCATACCCATACATCAACATATACTGGGTGGGAACCAGGGCTCCTGTCAACACCAGAGCAGTACGCGCTCTATTGGTGACAAAAATGCAAAAACCCAGCACTCTCAAAGCAACGTAATTTATGCATTGTGCTGATATGTTGTGGTTTAACCTTTTGCATTGCAGAGTTCAATCCTGAAAACGTATTTTTAATATGTTTACAAATACTGTTCCTTTGCAATGTATTGCTGCATGTTTTCAGAGTGTGTTAGGGTGTGGCCCCTTTCCAGGGCCTTCCAGAGACTTTCCCTGAAACATGCCTGGGCATTGTTCTGGGCTGGGCCAAGACTCTATAAAAGAGAGCCAGCCCAACTCCCAGTGCTCACTATTCAGAGGTCCCGGTGCAGAGCAACAGCTTCTTCCTGAGCTCCTGTCCCGGCGGCCTATTTGGATCTTCCAGTTTTCTGCCCTTCATCCTTCATTGGTGATCATTGTTCCAGGTGGTAAGAAGGTGGTTGACTGTTTCGACATCGTTATTGAGAATTTTCATATTCTTGGTTTAATTCTTAAATGAGTAACAGATTACTTGCGAGCTACCATTTCTTGACATTTATATGGTAGTTTACAAATAGGCAAGACGCAGGATTTGTTTCATAAAGGTTTGACTTTGTTATTCATTGCGTGCTACCATTTCTTGACAATGGCATGGTGGCTTAAGAATCGGCAAGACGGGCGATTCGTTTTATGGTATTTAAACATTGTTGTCCATTGCGCGCTACTATTTCTTGACATTTACATGATGTTTTACGAATTGGCAAGACGCGCAACTCGTTTCATGAGGATTTAACTTTGTTGTTCATTGCGCGCTACCATTTCTTGACATTTACATGGTGGCTTAAGAATCGGCAAAAGAAGCGCAATTCGTTTCATTGTACTTTGAGCTTGTTATTTATTGTGAGCTGTTATTTCTTGACATTTACATTGTGTTTTACGAATCGGCAAGACGCGCAATTCGATTAATGATGATTTGATATTCATTGCGTGCTACCATTTCTTGGTATTTTACATGGTGACACTCGAATCGGCAAGACGCACGATTCTCTCCTCGAGTTTATTTCATGTTGTTTATTGTATGCCACTATTCTAAGATATTTATTATGTAATATTCGAGTTGACAAGTTATGTGATTTGTTTCCTGAATCCATATTGTGTTATTCATGGTGCACAATCCTTTTATGGTGTTTACTATATATATATATATATATATATATATATATATATATATATATATATACATATATATATATATATATATATATCTGCAATATGCGCAATTTGTGTTGAAACATTTTAAGAGTACACAGAAGGCCAGAGTTTCTAGATGCAATATTGTATGGTCCTAGTATACATTCTCAAAACAGGATTTATATGACTGGTTTAAAATTTAGTCAGAATGTTTTTTCTGATTCTCATGTAAAAGAAAGTACTTGAATAAGAAATTTTTCATTTAATTCATCTTGATTCCCTTACAGGTGTCCGGCCATCTTGAAACTTAGTCATTTTAAACTTAACTCTTAAATTGTTCATTTTTTCAGAGTGACTAGGCTTAGAATCATAGTCTAGTATTGATTTCAGGAGATACAATTTTCATATCATGTGTTCTAACCTTTTTTCGTACTACAGGTCTCCTTCCCAGGTGTTCCCTTCCTAATCCCCTCTTCCCCTCTTGAACTCTCACAGTCTCTGTGATTTATCTATCAGAGTCTTGGAGCTGTTCAGTGGTGGACGTGTTGGGAACATGCACAGACCCCGAGGATCTGGTGACTGACAGAATAGTGAGCCAACAAATTATTATCCTCCTGGCTTGTGTATGTTCTCAGCATGGCCACCCTAGACGAGTTACTCAAGGCTATCACCCAGCACCAAACAGAGGTGGTATCATCCAAAGAATTGAAAACTAGCTTAGCTGAGAGAGTGAGTCAGCTGCAAGATAAGGTAGAGAAGAAGGAACAAAGTCCCACAGGTGTGTCTTGGCCAGGTACCTCTTCTCAGGCTTCTGGAAGTAATCCGATTTCCCTAAATGTTCCTTCTGCAATTCCTTTAGCTCCCCCAGAACATTTCTCAGGTGACCCTTTGAAAGCGCATTCTTTCCTGGTTTAAGTGGAACTACACTTCACCTGCAGACCAAATACTTTCCCCAATGCCCAGTCCAAAGTAGCTTTCTTGTTATCATATCTGTCTGGGGATGCAGCTACTTGGGCAATTCCTCTTGTGCGTAAAAATAGTCCCTTGTTGCACAACTGAAGAAATTGTGTTTGTGAATTTGAGAGAGTTTTTGATCGTAGAACTGTAACACAGTCAGCAGATCCTGAATTATTAGTTTTACGCCAAGGGAATCAAGACCTAGTGTCGTAGTTAGCCAACTTTAACCGGCTGGTTGCCGAGACATCCTGGCCTGAAGAAAAACAAGCGGTCTTGTTTTACAAGGGACTCAAAGAGGAACTAAAAGATATCTTAGCGCAAATCGACCCACAACCTATAGACTGTCAAGAATTCATAAATCTTGTCTTGAGACTTGATCATCGTTTAGCAGAACGTAAAGTAACACGCAAAAAGATTGAAAAATATTCATGGCGCGTTCATGATAACAGAGACTCAAGAACTCCGAAAGAAAGAACGCCAGAACCGATGGAAATTGGAACCATCAGAAGACCTTTGACCAAAGATGAAAAGGACCTACGCAGAAAAAATGGACAATGTCTTTATTGTGGGCGAAAAGGTCATTTTGCCAAAGATTGTCCAATCAAACCAAAGAACAAGCAAGGTCCAGTTCAGAAGGTCGCAGCCAATGCACCAGTCGAGTTGGAAAACTACAACACCCAAGATGCAGAGAAGGGTTGCTCTTGGGTGTCACCGTGGACCCTTCGCAATCTAGACATCTTAAACTGGAAATAAGAGTTCAGGCCAAGAAAAAGATCTATTTAAAAAAAGCCCTAGTCGATTCTGGGGCTACTGGGAACTTTGTTGATGTCCAATTGGTTCGTGCATGGGGCATCCCATGTATTGAAAAGAAGACCCCAGAAATCATCCAGGCAGTCGATGGAAAACTCTTGACTGGAGGTCCGGTAACTCTTCAGACTATCCCCTTGTCGATGATTTGTGAAGATAAGAATCAAAGAAAGAAACATAAAGAGAAAATCATCCTTGACGTGATCCATGCTCCCCAATATGGGATTATCCTCAGCTTGGCATGGTCAACTCACCACATTCCAGAGATCAATTGGGCAGAACGAAAAATCGTGTTCTCATCTACGCTATGTAACGAACAATGTCTCCAAAAGATTCAAGTACCAAAAGTTTGCAACTCTTACATAGCTACTGCCGCGGAGAAAGAAATTCAGCTGCCCAAACAGTATTCATCTTACAAAGATGTATTTGATGGGAAAGGAGCAGAGACTCTACCTCCTCATAGATCTTATTACTGTCAAATTGATCTAGCCCCAGGTGCGATACTTCCCAACTGTCGTGTATATGCCCTGTCAGAACATGAAAATCAACATTTACAAAAATACCTAGATCAGTTTTTGGAGAATGGCTTCATTCGCCCCTCTAAGTCTCCTGCAGCTTCACCTGTGTTTTTTGTTCCAAAAGCTAATGGAGAACTTCGAACTTGCATCGACTATAGGGGTTTGAACAAAGTCACCATCAAGAATAAATATCCTTTACCCCTAATTCCGGTCTTATTGGAACAAGTAAAGAGAGCAAAAATCTACACGAAGCTTGACCTTCGAGGTGCTTATCATTTCGTCAGAATGAGAGAGGGTGATGAATGGAAAACAGCATTCAAGACAAGAAATGGCCTTTTTGAATACACCGTCATGCCTTTTGGTCTGTGTAATGCTCCAGCAGCATTTCAATTTTTCTTGAAGGACGTTCTTAGAGAGTACCTCGACATATTTGCCATAGTCTACATCGATGACATTTTGATCTACTCAGACAATGAAAATGAACATATCGAACATGTCAAGAAAATTATTGCAGCCCTTCGAAAACACCATTTATATTGCAAACTAACCAAGTGTGAGTTTCATGTTACCACAGTTGAGTTTTTAGGGGTTATTCTTACCCCTCAAGGTATGGTGATGGCATAAAAGAAAGTAAAAGCTGTATCTGATTGGCCCACCCCAAAGACTGTTCGTGATGTACAATGTTTCCTGGGGTTTGCAAATTTTTACCGGAGGTTCATAAATCATTTCTCCCAGACAGTGGCTCCAATCACTAAGCAACTAAGAAAGAAAGAAAAGTTTGTATGGTCCCCAGAAGCTGATCAAGCCTTCTTGACTTTGAAGGAAGCTTTCTCCACTGCCCCAGTCTTGACTCATCCTGATGCGAATCAGCCTTTCATAGTGGAAGCTGATGCTTCAGATGTAGCAATAGGAGCCGTCTTATCACAACGAATTAAAGACACTGGTCAACTTCACCCTGTAGCTTATATGTCTCGGAAGTTGAACGAAGCCGAACAGAACTATGTCATTGCTGAAAAAGAGCTTCAGGCGATTCGTGACGCCTTTAAAGAATGGAGACATCATTTGTTGGGTGCCAAATACACTGTCACAGTATATACTGATCATCGTAATCTTCAATTCATGAGTTCCGCCAGACATTTGACCCCTCGGCAATTACGCTGGATGCTTTTTTTTGCCGAATTTGATTTTGTAGTAACCTTCCGGCCTGGTAAAGATAATCGCAAGGCTGATGCCTTGTCCCATCAAGAGTCTACCACGTTGCCTGCATTTCAAGCCTCCAGAGCTATCATTGCTCCTGACAAGGTTTTATGTATCATAAAAACTGGAGATTTCTTTGAAGAAATTTGCAACTCTTTCACTGTTGAAAAATGGCAAACATGGGCCCAAGCAGATCCCAAAAGGTCAATCAAGCAAGGTTTACCCTCTCATGACGCTCGTTTGTTCGTACCCACTACCAAACTTCGCAAGATAGTGTTTCATTGGTTGCATGTTATTCCTACCGCAGGACACCTAGGTACTCCTAAAACTCTTGAACTGATCCAACGCTATTTTTGGTGGCCTACCCTAACAAAAGATATAAAAGCAATGGTAAACAACTGTGAAGTTTGTGCTCGCATTAAAACAAGTAATTCAAAACCAAAAGGGTTGTTACATCCACTTCCAACCCCAAGTCGTCCATGGGAGCACATTTCTTTAAACTTTATTACCGGTCTGCCAGTGGTTCAATAGCATTCAGTAATTCTGGTGGTAGTAGATAGTCTCACGAATTATGGACATTTCATCGCCTGTAAAAAATTGCACACTTCTAGTGAATTGGCAACTATTTTACTGAACAGAGTGGTTCGTTATCATGGACTGCCAAAGGTTATCCTCTCCGATCAGGGGTCACAATTTTCCTCCAATTTCTGGAAGACATGGTGTAAAACACTCCAAGTGACATCTACGCTATCTACTAGTCACCATCCTCAAACAGATGGTCAAACGGAGAGAGTAAATCAGACTTTGAAACAATACCTACGTGCCTATGCTGAAAAGGCACTTCATTCTTGGACATCTATGCTCTGGTTAGCTGAGTTAGCTTACAATAACTCATTCCACACTTCTATTGGCATTACACCCTTTTTTGGTTTATTTGGCTATCATCCTGACACCTTGCCCATCACAATTCCTCAAGAAAGTTCTCTTACTCCAGCTGTGTCAGAAACCATTCAGCATTTACATCAAACCCAGAAACTGATTCAACAGCATTTAGAAAAGCCAAACAAAAATATAAAAGGCATTATGACAAGAAACATTGTGAGGGACCGCAATATCAACCAGGTGACAAAGTGCGGCTTTCCACAAAACATATAGACTTCAAGAAGAAGCACATGTTTAACCCCAAATTCATAGGTCCTTATACTGTCCTTCAGCAAATCAATCCGGTGACCTATAAACTACAATTGCCCAGATCCTTACGGATTCATCCAGTGTTCCACAGTTCCCTCTTGAAAAAGGCAGTCCAGAAGGTCCACCCTCATCCTGCTCCTGTTCTAGTACAAGGGGAAGAAGAATACGAAGTCAAGAAAGTGTTGGATTCTAAACTGAGAAGGCGTAATCTATGGTACTTAATCTCATGGAAAGGTTATGGTCCTGAAAGTAACTCATGGGTTTCCGCATCTGATGTTCATGCTCCAGTACTTGTGAGACGCTTTCATTGTCTTAATCCAAGCAAACCAGGCCCTAGAGCGTGTCTGGGAGAGCGGAGTACTGTCAACACCAGAGCAGTACACGCTCTATTGGCGACAAAAATGCAAAAACCCAGCACTCTCAAAACAACGTAATTTATGCATTGTGCTGATATGTTGTGATTTAACCTTTTGCATTGCAGAGTTCAATCCTGAAAACTTATTTCTAATATGCCTACAAATACTGTTCCTTTGCAATGTATTGCTGCAGGTTTTCAGAGTGTGTTAGGGTGTGGCCCCTTTCCAGGGCCTTCCAGAGACTTTCCCTGAAACATGCCTGGGCCTGGTTCTGGGCTGGGCCAAGACTCTATAAAAGAGAGCCAGCCCAACTCCCAGTGCTCACTATTCAGAGGTCCCGGTGCAGAGCAGCAGCTTGTTCCTGAGCTCCTGTCCCGGCGGCCTATTTGATCTTCCAGTCTTCTGCCCTTCATCCTTCATTGGTGATCATTGTTCCAGGCGGTAAAACGGTGGTTGGACTGTTCCGACACCTTTAATGAGAATTTTCATATTCTTGGTTTAATTCTTAAATGAGTAACAGATTACTTGCGCGCTACCATTCCTTGACATTTATTTGGTAGTTTACAAATAGGCAAGAAGCGCGATTTGTTTCATAAAGGTTTGTCTTTGTTATTCATTGCGTGCTACCTTTTCTTGACATTGGCATGGTGGCTTAAGAATCAGCAAGACGGGCAATTCGTTTTATGGTATTTAAACATTGTTGTCCATTGGCGCTACTATTTCTTGACATTAACATTATGTTTTACAAATTGGCAAGACGCGCAACTCGTTTTATGAGGATTTAACTTTGTTGTTCATTGCGCGCTACCATTTCTTGACATTTACATGGTGGCTTAAGAATCGGCAAAAGAAGCGCGATTCATTTCATTGTACTTTGATCTTGTTATTTATTGTGAGCTGTTATTTCTTGACATTTACATCGTGTTTTACGAATTGGCAAGACGCGCGATTCGATTAATGATGATTTGACTTTGATATTCTTTGCGTGCTACCATTTCTTGGTATTTTACATGGTGACACTCGAATCGGCAAGACGTACGATTCTCTCCTCAAGTTTATTTCATGTTGTTTATTGTATGCCACTATTCTAAGATATTTATTATGTAATATTCGAGTTAACAAGTTATGTGATTTGTTTCCTGAATCCATATTGTGTTATTCATGGTGCACAATCCTTTTATGGTGTTTACTATATATATATATATATATGTATATGTGCAATATGCACAATTTGTGTTGAAACATTTTAAGAGTACACAAGAGGCCAGAGTTTCTAGATGCAATATTGTATGGTCCTAGTATACATTCTCAAAACAGGATTTATATGACTGGTTTAAAATTTAGTCAGAATGTTTGTTCTGATTCTCATGTAAAGGAAAGTACTTGAATAAGAAAGTTTTCATTTAATTCATCTTGATTCCCTTACAGGTATCTGGCCATCTTGAAACAGTCATTTTAAACTTAACTCTTTGATTGTTCATGTTTTCAGAGTGACTAGGCTTAGAATCATAGTCTAGTATTGATTTCAGGAGATATAATTTTCATATTGTGTGTTCTAAACTTTTTTCTTACTACAGGTCTCCTTCCCAGCTGTTCCCTTCCTAATCCCCTCTTCCCCTCTTGAACTCTCTCAGTCTCTGTGATTTATCTATCAGAGTCTTGGAGCTGTTCAGTGGTGGACGTGTTGGGAACGTGCACAGACCCCGAGGATCTGGTGACTCTGACAGCTCCTCTATTAGCCACACCCTGTGCCTCTGGAGTTGGCCCATCACATTTGGGATTCTGCTATTCCTCAAGACAAAGGCATCATGCACTGACCCAGGATACTTAGCATTGACATGGGAGATGTACTGGTCCGCCAAGCACACCATGTGTACATTCAGAGAATGGAAACTCTTACGATTTCTGAAAACCTGTTCATTCTGGCGGGGGAGGGAGAGGCAAATGCATTATGTGTTCCATCAATCGCCCCAATTATGTTGGGGATACGTCCCATTGCATAGAACCCAGCCTTCACTGTGGCCAAATCTTCAACCTGTGGGAATACAATATAGCTGCACATGTGTTTAATCAGGGCAGACAACACTCTTGTCAGCACATTTGAGAACATTGGCTGAGACATTCCTGCTGCCAAGTCCACTGTTACTTGGAAAGAACCAGTTGCCATGAAATGGATCACAGATAGAACTTGCACAAGAGGAGGATCCCAGTGGGATGACGGATACCAGATAACAGGTCAGGCTCCAACTGGGCACACAGCTCTGTGATTGCGGCCCTGTCAAGTCTATAGGTGAGGATAATGTGCCTATCCTCCAGTATTGCCAAGTCCATCAGTGGTCTGTACCCGGGGGTATGTCTCCATCTCCTATTCATCCGCAGCAGTAGGAATCTAAGGGACAAAAGAGTGAGGACCCAGTCACAATCTGAACAATGGAGCTACAACACAACTTTGCATCCTGTTAACTTGTAATGGGTCAGTGTGATTTGTCCAGTATGTAATTATATCACCAGTGATGTAGCAATTTTCCAGGGTCTGCCCCCCTGAAGTGGCGCCCGCCTGTCCTGTGTGGAGGGACAGGTGGAAGTGAGGTAATTCCGCTGACGTTGTACACCATTGCGGGAGGCAGTCGGGAACCGCCGTGCAGCTCCTTATTGGTTATAATTGGGCCCTATGTGTTACAGTGGCCAATGGTGATCTCGCCGGCAGTGACAGTATGCACCGCCGCGGACGTGACCACCATTTTCTATCTGATTCCTCACTTGATACCTGACCTTCCACAGGAGAGGACCTACACTGCATGTGCTGCTGTGAGCTGTGTCTGGAACCTACCGTGGCCCATGTGACCGGGGAAAGGGCCCCAGCCTTCACATTGGAGGAGTTGGAGAGACTGGTGGATGGGGTCATACCCCAGTACGGACTGCTGTATGGGCCTCCAGACCACCAGGTGAGTACACCGTGGGCACGATTCATGTGGCATCAATGCAGGGAGTTGTGTGTGTGAGGCCTCGTGTAAAGGGTGTGGGTGGATGTCCTCTGGGTGGTGTACAGGTTGTGTGCTGGGCCATGTGTGTGTAAATGGTGATGGAAACGGGTATGGTGGGCCATATGTGTAACAGGCAGATCTGTTTGTCTAAATCTATTTTCCTGTGTCTTTTGCCCCTACAGGTCAGCGCCCATCAAAAGAAGGGTTTATGGTGTGCCGTCGCCAAGGAGGCGTGGACCCTGGGGGTCTGTGGCAGGCGGAGCACCCACTGTCGCAAACAGTGGGAGGACCTGAGATGCTAGGCATGGACGACGGCAGAGGCCCAGCTGGCGTAGCCTCCAAATGAGGAAGGGGTGCCCGTCAAACCCTGACCCCCTGATGGCCCGCATACTGGTGGTGGCCTATCTGGAGCTGGATGGGCACTTGAGGGCATCACAGCAGCCACAAGGGGGTGAGTACAGTGCCCATCATTACAATGTACACATGGTAGGGTGGTATCCGGGTGGGGGATGTGTGTCAGTGGGTGCCAGGACTTACATTGCGGCTCCATGGACCAGGGGGCATCTCCCATGCCCTGTGCTTGATCCTAGGGAGTCATGGGCCACAGTCTCTCATGTGGGTGAATACCCCACTGGTTCTGGAGGGGCAACATGCCCTGTGCTTGATCCTGGGAAGTGCAAGGTCACAGTCTCTCATGTGGGTTTCTTGCCCACTGGTTCTGGAGGGGGCAACATGCCCTGACCGTGATCCTCAGGAGTGTTGGGCATGTGGGTGTCTTACCCACTGGTTCCGGAGGGGGTAACATGCCCTTTGCTTGATCCTAAGGAGTGCAAGGCCACAGTCTCTCAGGTGGGTGTCATACCCACTGGCTTTGGAGGGGGCAGGCCGCACAGCAGCCCACGGAGGCAGTTTTACATACCGTCCGCCAGCAGTGACAGCTGCACAGTGGTTGTGGTGCTGCTTTTAGGGGGAGGATCCTGCCCATTACCTGCAACCTCGGACGGCTGCACAGTGCTGGTGGTGCTGCTGGGGGGGGGGCTCCATGTGTGATGGTGGGGGCTCTGTCACAATTCCTGGCCCGGGCCCCTTGGTCTTCCTGCTGCTGGTGCAGGCTCCTTGGTCTTCCTAGGTGCTGGGGCAGGCTCCTTTCCCTTCTTGCCTGATGGTGCAGGCTCCTTGGTCTTCCTGCCTGCTTGTGCAGGCTCCTTTCCCTTGAGGCTGCCTGGTGCAGGCTTCTTCACCTTCAGGACATGTGGCCTGGATCCCTTTCCACCACGAGTGGGTGTGGTGACGACTGGGACCGTGGGCTGCGTGGCTGAGGTGCTGGGATGGGTTCTTCCTACCCTGCCCATACGTGCAGTATGGGGATGGGAGGGGTAGGGAAGAGGTCAATGGTGGATAGGAACAGTTTTTTAAGGACATTCGGGTGGGAAGAGGGAGAAGGAATGGGAGTGGAGGAAGAGGGAGAGGTTGTTGGAGGTGTCTGTCTGCTGCTTTTGGGTGCAGGTGCATGGCCTGTATGCTGTTGTGAGGTGGATGGCTGTTGGGTGTCTTTGTGCTTGCGTTTGTGTACCTGAGGAGGGGAGGGACAGACACAGTGGGAGAGGACACAGGGGACGTGTGCATGGCTGTTGTGGAGGTGTCTGCCAGTGAGGTGTGTGTTCTGCTTGGTGTGGTGATGATGCTGGTAGTGGATGACAATGTAGTTAATGCTGGTGTGAGTGTAGACGGAACTGGGAGGGAGGTGGATGAGGAGGAGGAGGAGGGGGAGACAGTGGAAGTGGATGTTGGTGTGTCTGCTTCTGGATGGTTTTGTGTGAGTGCCTGTGGGATAAAGTGTGGAACTTGTGTTTGCCTGTACCACTCTTGTGTGTTGTCTTGTGTGCATGCTCATCTGGCTGTGTGCTTGAGATGGGTTGGGGTTGAGGAGAATGGGACCGGGAAGAGGGATTTTAGAGGGGGAGGGTAGAAACAGGGACAATGGCTGCCATCAGAGAGGAGGCAAGAGCCTGGATCGATCTCTGTTGGGCCGCCAATCCAGTGTAAATGCCCACCAGGAATGCATTAGTTTGTTGCATCTGGGCTGCCAGCCCCTAGACGGCATTCACAATGGTTGACTGCCCTACAGAGATGGATCTCAGGAGGTCAATTGCCTCCTCACTCAGGGCAGTAGGGTTCACTGGGGCAGGGCCTGAGGCACCTGGTGCGAAGGAGATGCCCACTCCCCCGGGTGAGCGGGCACAGGCAACTCGATGAGGGGCTAAATGGTGATTTCGAGGTGAAAACGCTGCTGGAATTGAGCGAAAATGCTCATGCTTAGTGTACTAGTCATTATCGGTCTTTTGATACTAAAATCGTACTGCTGTGGCAAAGTAAATTACATGGGTCCAGAATTTTAGAACCACACTGGGAAAGGCGGTGTTGGTACGGGGGTGGCGGATGACCTGTAGCTGGGGTGGTCACAGAAGTTTCTGCCACCACCAGGGAGCTTCCATCGGAAGAGGTATCTGTCCCCACTGTGGAGCTCCCCTCACTCTCTGTCCCACTGGTGCCTTTAGCGTCGTGGACTCTGCCTCCTGGGTCCTGTGGGATGCAGCTCCCTCCGTTGCTGGTGCCTCTGCTCCACCGGCACTTGATGCTAATGCACATAAGGACAGGATGACAAAACAAAAAGGGGGGAGACAAAGGATACACTGGGTCAATGGCTGCACCAACACCACTGTTTGCGTACACAGCTCCCTCACACTCAGGGAACAGGACTACTCAATATGCCATAGCACTAGCAGAAAAATTGCTTGCCACCAAGGCATGTGGAGGGGCACACACCGCCAAATGCAGCACATCTGGGACCCGCACAGCCCTGACCAGTAGTGGATGCCTACCAGCTAGGTAGCAGGATTATCCCTTTAGAACCCTAGCCACCAGGGGACCAATGCTGCAATGTCAGGCCTGGCCTAGTGGCACCCACTGACACACATCCCCCACCCGGATACCACCCTACCATGCGTAAGTTGTAATGATGGGCACTGTACTCACCCTCTTGTGGCTGCTGTGATGCCCTCAAGTGCCCATCCAGCTCTGGTTAGGCCACCACCAGTATGAGGGCCATCAGGGGGGCAGGGTATGAAGGGCACCCCTTCCTCATTGGGAGGCCATCCCCAGCTGGGCCTCTGTCATCTTCCGTGCCCAGCGTCTCAGGTCCTCCCTCCATTTGCGACAGTGGGTGCTTTGCCTGCCATAGACCCCCAGGGCCTGCACCTCCTGGCGATGGCACGCCATATACCCTTCTTTTGATGGGTGCTGACCTGCAGAGGCAATATACACAGGAAAATAGAATTAGACAAACAGTCCTGCCTGTTACACTTATGGTCCACCATACCCCTTCACAAGACCATTTACACACACATGGCCCAGCACACCATCTAAACGCCGCCCAGAGGACATCTACCCATCTACCCACCCCCCTTACACGAGGCCTTCACACACACCATGCATTCCTCCCACATGCATTGGACCCACAGAGTGGTCTGGAGGCCCATACAGCAGTCCGTACTTGGGTAGGACCCAATCCACCAGTCTCTCCAACTCCTCCAAAGTGAAGGCTGGGACTCTTTCCCCAGTCACACGGGCTATGGTAGGTTCCAGACACCGGTCACAGCAGCACATGCAGTGTAGGTCCTCTCCTGTGGAAGATCATGTAGCAAGTGAGCGATCAGATAGCAAATGGTTGTCACGTCGTATTCACCGCCGGCGTAGATCACCATTGGCCACTGTAACCCATAGGGCTCAATGTTAACCAATGAGGAATTGCATGGCGGTTCCCGACCGCCTCCAGCAATGGCGCACAACGTCAGCGGAATTACCTCACTTCCAATTGTCCCTCCACACAGGAGCGGCGGACGCCATTTCAGGGGGGGCAGGCCCTGGAAAATTGCTCCATCACTGGTGAAATTAGGAGATACTGAACAAATCACACTGACCCATTACAACTTAACAGCATGCAAAGTTCTGTTGTAGCTCCATTGTTCAGTTTGTAACCAGCTCCTCACTCTTTTGTCCCATAGATTCCTACTGCTGCGGATGAATAGGAGATGGAGACATACCCCCATGTACAGACCTCTGGTGGACTTGGCAACACTGGAGGACAGGCACATTATACTCACCTAAAGACTTGACAGGGCCACAATCACTGAGCTGTGTGCCCAATTGGAGCCTGACCTAACACCTGCTTTGATCCCCCCTCTTGTGCAATTTCTATCAGTGCTCCATTTCCTGGCAACTGGTTCTTTCCAAGCGACAGTGGGCTTGGCAGCAGGAATGTCACAGCCGATGTTCTCAATAATGCTGACAAGAGTGTTGTCTGCCCTGATTAGACACATGTGCAGCTACATTGTTTTTCGCCAGGTTGAAGATTTGACCACAGTGAAGGCCAAGTTCTATGCAATGGGACATATCCCCAATATTATTGGGGCGATTGATGGAACACATATTGCATTTGTCACCCCCGTCATAATGAATAGGTGTTCAGAAATCAGAAGAGTTTCCACTCTATGAATGTACAGATGGTGTGCTTGGCAGACCAGTACATCTCCCACGTCAATGCTAATTATCCTGGGTCGGTGCATGATGCCTTTGTCCTGAGGAATAGCAGCATCCCAAATGTGATGGGCCAACTCCAGAGGCACAGGGTGTGGCTAATAGGTGAGCCATGGTTCCCACCCAATATAGGTTGGTGTATGGGTATGGTGTGGGCCATATGGGATAGTGTGACTCTGGTTACCCCAACCTATCATGGCTGCTGACATCTGTGAGGAATGCCAGGACAAGGGTAGAAGAACGTTATCATGAGGCCCATGGACGAACCAGAAGGATCATTGAAAGGACCTTTGGCCTCCTGAAGGCCAGGTTCTGGTGCCTCCATCTGACAGGTGGATCCCTGTGCTACTCACCCAAGAAGGTCTGCCAGATAGCGGTGGCATGCTGCATGTTGCATAACCTGGCCCTCAGACGCCATGTCCCATTCCTGTAGGAGGAGGAGGCTGGAGATGCCCGTGTGGCAGCAGTGGATGCTGTGGATAGTGAGGATGAGGAGGCAGAGGATGAGAACAACAGAACATCAGTGATCAGACAATACTTCCAATGACACACAGGTAGGACAGTGTTACTTCACATTTCAATGACATTTGTTTGAATGTCTGTGGCAGTGGCATGCTGATATTTCCCACATCTATGCCCACTTACTGTGCCCTCTGGCAATTCATTTTGCAGATGTTGGTGACCTCACATATACTCCTGGAGTGATCACTGCAGCCAGCTACAGGTCATTAATCTATGTTCATTTTCTGTACAGTTGAATTGCAGTGTTTGTACCTGTTTCAATGAATATATAATTGAAAAACATGACATACTCCAAACTTCTTTTTTTTCCATATGAGTTTATTGAAGTGCTAAAATATTGAGGGGCAAGTGCAATGGGATTGGGTGATGATGGAGGAAAGTCCAGGATATTGTTCCAGTCTGTTTGTAGCACAGGTGCACTGTCCAAGGGGACATAGGAAGGGGAGCAATGGCAGTTCAAGGTGGACAGGGTGACTGAGTGGGACACAAGGGTGACAATCAGGAGAGTCTAATTTCCTGACCCGGGTCTTGGCAAGTGTCTCTGGCTTCTGTCTGGATCACAGGGAACATTTGCAGGGTGGTTCTCCTTCTGCAGAGGGTGGGTTGCTGGTGGCCAGTGAGTCCTGTGGCAGGGCCTCCTGGGCACTAGCGGCAGCGGAGGTGGAAGGTTGTTCAGATGTCTGGCTAGTGGCAGGGGCCCGCTGTTGCGTGACTGCCTCCCTCATAATATTGGACATGTCTGCCAGCACCCTTGCTATGAAGATCAGGGTGTTGTTGATGGCCTGCAAGTCATCCCTGATCCCCTGGTACTGTCCCTCCTGCAGCCGCCTGTTGTCCTGCACATTGTCCAGGATCTGGCCCATTGTGTCCTGGGAATGATGATAGGCTCCCAGGATCTATGCAAGTGCTTCCTGGAGAGTCGGTTCCCTGGGCCTGTCCTCCCCCAGTGCACAGCAGTCCTCCCAGTTTCCCTGTTGGCCTGTTCCTCTGTGCCCTGAACCGTGTGCCCACTGCCTCTGACCCTAGGTCCCTGATTGTCTTGGGTATGAGGTGTGGCCTGGGGTCCCTGTAGAGGTGGACACACTGCTGATTGACGTGTCCTGGGGACAGAGTTGTGGGTGCTGTGGTGGTATTTCCTGACGGGGAGGCTCTGTGGTGGAGTGTGACTGGGCCTGGGTAACCGGCTGTCCAGAGGTCCCTGATGGACCAGGTTGGTCATCCAGATCCTGAAGACCAGAGTTGCTGTCATCACTGTGGGCCTCTTCAGTTGCAGTGCTGTGAGTGGTGTCCATGCATTGGTACAGCAAGCAGGGCTTGGCATTGGGATGGGTGAGATGTGAAGGTGGGGTGTGTGGGATGGAGTGGAGTGATTTGAGTGGAGTGATGGGAGTGGAGGTGGGGGGGGCTAGTAATATAGGGTTGACTTACCAGAATCCAGTCCTCCTCCTAATCCGGCCAGGCCCTTAGGATGCAAGATTGCCAAGACTTGCTCCTCCCATGCTGTTAGTTGTGGGGGAGGAAGTTGGAGTCCACCGCCAGTCCTCTGTACAGCGAGCTGGTGTCTTGCTGCAATGGAAAGTACCTTCCCCCGTAGGTCGTTACACCTCTTCCTGATGTTACCCCTGTTCTTGGGTGCTGTCCCACGGCGCTGACCCTGTCAACGATTCTCCGCCATAGCTCCATCCTCCTAGCTATCTATATCTGCTGCACCAGTGCTCCAAATAGCTGTGGCTCTACCTTGATGATTTCCTCCACTATGACCCTTAGCTCCTCCTCTGTGAAGCTGGGGTGTCTTTGTGGTGCCATGGATGTTGTGTGAGGTGTTTAGGTGAGGGTGTGTTGGGTAATGTGTTGGGGTGTGTGATGTGGGGTGCATGAGTGGTGCATAGGTGTGTATAGTGTGTGGCTCTGGTTGTGTCATCGGTTTTGGTGTCAATCTCCTAGCAGTAATTGTTTGTAAAGGGTTGTGGGTAATGTGGGCATGTGTTTTCTAGTGGTATGGGTGTGTGGGTGTGGTGTGTGTATGGGTGTCAGGGGTGTGTTGTTTGGCCAATGTGGTGTTGTTTTGTCTGTGTGTGTCCATTTTGAGGGCGGCGATATGTACCGCCAATGGTTTACCGCCGTTGAATGTCCGCCATGGTGATTCGTGGGTCATAATGTGATGGGCGTAGTTCTGTTGGCGTAACGGTGTGGGTTTTGATACCGCCAGTTTATCACTGACCTTTGGTGTGGCGGATTTGAGTCTGTGGCTAAATACTGACGGATTGGTGTGTGTGTGTCATAATATGGTGAAAGGATATCCGCCACGGTGGCAGTAATTTGGGCGCAATCAGCGTGGCGGTAAGTGGGATTTACCGCCAATGTCATAATGAGGGCCAGAATGTGATCAAGTCCGATCGACAGCACACTCACAGTTAAATTACCGTTGAATGAGTGCTAAGCAAACACCGAAAACAAACAACCGTCTTATGGTGCCTCACCTGATTCGCACTTCTACTTATTGTGAGAACCATAGACTGTTTTCAAACAAGTTAGCATGCTGAAACTAGTAGGCACACAGGACTGTATTTAGCCATTCCGAGGGTGAGGGAGTGGGGTGGGGGGCTGTGTCTCTGTTATTGCTCTGTTTGTAGGTTTGTCCTATGGTGAGGTAAGGGTGGTATTCAGAAAGGAACCCATGCACAGCAGCGGTTTGCCGCAATCTTTGAGGTTTTTTAAATAAAGCTGCCCTGGATGTAGAAGGATATCTCAGCCCCACATGTTGTGCTGAGTGCTACAGAGAAGGCCGTGCTTTTCAAGGGCTGGTCATGCCAGGGAGCCTCTGCTAACAGCAACTAACAGAAGGGTGATGCTGCAGTCTCTGGACATCTCTGGGGAAAAAAGCAGCCGTGGGGGAAGGAACCAAATTACAGAGGTCACACAAATGCATTCCAAAGCCACCTCTTCATAGCGCCCCTCAAATCCCTCCACCCCCCTCTCTGACCAGCACTGTAACTCTTTATCATATATCTACATATTTTAAGTTTTATAGGGTGTTGCTTTTTCATGTTGGATACAAGGAAGCGTTTATAATCTACAACCAACTAGTATTAGAAATATTTCAAAACAATACGTTAAATTAACTAATATATCTCAAACATTACATTTGAAATATTAAAAGCAACATTTGCCCAAAAAACTGAGCAAAGGAGGGAGCCAAAACATCTGTAAATAAGCTCCTGTAGGATTAAATGCTGAAATTCCACCACAACCTGTAATTTTGCTCAGTTACTCCCGGCTCTTATGGCACACACACAGGCGGTAGGACCATGCTCTATGTGCTACATGAGCACCCTTCCCTTTATGCTAGTTTTCAGGGTGCGGCTTTTGCTTTAACGGGCAAGAACGGTGCTCATGGACCGTGGCACTTTTGCGGCAGCAATTCATAACAAGCATTTGGAATGCAGTGGGTGTTGCGTTTGCTCAAGTTAGAGCTATTAGCGTTGTAAACAAGAGGACGCGGAGCCTCTGCAAATAGCAAGGGGAGGTTGGTGGGGGTGTGGATGGGGATGGGGAAATTTACCCCAAAAAAAACAAAACGATCGCGCTGTGTAAAACCCAGCACGATCGTGCTGCATAGATAAAGTAGTCCAGAAACCATGTTGAAAACATGGAGCCTCGTATATTTTCAGTAGTTGGCCGGTGCACTTGAGGAGGGCTAAACACCGGAAAAGGCATGACGTATGCATGCCTTTCACTAATGAAAGAAAGCGGATTCTATAAGGCAAGCCCACAAAACAATGAAAGTGACATGACATGGGCATTGTTAAAAGCCCAAAGAGAGATTACAACAGGGACGGAGTGCTTGTGCGCTCGACCCTAAAAAGTACTAGGACACAGTGGCCCTCCCCCGGGGGTGCTTTGGAGCCCCTGGGACCACCAGCTTCCCAGGGATTTACAAACAATTTGAGGGAAGCCATGCAGACCCCCCCTCCATTGGGCTCTTTTTACCTTGGGAAGCACTACATCCAGGGGCTGTATTTCTTCAATGGAGGGGGGCCGTGCTGACCACCCTCCTGGGGCTTTGCCATGCTCTGGGGACAACTACCTCCCCAGAGTTAAATTTTAAAATAAGCAGGGGGGCCAGACTGACCCCCAGGGACCACAGCCTCCTTGGAGCCTATTAAAATATACCACTGGGAGTGGGCCACGTGGATCTTGTCTGCATGCTGATTTTGGCAAATGGGAAATACATCCCCAGGGCCCAACCATGACTACCTGGATGTTGTGGCCCCACCCAGGGCACTCAGTTTGCAAATATAGGGACAGGGGGAGAGCCTGCAGGACCCTGTGGTTCCAGTCAACTTCTTGACTCCTTTGGGAGCCAGTATTGCACCCACATGCAAGGAGCAGCTAAATATGCAGCTCCCTGTGTGCATGACCAGTCTTTCATCTGTTTCCCTGCCTGCATGATAGAGGACAGGGAAACAGATGAAACTCTGCACCCAGCAAGCAGGAGCAATTTTCATGCTCCTGCTTGCTGGAAGTGGAGTTGGTGTTTTCTCTTGCTTGGCTGGAGCTGTCACAGCTCCTGCCAAGCAAAAGCAAACAGCTGTCTCCTGAGGGTGGGCACCTCTAGAGATATGAGGAGCCAGCCATATGGGTGTCATTCTCCAGGGCCACTAATGGCTCCAGGAAGCCCCCCACCTTTAATTGGCATGGGGTGGTGGTCCCCAGGGCAGACTACCAGTTTTAATTATGTGTTTGGCCCCAATAAAGTGATGGTCCCTGGTGCGTGGGAGTCTGTGTGGCCCCCTTCATATTTTTATATTTAGTACCAGGGAAGTGGTGATCCCCGGGGCATGGAAAAGCCCCAGGAAGGGGGTCTGTGCTGCCCCCATCCACTATCATTACAAAGCCCCGGGGAGGTGGTGGTCCCAGGGGTTATAAGAGCCCAATGGAGTAGGGTTCACAAGGCCCCCTCTAATAGTACAAAAAAGATCCAGGGAGGCGCTGAGCCCCAGGGCTCAAAAGAGCCCTAGGCGGGGTGCCCGGTGCACCCCTTCTGTTCTTTTTAATATCACCTCATACTCCTGGGACCTGGCCCATCTGGGGGATACATTTTGAACAACTGCAGAAGACGGCACTTGTTTGTTTTTTCACAGGATTCCCGTATCTTCTGTTATTTTCGGTGATTATTGAAAAATTGCTCCTTGTGCCGGTGGGGTCCCCAGCACCCAGTCTTTGGGGGCAGGGTATTCCTACCCTGCCCCCTTTTCTTGTTTTCTTTTTTTGTTGGTACTCGGCTGAAACAGAATCCCAAAACAGGTACCTACATTTACTAGTTGAAGTGTTTGCAGCCAATCAGAGCCTCCACTGCCCTAGATATCTATATTTTTTTTCTTTAATATCGCAAAAGCTACTGAATAGATTTACACCAAATAACAAAAAACCTGCTTTCTGGACAAAAAATAGCATTCTGCCAAATTTGGTGTAATTCCGTATGGCGGTTCAGACTATAATTGTGTTCAAAATCCCAATGGAAATCTGTATGGGGAATCCTTGTTTTGGGACACCCCATTTTCAAGTATTCAAGCAGTTGGGAAGGATGGGGTGGTTGAGAAAGGTTTTTGACTGTCCAAAGGAAGTATTGTACGCTCCCAACTGCTGCTGCAGAGGTTAAGCTGCTAGACCCCCATTTTCTCAGCCTCTGCTTAACAAATCAACCTGAAACATTCAAGGCAGCAGCTGAGCTGAACTGACTGTTGTACTAATTTTGAATATTTCGTGAAGATTCGTCATTAGTAAAATGAAAACACTTTTCCTATGGAAACAAGGTCCAATAGGTAATAATAATATATATATATATATATATTCACCAAAAATAAATCATCGCACTCCGGGAAGTTCCTATTTTCAGCTTTTAATTATGTCGTAAACAGTGCTTCCACCACCTAACACACTTCAACATAACCAGTTCTTGATCACAGGTAACAAATGTCTCCTTTCACCACATGTATATAGTCTCTATCAAATCTCTATACCAATGCATTCTGGAACATGTAGTTTATACATGGTTTATCCTTAAACTATACTTTGACTTTTAGCTATTTTATTGCAGGCAAAGACATCAAAACCACACCACCAATGTTTTTCAATTTCAACCACCTGTCTTGTTCATTGTACATTGTATTTGAGTATGTGAGTCCCTCTTCCCTTTCTCTTTGTAAACTCCTCCCCACGTCACACTGTTATGATGCATTGTGGGAGTTGAAGTAAACTTTTAAAATAGATAGAATAAAATTAAAATGCAATCCACATAACTATAGAGGCTAGTTATGCAAACAATTGTACTTAGTGTTTTTTCATAAACCAACTTATTATACATTGTGTTATGTCACATATAAAGGCAACCATTCATAATCTACATAGTTGTAGTAATTGAACATATATTTGTCTCTTATCCTTCTGAGATCATCAATATATCCTTTACCTCAATTACTAATCATGACTAATGGCATTGTCATGTGACATCCTGTAGGCAGATCTGTTAATACCTGATACTGCCTCATGGTTATCCTTCACTACTTATACTAGCACTAACCACTGTCAATATTTTATATCCTATTGTGCTGTCATGCTCTATGTAAACATATCGTAGCTCAATGCGCATTACCAATGTGTGTCCTTTACTCACAGTTTCTCTACTGTGTGTAATCCATGTCATCGCTCAGTGAGCATAACAACTGCATCTGGTGTATTTCTTGTTGGCAGTGGATTTCTGTTGTTTAACTCCATGGCACAGTCACTGGTATCAGTATTCTCAAATTTGAAAAGCTGCCTAAATAACCTATTCATATGTTGAGTAGGGTTATCTAGTTTTCACATTGATGTCCAGTAGGTATCTATTCTTCTGCTATTAACTTAGATGTAATGGTGTTATCTATGCTCAACTTCTAGGTGATTCCTAATCTCCTCTCTTTGAGGATCGTACTGTCGCTAAGCTTTGCACTTTCTCCAAATTGTTAGTCATATTTGCACCCAATATTTGCACATTCTTCCATGGATTCCATTTTACCAAAGCAGTACCATATATTTAAGTCACATAAGTAACATTTTACACTATCCCTTATTGCTCACAAAAGCAAATGCATTTTCTCATCATTATTTAGTCCATACGGAGTCATTGTGTGTAACCTCATGATGTGTTTAGTTCACGGTCTTCCAATTACTCTTTGGATGTTAAAGATAATGTTTGGAAATGGGATAGCTGACATCTTTGTTTTGCACTGCATGTATGTGTTCCAGTATCTGTTTTTTTCAAAGTACAGATGGTGCTCCCCACATATCGTAGTCAACACTGACATTCAATTACATAGACCACATAGTTCATCTCACATGTTTTTCTTTGATTAATCATCATCTCCTGCCCTCTGTAATCTCCTAATGACTTTGTATTTTTACCTATTTGGCAGGCTTTACATTTAATAGATTTCACAAATCTAAGTTGTCCCTTGTCCAACCATGTTTGTTATTTTGATATGGTAAAATGGCTTCTTACCTATTTATCACTCAAGCAGGGGACTTTTGTACATGTGATTTTCGGATACGGACCTACATTTTGTCCAATGTCCAGATCCTTGCTTTGCATACTCCAGAATTTTTGCAAGATGTTGTAAATGTTCTCATTACTTTACTGTAGGTTTACATTTCTCTTTTCTGTTTATCTTTTGGTTCCATTCTCTTTGTCTGCATTTGAACCTCATCTCTGTTGTTATGAAGTGTAATACCGTATCCTCTTCCACTGAGCACTTGCATCTTCATCAGAGAAATTCTCCATATGGTATACTCTTTAACAGTTGTTGGGAATGGAAGCTGGTACGATGGAGAATGCTCTTTGTGGCTGTGGGTTTTCTATAAGGAGTTGTATTTAGGATATCATTTTTTAAATGCACCCTTTCATCTGAGAAATCTATCAATGTAGTACTGGTATTACATGTAAGCCTTAAACCAGACTCATTGTTATTGAGGATGCAGAAATATTCTAAAAACTGTACTTCCGTGCCAGTCCATATAATGAAGAGATCATCTATAAATCTCAAGCATAATGTAATTTTTGCTCCAAACAGATAATTGTCCTCTCTCCACTCTACTTCCCTCTCCCATCATCCCATTGTGAGGTTTGCATATCTAGGAGAAAAGGAAACTTCCATCACGGTCCCATGCCTCTGGGCATACATCTGGTGATTCAATATGAATATGTTGTTCTTCAAGCACATCCCAATCATTTCCATTAATGTTTTAGAATGTTGTTATTTCTTGATATTTTTCTGTTTCAGAAAATATTCCACAGCGTTTAATTCCTACATGATGTACAATGGATGTGTATAAAGACCCAGCATGAATGGTGACTAGCAAGTAACCTTCTTGCCAATGAGTTTCTGCTAATATTCTCAAGAAGCCTCCCATGTCTTTAGTGTATGAACTGTATGTTATTACCAAGGGTTCCAGATAGCTATCAACCTACTCTGAAACATTTCAATAGATTGATCCACAGCAGGAGATGATAGGTCTACCTGGGGGCTTGCTTAACGTGTTAGATCATTGGCTGAAAATATATAGTTGGAATTACCGGAGTCTCTACCATAAGACATTTTAACTCATTGTTATTCAGGAGTCCTTCCATGTGCCATTCTTTCCATTTTCTATTTAATTCTAATGTGAAACTGTTGTGGTTTGTTTCCAATTTTACATAGTTTTTGTTGTCATTTAGTTGCCGGTGTGCCTTTTCCAAATAATCTTGTTTATTTAAGATTAATATATTGTCTCTTTTATCTGGTGGTTTGATTTCCAATAAATCATTTTTTCTTAGATTTTCCAATGCCAATCATTCCCCCTTTGTGAGGTTCTTTTTTGATTTATCAAATCAAATCAAATCAATCTTTATTTGAATATTACTCCATAAAAGATATGCAGACCCTTTAACAAGATAATATACAATAAAATGCTTTAAAACATTGATAATGAATAAACAAAATCCTTCATTACAGCTAATTGGGCCATTATTCATTCTCATAACAGAGAGTTTCTAGATGCATCAACGTTTTCCTGTGTTCTACAGCATATATGATACATTTTATCACTGCATCACATTTCTCTTTAGTGTCCAGTTTACATAAATAGTTAAAAGTTTCTCTACAATAAAATAATTTATTAATGACAATTAATGGTTTTAACAAATATTTCCTAATGTCATTATAAAATCTACAATATATAATAAAGTGCATCGTAGATTGTACAAATCGTCCCACACAAGGATATTTCGGTAGACTTTTACTCCATATCCTCATCTTTGGGAAAGCTACTAGAAAGTGCAATGTCCTATAACGCATCTGGGTTAAGTAAAATCTGTCTTGGATATTTACAACTGTCAATAAATAGGTTGGAGTTGTATCATTAGCTTCAATCATGTAAAGTGCTACTGTCGATTTCCTACATTCTCTATTCACTCTTTCATTGTTCCTCCATTCCATTAATTGGTTTTTCAGTTCTTTTTTTGCTAAATTGAAGAATAATACCCAGATTTCCTAAGTGTGAATCTAGGTTTATGATTTTGAACATATCTTTTAAATCCACAAACCATAGGATTTTATCCCAATGTTCTAGTGTAAGGTAGTCTTTTATGATCTTTTTCGGTAAATCGAGTCCCTTCTTTGGACCAAATGCCATTCCAGGCCAACAAGGCACTGATATATATTAAATCTCCCACATAGGGGCAATCCAATTCCCTATGTACCATATAAGTAGACATAGATTTTGGGACTGCTAGTAGCCTACAGAGGAATTTATTCTCTAATGCTTGTAATGACTGTATTTCGGGCATTAGGCCCCAAAGGGCAGAACCGCACGTAATGCTCTTGATTGTCTTACTTTTATAAATTTGTAGCATTTCCCTATGGGGTTTATTACCAATTTATTTGAGAATCTAAAAACAGCCTCTGTCACCCTGATATACTTCATCTTAGTTATTTCTAGGTGTTGTTTCCAGTGGCCCATATTGGAATACTGTACGCCTAGATATGTAAATCTATTTACCTCTTCACATTTATGGCCCTTAATAAAATAAGTTTTCTTTCTGTCCTTTCCCTGGCCACATGTCATTACGACTGTTTTATTCAAATTCAGGCACATATCTCTACCCTCCAAAAAGTCTACAAAACCCTCAATCAGCCGCTGCAGCCCATTTGCGGTTCGTGACAGCAGTACTGCATTGTCTGCATATAAGAGGACCGGAACAGGATATTCCCCTTTTGGATGTATCACCTGACATATTTTTTAAGTAGGCATCTACCCCATTGATATAAAGGCAAAATAGAATGGGAGCTAAAACACAGCCTTGGCAAGTACCTCTCCCAATCCTAGAACCTGGGGTACATTCACCATTTCTTCCATATCTCACTAGCGCTGTTAGATGGTTGTACAATTGTGCCCAAAAAACAATTGTATCTAGGGGCGCACCTAGATCTATTAAAACTTTCCACAACTTAGCATGGTTCACTAAACTCAAAAGCACTGCTAAGATCAGCAAAGCAGAGAAACACATGACCCTTTTTTGCTATTGTGTATTTACTTATTATTGAGTTAAGATTTATACACTCTTCCATGGTACCAACCTCAGGTCTAAATCCCAAATGGGCCTCTGTAAGTATATGATTATCGGTTGCCCAAGACTCTAATCTTTCTAGGAGTACTCTCCCTTGTAGTTTGCCTGAAGAGTCTAGAGGGGAAATAGGTCGGTAGCATTTGGGGTCACCTCTATTTCCTTTTTTGAAGATGGGAACAATTATACTTTCAATACACGATGGTAAAATATATCCCCTTGCCACACTCAGGAGAACTTGGGTCAAAATAGGGCACCATAGATCCAGATATGTCAAGTAAGCATCTGCTGGCACCCCATCAGGGCCAGGTGCCTTCCCTTTTCGAACATCTTCCCATGGCAGATCTCACTTCCTCTAGACTGATCGCTTTAAAAAAGAGTGGCTTAATTTCAATTATCCCAGTATTCAAGGAATGCATAATCAAGTGATCTGGATTGAATATAATGCAAAAATGGTAGAGCCAATCCACTGATGAAACATGTGCAGTAATCTCGAGTGCATCTCTATTTTTTAGGAATGGTTGATTAATGGTTTTCCAAAATAAGGTGCTTTTTCTCAATGCAGCTGCGTGCTCAGGGTTATCCCATGCCCTAACTCTCAATTGTGCCTTCCTGGTCTCCAATGCATGTTTATAGCTGGAGCGTTTATTGATTACTTCTGCCCTGTTTCCTGGTTGGACCCTCAGGGCTCGCTTAAGTTCCTGACTTGCTGATGAGGAATTATGATCAAACCATCCCAATTTTACTCTCTTTTCATTCCCAGATGTTGCTTTTAGGCTCTCTGAAATGGCATTACTGAGTTGGTTAAAAGACTCTAAAATGTACATGTTAAGATTTCTTGTCTATATCGAGTCACAATTATTGTTATCAAGTTTGTTTCATGTATCCCAATCCATTTTATGGCAATTCCATTTTCCCTTTTTATTCCTTTATTTCCTGCTAATCATTCTCCTATGTTATAAGGTTTAGCTAATCTCATAGTAAGAAGCAAAGGATGGTGGTCACTATATAGTGTTGACCTAAGCTTTAAAGATTTAACCATAGTTATATTGTTCCTAGAGATTAGTGTGTGATCAATAGTTGAAAAATAAAAGGTACTAATGTTGAAATCAATATTGCTAACCCTCCCTTGGCTCTCCCACTAGGTCAGGCAGTAGCTGGTGTAATAAATGCGGAATATCATTCAATATGGAATGATCCAGTATGCCATGTCTCTTGTAGGTAGATAATATATGACAAAGTTGTTACAGTCTGCCATTCCTTATCAGCCTGTTTAGATCTCACCCGGGCTATGTTCCACGACATGAGAATAATTGAGTCCCTTATTAAGGACCTCCCATCAGACTCAGCATTACCTTTACAGCTCGAAATGTTGGTTTTGGCTCTATAGTGGAGGATAGTATTTTGTCAGGGGCTGGGATCCCTATTCTATTCAGATCCTCCTGCTGTCAATTCAGATCCTTCATATTACTCAAGGTGGTAAATCGATTGAAACACTCTAAATTATCATGCTTATCTGGTTTACTAGGTGCTTTCCTTGTATCCCCTTTGCATCTTGCACCTAGAATATTCAGTGTTCTATAAAAGTATCCGAGAGGGATAGCCATAATCTCCCTTCTCATACTTTTACAAGTCCGATGTCTTTTTTCTAAATCTAGTAACAATATACCCAAAAAACAAGGATCATGGAAATTAACCACTATACAGTCTCCCTCTTCCTAATCCAAGTATCCCACCCACTGGACTCGCCTTGCATATAAAATTTCACAAAATAATATGTCTGGAGTACATGTATTCATCGACATCCATTGGACTACTTTATTACGTAATTCTGGCCAGGTTTCAACAATATTTGGTCCCAATTTGGGAATGTTTTTTAAAATGATAGTATATGGAGTCACATCTGGGGGTAGTTTTAAAAACCTCTTTCACAGATCTATCTCTAGTCACACTCTGCAATTTACGGTTTACATTTAATTGCCTCACTTGCTTAGTAATAGGTACCTTGAGTTGAGATGGTTCCCTCTGTGCGGTGTAACAGCATTCTGTGCCTCTTCTTTTAGAGTCCACATTCCCTGTCATTGTATTGTTCCTTGTAACTATATCCACTTGATTTTCATTTGGGGTAATATCGCAGCCAAAGGCCAAGTTTTTATCATTAGTCACTGAGATAACAATTACTTCTATCTTACTTAGACATTCTTTTATCTCCTTAATTTCTGACAATACTTTGGACTCTATATTGTCTAATTTACTGTGTAATTTCTTAACAAAGTTTCCATACTTTCTAATAGAGGCCCATTGTGGCCTCATGATGCAACTGATGGGTGACCTCCATGCATTTCCATAGTTATTTTGCCACCCTTGAGAGGCTGTGGTGGTGGTATGGAATTAGATTTAGTTATCTGTCTACTTCTTTTCTTCTTCGGTGGCGGAGAGGTTGGATCATCTATGTTATTCAAAGGTTCAATTTCTACTATTATGTCTGTGGGTGCTAATGGGCCTAAAGAAGACGTAGGGACCATCCCAAAAAGACTTTCCTTTGGGGATTCTAGTTCAGTAGTCAAGTCTGCGGCCTCAGAACTCACTTCTATGATAGCCTCATGTACAACATTTCTGGTTGCCACTACACATGCTTCAGCATTAATGATTTCTTCATTGAGTTTCCTCATTGCATCTGTAAGATAGTTAGTGATTATATTAGTGGTACTAGAAGTTTTGGTACTTATACCATTCTCCACTTGGTTTTGCTTCCTTTTCCCCACTGTAGATATACAATGTACTTGCTATATCAAGTAATCTTCACTAAACTAGACAGGAATTATACAAATCCTCAAGCCAAATGAAGAAACCAACAGAGTATGCCCAGCTCAGCTTCCTCCGGACTCTGACGAACACAGACGGGCCCGCTCTTGGCCCTGTCTTCGTCCCGGATGCTTCCCGCCCACGTCCCACGGAGCAGGTTTACAGCATCCTTTTCACCGCGCCTCTGGGGGAAAAATGGCAACCGGCGGATATAGTGCCGCTAAGGAGTCTGGGGCTTGTGGTTCAGGCTCCCCTCAAGCAAGGAGAAAGTTCGTCCCGCAGAACGGGTTTTCAGCGTCCTTTTCACAGCGCCTCCAGGCATAAAATGGCAGCTGGTGGCTCTAGTGCCACTAAGGAGTCTGGGGCTTGTGTTTCAGGTCCTCCCAAGCAAGGAGAAAGTACGGCCAGGGCTGTAGGCAGTGAAAGCTGCCATTTCAGTCCTTGTTTGTGCACCAGTGTGCACAAACAATGATAAAAAGCGATGAGGACTTACTTGGGCATTCCAGGGGGTTCTCCCCTCCTCCTCGTCCAACGGCAATGAATCTCAGCAGCTACCTCCCTCTGGTCTGCTCTGGTGTGCACTGCAGCCCAGTTATGGGCTGAGCAGCACAAGCGCAGACTGGCTGAGCTTGTGATGTGAGCGCCCACCGGTTAGCTCTACTCCACTGCCGGGGCTAGCAGAGTTTTTGGGCTTACTCTGCGTTTCAAGAGGAGCGCTGAGTTCCAAAAACTCTGTTAGCTCCACCAGCTGAGCGCAGATCCCCACACACCCCTGATATATATATTTGGAGTACGATCATCTAGTTTCCACATTGATGTCCAGTGGTTTTCTATTCTTCTGCTACTAACTTAGATGTAATGGTGTCACCATTTACATGATTCCTAATCTCCTTTCTTTGAGTATGGTAGTGTGTATGGTGATCTGTAATTTTTGGAAGCCTTGCGCTTTCACCAAATTGTTACTAATATTTGAACCCAATATTTGCACCTTTTTCCATAGATTCTCATTCTACCAAAGCAGCACCATATATTTAAGTCACATAAGTAACATTTTACTCTAGCCATTATTACTCACAGATGTACATGCATTTCCTCATCATTATTGAGTCCATACGGAGTCCTTGTGCATCAGCCAATGTTGAGGCAGGATTCCAACCTTCATAATTTTAGTTCCCTGTCCCCACCTCTTTCGTGTTTAAGTATTCATGCTGTGCTATAGTAGCTCATGTTCTTCCAATTACTCTGTGGGTGTTGGGCAATGGCATAGCGGACATCTTTGTTTTGCACTGCACATGTGTTCCATTGACCATTTTTTTCAAGTTCTCGTCGTGCTCCCCACAAATTGTTGTACACACTGAGATTCAATTACATAGACCACACAGTTCATGTCACAGGTTATTCTTGCCTTTGTAACCTCACACTGACTTTACCTATTTGGCAGGCTTTACATTTAATACATTTCACAAATTCATTTAATACATTTCACAATAAACTTCCTGAAAATAATAACTATACAAAAAAATCAAAAGAGCTAAGAAAGTAACTATACATACATTTATACAAAAGTATAAGCTCACCCAGATAGCTAGCAAAAATAAACCTAATGACCTCAGCCTCTACAGCTACCAACAAATTAACATTAAAAATTAAACTTTTTTTTTTTTTAACCCTTGGAAAAGAAAGCATCTGCTCCATGTCAGAACAACCCCAAAGGAAAAGCTGCTTCAAAATTGTGTGAAACATCTGTCCAGAACATACCGAGAAGTTCACAAAATAGAAGTAATTGCATAATTTTAAATGTAAATGACAAATGTACAAATGATAAAATATTCTATATATTTATACCATCATACTACTTTCAGACATGACAAAAGCTGCAAAATATTTCACTCCGTAGCAAGGAAAGCAGTTACTAAATCACAATGGCTATTAAAACACAAAAGAGAGTGGTGGGAGTAATACCACCCCACACCTACTCCCAAGACGAATTTACACATCCATATACCACTGGAAGTGTGGGGTGGTCGGAGACGAGGGTGAAACTGGATTAGTGCACCCTCAGCTAATAATGCTGATTCAGTGTAGGTTAGTTCCATGGGGAGGTGTGTGTAGAGAGTGTTTATGGAAGTGGCTGCGTCTACAAGAGGGAGTTCCTTTTACGGACTAGGTGGTCTCACACACATAATCACAGAGTCACCAGATCCTCAGGGTCTGCGCACGTTCCCAACATGTCCACCACAAGACAGCTCCAATACTCTGATTAGAATGTCACAGAGTCTAAGAGAGTCCAAGTGGGGAAAAGGGGATTAGGTAGGGAACAGCTGGGAAGGAGACCTGTAGGAAGCAAAAGGTTAAAACACACAATATCAAGATTATATCATATTAATCTTTACTAGACTGTGATTCTAAGCATTGTCATACTGTAACCATGGATAACTTAAGCATGGACTAAATAACTAGGCCTCAAGAAGTCTGGTTACCAGGGAAGGAATCAAGAATGATTAATACAACTTCTCAATGAACCTATTAATGAAATGTTGCACATTGACTAGGAATATAAGAACCCTCTAGAATGAGGTTTTCAAAATCAAACATGGTCTTTTTGCATGAGGACAAGAAAATAATTTGAACGTTTTCTGGAACACAATAGGAGTTGTATTAAGGGACTTACTATGCACATATAATGTAACATCTAGAATTTTAACACTTAGTTTTAAATGCAGAAACATGAATCGCGCACATTGCTGATTTCAACAAGAATATGCAATGCCATGAAATGATCGCGCACACTGCAAGCGATCTGAAACATCAAGTTTTAATTGCAGGAGTGAATCGCGTGTCTTGCCGATTCAAATGTCACCTTGTAAACGCCAAGAAATGGTTGCTCACAATGAGTACTAAGAGTTAAATTCAAGGAATGAATTGCGCGTCTTGCTGATTCAAATGTCACCATGCAAATGCCAAGAAATGCTTGCGCACAATGCGTATCAAGAGTTAAATGCAAGGAAAATTAATCGCGCGTCTTGCCGATTCGAACGCCACCATGTAAATGCCAAGAAATGCTTGCGCACAATGAGTATCAAGCGTTAAACACAAGGAATGAATCACGCGTCTTGCCGATTCGAATGTCACCATGTAACTGCCAAGAAATGGTAGCGCACAATGAATATTAAGAGTTATACACGAGGAATGAATCGTGCATCTTGCCGATTCAAATGCCACCATGTAACTGCCAAGAAATGGTAGCGCACAATGAATATCAAGAGTTAAACACGAGGAATGAATCGCACATCTTGCCGATTCGAATGCCACCATGTAACTGCCAAGAAATGGTAGCGCACAATGAATATCAAGAGTTAAACACGAGGAATGAATCGCGTGTGTTGCCGATTCAAATATCAACATGTAAATGCCAGAAAAAACCAAGAGCACATTCACACGCACAAGATAAAATCTCTCAACATGAAAATTAGGCCCAGGAACTCTAATGCCTTCGAAAACGGAATCGGGGGCACAGCCCTGATCAAGGATCACCAATGTAATGAAGGGCAAAGGCCTGGAAGATCAAAGTAGGCCTCCAGAACAGGAGCTCAGGAAGTTGCTGCTGCTCTGCACCAGGACCTCTGAATAGTGAGCATGTGGAGCTGGGCTGGCTCCCTTATATAGAGTCTGGCCCAGCCCACAAACCACACCCAGTCATGCTGCAGAGAAAGCTTCTAGAAAGCCCTGGAAAGGGACCACACCCTGACACACTCTGGAAGCCTGCAGCAATACATTGCAAATGAACAGTATTTATAAGCACCTTGAATATAAGTCTTCAGGATTAAACTCTGCAATGCAAAAGGTTAAACAACAGCATATCAGCATAATGCATAAATTATGTTATCTCATAAGTGCTGGGTTTTTGCATTCCAGTCGCCCGTAGAGCGCGCACTGCATTGATGTTGACACAACCACTGCAATTTACTCATAGAAAGCCCTTTCTCTAACAACACAATGAAGACAAATTTAGGGCCAGATGTAGGTAGAAAACGTTTTGCGAGGTGCAAATTGCGAGTCCCAGCGACTCGCAATTTGCACCTTGCAAAATGTTATGCAGAAAGGTGTCTCAGACACCTTCTGCGACTCGCTATGGGGTCCATAGGACCACTGCCTGCTCTTAAAAAATATTATTGTGAGCATTCACAAAGGGGAAGGGGTCCCCTGGGGACCCCTTCCCGTTTGCGTATGAGTTACCATCCACTTCAAGTGGATGGTAACTGCGAGTTGATTTGCGACCCCTTTCGCGGTCACAAATCAACTCTACATCGCCGTGCGACTCGCAAATAGGTAGGGAACACCCCTTCCTATTTGCGAGTCTAAAACACATTTTGCGAGTCGGTACCGACTCGCAAAATGTGTTTCAGCATTGCGTAGGGGCTTTTGCGCCTCGCAAACTGCGTTTTTCGCCGTTTGCGAGGCGCAAAAGCCTTCTTACATCTGGCCCTTAGTTCCCTAGTGGACTATTTAGAATAAACTTGGGTTGCTAGACTGCATCGCTCGAGACAGACGCCAACCAAAAGTCCAGATACCATGGTGGAATGTCTATTACAGCACCTTGGCACAGGACGACAAAAGTAGCAACACAGTGAAATACTGGCACAGTGCCTTCCAATCCACATTAGGCAGTACTCAACCTACACTGTGCAAATTTATAGAAGTGTTACAGAAAAACAGCAAGGCTACCAATAAGTAAGAATTATGCTGATCCTGCCAATATTGTGTTCATTATTGACATATTGATTTCATCCATTTTAAGATAGGGTCAATGTAGGGCATAGTGCTGGTCTCAACAAAGCTCCTGATAAACTGTGCACATTTATGGCACACTGGTGCATACCCATGAAATAACTGCCATCTTGGCAGTATAGTAGCAACCCATAGTTAGCATATTTTGGGCACTCATTGAACAATGGTGTAAAATGAGGCAACATCATAGAAAATAATGATCAGTGGAGTCAATCTGAGCTTCTGACTCAAAGTTATGAAAGCGTATTAGGCATCTTGATCTTAGTGAATCTTTTATATGACATCCACCCATAATGTGGGAAAGATTACTATGTCAGAGGCCTTGCATCTCCAGTATGAAGAGTAATCTTTCAAATTCATTCAGTTTCTGCCTGTTTAGAATGCTTCCACAACATCTCATGGCAATCCTTTCATGAGTGAAAATTGTCTGCTTTGCCAAAGATAGCTGCACCTAGCACTTTCCCCAGTCCTATCTGTGTATTTCTAGACAACCTAGATTGTTGAGATCATGTAAAACTACTTGTGACATCAAGCAATGTTGTCTACTTGTCACATTGCACTTTTCTTCATATACAAATGTGATATGTAAAAGAAGTCCTGCAAGTAGCCCAAGATGTCCAGTGTTGAACCTGGCCCATTTTGCAGGGTCATCCCCAAACTTTTTGCGTCTTTCCTCCTCTGTTTTCTGACCTCTTTCTGTTGGCTCTAGGACTCTGAGAACTTTATCACTGCTGATCAGCACTAACGTGCAGGTGCTCTCCCTACTAAAGTTGGTATGATTGGCTTACACCTAATTGTCACATTTATTTTACCTGTATGTCCCTTACCAGACATAGGGTCTGTATATTAAATGCTACTAGTGGCCTTGTAGTGCTGCTTTAACCACCCACAGAAGTAACCTTTTCAACCCCTGCTAGCACAGGACTTGCTTGCACAGTTCACTGCCACAGGGACCTGGCATCTAAATGTACTTGCCAGGCCCAGAACTCCCTTTTTACCACATGTAAGTCACCCCTAAGGTAGTGCCCTAAGCTAGCCCTATGGGCAGGGTGCTATATATGTAGAAGGCAGGACATGTGCCTGGCTGCGTGGCCTGCCCTGGTAGTGACAAACAGCCTATTTGGTTTCTCACTGCTGTGTGTGCTGCCTTACTCTTAGGATTGCATTGGAAATGCCCGGCCTTATGACTAGGGGGTATTGTGTGATTTATGAGGGGTAGCATAGGCATGTTTGGTGTGGTTGCAATGGAAGTCAGAAATGCTGCTTACTGGAGTAGGTGGATTTTTTTTACCATTATAGAAATACCACTTCTAGAAAGTGAGCATTTTTCTGTGCTTATGACTCTGGTGTTTTCAGCTTGACTCCAATCCACGTCTGGGGCAGAGTGACAGCTGGGCTTTGTGCATAATTTTCAGACAGCCTGTACACAGGGAGGGTGAAGGTGTCACAGAGGTGCATCTTCATTTTGAATGGTCATCATGGGCTGAGAGAAGGGGAGGCGGGGCACACCTACATTTGTAAAGGCTGTGCTCTGGCCTCACACAAAGGGCTCGTTCAACCCCAACTGATGTCTGGAGCCTGTGCTAGAGGAGACGGGGACACTCCTAGAACCATTTGTAACTGGTTGGAACCTCTTCTCCCCTTTTTGTGAGTGCTTTGCAAAACTGAGTATAAGTACAGGGGATTTTCCCCATGTAGGGGAGACACCTGTGCGCAAGAAACATCTTAAGGATATGGACACAGAATGCTGCTGGAGGGACTCACCAAGAACCGCCTTGGGCTGCTGCTGCTGTGCTGACCTGTGGGTCACTAGGAGGAACTGCCACTGGCTGCATCCCCCTTGTGCTGGCCTGTTGCTGGGCCCTGCTGCCCTATGCTCCATTTAAGTCCCCAGAGGCTAGGTGCTGTAGCCCCTGCCCTCTGCAACCATGTATTTACCAACGTAAAGACAGCACTGGGTTTTCAAAGCTCCTGTACTGGAGCATAGCGCTTGGTGATTTGCCACAACGCCTTGAGAGTGTCTTTCTTAATTTGCAAGAGCGCCTGTAGAGCGCTCTCTTTTATACACATCACGCCATGAGAGCGTGTTGCTGTGTTGCTGCTGTGAGAAAAAAAATCACTGCTGCGACCTGGGCACTTGAAGATCGTCAAGAACATCGAAAGTATGCTGGGTTCTGTGCCCCCCAGGGCACCGCATTGTGAGATCCTCACCTCTAACCCCTGTGCAGCCTATGGGTGCGGACGCTAGGTTGGTGGACCAGTGGCAGGGTAGACTCCCTGAACTGGTTGGAAGTGGAGTGGAGTGCAGAGAGATATATATATGCACCTGAGCTACCACACCCCACTCAGTGAGGTTTCAGAGACCAGAGAGCCCTGGATGGCATGGGGCCTGGTTCTGGCCACTGGCAGCTAGTGAGCCCCCATGGGTTAGCATAGGTTGCCTGGGAAGCATTGACAGAGGGACCCAACTGGGATCAGAGTGGAGTAGAACTGGAGCATGCCCCTGCAGTTGCGGACCATGGTCCATGTTCTATAGCCCCAACCAGGAAAGCTCATCAAGGTATTGATTGTTCTCCCATGGCTTTAGGCTGGTGGGAGGTTGTATTGGACTTGGCTCTTTTTGCAGGGTCATCCCCAAACTTTTTGTCTCCTTCCTCCTATTTTTTCTAACCTCTTGCTGCTGGGTCTAGGACTCTGAGAACTTTTTCACTGCTAATCAGTGCTAAAATGCAGGTGCTCTCCCTACTAAAGTTGGTATGATTGACTTACACCTAATTGGCACATTTAATTTACCTGTAAGTCGCTTGTACAGTGGTATCCCTACACCCAGGGCCTGTAAATTAAATGCTACTAGTGGGCCTGCAACACTTTTTGCGCCACCCACTGAAGTAGCCATTCAAACCTGTCTCAGGCCTGCTAGGTCAGTAGGAGGAACTGCCACTGACTGCATCCCCCTTTGCGTGCCTGTTGCTGGGCCTTGATGCCCTGTGCTCCATGTGTGTCCCCAGAGGCTAGGTGCTGTGGCCCCTGCACTCTTCAACCATGTATTTACCAGCATGAGGACAGCGCTGGTTTTTCCAAGCTCCTGTACTGGAGCATAGCACTTGGTGAGCACTTTTCTTGATTTGCCACAGCACCTTGAGAACGCCTTTCTTCATTTGCTAAAGTGCCTGGAGAGCGCTCTCTTTTATAAACGTCGCGCCTTCAGAGCATGTTGCCGTGTTGCTGCTGTGAGAAGAAATCATTGCCGCGACCTGGGCACTTGAAGATCGTCGAGTGCATTGAAAACGCACTGTGTTCTGTGCCCCCGGGACCCTGCAAGGTGCCAAATGCCTAACGGTACCCCCAGGGCAAAGTGCACTGCAAGGAGCACCCCTGGGACACTAGCTGGCCCCAACTTTGGCCCTGATCACCGCTGCTGCCCGGGGCGCTGGAAAAACCACTTTTCACCAGAAAAGACGGTGGCCCAGGAGGGAGGGAGACCTCATCCGAAGTCCCTCTGAAACCCAGGACCACCCAGAGAGCATGACGTGGGGGTGGCAAGGGCAAGTGTCCTCTTCCACCGGTGGCTGCAAGAGGAGCATGAAGCTATGATCTTTGCCTAATTGGTGCTTGGATTGGGCATTGGCCCTAGAAAGGGCCTCAACAAAAGAACAGAGGGGGTGTCGCCCCCCTCTTTCACCCATCATCAGACGGCCCACGTTTTGGCACATGAGGAGCACTGGGGGAGGCACTTTCCTTTGAACCACCAAGGATGTTCCTGACCAGGAACCCAGGGAGGGGTCCTGGTCAGGAACATCTTTGGTGTTTTGGGTGACTTTTGTGTAACGGGACATGCCACGGTGCACAACATAACCCTGTTGGTGACATATGTTCTCAGCATATGGGCATTTATGAGGGTATGTTTACTAGGACATGTGCATCTTTTGGTAATGTGTTTACTGCCCCATGCACAGTTATTATGATGTATTTTTCATGACTGGTTTGTGTTTTCTGATGTACCTTTTATGGGCATTTTTGATGCTTTAGTGATGTTTTCCTGACTACTGCTTATGTTGCAGAATAATCAGTAACCAATGTGTTTTATGTGACTACTGCTGGTTTTCGCAGAGTAGGAGTACTTGGTAATGTCCTAACAGCTTTTGTGGGTAGCATGGCTTTACTGACATGCTGTGTATGGACTAATAATGATGTTGTGTACAATACAGTTTATTTTTATATAACTTGGTGTTGTGTTTCCTTTGTTGTGGGGGATAGTGTGTCACGTGTGTTGTGCAAACGCTTTCCACATCGCCTCTGGAATAGGCCTGACTGCTCATGCCAAGCTACCCAGGGGGTGAGCAGGGGTTATCTTGGGTGTGTAACTCCCTCGCCCTGACTAGAGTGGATGGGTTCTGCCTGGCTTAGGTGCCTACCCTAGCTAACCAGAAACCCCATTTCTAACATCCAGGAGTAGAAGAATTTCAGGTGCTATGTTCACTTGATGCAGAAAACTTGATACATATTGCATACAGTCCAAAAGGGCTTCAGATCCAGTTATGAGCAATGGGAAAATATTGTAAGATAAATGTGTAAAGATCAATACAAAAAAGTCAAAGGTAGTGACCAACAGCACAAATTTGCATCAGACAAGGAACTTTGTACTTGACGATGCAATATTGGAGGAGATCAGCACCTTTCCATAATTCCGCATGAAGGTATGAAGCAGTTTGATCTGGAAGCAACATGTCAAAATGGTAGCTGAGAAATCGGAAGCATTTCTTAATGTCCTCCTCTGACTACCCCATCCCCACAGAAACAGATTGTCACAACAGAGTTACAAGGTGGTTAAGTCCAAAGTAGGAAGCCAGTGGATGTGTGGTGCTAAACGTTTGGCCCTGGGCAAATGTGTGACCACAATGGACCTCCATATGACAATGTTTTGGAAAACACTGCATCAGTTACCAAGAGGCTTTCCTGCTATTGCCCTGGAAACCTATGTGAGTAAAACAGATCCATCCAGGATAGATGTTGTGTCTCAACTGTAAAATACACTTGCTGGCACCCACAAATTGTTTGGTCAACAAAGCATGGAAGGAGCAGGCAAAAATACATATTATATCTAAATACATGCAAGGTTTCAAACAGAAAATATTGTATCTCAGTTTCAAGACTATTCCTTGATGCAAACTCTAAAATCACTAAACGGCAGGTTTATGAAAAGTGGTGCAGCACCTATTGCAGGGCCACTTCTCTTGCGCCCCTTAGCGCCCCCCTAATGTAACCATGTGTGCGCTGTATTTAAAATACGGCACACAATGGCAGTAGTCAGGGGGACTAGCATCATAATTTTTTACACTAGTCTGGTGCTTTGCAGGATTAGCGTAAAAAATTATGACACTAATACTGTAAAGCACCCAGAGGCCTATTGAACACAATGGGAGCTACTTTGTAAAATATTTCGATGAAAATGATGCAAAGAAATCTCACAGATTTCTTTGCACCATTTTTTTGTTCCCTCTAACACGGGAACGCCTCCCTTGCATACATTATGCCTGGTGGAGGAATAATGTGGTACAAGGGTTACAAAGTGGTGCAATGCAAGCATTGTACCACTTTGTAAATATGGTGTGGCGTTTTTGGCCTTCTAGTGCCACATTGGCGTAAAACAAAGACGATAATGTGGTGTTAGAAAAGAGCTAGGCCCACATAAATCTGGGCCTAGCACTTTAAGGTATATACCCAGTGCTCCATTTTTAACAGAATAAATGACGGACCCAACGTTTTGGTCAGTAGCTCCTGGCTGGCACTATTGAAGGCTGGGGTACTGGATACCAAAGCTGTGTTGTCCTGATTTCACCTCATGCCTCTTTAATCTACCACTGGATCCTTCCTGCCTCTCCAGCTAACTCTTGCAGATTATGTGTTATCCCTGCTTTCCCCGCTTGTCACTTATCCCATCTGTCCCTTCATCATTCTTTTCTCCTTTAGTGTTTTCCTCTATCTTGCTCTTAGTCAAAGTCTATTGAGATAAAATAAGTGCTGGTCGCCAAAATGTGTGTGAATGCACCTCACCTACAACTACCTCCTCAAACTAACCACTGTGTAAACTCAGAAAGGATTCACCAGCTGAAGTTATAAAAGGTTATTCAGGGCCTTGGAAAAGCAGTATTCCCAGCATACAATAGGTGTATTTGATATGTCACAGTTTGTCCAAACATATCTGGAGAAGCTAACAAACTTGAGAGTAAGGATGCACTTTACCTTGGGAAGAAGTGGCTCTCTTCTGATTAGGTCGAGGAAGGAATTTAGGGCCAGATGTAGCAACCCTTTTGCGAGTCGCAAACGGCGAAAATCGCCGTTTGCGACTCGCAAACGTGGGTTTGCAATGCACAAATGCATATTGCGAGTCGTTACCGACTCGCAATATGCATTTGCGACTCGCAAATAGGAAGGGGTGTTCCCTTCCTATTTGCGAGTCGGAGTGGTATGCAACTCCATTTGCGACCACGTACGCGGTCGCAAATGGAGTCGCAGTTACCATCCACTTCCAGTGGATGGTAACCCACTCGCAAACGGGAAGGGGTCCCCATGGGACCCCTTCCCCTTTGTGAATGGACCCCAAATTATTTTTTCAGGGCAGGGAGTGGTACAAGGGACCACTCCCTGCCCTGAAAAAACCAAAACAAAAGGTTTCGGATGTTTTTGAAATGCAGCTCGTTTTCCTGTGAGGAAAACGGGCTGCACTTCAAAAAAAAAAAAAACTTTATTTAAAAGGCAGGTCGCTAACATGGAGGCCTGCTGACGTCAGCAGGCCTCCATGTTAGCGAGTGCCTATACTCGCAATGGGGTCGCAAACTGCGACCCACCTCATAAATATTTATGAGGTGGGTCTTTGCGACCCCATTGCGAGTTGCAGAAGGTGTCTGAGACACCTTTCTGCATGTCAAATTGCGACTTGCAATTTGCGAGTCGCACAGACTCGCAAATTGCAAGTCGCAATTTGATTTTTTCCTACATCTGGCCCTTAGTGCCAACAGACACCTGCAAGTGTAGACTCAAAGAAAGCCTATTTTTTTTTTTTCCTGAGGAGCTTGCACTATGCTGAAAAAAAAAAGGACCACAGCACGAATCATTACACAAGAGTGCCTAGAGCAGAAAACGAAACTTAGCTCTACTTATTATGTGACATTTTTGATGCCTCAGCAAAACTGATAGCACAATATCATGAAACGAACTGGAGCAAGTGAGAAATTATTCGCAGACATAATAGTGGACAATCAGTTGACAATGGACATATATACCAGGTGGGAGGACAATTGGTTAAGTCACAATTAAGTCTTCACAGAATTAATTAAAACAATGTTAGTCTTTATTCACATATTACATGGGGGAAAACACGTGTTTCGTTTCTCAGTTTAGCTGAGAAATAAATTGCTTAGAAGCGCATGCCACTCTTGGGTAAAATAAAATAAAGCAACTCCCTATGTGCACAAGTCTTTATTATATGGAGTAGTAAACTGACGGATTTTATTTTTATGTTAGAACTGTTTTAAAGTTGTAATTGGATTTTAATTTTATTCTGTTTTTTTAAATGTTGTTAGTTTTCTTTTTATTTGTATCAAAGGCAGAGTTTGCAAATATAAAGTAAATAAACGTGTTTTCTTCTTAGGTTTGTTTCTTTGTGGCAGATGGTCTTCTGCCAGGGGACTAAAGCCAGACTCTTTTGACCTGATAGCAGACAAATCGCCCACCACACATGAATTGAACCCATACAATTTTGGCAAGATAGCATTGCTCTAGAAATTGGGTGCCAGAAAATGTTACACAGCAACTGTTGTATTTTGTTCTACAAGTTATTGCAGGGGAAAACAGTTCACTGAGGATTTAAACAATCCCAGGCAAAAGATGTAATTTCATTGTATTGAGTGTGGCCCATTGTCTAAACCACAACTTAATCCATTTTTCAATGTCAACCTCATCCTGACATTTTATTTAATTCTTATTTTCTATAACTAAAATTTCAATATGTTTGTGTCTATTAATAAATATGTTGTTTCCTTCGCTTCCCAAGGAAACTGAAGTTGTCCATAAACTGATTTAGGGCCTCATTATGAGGCTGGTGGTCTTGAGACCGACATCCTTGTGGTGGCAGTTGGACCACCATACTCCAGGCGGTCCAACTGTCACATCATGACCCTGGCAATCGGACCGCCAGGGAACCACTATCCCGGCCAAGAACATGGTTTCTGACAGACTGATGGCAGTCGGGCTCGTGGTCAGCCACAGCGGTGCTGAGTTCAGCACCACCATACTGATCACGACTCCCCTTTCCGCCAGCCCTTTCATGGTGGTTTAACCGTCATGAAAAGGATGATAGAAGGGAAGTGCTGAGGGCCAAATGGGGGTCCCGGCAATGCCCACGACCATGTCATAGGTAAGGTAGGGCCCCCCCATCCAGAACCCTCAGAATGCGCACTTTCTGCTTTGCAGACAGTGTGCATGCCGAGGGTGCTGTTGTGCTACGGTATTGGCCTTGGCTTGGCCTTGGCACTCCTCCCGCTGTGCTGACCAGCAGGAAAGTCATAATAAGATGTTTCCACAGGTTATCCCGGTGGGAACATCATAATGTGACTGTGGTGAAGCCGCTTGCTGATGGCAGTCTCATCCCTGTGAGTCTGGCGATCTACTCATCCGACCACCAAACTTGTAATCAGGACTTTAGTAATCATTTTGATTATTGGCATAAAACTTGATTTGGGACAAATTGAAAACATATCCTAAATTAACAAACCATTTAATTATGTACAGTGCCGGAGTGGGGTTTCTTGTACCTTGATCTTCGAATATAATCATGAAAAAACACCTGCCGATGATCATATGGGCCTTTGTTAGTCAACAAGAAGAGATGGTAAGGAGCAATCATTTACATCAAGCACCATGTACAGTGAAGTGTAACTGGTGCTTCAAAAGCATCAGTAAACCGAGTTGTTGTGAGTTAAAGGATTTTCTTAACAAATTAATTATAAATTAATTGATTCATTTAGTAAATATCAAGGTTAATCATTGTTATTACAGATTCAAATAATCAATTAGTTGATAGTTCAAAAGAAGATAAAATATCACATTAATAGGAATTAAAAATAAAATAGAGAATATACATCATGTGTGTTTCATGAAGGAATTCCCTAATTTTGACTGATAGGGTTCCTATCATTAACCCCTTAGCTGCTGGGCCTTTCCCCCCAGTGCTGAGCCCTTTTTTGGCTATTTGGGGTAGTGCGTGCTTAGACCTGCATAACGTTTTGTGCACATAAGCTATCCACGCCACATTTGCGTCCTTTATTTGCATCATTCTGGGGACTGTAAAAGTACCCAGAGTTTGTGGGTTTCCCTGGAGGAGACCAAGAAATTAGCTAAAATACAGCTAAAACTTTTTTTTTAAATACTGGGAAAAAAGTACTGCAGAAGAAACCATCTGTTTTTTTCCCTGCAAATGGCATCAACAAAGGGTTAGTAGTGCTAAAATCACCCTCTTCTCAGCTTTCAGGAACCGACAGACTTGAATCAGAAAACCAAATTTTCAACACAGTTTTAGCATTTTAATGGGACATACCCCATTTTTACTATTTTTTTGTTCTTTTAGCCTCCTTCGAGTTAGTGACAGAAATGCATGTTTATACCAAAGGAGGATCACAGACAGCTAAACATTTCTGAAAAGTAGACGAAATTCTAAATTCAGCTAGGGGTCATGTGTGTAGATCCTTCAAGATTTTCCTACAGAAAGTAACAGTTGACATAAAAAAATATTAAAATTGAGTTGAAAAAACAGCCCTTTCTGACTATGTTTTCTTCCGTAACTTTTCCAACTATGATAGATTTTTTAAAGCAATATACCTTTATGTTTGCTGGACCATCCTGGCAGTGGGAGTATATAGGTCTTGTAGGTTCATCAAGAACCCCAGCTACTCAAAGCCAATAAATGAGATGCACCTCGCAATGGGTTTTCATTGTATACCGGGTATCCAGCAATTCATTTGGTAAAATATAAAGACTGAAAAATAGGTATCAACCTATGTATTTCTGAAATGAGCACAAGATAAGGAGTTTAGAAACAGTGGTTATTTGCACATCTCTGAATTTTGGGGTCTCCGTACTAGCATGTGAATTACAGGGCATTTCTGAAAATGACTTATTTCTTACACACTGCCTTACATTTGGAAGGCAAAAATGTAGAGAAAGATAATTGACTATAACACTTGTTCTTCTATTCTGTGTACCCCCAAGTCTCCTAATAAAAATGGTACCTCACTTGTGTGGATAGGCCTAGTGCTCATGACAGGAAGCGCCCCAAAACGCAACATGGACACCACATTTTTCCATTGAAAAATGATGTGTTTTTTGCTAAGCGCCGAGCTGTGGATATTGGGCTGTAGCTCAGACGGCACCTCAGGAAACCTACCAAACCTATACATTTATGGAAAGTAGACACCTAGTAAAATCCAGGATGGGGTGAAAGGTGGGGTTCTCACTGGGTTCTGTTACCCAGAATCCTTTGCAAACCTCAAATCTGACCTTAATAAACACTCTTTCCTCACATTCGGTGCGGCAAAGTTCTGGAATCTGAGACGAGCCACAAACTTTCTTCCACCCAGCATTTCCCCAAGTCTCCCGATAAAAATGGTATCTCACTTGTGTGTGTAGGCCTAATGCCTGCAACAGGAAATGCCCCGAAATGCAATGTGGATACATCACATTTTTCCACTGAAAAATGATGTGTTTTTTGCAAAGTGCCTAGCTGTGGATTTTGGTCTGAAGCTCAGCATGCACCAAGGAAAACCTACCATACCTATACATTTATGGAAAGTAGACACATATGGGAATCCTGTATGGGGTGACTTGTTGGGCTCTCTGGGTTCTGTCCCCCAGAATCCTTTGAAAACCTCAAAATTTGGCAAAAAAAACCCACTTTTACTGCACATTTCGGTGAGGGAAAGTTCTATAATCTGAGGGGAGCCACAAACTTCCTTCCTCCCAGCATTCTTCCAAGTCTCCTGATAAAAATGATACCTCACTTGTGTGGGTAGGCCTACTGCCTGCGACAGAAAATGCCCCAAAACACAACATGGACATATCACATTTTTCTAATGAAAACGGATGCATGTTTTGCAAAGTGCCTAGCTGTTTATTTTGGCCTCTAGCTCAGCCGGCACCTAGGGAAACCTACCAAACCTATAATTTTATGGAAAGTAGATTCCTAGGGGAATACAGAATAGCGTGACTTGTGGGGCTCTCACCAGTTTCTGTCACCCAGAATCCTTTGCAAACCTCGAAATTTGACTAAAAAAACACGTTTACTGCAAATTGTGGAGATGGAAAGTTCTGGAATCTGAGGGGAGCCACAAACTTCCTTCCATCCAGCACTCCCCCAAGCCTTGTCGCGCAAGCCCGTGCGGCAGAGAACCAAACCTCGGAGGAAGAGCCTTGAGCGAGCGAGGCTTTTGCCTCCATTGCACGTGCAGAAAAACATGTATGTTTCTGCACACGCAATGGAGTTCAAGGCACTACATTTAGTTTTCTCTTTTTTTTCAAAACAGGAAACATCAAACATTTTGCTTTACAACAAAACACTGGTAACTGAAAACACATGGTTTGCATGGACATTATGTCTTATTCTTATCAAAACAAAACACTAATTCTCATTAACGGTACCTCAGAGGTAAGTTATGAGTTCTAAGACTTTTCCTAACAGGCAAAAGATTCGACCTTGTGTCCACCACTTTGCCGGAATTATGTACACTGGAGGATTTCTTCGCTTTTATATTCTGTCCTACCTCAATCAGCGGGTCGCCAGGTGGCACAACACTATCATCTGCTGAGACTTTCACCACTTTTCCCACGTTCCACCAAACACGCCCATTCCCATGAACAGCATTACCACACACTTTATCAACCCTTTATGGTTTATATGTAGAATGTTTCACAAATTTGGATAAACACGCTGGTATAAATAGAGTGGCAGGTTTCCTCCCTCTAAATGCTTCAAAAGGAGACACCCCCGTGCTTGGGTTGGGCGTTGTTCTGTAGAACCAGAGCATACTTTACACAGCTGCATCAACCACACACCCATTAGCCAAAGCTCATTGCGCACATTCATCAACCACACGGTTAAAACGCTCAACCAAACCATTAGTTTGTGGTTGGTAAAGAGAACTCTTCAAGTGTTTGATTGCACATTCATTCAGAAAGCACTCAACTTCAGTTGGCCCAATCTGCACTCCAGTATCAGAGACAAGCTCCTTGGGAAAACTCTCCCCCCAAAAAATATCTTTTAGGAAATACACCACCGACTTAGAATTAGCATCACCTACAAACTTCACATGAGGCCACTTGGAAAAGTAATCAACTACTACATAAGCATATCGCAATTTTGGTGGAAGTGAATTGAAAGGCCCTATTAGATCAATACCAATCTTTTCCCATGGACCCGATGGACACTCAAAAGGTTTTGGTGGAGGCGTTCAACTCTTCAGTGTTTTATCACTAGTTGAACAGATATGACAACATTTGACTAATGTTTCAATGTCTTTGTCCATTTGCGGCCACCAATAGTATTCTCTCACCATTTTCTTGGTAAGTGTGGAGCCCAAATGACCTTTGTGTGCTTTTTCCAAAATAACAGATCTAATAACTTCAGGAGGCACAGTTTTGTCATTCATCAAAAGAACTCCATCTTCAATATATAGTTCTTCTGACACCTTGAAAGAAGGTTGAGCAGACAATTCCAAACGTTTCTCATGAGGCCAACCTTCCTCGACGCACGTCAAGACTTTAGTGAGTAAGTGATCATTTGTAGATGCTGCTTTCCAATCTACTTCAGAAAAGGACCCAACACGTTCCAATTCAATTGCAGCAATAAAACAATGTTAATCTTGAATGTCACCTTTTTCACCAATTGCTCAAGTAATCGGATTCCTAGAGAGATAAACTGCCCTTACATTTTTTGCCCCAGAAATGTGTACAACGGAAAAATCAAATTGCAATAACCTCACCGCAAACCTTGCGATTCTTGGTGTGCTACTCTTGACATTATTACCATTTAAAATAGTAACCAATGGTTTATGGTCTGTTTGGAGTAAAAAATGTCTTCCCCACAGATAAGATTTAAATTTCTCAATTGCCCACCATCAAGCTAACAATCTTTTTCTATTACAGAATATTGTACTTCATTTGGTCTAAGAACCCTTGACACAAAGCCAATAGTATATTCCTGTTTCCCATTGACTTGCGTCAAGACAGCCCCAACACCGTCAATGCATACTCTCAGCTCACCATTTTTTTTCTTAGCTACTACCAAAGGTGACAATCATAAAGAAGAATCAACAGGTTCAATGATTCCCTTCATTCGTAAACTCTCCAATTCTCTTTCTAAGTCATCTCTGAAACTAAATGGTACAGTTCTCAATCTATGCTTTATAGGAATGGCATTGTCTTTGACTTTAATTGTATGTTTAAATCCTCTTATCTTGCCAAGTTCTCCAGAAAAATCTTTGGGAAACTCATTAAGAAAATCTTCCAAGTCAGAGGAATCCCTTATAACAGTTACCTGGTCTCCCATGCCTGGACGCAATACCATACCAAACAACCCTTGGTGAAACCAACCTAAAATGTTCAATCCTTTGACAACCATGTAGACCTTCCCAAAAATCTGTTGCCCTTTAAAAACTAGGGCATCCTCAAAGAATCCCACTAAGTCAATCCTCCTACCTTCATATGATACCGGTGACCTGTCTGGTTGGTCCAATTTCCATGTACCCCAATTTTGTTCAAATAACTCCTGGGTAATCATAGTGATCCTGGCACCTGAATCAGCTAACAATCTTAAGAGTTTATCACCTACCTGAACTAAAACGTGCGGGTCAATACAGTGATCAGGATTACCACTTCTTATGTCATGTCTCCCACAGCCAAAATCATTTCCTGGATTTCACACATCAATTCATCCATTCTGTCCACGACAACATTGACATTGGTGTTACTACTGTTGACCCTTTGACAAACTTTTGCAAAATGTCCAGATTTGCCACAAGATCTGCATTGAACATTCTTCGCTGGACAATTTTTCCCTCCTTTCAGATGTGGTGGATAACCACACCGGAAACAAATGTTTTTTTTTAACGGCACCAACTCCTTTGCTAGACGAAGAATTGTTCATTTGACGTCTGCCGTCTATTCTCTGAACCACATTAATTTGTTCCACCTGTGCATGTTCCAACTCTTTAGCTGATTTAATCGCCTTTTCAATACCATTTTCTGAGGGGGCCGACCCCCCAAGTGTAATCCCTCGTGTCTAGTGGTGTTTGCTGGCTGTAGATCGCAGCACGACTACAGTCCATGGCCAGGAAACCATTTCAAGAAGGCCTCGTTTGAAAGGGGAGAATCTCCCCTTTCAAACGAGGCCTTCCTGAAAGGTGTGGAGGCCCTTACAGGACCATTTTCCCACTGAAGCGGAAAGTGGTGTTACATCTGCTTCCTGCTCTGGTGGGAAAAACAAATTGTGACATCAGCGCGCATTGCAGCGTCCTGCAGAGGGGCGGGTGGAGACACGGAAGCTCTTGCATGCTTCCCTGGTGTCGGCCACTGGTCCTGACTCGCACCAGGGAGGGTGTGCATGCCTCTGCCAGTGGCCGAAGCTCGCACTTCGAGGTTAAAAGGCAATTTCTTCAATAACCAAAGTAAGGTGTTAGTTCAGTTTCAGAAACCTAAATGAAGAGTTCTGATGAGAGAATGAAATGCATCGGTATGAAGCCTTAACACTTAAGCACTAAAATTTGTAAAGCTGGAAATTATTCTCTGCTCAAAAGTCTCTAAAATCTGCAAGCTCTAGTCTCTCGCCAAGAAAGGGAAGCTCTCAGAAAGAGAGACATCTCCTTGGGGAGGTCTTGCTTCTAAATTAACTAATCTAAGGAACACACATTAATACATTTTTGAAAAATATCATTAACAACAAAATGTGCGTTCCCCCGTTCCCACCAACCAATCCATTTCCAGCAAATTCTGGGAGCAAGCATACTCTCTAGTTTCTCAAGTCTTCAGAAGGAAGTACAGAACCAAGTCCTTCAGTTGTTACACTGAACATATCCTGTGGTACAAACAGTTCATCCCACAAGCTACGTTTCCTGTCATCTGCTCTCTGTTGAGAACCTCACTATCACTTGTCTAATAGTTAACAAATGCCTATTCACTAGCTAACAGAAGGCATCTGGAAAGGTACAGCACCTGCAGTGGAGAGAGAAAAACGTCTTGTGCAAAACAACAGTTTAATGTGAATACAGACCTCTCGTCCCAGGCGTGTAAAGCCAGCATTTAATATGGCATCAGTAGTTAGGCTAACTTAAGTCAGTACATTGTTTCTTCAGTTGTGTGCTTGCAATGCCTAAATATGATTCCTTCAGATGTTTTCATTTATTTTCTGTATGTTGTTTAGCATTAAATTAGTACTCTTCAGATAAATGTCTTTTGTTTGTAAAATGAGGACATTTGCTCTATCAATTGTATAGCTGGAACTAAAGATTCCCAAGGGAAAACTATTACACGCATATTTTCTGCAAATATTGTTTAGGCATAGGCATAGAGTTAAGAATTGTAAATCTAAATTTACATTTATAAACTTACCTTCATAATATATTGTTAGTTGACATTCACGTCAAGATTATTTGACAATTCAATATTTTGTTTACATTCTGGAAGTATACCTGCCACATAATTGGAGCCTAGGTGGGTGTATTCAACAAAAGCAGCACTCCCTCTCACGAGTCCTGTGTAAGAGCTAAATCAATTATGGATATATTTTCAAATTAAAACATGGGGCAATATTGCTGAGTTCCTTTCACAATAATGCTCCGGCTCAGCTCAGTAAACTACAACGACTATAGTCCACATTTAAGGTACACTGGGGGGGGAGGGGCGGTCAGAAGGGTGACCCCTCATTTGTCCATTGATAGTCCTGGCCAGTGCTAAATTTGTATGTTTTTCCCCTCTTGCAATGTCTGATGTGGAAAGGTGGTGTTGCTCCCCAAAAATGAGTGCCAGTGGCTGCCATCAGCACCCAATGCCTCAAATTAAGCACTGCTCCTGGCTCCTATAGTCACAAAGGCAGAACAAGAAAAGAGGGTATGGTTTTCATTTTCCATGCATTTTCTTAAACAAAACTGCTTGTGGATGGACTCACTGAGCTGGATATAAAGAGTTGAAGTTGGAAAGTGATACCATTTGGCCTGTCACCTAGCAACACACCTCCATAGCTCCTCAGTGCCCAAGCACTACTAGGCTTCCCTGTGGATACTGTTAGACATTGGTATATTGTGTACAACTTCTGACAGTGTGTCATGTTCAAACAATAAAACATTACAGGTCTGGGCATTTTTAGAGATGTGTGTTGTAGCACAGCAAGGGAGTCTGTAGAAGGAAAAACAGTAGATAAAACATGTTCAGGTCTTTGTTGGCTGGTTTAATTCATTTTAGTGATTCCTGTTCAGTGTGCAACTAGTCCTGAGACAACTGGAGTCCAGCTTCACTTCAGGGCTGGAATAGGAACTAAAAGCAACCCTAGCAAAAGTGATTGAACCAGCTGTCTCCCTTTCTCCTCTCTCATTTCACTTCCTTCTTTTTTCTTCTCTCTCTCTCATTTAAACTGTGCCAGCTGTTATTACCTGGGGAAGCCAATGAAAATGGCAGAGGCATCAGCAGTCTCTTTCTGCCCTCAAAAATCATGGCTGTGGCTGGTTAACATGGGAAATCAGGAAACTGAGGCCCATATTTATGAAGCATTTCACACATAAGGCAATTCAAAGACAATACTAAGGCTTTAGCAATATTTACAAAGCCATGCAAGGCCTAATTTGCATGGTCTTGGTTGGCTTTGTAAAGAAATGTAACAGAAGGCAGCAACTTGGGGAGCGTTCCATGGATATATTCTTTTCTCCTCGTTATTTTCTCTTTGCATCAGGAAAGAGGAAAATGTCTCTATGGATTGATTTTTTACAGGAAGGTGTTCCTTCCTTCAGAAAGACAATCAAGACTATAATGCAATAGTGCCTGCACTGGTCCTGGGCTGCACACAGTGCAACTCAAAGAGAGAGCATAAATGCTCTTTATCTTTGAAATATGGAGCATTTCTGTCCTCTCCCTTTCACGCAAGGCAGCACAGAAACTTTTGTTGCTGCCTTGCATTGCATGAGAGTTTCGTAAATATGCCCCAAACTGTACATAGAGAAAGTTGAAATGCCCGTAGGTCACGTTCTCAGTCAGACATATCTAGCAGACCCTGACCTATGGAATTTCTTGTGACTGACTGTTTGCCAGCCCTCAGGCCTTTCAGAGGAGCCAGTCTAAAGGGAGGTATCTGAAATCCTCTATAGTCCAGTTGACTTTAGTTGCTGCAGTAGTCAGGAGGCAGCACAGCAAGGATTTTTACAGGCCACTAGTTTAGGTAGGGCTCTTTAGACAAATAGAGTCCACAAGTGGCATTTAAATTTGGGAGGGATACCAGATACTCTCCATCCTTCTTTAAAACACATTTTTATTTCAGTCATCCCCTTTTAAAATGGACACAGATTCAATGCCTCCACTCTCTCTATGTAGATATCCGTGCTACGTGTAAAGCTGCACTGTCTAGTTTCTCAGAATACCATATAATATTAAAACTTCTTTGAAGATGTGTCCTGTTTTAATTGTGTTGAGTCTCATCTGGTTGTACTTTACTATCTTGGACAATTACATAGCATTCCTTCTTTTGGCCAGCATCACCAGGACACGCCTCACTCTCCTCTACATTAAGCACTGTTTAGTTCTTGCTGGATACTGTTCTGGAGTTGGAGTCTTGGTGTGCTTCAATTGAGCCAAATACACTTGCAGAAGTTATATCAGTGATTTTGAAAAGAAAATCCAGTTTTGGAGAAGTGATGATGTCCTGTCAATTGGCACATAGGGCCAGATGTAGCAAAATAATATTTTGCGGCTTGCAAATTGCGAGTCATAGCGACTCGCAATTTGCAACTCGCAAAATATTATGCAGAAAGGTGTCTCAGACACCTTCTGCGACTCGCTATGGGGTTGCAAAGACCCACCTCATGAATATTAATGAGGTGGGTCGCAGTTTGCGACCCCATAGCGAGTCTAGGCACTCACAGGGATGGTGGCCTGCTGGAGACAGCAGACCACCATGTCCGTGACTGCTTTTTGAATAAAGCAGTTTTTTTCTTTTCTTTTTGCAGCCTGTTTTCCTTAAAGGAAAACGAGCTGCAAAAAGAAAATATACCGAAACCATTTGGTTCGGTTTTTTCAGAGTAGGTAGTGGTCCATAGGACCACTGCCTGCTCTGAAAAAATATTTTTATTGGCATCCACCTCAAGTGGATGGTAACTGCGAGTTGGTTTGCGACCGCATTCACGGTCCCAAAGCAACTCTGCATGGCGATGCGGTCGCAAATAGGAAGGGAACACCCTTTCCTATTTGCGAGTCTCAGCCTCAAATTGCGAGTCGGTACCGACTCGCAATTTGCGGTTGTGCATCGCGTTTGGTCTTTTGCGCCTCGCAAACTGCGTTTTTCGCCGTTTGTGAGGCGCAAAAGGCTTGCTACATCTGGCCCTAAATGCCTGATATTTTGTTGAACTGATGTCCTTCACAAGGACATTGATGGCCCATCTAGAATCCCTCGTAAAAGGTCATCTCACAGGCAGTGGTGTCTTCATCTCTCACTGTACTGAGGGATTGCGAAAACATGCACCCTACTACCCCTGTGCGAGCAGGAGTTACACTTTCAGGATGAAAGTACACATCCCTTTAAAATGAAACATGGGGCTGCTGACTAAAAACAGGTGACAACACCAGCTGAAACCCCAAGATAGTCAGCTGTTCAAATCAAAATCATGCAAGGGATTACACGAGACAGGTGGACTTCCAACAGCGAAAAAACAACCTTATACCGCGCACCCGCTTGAATAGTGTTATCTTTGTCGACATGCTTCTTTCTAGGTCTTGTGTGTTTTTTGTTGTGTATGCATGTCGTACGTTAGTTATACATAGTTTGTACTCACCTGGATTTCAAAAATAAAATATTATGAGGCACTATTTTGGAAGGAGAATTTGAGAGCCTCTCTGTTCTGAAATAATTACGAGCAGCACAGAATTAGTGGTCAATTAATCACCCTGACCAGTGTATATTAAATATATCATTTATGCCGAGTATTGCTGCTTCTGTTTTTTTTTACCAATTGGTGCGTTTCACATTACCTAATTATATTATGTACTGAGAAAGTAGAACTCTTACTCTAGGCGCTATGATACCCAAGGCCTTGTGCCATTCAGGAAAAAAAGGTGCGTTTTTAACAGGCACTGTAACCTCTGATAATAAGGCCTGGTTATGTACATTCGTCGATTTTCTCCTGAGTGTTGCTCTTTTTTGATATATCACCCTACCTGGGCATTTACTCTGCAGTGCAGTTCATTACTGTGCATTACTGCGTCCAGCTCCATCTTTCAGTTCGCCTCCTTTAAACTCGATCTTGACTGATGCACCTAGTTGGCCCGGAGAATGAAGGCGCGCTTGGAAACACCTCTTATGTAGTTTTCTGTAGGAAAAGTTTGTAATCCTCTCTTTTATTTTGCCGAGTGATCCCTGTGGCTTTAAGGGTTGCTGAAAACGCGCCACACATCCCTCAGTCCATGTTCTGCTTGCACGTCCTTGGAGGAAACACAGCCTAATTAGTCTGGCCTTGCATGTCAAAATCTAATCACTGTAGAGACCCGTCATGACAGCTATTTGTTATTCACGAACCTGCCCATGTAGCGGACGGATCTTCACAGGGAAGGTTTACTTGGAGGGACTTTCATGTCAGAGTCAGAGCGCTGCTTTGCCAAAAGGAGGAGGAAACGGCAGTCTCTTCCCAGCATTAGAAGTGCATTTCAGCACTACCAGCTGAATAATGTTGGAAGCACTTGAGAAGATAATCTCTGGGAGTTTTAACTGATCTGTTAGCTCAAGCTCCTTGATGCCAGTTGTCAAGTCTGGCTATAATTGAAAAACCTCAGCACCTTCAGATACATTTATAAAGAACTTAGACAACCATAAAAACGAAATATTGATGTATGTCTTAAGTCCCCAGGCTTGTGCTGCTTTCCTGATGGAGAGCTGAGAGTTTATCTTTAAAATGGCACCAAATGATGAGCAATTCTCAAAACGGCTTAGAAAGCTTGGCAGTGAAGCGTTTCTTTAGTGATCAGGCTATTTTTACATTTTTTAACAGAAACGAATAATATCCACAAACACTGAAAGAAGATACAGCACTAAAGTAGATCCTTTTAAATCAGAAAATACTCACCAGAGGTAATCAGTGGTAAAGGGAATTACCAACCAAATGGAATTGCAACATTAGCGGTAATTCCACATATTTGAGTTGTTTCATCTGGAGAATCCTTCTGCTTATTGCAAGAGTAGTTTCTGGATGGAATACCAGGAAAATACAGGTAATAACTCGTGAGTCAGGAGTAGAATTATTTTCCCCCCACTTATTTCTCAGACCTAAAAGAACCGTCAGAATCCCACTTTTCATATATGGTAGCTTCAGGCCCCTAGAACTACCAATGCCTTTGTACTGGTAACTATGAGAGGCTGAATTAATGGGAAGATAATGTGGACCTTATAATGGAGTCCACAGTGATGCAAATGGTTGTAATGGAATCCTTAGTACTGGTGGCCCACTGCTGTCGCTGTGCCTAAAAGTGACTCTGCTGGTTGGTAATGCTGAAAAACTATATCAATAACGTATATATTTTATTGTATTATTCATTTACGTACCAGTAATGTATAAGTACCACACAATTATTCCATGTCACTTTTTCTTATGTTAGTATTGGTGAAAAAGTTTGATGTATACACATTGAAAAATACATAGGTATGGAATACATAGGTATGCGGTAAAGAAAAATCAATCAATCTATCAGGATTTATAAAGCATGGCTAATCACCTGAGAGGATATCCAGGCTCTGGGAACCCGCTGTCATCACTCGAAGAGCCAGGTCTTGAGACTGTATGAATTCCATCAGCAAATGTGCTGTACAGAGGGGGAGGTTGTTTCATGACTTGGCAGTGAGGTAGGAGAAGATGCGACCTCTGCTGAAGGTTCAACAGATGCAGAGAGTGCAGGCGATGGTGAGGGAGGTTAGACACAGGTGTCATGAGGATTAGTAGAAGTTGAGACCAGAGTTGATGCAAGCTAGTCCTCAGTTGTGGAGACCTTAAAGGCATGTGTCATCATTTTGAACTGGCATCTTTTTTGGATGGGGAGCCAGTGAAGACTCCTGAGGTGGGGGTGATGTGGGTCCATCTAGGGAGGTTGAAGATGATCCTGGCAGCTGAGTTCTGTATCATCTGAAGTCTCTTCAGGAGTTGGGTGGTGGTTTGTGCATAGAGTGCGTTGTCGTAGTCGGAAAGGCTGGTGACTAAAACTTGGGTGATGGTTTCCTGGTGTGGACTGGGAGCTATCTGAAGACCGTTCAGAGCATGTGGAGGGTGAGGAAGCAGGTGGAGGTGACTACATTGATCTGGCGATTCATAGTAAGGTTGCTGTCTTGGATGAATCCAGGGTTGCAGGTAAGGTCTGACAATGTGGGCGTGGGCTTTGTTCTGGGGAAACAAGGTGTTGTTTCACTGGGAGGTGTCATTTAAAACAATCAGCACTTCTGTCTTGACCGTTGTTAGAAATGGGGTCTTTGGTTGGCAGTCAGGTTACCACCTGTCCAAGCAAGGACCCTCACTCTAGTCAGGGTAAAGGAGAATCACCAAACAATATAACTGAGTACACTGTTCAGTGGAACAGTGTACTCAGTTACATTGTTTGAGTATTAGGGAGATCTTACACTTGACCATTAATCTCCCTGTCCCTCTTGGGTTAATATAAAGTAGAATCACCCTCAGTTAACCCAGCTCACCCCGTTGGTAGCTTGGCATGAGCAGGCAGGCTTAACTTCAGAAACAGTGTGTAAAGTAGTTGAACGAACACACACAGTAATTCAGTGAAAACACTACAAAATGATGCAACATAGGTTTAGTAAAATAGATAATAGTTATCTAAACACAACAAGACCAAAACGACAAAACTCCAACATACACAAGTCAAGTTATGAATTTTCAAAGGATAAGAGTCTTAAATCCTTTAGAAAATAGTGAGAACGTTGTCAGCTTACAACAGTACCTGGGTAGCATCAAAATAACACCACACAGACGAGTATGCATCGGAAGAGGCCAGCAATGCGTTGATTTCTCACTTGCAAGCGATACCGTGCATTGTTTCTGCTCTCCTGAAAGAGAGCAATGCGTCGATCAGGACAGGCACCTTGAGTCATAGCAGGCTTTGCGTTGTTTTTCCGTGCCCAGCAATGTTGTGTTGAAAATCCGGTTGCACGGTATCACAAAACCACGTTGCGTGGGATTTGCATCGTTATCAGCCTCTGTTAGCAGGTGTTGTGTGTTGTTTCTCCAGCTGCGTTGTGTCCTTTTTCCAGCTGTGAAGCAGGTGGACGAAGATTTCTGCCGCAAAGCCGGCGCTGCGTCGTTTATCAGCCGCTTCACCGAAGGTGTGTTGAACATTTCCACACATGGCGGTCTGTGCATGGATTTTCAGTCTTTGTCCGCAAGCTTCACCTTCCAAGGGCCCAGGAACTGGATAGGGCACCACTTGGCAGGGCAGGAGTCTCAGCAGAGAGTCCAGGTGCTGGCAGGGTAAGTCTTTGATTGCCCTGAGACTTCAACAACACAAGCAAGCTCAGTTCAAGCCCTTGGAGATTCTTCACAAGTAGGAATGCACAACAGAGTCCAGTCTTTGTCCCCTTTCACAGGCAGAAGCAGCAACTATAGGATAGCTCCACAAAGCATAGTCAAAGTCAGGACAGCACTTCTCCTCAGCTCTTCAGCTCTTCTCCTTGGCAGAGGTTCCTATTAATTCCGTAAGTGATCTAATCTTCAGGGGTTTTGGGTACTCTTCTTATACCCCTTTCTGCCTCTGAAGCAGGCCTACTTCAAAGAAAAATCTCTCTTGTTTTAAGATCCTGCCTTGCCCAGACCAGGCCCCAGACACACACCAGGGGGTTGGAGACTGCATTGTAGGAGGGCAGGCACAGCCCTTTCAGGTGTAAGTGACCAATCCTCCCCTCCCATCAGCCCAGATGGCTCATCAGGATGTGCAGGCTGCATCCCAGCTCCCTTTGTGTCACTGTCTAGAGGAGAGGTGCCAACAGCCCAACTGTCAAACTGACCCACACAGGGAATCCACAAACAGGCAGAGTCACAGAATGCTTTAAGCAAGAAAATGCATATTTTCTAAAAGTGGCATTTTCAATCACACACTCTAAAAAACAACTTCACTAAAATATGCATTTTTAAATTGTGAGTTCAGAGACCCCAAACTCCACATGCCTATCTGCTACCAAAGGGGATCTAAGCTTTAACCATGTTTAAAGGCAACCCCCATGTTAACCTATGACAGTGATAGCCCTTGCTACAGGGGAAACGGAATTTGGCAGTATTTCACTGTTAGGACATGTAAAACACATAAGTACTTGTCCCACCTTTAACATACACTGCACCCTGTCCATGGGGATACCTAGGGCCTACTTTAGGGGTGTCTTAAATGTAAGAAAAGGGAAGGTTTAGGCCTGGCAAGTGGGTACACTTGCCAAGTCGAATTGGTATTTAAAACTGCACACACAGACACTGCAGTGGCAGGTCTGAGCTATGATTACAGAGCGACTAATGTGCGTGGCACAACCAGTGCTGCAGGCCCACTAGCAGCATTTGATTTACAGGCCCTGGGCACCTCTAGTGCACTGTACTAGGGATTTACTAGTAAGTCAAATATGCCAATCATGGGAAGCCAATTACACATACATTTTAAATTGGAGCACTTGCACTTTAGCACTGGACAGCAGTGGAAAAGTGCCCAGAGTAACAAAAACAGCAAAAACAGAGTCCAGTATACATCAACAACCTGGGAAACAGAGGCAAAAAGTTAGGGGAGACCACGCCAAGGATGCCAAGTCTAACTTCCGTGTTGAGCTTCAGACAGTTGGTCTTCATCCTTTCTGCAATGCTGGTTATACTTTTGTGGAAGTTAGTTTGAGTGGTAGAGGGGTCTTCTGATAGGGAGATGATGAGCTAGGTGTCATTTGGAAAGGATATGATGTTGAGTACATGGGTGCTGGCAAAGTCAGCCAGGGACATCACATAGATGTTGAGAGGTGTGGAGCTGAGGGAAGAACATTTTGGGACGCTGCAGATGATGGTCTTGGGTTCTAATGTGAAGGGTGGTAGGTGGATTCTCTGAGTTTGTCCTATGAGGAAGCAAGCAATCCATTCAAGGTTCACCCTGGATTCCGATGAGGCAGAGTAATTTGATGAGGCTGTGGTGGGACTCAGTGTTGAAGGTTGCTAAGAGGTGGAGGAGGATCAGGGCTGCTGTGTCTTCTCTGTCGAGGAGGGTTCTGATGTCATCAGTGGCAGCGATCAGTTCAGTCTCAGTGCTGTGGTTGGCATGGAATCTGGTCTGGGATGTGTCCAGCAGGTGGTTGTTCTCCATGTGGTCGGTAAGTTGCTGATTGATGGTCTTCTTGAGGTTTACGGTGAGGAAGGGGAGCAGAGAGAAAGGATGGTCGTTTTTGAGGTTGCTGGGGTCATTGGAGGGTTTCTCGAGGAGGTGTCTGAATTCTGTGTGTGTCCATTGATCGAGGGAGGGATCCAAAGAGATGGATGAATTGAGAATGGTAGTCTGTTTGCTGCTAATTCCGAGGTTAAAGAAGTGGTGAGGGCAGAAGTTGGTGGGTGCTCAAGAGTTGATAGAGTTCATGATGGTCATGGTGTAGTGGGTGGTGACCTGTTCACATGGGTTGAGCGGAGGGTTGTGGGCGGTGTTGGTTGGAGTGAGGAGGCAGTGGCGAACAAACATTGGGGTCAAAGTTTTTGTAGATGATGGATATCTTGTTGTAGAAGTAGTCCACTAGGGTGTTGCTGAGATGGGGGATTGTGTTTTCAGTGACTGATGAACAGGCAAATTCTCTGATGATATTGAAGAGTTCTTTGCTGTGGAGCTGGCTTTTATGCAGTCAGCAAAGGCATTCTTTTTAGTGTCTTTATTGCGTTGATGTTAGTTGCTGAGGGGTGATTTGAAGGTAGTTCCGTCTGTGGAATCTTTGCTGGCCTGTCATCATGTCCTAGCCATTTCCAGGTGCATTTCGTCATTCTGAGTTCTTTTGAGTTCCGGCTGGCTTTTTCTTGGATCTACTGTTCTTGAAGGGTTTGATGGGTGCAATTTTGTTGGAGTATGTGGTGATCTAGGTGAGAGGTTCTTGTCAACCTGATTGAGGCCAGCAGCAGGGTACAGATGGTGTTGTTGAGGGTTTTCATCCACTGGATCTCTGTAACTTTGTTGCAGCTGCAGTGGGTGGAGCTAGGGGTCTTGGTAGAGGTGAGTAGTGTTGATGTGATGGTGAAGAGGACAATGGAGTGGTCACTCCAGGTGAGCTGGGTGGCATGACTGTGCTTGACTCTGTCACTCACGGTGAAGATAGGGTTGAGCATGTTTCCTGCCCTGAGTGTGGGGTTGGAGACCTATTGGGTGAGACCAACATTATTCGTGCTTTACAGGATGTTGATGGTGCTACCGTCTTCAAGGTCATTGAGGTGGAAATTTAGGTCACTGGGGATTATGTAGTGTTCACCATCTATGGTGAGTGGGGCAATGAAGTCTTGATTGGTGTTGCAGAAGCTGGGGTGTGTCCCAGGTGGTCTGTATGTGTGGGTGCCTCTGATGGTTGTTCTGCTGTTGGCTTGGAGATGGAAGTTGAGGTGTTCCATGATAGGTGTGGTGTCAACTTCAGAGGTGGTGCAACGGTTGATGTCCCTGTGGACGATGGTGCCTCCAAGTTTATTGGTGGGGTAGCCGTGTATCATCCTGTATCCTTTGGGCACTGCAGTTGCAATGTTGGGAGTGGCGGAGGAATTGAGCCAGGTCTCAGTTATGAAGACAACTTCAGAGTTGTGGGTGTGGGTGGTGATGGTATCCAGATTTCAATGGCATGTTTGCAGAGTGATCGGACATTCATCAGGAGGGAGTGGAGTGTTTTCATCATGGTGGTGGGCGATGAGATTAGTGAGGCGGAGGATTGCTTGAGGGCGGGAGGAGCTGAGTTACAGGTGAAGAGGCAGAGGCAGCAGGTGAAATGTCTAATAATTGCTTGAGGCGATGCCAGGAAGCACTTGTTGCTGTGGCATCTGGAGTCCATGGCTCGGATGTCTGCAGAGGAGTATCTGTGGGTGGTCGAAGGGCCAGGTTACTGGCACTGGGTGTAGTCCAGACATGGACAGACACAGGCAGGCTTGCCATTAACGCATCTTGTTAAATTAAGTTTGAACATTTTGTTCCTTTTCCAGTGCACACTGTATCCTTTTTTCATGTGATGACTTACTGTCTCCTACACCCCCTCTTCAAAATAGGAAGTCAAGAGAGAAAGAAAGAGAAAGAAACAAGAATGTAAGACAGTAAGACTGAAAGAAGGTGAGAGAAAGAAAGATGAAAAGAGAAAGATCACATGAAAGAAGGAAGGTAAGAATAAAAGAAAGAAGGGAGAAAAGAAGTTAGGAAAGAAAGAAGGAAAGACATTTAGAAGGAGAGAAAGAAAAACATAAAAAGAGGATAGCATAACACAGAACAGTTTCAAAGAGACAATCTGGTATGCTGTGAAATGACAGCAGTCAGAAAAGTAAAACACTTCCAAAGGAATTTATAACTGCATTGGTAGTAGATGGGATATGCTAAAAATGGAATGTGCATCAGATGCGTTCTGCTATCACATCAGGCACTAAACACAAAGTAGAAAATTAAGTAATTATAAAGTAAAAACAAAAACAATGGCATTGAAGTGAACTAGCTTGTGCATGTATGTGCTCCTTGTGAGAAACCAAAATGCAGTCACTCAAAGGGATGTTAACAGTGGCATAAGTAGCCGCTGCCCCATATTATATGCTGTAGTGGGTGGAAGCAAAATTTGAATGACACAACAACAGACCAATGGATGAAAAGAGGTAGCTGAAAGCCCCTATATGTAAATATACTATCTGTATTTTCGTCAAATCAAAAGTCTTGGCTAACACCAGGCACAAAAATCAAAGTATAGATTAAAATATTGATTTTATAGTTTACAAATAATACATATATAATAAATTAGATTTAATTTAGCATTTTAAAACAATGATTAAAAAAGATTTCACATTTTTTACATTATAAAAGAACAAATGAATGAGGTCAATTAAGAAAATGTAACATATTTTTAAATGTGAAATAAATACAAATAGAAATAAATACTTTTAAAAAACATTTCAAAGGTATAATCACTCCTAAAATTAAAAAAAATTGTTAAAAAATGTCAATGATTTTTTTTTATTTTTTAAATGTCATATATTTTGGGAAAGGGGAATTGATTTTACTATTCTCTCTCCAAACTAAACAGCGTTAAAAAATGGCAGACTCAGGAGGGGTTTTGGGGGGAGTGGGGACATAGTAGTGGGTGTCAATTTAAAAATTCGCACTCCAAGCTAAGCAACATAGGGGAATGCACTGGTCTATGAGGATGATATTCACTATTTCAAACAATTTAGGATACTATGGGGGCAGGGCTGGACAGACCTGTTATTCCACAGGGCACTCCTCATCTCTGTGTGCACCCAGGTATTGCCCTTTTTGATACATTTAACTCATTACGGCATGACGCTGACATGGTGTCACTAGTAATTAAGCATGGGTAGTGTTTACTCTGCCAGTGTAGTAATAGAAGTCAATGTGTCAACTTTCTAGGTAACCGTGTCAATTTTTGCCCTCTCAATTATAACCTAAAAACCTGCACATCTTGTGTTTTTTTAAATGCATGATATCTTATGTCAAGAACATGACATTTTTGATATTATGACTTTTATAACGTAGATATATATTATGTGTATATTTGCCATGCAAGTTATTAAAAGGATTTAACAATATATAATAACACATGAAGGATTTCACCTAGAAAGACTAGTATTGTCGCATTCATAACTTGGTGTGTACCCTCTACTAAACCTACATGTTGCTGTTATGTTTAAGCTTGGTGACAAATGCGACAGCTCAAAGAGAGGGCACAAATGCTTCATATCTTTGAAAATGTAGAGCATTTCTGCTCTCTTCCTTTCACGAAATGCAGTGCAGCAACTTTGCTTGTGGCCCTGCATTGCATTGCATAATAGTATTAGTAAATAAGCCCCCTGGTGCTTTAAGAGTTTGGGTGTTCCTCCTTATGTACAACAAGCCTCCTTACAGTCCCTGCTTCCCGCATTTTAACTAGGGCTAGCCTCGGAGATCCACAAAATAATGAGATAAAGCGTGCCTTAAACAGAGCTGAGCTTGTCGAGTAATAAATTAGTAAAAGGAAGTTGAGATTTATAAAATCAGTAGATGTAAAGAAATCGCTGCTTAAACATATTATATGCAGATTTCGCTTATTCACATTAATTGTGGATCCCTTTACTATTCACGAGCACCCCATTATATTTAACAAATTGTGACTGGCTTATAGATTCTACCTGCAAGTTTGATGTGTGGATGATCAGCTGCATAGGTGACACTGTGTCTCAGCTGGCTGTGACAATTTGTTTTCCGATTTCGACTTGCTGCTTGCAGGATTTGAACAACAGCACAGGAATATACAACATAACATTATCCACGATTGTGATTACTACAAGCAGCGTTATACTCTTTACCTCTGTGCAACCACTCCGTTGTTATTGCAGGTCTTCCTGAGGAAAAAAAAAGTTTTGTGATTGCTAATCAGGACTCTCCCTTATAGGGATTCTGGAAAATCTAGTTGTTCTTCATTACTTTACTCCAAGTGTTCCTCTCTTGCTGGTTCGATATGGGTACATCTACATCTCAAAAGTTGGCTTCATGAGGATTTGGGAAGCAAATCTTGTCACTGTTTATAGTGGACTAGTTGGTGAACTTATAGCAATAAATGTAAGAATGTTCAAAGGTTGTGCACAGTGAGGTCTTAGGGCAAGGACACTAAGGCGGTCATTTTGACCGCGGCGGGCGGCGGTCAACGGCCCAGCGGGAAAGCCCCTGCAACGAGGAAGCCGGCTCCGAATGGAGCCGGCGGAGTTGCAGGTTTGCGACAGGTGCAGTGGCCCCCGTCGCGATTTTCACTGTCTGCAAAGACAGTGAAAATCTTTGTGGGGCCCTGTTAGGGGGCCCCTGCACTGCCCATGCCAGTGGCATGGGCAGTGCAGGGGCCCCCAGGGGCCCCACGACACCCGTTCCCGCCATCCTGGTTCTGCCGGTGGACACTGCCAGAAACAGGCTGGCGGGAATGGGGTCGGAATCCCCATGGCGGTGCTGCAAGCAGCGCCGCCATGGAGGATTCCCTGGGCCAGGGGAAAACCGGCGGGAAACCGCCGGTTCCCCTTTTCTGACCACGGCTTTACCGCCGCGGTCAGAATAGCCCAGGAAGCACCGCCAGCCTGTTGGCGGTGCTTCCGCCGCCCTCCGCCATGGCGGTCATGGACCGCCAGGGTCGGAATGACCCCCTAAGTAACCACCTATATACTTTGACCAAGCGCCAGAGTATTTTACATCCAAACCAAAAATATCACTGAAAAAATATTTGTAAGAATGGAGTAGCTGGTTCTTTGCTCATAAAATATTGTGTGCTATTAAAAATCATAGCGATTCTAAAAATGCATTTGAACAGCTGATGGAAGGTTGCGGTTGTGAGCCAATTCCAAGAACTTCGTGAAAGACAGGCTCCCTCTCCTCTCCCCCAAACGCACTACTCAGGATGTCACATGTGAAATAACAAAAGGCGTTACAAATGACATTGTTAAAGGCATCAGGATTGACATGTACCCACCTCACAGAAAAAAAGCTTTATTTGAAAATGTAGTTAAGGTTGACGGAGGAACTACAATGCGTATAAAAGGAAACCTATAATGACTGGAAAGGAACCTATAAATGTAGCAATTTAACCTTCCCTCCCATTAGTACCACGAAGTGTGAAAGATTAAAGTTGTAGGTAGTGAGTGCCTCTTTGGGTTGCAGTGTCAGAGTTTCAGTGATCGAATCACTAGTTTGATGGAATTAAAATGTAAGTGAGTAGGTACAAGTATAATCATAATATTGTGTGAAAAAGTATGGTTATTAAACGAAAGTGTGTGATATTAAGGGCACAGTCCATATGTTTGCATGTATGCTGATCACACTGAATTATATTATTAAATGGTGCTTACAAAGAGAGTCAGGGGCGTACTTATAGGCCCCTAATGCCACCGAGGCATCACTTTTTGTGACGCTCCCGTGGCACTAAGCACTGCGCTGTACTTACAAGGTGGTGTAAAGACACTTTTTATGCCTTAACGTCACCTTGTAAATAGGGCCCCTTCCCATGCAGCACTGTGCGTGGAAGAGGCGTGCAATGACTGTTGCTGTGGGCGTGCCACAGCAACACCCATTGCATTTTGACGCTGCCTCAGATTTATGAAATTTCATAAACATGAGGCAGCGCCAAAATCTAATGCCACCCTCAGGGGTGGAGTCATTAGGGCACAACGAGGAGGTATACTTTTATTCCTCCTCATTTTTTGCTTTTTCTATGCGTGCTGTATTCTGCAACACGCATAGAAAGAGCAAAATGGCAGAAATTATTGTTAATGTGCAGGACGGGGGCTCTTCCTGCATATAAGCAATCATTTGAAAACTACGCTTTGGCACTTCTGTGTGTGCTGCATTGTGCAGCATACACAGAGGTGCCAAAGCGCCATTAGTGATGTTTATGTGCAGGAAGGGGCACCTTCCCGCACATAAACAATCACACCACTCAATGCAGACATCCTTGCACAATGGTGCACGGATGCCTGCATTTGCACTGGCATTTGAATTTAGCACCAGCGCAGGGGACAACACAGGTGTGTGCCGTATTCACTTAAATTTGGCACATCTCTGTGTTTCTAAAGTGACACAGCATGGCGCTGTCAATTTTGGCACAGCACCGCGCTGCACACTTTTCCAGAAATCTGGCCCTCAGAGTTTTGTTTGAATATTGTATGGCTCTGTTCTGCTTTTACCTCATACACTTTAAATTAATCAATATGACGATGAGCTGCTTTCTCTTAAACTAGGTTCGTCATATTTGTACATATGTCCTGACAATTTGTTTTCCTATTTTGACTTGTTGTTTGCAGGATTTGTACAAAAGCACAGGAATATACAACAATACCTTATCTAAAATTGTGATTACTACAAGCACCGTTAAACTCTTTACGTCTGTGCACCACTCAGTTGTTACTGCAGGACTCCCTGGGAAAATAAAGCTTTGTGGCTGCTAATCAGAACCCTCCATTATGAGGATACTGGAAAATCTAGTAGTCCTTCAATACTTTACTCCAAGTTTCCCTGGTGATTCTCCATGAGATGTTGCATATACTAGTCATGAATAATCACTAGAGGATACTTTACTGGCTGTCGTGAAGTTCTGCTTTTTAAGGAGATATAGGTGGTCATTACAACATTGGCGGCAAAAGCCGCTTACCGCCGTGCAGAAGACCGCCAATACACCGCCGCGGAAATCCGCCACAGCTATTATGACCCACATCTCGGAATCCGCCGAAATTCAGACACCCACACAAGTCTGCCACACCAAAGGTCAGTGATAAACTGGCGAAAACAAAACCTCCACCGTCACGCCAACAGAAACACGCCCATACTATCACGACCCACGAATCCACGCAGCGGTCTTTCAACCGCGGTATTCCATTGGCGGTACACACCGCCGCGCTCAAACTACACACACATCTCCAAAACACCACCACATTGGACAATTCGAATTACACACACCTGATACACATACACACACCACTCCCCCACACCCAACACAATATAAAACACACACCCACATCACCCACAAACCCCTACGACAAAAAAATCTGAAAGAAGGCCAGAGAGAGAGCACAGAATAGACAGCCCCACCACACAGAGGCACACAACACCATCACCCACGCAACATCCACGCACAAAACACCACACACCACTACACATCACCACACTCATCACCACATACACCATCCCACACATCACCTACACCACCCCATGGCACGCCAAAGACACCCCAGGTTCTCCGGGGAGGAGCTCATGGTCATGGTGGAGGAAATCGTACGAGTAGAGCCACAGCTATTTGGATTACAGGTGCAGCACACCTCCATAGCTAGGAAGATGGAGCTATGGCGAAGAATAGTCGACAGGGTCAACGCAGTGGGACAGCACCCAAGAAATCAGGAGGACATCAGGAAGAGGTGGAACGACCTACAGGGGAAGGTGTGTTCCGTGGTCTCCAGGCACAACATCGCGGTACAGCGGACTGGCGGCGGACCCCCACCTCCTCCCCCACAACTAACAACATGGGAGGAGCAGGTCTTGACCATTATACATCCTGAGGGCCTCGGAGGAGTCAGTGGAGGAATGGATCTTAACTAAGTCAAATCTTAACTATCATATCCCCCACCCTACCTGCATGCTATCACACACCCCCACCCTCACCCCCTCCCCTATCACTCCAACTCCTCACTAATGTACTAATAACACAAACCACCCATCCCAACACCAAGCCCTGCATGACACAACAAAGCATGGACACCCCTCACTAAAGCATGCCCACGGCACATACCCATAACACCCCCCCAAACCATCATCACACAAGCCCCCACACAGGAATGCTAGCACTGGGGTACACGCTCACCCACCCATTGCACACCATTACACACACACATGCAATAATCATACTTTTACACCCCTGCAGGACCACTACCTAACGTCACCAGACAGGAGGGTCCAGACATCTCTACCCCACCCACAGAAGAGGCCCACAGTGAAGACAGCAGCTCTGGCCAACTGGATCCAGATGACCAGCCCGGACCATCGTGGGCCTCGGGACAGTCGGTTACCCTCGCACAGGCACAGCCCAACACAGACCTTCCACCCTCTGGAAACACCAGCACAGCACCCACCCAGCGGGCCCATACCTCCGTACCCAGGACACGTCAATCAGCTGTGTGTCCACCACTACAGGGAACCCAGGATAACCCACCACCCCAACAACAACAGGGACCTGGGGACAGTGGTAGTGGGCACACGGTCCAGGGGACGGAGGCCCAGGAACGCAGGGGAACTGTGAGGGCTGCCGTGCGACAGGGGGCGGACAGGCCAAGGGAACCCACTCACCACGAGGCCCTCTCCTCCATCATGGGAGCATACCACCACTCCCAGGAGACGATGGCTATGGTCCTGGCCAAGTTTCAGGAGACCCAGAGCCTGCAGGAGGAACCGTATTTGGGCTTCAGGGAGGAACTCAGAACCATCAGCTCCGCCCTGGGCACCATCGTAGGGGTGCTGAAGGACATACAGAACACCATGAGGGACACCATGGCACTCCAAGGGCCCCCTGACACTAGCATGGATGATGGACTGCCCACCACCTCCGCCGGCGCTAGTGGACAGGACGCCCCGCCACAGGACCACCACACCAGCACCCCACCCCTGCAGACGGAGAACCACCAAGCAAGCGGTCCCTGAGATCCAGGAACAGGACAGAGCATGATGGCAAGACCCCCGCCAACAAATAAGACCACCCTGATTGTCATCCCACTGTCCCACTTTGTAACCCTGTCCATATTGGAACTGCCCCAGCTCCACTTTCTATGCCCATATGGGCAGTGCACCTGTGAGACTAGTAGACTGGACTCTGCCATGGACATTCCTCCACCATCACCCCTCACCAGTTTACCACCCCCTCCAATAATTAGCACTTCAATAAACACCCTTGAACCACAAAACAATCTGGAGTCAGTCTGTGATTTAGAAAATGTGTATTAGCTATGACAGTGACAAAATCCGTTCACAATAGTAATGTCAACATACCTATGTCACACATCACAAGTCCATGAAGGATGCAAGCAGATGACACACGTTGGTAACCACACCTGTGAAACCGTAATGGAAATGTACAACTCAGTTACCAAATACTGCTTGAAATTGACAGACAGGATAGAGGTAGAAGTGTGAAAGTACTTGTAGTAGTCAAGAAAGTGTTCTCACCTGTGTGTCACTGGAAATATTGCTGTATGACTGAGTCCCTGTTGTCAAGGTCTTCTTCCTCTGCTTCCTCCTCATCACTGTCCACAGGCTCCACAGCTGCCACAACACCGTCATCTGGACCATCCTCCTGCAGAAAAGGCACCTGGCGTTGCAAAGCAAGATTGTGAAGCATACAGCAGGCGATGATGATCTGGCACACCTTCCTTGGTGAGTAGAATAGGGAACCACCTGTCATATGGAGGCACCTGAACCTGGCCTTCAGGAGGCCGAAGGTGCGTTCGATCACCCTCCTAGTCCGCCCAATGGCCTCATTGTAGCGTTCCTCTGCCTTCGTCCTGGGATTCCTCACTGGGGTCAATAGCCATGACAGGTTGGGGTAACCAGAGTCCCCTAATAGCCACACTCGATGCCTCTGGAGTTTACCCATCACATAAGTGATGCTGCTATTCTGCAGGATGTAGGCGTTATGCACTGAGTAAGGGAACATAGCATTTACCTGGGAGATGTACTGGTCTGCCAAACATACCATCTGTACATTCATCGAATGATAACTCTTCCGGTTCCTGTACACCTGTTCTCTCCTGTGGGGGGAGGACAGAGCTACATGGGTCCCATCAATGGCACCTATGATGTTAGGGATATGTCCAATGGCATAGAAGTCACCTTTAACAGTAGCCAAATCCTTCACCTGAGGGAAAACGATGTAGCTCCTCATGTGTTTCCGCAGGGCAGACAACACTCTGGACAACACGTTGGAAAACATAGGCTGGGACATCCCTGATGCCATGGCAACTGTTGTGTTAAATGACCCACTTGCAAGGAAATGGAGCACTGATAGTACCTGCACTTGAGGGGGGATCCCTGTGGGGACCGTCAACAAACAGCTGACCACCTTCCTGGAAAACAACAACCTGCTCGACCCTTCACAAACCGGATTCCGAACCAACCACAGCATGTAAACCGCCCTCATCTCAGTCACAGACGACATCAGAACCCTGATGGACAACGGTGAAACAGTCGCCCTCATTCTCCTCGACCTCTCGGCTGCCTTTGACACCGTCTGTCACCGCACCCTAATCACCCGCCTCCGCTCCACCGGGATCCAAGGCCAGGCCCTGGACTGGATCGCCTCCTTCCTCTCAAACCGTTCCCAAAGAGATTACCTCCCTCCGTTTCGCTCAGAACCCACCGAGATCATCTGTGGCGTACCTCAAGCCTCATCACTCAGCCCGACACTCTTCAATGTCTACATGAGCCCCCTCGCCAACATCGTACGCAAGCATGACATCATCATCACCTCCTACGCCGACGACACCCAACTTATACTCTCCCTCACCAAGGACCTCGCCAGCGCCAAAACCAACCTACAAGAGGGTATGAAGGACGTCGCAGATTGGATGAGGCTCAGCCGCCTCAAGCTGAACTCTGAAAAAACGGAAGTCCTCATCCTCGGCAACACCCCGTCTGCCTGGGACGACTCCTGGTGGCCCTCGGCGCTGCATCGACCCCGCAGACCACGCCCGCAACCTCGGCTTCATCTTGGACCCTCTTCTCACCATGACCAAGCAAGTCAACGCCGTGTCCTCCGCCTGCGTCCTCACCCTCCGCATGCTCCGCAAGATCTTCCGCTGGATCCCCGCCGACACTAGAAAAACCGTGACCCACGCCCTTGTCTCGAGCCGCCTGGACTACGGCAACACCCTCTACGCTGGGACCACAGCCAAACTTCAAAATCGCCTGCAACGCATTCAAAAGGCCTCGGCCCGCCTCATCCTCGACGTACCTCGCAACAGCCACATCTCCGCACACTTGAGACACCTGCATTGGCTCACAGTCAGCAAAAGGATCACCTTTCGACTTCTCACCCACGCACACAAAGCCCTCCACAACAAGGGACCGGAATACCTCAACCGACTCCTCAGCTTCTACGTCCCCACCCGCCTCCTCCGTTCCTCTGGCCTCGCACTCGCTGCTGTCCCTCGCATCCGCCGCTCCACGGCGGGTGGGAGATCTTTCTCCTTTCTGGTGGCCAAAACCTGGAACTCCCTCCCCACCAGCCTCAGGACCACCCAGGACCACTTCGCTTTCCGGAGACTCCTAAAAACCTGGCTATTCGAGCAGCAGTAACCCCCTCTTTCCCCTAGCGCCTTGAGACCCGCACGGGTGAGTAGCGCGCTTTATAAATGTTAATGATTTGATTTGATTTGGGATGGTGGATTGCTGACATCAGGTCTGGCTCCAACTGGGTACACAGTTCCTGGATTGTGTCACGGTCAAACCTGTAGGTGATGATTAAATGTCATTCCTCCATTGTCAACAGGTCTACCAGCGGTCGGTACATCGGAGGTTTCCGCCATCTCCTCACATGTCCCAGCTGACGGTGCCTAGGAAGGACAAAAGCGACCACACAGTCAAGCAACTCAGAGGTATGTACCCACAGCTACACAGAACACGAAACATAATCCAAAAAGTTGTCTGTAAGAGTGTTGAGTCCAGGCCTAGGTATGTGTGACGCAGTTGAAAATGAAGCCATGTGGGCCCCTGAAATGGCGGCTGTCTGACCTCTAAACTGGGACAATTGGATGTGAGGTAACTGCGCTGGCGTTGTACATCGTCGCGGTAGGCGGTCGAAGACCGCTGCGCAATGCTGCATTGGTTAACATTGGACCCTATGGGTCCCAGGAGCCAATGACGAAGTGCGCCGGCGGTGATGATACGCACCGCCGCGGACGTCACCGCCGCGGATGTGACCGCCATTTTCTACCTGTTGAATCACTCGATACCTGATCTTCGACAGGAGAGGACCTATACTGCAAGTGCTGCTGTGACCTCGGTCTGGAAGAGACAATGGCATGTGCGTCTGGGGAAAGGGCCCCTGCCTTCACTGCATAGGAGTTGGAGAAGCTCGTGGACGGGGTCCTCCCCCAGTACACGCTACTCTACGGTCCTCCAGACCAACAGGTGAGTACATAGGGTGCAAGTTGTATGGGCTATGCCTGGGTGGAGAGGGCTGGTTGTAAGAAGGAAGGGGGCAGAGTTCTGCGAGCATGAAGGACTGTGAATGCATGTGCCACATGGCAAGGGCAGGGATGTGGGCCACTCACTTCGACGGTGCAGTTGGTAATGACTACTCTTCTTCCCCTGTACATGTCATGTAGGTCAGCGCCCATCAGAAGAAGGATATTTGGCGTGCCATCGCAAAGGACGTCCGGACCCTGGGGGTCCACCAGAGACGGAGCACCCACTGCCGTAAAAGATGGGAGGACATTCGCCGCTGGAGCAAGAAGATGGCGGAGGCTCAGCTGGGGATGGCCTCCCAACGTGGGAGGGGTGCCTGTCGCACCATGACCCCCCTGATGTTCCGTATCCTGGCGGTGGCCTACCCTGAGTTGGATGGGCGCTTGAGGGCATCACAGCAGACACAAGGGGGTGAGTGCACTCTCATTCAGCTGACTTTGCGTGCAGTGGAGGGGTCTGGGTGGGGGAGGAGGGCTGTGGGTTTCCCTAGGCCAGGGCGAGTTCCGTAGGCTAGGCCCCTCCGTAATGCAGGCCATGTGGCACTCCACCCCACCTCTGTAGAGTGCCAAGTACAGGTATACATGCCCCTGTGTCATCTATGTGTGCAGATGTCCACCATAGCCATGTAGGCCATATCCCAAGAACTGCATCTGTAGAGCCCAACAGCGCGGTGTAGTGCAGGGGGCTGCTGTGTCTGTATTGTCCCCCCCTTTTTGTGCTCTCCCTCTTCTTTTGTGCATCAGCATCATCAGGCGGAGGTACAGTGGCACCGGAGCACGAGGGGGCTGCATCCCACATGGCCATGGAGGGCCACACCACGGACTCAGAATACACCAGTGGGACGGAGGGCGAGGGGAGCTTCACGGCGGTCACCGGATCAGCAACAGCGACACAGACTCGTCCTCCGATGGGAGCTCCCTTGTGGTGGCGGCAACATCTGTGCCCCCCACTTCTACAGGTACAGCCGCCACCCCCCCTACCAGCACCGCCCTCCCAGCAGCCCCTCAGCCTTCGCCCCGTGCCCCCTCACCTAGGAGGGTGGGCATCACCTTCGCCCCAGGCACCTCAGCCCCTGCCCCTGTCACCTCTCTGCTGCCCTCAGTGAGGAGGCCATTGACCTCCTCAGGTCACTCACTGCTGGGCAGTCTACCATTGTGAATGCCATCCAGGGTGTAGAAAGGGAGTTGCAACACACTAATGCATTCCTGGAGGGCATTCATTCTGGTCAGGCTGCCCATCATCGAACCCTGCAATCTCTGGCCTCAGGACTGATGGCAGCCATTGTCCCTGTCTCTAGCCTCCCCCCTCCAACTTCCTCCACCCAGACCCAATCCCCTGTACCTCTGCCTATCCCAAGCACACCATCAGACCAGCCTGCACACATGTCAACACACAAGGGAAACTCAGGCAAACATAGGCACCACACATCCCACAGGCACTCACACAAGCATCACCCACATACAGACACAGCAACATCCACTGCCACCACTGTGTCCCCCTCCTCGTCGTTTCCCTCCTCCCTTCCAGTGTCGTCTACACTCTCATCTGCATGCACCACCACTACAGCCACTAGGACTCGCACCAGCACACCCACCACCACACCCCGCTCACCTGCACTCACCACCCCACTACCATTTACACGTCCCCTGTGTCCTCTCCCAGTGTGTCTGTGACGCCCCCTCCCAAAGTACACAAACGCGGGCACACACACACCCAACATCCATCCACCTCACGACAGCCTCCAGAACATGCACCTGCACCCAAATCATCAAAAGTTACACCTCCTACAACCACCTCCTCTTCCTCCACTCCCAGACCCCCTCCAGCTACCCATCCCAGTGTTCGTCAGAAACTTTTCCTGAGCAACGTTGACCTCTTTCCCACCAACCCCCCCCTCCAATTCATAGGTCCCATACTAGCACCTCAGCCAAAAAATCTCCGGTACCAGTGGTGCCTGTTAGAGGTATGTGGAGTGCACCGGGCACCAGGGCAGCCAGTGTGACACAGAGCCAAAGCACAGCCTGTCCCCCCCCCTGTGAAGCACCAGAAGTTGGACAGTCCCCATCGGATAGGGGGAAGACTCCAGCTGGCAAAGCCGCTCACAAGGGTCCCGGGGGAAGTGTCGACTCAGCTGTGACTCCTCCCAAGGTGGGGAAGGGGCAGAAGAAAGCGCCAAAGTCTGGGAAGAGCAGCACGGCGGAGAAAGCCGCCAACATCCCCGCTGCCCAGGAGGCCTCCGCCAGCCCGATCGTCACTGGTCAGGAGATCACCGCCAGAGTCAGTGCCCAGGAGGGCAGTCCCATCGTCACTGGTCAGGAGACCACCACCAGAGTCAGTGCCCAGGAGGGCCCCGGCAGCCACAGCCCCGCTGGGCAATGAGGGACCGCCATGGCAAACACTGCTGCACAGGTTAGAGACAGCAAAGTCAAGCACCGCTGAACAGGGCAAAGACTGCCATGGCAAGCACCGCTGAACAGGTCAGAAACTGCAAAGTCAAGCACCACTGAACAGGGCAAAGACCGCTGAACAGGTCAGAGACAGCAAAGTCAAGCTCCGTTGAAGAGGGCAAGCACTGCTGAACAGGGCAAAGACCGCCATGGCAAGCACCGCTGAACAGGTCAGAGACAGCAAGGTCAAGCTCCGCTGAACAGGGCAAAGACCGCCATGGCAAGCACCGCTGAACAGGGCAAGCACCGCTGAACAGGGCAAAGACCGCCATGGCAAGCACGGCTGAACAGGTCAGAGACAGCAAAGTCAAGCACCGCTGAACAGGGCAAGCACCGCTGAACAGGGCAAAGACCGCCATGGCAAGCACCGCTGAACAGGGCAAGCACCGCCAACTCAAACACCGGTAGCCCATGTGCGGCAGGGGCAGTGACGGAACTGGGACCGTCGCGGGGAGAGTGATGCACTCTGGGCACCAGTCCCCCTCCAGAACCAGTGGAGAACAGCATCCACTACCTCTGTCCTTCACAGGATGAAGCACTCTGGGCACCTGTCCCCCTCCAGAACCAGTGGAGAGATCCATCCACTACCTCTGTCCTTAGCAGGATGAAGCACTCTGGGCACCTGTCCCCCTCCAGAACCAGTGGAGACTGTCATCCACTTGAGAGACTGTGGCTTTGCACTCCCCAGGATAAAGCAGTGGGAAACCCACCCACTATAGAGACTTGTGAGACTGTGGCTTTGCACTCCCCAGGATAAAGCAGTGGAAAAACCATCCACTATAGAGACTTGTGAGACTGTGGCTTTGCACTCCCCAGGATAAAGCAGTGGGAAAACCACCCACTATAGAGACTTGTGAGACTGTGGCTTTGCACTCCCCAGGATACAGCAGTGGGAAACCCACCCACTATAGAGACTTGTGAGACTGTGGCTTTGCACTCCCCAGGATAAAGCAGTGGGAAAACCACCCACTATAGAGACTTGTGAGACTGTGGCTTTGCACTCCCCAGGATGGTACAGTGGGCAACCCACCCACTTGTGAGACTTAAGAGACTGTGGCTTTGCACTCCCCAGGATACATCAATGGGCATGGAGCCCCCTCGTGGATCTGGCGTGGTGCTGTCATCCGGCTGAGGTGCCCCCCCTTCCCTTCCCTCTGAGGTGCCTGTTGTATTTCGATCTGATGCCCCAGCAGTGTTCTCTCTGTTTTGCTCAGGTATCGTGTGTGGGCCCCGCCCATGCATTTTGGGGCCAGTGGTCCACGGACATTGAATGGTGCATACCTGCACTACTATTCATGATGTATATTTTGTTGAATGTGTATATATATCTGTATATATTAGCTTACTGTATTTTTATACATTACAATGGTTGCACTCATTTCCTTTTGTCTTTGCATTCTTCCGGGTGGGTTGGGGGGTTGTTACTGTGATGTTTGGATATGCATTGGTGTGTGTGTTGTAGTGGGTGATGGTCGGGGTGGGGGTGGGGGTGTTGCATGTGTGTGTCCGTGACTTTTGCCTCCCCCCTCCCCTATGTCGTAGGTGCAGTACTCACCGTTGTCTTCGGCGCCGGTGTTGCTGATGATCGTACAGGAGCAGGAAGACTATCGCAGGGAGTATTTGGAGTTTGGGTGCCCTCCTTCCTCGTGGAGTGTTTGAGGTGAGCGTTTTCCCATTGAAAGGGCTGTTTCTGCCGTGTTTTTATCCACGGTGAATCCGCCCCAGAAAAGGTGGCGGATTGGTAGGTTGTGATACTGTGGGCGGTACTTTGTCTCCCGCCTGTCTGTTGGTGGTGACCGGCGCGCTGCTTGTCTGTACCGCCGTGGCGGTCGGAGTGTTAAAGTGGCTGTCTTTGTTGGCGGTTTCCGCCACGGTCATAATTCCCTTTTTTTCCACCGGCCTGTTTGCGGTCTTACCGCTGCTTTAACACCGTCCGCCAGGGTTGTAATGACCCCCTAAGTGTCTTAAATCCTTGAGAAAACAGTGGGAACATTGTTAGCGTACAAAGGTACCTGGGTAGCGTCAAAATAATGATAACGCATCCCAATCTAGATAATTTACTCACTCTGGGACTCGTTTTAGGCCGATGAATCTTTTGACCCTGATTGAATTCTCCTTAAGACGAGATAACTAGTCAACATGTCAATCAATAATCAATAACCTCATCAATAATCACAATAGCAAATCAATCAAAGTAATCAGTAATGTCAATAAACTTGAAACACACCATGACCTTTCAGTCATGAATAACCACATAGAGTTTAGTATGATTTATGATATTTATCCCCTATTGATTACACTCTACTAGCAAGTTTGTAAGTCTCAAAACCAAGAAGCACATTAGCAATGTCATAATATGGCAACTCGAATAAGATTTCATCAAAGCATAGATCATGAATATTAGAACATAGCACGACGTCAATATAGATTTAGCAGAGTATCTTTAACGCATTATTCCACAAAGCATAGATTCAGTCATTTGTCTATTTGCGTCCGTTTAGTGAACTCCTTAACTAACCTCAAATTAGCATTGGCATGTTGGGATTCATGCAAAACAATTTAGCAACATCAATTTAGAAAACATCTGTCTATGGTCTCTATCAAAGAAGCAGTTGATACCTAGAAAGAAAAGGCAAATAGACAATTACAATTTCATCATCATATAGTTACCCTCCGTGATGGGTCAGCATACAGAGTCAGTCTTCATCCTCAGGACATCAGTTGATTCGCCATCAGCCAGGAAACACAGCAAAGTTCAGCAAGATCGAACAAAAGGGAATACTTCCCTCATAAGGAGGAAAAGTATAGAATCGGGCAAGGCAAAGTAAGGATGGTTTGAAGAATCAAACAGCAAAGTCTTCGGGCAGAGTAACAAAGTTACACCATGCAATGGCAAAATGGCTTGTAATAGCTCGTAATGGCTGATTTCTCCTCGTGTCCAAGAATTTTATATCAAACTTGTTGTACAGTCCCCTAATTTCCAATTGGGCAAGTTTTGGCGCACCATCATCTCCATCCAATGGTTTATTTGTCGTCTTCTTACGATTGTGACCCCATAACAGTTCTCACGTAGTTTATTGGCTCCTGTAATTGACGTCTTCAACAGGTAGAATGTCAGGTGAGGAATAAGTGACATTTGTTACTCAAGTCAGTAGTCCCATTGTTTTCCCTAGTCTAAATGACCTTGTATCTGTTGCAAATTACACTTGTTGCATTCAGCAAGAATGTCTCCTTGGGCAAGTCGAATCTCATGAGAAAGTTTTTACTACGGTTGCACTCATCTCCAGCTTCTGGAAACGCACGTCTACATGCCCTTCAGCAAGTCAGCACACTGCACATTGGAAAAACACATTAATATGAAACCGGGCAGCTAGGCCCCGACTCATGCTAACTAAGGCCTAGTGATTAACTTGCAATTTATGTTAATACATATAACTCTTAATACTAATACAAAATCATACATTAGTACATTAATATTTCATTATTAGTCAATTTCATTACTCATCGAATACATTGGTGGCCACTCCCCGTGGGCACATTTCATACACATGTGTTAACGTTTACATTTTCTATGCGATTTCACTAAGCATTATATTGCAAGCTTCTCATGTTAATTATTAGATTTTAATCACACTCCATCAATCCCTCCTCTGATGACTCTTGTCATCACACAAATCCACTCTTTACTTTTCCTTCACTTTCTTAATTCCTTCATTTCAATTTGCTCCCCCATTTTTGACTTTTCGTATTTTGCTTTGAATATTTTCTCCCTTTTCTTTTCTTCCCTCCTCATATTGCGTTTCGCCAATTTTCCCCTAATTCTTTTACTAAGTTTACATGATAACCATAGTCCAAATAAGCAAGCTAAGACAATCAATATTCCCCCATTATTTTTGCAAGTATCGCCTGCCAAATATTACTAAACCAACTTCCCACTTTAGCAATTCCCTTTCCAACCTTTTCCCAAACTCCAGGTTCTTTCAGCTCTTTCAAATCTGTACTATCTCTTGTTAGGTTAGTGAGCATACTTCTAATCTTATTACTATTATCTGGTATGAAGGCACAACAGTGCTGCTCAATAAGCATCCTACAGACTCTGCCACTTTTCGCTAAAAGAATGTCTAAAGCAAGCCGTTTTTGAAGAGTCATAGCCCTCTCCGCAGCAAGTTCAGTATTCGTCAGGAGTATAGCCCCTGTGAAGTTTGTCAGCATGTTATCCACAATAGTAGACAACTTTTGAATCTTTATGGAGTTTAAGATAACTCCCACTGAAGGAATTATTGCTCCAAATATATCACCTACAACAGCAGCCGCTGTCTCTCTTTTCTGTCTAGTATGATGTAATTCAGACAATTTAGGAAACTTCCTTAAGTCGTCAAATTGGTAGATCTTTGGAAAAACTATTCCCAAATAACATGTCCCATACCATCCCTTTGGAAGACGGTAATAAGCATTAAGTCCACATGTGTAATAGATCCCTTGGATCGCTGGATCCTGTCCATTTAACATGAACGTTCACTTACTCTGAAACAAAAACACATGTCTGCATTCACTCATTCCCACAAATAAAGTGTCATGATCATATTTTGGCCTGTATATACAAAGCTTTCCCACATGTAATGCATCTATAGCTAATTTGCCTTGCGTTTTTATTGCACTATAAGCATAATCATTTGCAAACGTTACTTTCTCTAACCCCTTTTCTAGCTTTTCTTTTAACGCTTTTCTTCTATCATCTGTGTGATCTAAAAAGCTCTTCTCTACGGGCGTTAGTAAGCAGATTAGATTATTGCGATGCGCATAAGCTGTGCCAAATGTCAGTGTAGGCTCAAAGAAACCCCTCACTATTTTTATACTATGTTCTCTAGCTATCTTACTCAAATATTCATTTATAGGTACAAATGAGAACACTACATCTAGATTAGAATAGAAGTACTGAATATACTCTTGATCATAAAGCCCTGTTAATAGCAAACTACAACTTATCCCGTAGGTTAGTGGGAAACTATGATAGGTAACCCCTTCTTGTACTGACAAAGGAATCTTTGTGCACACATAACAATTCTTCGCATCCATTGTTTCAACATACTCATTCAACAAGCGATAGAAGACATTAGTAGATAGTTCCCCTTTTGTGTTAGTTCCCTCATGCAAATATTTTGTATCTTGCTCAAATTTTTCCCAGGGTGTTAGTGTAGCAGTCTCAGCAGTTGAAGCATTGTTAGTCTCACTCTTATCCACCAACGGTATTCCCACAATCACAGCTATTATTACTATCGCACACACAACACCCAAAATAATACTCAACCATCCACGAATTTTACTCCTATTATTGTCATCTCTAGTGTTAATCATGATCTGTATAGAATCAGAAAGCAGAACAATATAGAGGCAAACAATCAACTGAGGAAGGTCTAAAGCTCTCTCTTTTTTTTTTTTTTTCTTTTCTTAAGCAAAGTCTCTCTTTAGCAAGTATTTACAGCGTCTTCACTCACTCCCAGGATCCTTGTCAAATCAGGTTAGCAGCTTGTCACAATCTGTTTTCAAAAGTCAATTCAAGTTAACAGTGTCACATCCGGTAATTTATCAGTCTCTTTTTCTCTCAGCTTTTCAGCTTTTATTTTTAATTTTAACACAATCTCTCTTTTCTGTGGTCGAATTCAGGTGCCATAGTATTGAGCTGGAATTTCTCGATCAAAACAGAATGCCAAGAATTCTTGTTGCCACTCAGCCGATGTTGCATACGCCCTTTCAGGACCTGCGTATCTTCTGTTTGTGACTCGCATTCTTTTCAATATGCGATCACCCTGCAATTCTCCTTCACTCAGATCCTCCCTCCTTGTGGTATCAACTTCTTCTATTATTTCATCTATTACCACTTTGTCTTTTGCAGGTTGTGGCCCTGGCCATTTAACTCCTTTCAATGTCCTTTTACTGTTCGACTTTTCAGGTTGCTGGTCAATGCCCTCCTCTTGTGCTATGGTGTTTTCTCTTGATGGCTCTGCAAGCGGCTCAGGAGTCTGAACACTCTGACTTCCTTCTGTTTCGCCTCCTTCGCCTTCCGGGTCTGCCAGGGGCTCAACTTCAAACCTGTATCCGTCTACTTCTGGGAGAACCTCTCTTTGCATCGGTTCCCCTGGTGCCTCAGTTGAGATAGGTTCACTGTCACCCCTCTGGGTTTTGTTTGCTGGTTGAGTGACCAAGCCATCCTCCTTCAGTCTCAGTTCCCCTTTGATTACTCTCCGGCACTGAGGCTTTGTTTTCTGCAGCTGTTATTTTCGACAACTCAAGTTCCTCATCAGTTGGACACGTCACCTTCTTGGTGTGACTGGCATGGATCCAGTTTGGAACTCCTGCACATTTCACAGCAGTAGTAGTTGTCAGTATCACTTGATACTGCCCCTTCCAACGTGGCTCCAAACACGACTTCCTTACGTGTTTCTTGACAACAACCCAGTCACCGGCTTTCGGATTGTGACCTGGATCACTTATCGGTGGTAGTGTGGTTGCTTCCACCTGGTGAGAGAAAGAGCGGAGCACATCAGCCAGACCCTTGCAATAGTCCAACACCATATCATCTGTGATATTCACAAGAGCATTTGCGGGCACTGCAAGCAATCTCATAGCTCGGCCCATGAGAATTTCATGCAGAGATAGTCCTGTTTTCTTGTTAGGTGTATTTCTCATTGACATCAGCACTAAGGGCAATGCATCAGGCCATTTCAAATTGGTAGCTGCACACATTTTTGCCATTCTCGACTTCAAGGTACCATTCATCTGTTTAACTAGTCCTGATGCTTCAGGGCGATAGCTACAATGCAACTTCTGTTCAATGTTCAGTGCGGCGCACAAGAGCTTAATCACCTCGTTATTGAAGTGACTTCCCCCATCTGATTCTAAAGAGATCGGAAACCAGAAACGTGGTATTAATTCCCTAAGCAGCAACTTTGCTACTGTGAGACTGTCATTCCTACGTGTAGGGTAGGCTTCAATCCAATGTCTGAAGATGCACACAATCACCAACACATACCTCAGACCTCCACACACAGGCATCTCGATAAAATCCATCTGTATTCTACTAAATGGACCTCCTGCTCTACCAATGTGGCTCAAATTCACCACGGTCCCTCTCCCCACATTCATCTGCTGACAAATGATGCACCTGTGACAAATCACTTCTGCGGCTTGTCTGAACTTCAGGTTAAACCAATCTATTTTAAACAGCCTGATCATGGCATCTCTCCAATATGTGCTTGACCATAGTAAAACCTCGCAAACTGTGACAAAAGACTGTTTGGCAAAACCATTTTCCCCTCATCTGAAACCCACAAATCATCAGGTCTTTGTACACATTGCAATTTAAGCCAAGAGCGTTTCTCTTCTTTGCTGGCACGTCCCTGCAACAATTTTAACTCTTCCATTGTGTCAACCACCCTCAATGCATAACCTGTGCATGTCTCATTTTCAGTTTCTGATAACAATTACCACTGATCTTTGAACGATATACAGTTCAATGCACAAAACCCTGCGACTTGATATACATATCCGTTTCCCATTGACACAAAGTCTTGCGACTTAACATGAGCATTGCATTTCACCACGGCAATTTCAAGAGGTAACTGAATCACGTACAACAATTCCTTAATTCTTTCACCATTTTTCACTGGAGAACCAGAAGAGGTCAGGAAACCCCTCTGTGACCACAATTGGCCAAAATCATGAACAGTTCCAAATCTGTATCTGCTGTCAGTATAGATAGTCACTTTTAGGTTCTCAGCTGCATGGCATGCCCTAGTAAGAGAAATAAATTCAGCCACTTGAGCGGAATACACTCTTTCGAGTCAAGATGCTTCCAGGATACCGGTGATTGTACACACAGAGTATCCGGCTCTCAGTACTCCCACTGAGTCTCTTGGACACGAGCCATTGACAAAGATAGTGTAATCATTTTCTTCCAATTGAGTATTTTTAATATCAGGTCTCGGTTTGGTGCACAGTTCTGTTACCTCAAGACAATCATGTTCTACTTCCTGAGCATCATCAATATCTGTATTTTCAGTAGGAAGCAAAGTTGCCGGGTTCAACACAGTACATCTTTTCAAAGACATATTGCGTGACCCCAATATAATCGTTTCATATTTCGTGAGTCTCGCACTTGTCATATGCTGCGTTTTAGTCCGGGTGAGTAGTATTTTAACTGAATGTGGGACCATTACTGTTAAGGGATGTCCCATCACTATGCTTTCACTCTGAGTAAGGCTTTGACCAACTGCTGCGACTGCACACAAACAACCTGGTAATGCTGCTGTGACTGGGTCCAAAGTAGCTGAAAAATACGCTACTGGGCGTTTTGCACCTCCATGGACCTGTATCAAGACAGACAAAGAACAAGCATCACGTTCATGACAAAACAGTACAAAAGGCTTTGTGTAGTCAGGCATACCTAAAGCTGGAGCCCTGCACATGCTTTCTCTCAGTTCAATGAATGCCTTCATTTCTTTCTCGGACATAGTCAGAGCACCTGGGCCATCCTTAATCTCCTTTACAGTCAACCTTACCAAAGGCTTAGAGATAATCGAGAAGTTGGGAATCCGCTGATGACAGTAACCCACCATTCCCAAAAATATCCTTGCATCTCTCTTGGATGTCGGGGGATTCATCTGCAATATGGCTGTCACTCTTTCTTTAGAAATTTTCCTCGACCCTTTCTCAATTAGATGGCCTAAGTACTTCACTTCTTTCTGACAGTACTGTAGCTTCTTTGGGGACACCTTATGTCCGTTCTTTCCCAAATAATTCAGTAAGGCAATTGTGTCATACCTGCAGTCATCCTTCGTTTTGGACGCAATCAATAAGTCATCAATGTACTGCACTAGAGTCAAATTAAAAGTCAGTTCTAATGATTCCAAATCCTTCTTCAATATCTTATTGAAAATGGAAGGCGATTCTGAAAACCCTTGGGGAATTCGACACCAACTGTAAACCCTGTCCAGGAATTTGAAACTGAAGAGAAATTGGCTATTCTCATGAAGAGGCACTGAAAAGAATGCTTGTGACAGGTCCACAACCTTGAACCACTCTGCATCACATGGAACCTGAAACATGATCACGGCTGGATTTGGCACCATGGGGCAACATTTTACCACTATCTCGTAAATTTTTCTCAGGTCCTGGACAATTCGAACTTTCCCACAAGTCTTTCTCAACCCCATTATTGGCAAATTGCATCGGCTGCTCAAAACTTCCCTTAAGACCCCTTGCTTCACAAAGTCTGCAATTATCTGTGTCACTTATATAAGGACATATTGTGCCATCTGGTACTGCGGTAACTGGGGAAACACAGCATTTGGCTTCACGTCTACTTTGACTGGTTCTACTCCTTTGATCAATCCCACTTCCTTTCCTGTCAGGTCCCACACCTTCTCTGTCACTGTCCCCTGTAATTCTGTTGGCAAATCGGTCATTGTGAACATCGGGAAGAAGCTTATCAAAGGGTATTCCTCATCTGTGGTCTCCGTCTCTGGCTCTGAGATCTGACCATCATCCCCCTCGTCATCACTATTTGTCTGCACCTCAATCCCTTCATTGGAACAGGTGATCGAACACCTGGTCTTACACAGTAAGTCTCTTCCCAGTAGGGACACAGGACTTGAATCACAGACTACAAACCTATGTAATCCCTGGAAGGTACCAATCTCAACTTGGACCGGATCTGTGATTGGATTTGTCAGGAGCTGATTTGCTACTCCTACCACCCTTATGGTACACCCCGAAAGTGGCAATTTTGGAACCTCTGCACTTCTGACTGTAGAGCGTGTAGCTCCTGTGTCAACCAGGAACGAAACCTTGTGACCCATCACCTTCTCTTGCACGTAAGGTCCCCTCTGATCTACTTCTAGGGACGCTGCAAGCCTACACTCCTCACTATCTGAACAATCATCCAACCAGTCATCGTTTATTCCATTCTCACCACGCAATGGGAACTGTTGTACTGTATTATTTTGACTCATTGGTTGGCCTATGACCTGTTGAGGAAGCATCACCTGTTGCTGCCCATCGGAGCCAATGGCAACTGCATTTGCTGTCTAGGTACCATGGGAACCTGCTGCTGTATTTGCTGCAACTGTGCTGGTTGAACTTGTGGCATTTGCATCTGTTGCATAGGCTGGAGTCCCTGCATCTGGACCATATTATTCTGGAAGTTCGGATTTTGACCCCTCATTCTTGGACCCCTTACATTTTGAAATGTACCAACATCATTGCTTTGTTGAACAACACCATCCTGCACCATCATTGGGCACTCCCGCTTCCAGTGTCCCACGCCCCCGCACGCATGGCATGGTAACATCTTTTTCATCCCTTGCACATCATTTTGAACCACAACGGTATTCAAGTCTGGACCACGGTTCACAAAACCTCCCCGACCTCTGCCTCTTTGTTGCGTATGAAACATTCCGTTTCCTTGAGGTTGCTGTTGTACCACCTGCTGTACTCCATTTCCCTGCATCCCTGCCTGAGCTGCTTTAATTTGCATCACCATCACCTTCTCTTTCAGCTTTCTTTGTTTCAATTCAATCTCATCACTACAGTATTTTGCATACTGCAACACCTCATCAATCGGCTTTGCTTGCCAGCAGATCAAATGTTTCTTAATCATCTGGCTAATCTCTGGTCTCAGTCCCTCAACGAACCTGAACACAAGATGATTCATGTTTTTTGGTTCTATGACCTCCGTACCACTGTAATATTTGAACGCCTTTAACAACCTTTCATAGTAAGCATGTATCGACTCTTTGCCTTCTTGAGCCATTCGATCGATTTTCTGCCAATCGGTGACTTTTGGCGACACCTTTTGTTTAAAAAAACTCAATCACCTTATGGTAATACCTCATCACATCAGGAAACAGTGCTCCAGTAATCTTATCCCTTGCCGGTTCCTCTGTCGGCCAATCCACACCCCTCTTGCACTCAAGCCACAAATCAGCTGGAACTATAATCTCAAACAGGGTATTCAAGTCTTCCCAGAGACATTTCGCAAGCTTCACAAACCTGTCCGTCTGCTGGTACCACTCTATCGGCTTTTCCCTCAACCTGGGATAATCATTTGTGAATGACAGGATGTCACCTCTAGACCACGGTACATGGACTAAAACCCCTCCAGCTGTTTCTCTCATTGGTAACATCTTTATATTTCCCGTGTCTGGTGCAGCTTTCGCCTGCTGCGGTTCCGGGCAGTCACCTTTCTCTTTATCTCTTTTCTTTCCCCATCTGCCTTCCCACTTCTCTAATGCTCCCCAAACTTGAGCACTCTGTAGTATCTCTTTGAGGTGTGCCTTCAACCCAGTAGTCCTCATATGGTCAAAATCTTTGGTTCCAAAGTCTAACCTATAACTCCTCTTCAAATGCTTAGTATTGTCTAAGTCTATGCCATATTTGTCTGCTACGTTCGCTAACCTCTGGTGCACCTTACTCACTTCTTTGGTTATTTTTGGGCACGGAAACCTCAATTCCGCCTCAGTGTATGATTCTAATCTGTTCACTCCCATGGTTCCCTCAACTAACTCTGCTGCTTCCACACCCAACCTTATAAAGTTCAGGTATTCCTCTCTCTCTGATTGCTCTGTTGTCATAGGAGTAGCCTGTGGAGTGCTAAGCTTGTCTAACCACTCAGTCAACTGTTACGCTGTCAAGCCTTGCAACAAGATATTTCCAGCCTGCACTGTCGGTGCTTGTGATGTATTTGCACTCAGCACCTGTGGTGTCAGTAAACCCAAACCTGCTTGTCTCATTGTCTCTAGAGGAACCCCCATCGGACTAAAGTCCAACAAGGACCTAGATCACTCGACTGTCTATTCTCCCGGTGTCGTCCCTTGGGAATTTCCTGTGAACCCTCCTCTTATCACCTCTTGAGTCATTACTCCTTGATCACATACACTAGGCTTTGCCTGCGCATGTAGCAGAACTGGCGGGCCAACAGTAATCAGCAATGATATAGCAGCTGGTGCCTGTCCGTTTCCCAATCCCTGCGGAGCATTAACTTCCATAGCTTGATTCATCATTGGTGCTGTAACTGACTGCGGTCCTGTGACCGAAGTGTAATTCGGGACCACCTGTTGCTGCGGCTAGGGCAGCAATTGTGGAGTTGGCTCAATCTGCATTAACTTTGATTTTGTGTATACTGGAGCAGGCGGAACCATCAAACTTGTATTTGTCTCTAATACTGGGACATCAGGATAGAGCCTCTGAATTGGTGGTGGCTGCAACTGTATCTGCGTGTCTGGTGCGGTGGATACACTAACACCATTCTGTATTGGAGCTGATGTGATAACATTATTTGACTGTGCTGTGCTTGTGGCTCCCTGATTTTGTGTCGTATTTACAGGACCTGCACTCGTACTCGGTCTATTGTCATTTATAGCATATGGTGGCGGTCGATCATGTAACAACTGATTTAGAAACTCATCATCATCAGAATCATCTGCATCTGCCCAAGACTTCTGAGTCTCCTTTTGCTTACTAGACCCCTTGTCCGTTTTACCAGTTGCCTTTCTCCCCTGTGTTTCGGCTTCTTGAGTTATTGCCGGAAACATCCTAACTCCGTCTATTATTTCCCTCCTCCACATCCTGGTCTCACTATCCCATCTAGCCTCTGCTAGAGTCTTCTCGCTTTCCTCATTCTCCTCTCAAATTTCTGCTGCTGTTTTTGAATTGCCGCCAGTTCCCAAATTGCTAACGCCTCAATCTGAGCTGGTCTAGGAGGCGGCTTCTGCTCATTTAACACCCTTCGCAAATTTTCTAAAATCCTTATATTGAACGTTCCGTGTTCCAGAAATGCCAAGCATCCTTCCTTCTCTGTCAATTTGCACCATTGCTTTAGCCAAAGGTATGGCGCGACTCCCTTCTCTTCCATGACGGCATAAGCCGGAGTATCCTCTGGCGGTGTAGGCTCCCCTACACTCGCGGTAATATATGTATCTCCCCTCAAGGGACTTTTTAACGCCTTGAAAAACTTCATTTTTGCGTCTTTTATTTTGTTTAGAATCTAATCAGGGAGTTACTTCCGTTCCGAGAACACTCTTCGCCTACCTTCTCAACCAATTGCCTCTCTCGGACGGCTGCCAATCCGTGCGCGACCCCTCTTTGCAACTGACTGATCCCAGCGCGGCTCCAATGACATCACACCCACACACTGCAGCTGACAAAGTCTTACTGCTTGTCTTCCTCACCCTTCTACTCACACAAAACTATTGCAATAATTCGCGAGCACTTTAACAACAAAACCCACATTTGCTGGTTTACTACAGGAAGGGTAACACAATCACTTCAGAACTTTACAGAGATTTCACTTGAAGCCTCGGCCGCTACTCTCTCCTTCTCAGATCCTGCACTCGCAAGCAGAATTTGACCCACAAATCCTACTCTCGACTTGTCAATGGTTCGTTCTAGTGCACTTTAGAACTTGCCAAATCTCCATCGAAGGTTTCACTCACACAATTTGACTCAAACTCGACTCGTCAACCACACCCGATTGACCTATTAAACCACACAAATTACAACATAAACCAAGTGTCTCATACACTTATCAATATACTCCTGAGTCTTAGACCACGCCGGGTCCATACATTACCAACAACCATGTGGACAATTTTTTAGCACAAAGCGCCACACTCACATGAAGTTCGCCGACTTCCCTACTCTCATACTGCGGAGTACGCACACTCCTACTAAAACATTACCTGGCCTAAATTCTCACAGACCTCACAATTCACCTGCAATAAGCTGAGCAAGCGCAAATTCTACACCACACATACTATCACTAGAACTCCAAGAACATACCTAACTCACTTCTGCAAGCTCCGAGATTCCGGGAAAGTCATTTGGGATTTAGGCGCACATCATACCTCCAATTTGCATTATCTCAAAAACAATTCTACACCAATGGTCCCTCGTCCTAGGGCCCCAAAGAGCCCTCACATCCAACACTATGGTGTCCCTCTCTGTTCCAGTGTATATCCTCTATTATTCAACATCTATCTAATTCCATTGCCATATCTGATTAAATAATTCACCTCTCACTATGACACACAAATCATTAAAAAAATATATGGCTTGTATTAGAAATGAGGTCTTTGGTTGGCAGTCAGGTTACCCCTGTCCAAGCAAGGACCCTCACTCTAGTCAGGGTAAAGGAGAATCACCCTTAGTTAACCCCCGCTCACCCGCCTGGTAGCTTGGCACGAGCAGACAGGCTTAAATTCAGAAGCAATGTGTAAAGTATTTGTACCAACACACACATTAACTCAGTGAAAACACTACAAAATGACACAACACAAGTTTAGAGAAATAGGTAATATTTATGTAAACAAAACAGGACTATAATGACAAAAATCCAACATACACAAGTCAAGTTATGAATCTCCAAAGAATAAGGCCCGTATTTATACTTTTTTAGCGCCGTATTTGCCCCGCTTTTTGATGCAAAAACGGCGCAAACCAACAAAATACAATTGTATTTTGCAAGTGAGCGCCGTTTTTGCGTCAAAAAATGACGCAAATGCGGCGCAAAAAAAGTATAAATACGGGCATAAGTGTCTTAAATCCTTGAGAAAACAGTGAGAACATTGTCAGCATACAAAGGTACCTGGGTAGCGTCAAAATAATGATAACGTGTCCCAATCTAGATAATTTACTCACTCTGGGGCTCGTTTTAGGCCGATGAATCTTTTGACCCTAGTTGAAGTCTCCTTAAGACGAGATAACTAGTCAACATGTCAATCAATAATCAATAACCTCATCAATAACCACAATGGCAAATCAATCAAAGTAATCAGTAACGTCAATAAACTTGAAACACACCATGACCGTTCAGTCATGAATAACCACACAGAGTTTAGTACGATGTATGATATTTATTCCCTTTTGGTTACACTCTACTAGCAAGTTTATTAGTCTCAAAACCAAGAAGCACATTAGCATTGTCATAATATGGCAACTCGAATAAGATTTCATCAAAGCAAAGATCATGAATATTAGAACATAGCACGACGTCAACATGGATTTAGCAGAGTATCATTAGCGCATTATTCAACAAAGCACAGATTCAGTCATTTGTCTATTTGCGTCCGTTTAGTGAACTCCTTAACTAACCTCAAATTAGCATTGGCATGTTGGGCTTCATGCAAAACAATTTAGCAACATCAATTTAGAAAACATCTGTCTATGGTCTCTATCAAAGAAGCAGTTGGTACCTAGAAAGAAAAGGCAAATAGACAATTACAATTTCATCATCATATAGTTACCCTCCGTGATGGGTCAGCATACAGAGTCAGTCTACGTCCTCAGGACATCAGTTGATTCGCCATCAGCCAGGAAACACAGCAAAGTTCAGCAAGATCGAACAAAAGGGAATACTTCCCTCATAAGGAGGAAAAGTATAGAATCGGGCAAGGCAAAGTAAGGATGGTTTGAAGAATCAAACAGCAAAGTCTTCAGGCAGAGTAACAAAGTGACAGCATGCAATGGTAAAATGGCTTGAAATAGCTCGTAATGGCTGATTTCTCCTCGTGTCCAAGAATTTTATATCAAACTTGTTGTACAGTCCCCTAATTTCCAATTGGGCAAGTTTTGGCATACCATATGTGATTTACTAGCAACTCCCTAGTAAAGTGCACTGGAGGTGCCATGCCTGTAAATCAAATGCTACTAGTGTGCCTGCAGCACTGTTTGTGCCACCCACATAAGTAGCTCTGTAATCATGTCTCAGACCTGCCACTGCAGTGTCTGTGTGTGTAGTTTTAACTGCCAATTCGACTTGGCAAGTGTACCCACTTGCCAGGCCTAAACCTTCCCTTTTCTTACATGTAAGACACCCCTAAAGTAGGCCCTAGGTAGCCCCAAGGGCAGGGTGCAGTGTATGGTTAAGGTAGGACATATAGTAATGTGTTTTACATGTCCAGACAGTGAAATATTGCTAAATTCGTTTTTCACTGTTGCAAGGCCTATCCCTCTGATAGGTTAACATTAGGGATACCTTTAAATCTGATTACAGTGTAGATTCCCTTTTGGAGCAGATGGACATGTGGAGTTTGGGGTCTCTGAGCTCATAATTTAAAAATATATCTTTTAGTAAGGTTGATTTTAAGATTGTGTGCTTGAAAATGCCACTTTTAGAAAGTGAACATTTTCTTGCGTATACCATTTCTGTGACTCTGCCTGTTTGTGGATTATCTGTCTAGGTCAGTTTGACAGTTGGGCTGGTTGCATCTCACACTAGACAGTGACACAAAGGGAGCTGGGGTGTAGCCTGCATATCCTGATGAGCCATATGTGCTAGGAGGGAGGGGAGAAATGGTCACTTAAACCTGAAAGGGCTGTGCCTGCCCTCACACAATGCAGTCTCCAACCCCCTGGTGAGGGTCTGGGGCCTGGCCTGGGCATGGCAGGATTTCACATTCAAAAGAGACTTTACGTTGAAGTAGGCCTACTTCAAAGGAGAAATTGGGTATAAGAAGGGCACCCAAAACCACAGACTTTAGAATACTTCTGGAAACAAGAGGAACCTCTGCCTGGAGAGGAACTGAAGAGCTGAGGAAGAAGAGCTGCCCTGCCTGTGACTGTGCTTTGTGGAGCTATCCTGCAGTTTCTGCTTCTGTCAGAGTAAGAGGACAAACACTGGACTTTGTGTGCCTTCCATCTTGTGAAGAAATCTCCAAGGGCTTGATTTAGAGCTTGCCTCCTGTTGTTTAAAGTCTCAGGGACAGCAAAGACTTCTCTCTGCCAGCACCTGGAGTCTCTGGAGAGACTCCTGCCCTGACAAGTGGTGCCCTACCCAGTCCCTGGGCCCTTGAAAGGAAAACTGTTGAAAATCCAAGGAAATCGACTTCAGATGACTTCGGACCGACGCCGCTGCTGAATCCGGTGATGCCGCCTGCACCCGACTCTGTGATCTTCGCTGGAGCGCGACGACCTTCGCAGGCACGACAACACTGCAGCCCCGCCGAAGTCCGCGACTCCGTGGAAATCGCCACACCATGTCGTGACCGACGCCGCTTGAAGTGCGCAGATTCCACGTTTCGCACAGACGTCGCGATCCCCGACTTCGGGCATCGGCTCGTTTTCATTTCTTCACCAAGGTACTGTACCTGGGGGTCTACGTGACTCTGTGTCCGGTACCGCTGGTGTCGGATAGTTGGGAACGACTCCGTTACGACACTGTGTTAACACCAAACCAAAGCATTTTGTGTTTCTAAGCGATATTTTTTAGTTTAATCTTTAAAAAATCATAACTTGACTTGTGTATGTCGGATTGTTGTAGTTTTGGTCTTGTTTTGTTTAGATAAATATTTTACATTTTTCTAAACTGGTGTTGTGTCATTTTGTAGTGTTTTCATTAAGTTACTGGTTGTGTTGGTACAAATACTTTACACTTACCACTCTGAATTGAAGACTACTGCTCTGCCAAGCTGCCAAGGGGGTAAGCAGGGGTTAGCTGAGGGTGATTCTCTTTTATCGTGACTAGAGTGAGGGTCCCTGCTTGAACAGGGGGTAAGCTGACTGTCAACCAAAGACCCCATTTCTAACAGACACAAATCCTGACCTGCAGACAATGGCAAAACTTCCAGCCTACTTCCAAATTACCAAGGTTCTCGAGGCCCCACTGACACCATCAATAGACGTCAGATCCTTTGGGGTAATCATGGATTCAGACCTATCATTGATATCACACACGTTAACAACATGACAAAGATCACCTTCTACACATAATTTTAAACTTGTCTATGCCATCAGCGTATACCTAGGTACACCCAGTTCCTTCATACACAAAATACAACTAATCCAAAGTGGTACTGTAAGACTCCTTCCCTGCCTTCACACAAAAGAATACATAACTCCAGTCCAACAATCAACCCACTGGCTACCTAAAGGTAGAAGTTCAATGTTCAACACACTCTGCATTGCCCACAGAGCTTCTCAAGGAAATGAACCACTACATCAACAATTCAAATTTAAGCAATACACATAAAACAGGACACTATCCTCCAGAGGCTTTTACCACAGATCATTATACCACCTTATCTTAAGAAATCCACAAGAGTCACTGCTTTCCCAGTATTAACAGCCAATCTCTGAAACTCATTACCAGACAGGATTTGAAGGATTCAAAAGCATATACACTTCAGAAGAAAGTTCAGAACATGGCTATTTCCAAGATAAGTATGTCATCCCACAAGACTGAGTTAGGACCTGGAAAGATAATCACACCTTCAAGTGCAATCTAGAGTTTACAAACCACAGATAACGAATCCCCCCACCCTCTCACAGAACAGTACCCTTTTACATCCAGGTAAGCTAAGACAGCCTGACGTATGGTTAGCCTGAGCATTATATAATAATATCAATTCATATTGAAAGCATCATTATTGCATATTTAGACCAGTTTCATATGAGGAATATTGTGGGGTGTTCCTCTCGCCACGGTCAGGCTAACAGGAGAAGTCTATGCCTCGCCTGCAAGTGAAACTGTTCATAGATGGACATGAGTGTTGACATACCTTTAACAAGTATAATTTGAGAAAAACAACACAAAAGAGAACAAGCCCCCATCTCTCCTATCCTCCCACCCCTAGTGTGTCCACATCTGAAAGTATGAGGTACAAAAGGGTGTTGTTGTTCAGAATGGGTGACTGTCTGTAGTCTTCCACCCTAGGGTGATTCCTAATGGAGCTATTGATCTTTGGGGGTGACATGCAGATGTCTTCGTCCTGAATCCAGGTGGGGCAGCAGAGGGAGCTTAAGACAGGCCAGGGTCAGTGTAATGACCATCCTAACTTGAAGGTGATTGTTTGGCAGAGGCACTCAGGGAAACCCACTATGAGGAAGGGGGATGAGTCCAGGACATCGGTTCGTCCTCTGTTCCTTAATCCTTGAACTCCAGCACCAGGGCATCCCAGTTGGATGTGATGCGCTTTCTACACAACCCTCTGTTTTCCCCCCTGTGAAGAGCTTTTCTCTCAGCTTCTGCCCAAATGTTCACTGCTGGCCTCCATATTAGAAGTGTTGTGGGAGAAAGGTGTATCCGGTGTATTGTTATGGCTTGTTTGGCTGGTAAAAGCAACAGGTCTAGAAATGTGGTCATTACATTGGCCTTTTTGTTCAATGATATATTCCCAGTAGGCAGGCTTCGATTGGTCTACCTATGGACAAGCTGCCACCACCGAGAACATCTCCAGAACACCCTTCCAAACAGGTTGGAGAGAAGCACATTGCCACACCATGGTGGAAAATCCACTGGAATATTTTGCCATTGTTGTGTAAATCTGTTTGAGCTTGGCAGAAGTCAGGTAGGCTCTGTGTAGAATGGTAAATTAAATAAATTTAAAGTGTGTATTGCAGGAGCCTCTCTGTGGATTTTTACCACAATTTCCCATTGTATGACCGCCCCAAACACTTGTCCCACCAGTCTCTAATTGGTTCTAGGGAAACCTCCCTGTGATCCAAAACATTTTCAGGTAATATGTCTGTGCCCATGCCCTACAGTATGCAAGGCTTGAATCACTGCACATGTGGGGGGTTCCCCTTGGCCGTCTAGCCACAGCTGAGGGATTATGAGTAATAATGTACCTTTTTGTAAAATTTGGCGATCTTGTAGTCCTTTGTTGTCAACTAGAGCCTGAAAAGATAGAAGAGTTCCCTGTCATAGAAGTCTCCCTCAGTGGTGATTCCCTACTGCCTCTTTCTGTCTGAGCTTCCTACTTGTGAGCAGCCTGGCCGGTTTAGGAAAACCCAGGCAGTAGCATACAGTACTGTTGAGTTAGTATACCAAATACATTGAATAAGAACTATTAATGTTGTTCTAAGCAACAAGGGAGGGTTTAGAGGGGGTTTACTAGTCAGGAATAATAGTCTGTGCAGTTCCCGTCCTCTGATATGGGCCATGTTCAGTTGGGTTTCTCCATTATGGTCGCCTGTATGCAGATTAAAGCTGGTAAACCTGTATTCCAGAACAGGCTGCTGTGAAGATTGCATTACTGCTGTGCTGATCCAGCTGTTGCCCATGTGCGACTTAAAGTCGGGGACCTCATATGCCAGAGGGGGGTCGTGGTGTAGATTGCAGTACTGCTGTGATGATCAAGCCATAGCCCGTGTGCAGAGTAAAGTAGGAGACCACGTAGGCCAGAGGGTGCCGCGGTGAAGAGCAATGATCGTTGTCTAGTTTCACTGCTGTCAAATGGAAAGAACACTGTGGTGACCTGTGCTTTTGCCCCCCTACATGTGATAAAGATTAGAGAAACTTATCATTTCATCACAGGAAGTGCTGTGGATGACCAGTCGCTGAACCAGCAAAGCCAAGAGTGCTACTCACCATCAGCAGCTCCTGCAGCCCTCCACAACATCTGAGTGTGCAACACCCCTGGGGACTCTTGTAGAGCACCCATTGCGGGAATGGAGTACTGATCATGGGGTCAAAATGGCCTGGTGGACTTTGTTCTGCCTCATAGCACTGTAGGCCCTTGAACTCCTTTGAATTTGGACGAGTTAGAGTGGTACTTCTGAGACTCAGACTACTAGTGAGGCCTAACCTGAATGTCACCTATCCTGAATGGGGAATACCAACTACCATTGGAGAGAGGGAAGTGGAACTCAGGGACCTAGAGATACTTCAGGGGATCATGTGTATTATTTGTACATGCCTTATTTGACTTGTTTTTCATAAATACTCCTTTTTTCATAAAAGCAAGCATTTGAATGGATATTTACTACATGCATTTTGCATGTATTTTAAGTTGTGAACCTATGTCCACTGCCTGAATCTACCTCCGCCTCAAGAAGCCTTGGACTGCTCGACTCACACTAACACTGAGAGGCAGGTGCTAAAGGAATACTTGGTTCAGGTGCTCAGGACCTAAAGTAAGTGACGGTTGGGCCCAGTAGCTCCTGCTTGTCCCATGACCCTGTGGAAGAGGTTCTGACTGGATGATAGTAGCAAAGACCATTTAAGCAGCTGTCCCCACCACTTCTCTCTAACCATGCCTGCTCAGGAACGAAACACTTTACGAAAAATATCAGATTGGACAACCTAGTGTAGTAACCGGCTAAGTAGACTATGATAGTAGGAAGTACCAAATAGTGACATGCAGAGCTGCTCAAAGCTTCCAGCTTTTAGAAAACCATAAACTTACATCTGTCTCACAAACCTCTTCATCCATCACACTGCTCAGAGATGTATCCCATAACACAATAACTGCACTTCTGGGTCATCATGCTCTACATAGAAATACATACTCCATAGAATAAAAAAACTAAGAAAACCCCTTCTGAAACACTTTACACTCTGTTGCTCTCGTGGTAGATAAGTGCTTCAGTGTACACTCATATGGTGGTAAGTGATGTAAATGCTACAATACAATACAATATCCTGACTCACTGTAAATGATCAAGTATCGTACCTCTGGGTGCCTGTCCTTACTCTGTGCTCCATTGCTGTCTAATTAGGTTAAAGCCTACAAATGTCTACTCGCACATTGTTTCTGACTTGCATTTGTTTTCAGTAAAAGGTTAATGGTGGCTCGCGTTGATATTCATAAGAAGTGGTAAACTCCCTGAATCCATTTTCTCTTTATTGTTTTTATATGTGTTTTTGAGGTCATAGGATGATTTATTTTCTGTATTTCCTTCTACTATATTGGCATTTGAGCTGGCTATGCTGTCGGAAGCACAGTGTGTGAAAGTGTTGTGTTTTCTGGCGTCATGTTGTGTAAACAGGCAGTGTATAGACTTAAAGATTATTAATATCTGTTCTCTAAGCTATCGTTCAAGTGGTAGCTAATAATACAGTCAGTCCAAACCTTACCCAAAGCAATCATAAGAAAGTAATATACAGCAGAGCGTCTGAGTAAGAACATTCATTTATTCTGACTTATTTTCAAATAAGATCTTATCTAAAGCTACATGAATTGTAAGTGATTTCCTTCATTTATAATTCAAGCTTAATGGTAAATGTTTCTGCCAACATGTATTACAATATTCATATTTAATAGGAGAGTGACAGTGATTGGATGTTAGTTACATTCCCCGGCAAGTCTCCTTGGCACAGACGGTGCTGTCAGGGTATGCTGCACATGAACACCAAGAAAAGAGATTTGCAGGCAAGGAAATGGGATAAAGGTAAGATACTGTAATTGAGAGAGTGAATATTGCTTTTTAGAACTACTCGTCAACTTTTAAATGTGCTTACAAAATTCATTAACAGAAGAGATCATTCATTCATATATCTCTCTCTCTTGTCTCACAAATATGTTTCTGACGAGGAGTCTTAGTTTCATTTTTCTCGCTCCGGAATGTATTACTCACAAGTAAATTAGAGGGAAATGAATGGCTCTTACAATACTCAAGTTTTCAAAACAGGACTATATTCAGGTCTCTGCTGCGACAGTGCATGCGCTCTCGCTTGCAAGAGACATTCTTTCCTACAAGCCGCTTGGAACTAGCCCATTGATTACCTTCATGGGCTTTATCTTCACTCTCATTTGCTGCCTCCTAATTAGACAGTGTGTGCCAGCTTCATGTCTTCTTCTTTTGTCTAGGGCAGAGACCAGGTACTAATTGCTTCATATTGATTAGAGACCTTCCACTGCTGACACAGGCAGAGGTACTATTTTTCTTTCTAGCCAGTGGAGTGTTTATTGAGGCTTCTTCCCTCCCAAATTTCCACCCCCTCTTGTCCTTGTTGCTTATTCCCTCCCACTCCCCATACCTCATTGTGTGTGCTGCTTTTTCCTTACCACCCCGATCAGCCCGTCCTGCACTGAATGTCAGGAGAGGACGAGGCCATTGCTACAGCAGGGAGGAGTGGTGGGCTGGCTGTGCACTTAGGTTAAAGTGCACATGTCTCTTTTGCCGGCTGTCTTGCGACAGCCAGTCAGACATGCACATTTTAAACCTCTCTAACCCAGTTGTCTTAGACAGCTGATCTCAGACAGCTGGGTTAGCGAAAGCACAGGCCTCCAGTCCTCTTGTGAGCGCTGAGAGAAGCTGCTCCCTTCAATCTTGGTGCTTCTCCCATGCTGGTTACCAACATGACAGCAACACCAGGATTGGTTAGGGAAATTGGCTGGAGCCCATGCAGCCAGAGGAGAGACCTCCAGATCATAGACTAAAGCGAGGAGGACATCGGAAGACGTGCAGCAAGCAAGGTAAGAGGCTATTTCTTTTTATTTATAGTCTCCACTCACCTTGCATGCATGCACCCACCCACCACCCATCTGCCCGCTCCCCCACTTTTCATAGGTGCCAGCCGCTGCTGATGCTTACTCAAGGAAAACGCTTTGTCAATCAGGATTAATATATTTACCATCAAGGACAGCTGCCTGCAGGAATGACCTATTGAATATCGAATGTGTCCTACCTGGTATCATGCAGTGTTTTTTTTTCCCTAGGGTAGACACTATGGGGCATATTTACAAGCCCCTGGTGCCACCTTGTGCTGTAATAGCAACAGGTTTTTTTACACTAAGGGCGGACCTAAGGTGGCTTTTCCCCTGCTCCGTATTTACAAAGTGGAACAATGGTTGCATTACACCACTTTGCCGCCCCTTGCACAACAATATGCCTGTCTCAGGCATAATGTATGCAAGGGGGCGTTCCAATGCAGGGAGACAGGGAAAAAAAGTCTCAGTGAAATTTACAACATTTCACTGTGTCATTTTTTCTGTCATTTTTATTGCCTGCTCGAGCAGGCATTGAAATGACGCACCAATTTTAATGAGTGGAACTCCCTGTGCTGTGCTGTGCTGCACTAGAGTCAACATTTTTTATGCTAGTGCAGCAAAGCGCCACAATAGCGTCCAAAAGTTTGACGCTATTTTCCTAATGACTGCCATGGTGTGCCATATTGTAAGTACGTGCAATCATGGTGTCATTAGGTGGGGCAGGGGCGACACGGGAAAAGTGCACATCAGCACCGATGTGCCACTTTCTTGCAAATATGTCCCCATGATTTCTGAGATTCACCTGTGTAAAGGTCTCTCCTATCAGAGGTATGGAAGGGTCTTAAAGTTCTTCTATGTGAGATGAGCATATGATGTTAAGAGTAGCGGACCCAACATGTCCCTGAGAGAAAATGACCCGCTCCTACTTATTGCTAATACAAACTGGTTAAACACTTAAAGCTACAAGGGCATTTTGTGAGTTGTGGTCCTTCAAACATAGATGCTTTAAGCATATATGCTCCAACTCTATGGAGGTTGAGGATGCTTGTAGAAAGCTATGTTTCCAAACTTTAAATAAAATACTTAAAGAAGTTTGTTTTGTTTCCTGAGAAGGCTCCTCAGGAAAAGAAAATATGCTCATTTAAGTAGTTTGCCTTTTGGAAAAATATCTTTCAAGGTATTTTCCAAGGAAAAAATCCCCCAACACTCTCAGCACGTCTCACATTGGTTTTTTAATGGAATGTCCCATAACATAATCATCACTGTGGCTCACTCAGTGCTCACCTGGGATTTGTAGTGCCCTTCATTGGAGATCATCAACCTAGAATATGATCAATAGCTGCTTCATGTTTTTTTTGTGCAGAGAGGCAAAAGCTAAACTCACTATAAATCTTTGCGAAACTAGATGTTTGATTTGGGTGTTCCGTGGGTGGTTCATGGGCATGCCCATGAAACCACCCATGGTTTTTAATGCAAAATCATATCTACCAAAAATGTGAGACATGGGTTTGTAAATTAACCTGTGCTCACCCTCTGTTAGCTTGGCACAGAGCAGGCGGGCTTAACATAAGAGGTAATGGGTAAAATATTTGTGCACCCTTCAAACAGTAAAACTGTGAAAACACCACTTGAAAAGATGCCACACCAGGTTAGAAATATTAGAGACTATTTTAATGTATAAAACAAGACCAAAATAACAAGCATAAAATAAATAGACCTTGGATTATGAATCTTTAAATAATAAACTGTTGAAAAGTGCTTAGAAGCATAAAGCGCCAACCCGGACTATCTTGTCGCGTTGGACCAAGACAATCTCAAAGGTCAACTGTGATGGAGGGTGCGCCAACTACAGTAATCCAGTGAGGCCAGGTGAACAAAAGTACCTAAATCTGAATTGCGTTGATGCCGAAGATGAGGGGAGCAGGCTAAAGCAATACGTCGGTGTTAATACCCACAGTGACGGTGATGCAGCGATCCTTCCAAAGCAGTAGCAAAGATGCATTAATTTTCTTCACGTAATGTGTTAGGTCTGAGATTTGGCTGTTCCATAGGCAATGTACCGGGGTATATCTGCACTGAAGAGACAATGCTTTGACTTTAATCCATGCAAGGGGGCCGATGCACCAGTTCCAGTTCACGCAACAGGGGTGATGCACTGGTTTCATTCTGCGTAGCAGCAGCAATGTGTCCTTTCAGTTGCAGCAAACACCATAGGCCCAATTCAAGGGGTTCAGGACTGGGGTGGCACCACTTGGCAGGACAGACTTCCAGATGGCAGAGTCCAGGTGTAAATGTAGGTGGGTTGGGTAGCTTTAATGTCCCCGAGACTTCAGACAACAGGAGCCCAATCAGCTGGCCCTTGGAGTCAATCTGTGTTCTGGGTTGTTTCATTTCTCCTTTCTTTTCCAACATTGCATGTGTGCTGCACTGTGCAGCTCACATACAAAGTAGGAAAAGTGTTATAAGTTGTCTAGGCATGATATTTTGTACTTGAAGGGTACCCTTCCAGTACAAAACCTTTGCTAAACTCATGCACACACCCTAGGTACTATGGTGCAAAGAGTGTGTGCATGAAGATCAGCCACAAAAAAAATTCCTGGCAGAGAGGTGGAGGGTGCCAGATCTCTGGAGATATGGCGGTCTCCTGCTCTCTACTTCTCATGCAAAACAGCACATAATTTTTTGCTGCACTTCATTGCATGATAATTTGATAAATCTGACAAATGTTTAAAAAACATGACTCAAATAACTGTATTCTTATTGGAAAACCAATGTGGAATAATGATCTTTTCTGCAACGAGCGAAAGTGTAAAGAATTCTAAGAAAATTATTAAATCAGCAAACCATGCACATGTGGAGAGACATGTTTCCTTATTTCAAAATACAATCACGGCAGCTTCAATTTGCCAACCAAGCAGGAATCTATAAAACTGAAGTCAGATGATGATTGTACTCCACTTTTAAAGGGTGGCTTTAGAGACCTCAATTTATATAAAAATGTCAGACTTAAAATACTTTTGTGAGGGTTTTTCCATAAGGACGTTTACTGATGTTCCTGTACAATGTATGCAGAGTCAGATGCATACGTCTTCTGTGCACAATCCCACAAATCTAATATAACTTTTTTTTGTTCTTCTAAAAAGCATTTAATCGAGTTTTTAATGTGCTGATCTTGCAACCTGGAGTTACTGGTTTTAAACGTAGCTCTAGCACTTGTCCAACCATTGTTTAATAATGGGCAAAACACTTACGACCTGATTTTGTGTTTGGAGGACAAGATACTCTGTGAGAACATGGCAGCTAGCCAGTCTGCCATATTACAAAAGCCTTAGAGGGAAGGTGGGAAGGGAGGGAATGAAGGAAAGGAAGACAAAGGAAGGCAAAGGAAAGAAAGGGAAATAGAAGGAAGGAGAAGGGAGGAATGAATAATGGGAGAAAATAAAGGGAAAAAACGAAAGAAAATTTGGAGAAACTTGAAAAATGAAGCATGGAGGGAAGGTAAGAAAGATACAGAGACCTTGTCCAATTCGCCTAAACCTACATGTGTATAACATACACACTGCATACTTTGCACGTGCGTTTTAATAAAACTACGAATCTTTCTTGTTGTAAATGGCACCACTTCCTCTACACATCCTGTTAAAAGTCCGCAATTCCTTGCAGTGCTTGTTCCTTTTCCACTACTTACTCAATTCGCTAGCGGGAGGAAATGTGTCCTAATGGCCAGAACTGCTGACTTTGGCTCTGGGGAGCCAGGCATGGCCACAAGTTCCTATGATGATTCAGCGCAGATCATTTAATCTCCCCGGTATCTAAAATAATGTTAAAATAATCACACCTTTTGTAATGGACCCCGGTGTTCATATAATGAGCTCTAATGCACTTAAGCTGAGTTCGCTCTCTATCAAACAGCAAAAATGTGTTTATTTTGGTGCTCAGATAGATAAGCGTTTGAAGCGCCTGAAAATCTATTGAAAATGCCCAAAGAGCTATTTCACTGTGGCTGGTTATATGCATAGCACTTCACCCCCCTGCAGACTCTGTGTCAAGTTCTAGCAGTTTTGACCTATGCATAACATACGCACAACGTGCATGCATTGGGCGTACGAAGAACGTCATATTGAAAGTCATCAAGCGTTGAGCTTTTATAAGTATGTAGTCAGCTTGTTTTTTCCGAGTATGGTATATTTTTGGGAGCAATTATTGACCCATCCCCTTCCTGGTCGGATCATCGTCTGGCAGTTCAAGAGCTGGACAGCTCCCTGGGAGGACTGTGCTCTGGCGCTTCATGCAGGGAATCAGTTCAGTACCATGGACAGATCATGCGCCAACCACAACCCCCTCCATTGCAGCCTTCTGCGTGTAAGTGAAGCGCGGAGCTACATTCCCTTCTTCCCTTCTCGGTGCTGCAGACTGTGTGCTTTGCAGCTGACAGGCATTCCCTCGGCGCTGCCTCTTAACTTCGCACAGTAGCATTTTATCCCAGTTATTTGGCTGACTGGAGCAGCGCCTGCTGCCCAAAGATTCTTGAGTTTCTGCATCCCGTGTTGTGCCGTGGAGACGATTCAATACTGATAGTTTTGATCACACGGCGAAGAAGGCTTCACTTCGATTATAATGAGGGATTTTTTGGTTTCTGAAGAAGTCGGATTTTTATCAAGGATGGGAAAACAGAATCCTAAGAGACACTTTCCTTTCTCAAGGATCCTTGTACTTTTACACTATATGCTTCTGAAAAGCATGCCGGCTGGTGTGCATATTAACAATGGCCTTGGATGTATCCCCGACTAATTACTAGTGGCTGAGATTAACTGAAGCATTCCATCCATCACCTAGTTGTTTCTGCACTTGGCGATCTTAGTGGCATATTTATCCTTCATTTGCACTGAATTGCGTAATTTCTTTTACGCAAATTCAGCGCAAAACAAACTCCTTATTTATATTTTAACGTTAGACCGATCTAACGTCAAGATATTGGAGTTTGCACAATTTTTTAGATGCATGAACCTACCTTGCTACAATGAGATGCAAGATAGGAGTTCCCATATAAAAAATGGTGCTATCCCCAAAGCCCCATATTTATCCCCCTTTGCTAAAATGACTCACAGGAGGGAGGAGGGGCTAAATAATGGTGCAAAGCTTGCTTTCCACCATTATTTAACACCTTGGTCAAACCAGGCGTTAGGGGACCTGAGGACCCATTTCCATGGTTAAACACCATGGAATGGGTCCATAGGTGCCATCCCCCAGCCCCAGGAACACCCTCACCAGAGGGACACCGAAGGATGGGGGACCCCATCCCAGGTAAGTAGGGTAACTATAGGTAAGTATAGGTAAGTTTAAAAAAAATATATATTAAAGTGCCATCGGGGGCCCAACTTGGGACCCCTTGCATGGCACATGGTGCAATGGCCATGCCCATGGGACACTGGTCCCCTGTGCTGGCCATTGGGGTGGTGGGCATGACTCCTGTCTTTTTCAAGACAGGAGACATGTGGTATGGATGGTTTTACATCAGGAAATGACGCTAGGCTGGTTCGAGGCAATTTTTTTTGCCTCTAACCAGCCTAACGTCATTTTTTGGTGCGGGATTCCATAAATTTGACGACCGGCTGGCACCCTGGAATCACTCATGCCAGCTCTGTACTTTAAGACGCAAAACTGCATTTGCGCAGTTTTGCGTCAAAAACTATAAATATGCCCCTAAGTGTGCCAGGTATTTCCAGACATGGTCCTGTGCACACTGTGTCACCAGAACCAAGATATTCCTGGCTGATGTGCCCTAAACAGGGTGAAACAGGTCCTGAGTTGCTTGTGTTCTGGTTCAGATAGGATCTGGCCTGGCAGTTTGGGCTGGGCAGATCCCAGTGGAGAAGGGTGAAGACTTATTTGTATATAACTGGGTCCAAACTGAGGTGGTATGGTGTGCAAAATAAGGATGGACTGGGATAACCCAGAGTGATTACCAGTAGTTGGGATTAATTCAAGCATTCTATCCATCATTTCTGTATATGTTATTTTGAAATGTCAATGGCAGTGTGGTAACAGATCATGTAGCCCATTTCAGACACAATAGTCAGATCAGTGTTTAGTCTCTGCATGGCACATTACATCTTACCAGAAGGTGGAAAACATGGATGTCCAGATCAACTAAATGTTTTCATGGTTTCTCTTGTGAGGCAAACATCATCACCAGACATCTTCAGACACTAATATTTTTTAGTGCCGTAAGTTGGCCCTCATGCCTCACCAAAACTGCTTTTAACCCCGGTTAATTTATGTAAACAGGGCATGTCAGGTGCAGATGTGCACAAACACCAATGGGCTATATTTCAAAGCCAGATCAACTACTGTAGGCTGGTTTTGCTTTGCTCCAAATGGTAAACCAAGTGAAACCAGGTGAAAGCAAGGGGACAATCTGTCTATCACTAAATATATCTTCGTCTAACATGTCTGATTCACATGAAATAATACATCTTAGATGGTTGTCCCTGTGCTATTTTGTTCATGTAGGATTTTGAACTGATGTACTTCGAGTCCCAAACCAGAGGTAGAAACTGTTGGCCTCAATGTAAGATAGACTATCACTCGAAACTCCTATTTTTAATGCAAGTTCTGCTGATGACATTATCGGCAAGTGACTGTCAGTTTAATGCTGCATACTATTCTGAAGACTTTTCTGACATTCAAACAGTGTAGCAGAGCATTTTTTTCACGCAACACTTCATAAGGTGATAGATGGTAAATTTGGCCAAGAATGCACATTGTGGTGATGAATAGAGGACGAGGGGCGGGTCTATTTAATGTCGTAACACAAACTTTCACTTTTTATAATTTTAATTTTTTTGCATATTCTGCTCTTTTGTCCCAAAAAATGTGGAGACTAATGGCCTCATTTTCACCTTGGCAGACATAATAACTTCTGCTGCCCTGATGTATTAACACCCTCCAAATGTATGGTTCCCCACTTGCTGGGTGGTTATCTCCATGCCTCCACGCAGAGGAGCACCACCATGGCCATTCCTCTGAAAGCATTGAAAGTTTTTTGAGTGGCCACCAAAATACATGCTCCTAAATTAGAGGGTTATTTTTGTAAACAGACATGATAATTCAGACAACCGGGTAGTTCTTGGAGAGGCCACCAGTGGAAACATGCCACCTGCTCATATCTAAATAGGGCAAGTGGGATGTCAGTTTCTTGGCAGAGTACTTCACTACATGTGTTAGACTTTTCATCCTTGGCATGGTCTCCCTTAACTTTTTGCCTCTGTTTCCCAGGTTGTTGATGTGTGCTGGACTCTGACTTTGCTGTTTTTGTTACTCTGGGCACTTTACCACTGCTAACCAGGGCTAAAGTGCAAGAGCTCCTTTACAAAATGTGTATGTAATTAGTTTATCTATGATTGGCATATTTGATTTATTAGTAAGCCCCTAGTACAGTGCACTAGAGGTGCCCAGGGCCTGTAAATCAAATGCTACTAGTGTGGCTGCAGCACTGGTTGTGCCACCCACATAAGTAGCTCTGTAATACTGTCTCAGACCTGTCACTGCAGTGTCTGTGTGTGCAGTCTTTAACTGTGAATTCGACTTGGCAAGTGTACCCACTTGCCCGTCCTAAACATTCCCTTTTCTTACATGTCAGACACCCCTAAGGGAGGCCCTAGGTAGCCCCAGGGCAGGGTGCAGTGTATGTTTAAGGTAGGACATATAGTAATGTGTTTTATATGTCCTGATAGTGAAATATTGCAAATTCGTGTTTTACTGTTGCAAGGCCTGTCCCTCTCATAGGTTAACATGGGGGTTACCTTTAAATCTGATGAAGGTGTAGATTCCCTTTGAGAGCGGATGGACATGTGGAGTTTGGGGTCTCTGAGCTCACAATTTAAAAATACATCTTTTAGTAAAGTTGATGTTAAGAATGTGTGTTTGAAGATGCCACCTTTAGAAAGTGAGCAATTTCTTGCGTACACCATTTCTGTGACTCTGCCTGTTTGTGGATTTCCTGTCTGTTTGTTGTTAGAAATGGGGTCTTTAGTTGGCAGTCAGGTTACCCCCTGTCCAAGCAAGGACCCTCACTCTAGTCATGGTAAAAGAGAATCACCCTCAGCTAACCCCTGCTTACCCCCAATGGTACCTTGGCACGAGCAGTAGGCTTAACTTCAGAGTGCTAGGTGTAAAGTATTTGTACCAACACACACAGTAACTTAATAAAATCACTACAAAATGACACAACACAGGTTTAGAAAAATAGAAAATATTTATCTAAACAAAACAATGCCAAAAATGCCAAAAATGCACAATACACAAGTCAAGTTATCACTAAAAATGCAAAAAGAGTCCTCATGTAAGTTTAAACACACACTAACGCTGTTAGTGTGTAAATGTACCTTGGGTGCGTCAAAAATAACCCCTCACTGGCGCGTGTGCATCAAAATGGCTTGTGATGCCTCGATATCACTCACAAGCGAGACCTTGCATTGTTTCTCCTTTCGTCAGGTCGCGTGTGTCGTTTCTTCTCTCCGCAGGAGAGCGATGCGTCGATCTGGTGGGCACTCTAGGGTCCGGGCAGGCCTTGCAGTGTTTCTACATGCCCAGCGGTGTTTGCATCCTAAATCCAGCCGCACGATGATCCGAAAACCAAGCATCGAAGGTTGCGATCCCACCAGCCTCTGTCAGCGATGCTGTGTGTTGTTTCTCCAGCTCTGGGTCTTCATGTTGCGTTGCAGGCGAGCGGCGATTTTCAGCCACGAAGCCGGCGATGTGTTGATTTTTCAGCTGCAGATTGGAGTCCCGTCAATCTTTTCCTCACATGGCGTGCTGTGCGTGAATTTCTCACTCTTGGGCTGCCGGCTTCTCCTTTCAGGGTCCCAGGAACTGGTTGGGCACCACTTGGCAGAGTAGGAGTCTCTCCAGAGACTCCAGGTGCTGGCAGAGAGAAGTCTTTGCTGTCTCTGAGACTTCAAATAACAGGAGGCTAGCTCTAAATCAAGCCCTTGGAGATCTTCACAAGAGAGAAGGCAACACAAAGTCCAGTCTTTGTCCTCTAGCACAGGCAGAAGCAGCAACTGCAGGATAGCTCCACAAAGCACAGTCATAGGCAGGGTCGCTCTTCTTCCTCAGCTCTTCTCCAGGCAGAGGTTCCTCCTGGATTCCAGAACTGTTCTAAAGTCTGTGGTTTTGGGTGCTCTTCTTATACCCATTTTGCCCTTTGAAGTAGGCGTACTTCAAAGCAAAGTCTCTCTTGTTTGTGAAATCCAGCCTTGCACAGGCCAGGCCCCAGACACACATCAGGGGGTTGGAGACTGCATTGTGTGAGGGCAGGCACAGCCCTTTCAGATGTGAGTGATCACTCCTCCCCTCCCTCCTAGCACAGATGGCTCATCAGGAAATACAGACTACACCCCAGCTCCCTTTGTGTCACTGTCTAGTGAGAGGTGCAACCAGCCCAACTGTCAAACTGACCCAGACAGGGAATCCAGAAACAGAAATGGTTTAAGCAAGAAAATGCTCACTTTCTAAAAGTGGCATTTTTCAAACACACAGTCTTAAAATCAACTTTATTAAAAGATGTTATTTTAAATTGTGAGCTCGGAGACTCCAAACTCCACATGTCCATCCGCTCCCAAAGGGAATCTACACTTTAATCATATTTAACGGTAGCCCCCATGTTAACCTATGAGAGGGACAGGCCTTGCAACAGTGAAAATCGAATTTAGCAATATTTCACTGTCAGGACATATAAAACACATTACTATGGGCCAGATGTATCAAAGCTTTTTGCATTCGCAAATGGTGCGAATGCCCGTTTGCGAATGCAAAAGCCATTTCAGAATATATCAAAGGCATTCTGAATGCAATTTTAAGGAATCGCTCAAATAGCGATTCCTTAAAATTGCGACCCTCTTTAGAGAGTCACAAATTGCGACTCTCTAAATAAGAAATTGCAAATAAGGATTCCTTATTTGCGAATTCTAAAGCACATGTAAGAAGCAATTCCTTAATGCGAATTGGGCATTAAGGAATCGCTATTACCACCAAGTTGAACTTGGTGGTAACCATGTGCAAATTTAAAAAATGCATTTAAAATGCATTTTTAAAATTTACATGTAAAGCACACATGCCCTTTTGGCATGTGTGCACCTTACATGTTGTAAAAAATGTTTTGGGGTGCAGCAGAGTAGGCCTTAGGCTCCCAGCACCCTGGACTTTGCATTTCCCAAAATTGCTAATTCCAGTTGGAATTTGCAATTTGGGACATGCAAAATATTCGCAAATATGGGCCGACAGGCCCATAGGTGCGAATGGGGCCAGTATCGCAAGTTGCGATTCGGTAATAGAATTTGCGATTTTTAAGAAATCGACATTACCGAATCGCAAATGTGATACATTGCATTTTGCGAATCAGAAATAGCGATTTCTTAAAAATCGCTATTTCCAATTCGCAAAATGCATTCTTGATACATCTGGCCCAATATGTCCTACCATAACCATATACTGCACCCTGCCCTGGGGGCTACATAGGGCCTACCTAAGGGTGTCTTATATGTAAGAAAAGGGAAGGTTTAGGCATGGCAAGTGGGTACACTTGCCAAGTCGAATTTACAGTTAAAATTGTACACACAGACACTGCAGTGGCAGGTCTGAGACATTATTACAGAGCTACTTATGTGGGTGGCACAACCAGTGCTGTAGGCCCACTAGTAGCATTTGATTTATAGGCCCTGGGCACCTCTAGTGCACTTTACTAGAGACTTACTAGTAAATCAAATATGCCAATCATGGATATGCCAATTACATACACATTTTGTAAAGGAGCACTTGCACTTTAGCACCGGTTAGCAGTGGTAAAGTGCCCAGAGTAACAAAAACAGCAAAAACAGAGTCCAGCAGACATCAACATCATGGGAAACAGAGGCAAAAAGTTAAGGGAGACCACGCCAAGGATGAAAAGTCTAACACGTGTCCCCCCCCATGCTGAAAGTGGGGAGCACCTACCCAACGTCATGGGAGTTCTCATCACTAAGGCGGAGAAACCTGGACCGATAATCAGCATTGGCGTGTTCTGTACCAGGACCGTGTTCACTGCAAAGGCCATCCCCTGCAGGGAAATTGATCACCTCAATAATTTTGGATTCTCACCCCTCATCTGCATTAACCATCTGAGGGGCCTGTGGTCAGTCTGACCCCAGAAGTGAGTCCCGAACAAGTAGGATCTTAGCTTTTTCAGCGCCCAGACCACAGCAAACGCTTCACGTTCTATGGCACTTCACCTACGTTCCCTTGGAAGTAACCTCCTGCTAATGAAGGCTACGGGTTGATCTAGGCCCTCTTCTTTAAGCTGTGAGAGTACTGCTCCAATACCATGCTCTGAGGTGTCTATTTGCACAACAAACTCCTTGCAGTAGTCAGGTGCCTTCAGGGCATCAAAAGCGTTCTAGCAAACCTCTGTCCAGATCACTTTCCTGGGTTGCTTCTTCGAAGTCAACTCAGTCAAGTGGTTAACAATGGTACCATACCCCTTGACAAACCTCATGTAATATCCTGTGATACACCTAGGGTAGGTCGCTCCCCCGCTGCTGCAGCTCCACCTGCCCAGGCCCCTGCCACCTCTTGAAGGCCGTAGGTGCTCCTTTGCGCTCTCTCTTGTCCTTTCCTCGTATTTCTCCTCTCTCCTCTCCCCTCGTGTACTTCTTTGCGCTCTCTCTTGTCCTTTCCCCGTATTTCTCCTCTCCGCTTGGCTCTCCCCTCGTGAATCTCCCCCTCTACACTCTGCCACTGCGCTTTCCACTCCTGTGTATCTCGCCCCTCTATTTTTCCACTTCGCTTTTTTCCCCCTCTGACTCTTTCTACTTTTTGATTTTCCTGCCATCCTCGCCTCTCTTCAGTGAATTTCCTCTTTTCTTCCCACTTTTTTCTCTCTCTTTTTTCTGCCTTCCCGCCTCCCACTCTCTGCTTTCCCACCGCTGCCACCCATGCGGCCTCCCCTGCTCCCATACGTCGCCCTCCCTCCTGCCTCCCGCCCCCCAGCTGACCCCTCTCTCTTTTGGCTGCCGCTGGGTGGCCGCGCCGCTGGCGCGCCCGTCCGCGCCGCTGGCGCGCCCGTCCGCGCCTGGACTGAGCCCAGCGCCAGAACCCCTGGCCCCCAGCGCTCCCAAAACCCCCAGCACAGCTACGACGCCGCCTCCCTCCACACACTCAACCCGGGACGTACCACCACCTGCTGCCAGACCGAAACGCACACATGGACCCTTCGTCTGTCAAACCTGCAAGCATACCTTCCACCGCGACTGCATTCCGTCCACCAGCCCACGCTCCAACAACCACCTCAAGTGCATCCTCATCAACGCACGCTCCGTCCACAAGCACGCCATTGAACTATGGGACCTCTGGGACTCTACTGCACCGGACGTCGCCTTCATCACTGAGACCTGGATGAATGCTTCATCGGCCCCCGACATCACCCTAGCCATCCCCGACGGCTACAAGATCACCAGGAAAGACCGCACCAACCAAGTCGGAGGAGGAATCGCCATCATATACAAGAGCTCCATCAACATCACTACCTCCACCGAAGACACCCTCCTCGCCGCCAAACACATGCACTTCCAGATCCACACCGACCCCAGGACCACCCTCAGAGGAACTCTCGTCTACAGGCCCCCTGGACCACGCGCCCTATTCAGCTAATCCATCACAGACTTCATCTCCCCGCACGCCATAGCCTCACCAGACTACATCCTGAACTTCCACCTGGAGCAGAACAACGACACCAACACCACCACCCTGCTCGCCAACCTCGGTCTCAAGCAACTGGTGAACACGCCCACCCACATCGCTGGACACACGCTCGACCCCATCTTCTCCGCCAGCAACCACGTATCCTTCAGCCACTCTACCGAGATACACTGGACCGACCACAGATGTGTCCACTTCACCTTCAGACGCAAGACTCACCACCTGCGCACACAACCTATCACCCGCAGACCCTGGAACAAAATCTCCACAGAACAGCTACTTTCCACCCTCAACCACAACCAACCTGCCATCACCTCCAACGCCAACAACACAGCCCTCAGCCTCACACAATGGATCACCAACTGCGCTGACAACCTCGCCCCCCTCAGATGCCTTCCAAGTCAGATCAATGCCAGAAAACCCCAATGGTTCACAGATGCCCTCAAAGACTCCAAGAGAACCTGCCGGACCCTCGAAAAAACTTGGCGCAAAGAACACACCACCGAAAATATGTCAGCCCTCAAAAACGCCACCCGCGAACACCACCAACTGATCTGCGCCACCAAAAGAGCATCCTTCAAAGAGAGACTGGACAAGAACACCCACAACAGCAAAGAACTCTTCAACATCGTCAAAGAGCTCTCCAATCCCAACGCCAGCTCCTACTCCATCACGCCCTCACAAGAACTCTGCAACTCCCTCGCTAGCTTCTTCCATCGAAAGATCACCGACCTACACGACAGCTTCGGTCCACAGATCCCGCCGACCACCACGGAACACACAGCCCCAGCCGTCACCCTCAACGCCTGGACACCCATCAGCACTGAAGAGACCAAAACTACCATGAACACCATCCACTCCGGTGCCCCCTCGGACCCCTGCCCACAATACATCTTCAACAAGGCCAACGCCAGCATCGCCCCCTATCTCCAGAACATCATCAACAGCTCGTTTGCATCTGCCACCTTCCCCGAAAGCTGGAAACACGCGGAAGTCAACGCTCTCCTGAAAAAACCTACAGTGGACCCCAACGACCTGAAGAACTTCCGCCCCATCTCGCTCCTCCCCTTCCCGGCCAAAGTCATCGAGAAGACCGTCAACAAACAACTGACCAACTTCCTCGAAGGCAACAACCTGCTCGACCCCTCCTACTCCGGTTTTCGGGCCAACCACAGTACGGAAACAGCCCTCATCGCAGTCACAGACGACATCCAAACCCTACTGGACAACGGAGAAACAACCGCCCTCATCCTCTTCGACCTCTCGGCTGCTTTCGACACCCTCTGCCACCGCACCCTAATAACCCGCCTCCGCTCCACTGGTATCCTAGGACTGGCCCTGGACTTGATCATCTCTTTCCTCTCGGACCGTTCTCAAAGAGTCTACCTCCCGCCTTTCCGCTCGGAACCCACCAAGATCATCTGAGGCGTCCCACAAGGCTCCTTGCTCAGCCCTACTCTCTTCAATGTCTACATGAGCCCCCTCGCCGACATCGCACGCAAACACAACATCAACATCATCTCCTACGCCGACGACACCCAGCTGATACTCTCCCTCACCAAAGACCCAGCCACCGCCAAAACCAACCTGCATGATGGAATGAAAGACGTCGCAGAATGGATGAAACTCAGCCGCCTGAAGCTGAACTCAGACAAGATGGAAGTCCTCATCCTTGGAAACTCCCCGTCCGCCTGGGATGATTCCTGGTGGCCCACGGCCCTTGGCACCGCACCAACCCCCTCAGACCACGCACGCAACCTCGGATTCATCCTGGACCCCCTTCTCACCATGACCAAGCAAGTCAATGTCGTCTCGTCCTCCTGCTTCCTCACACTTCGCATGCTCCGAAAGATCTTCCGCTGGATCCCGGCCGACACCAGAAGAACTGTGACCCACGCCCTCGTCATAAGCCGCCTGGACTACGGAAACACCCTATACGCAGGAACCACCGCTAAACTTCAGAAACGTCTTCAGCGCATACAAAACGCCTCGGCACGCCTCATCCTCGACGTACCCCGCCACAGCCACATCTCCCGCCACCTGAGACACCTGCACTGGCTACCCGTCAACAAACAGATCACCTTCTGGCTCCTCACCCATGCACACAAAGCCCTCCACAACAAGGGACTCGAATACCTCAACCGTCGCCTCACCTTCTACACGCCCACCCGTCAACTTCACTCCACCAGCCTCACGCTCGCCGCTGTCCCTCGCATCCGCTGAACCAACGCAGGGGGGAAATCCTTCTCCTACCTGGCGGCCAAGATGTGGAATTCCCTCCCCGCCCATCTCAGGACCACCCAGGACCACCTCGCCTTCCGGAGGCATCTCAAGACCTGGCTTTCCGAGCAACAGTGACCCCCCAAGCGCCTTGAGACCCTCACGGGTGAGTAGCGCGCTGTATAAATACCTTGATTGATTGATTGATTGAGACCTAAGAAGGCTCTCACTTCAGTCCGGGTCTTGGGAAGCTCCCAAACCAGAATGGTGTCAATTTGTGGCTGCAGAAGTGCCACCTGGCCACTCCCTACCTGGTGTCCCAAGTACACCACCGAACCCTGCCCTATTTGGCATTTCCTTGCCTTAATAGTGAGGCCTGCCTTCTGCAGGGCCTCTAACACTATAGCAACGCAAAAGGATGATGGATGTAGTGTTGAAACTTTTCAAACACCCACCCCCTGTCACAGATCTGGGTTTAATCCTTCGTTCTTATGCTCACCATGCCACCCCAGCCAAGCAAGGCCCTCCAGGACTGGAAACAAGCATCCTAGGACCAGTTTCAGGGTATCATTCTTCATCAGCTAGGCTACCTTGAATCCATTGGTACAGTGAGCCCGGGACCCACGTCTGGGAATACTCTTCCCACTTAGGGCAACTTTAGCAACAAAAAAAAAGGATGATGGATGGAGTGTTGAAACTTTTCAAACCCTCACCCCCAGTCACAGATCTGGGTTTAATCCATCGTTCTTTTGCTCACCATGCCACCCCAGTTTGGAGCCACCCATATGCAAATAAGTCTTGATCCTGTTCCCCCTGGGAACAGTCCATCCCAAACTGCCAACCCAGGTTCTCCCTGGACCGGAGGTTCCAGGCTTGGCAGTTCGGGCTGGACTGTTCCTATTGGGAGCAGGGTCAAGGCTGATTTGCTGGGTGAGAACTGGGGTGACGTGGCAAGCAAAATAACGATGGATTAAACCCAGATCTGTGACTGGGGTAAGTGTTTGAAAAGATTCAACACTCCGTCCATCATTTTATATTGTGATTTTGCCTTGTGTGCCCTAAGTGGCTAGAGTATGCCCAGACGTGGGTCCCTTGCTTGCTGCGCCACTGGATTCAAGCTAGCCTGGCTGTTGAAGGGTGATACCCTGAAACCGGTCCCAGGATGCTTGAATTCTGTCCAGGGAGGACCTGGCTTGGCAGTTCGGGCTGGACTGCTTTGCATATAGCTGGGTCCAAACTGGGGTGATGTGGCAAGCAAAATAACAATGGATTAAACCCAGATCTGTGACTGGGGGTGAGTGTATCAAAAGTTTCAACTCTCCATCCATCATTTTATTTAGTGATTTTGCTTTGTGTGTCCTAATTGGCTAGGGTATGCCCAGACGTGGGTCTCTTGCTTGCTGCGCCACTTGATTTAAGCTAGCCTGGCTGATGAAGGGTGATACCCTGAATCGGTCCCAGGATGCTTGAATCCTGTCCAGGGAGGACCTAGCTTGGCAGTTCGGGCTGGACTGTTTTCCATATAGCTGGGTCCGAACTGGGGTGACGTGGCAAGCAAAATAATGAGGGATTAAACCCAGATCTGTGACTAGGGGTGAGTGTTTCAAACCTTTAAATACTCCGTCCATCATTTTATTTTATGATTTTGCCCTGTGTGTCCTAAGTAGCTAAGGTATGCCCAGAGGTGGGTCCCTTGCCTGCTGCACCACTGGATTCAAGCTAGCCTGGCTGATGAAGGGTGATACCCTGAAATCGGTCCCAGTATGATTGAATTCTGTCCAGTAAGGACCTGGCTTGGCAGTTTGGGCTGGACTGCTTCTATTGGGAGCAGGGTCAAGACTGATTTGCATATAGCTCGGTCTGAACTGGGGTGAGGTGGCAAGCAAAATTACGATTGATTAAACCCAGAACTGTGACTGGGGGTGAGTGTTTGAAAAGTTTCAACACTCCGTCCTTCATTTTATTTTGTGATTTTGCCTCTAACACTCTCCAGAGGTGTTGCAGGTGTTCCTCCCATGTGGAACTAAACACAGCAATGTCATCCAGGTAGGTGGCACTGAACTCATCCAGCCCAGCCAACACCTGGTTGATCAACCTCTAAAAGGTGTCAGGGGCATTCTTCTTCCCAAATGGCATGACTTTAAATTGAAAGTGTGCATCTGGTGTAGAGAATGCTGAACTCTCCTTGCCCCCCTCGGTTAAGGCAATCTACCAGTACCCAGATGTTAAGTCAAATGTACTGAGGTACTTGGCAGCTCCTAACCGGTCAATGAGCTCATCAGCTCGGGGGATGGGGTGTGCGTCAGTCTTGCTGACCACATTGAGTCCCCGGTAGTCCACACAGAACCTGAGTTCTGGAATGGCACTAGGTGCAGCAGCCTTTGGGACCAATACCACTGGGCTGACCCAAGGACTGCTGGAGTGCTCAATAACCCCTAGGGTAAGCATTTTGGATACTTCATCCTTAATGCAAGCCCTGACCCTGTCAGTCACCCTGTACATTTTTTGTTTAATAATGGGTGTACTGTACCCAGTGTCCACATCATGTGTGCACAAGTGTGTGACCCCTGGGATCAGGGAAAACAGTGAGGCAAACTGCCCCAACACATGGCGACAGTCACCCTGCTGCTCTTCAGTCAGGGAGGGGGAGAGGATTACTCCCTCCACAGACCCATCTTTCTCTCCTGCAGACAGGAGGTCAAGAAGAGGTTCACTCTCCTCCTCCACCCCATCATCTGTTGCAGGGAGCATGGACAGTTCAGTCCACTCAAAGTGCGGCTTGAGTCAGTTGACATGCAGGACCCTTAAAGGGTTCCGTGGAGACTGCAAGTCCACCAGGTAGGTGACTTCACTCTTGTGCTCCAAAAGGGAAAAGAATAGGAAATAAAAAAAACATATAAATAAGCTTAAAGTCATGAAACTCTCTTTGAAATAACTACGTGATTGAGATTCCACACCCTCCCATCCTTAATTTTGACAGCGTTCCTGAAAAGTTTGATGACTTCAAATAGACCCATGAACTTACTTCCACTTTTACATAGAGTTGGTTTCCTGACTAGAATTTCATCCTCAACCTTCACTTCAATGTTAAATGTGTTCTTCTTTTCATCAAAATATTCTTTCCTTCTTTGTATACATTTCTTCTCACAGTCACTTCCCCCACTCATGCTGCGCCAAGAGACACTGCCATTTTTTCCCCAACACACTCAACCTGGTGCCAAAAGGGTGTTAGCTTTACGACCTCTAAAAAGTTCAAAAGGAACTTTACCAGTGGTGGAGTGAGGAGTAAACCTGTAAGCATGAAGAAAGTTTTTAAGACCATCTTTCCAGTTTCTGCTTGCTACAACTTCCAATTGTATACATTCCTTTATACATTTATTACATCTCTCCACTGTACCATTACCTTCTGGATGATACAAATAACACTTTCTATGTTCAATGCCTCTGCACTTAAGATATTCTTCCATTTCAAAAGAAAGAAACTGTGGCCCATTGTCAGTCACAACAGTATTCGGCAAGCCTTCACGGCTGAAAATGTCATTAAAGAACTCCATTATTTTCTTGGTTTCAATACTACTACTGATTCCTATTTCAGCCCACCTGGAAAACTGATCTACTAAAACCAGGATATAGTTGGATCCACCTTTTCTATGAATTGGTCCAACAACATCAACGGCTACTACATCCCAAGGTTTGTTTGGAATATTTCTAATACACATCGGTGGTAGTCTAGTTTTGAACACTTTGGGGGTCATTCCGACCCCAGCGGGCGGCGGGCGCCGCCCACCGGGCGGAAACCACCCAAACACCGCACCACGGTCAAATGACCGCGGCGGTGATCACAACTTTCCCGCTGGGCCGGCGGGCGATCTCAAGCAGGTCGCCCGCCGGCCCAGCGGGAAAGCCCCAGCAAAGATTAAGCCGGCTGAATGGAGCTGGCGGATTTGCTGGGGTGCGACGGGTGCAGTGGCACCCGTCGCGATTTTCAGTGTCTGCTATGCAGACACTGAAAATCTTAATGGGGCCCTGTCAGGGGGCCCATGCAGTGCCCATGCCCAGCCTCTTCCTGGCGGTGTAAACCGCCGCCATGGAGGATTCCCTGGGGCAGGGGAAAACCGGCGGGAAACCGCTGGTTCCCCTTTTCTGACCGCGGCTTTACCGCCGCGGTCAGAATTGCCCCGGAAGCACCGCCAGCCTGTTGGCGGTGCTTCCTCTGCCCTCTGCCCTGGCGGTTACAAACAGCCAGGGTCAGAATGAGGGCCTTTGTCCCTATTGCAACAATCTGGACATTCCCTGACCATTCTTTCAACCATTAAGTCCATGCCTGGCCACCAATAGTTAAGACGAATTCTAGCTTTCGTCCTACTCATCCCTTGATATCCCCCATGTCCCAATTCTATAATTTCGTCCCTCAGAACAGCCGGAACTACTAATCTTAAACCACGCAAAAGAAGACCTTTCTCCATAGACAACTCATCTCTCACTTTCCAAAATCCTCCATATTCTTCATCTCATCTCACATTCGACTCCCACCCATACCTAAGTCCTTTACACACACGCTATAACACTGAATCTTCAACTACCGCTCTTAACCATTTGTCCTGTTCCACAATTCCTCCTGTTACACTACACACACTAATTTCATTTTCCTGACTCTTTTCTAAGCATTCTTCTGTTTCAGGACTAAGGGGGTCAATCTGACCCCCGCGGGCGGCGGAAGCCGCCCGCCTGGCGGGAACCGCCAGAAGACCGTACCGTGGTCAAAAGACCGCGGCGGTCATTCTTACTTTCCCGCTGGGCTGGCGGGCGACCGCCAAAAGGCCGCCCGCCCGCCCAGCGGGAAAGCACCAGCAACGAGGAAGCCGGCTCCGAATGGAGCCGGCGGAGTTGCTGGAGTGCGACGGGTGCAGTTGCACCCGTCGCGATTTTCAGTGTCTGGACATGGGCACTGCAGGGGCCCCCAGGGGCCCCACGACACCCGTTCCCGCCATCCTGTTTCTGGCGGTGAAAACCACCAGAAACAGGATGGCGGGAAGGGGGTCAGAATCCCCATGGCAGCGCTGCTTGCAGCGCCGCCGTGGAGGATTCCCTGGGGCCGCGGGAAACCGGCGGGAAACCGGCTGTACCGCCACGGTCAGAATGGCCCCAGAAGCACCGCCAGCCTGTTGGCTGTGCTTCCGCGGTCGTTGGCCCTGGCGGTCCATGACCGCCAGGGTCAGAATGACCCCCTAAGTCTTGACAAACAATCAACTATCCTGTTATTAGGTCCAGGAAAATAGAACACCTTGAAACAGAAGTCTTGTAGATTGACAATCCATCTGCTAATCCTACTAGAAAGCATATTGTTGGACTTTTGCTTTTGCAGGGTCATCCCCAGACTTTTTTGCCTCCTGCCTCCTATATTTTTCTGACATGTTGCTGTTGGCTTTTCAACTCTGAGCACTTTACCACTGCTAACCAGTGCTAAAGTGTATATGCTCTCCTGTTTAAATTGTATGTAAGTGGTTTATCCATGATTGGCATATTTGATTTACTAGTAAGTCCCTAGTAAGGTGCACTAGAGGTGCCAGGGCCTGTAAATCAAATGCTACTAGTGGGCCTGCAGCACTGGTTGTGCCACCCACATAAGTAGCTCTGTAATCATGTCTCAGACCTGCCACTGCAGTGTCTGTATGTGTATTTTTACACTGTAAATTCGACTTGGCAAGTGTACCCACTTGCCAGGCCTAAACCTTCCCTTTCCTTACATGTAAGGCACCCCTAAGGTATGCCCTAGGTAGCCCCAAGGGCAGGGTGCAGTGTATGGATAAGGTAGGACATATAGTAATGTGGTTTATATGTCCTGACAGTGAAATACTGCCAATTTCGTTTTCACTGTTGCAAGGTCTGTCTCTCTCATAGGATAATATGGGGGCTACCTTTAAATATGATTAAAGTGTAGATTCCCCTAGAGAAGGGATGGACAGGTGGAGTTTGGGATCCCTGAACTCACAATTTAAAAATGCATCTTTTAGTAAAGTTGATTTTGAGATTGTGAGTTGGGAAATGCCACTTTTAGAAAGTGAGCATTTTCTTGCTTCAACCATTCTGTGACTCTGCCTTGTTTGTGGATTCCCTGTCTGGGTCAGTTTGACAGTTGGGTTGTTTTTCACCTCACACCAGACAGTGACACAAAGGGAGCTGGGGTGTGATCTGCATTTCCTGATTAGCCATCTCTGCTAGGAGGGAGGGGTGGAGTGGTCACTCTCATCTGAAAGGACTGTGCCTGCCTCTGACAATGCTGTCTCCAGCCCCCTGGTGTGTGTCTGAGGCCTTGCCTGGGCAAGGCAGGATTTCACCAGAAGGTGTGAGTCCCCTTTGAAGAAAGGTGACTTCAAAGACTAAAATGGGTATAAGAAGGGCACCCAAACTTACAAACTTTAGAAACACTTCTGGAATCAAGAGGAACCTCTGCCTGGAGAAGAGCTGATCGCTGAGGAACGAGTGCTGCCCTGCCTGTGACTGTGCTTTGTGGAGCTTTCCTGCAGTGCTGCTTCTGCCTGAGTAAGAGGGCAAAGACTGGACTTTGTGTGCCTTCCATCTTGAAGAAGAAATCTCCAAGGGCTTGATGTAGAGCTTGCCTCCTGTTGTTGAAGTCTCAGGGATAGCAAAGACTTCTTCCTGCCAGCACCTGGAGTCTCTGGAGAGACCCCTACTCTGCTCTGTGGTGCCCTTCCAGTTCCTGGGACCCTGAAAGGAGAGGCTGGCAGCCTAAGGACAAAAATACACGCACCGAGCGCCGTGCGGAGAAAAGATTGACGCGAATCCGATCGCGGCTGAGAAAACGACGCGACGCCGGTTCCGCAGCTGAGAAACGACGCCGCAGGAAACGCGACCGAAGAATCGACGCCCGGAGCAGGAGAAACGACGCGCAGCATCGCTGACGAAGGCTGAGAGATCGCAACCTGCGCCGCGGGACTTTCGGACCGTCGCGTGGCTGGCTGTTTCGACGCGCATCGCCGTGCCGAGTTGTTTTCGACGCATATAACCGTGCAGGGTTATTTTCGACGCGCACAGCCCGTGCGGGGTTATTTTTTACGCAAACCAGGTACATTTACACGCTAGCAGCGCTAGTGTGTTGTTACAACTACCTAAAGACTCTTTTTATTTTAAACCTTTTAAAAATCATAACTTGACTTGTGTATGTTGGATTTTTGTCGTTTTGGTCTTGTTTTGTCTAGATAAATATTTCCTATTTTTCTAAACTGGTGTTGTGTCATTTTGTAGTGTTTTCATTGAGTTACTGTGTGTGTTGGTACAAATACTTTACGCCCAGCACTCTGAGGTTAAGCCTACTGCTCTGCCAAGCTACCAAGGGGGTAAGCAGGGGTTAGCTGAGGGTGATTCTCTTTTATCCTAACTAGAGTGAGGGTCCTTGCTTGAACAGGGGGTAACCTGACTGTCAACCAAAGACCCCATTTCTAACATTGGTGACCAGCGGTCGGGATTTGGACTTGTATTTGTACTTGACATACAGTAATTAAGTGTACACTACTGTTTTGATCTCAGACCACTACGTGACCACATACTACTTGTCTTGTGATTCTGCTTTTTGTTCTCTGATGTCCTCCTGGAAGTATTGATGATATTTTTGGACTTTGTTTTTTGGTTGTGAAGCCTTTGCAGAAATGGAAGTCAATTTCTGGCACCTATCTATGTATAAAAAGTGGCAGCTTAAAGCATTCTGCATGGAAAGGGGACTGGCTGTGAACAAGGAATCCAGAAGGGAGGATCTTGAGTCAGCCCTGTTTCAGGATGAATTGAAACGTTGTCAGGCAACACCACCAAATGAGTCTGAGGAGGATAACTACTCTGAGGAGGAGGACTACTCCAAAGAGGAGGGCAGTGGCCCTGAGGAGGGAACAGAAAGAGATGATAGGCTCCTAGCTCGAATCCGGAGTCTGGAAGAGCTTAAGAGGGCCGAGGAGAAGAGAGCCTTAGTCCTGGCAGAAAGGAGGAGGGACTTAGAGATTAAAAAAATGATTTATGCTTACGAGCTTAAATTGAAAGAGCTGGAAGTCATGAGGGCTGAGTCCAGCTGGAATGGTGGCAGCAACAATTGTATATCCAGTGATGCTGCAGAAGTACACATGCCCAGAGAGGTGGTGCCCTACTTGAAGGAGGGAGTTAACACACGCCAGGAGGTTCAGGGGTATGAGGTAGCTCCAGTGATGCACAGGGTCCCTGAGGTGGATTGGGGAACTGGCATGGGGAGTCATATTCCTACTGGTGGGAGGGACACTCTACTGACTCTAGGTGAGAGTGACAGGGAGAGGGGTTCCCCCCAGGTAGAAGTCCTGGTTATGGAGTGTGAAGACATCCCAGAAGAGTGTGGGTTGAGTGTCAGGGACAGTCAGGTACTGTCTCACCAGTCTCAGGAGGGTGATGTGGGGTGCTTTTTCAAAGCTGAGTCACTGGATGGTTGGGTGAAGGGTACTTTGGTTAATTCATGTGAGGGGCTGAGTGATGTAATTGCTGGAGAGCATATGTCTAGTCCTTATTTTCCAGAGCTATGCCAACACCAGGTGGAGTGTGAGTTCTCTGACCCCAGGGAGCTTACAATGGAGGCAGACTTCTGGGTGAGTACCAGAGAGTCTGAAGAGGCATTTGGGGGTGCTCCTGAGAGGAGTGGTCTAGGTAGTTCCCAACCAGGTGAGGTAGGGAAGGATTGTAGTGTCCCAGGTAGGTCCCAGTGTAGTGGGATGGGTGAGGGACCCCATGTCCAGTCTCAGAGGAGAGGGAATGGGGATGGGTTGAGGCCCAAGGTGCCCGAGATCCGGTCCCAGGTCCTGGAGGGTTCCCTGCGGGAACACCAGGAGGGGAGCCTAGCCTGTACCATAGGGCCATCTGTTGAGGGAGACCCCACAGTGTCAGGAGAACTTGGGGGGGCGGCTGTAGCCAGCGTCCCACCAGTTCTGGTGTCTGGCAGTACCACTCCTAGTGAGGGGGTGCAGAAGTCCAGACAGAGGGTTGAGAGGGGGTTGCGGACCCCAGTGGAGAACCTGGAGGGTCAGGGGTCAGCTCTGAGAGCAGAGCCCCCCATGAATGACCTTGGTGAGACCATTTCTGGGTTGGGGGGAATCCAGACTCTGTCAGATGGGCAGAGGTCAGGAGACCTGCGCCAGCCAGACTCTTGTGTGGCCCTTCGGGACAGTGTGTCCCTTGAGGGGGGTAAGTGTGCCCCCCTGGAAGTCCTGGTGTGCCAGGCAGTGGTTCAACCGCAGGGTGGTGACCCTGGGTTGGATGACCAGGTTCAGAGGGTAAACTCTGACCTGGTAGGGGGTAGGTATGCCCCCCAAGAAGTCCTGGTTTGCCAGGCAGTGATCCAGTCTGTGGGTACAGGCCCTGGATTGGGAAGCCAGGTTAAGGGTGTCCCCCCTGACCTGGAGGAAGGGGCTACTGCTAACAGTGCCCCTACCATGTTGTCTTCTGGGGGGGCCGCTCCTAGTTGGGTGGTTCAGGACCCCAGAAGAGAGGGCAGGGGGAGGGAAGCCTCACCCCTGGCCCTGGTCCAACCTGAAGGTACAGACCCCAGGTTGGAGGATCAGTTGCAGGTTAACATCCCTGCACTGATGGAAGAATTGTGCAGGACTGCTTATACAAGCACCCTGACAGTTTTTGACTCTGGGGGTGCCGCTTCTGCAGGGAGGGTACAGAGCCCCAGAGGGGAGGACCAGGGTCAGGTTGTCATCCCTGACCTGGTGGAAGAGAGAGTGGTCAAAGGGTGCCAGGCACCTGGGGCTACCACCCCCCACTCTCCACAGTCACAGTGGTTAGAGAGGCCTGAGGTCGGGCTCTCATCCCTGACAGTTGTCTGGGGCCACTGTGGCTTGCTGTCCTGGTGGACAGAGTTGCCCCTGGGGGGGGAAGGACGAAAGTCACACCCCAGGGGTGGAGTGGGCAACACCATTGTGTTGGCCCTGGTGGTACTATCTGCCCATTGCAATACATCTGTGAGCAAAGTAAAGTTAGGTGTTGCACAGATGGTGTCTGTAGATGTGGAGAAGGGTTCCCCATGGGTTAGCTTAGTGGGCCCTGAGAGTATGGACAGAGGGATCCAACTGGAGTCAGGAAGGCGTAGAACTGGAGCATGCCCCTGCTGTTGTGGGCCTGGGTCCCTGTTCTATCGCCCCAATCAGGGAAGTACATCAAGGTATTGATTGTTCTCCCCTGGCTTTAGGCTGGTAGGGGGTCGTGTTGGACTTTTGCTTTTGCAGGGTCATCCCCAGACTTTTTTGCCTCCTGCCTCCTATATTTTTCTGACATGTTGCTGTTGGCTTTTCAACTCTGAGCACTTTACCACTGCTAACCAGTGCTAAAGTGTATATGCTCTCCTGTTTAAATTGTATGTAAGTGGTTTATCCATGATTGGCATATTTGATTTACTAGTAAGTCCCTAGTAAGGTGCACTAGAGGTGCCAGGGCCTGTAAATCAAATGCTACTAGTGGGCCTGCAGCACTGGTTGTGCCACCCACATAAGTAGCTCTGTAATCATGTCTCAGACCTGCCACTGCAGTGTCTGTATGTGTATTTTTACACTGTAAATTCGACTTGGCAAGTGTACCCACTTGCCAGGCCTAAACCTTCCCTTTCCTTACATGTAAGGCACCCCTAAGGTATGCCCTAGGTAGCCCCAAGGGCAGGGTGCAGTGTATGGATAAGGTAGGACATATAGTAATGTGGTTTATATGTCCTGACAGTGAAATACTGCCAATTTCGTTTTCACTGTTGCAAGGTCTGTCTCTCTCATAGGATAATATGGGGGCTACCTTTAAATATGATTAAAGTGTAGATTCCCCTAGAGAAGGGATGGACAGGTGGAGTTTGGGATCCCTGAACTCACAATTTAAAAATGCATCTTTTAGTAAAGTTGATTTTGAGATTGTGAGTTGGGAAATGCCACTTTTAGAAAGTGAGCATTTTCTTGCTTAAACCATTCTGTGACTCTGCCTTGTTTGTGGATTCCCTGTCTGGGTCAGTTTGACAGTTGGGTTGTTTTTCACCTCACACCAGACAGTGACACAAAGGGAGCTGGGGTGTGATCTGCATTTCCTGATTAGCCATCTCTGCTAGGAGGGAGGGGTGGAGTGGTCACTCTCATCTGAAAGGACTGTGCCTGCCTCTGACAATGCTGTCTCCAGCCCCCTGGTGTGTGTCTGAGGCCTTGCCTGGGCAAGGCAGGATTTCACCAGAAGGTGTGAGTCCCCTTTGAAGAAAGGTGACTTCAAAGACTAAAATGGGTATAAGAAGGGCACCCAAACTTACAAACTTTAGAAACACTTCTGGAATCAAGAGGAACCTCTGCCTGGAGAAGAGCTGATCGCTGAGGAACGAGTGCTGCCCTGCCTGTGACTGTGCTTTGTGGAGCTTTCCTGCAGTGCTGCTTCTGCCTGAGTAAGAGGGCAAAGACTGGACTTTGTGTGCCTTCCATCTTGAAGAAGAAATCTCCAAGGGCTTGATGTAGAGCTTGCCTCCTGTTGTTGAAGTCTCAGGGATAGCAAAGACTTCTTCCTGCCAGCACCTGGAGTCTCTGGAGAGACCCCTACTCTGCTCTGTGGTGCCCTTCCAGTTCCTGGGACCCTGAAAGGAGAGGCTGGCAGCCTAAGGACAAAAATACACGCACCGAGCGCCGTGCGGAGAAAAGATCGACGCGAATCCGATCGCGGCTGAGAAAACGACGCGACGCCGGTTCCGCAGCTGAGAAACGACGCCGCAGGAAACGCGACCGAAGAATCGACGCCCGGAGCAGGAGAAACGACGCGCAGCATCGCTGACGAAGGCTGAGAGATCGCAACCTGCGCCGCGGGACTTTCGGACCGTCGCGTGGCTGGCTGTTTCGACGCGCATCGCCGTGCCGAGTTGTTTTCGACGCATATAACCGTGCAGGGTTATTTTCGACGCGCACAGCCCGTGCGGGGTTATTTTTGACGCAAACCAGGTACATTTACACGCTAGCAGCGCTAGTGTGTTGTTACAACTACCTAAAGACTCTTTTTATTTTAAACCTTTTAAAAATCATAACTTGACTTGTGTATGTTGGATTTTTGTCGTTTTGGTCTTGTTTTGTCTAGATAAATATTTCCTATTTTTCTAAACTGGTGTTGTGTCATTTTGTAGTGTTTTCATTGAGTTACTGTGTGTGTTGGTACAAATACTTTACGCCCAGCACTCTGAGGTTAAGCCTACTGCTCTGCCAAGCTACCAAGGGGGTAAGCAGGGGTTAGCTGAGGGTGATTCTCTTTTATCCTAACTAGAGTGAGGGTCCTTGCTTGAACAGGGGGTAACCTGACTGTCAACCAAAGACCCCATTTCTAACACATATCTAGTCCTTTCTTCATAAAAACCTCCACAAGTGGTTTATGATCAGTGAAAATCTGAAATTCTCTTCCCCACACAAAATTCTAAATTTGTTAACTGCCCAAAATACACTCAGGGCCTCCTTCTCAATAGTAGAATAATTCATTTCAGCGCCACACAAAGTCCTAGAATTGTACACTATGGGCTTGAGATCACCATCACCCATATCCTGTAGCAAAACTGCCCCTAGATCTCTCATGCTGACATCTGTCATGATCACACATTTCTTATTGGGATCAAAAGAATTCAAGCTCCCAATTGTCAACAGTTCCCTTTTTATAATTTAAAATTCCTCTTTACACTTATCATCCCATGCAAACTCAATCCCTTTCTTAGCAGTTTATGCATGTGTACTGTCTTTGAGGCTAGATTTGGTAAAAACTGGCATGAAACTCTACCATTCCAAGAAAATACAATAATTCCTCTTTCTTCTCAGGATTATGTAGTTTCAAAATATTCTTAACAAGATCTTCCTTTGGACATAAGCCCTTTGCAGTGATTTTATGGCCTAGATTTTCAATTTCAATTTTGCAGAAAGAGCACTTCTTTAGCTTGAGGGTCAAACCATGATCTTTCAAAATGGTAAGAACCCTTCTAACTCTCATCTCATGCTCTGTTTCTGTTCGTCCATGTATTAAAATGTCATCTTGGAAACATTTTACTGCAGGTTCCGAACCGAACAAGTTGTACATCATGCGTTGAAATACTGCGGCTGCAGACACCAACCCAAAAGGCATTCTTATGAATCAAAAAGTTCCAAATGGTGTAATGAACATGGTATAGTCTTTTGAGTCATTATGCAACATAACTTGATGATACGCTGAGGTCAAATCTAACTTGCTGAAATATTTAGACCCATGCAATAGCGTGACCATCTCAATTATGTTGGGTAGCGGAAATTGATCACTGACAACACACTTATTAAGGTTTCTCAAATCGATGCATAGTCTAATTTCTCTAGTCTGTTTGCATGCAACGACAATGGGTGAGGTCCATTCAGAGGATTCTACTGGCTCAATTATCCCTTTATCACATAATCTACGTATTTCCTTCTCAACATCATCCTTCATAGATATGGGAATGGGAAGTACATTGGCAGCCACAGGAACAGACCCCTTTTTAATCTTTATACGATGAACATACTTCTTTAGACAAACTAATCTAGCACTGAACACTTCCTTGTAATCATTAACAAAGTTTGGTGGAAATTCTCCCTTTTCATCTTGCACAGAAAGTTCACATACACTTTGCAACATTTCAATAAACTCGTTCTTGATCATAACAGGTGTGGGTGAATTGGGGTCTAGAATAATATTCAGTTCCCTCTGGTGCGGCCAGCTCAAAACACTGTCACCTTTAACCGGAACATACATTTTCCCAAAAATTGTGTTTGTCTTGAAAGAAATTTCAGATTCAAAATAACCTCTTAGTTCAATAATTTGCCCACCATAAGCACCGGGAGTAACATCAGGATCTTTCAGGTTAACTTTGTGACTTAAATGTTTGTCAAATGAATCATTCAATAATAAAGTCAACCATGCTCCTGAGTCAAACAGTACTTCACTTTCAACACCTAAAATAGTAATAATATCCCTTGGATGCCTTTCATTTTCAGCGCACCTAGTGACCGATAGAATGCAGTCCTCTACAACTTGCACCGACGTTAAACTTTTGGTAGACTTGCAACACTTAACAAAATGTCCCTTTTTATTGCATAGTTTGCAAGTCATATTGAAAGCTGGACACTTCTTAAATGAGGCATAATGGCCATTATTCCCACAACGAAAACACTTTGGCCTTCATTACAACATTGGTGCGGCCGCTAATGCGGCCACACTCCTGCCGTGGCCATTATGACATCCCCGCTGGGCCGGCGGGCGGAAACCGATTTTCCGCCCGCTAGCCCAGCGGGGATGTCGGCCGCAACACGGGAGCCGGCTCCAAATGGAGCTGGCGGTGTTGCGGCGGTGCGACGGGTGCAGTTGCACCCGTAGCACTTTTCACTGTCTGCTATGCAGACAGTGAAAAGCTTCATGGGACTGTGCCAGGGGGCCCCTGCACTGCCCATGCCAAAGGCCCCGTGGCTCCCCTTTCTGACAGCCTTTTCATGGCGGTTCCCACCGCCATGAAAAGGCTGGCAGGAGAGGGACTCGTAATCCCCTGGGCAGTGCTGCCCAGGAGGATTACAACCGCCGGGACCAACGTGGCGGGAAACCGCCGGGACCAATGTGGCGGGAAACCGCCGGTCCCGGCGATGCGACCACAGCACTTCCGCCGTAGTCGTAATTCGCAAAATTGCACCGCCAGCCTGTTGGCGGTGCAATTGTCAAAACAGCCCTGGCGGTCTTTGACCGCCAGGGTTGTAATGAGGCCCTTTGTGTCTTTGAATCTGGCCCACTGTCCTTGATTAATTTTTTCTTCCTCTTTATCACTATCTGCTTCTTTTCCTAAATTTTCCTTTCTTGTAGTAATTTTATTTATCACAGTATTTTTTCCTCTTTCTAGCTCTTCAACACAAGCTAAAGTGTGTTCCACACTCTTAGCTAAGATGATAACCTCATTTAAGGATGGATCATCTTTGCTCCATAGTTTTTGTCTGATTTTATCACTAGAACACCTCAACATAAACTGATGTCTGAGCTGCTCATCAATAATAGCTCCAAACTTACATGTAGATGCCAACTTCCTTAGAGCAGTAATATATTCTTCAATACTTTCACCAGATTTATGCTCCCTCATGCCAAAATGGTAACGTTACAAAATGGTGCTAATTTTTGGTAAGAAATGCAGGTCTAGTTTTTTTAAACATAACTCAAACTCATTTAGATCAGTTCCTTCATCACCTGGGTCGGATAAAGTTTAAAAAATCTCTTGTCCTTCACACCCCAAACAATGCATAAGCAAAGCTGTTTTTCTTTCATTAGACAGATTAGTTCCACATACCCTGGAGTAGTGAAGAAATGTATTTTTCCATTTTGACCATTTTATGGGTGGTTCTCCTGGCATGGTTAGGAAAAAGGGTGGAGGTGATATATTCTGCATTGTAAGTTCCAAAATATTCTATGACTGTGTTAAAACAACATGTGCATAGTCAGAGGAAAACAAGAAAGAAAATTAAAATTTTCCTATCTCTTATAATAATAAACAAGGTTTTATGCACATAAGAAACAAATAAATCTTATTGTTGTAACATCCGTCTCCATCAATTATTCTGGTGAAAATGATTGGGTTTGTTCCTGATGGTGATACATTGAGATCCTGTTTCTGTCTGTGTCATTGTGGGATGCAAAAGCAATTGATCTGATTTCTAAAGGAAATATCCCTTATTTTATACTTTGATGTTGTAAGTAGAGAAACACTGCGAATATGCAGACTGATGTGAACTCTTCATTCACCCAATGCCTTGGTGAATCTCTTCACAACCGCTAGATGCCTTGGTAATGCGTGCGGAAGGAGGACACGCGCGAGTTAGCACAACGCGCACGTATAGGTATGCGTGCAGTTCGTGTCGGATCCAAAGGAGAGAACACACGCGCGGGGAAGCGCAGCCAGGAATTCTTTCTTTTGTGAAGGCGCGCATTTGTTATGCACGAGAGCGGTATGTTCGTTTTTTAATAATAATGTTCTGCGAGTTGAATACTTTATATATAAGAGTTCAAATTAAAAAGTAAGGATTGGCTCACCAGAAGTCGAAGTTTAGAGGAGTAGAAATGAATAGTTTTCCTTTGAAGTCTTCAGTTCAATGATGATAATGATGTTCTCAGGTTGGCGCAGGTTCCCCATTCAAAGGGAACCTGCGCCACTCTGCACAGGAGCTCTGAGTTGTCCACTGCAACTACTTGGTGAAGTACCCGGGGATCAATCACCTTTTCAGACACCAGCTGACTCCTCACTGTAGTCGCACTGGTTCCTGTGTCTCTCAGAGCCTCCACCCTCTGTCCATTGAGGGTCACCCACTGTCTGTACTTCTTAGTGTTCTCAGGCACGAGGGTTCTCTGGACCATCTCACTGTCCCCTAGTGAAACCAGGGTCATCTTAGCTGGCTCCCACCCACCTGAAACCAACTCCTCCCCAAGCGCTACGCTGGCCAAACCCTGGGACAGCGCACCAGTGGGTGCCAGTGTACTTTTGGGGCATTTGGGGTCCCCCTTCACATGACCCACCTAGTCACATGCATAGCATTGACGTGGGGGACCACCTGTCACTGGATTCCCTTTGGAGAACCATGGCTTCTTATCACTGGGGGTTGGGAATCCTTACCCTGGGAATCAGTTTGGGGCCCTTTAGAGAACTCCCCCTGTTTACCCTTCCCCCCCTTTCTTCTGAGAGGGACCCTGCTCACCCTTGGCGTGGTCTCCCACATACCTCTTTTGGACCCTGGTGCTCTCCCAGCGGTTTGCTTCCTGCGCAAGCTTCCTGGGGTCAGTCAGCTTGCTGTCAATTAGGTGCTGGCGCAGCTCTGGAAAACATAAACTGTACAAGTGCACCCAAGCAATCAGATTGTAAAGCCCCTCATACATAGTTACCTTACTGCCCTTCACCCAATCATCCGGTGACCTGCAATAAGAATCAACACATTCCAACCATGTTTGGGATTCCTTCTTCTTATAGGATCTAAACTTATCCGTATACTGCTCAGAGGTGAGACCATACCTTGTGAGTAGGGCATCCTTCATGATAGTGTAGGTGAGATTCTCAGCATCCGCTAAGGTTGTCAGTGTATCCCTCCCCTCTGCCTCAAAGTCAGGGACCAGATTCATGTGAAGAGCAGACTCATACCCCTTAAACCACAGGTATATGTCATCCTCCCTTTTATAATCCTTCACATGATCTTTAGGAATGTGCACCCTCCTTTCAGGCTGCACTGTGATATGGTTGCCACCATCCCTACTAGACTGGCTCCTCTGATCCAGCTCCCTCAAGCTGAGCTAATGAGCTAACAACAACTTTTTCTCCTCAATGGCCATCCTCATTTTCTCCAACTCCCTCTGGTGCTCCCTCTTTGCCTGTCTGTCCTGTAATTCTTCAGGGGTCAGACCCTTAGATGAGACACTTCTACCTGCCCTGGAGACCCTCTCCCTGGTTATAACAGGCCCACCCACAATACCATTGTGTATGGAATGCTCTTCCTTCTCCTCATCCTCCTCCTCCTCTGTGTGCCCTTCAGTGCCCTTGGCTGTCACCCAGGCCTTCAGCGCCTTTTGCAGCTCCTCCTTCTTGGATGAGCTCTTAATGGGACAGTCAAAACTTTTACAGAACTGCTTTAACTGAGCCTTGGTATAGCATTCCAATTTCTCTAGGTCAAAAGCAGCTCCAACTGATGCGTCTCCAGATTGGGACATGATGAAAAGTCAACAAAAGTGCAAAGTTCCAAAAGGCAGAAAACAAGTTCCCAAATGAAGTTCAGAAGTCAATCAAAGATCACCACAAAAATGGATGTAGGGAAAAATCCAAGAAAAAGAGAAAAATCCAAAATCACCAGACAAGCAGTATGTGGTCACGTAGTGGTCTGCACTCAAAACAATAGTGTACACTTAACCCCTTCGCTGCCAGGCCTTTTCCCCCTCCTGTGCCGAGCCTTTTTTTGGCTATTTGGAGCAGTTCGCGCTTAGGCCCTCATAACTTTTTGTTCACCTAAGCTACCCACGCCAAATTTGCGTCCTTTTTTTCCAACATCCTAGGGATTCTAGAGGTACCCAGACTTTGTGGGTTCCCCAGAAGGAGGCCAAGAAATTAGCCAAAAAACAGTGAAAATTTCTTTTTTTCCAAAAAATTGGAAAAATGGGCTGCAGAAGAAGGCTTGTGGTTTTTTACCTGAAAAGGGCATCAACAAAGGGTTTGCGGTGATAAAATCACCAGCTTCCCAGCTTTCAGGAACAGGCAGACTTGAATCAGAAAATCCAATTTTTCAACACAATTTTGGCATTTTACTGGGACATACCACATTTTTACAATTTTTTGTGCTTTCAGCCTCCTTCCAGTCAGTGACAGAAATGGGCATGAAACCAATGCTGGATCCCAGAAACCACAACATTTTTGAAAAGTAGACAAAAATCTGAATTCAGCAAGGGGTAATTTGTGTAGATCCTACAAGGGTTTCCTACAGAAAATAACAACTGAAAAAGAAAAATATTGAAATTGAGGTGAAAAAACATCAATTTTTCTCTACGTTTTACTCTGTAACTTTTTCCAGCAATGTCAGATTTTCGAAAGCAATATACCGTTACGTCTGCTGGACTCTTCTGGTTGCGGGTATATATAGGGCTTATAGGTTCATCAAGAACTCTAGGTACCCAGAGCCAATAAATGACCTGCACCCTGCAGTGGGTTTTCAATCTATGCCAGGTATACAGCAATTCATTTGCTGAAATATAAAGAGTCAAAAATAGCTATCAAGAAAACCTTTGTATTTCCAAAATGGGCACAAGATAAGGTGTTGAGGAGCAGTGGTTATTTGCACATCTCTGAATTCCGGGGTGCCCATACTAGCATGTGAATTACAGGGCATTTCTCAAATAGACGTCTTTTTTACACACTGTCTTACATTTGGAAGGAAAAAATGTAGAGAAAGACAAGGGGCAATAACACTTGTTTTGCTATTCTATGTTCCCCCAATTCTCCCGATAAAAATGATACCTCACTTGTGTGGGTAGGCCTAGCGCCCGCGACAGGATATGCCCCAAAACACAACGTGGACACATCACAGAAAACAGAGCTGTTATTAGCAAAGTGCCTACCTGTAGATTTTGGCCTCTAGCTCAGCCGCCACCTAGGGAAACCTACCAAACCTGTGCATTTCTGAAAACTAGAGACCTAGGGGAATCCAAAATGGGGTGACTTGTGTGGCTCGGACCAGGTTCTGTTACCCAGAATCCTTTGCAAACCTCAAATTCTGTCTAAAAAAACGCATTTTCCACACATTTCGGTGACAGAAAGTTCTAGAATCTGAGTGGAGCCACAAATTTCCTTCCACCCAGCGTTCCCCCACGTCTCCCGATAAAAATGATACCTCACTTGTGTGGGTAGGCCTAGCGCCCGCGACAGGAGACACCCCAAAACGCAACGTGGACACATCACATTTTTTCATTGAAAACAGTGCCTACCTGTAGATTTTGGCCTCTAGCTCAGCCGGCACCTAGGGAAACCTACCAAACCTGTGCATTTTTGAAAACTAGAGACCTAGGGGAATCCAAGATGGGGTGACTAGCAGGGCTCTGACCAGGTTCTGTTACCCAGAATCCTTTGCAAACCTCAAATTCTGTTTAAAAAAACACATTTTCCACACATTTCGGTGACAGAAAGTTCTGGAATCTGAGTGGAGCCACAAATTTCCTTCCACCCAGTGTTCCCCCAAGTCTCCCGATAAAAATGATACCTCACTTGTGTGGGTGGGCCAGGTGCCTGCAACAGAATAAGGCCCCAAAGCGCAACGTGGACACATCCAAATTTTTGTAGGAAAACAGAGGTGTTTTTTGCAAAGTGCCTACCTGTAGATTTTGACCTGTAGCTCTGCCGCCACCTAGGGAAACCTACCAAACCTGTGCATTTCTGAAAACTAGAGACCTAGGGGAATCCAAGATGGGGTGACTTGTGTGGCTCGGACCAGGTTCTGTTACCCAGAATCCTTTGCAAACCTCAAAATTTGGCTAAAAAAACACATGTTCCTCACATTTCTGTGGCAGAAAGTTCTGGAATGTGAGAGGAGCCACAAATTTCCTTCCACCCAGCGTTCCCCCACGTCTCCCGATAAAAATGATACCTCACTTGTGTGGGTAGGCCTAGCGCCCGCGACAGGAAACGCCCCAAAGTGCAACGTGGACACATCCAAATTTTTGAAGGAAAACAGAGGTGTTTTTTGCAAAGTGCCTACCTGTAGATTTTGGCCTGTAGCTCAGCCGCCACCTAGGGAAACCTACCAAACCTGTGCATTTCTGAAAACTAGAGACCTAGGGGAATACAAGATGGGGTGACTTGTGTGGCTTGGACCAGGTTCTATTACCCAGAATCCTTTGCAAACCTCAAAATTTGGCTAAAAAAACACATGTCCCTCACATTTCTGTGGCAGAAAGTTCTGGAATCTGAGAGGAGCCACAAATTTCCTTCCACCCAGCGTTCCCCCACGTCTCCCGATAGAAATGATACCTCACTTGTGTGGGTAGGCCTAGCGCCCGCGACAGAAAACGCCCCAAGGCGCAACGTGGACACATCCAAATTTGTGAAGGAAAACAGAGGTGTTTTTTGCAAAGTGCCTACCTGTAGATTTTGGCTTGTAGCTCAGCCGCCACCTAGGGAAACCTACCAAACCTGTGCATTTCTGAAAACTAGAGACGTAGGGGAATCCAAGATGGGGTGACTTGTGTGGCTTGGACCAGGTTCTGTTACCCAGAATCCTTTGCAAACCTCAAAATTTGGCTAAAAAAACACATGTTCCTCACATTTCTGTGGCAGAACGTTCTGGAATCTGAGAGGAGCCACAAATTTCCTTCCACCCAGCGTTCCCCCACGTCTCTCGATAAAAATGATACCTCACTTGTGTGGGTAGGCCTAGCGCCCGCGACAGGAAACGCCCCAAAGCGCAACGTGGACACATCCAAATTTTTGAAGGAAAACAGAGGTGTTTTTTGCAAACTGCCTACCTGTAGATTTTGGCTGGTAGCTCAGCCGCCACCTAGGGAAACCTACCAAACCTGTGACTTCTGAAAACTAGAGACCTAGGGGGATCCAAGATGGGGTGACTTGTGTGGCTCGGACCAGGTTCTGTTACCCAGAATCCTTTGCAAACCTCAAAATTTGGCTAAAAAAACACATGTTCCTAACATTTCTGTGGCAGAAAGTTCTGGAATCTGAGAGGAGCCACAAATTTCCTTCCACGCAGCGTTCCCCCACGTCTCCCGATAAAAATGATACCTCACTTGTGTGGGTAGGCCTAGCGCCCGCGACAGAAAACGCCCCAAGGCGCAACGTGGACACATCCAAATTTGTGAAGGAAAACAGAGGTGTTTTTTGCAAAGTGCCTACCTGTAGATTTTGGCTTGTAGCTCAGCCGCCACCTAGGGAAACCTACCAAACCTGTGCATTTCTGAAAACTAGAGACGTAGGGGAATCCAAGATGGGGTGACTTGTGTGGCTCGGACCAGGTTCTGTTACCCAGAATCCTTTGAAAACCTCAAAATTTGGCTAAAAAAAAACATGTTCCTCAAATTTCTGTGGCAGAAAGTTCTGGAATCTGAGGGGAGCCACAAATTTCGTTTCACCCAGCGTTCCCCCACGTCTCCCGATAAAAATGATACCTCACTTGTGTGGGTAGGCCTAGCGCCCGCGACAGGAAACGCCCCAAAGTGCAACGTGGACACATCCAAATTTTTGAAGGAAAACAGAGGTGTTTTTTGCAAAGTGCCTACCTGTAGATTTTGGCCTGTAGCTCAGCCGCCACCTAGGGAAACCTACCAAACCTGTGCATTTCTGAAAACTAGAGACCTAGGGGAATACAAGATGGGGTGACTTGTATGGCTTGGACCAGGTTCTGTTACCCAGAATCCTTTGCAAACCTCAAAATTTGGCTAAAAAAACACATGTCCCTCACATTTCTGTGACAGAAAGTTCTAGAATCTGAGTGGAGCCACAAATTTCCTTCCACCCAGCGTTCCCCCACGTCTCCCGATAAAAATGATACCTCACTTGTGTGGGTAGGCCTAGCGCCCGCGACAGGAGACACCCCAAAACGCAACGTGGACACATCACATTTTTTCATTGAAAACAGTGCCTACCTGTAGATTTTGGCCTCTAGCTCAGCCGGCACCTAGGGAAACCTACCAAACCTGTGCATTTTTGAAAACTAGAGACCTAGGGGCTTCCAAGATGGGGTGACTTGCAGGGCTCTGACCAGGTTCTGTTACCCAGAATCCTTTGCAAACCTCAAATTCTGTTTAAAAAAACACATTTTCCACACATTTCGGTGACAGAAAGTTCTGGAATCTGAGTGGAGCCACAAATTTCCTTCCACCCAGTGTTCCCCCAAGTCTCCCGATAAAAATGATACCTCACTTGTGTGGGTGGGCCAGGTGCCTGCAACAGAATAAGGCCCCAAAGCGCAACGTGGACACATCCAAATTTTTGTAGGAAAACAGAGGTGTTTTTTGCAAAGTGCCTACCTGTAGATTTTGACCTGTAGCTCTGCCGCCACCTAGGGAAACCTACCAAACCTGTGCATTTCTGAAAACTAGAGACCTAGGGGAATCCAAGATGGGGTGACTTGTGTGGCTCGGACCAGGTTCTGTTACCCAGAATCCTTTGCAAACCTCAAAATTTGGCTAAAAAAACACATGTTCCTCACATTTCTGTGGCAGAAAGTTCTGGAATGTGAGAGGAGCCACAAATTTCCTTCCACCCAGCGTTCCCCCACGTCTCCCGATAAAAATGATACCTCACTTGTGTGGGTAGGCCTAGCGCCCGCGACAGGAAACGCCCCAAAGTGCAACGTGGACACATCCACATTTTTGAAGGAAAACAGAGGTGTTTTTTGCAAAGTGCCTACCTGTAGATTTTGGCCTGTAGCTCAGCCGCCACCTAGGGAAACCTACCAAACCTGTGCATTTCTGAAAACTAGAGACCTAGGGGAATACAAGATGGGGTGACTTGTGTGGCTTGGACCAGGTTCTGTTACCCAGAATCCTTTGCAAACCTCAAAATTTGGCTAAAAAAACACATGTCCCTCACATTTCTGTGGCAGAAAGTTCTGGAATCTGAGAGGAGCCACAAATTTCCTTCCACCCAGCGTTCCCCCACGTCTCCCGATAGAAATGATACCTCACTTGTGTGGGTAGGCCTAGCGCCCGCGACAGAAAACGCCCCAAGGCGCAACGTGGACACATCCAAATTTGTGAAGGAAAACAGAGGTGTTTTTTGCAAAGTGCCTACCTGTAGATTTTGGCTTGTAGCTCAGCCGCCACCTAGGGAAACCTACCAAACCTGTGCATTTCTGAAAACTAGAGACGTAGGGGAATCCAAGATGGGGTGACTTGTGTGGCTTGGACCAGGTTCTGTTACCCAGAATCCTTTGCAAACCTCAAAATTTGGCTAAAAAAACACATGTTCCTCACATTTCTGTGGCAGAACGTTCTGGAATCTGAGAGGAGCCACAAATTTCCTTCCACCCAGCGTTCCCCCACGTCTCCCGATAAAAATGATACCTCACTTGTGTGGGTAGGCCTAGCGCCCGCGACAGGAAACGCCCCAAAGCGCAACGTGGACACATCCAAATTTTTTAAGGAAAACAGAGGTGTTTTTTGCAAACTGCCTACCTGTAGATTTTGGCTGGTAGCTCAGCCGCCACCTAGGGAAACCTACCAAACCTGTGACTTCTGAAAACTAGAGACCTAGGGGGATCCAAGATGGGGTGACTTGTGTGGCTCGGACCAGGTTCTGTTACCCAGAATCCTTTGCAAACCTCAAAATTTGGCTAAAAAAACACATGTTCCTAACATTTCTGTGGCAGAAAGTTCTGGAATCTGAGAGGAGCCACGAATTTCCTTCCACGCAGCGTTCCCCCACGTCTCCCGATAAAAATGATACCTCACTTGTGTGGGTAGGCCTAGCGCCCGCGACAGAAAATGCCCCAAGGCGCAACGTGGACACATCCAAATTTGTGAAGGAAAACATAGGTGTTTTTTGCAAAGTGCCTACCTGTAGATTTTGGCTTGTAGCTAAGCCGCCACCTAGGGAAACCTACCAAACCTGTGCATTTCTGAAAACTAGAGACGTAGGGGAATCCAAGATGGGGTGACTTGTGTGGCTCGGACCAGGTTCTGTTACCCAGAATCCTTTGAAAACCTCAAAATTTGGCTAAAAAAACACATGTTCCTCAGATTTCTGTGGCAGAAAGTTCTGGAATCTGAGGGGAGCCACATATTTCGTTTCACCCAGCGTTCACCCACATCTCCCGATAAAAATGATACCTCACTTGTGTGGGTAGGCCTAGCGCCCGCGACAGGAAACGCCCCAAAGCGCAACGTGGACACAGCCAAATTTTTGAAGGAAAACAGAGGTGTTTTTTGCAAAGTGCCTACCTGTAGATTTTGGCCTGTAGCTCAGCCGCCACCTAGGGAAACCTACCAAACCTGTGCATTTCTGAAAACTAGAGACCTAGGGGAATCCAAGATGGGGTGACTTGTGTGGCTCGGACCAGGTTCTGTTACCCAGAATCCATTGCAAACCTCAAAATTTGGCTAAAAAAACACATGTTCCTCACATTTCTGTGGCACAAAGTTCTGGAATCTGAGAGGAGCCACAAATTTCCTTCCACCCAGCGTTCCCCCACATCTCCCGATAAAAATGTAACCTCACTTGTGTGGGTAGTCCTAGCGCCCGCGACAGGAAACGCCCCAAAGCGCAACGTGGACACAGCCAAATTTTTGAAGGAAAACAGAGGTGTTTTTAGCAAAGTGCCTACCTGTAGATTTTGGCCTGTAGCTCAGCCGCCACCTAGGGAAACCTACCAAACCTGTGCATTTCTGAAAACTAGAGAGCTAGGGGAATCCAATATGGGGTGACTTGTGTGGCTCGGACCAGGTTCTGTTACCCAGAATCCATTGCAAACCTCAAAATTTGGCTCAAAAAACACATGTTCCTCACATTTCTGTGGCAGAAAGTTCTGGAATCTGAGAGGAGCCACAAATTTCCTTCCACCCAGCGTTCCCCCACGTCTCCCGATAAAAATGATACCTCACTTGTGTGGGTAGGCCTAGCGCCCGCGACAGGAAACGCCCCAAAGTGCAACGTGGACACATCCACATTTTTGAAGGAAAACAGAGGTGTTTTTTGCAAAGTGCCTACCTGTAGATTTTGGCCTGTAGCTCAGCCGCCACCTAGGGAAACCTACCAAACCTGTGCATTTCTGAAAACTAGAGACCTAGGGGAATACAAGATGGGGTGACTTGTGTGGCTTGGACCAGGTTCTGTTACCCAGAATCCTTTGCAAACCTCAAAATTTGGCTAAAAAAACATGTCCCTCACATTTCTGTGGCAGAAAGTTCTGGAATCTGAGAGGAGCCACAAATTTCCTTCCACCCAGCGTTCCCCCACGTCTCCCGATAGAAATGATACCTCACTTGTGTGGGTAGGCCTAGCGCCCGCGACAGAAAACGCCCCAAGGCGCAACGTGGACACATCCAAATTTGTGAAGGAAAACAGAGGTGTTTTTTGCAAAGTGCCTACCTGTAGATTTTGGCTTGTAGCTCAGCCGCCACCTAGGGAAACCTACCAAACCTGTGCATTTCTGAAAACTAGAGACGTAGGGGAATCCAAGATGGGGTGACTTGTGTGGCTTGGACCAGGTTCTGTTACCCAGAATCCTTTGCAAACCTCAAAATTTGGCTAAAAAAACACATGTTCCTCACATTTCTGTGGCAGAACGTTCTGGAATCTGAGAGGAGCCACAAATTTCCTTCCACCCAGCGTTCCCCCACGTCTCCCGATAAAAATGATACCTCACTTGTGTGGGTAGGCCTAGCGCCCGCGACAGGAAACGCCCCAAAGCGCAACGTGGACACATCCAAATTTTTTAAGGAAAACAGAGGTGTTTTTTGCAAACTGCCTACCTGTAGATTTTGGCTGGTAGCTCAGCCGCCACCTAGGGAAACCTACCAAACCTGTGACTTCTGAAAACTAGAGACCTAGGGGGATCCAAGATGGGGTGACTTGTGTGGCTCGGACCAGGATCTGTTACCCAGAATCCTTTGCAAACCTCAAAATTTGGCTAAAAAAACACATGTTCCTAACATTTCTGTGGCAGAAAGTTCTGGAATCTGAGAGGAGCCACGAATTTCCTTCCACGCAGCGTTCCCCCACGTCTCCCGATAAAAATGATACCTCACTTGTGTGGGTAGGCCTAGCGCCCGCGACAGAAAATGCCCCAAGGCGCAACGTGGACACATCCAAATTTGTGAAGGAAAACATAGGTGTTTTTTGCAAAGTGCCTACCTGTAGATTTTGGCTTGTAGCTAAGCCGCCACCTAGGGAAACCTACCAAACCTGTGCATTTCTGAAAACTAGAGACGTAGGGGAATCCAAGATGGGGTGACTTGTGTGGCTCGGACCAGGTTCTGTTACCCAGAATCCTTTGAAAACCTCAAAATTTGGCTAAAAAAACACATGTTCCTCAGATTTCTGTGGCAGAAAGTTCTGGAATCTGAGGGGAGCCACATATTTCGTTTCACCCAGCGTTCACCCACATCTCCCGATAAAAATGATACCTCACTTGTGTGGGTAGGCCTAGCGCCCGCGACAGGAAACGCCCCAAAGCGCAACGTGGACACAGCCAAATTTTTGAAGGAAAACAGAGGTGTTTTTTGCAAAGTGCCTACCTGTAGATTTTGGCCTGTAGCTCAGCCGCCACCTAGGGAAACCTACCAAACCTGTGCATTTCTGAAAACTAGAGACCTAGGGGAATCCAAGATGGGGTGACTTGTGTGGCTCGGACCAGGTTCTGTTACCCAGAATCCATTGCAAACCTCAAAATTTGGCTAAAAAAACACATGTTCCTCACATTTCTGTGGCACAAAGTTCTGGAATCTGAGAGGAGCCACAAATTTCCTTCCACCCAGCGTTCCCCCACATCTCCCGATAAAAATGTAACCTCACTTGTGTGGGTAGTCCTAGCGCCCGCGACAGGAAACGCCCCAAAGCGCAACGTGGACACAGCCAAATTTGTGAAGGAAAACAGAGGTGTTTTTAGCAAAGTGCCTACCTGTAGATTTTGGCCTGTAGCTCAGCCGCCACCTAGGGAAACCTACCAAACCTGTGCATTTCTGAAAACTAGAGAGCTAGGGGAATCCAATATGGGGTGACTTGTGTGGCTCGGACCAGGTTCTGTTACCCAGAATCCATTGCAAACCTCAAAATTTGGCTCAAAAAACACATGTTCCTCACATTTCTGTGGCAGAAAGTTCTGGAATCTGAGAGGAGCCACAAATTTCCTTCCACCCAGCGTTCCCCCATGTCTCCCGATAAAAATGATACCTCACTTGTGTGGGTAGGCCTAGCGCCCGCGACAGGAAACGCCCCAAAGCGCAACGTGGACACAGCCAAATTTTTGAAGGAAAACAGAGGTGTTTTTTGCAAAGTGCCTACCTGTAGATTTTGGCCTGTAGCTCAGCCGCCACCTATGGAAACCTACCAAACCTGTGCATTTCTGAAAACTAGAGACCTAGGGGAATCCAAGATGGGGTGACTTGTGTGGCTCGGACCAGGTTCTGTTACCCAGAATCCATTGCAAACCTCAAAATTTGGCTAAAAAAACACATGTTCCTCACATTTCTGTGGCAGAAAGTTCTGGAATCTGAGAGGAGCCACAAATTTCCTTCCACCCAGCGTTCCCCCACGTCTCCAGATAAAAATGATACCTCACTTGTGTGGGTAGGCCTAGCGCCCGCGACAGGAAACGCCCCAAAGTGCAACGTGGACACAGCCAAATTTTTGAAGGAAAACAGAGGTGTTTTTTGCAAAATGCCTACCTGTAGATTTTGGCCTGTAGCTCAGCCGCCACCTATGGAAACCTACCAAACCTGTGCATTTCTGAAAACTAGAGACCTAGGGGAATCCAAGATGGGGTGACTTGTGTGGCTCGGACCAGGTTCTGTTACCCAGAATCCATTGCAAACCTCAAAATGTGGCTAAAAAAACACATGTTCCTCACATTTCTGTGGCAGAAAGTTCTGGAATCTGAGAGGAGCCACAAATTTCCTTCCACCCAGCGTTCCCCCACGTCTCCCGATAAAAATGATACCTCACTTGTGTGGGTAGGCCTAGCGCACGTGACAGGAAACGCCCCAAATCGCAACGTGGACACAGCCAAATTTTTGAAGGAAAACAGAGGTGTTTTTTGCAAAATGCCTACCTGTAGATTTTGGCCTGTAGCTCAGCCGCCACCTAGGGAAACCTAGCAAACCTGTGCATTTCTGAAAACTGGAGACCTAGGGGAATCCAAAATCGGGTGACTTGTGTGGCTCGGACCAGGTTCTGTTACCCAGAATCCTTTGCAAACCTCATATTCTGTCTAAAAAAACGCATTTTCCACACATTTCGGTGACAGAAAGTTCTTGAATCTCAGTGGAGCCACAAATTTCCTTCCACCCAGCGTTCCCCCACGTCTCCCGATAAAAATTATACCTCACTTGTGTGGGTAGGCCTAGCGCCCGCGACAGGAGACACCCCAAAACGCAACGTGGACACATCACATTTTTTCATTGAAAACAGTGCCTACCTGTAGATTTTGGCCTCTCGCTCAGCCGGCACCTAGGGAAACCTACCAAACCTGTGCATTTTTGAAAACTAGAGACCTAGGGGAATCCAAGATGGGGTGACTTGCGAAGCTCTGACCAGGTTCTGTTACCGAGAATCCTTTGCAAACCTCAAATTCTGTTTAAAAAAACGCATTTTCCACACATTTCGGTGACAGAAAGTTCTAGAATCTGAGTGGAGCCACAAATTTCCTTCCACCCAGTGTTCCCCCAAGTCTCCCGATAAAAATGATACCTCACTTGTGTGGGTGGGCCAGGTGCCTGCAACAGAATAAGGCCCCAAAGCGCAACGTGGACACATCCAAATTTTTGTAGGAAAACAGAGGTGTTTTTTGCAAAGTGCCTACCTGTAGATTTTGACCTGTAGCTCTGCCGCCACCTAGGGAAACCTACCAAACCTGTGCATGTCTGAAAACTAGAGACCTAGGGGAATCCAAGATGGGGTGACTTGTGTGGCTCGGACCAGGTTCTGTTACCCAGAATCCTTTGCAAACCTCAAAATTTGGCTAAAAAAACACATGTTCCTCACATTTCTGTGGCAGAAAGTTCTGGAATGTGAGAGGAGCCACAAATTTCCTTCCACCCAGCGTTCCCCCACGTCTCCCGATAAAAATGATACCTCACTTGTGTGGGTAGGCCTAGCGCCCGCGACAGGAAACGCCCCAAAGTGCAACGTGGACACATCCAAATTTTTGAAGGAAAACAGAGGTGTTTTTTGCAAAGTGCCTACCTGTAGATTTTGGCCTGTAGCTCAGCCGCCACCTAGGGAAACCTACCAAACCTGTGCATTTCTGAAAACTAGAGACCTAGGGGAATACAAGATGGGGTGACTTGTGTGGCTTGGACCAGGTTCTGTTACCCAGAATCCTTTGCAAACCTCAAAATTTGGCTAAAAAAACACATGTCCCTCACATTTCTGTGGCAGAAAGTTCTGGAATCTGAGAGGAGCCACAAATTTCCTTCCACCCAGCGTTCCCCCACGTCTCCCGATAGAAATGATACCTCACTTGTGTGGGTAGGCCTAGCGCCCGCGACAGTAAAACACCCCAAGGCGCAACGTGGACACATCCAAATTTGTGAAGGAAAACAGAGGTGTTTTTTGCAAAGTGCCTACCTGTAGATTTTGGCTTGTAGCTCAGCTGCCACCTAGGGAAACCTACCAAACCTGTGCATTTCTGAAAACTAGAGACGTAGGGGAATCCAAGATGGGGTGACTTGTGTGGCTCGGACCAGGTTCTGTTACCCAGAATCCTTTGCAAACCTCAAAATTTGGCTAAAAAAACACATGTTCCTAACATTTCTGTGGCAGAAAGTTCTGGAATCTGAGAGGAGCCACAAATTTCCTTCCAGCCAGCGTTCCCCCACGTCTCCCGATAAAAATGATACCTCACTTGTGTGGGTAGGCCTAGCGCCCGCGACAGAAAACGCCCCAAGGCGCAACGTGGACACATCCAAATTTGTGAAGGAAAACAGAGGTGTTTTTTGCAAAGTGCCTACCTGTAGATTTTGGCTTGTAGCTCAGCCGCCACCTAGGGAAACCTACCAAACCTGTGCATTTCTGAAAACTAGAGACGTAGGGGAATCCAAGATGGGGTGACTTGTGTGGCTCGGACCAGGTTCTGTTACCCAGAATCCTTTGCAAATCTCAAAATTTGGCTAAAAAAACACATGTTCCTCACATTTCTGTGGCAGAACGTTTTGGAATCTGAGAGGAGCCACAAATTTCCTTCCACCCAGCGTTCCCCCACGTCTCCCGATAAAAATGATACCTCACTTGTGTGGGTAGGCCTAGCGCCCGCGACAGAAAACGCCCCAAAGCGCAACGTGGACACATCCAAATTTTTGAAGGAAAACAGAGGTGTTTTTTGCAAAGTGCCTACCTGTAGATTTTGGCTGGTAGCTCAGCCGCCACCTAGGGAAACCTACCAAACCTGTGACTTCTGAAAACTAGAGACCTAGGGGGATCCAAGATGGGGTGACTTGTGTGGCTCGGACCAGGTTCTGTTACCCAGAATCCTTTGCAAACCTCAAAATTTGGCTAAAGAAACACACGTTCCTCACATTTCTGTGGCAGAAAGTTCTGGAATCTGAGGGGAGCCACAAATTTCGTTTCAACCAGCGTTCCCCCACATCTCCCGATAAAAATGATACCTCACTTGTGTGGGTAGGCCTAGCGCCCGCGACAGGAAACGCCCCAAAGCGCAACGTGGACACATCCAAATTTTTGAAGGAAAACAGAGGTGTTTTTTGCAAAGTGCCTACCTGTAGATTTTGGCCTGTAGCTCAGCCGCCACCTAGGGAAACCTACCAAACCTGTGCATTTCTGAAAACTAGAGACCTAGGGGAATCCAAGATGGGGTGACTTGTGTGGCTCGGACCAGGTTCTGTTACCCAGAATCCATTGCAAACCTCAAAATTTCCTCACATTTCTGTGGCACAAAGTTCTGGAATCTGAGAGGAGCCACAAATTTCCTTCCACCCAGCGTTCCCCCACATCTCCCGATAAAAATGTTACCTCACTTGTGTGGGTAGTCCTAGCGCCCGCGACAGGAAACGCCCCAAAGCGCAACGTGGACACAGCCACATTTTTTAAGGAAAACAGAGGTGTTTTTTGCAAAGTGCCTACCTGTAGATTTTGGCCTGTAGCTCAGCCGCCACCTCGGGAAACCTACCAAACCTGTGCATTTCTGAAAACTAGAGACCTAGGGGAATTCAAGATGGGGTGACTTGTGTGGCTCGGACCAGGTTCTGTTACCCAGAATCCATTGCAAACCTCAAAATTTGGCTAAAAAAACAAATGTTCCTCACATTTCTGTGGCAGAAAGTTCTGGAATCTGAGAGGAGCCACAAATTTCCTTCCACCCAGCGTTCCCCCATGTCTCCCGATAAAGATGATACCTCACTTGTGTGGGTAGGCCTAGCGCCCGCGACAGGAAACGCCCCAAAGCGCAACGTGGACACAGCCAAATTTTTGAAGGAAAACAGAGGTGTTTTTTGCAAAGTGCCTACCTGTAGATTTTGGCCTGTAGCTCAGCCGCCACCTAGGGAAACCTACCAGACCTGTGCATTTCTGAAAACTAGAGACCTAGGGGAATCCAAGATGGGGTGACTTGTGTGGCTCAGACCTGGTTCTGTTACCCAGAATCCATTGCAAACCTCAAAATTTGGCTAAAAAAACACATGTTCCTCACATTTCTGTGGCAGAAAGTTCTGGAATCTGAGGGGAGCCACAAATTTCCTTCCACCCAGCGTTCCCCCACGTCTCCAGATAAAAATGATACCTCACTTGTGTGGGTAGGCCTAGCGCCCGCGACAGGAAACGCCCCAAAGTGCAACGTGGACACAGCCAAATTTTTGAAGGAAAACAGAGGTGTTTTTTGCAAAGTGCCTACCTTTAGATTTCGGCCTGTAGCTCAGCCGCCACCTAGGGAAACCTACCAAACCTGTGCATTTCTGAAAACTAGAGACCTAGGGGAATCCAAGATGGGGTGACTTGTGTGACTCGGACCAGATTCTGTTACCCAGAATCCATTGCAAACCTCAAAATTTGGCTAAAAAAACACATGTTCCTCACATTTCTGCGGCAGAAAGTTCTGGAATCTGAGAGGAGCCACAAATTTCCTTCCACCCAGCGTTCCCCCACGTCTCCAGATAAAAATGATACCTCACTTGTGTGGGTAGGCCTAGCGCCCGCGACAGGAAACGCCCCAAAGTGCAACGTGGACACAGCCAAATTTTTGATGGGAAAACAGAGGTTTTTTTTGCAAAGTGCCTACCTTTAGATTTCGGCCTGTAGCTCAGCCGCCAACTAGGGAAACCTACCAAACCTGTGCATTTCTGAAAACTAGAGACCTAGGGGAATCCAAGATGGGGTGACTTGTGTGGCTCGGACCAGGTTCTGTTACCCAGAATCCATTGCAAACCTCAAAATTTGGCTAAAAAAACACATGTTCCTCACATTTCTGTGGCAGAAAGTTCTGGAATCTGAGAGGAGCCACAAATTTCCTTCCACGCAGCGTTCCCCCACGTCTCCCGATAAAAATGATACCTCATTTGTGTGGGTAGGCCTAGCGCCCGCGACAGGAAACGCCCCAAATCGCAACGTGGACACAGACAAATTTTTGAAGGAAAACAGAGGTGTTTTTTGCAAAGTGCCTACCTGTAGATTTTGGCCTGTAGCTCAGCCGCCACCTAGGGAAACCTACCAAACCTGTGCATTTCTGAAAACTAGAGACCAAGGGGAATCCAAAATGGGGTGACTTGTGTGGCTCGGACCAGGTTCTGTTACCCAGAATCCTTTGCAAACCTCAAATTCTGTCTAAAAAAACGCATTTTCCACACGTTTCGGTGATAGAAAGTTCTGGAATCTGAGTGGAGCCACAAATTTCCTTCCACCCAGCGTTCCCCCACGTCTCCCGATAAAAATGAGACCTCACTTGTGTGGGTAGGCCTAGCACCCGCTACAGGAGACACCCCAAAACGCATCGTGGACACATCACATTTTTTCATTGAAAACAGTGCCTACCTGTAGATTTTGGCCTCTAGCTCAGCCGGCACCTAGGGAAACCTACCAAACCTGTGCATTTTTGAAAACTAGAGACTTAGGGGAATCCAAGATGGGGTGACTTGCGGGGCTCTGACTAGGTTCTGTTACCCAGAATCCTTTGCAAACCTCAAATTCTGTTTAAAAAAATGCATTTTCCACACATTTCGGTGACAGAAAGTTCTGGAATCTGAGTGGAGCCACAAATTTCCTTCCACCCAGTGTTCCCCCAAGTCTCCCGATAAAAATGATACCTCACTTGTGTGGGTGGGCCAGGTGCCTGCAACAGAATAAGGCCCAAAACTTGTAGAGATAGAGGGGATAGCACAGCAAGTTTATAAGGACATATTCTTTTATACATCTTTAGACTGACTCTGCTTTGGGGACCCACATAAGTGAGGTGTCATTTTACTTGGGAGACTGAGGGGAACACTGGGAGTAGGAATTTTGTGCTGGAGTGGTGATCCTATGAAGAAAAGTAAGGAAAATATGCTTTTTTAAGCACATTTTGAGGTTTACAGAGGAGTCTGGGTAAGAAAATGTTTGGGGATCCCAAAAATTTGGCTAAAAAAACACATGTTCCTCACATTTCTGTGGCAGAAAGTTCTGGAATCTGAGAGGAGCCACAAATTTCCTTCCACCCAGCGTTCCCCCACGTCTCCCGATAAAAATGATACCTCACTTGTGTGGGTAGGCCTAGCGCCCACGACAGAAAACGCCCCAAGGCGCAACGTGGACACATCCAAATTTGTGAAGGAAAACAGAGGTTTTTTTTGCAAAGTGCCTACCTGTAGATTTTGGCCTGTAGCTCAGCCGCCACCTAGGGAAACCTACCAAACCTGTGCATTTCTGAAAACTAGAGACCTAGGGGAATCCAATATGGGGTGACTTGTGTGGCTCGGACCAGGTTCTGTTACCCAGAATCCATTGCAAACCTCAAAATTTGGCTCAAAAAACACATGTTCCTCACATTTCTGTGGCAGAACGTTCTGGAATCTGAGAGGAGCCACAAATTTCCTTCCACCCAGCGTTCCCCCACGTCTCCCGATAAAAATGATACCTCACTTGTGTGGGTAGGACTAGCGCCCGCGACAGGAAACGCCCCAAAGCGCAACGTGGACACAGCCAAATTTTTGAAGGAAAACAGAGGTGTTTTTTGCAAAGTGCCTACCTGTAGATTTTGGCCTGTAGCTCAGCCGCCACCTAGGGAAACCTACCAAACCTGTGCATTTCTGAAAACTAGAGACATAGGGGAATCCAAGATGGGGTGACTTGTGTGGCTCGGACCAGGTGCTGTTACCCAGAATCCTTTGCAAACCTCAAAATGTGGCTAAAAAAACACATGTTCCTCATATTTCTGTGGCAGAAAGTTCTGGAATCTGAGAGGAGCCACAAATTTCCTTCCACCCAGCGTTCCCCCACGTCTACAGATAAAAATGATACCTCACTTGTGTGGGTAGGCCTAGCGCCCGCGACAGAAAACGCCCCAAGGCGCAACGTGGACACATCCAAATTTGTGAAGGAAAACAGAGGTGTTTTTTGCAAAGTGCCTACCTGTAGATTTTGGCTTGTAGCTCAGCCGCCACCTAGGGAAACCTACCAAACCTGTGCATTTCTGAAAACTAGAGACCAAGGGGAATCCAAAATGGGGTGACTTGTGTGGCTTGGACCAGGTTCTGTTACCCAGAATCCTTTGCAAACCTCAAATTCTGTCTAAAAGAATGCATTTTCCACACGTTTCGGTGACAGAAAGTTCTGGAATCTGAGTGGAGCCACAAATTTCCTTCCACCCAGCGTTCCCCCACGTCTCCCGATAAAAATGATACCTCACTTGTGTGGGTAGGCCTAGCGCCCGCGACAGGAGACACCCCAAAACGCAACGTGGACACATCACATTTTTTCATTGAAAACAGTGCCTACCTGTAGATTTTGGCCTCTAGCTCAGCCGGCACCTAGGGAAACCTACTAAACCTGTGCATTTTTGAAAACTAGAGACCTAGGGGAATCCAAGATGGGGTGACTTGCGGGGCTCTGACCAGGTTCTGTTACCCAGAATCCTTTGCAAACCTCAAATTCTGTTTAAAAAAATGCATTTTCCACACATTTCGGTGACAGAAAGTTCTGGAATCTGAGTGGAGCCACAAATTTCCTTCCACCCAGTGTTCCCCCAAGTCTCCCGATAAAAATGATACCTCACTTGTGTGGGTGGGCCAGGTGCCTGCAACAGAATAAGGCCCAAAACTTGTAGAGATAGAGGGGATAGCACAGCAAGTTTATAAGGACATATTCTTTTATACATCTTTAGACTGACTCTGCTTTGGGGACCCACATAAGTGAGGTGTCATTTTACTTGGGAGACTGAGGGGAACACTGGGGAGTAGGAATTTTGTGCTGGAGTGGTGATCCTATGAAGAAAAGTAAGGAAAATATGCTTTTTTAAGCAAATTTTGAGGTTTACAGAGGAGTCTGGGTAAGAAAATGTTGGGGGATCCACGCAAGCCACACCTCCCTGGACTCCTTGGGGTGTCTAGTTTTAAAAAATGTCTGGGTTTGGTAGGTTTCCCTAGATGAAGGCCACACACAGGACCAAAACATAGGTGCCCTCTCCCCCCCAAACACAGGTAGTTTTGTAATATATCGTTTTTATATGCCCACATACGTCCGTGATATGCCAAACACTAAAATTTTGAAAAGAAACACACTTAGGTTATGTGAAAAAGACCCCTCACCCACCAACCAAGTTGGTGGCATGCTTCATCATCGGGGTCCCACCTGAGGCACCTAGCGTGTCACAGGTGTGCTGCGACGCCTGATTACAGCAGAGCAGGTTTTGTCATTTTTACCACACATACTGGTTGGATTTGGTACGAGGGTGAGTGATGGTTCAGTGGATCAAATTTTACTAACAAGAGCTTTCACAAAAATGAAATGCACTGTTAGTAACTGAAAGGCAAAAAACTGAACCAATGACTCACAGCTCGTGAGCTGTAAAGCCGCGACAAGGCACCAACCGCTTTACAGTCCATTCACACAACTTTCATACATGACACACACAAGGCCATTCACACCGCCAGCCATGGGCCCAGCTCATTACAACACTCACATTGACAGACAGCGCCACTAAAGGGCCCATCACTTACATACGCCCACATGCCTGATACAACAATCACACCAGCTGATGGGAGTGTGTGGACTGGTGTTTGGCTGGCAGTGTGTTGCAGTAGCCAACAGCAAGTCAATATGTACACTCTCAGCCAAGCCCCACTCCACACACAATGGCATCATTTTTTTTTTTTTTTTTTAAACAGAGGAACACCTAACTAAGTAGAAAGAATTACAAAACTACAAACACAAAAGCTCTAACTAAGAACATGACAGAAATGCTAACCATGAAACTAAACACATGAAAATAAAAAACAGACATGAGTTTACACTCATGGTTGTTCCCAGAAATTCTTCTGGGTGTGGTAATTCTTAAAACAAGCACCGACACACAGCCCAGGCTTTGAAGGACAATCTGGGCAGTACATTCGAGTCTCCCTCCGGATACCTCTTCGAAAACACACTCTACATTTCTTAGCTGGAAAGTCTTTTTTGGGTGTGGGAGGAATGTGCTCAGCAAAGTGGCGATCTTTCAATCTAGCCACATCCTCCACCACTGCTTCTCTAGGAACTCTGGCCTGTTCCACCACAATAAGGCTCTCTATCACTGACTCCTGAAATTTCACAAATGTCATCTTTGACTCTGGAGACCTATCCCTAAACACAATAAAAGCATTGAAGGTTGCTAAGTGGAAGAGGTGAAGTGCTAACTTCTTATACCAAACGTAAGACTTACGAATAGCAGTATAAGGTTCCAACCTCTGGTCAACTCTATCCACACCTCCCATGTGCTTATTATAATCTAAAATGCACACAGGTTTGCGCACTTCAGCAACCTGGTCCCAAACAGTCACAGGGGAAGTACTCTCATCATGGATGGTACTTAGCATGTAGACATCCCTCTTGTCTGAAAATTTCAAAGCTAGCAGCTCCTCGTTCCGCAAGGCACAGCACTGTCCTCTCTCAAGTTTTTTAGAGACAAGCTCCCTTGGATAGCCTTTCCGGTTAGAACGGATTGTGCCACAAGCAACTGTGTCCACTTTAAACAATTCCTTGAACAATTGCACACCAGTGTAGAAGTTATCTACATACAAATGGTGACCTTTGTTGAACAGTCGTCTACCAAGATCCCACAAATTTTCTCAGTAACTCCAAAAGTGGGAGGACAACCAGGGGGGTCAATATTGGAATCCCTACCAGTGTACACACGGAAACTATACACATATCCTGTCCTACTTTCAGACAGCATATACAATTTAATTCCATATCGTGCCCTTTTGCTAGGAATGTACTGCCTAAAAACCAAACGACCCTTGAAGAGGACCAAAGACTCGTCCACACTTAACTCTTTGCCTGGAACATAGACCTCCGAAAACCGATCTACAAAATGATCAAGGACAGGCCTAATCTTAAAAAGACAGTCAGAATCTGGGTGATCTCGTGGCAAGGCTAATGCATTGTCAACAAAATGCAGCATCCTAAGAAGAAGCAAATACCGATTACGACTCATGGTCGCTGGAAATATAGCTGTTGCCATCAAGGGACTAGTAGACCAATAAGAAGCCAGTGACGGCTTCCTTATCAACCCCATCAAAAAAGTCAAACCCAAAAACTTTTTTAACTCCTCCAAATTTGTGGGAATCCACTGGGCAGCTCTAGAGTGTGGCCTAAGTCTAGCAGCGTTGTCCCTCAAATGCTGCTCCGCATACAAATTAGTCTGCTCAACAATCTCTTCCAAAAACATATCATCCATGAATAACTCAAAGAAATTGATAGGCATAAAGTTCTCTGTATTGGCGTTACACCCCGGGAGACCAGTAAAGGCAGGCAATTCTGGCTGCTCCATGTTTGGGGCAACACAGACATCAGGTCTTATAACGTGAATCCTTTCAGCCCCAGGTTGCTGCACTATTGGCACATCAATGTCCTCCTCTAAAGCAGGCCCTTCATCTGCACTGAGTGTGGCTTCATCATTAGAAGATTCCCCTCCAACAGAAACATCACTGCCAGAATCTCTGACTTCCTCCTGTGCCTCAGATGCAGAGTCCGTCTCATAGTCATGATCAGACTGTGACTCAAAAAGCATACCAATCACCTGCTGAGCTGTCATCCTGCGGCTAGCCATGATCTCTCCTGCTAAAATTAACTGGACAAATTCACCACCAACAACCAGCACTGTGTAAGACAAGTAACAAAGTGTAGCTTTGTTAGTAAGAGTTATAAACTCAAAAACTATACCGCTCACTTGCCTGAAAAAGCTTTATTCACCAGCAACTACACAGCAATCACCAATGATATCCCACTAAAAATAAATAAAGAAAGGCAAATTAGAAATAAGACAAAACAAATATCATTGTGCACAAACCTAAGGACAATTTCACACACAATCCTGCATTTAGTCCACCCCCTACAAACATGTCATTCATGCATGGCAACAATACTCCTTTGGAGTAAATTGTTTTTACTTACCTAAAACATGCAACTGTGCAAACTGCAGGTCAACCACCGCCAAAACCGCAAGGAGCCACAGCAAATAAATCAAAAGCTTTGAACTAGAACAAAAAGGAGGAAAACATTTTTTATCACAAATGCAAAGACTTCTTCAGTTGACAAACACCCCACCATCAAACATTTAGAAATTGGTGCCTAAGTGGATTCTGCCATAGGGGCAGATGGGCCTACTACAAAAATAGGCCTGTCTGCCCCAAGGAAGCCAGAAAATACCTTTAGTAGTGTGTCCACATGGAGAGCGACCCTTGCCAAAGGGGACAGCCCTCAAAAAAAAAAAAAAAAAAAAAACACTCACAACACTATCCCTGGTGCCTAAGTGGCTTCTGCCCCCCTCGGGGGCAGGTGGGCCTAAGAAAATAGGCCCATCTGCCCCCAGGGGGTGTAGAAATGGCCAACAGGTCAATGCCCCCCTTGGGGGGGCGCCCCGTGACCAAGGGGACGCCCCCCCCCACAAAAAAAACCAAATAAAAAAAAAAAACTGGCGTTCTAGTGGTTTCTGCCCCCCTTGGGGGCAGATCAGCCTGAAAATAATAGGCTGATCTGTCTCCAAGGGGTGCAGAAATGGCCTGGGTACATGTGCCCCCAAAGTGGGGGGGCGTCCCTTGCCCAAGGCCCCCCCATCCACTAACACACACACACACACTCTATCCCTGGTGTCTACGTGGCTTCTGCCCCCCTTGGGGGCAGGTGGGTCTAAAAAAATAGGCCCATCTGCCCCCAGGGGGTGTAGAAATGGCCAACAGGTCAATGCCCCCCTTGGGGGGGCTCCCCGTGACCAAGGGCTCGCCCCCCCACAAAAATAAACAAATAAAAAAAAATCCCTGGCGTTCTAGTGGTTTCTGCCCCCCTTGGGGGCAGATCAGCCTAAAAATATTAGGCTGATCTGTCTCCAAGGGGTGCAGAAATGGCCTGGGTACATGTGCCCCCAAAGTGGGGGGGCGACCCTTGCCCAAGCCCCCCCTCATCCACTAACACACACACACACACACTATCCCTGGTGTCTACGTGGCTTCTGGCCCCCTTGGGGGCAGGTGGGTCTAAAAAAATAGGCCCATCTGCCCCCAGGGGGTGTAGAAATGGCCAACAGGTCAATGCCCCCCTTGGGGGGGCGCCCAGTGAACAAGGGGACGCCCCCCCACAAAAATAAACAAATAAAAACAAATCCCTGGCGTTCTAGTGGTTTCTGCCCCCCTTGGGGGCAGACCAGCCTAAAAATAATAGGCTGATCTGTCTCCAAAGGGTGCAGAAATGGCCTGGGTACATGTGCCCCCAAAGTGGGGGGGGGACCCTTGCCCAAGGCCCCCCCCATCCACTAACACACACACACACTATCCCTGGTGTCTACGTGGCTTCTGCCCCCCTTGGGGGCAGGTGGGTCTAAAAAAATAGGCCCATCTGCCCCCAGGGGGTGTAGAAATGGCCAACAGGTCAATGCCCCCCTTGGGGGGCGCCCGGTGACCAAGGGGACGCCCCCCCACAAAAATAAACAAATAAAAAAAAATCCCTGGCGTTCTAGTGGTTTCTGCCCCCCTTGGGGGCAGACCAGCCTAAAAATAATAGGCTGATCTGTCTCCAAGGGGTGCAGAAATGGCCTGGGTACATGTGCCCCCAAAGTGGGGGGCGACCCTTGCCCAAGGCCCCCCCCCCCATCCACTAACACACACACACACACACTATCCCTGGTGTCTAAGTGGCTTCTGCCCCCCTTGGGGACAGGTGGGCCTAACAAAATAGGCCCATCTACCCCCAGGGGGTGTAGAAATGGCCAACAGGTCAATGCCCCCATTGGGGGGGCGCCCCGTGACCAAGGGGACGCACCCCCACAAAAATAAACAATAAAAGAAAATCCCTGGTGTTCTAGTGGTTTCTGCCCCACTTGGGGGCAGACCAGTCTAAAAATAATAGGCTGATCTGTCTCCAAGGGGTGCAGAAATGGCCTGGGTACATGTGCCCCCAAAGTGGGGGGGCGACCCTTGCCCAAGGCCCCCCCCCATCCACTAACACACACACACACACACTATCCCTGGTGTCTAAGTGGCTTCTGCCCCCCTTGGGGACAGGTGGGCCTAACAAAATAGGCCCATCTGCCCCCAGGGGGTGTAGAAATGGCCAACAGGTCAATGCCCCCATTGGGGGGGCGCCCCGTGACCAAGGGGACGCACCCCCACAAAAATAAACAATAAAAAAAAATCCCTGGTGTTCTAGTGGTTTCTGCCCCACTTGGGGGCAGACCAGCCTAAAAATAATAGGCTGATCTGTCTCCAAGGGGTGCAGAAATGGCCTGGGTACATGTGCCCCCAAAGTGGGGGGCGACCCTTGCCCAAGGCCCCCCCCCATCCACTAACACACACACACACACACACACACACTATCCCTGGTGTCTAAGTGGCTTCTGCCCCCCTAGGGGGCAGGTGGGCATACAAAAATAGGCCCATCTGCCCCCAGAGGGGGCAGAAATGGCCAACAGGTCAATGCCCCCCTTGGGGGGGCACCCCGTGCCCAAGGGGACGCCCCCCCACAAAAATAAACACATTTAAAAAAATCCCTGGCGTTCTAGTGGTTTCTGCCCCCCTTGGGGCAGATCAGCCTAAAAATAATAGGCTGATCTGCCCTCAAGGGGGGCAGAAATGGCCCTAAAAGACATGCCCCCCAAAGGGGAGCGACCCTTGCCCAAGGGGGCGCCCCCCCATCCACTACACACACAATCCCTGGTGCCTAAGTGGCTTCTGCCCCCCTTGGGGGCAGATGGACCTAAAAAAAAATAGGTCGATTTGCCCCCAAGGGGGGCAGAAAAGGCCAACAGTTCTCTGCCCCCTTGGGGGGGTGCCCCTTGCCCAAGGGGGCACCCACTCACACATAAATGCACATAAAAATATAAAATCCTGGTGATCTAGTGTTTTCTGCCCCCCTTGGGGGCAGATCCGCCTAAAAAGTAGGCCAATCAGCCCCCAAGGGGGGCAGAAATGGCCGTAACTAATTGCCCCCAAAAGGGGAGCGACCCTTGCCCAAGGGGCCGCTCCCCGCAAGCCAGAAACACGAAAGTAAAACAAAAAAAACAAATCCCTGGTGTCTAGTGGGCATTCCTGCTGCCCGATCGCAATGCGATCGGGCAGCAGGAATGCTCAAAGAGACACCGGGGGAAAGGAAAAGTATTTCCTTTCCCCCGGTGCCTCTTTAGCCCAAACCCCCCACCCACCGGGAAGAGGAACTCACCTCTTCTCCGCTCGCCGCACAGGAAGCAAATGGCTTCCTGTGCGGCGAGAACCCCATAATGAAGTCAGCGCACGATCGCGCGCTGACGTCATTATGGGGGGGTGGGGGGGTCGGGGGTGGAAGGGGAAGGGCTTCCCCTTCCATCCCTGACTTTGGGGGGTGGGGGGAAGCACACAGAGGGAGCGAGAGCGCTCCCTCTGGGCTGTGTGCCGAGGACGTAGTGGTTACGTCCTCGGCACAGCAGCACTGTGCCGCAGGACGTAACCACTACGTCCGTGGCACAGAAGGGGTTAATCACTGTAAGTCAAATACAAGTCCAATCCCAACGGCTGATCACCAATGTTAGAAATGGGGTCTTTGGTTGGCAGTCAGGTTACCCCCTGTCCAAGCAAGGACCCTCACTCTAGTCAGGGTAATAGAGAATCACCCTCAGCTAACCCCTGCTTACCCCTTGGTAGCTTGGCACAAGTAGTAGGCTTAACTTCAGAGTGCTAGGTGTAAAGTATGTGTACCAACACACACAGTAACGTAATGGAATCACTACAAAATAAAAATATTTATCTAAACAAAACAAGACCAAAAACGACAAAAATTCACAATACATAAGTCAAGATATCACAAAAAATGCAAAAAGAGTCTTCATGTAAGTTTAAACACACACTAACGCTGTTAGCGTGAAAATGTACCTTGGGTGCATCACAAATAACCCAGCACGGGCGAGTGTGCATTAAAAAGGGCTTGCGATGCATCAATATCACTCACGAGCAAGACCTTGGGTCATTTTTTTTTTAGTCGGGATGGCGTGCATCGTGTCTTCTCTCCGCAGGAGAGTGATGTGTCCATCCGGTGGGCACTCTTGGGTCCGGGCAGGTCTTGCGTTGTTTATACATGCCCAGCGGTGTTGGCATCGTAAATCCAGCCGCACGATGATCTGAAAACCACACAACGCAGGTTGTGATCCCACCAGCCTCCATCAGCAATGCTGTGCGTCATTTCTCCAGCTCCGGGCATCGATCTTCAGCCGCGTAGCCAGCACTGCATTGATTTTTCAGCCACAGTTCAGAGTTGCGGCGATCTTTTCCCAGCACGGCATTCTGTGCGTGGATTTCTCACTCTTGGGCTGCCAGCTTCTCCTTTCAGGGTCCCAGGAACTGGATGGGCACCACTTGGCTGAGTAGGAGTCTCTCCAGAGACTCCAGGTGCTGGCAGAGAGAAGTCTTTGCTGTCCCTGAGACTTCAAACAACAGGAGGCAAGCTCTAAATCAAGCCCTTGTAAATCTTCACAAGAGGGAAGGCAACACAAAGTCCAGTCTTTGTCCTCCAGCACAGGCAGAAGCAGCAACTGCAGGATAGCTCTACAAAGCACAGTCACAGGCAGGGCAGCTCTTCTTCCTCAGCTCTTCAGCTCTTCTCCAAGCAGAGGTTCCTCTTGGTTTACAGAAGTGTGCTAAAGTCTGTGGTTTTGGGTGCCCTTCTTCTACCCATCTTGTCCTTTGAAGTAGGCCTACTTTAACGCAAAGTTTCTCTTGTATGTGAAATCCTGCCTTGCCCAGGCCAGGCCCCACACGCACACCAGGGGGTTGGAAACTGCATTGTGTGAGGGCAGGCACAGCCCTTTCAGGTGTGAGTGACCACTCCTCTCCTCACTCCTAGCACAGATGGCTCATCAGGAAATGCAGACTACACCCCAGCTCCCTTTGTGTCACTGTCTAGTGAGAGGTGCAAAAAGCCCAACTGTCAAACTGACCCAGACAGGGAATCCACAAACAGGCAAAGTCACAGAAATGGTTTAAGCAAGAAAATGCTCACTTTCTAAAAGTGGCATTTTCAAACACACAATCTTAAAATCAACTTTACTAAAAGATGTAATTTTAAATTGTGAGCTCAGAGACCCCAAACTCCACATGTCCATCAGCTCTCAAAGGGAATCTACACTTTAATCATATTTAAAGGTAGCCCCCATATTAACCCATGAGAGGGACAGGCCTTGCAACAGTGAAAGTGAAAGATGAAGTTAGCAATATTTCACTGTCAGGACATGTAAAACACATTACTATATGTCCTACCTTAACCATACACTGCACCCTGCCCTGGGGGCTACCTAGGGCCTACCTTAGGGGTGTCTGACATGTAAGAAAAGGAAAGGTTTAGGCCTGGCAAGTTGGTACACATGCCAAGTCGAATTTACAGTTAAAACTGCACACACAGACACTGCAGTGGCAGGTCTGAGACATGATTACAGAGCTACTTATGTGGGTGGCACAACCAGTGCCGCATGCCCACTAGTAGCATTTGATTTATAGGCCCTGGGCACCTCTAGTGCACTTTACTAGGGGCATACTAGCAAATCAAACATGCCAATCATGGATAAGCCAATTACATACACATTTTGTGAAGGAGCACTTGCACTTTAGCACTGGTTAGCAGTGGTAAAGTGCTCAGAGTATCAAAAACAGCAAAAACAGAGTCCAACACACATCAACAACCTGGGAAACAGAGGCAAAAAGTTAAGGGAGACCACGCCAAGGATGAAAAGTCTAACATGGGGTAACTGTTATCTTCCCAAAAAAAAATATGTTAAGGGTCAGTATAAAGATGATTTTACAGAAAATGTGGCCTTATATCATGAGTTGGGTGTCCTTAAACACTTTAACCTGGCTTGCTGAATTATTCAGCCCAGGCCAGATCTGCCTATTACAGAGCTGTGAAGAAGCGATTTTGAAGGAATGGTTCCTCTGGTCATGAGGAAACTGTTAACCTGTTATGGGTCTGTGATCAAAGCATTTCTTGAACAAAGTCTTAATGCCTAGAACATGTAACTCAAAGGTGGACCAGAAAACCAAGAAATATAGGAAGATAGCACCAACCACCACTGGTAGCAAGTAACAGCAAATAAGGATTTCGTACAGCCTGGTGGGAACTAGTCATGCATTCTATCCATGATTGTCCTTAAGTAAGTATAGTCAATAATATTGTCCTGGTCTCTTGGAAAGCCTGAAGGAAACAATGCAAAAAAAACAAACAAAAAAACAGACAGCTACTATCTGCAGGAAAAGATAACTGAATTGACTATAGAGTACCATATATATGGTCTTGCCAAACATCACCTCATTTCACCTAAAATATTTTTCACTCCCTTAAGCATCTTCACTAAACACTGCTGGATCCTATTGGCGGGTGTAAGGACTTCATAGAATAGTAGCTATTGTCAGCTTCCATTTGAGAAGAATGACTTGCATAACAGTTTCCAAATGAAAAGGGAACTTTTTCTTGGTGGACCAACCAATTGTTGAGAAAAATCCAGCTGCTGAACTTCATCTCACTAAAAAGAGCTCTACCCACATATGGACTTTTTCACTTTTTCATAAACTTTGACGGCTACACCTTTATTATAAAGTCCTAACCCTAAATTAATATTGGTCACACTCAGTGGGAAATATTCAATTTCCTGAAGTTAAGAGTTCACAATTACTACACTGTTATTTTTATCAGAATTTTCTTCATCTGGGCAATAAATGCCTAACTCTGACAAAGTAGTGCTAAAATTAAATCTGCCTTAATTCATTGATTTCCCATGTGTCTCGTGCGTACAACCACCAGGTTTAGGTTTGAGTAGATGGGGTACATCACACTGTTGTATGCTTCTCTGGCTTAACTCTCAGCACCTCTAGATGCAAAAGTAACTCTACCACTAAAGGTCATGGACCAAGTGCAAGAAAATCGGTCAAAATCAGATCTGGAGGAGTCAACTTGACAAAGACCTTCATGGAGTAGGTAGCAAACATTTACCCAACGGTAAAAACAGTTTCCTTATTGCACTCGTAAAAACGTTATGCTCGGGAAACTAGGATCGTTAGCAAATTATTCTGGGAAATTCCATGATCCAACAGTCATTGGCAGTTTTTCTGTCAACGATTCCTCTACCACAAACAACTGTCCTACTGTGCATAGCTTTTAATTAGAGGTGTGTGACATTTGGACAATTCACTTTTGCGCAATAGTGTGAATTTTGGAAACATGACAAGTACTTCTGAAAAACGCAAATATGACAATTGTCCCTATATTTAGTACAAAATGAGTCCTCACATCCATTTTGGACTCAAGGACTCGTTACATGCTAAAAACGTACTGCAAATACAGCAGCCACTTACATGCTGGTCATTTGTATTGTTCCTGTGCACTCACGTTACATGTCTGCCAAGAACGGCACACAATTATGCAATGTGATGTAATTTCGGAGATTTTGGTTAATAAGTGTAACAATGGGAGCATAACAGACATTTCATCGTGGCCTAGTGTATCACCTACTGCCGGTCCTAAGGTCTTCATTTACGGTCTGGCAGTGGTTTAGAAATCACCAACCATAATCTCTGATCCGTCTGCCGAAGGATCACAGAGTCGCAGTGGATGACGCCATTCCTTATTCAGGGCCGGGGCGAGAGTCACTGATATTCCTTGCACGTCTGCCGTGCGAGGTTTGGCACACATAACCAGGAAAAAGCAGAAATATTGCTTCTTTTATTTATAGAAAAAACCCTGATTTGGGAGTTTGTTTATTCTAAACAAAAACTTTTTTTCAACTGTCCTTAAAGATGACGCCCACTCGGCAGATGTCCAGTGCTGTGAACTGTGCCAACGCACTGGCAGTACCGTTCCCAGCACTGAGTTTTCACACAGACAGGCAGGCATCTCTAAAGAGGAAGGACAGCCTTCCCTGGAGCTGCAGGGGTCATGGCCTTTGCCCTGGCAGACTGCCAGACCGTCTTCCAAGGTAGCCCTTTGAAAAGCCTGCCAAATATCATTCTTTAAGAAGCCAAGAGTACACATGGAGACCTCTGGCTCTCAACAGGTAAGTAGGGGAGCAGAGGACGCACATTCAGCTTTCATCTTCTCTTTCATCTTACCTGGCTTTCAGGATAACAATGCTGGGACCCCTTTTATTGCAATTTTTATGGTTGTTCACATTCTCAACCTGAACCTACCCAGACAAGTCCACCATTTTAGACATCTGTGTTCCCTTTTTAAAAAAGGTTGCAACTAACAAATGTCCTGTTGAGTATGGCCTTTCCTTTTGAGAACAGAGGGCCAGATGTATCAAAGGGTTTTAACCATTCCGTGTGTGTGTGAAAATGTGTTCCTACATAAGGACCAGAGGGCCTTATTTACAAGCCCATTGCGCCGCCGGTGCATCACTTTTTATATGGGAAAAAGTGATGCACCGGCAGCGCAAGGGACTTGTAAATAAATAAGCCCCAGGAGATGGTTGTATGCATGCATTTTGTACAATTTAGAGTTTGCTGAGGAGTATTCTAGTCCACCGTGTGTGCAAGGCATTGATATCTCCTAATCAACAATGGCTCCGATGGCAATGTTCTTCAGATAGGTAGAAATTCTTCATTTTCCAAGTCTAGTTTCTGATTCTGAAAACTTTATATTTTTCGTTCTTGCTAAATACAATTATCACTGTTCACGTCAACTATGATGCGCCGTTTTTCTTGTGCCCCCCTACTGGCACCTAACAACACCATTGTTGCACTGTATTTGCAATACAGTATACCATGGCTGTCGTTTGCACATTAACGTCAACAATCAAGTAAGCACCGTGAGAAAATCACACCTTCCCTAAGAGAGTAGGGCCCATATTTATACTTTTTTTGTGCAGCATTTGCATAATTTTGTGACACAAAAGCAGCACAAACTTCACAAGCATAATTGTATTTTGGAAGTTTGCGCCGCTTTTGTATAAAAAAATGAAGTAAATGCGGCTCAAAAAAAGTATAAATATGGGCTTAATTATCTCAGTTTGTCTATGTTATTTTGTCAGCAGTTCTGAAACAAAAAGTGTATATATGTTCATGGGATGCACAACCTGTGCATCCTATAAACATATGTGCAATGACTGTGTAAGGTACCTTAGTGAGATACTAGGCTCTATATAAATCACCATGAGCACCAGCGGTACCTCATGTGGTAAGCAGAGGAGTCATGTAATCACAGCCTGCACAATTGAGATGAAGAAAGCTGATATGTTCTAATTCATGGCTTGAATCTTGCAAGTTGGGATCCTGCCTAACTTGATTGGAGTAGCCAAATTCACTGTGACACAGGACAGCTTTTCTTCTGGTGAGACACAGGTCGAACCTGGCTGTGATGTAGCAAGGATGCAATGGGTCCTAATAAAAGGAGGGGAACTGAGTCCCCACCCCCTTTCTTGATAGTTTAAAGGAGTCACTTATTGGGGTACAGTCGTCCTTTGGCACCCATGGGCCCGGTGCCTGCTGCACTGTTTATTAACTACATTCCAGAAACCTGGAAAGATTGAAATTAAAAATGCCCCAGAGATTGCTGGCAACTATAGGTAAGCTCCATTAAACAATTTGGCGTGCCCTTGTCTCACTGACTCTTCTGTATCGTTAAAGGGAAATGATTACATGCACAGATAAAAAAATTATAGTGAAGAATACATTGAATAACAATGAGTTTGTGACTGTCCCTTGGTATGCAAAACACTTCACGTTTATTGCAGTTGGTAGTAGGAAAAAGTTTTTGACTGTCGAAAGGAAATGGGCGTAAGTGATTGGTATATTAGCGACATGTGCGAAATTTGCACAATTCACTTTTGCGCAATGGCGTGAAATTTCGGAAACATGACAAGTACTTCTGCAAAACGCAAATATGGCAATTGTCCCCATATTTAGTACAAAATGAGTCTCCACATCCATTTTGGTCTCAATGACTCATTACATGCTAAAAAAACATACTGCAAAAACAGCAGCCACTTATATTCAGGTCATTTTTTCATTATTCCTGTGAACTCACGTTACATTTCTGCCAAGAGTGGCAATGTCATGTAATTTCGGAGATTTTGTGTAATAAGTGTAACTATGGGAGCATAACATACATTTCATCGAGGCCTACTGTATCACCTACTGCAGGTTCTAAGGTCCTCATTTACGGTCTGGCAGTGGTTCAGAAATCACCAACACAATGTCAGATCTGTCTGAGGTCAGATTTCAAAATGAGGTTTGAAGTCTTCTTTTCTGTTCCAGATTGGCCCTGAGGTCCACCCGCCGGTACCCTTGACAGAAAACCAAACTACAGGTACGTTTTATGTTTTTTTTCCCTTTGTTTCCTACCTTTCAAAGTCAGATTTTTCTTGTTTTCCCTGTCCTGATATTAGTTGAGGTTCTTTATCATTAAAAAAACATACTGTCTGAACAACAGGTATCCAAAAGAATACTCACTCAGTTCTCCATTCTCTTGCTGAACCAATAAAATACTAAAGCAACAAAGTGGTAAAGCTTCCTCTGCCAAATCGTTTCTCCTGCTTTTAGGGCTGTACTTAATCTGTAGAAAAAAAGTGAGATGGCCCCCATCAGAGGCCACTGTAACTTGCACCACACATTGCTCCGGGACAGTGCTGTCAAAGATATTACCAAAACAACTACTAACAACCACACTCTTACAAGTGTGACTTTTCAGTCTATTGCAGGCTTCCTAAGCTTTGAGATGCTGTGTGCGGTCAGTTATAGTCATTTTTAATGTACATTGAAATAATAAACAAATGTTGTTGTGCTCATCTCTAAATTAGACAGACAGTGCCAGCACATAGCAGACTGTTGCCAGCCCTGGTGTTGGCAATTAAGTGTCAGTGTCAGGCACCAGAAACCACTGGCTCAAATTAAGCACTGTTCTAGGGACAATGCGCTATGCTTCTTGCACTGGTGATTTTACCCTGTCTTATCAAAATAAAAAGGTCGATATAGATAGATCATGCAATTATGCACATTATCTTGCATCAAAACAGTTGTGCAAATAACACTGAGCGTGCTGGGAAAAGCTGGGTGTGGCAGGGCTGGAGCTAAGCATGGGCAGTGTGGGCAGCTGCCTGGAGCCCTGTGCCTACTCGTAACTAAGAACCCTCACACTGCCTCTTAGAAAACACTAGTCTTACAGGCTCAGGGAGCAGCAGTGGATCAGCACTGCGAGGCCCAAGGGAGGGGCCCCCTTTCCCTGGGCATCATAGCCATGGGCTGAAAGGGCATCAGAAATCTAATCACTGCATCTGTATGATAGTGATTAGATGGGCCCTTAGGTGTGAAGTGAGCCTTGCCCCTTCATTAATAAAAAGCAGGGTGTCTGGCAAGACTCACAACAAAATAAATAAAAATGTCCCATTAACTAGGATGGAGGAAAGGCAGTAAGGCACCATTAAAAGTAAAAAATAATATAACAAACAAAAACACACACTTCTTTAACACACAGAAGTGTTTTACCTTGGTACATGGGATTATATCACTTCACTGAGATGTATTTAGGAAAAGGGTGAGTTTTTAAAACACGAACTGTGAAACATTGCTGGCCCTACCCTGACGATAATGGTATTAGTGAGTAGGAGCAGGGCCACTGGAATTATGTGGCAAGAAGTACACAGAAGAAGTATTAGGTGGCTGGGTTTACTAATTTATGCAGCAAAAAGTCAAGTTATGTGGCATGATGTGGCATATTTTGTGAGAGTATTACCTCATTATTTTGTCACTCATCCAAATACAACAATAAGAAATATAAAGGTGACCAGTTAACCTCTGCAAAGTGCTTTCCACAGTGCAGCGACAAGTGTTGCTGTATTTTTAGTAGCGTTTGAGCTAGAAACAAAAGTATTTTATTTATTTCAAAAACTACAGATCATGGAGCAGATGGTTTATTTCGCAAATGCATCAAATCAATAATTATGCAGAAAATGCAGCAACCAAAAAAATGAATAGCTCCAGTGGCACTGACTAAGAGGCATGCCAGGGTTCAGGTGTACTCTGTGTGTAATCTACATTCTTATTAAACAGGCAGCAAAATTACTGTCTATTACATCAAACAAATGAAGTGTTGTACAGCACACACCCGTTCTGCACGTATTTGTGTATTTGAATGTGTTCTGATGTATGATAATGAATAAATTAGAGATTGGTGAAGTAAAGCATTTTCCTAGAATCACAAAATTTGTTCAAGCAGCGAAGCTGGAATTGATCCTAGATTTTCCAACTTCTCACTGTGCAATTCAGCAACTACATGAGTATCTTTTATGGCATTAAAGCTTAAAGCTTTAATTTTAATTATTGGAGCATGATACTAGAATCTGGGTGACAGGCAGGGTCCACATTGTATTTTTGGCAGTTTTACATAGCACAAACATTGGCCATGGACATAGGAGTGCTTCACAACAGACACAGACTACAGCAATATTTTTTCTAACACAGAGATTTGCCTGGATTCACAGGATGCTGAGCCGAGGCAGGGATTAAAGTCTTGCCCCCTCCTTGATGCACGGTGGACCGCAGTAATCACTAGGCCACAATGCCTCCTGTGAAAGCTCACCCCATTTTGGGCTAGGGTTACAGGAGGTCTTTGAACTGAGCTGAGCCAGGCCTCTGCCCCAAGTTTTCTGTCTTGCCCATCTAGAACAGCATGCAAAACAGAGTAATGTTAGGTGGGGCAGAACCCATGCAAAAATGTAAAGAAAAACATTCGGAAAGTGAGAGGGTGGAAGGGGAGGGATAGATGCAAAGGAAGAGAACAGCTGAAATAGGATAAGAGGCTAGGGTAGAAGAGTGGTAAAGAGCAGCAAATGGAGAGAAGACGTGGATGTAAGAGGCACAGACTCAACAAAAAGCGGCTGGGGAAAAGGGCATGTTTGATTTAAAGGAAGCAGAACCAGCAAAAAGTAGAGGCAAGAGAAGGTGAGGGGTTGGATGGAAAGATGAGAAAAAAGCAGTAGAGCATTGAGGGGAACACTAAAAACTGCTAAAATAAAGGCTAAAACAAAAGCAATACAATGGTATATGAAAAAGTAGTGTTACAGTAACCATGTGAAAAGTCAGAGTGCCTCAGAGTTAGTTCGAATGGAACTGGCTTCCCTGATGGCTTGCTTACCACTAGTTCTGAGTTAGTGGTAGTCAGTCTTTGGAACTGAGGATATCTCATAACCTGGGGCCCTAGAGGCTCTGGTTCAGCATCACTACATTTAGAACAACACTTGGATGATTAGTGGCCGACCACAGTGAGGTCAAAAGACACAGTGACTCTCTGGGGTAATTTAGTTCTTAGGGGCTGTGGTTGGTGGGTGGAGGGGTTCGGGGTAATTTACTTATTAAGTTGGGAAGGTTTTAGGGCTTAGGGTGGGTGGGGGTGTCGGGGTAGTTTAGTCTTTAGGGATGGGCGGTTGGGATAGTTTATTTTTTAGGGCTCAGGGTGAGTGGGGGATGTCACAGTAGTTTACTTTTATGGGTAAGGGGTGGGGAGGTTGGGGTCGTTTTTATTAGGCTTAGGACGGGTTGGGGGTCGGGGTTAATTTAGTTTATAGGTTTGGGGGTGGGGGTGGCAGATTGGGATAATGTTTTTTTAGGGCTCGGGATGGGTGGGGGGTGGTTGGGGTAGTTTAGGTATTAGAGGTGGGGGTAGTTTTGTGCCTCAGGGTGGATGGGGGGGTGGTATGATAAAACCATGCATGCCATTTTGCATGCCGTTTCCACACATGATTTACTAGGCATACTTTTACAATGAAAATTCGTTGTGAAGGCATGCGTGTGTAAAGGCATACGTGGAAACAAAGGGGTTGTGGTTCCGATCGCATTGTTAAGGCATGCGTGGTTCCATAATACAACCTGTATTCGTGCATGTACATGGTTCCATGAAGACAAACAGCACTCTGTGAACCTACTTGCTGAGCTTTGTTTGTAGGTCAATTGGGTGATGGAGAAGGATTGAAGGACAACATAATCAATAAAAGTTGTGAAGAGGGTGATTATGATTAGCTTACCTTTACAACCCTCCTCAGATCACTGGAGAGGAAAAGAGAGGGCTTCTATGCACTAAGTTTCAATTGCTGGACTCCTTTGGCTGGCATGTGGCTTTCACACAGGTGGAGGTCAGCAGCCAGAACAGGGCAACACAGAAACGTTTCAGCAGAGTCTTCAAGTTTGGTCCCGGATAACAGCAAATGGGCAGAGTAAAAGTCCACAATCTGGAAGCACGAACAGCAGGGCCCACACATGTCTGTTTCAAAGAAGGTATTTAGCCCTTTGAAAGAAAACTCCAGTCATGAATCCAGATCATGGATATTGGCCAACACTACACTGCCATTCATTGTACTGGAATCCCCAGGGTTCAAAAGTCAAATCGACCAAATTATGGGAGTGGGTTTCTCCCCAGACATGCACATGGGAAGTGCACCCATTTTCCTCATATCAGAATGCACTTTGGGGCCATTGCTTACTTGGAGAAATCCATGTATTACATCCAGAGGCATGCTACAATAGGAATTGTATGTATACCTCAGTCAAGTCCTTGAGACAGGGGAGACATGAGAAGGAGAAGAAGTGACGATTGGGCTGTCCTTGTTCTCTTTGGGCAACATCCATCTTGCAAATTACAAACACTATTCCTTCAAATATAAAGATGCATGTAATCCACTGGGTAACTCTAACAAAATATTAACTGCTAGAAGTCACAAACTGTTTCCCCTTCCTTTCACACATGGTGTGATATTCCAGATTATCATTGCTGTTAGAAATGGGGTCTTTGGTTGGCAGTCCGGTTACCCATTTGTCCAAGCAAGGACCCTCTCTCTGGTCAGGGTAAGTCACACACAATCCAAATTATCTTGTGCCCACCCTCTGATAGCTTGGCACTGAGCAGTCAGGCTTAACTTAGAAGGCAATGTGTAAAGTATTTGTGCAATAAGTCATGCAATAACACAGTATCACACCCAAAAATACACCACACAGTGTTTAGAAAAATATAGAATATTTATCTGATTAAATGCAGATCAAAACGATCAAGATTTGATAAGTACACGTTGAGATATCACTTTAGAAAATGATACAAAAGACTCTTTAGTCTTTAAAATGCAACTAGTGTCTCTTGCAAGCACAAAGTACCTGGTTTGCATCGAAATTATCCGCAAGGGGTCGCAGAGGAGGAGGTGCATGGAAAACAGGGAGGTGTGCGCCGGTTTCTTCGGGTGCACACAGACGATGCATCAAGCCCTTGGAGAGAACTTCTCAGCAGAGCCAGAGTGCAGCAAGGCAGCAGGGCAACAGCAGGGCAGCAGTCCTTTGCAGAAAAGCAGTCAGGTGAGTCCTTTGGTCAGCCAAGTAGTTTCTCTTGGCAGAATGCAGGTTCTGGTTCAGAGTTTCTTCACCAGTGGTATCTTGTCCAGAAGTGTCTGAGTTGGTAGGGTCAAATGCCATGTTTAAATACCCAAATGTGCCTTTGAAGTGGGGGAGACTTCAAAGAGTGGCTTAGAAGTGCACAAGGTCCCCTTTCAGTTCCATCCTCTCTGCCAGAGTCCCAGTAGGGGGTTTGGCAGTCCATTGTGTGAGGGCACGCCGCTGTCCTTTGACATGTAAGTGTCAGGGCCTCCACCTTCCCAGCCCAGGAAGACCCATTCAGTAGGAGGATGTGTGCAAGTGTGACTGAGCATCCTGTGTTTGGGGTTGTCTGAGTTAAATGCACAAGCGAGCTGTCAACTAACCCAGCCAGACGCAGATTGTAAGGCACAGAATTATTTAAGTGCAAAGAAATGCTCACTTTCTAAAAGTGGCATTTATTAAACAGTAATATTAAATCCAACTTCACCAGTCACCAGGATATTATGTTACCATTCTGGCCATACTAAATATGACCCTATTACTCCTTTCAGATCAGAATCTACCACTCAAACAGTATATGAGGGTAGCCCTAATGTTAGCCTATGGAAGGAGCAGGCCTCACAGCAGTGTAAAACACATTTAGGAGTTTTAAACTACCAGGACATATAAACTACACAGGTACATGTCCTGCCTTTTACCTACATAGCACCCTGCTCTATGGGTTACCTAGGGCCTACCTTAGAAAGAGGGTAATTTAAGTCTTGGCAAGTACTTTTAAATGCCAAGTTGAAGTGGCGGTGAAACTGCACACACAGGCCCTGCCATGGCAGGCCTGAGACATGTCTAGGGGGCTACTTATGTGGGTGGCCCAACCAGTGCTGCAGCACACTAGTAGCATTTAATTTACAGGCCCTGGGCACATGTAGTGCACTTGACTAGGGACTTACAAGTAAATTAAATAAGCCAATTGAGTATGAGCCAATCTCAACATGTTTTAGGGAGAGAGCGTATACACTTTAGCGCTGATTAGAAGTGGTAAAGTGCGCAGCGTCCTAAAGACAGCAAAAATGAGGTCAGAAAAAGAGGAGGAGGAAGGCAAAAAGTTTGGGGGTGACCCTGCAGAAAGGCCATTTTGAACAACTGCAAAAACTAATGCACATAATGCACGTAAAGATTTCCAAATACTATAAGAATTAAGTAGGACCCCATTTGACCCAGGTTACTTGACTTTATTTTGAAGGAGAGGTAGGGGTTGATCCAGCTTTCGGCTCTCTTTCAAAATCCTAGGTCTGATGCATCTTTCTTTTTCTCTGTTCCAAGAGGGTGAGGAGACATGCATTAACATTTTCTCTGCAAATAACAGTGTAGCAGATAGCCACACATTTAATCTCAGGAAGCACGGATCTATGTACTGCGCTTGTAAACAAGATGAATTAACAGAGTCCGGATATCTTTTTGTAGAAGTAGTATTAAGGATTCCCCACATGTTCCTCAATGTGGGTGTAGGTATGAGGCATATTATGTTGAGCCTAGCGGATCTTTGGACCACAATTGGAAGTTGGATGAATTAATAGTGTCCTGATTCAGTGTCTCAGAAAAAGGGAGCAACAATTGTTGTAATTAATTCCTTCATGATAAGTTGTCCTGGGGATCGTCTCAGGGACTGTTTGAGCTGTGGGAGACTGAAATGTCGACTATAGACACTCATGACGAAACTCATCGCATTTCTGCTAGAATATTTCATGAAGGATTCTGATTGCCTGTGTGGCATCAGACAGGACTGATTAATTATTGACTGTTGTTTGTATTAGATAGTCATGGGGTTGGTGCCCTTCTTATGTCCCCTAGATGTAGAACTAGTGGGACTGGAGCAGGCTACCTGAGCTGCTGTAATTTCTTGAATAAACTTGATAATCATATAAAATTGACATCCATTTTATATCACGCCATATGTGGATTTATTAAAATATAGAATTGGTCCATGCTTGGACTAGAATATTAAATGTAAATATTAATCTATATTGGGTCAATTATCAAAATAAGTCCTCTTTGAATATATATTACGTTAGAATGTTAAGAGACATAGGCCCTCATTTCGACCTCAGCGGTCTTTTTTCAAGACCGCCGAGGTACCGCCGTGCTGAAGACCGCCAGTGCAGGCGGTTTTCTGCACAGCGTACTATGACTGCTGGCAGCCCTCCGTCCTTTTTTGGACGGAGAGCCACCAGCAGCCATACTGGCGGTCGGCGGGGAATTTGAGGTTGCTCCACCTCCACCGGCCGTCATCAGAACACCGACCACCGAATCACGTTCCACGATTTGGTGTGGCGGTGTTCTGCTGATAGGGTGCTGGCGGCGGAGCAGCCCCAATGGATCCCATCCCCTCCCGGAGGATCAACGGACAAGGTAAGTTGATCGTTCGTTAGGGGAGGGGGTTGGGGGGGTGTTGTGTGTTGTGTGAGTGCATGGGGGTGTGCATGTGAGTATGTAGAGGAGGTGTGTGAGTGCGTTTATGCATGCAGGTAGTGTGTTGTGTGTATGGGAAATGTGTGCGGGTTGGTCTGTGTGCATGTCTGTTTGTATGTGTGCGGGTATGTGTTGTTGTAGTGTATGTGTGCGTGTAGGGGTGTGTGCATGCGCATGTTGGGGGTGGGTGGGGAGGGGTTGTGTGTATGTGCAAGTTAGGGGTGGGGGTGGGGAGGGGGTTCTACCACCTTTAGGGGGTGACGGGGGTGGGGGAGGACTCGGGGGTGGGGGAGAACCCTATCAGTGCCAGGGAAGGAATTCCTTGGCACTGATAGTGCCTACCACCATGGATTTCGTGGCAGTTACAAACCTCCCGAAATCCATGGCGGTATGCAGGGTCCTGATACCGCTTGCGGTCTGGGGACGGCCGCCGGGCTGGAGACCGAAGTCTCCAGCCCAGCGGTCGTCACCGCCCTGGCGGTCGTAGTGGAGGAGTGGCGGATGACCATGGCAGTAACTGCCATGGTCATAATTCCATTTTTTTTCCACCAGCCTGTTGGTGGTATTACCGCCACTTCTCCCCTGTCCGCCAGGGTTGTAATGAGGGCCATAATGTCACAGCCAAATTATGCTCTCTCAGAGCCATCAACCATGGTATGAGTACTGCACCCAAAACCTTCATTTTCTACCAATGGCAAAAGCTTATAGAGACACATTGATGAGGGTTACCACGGTAATTCATTAAAAAGGGGAGACCAACAGACTAAATAACAGTCCTCCCATCCCAGGGTATTCCAAACATTGTTCAAGAGGAGCAGAAAATGTGCAGTTTGATAGTTTCCTCCAGATCGTGTGCCCCACAAGCCAAAAATAAAAAACGCGGGAGAAGCTATAGGGACAACAGGGGCAGTGCAGCTCCACTGATGGTAGTGGACTTTCAGCTTTATAATGGCCAAATGTAATTCTAATATTTTGGGTATAGTGGAAAATCAAAACCTGCAAATTGCTCCTTATATAACTGGTATATAAGAAATGGACACAGTAAGATTGAGGCGTCAGACTGAGAGGCTTCTGAAACAGACAATCAAAGACTATAAATAATATGATCAACACACATTCATGACTATAAACCTTCTTAAACAACCAATGCATTTCAGCTCAACTCACAATCAATATTGTATTTATAAATGAATACACCACTAAATACCACTTGGAATGCTTCCTATGTATTGGACAATACATTCTAACAGTTAGTAAATACAGTGCAATAGTAACCTAATTATTAGTGGATCAATCATTATTAAATAATTTCTACAGGGCACATTGGAGTTCTTAAAGGAGTTCAAGCAATGCCACTGCCAGTCAAGCCCAGTGTTTTCACATCTTGCTTTATTTGCTGAGAGATAGCCTGTAAATCGGAACCACAAGTTTTTAAAAGCCTTCTACTCTCTATTGTTTTTCTGGTGAATTATTTGAGAGTAAGAATGGCAAACAGCCGCAGTGTTTGCTCTAATCATAGAAATAAACAGCAAGGCATCATCATAATTATCACAACGAGATCAAGAGGTCTAGTGAGTGGGCTGCAATCACAGAAGGTGATAGTTTTTCAAGGCATTCACAGGAGAGGAAGTAATTTAAACACCAAAAACCCTCAATTTGTTTCTAAATAACTCTTCAAAATTCAGTCCAAATAGGCATTCTAATAACTACTCAAATTTTTGCCTTTCAAACTCTCACATGATCAGAAAATAGCGAGATATTCCTGTGCCCACAAACTATGTATTTATTTATTTATTTATTCTTCCAACAACTACGGAGCTTAGTGCCTAGTTACGAGTCAGGCTGACCTAACGGTGGTGGTTGGACCACCGCTGCTGTGGCTATCGGACCCCAACATTACGACACTGTCGGTCCGACTGCCAGGGGACAGCTGTCTCTGCAGTGATCTCAACGGGTTCATGGTAGGTGCAGGTTGCAATCAGCCATGGCGGTGTGGCACACAGCACCAACATGCTGATTACAACCTGGTCCTCTGCCAGCCTATTCAAGGGTGGCAGAGAACAGGTGCAGGGGGCATGGGCAGTGCAGGGGTCTTCCTGCCAGCTCCCTCAGAATGCGCACTGTCTGCACAGTAGACACTGCGTATTATGAGGGTGCTGGTACCCCCTGCGGGTGGCATCATTGCCGCCGGCTCCACAATGCTGCTGCAACTTCCCACTGGAATGACCTGCGGAAACCTTGATTTCCACCCGTAAACCCAATGGGAAAGTCATAATGGGGCCGTCAGGGAGATTGCCACTACAGTGGTGGCTATCCTGTCGGAAGTTTGGCGAATGGGTGTTCCCATCCACCAAACTCATAATCAGGGCCTGAGTGCTGTCTTTCGGTTAATTCAGAGCACTGACAGAGATAGACCTTAATAAAGGGTATCAGACATTATTAGGGCTCAGTAGGGTATGACGCATAAGCACGTCCAAGATTCCTCAGTCGCACGCTGCTGAGTTCAGTTGAAAGAAAATCTGAATTGCGGTATAGGTTTCATTTGCAAGTAGGACAGCACACATCATTCCTGTGAAAGTGTCAAAATATCACGGGAGCTTTGTTAAGTTTAAAAATACCCTAGATGACTTCCACAGGAAACAATCTGGGAACAGCTAGACAGGAGGAAATCTTTGATATCATTATGGAGTGTTGCATTAATTTGACTGATTGAAGAAGCTGTTTGACAGTTAAAGTTAGAAATGAAAGAGGCAAGTAGTTTTCCACATGTTCTCCTAATGACAGTTCTTTCATGTGAAACCCAGGGTAGGGCAAGGGTAATCCTTAACTTAAACATCAACCTAAGGCACTTCTCATCTTTACAATGACAGATACTCAGGATCCTAAATTCATGACCTTGATTTAATAGAACCGACAACTGTCCAGGCGTAGCACTGAAATAGGAGGTGAATCTGATGTTGAAAAACATGCTGACAAACGTGGCAGTAGGGAATACAGAAAATATGAAAATCACAACGTTGGTGTCTGTTTGCTCTCAAGAAAAATAAGGAACTTAGGCCCTGATTATACTTTTTGGTGCAGAACTGCACTAACGTAGTTTTGCACCAAAAGGTTTAGCACCGGCTTGCACCATTTCTGTGCACCAGCTGGGCACCACATTTATGGAATGGTACAAGCCGGTACAAAGGGTGGGATAGTGTAAAAAAATGACGTTAGTCGGGTGGGGCAGGCGGTATGGAAGAAGGGGGTTTTGCACCAAAAAATATTGTGAGGCAGGTTAGAGTAAAAAAACAAATGACTCTAACCTGCCTAGAGTCATTTTCTGATGCAAAACCATCCATACCACATGACTCCTGTCTTAGGAAAGACAGGCGTCATGCCTACCACTCCAATGGCCAGCACAGGGTACCAGGGTCCCCTGGGCATGGCCATTGTACACAGTGCCATGTTGGGGGGAGGCATATCAGGGCCCCAAATGGCACTTTAAAAAAAAGAAATTAGTTACTTGTACTTACCTATACTTACCTGGGATGGGGGTCCCCCATTCTCCGCTGTCCCTCTGGTGTGTGTGGTGGTGTCTCTGGGGACTGAGGAGGGTACCTGAGGGCTCAGTCCATGGTGTTCCACAGGTCCTCTACGCCTGCCCTGACCCAGGCATTAAAAAATGGTGCAAAGCAAGCTTTGCACCATTTTTGGCCCCTTCTGTGCATGATTTTTAGCACGGGGGATAAATATGGTGCTAAGGTGATAGAGACATTTTTGTGCCCGGGAAGGTCTACTTTGCATCTCATTGACGCAAAATAGGTTTCCACATCCAAAAAATGACTTTAACTCCATAAATTTGGCGCTAGATGGGTCTAGCGCCAAAGTGTAAATATGGAGTTTGTTTTGCACCGGATTTGCGTAAATAAAAATGATGCAAATTTGTTGCAAAACAAGTACAAATATGCCCCGGAGGGTGTTGTGGTGGGAGGCACACCTCTTTGCCAGATCAGCAGAGGCCATGGCCTCTGCCGGACTGGTGAGGCTGCCGACCATAGTAAGAGATCCCTGCTTGTCTTCCAAGTTATAGTGCTTCTCCCATCCTGACAGACTTCTAATTACCATCTTAGTACCTCAAATAGTTTTAAAAAGAATCCTGTGCAGTCTCATTTTAAGTCCTTCAGTGGGGAACGGTTAGTCCTGCACAGTAGGGATTTCATAGTAGTAATTACCACCTAGAAGGAAGATGTAAATTTGTCCTTAGGTATATTGATTGAAAATATATTTTACAGACACCAGTTAGAAAATGAAACATTTAAAAGGACTATATAAAATATTGATTCTCCTCAGGAAAGACGTTTTTGAATTAGGTTCACTCCAATGGGTCAGGCACATGAAGCCCAATGAGTGTCGACAATGAAGTTATTTTCATGTAACCATAATACAAAACAATACCCAGGTGCCTTAAAATGTGTTGTGATGAAATGTGATATTGTCTGAGAAAGGCCAATGAACTGTGAAGCTTGAAAAATTGATGTGTTATCTAGTAACTGTGAGATACAAGTTAATGTTATGGAAATATTTGTTATGTTATGTGAATTTGTAGAGCATTGCTAATCACCTGTGCAGGTATGCAGGCACTGAGTAGAGCAGGCCTGAGTGGGAGGAGAGATCACACCTGTTTCATCTGTAAGAGCCATGTCTTGAGGTTCCTTCAGAAGTTCATGTTGGAGGGGGAGGTTCTGAGGTGTTGCAGGAGGTCTTTCCGGGTCTTGGCAGTGGGGATATGAGAAGGAGCATCCTCTGCTCCTGGTTTTCTTGATAAGAGGGAGGTGAGCTCTTGCTTCAGATGCAGATCAAAGGTGTCTGGAATAGTGGAGAGCTTTGTAAGTGTGAGTGAGTAGCCTGAACTTACATCTTTCCCGGACTGGGAGAAAGTGGAGATTGTTGAGATGTGGACAGATGTGCTATTTTGCTGGATGTTCAGGATGAGTCTAGAGGCACCATTATGGGTGGTTTGGAGTCAGCGTAGAACATGGGATGGGATTTTGAAGTAGAGGCACTTTCTGTAGTCTACTTGTGATCAGAGCCTGGGTGACTTTTTGTCTGGTGTTAAGCGGGATTCACTGGAAAGTCTTGCGTAACATACACAGGATGTGGAAGCAGGATTAGGTGACAGCATTAATGTGTCTACTTAAGGGGAGGTTGGTGTCCAGGATGATTCAGACGTTTTGTGGCATGTTCCACTGGAGTGGGTGGAGGGCTAAGTTCTGATGGCCACCAGGAGGCATCCCAGGGAGATTGATGTTGCTGAAGATAAGGGCTTCAGTTTTTTCTGTGTTGAGCTGGAGGCAGTTGTTTTTCATCCAAGCAGTGGCGTTGCTCATGCAGTTGGCAAGATTTCCTTTGGTGGTGCTGGTTGAATCAGTAAAGGACAGAATGAGCTGTGTGTTGTCAGCGTAGGATACTATGTTGATGCTGTGGGCTCTGGCGATATCTGCAAGGAGTACCATGTAGGCATTAAAGAGTGTTGGGCTGAGCGATGATCCTTGAGGGATTCTGCCAGTGAGTTTCTTGGGTTCTGAGTGTAAGGGGGTAAGTCTAAGTTGTTGAGTTCTGTCTGTGAGGAAGCAGGATATCCACTTGAGGACTGGTCTGCAGATACCCAAGCGCTGAAGCCTTCTGATGAGTGAGCTGTGGGACACCGTATCCAAAGGTGTGGAGAGGTCAAGGGGGATGAGTGAGCCATTTCTCCTCTGTCGCAGATGCTTCTGATGTTATCTGTGGCCACGTTTAGGGCTATTTCTCTGCTGTGGTTGGTGCAAAAGCCAGATTTAGATCTGTCTAGGAGTTGATGGAGATCTAGCTGATCGGCAAGTTGGGTACTGATGACCTTCTCCATGACTTTAGATGGAAAACGCAGGAGTGAGATGGGTCTCTAGCTACTGAGGGTCTTGAGGTCCTCTGTTTGTTTCTCCAATAGGGTGGTGACCTCAAGACAGGAATGTGTGTGGTGGTTATGGTGTGTTGATGATAGCAATGAGTGCAGGAAACATGATGGTTCTTCTAAGATTGTATATAAACTGGGGGTATGGATCTGAGGGGGCTCCTGACTGGATAGTATTCATCAGGGTGCAGGTGTCTTTATTTGAAAGACGCTTCCAGTTGCTTAGCTGCTGTTTGGAGATGAGTGAGGTGTCCTGTTAGGCATTTGAACTGGTATGCTGTGGGTCATATGCGTTGTAGATCTTGGCAGTTTTCTGTTTGAAGTTTGCTGAGTCATTGCAGAGTGCTTAGGATGGGATTACATCATTGTTGGCAGCTGCGGGATTGGAGAGCTCCTTGATGATAGTGAAGAGTTGTTTGCCATTGTTGGGGCTGACTTCGAGTCTGAGAGTTAGGGTATTTTTCTTTGGATCTCATAGTTGTTGGTGGTCGAGGTTGAGGGTGACTTTTTATGTGTATTTTGTGGTAGTGTTTTTGTGAGTCTCCATTTTCTCTCAAGTTGTTTGCAGTGTTGCTTGGACTCCGTGAGGTCCTTTGTCTACCAGCTGGGTAGTTTGTTCTGTTGGAGGTCTTTTTATTGGTGGGAGCGGAGAGGTTGGCGCAGTCAGTGAGCCATTTATTGAAGAGGTTGGTATCCACATCGAGTTTACTGGTGTGGTTAGGTGGATGATCCTGGAGGGTCTTGGGCCAATTTTCTTTGGATATTTTTCCCCAGTGTCTTGATGGAGATTTGGGTTTTTCTGGTGGGGTGGCTTGGTAAGTGGGTATCTTGAAATGTATGAAGTAGTGGTCGGATCATGTAAGCTGGGTTGATAGGTGGTGTCACTCCTGTTGTTAGAAGAGATAATAGAGTCAAGGGTTTGGCCTGCTGTGTAGGTTGGCAGTTGGACTAGCTAGGCGAATCTGAAGTTGGTGAGACTGTCAAGGAAAGAATGGAGTTGGGGCCTGTGGTGTCTTCCAGGTGGAAATTGAGGTCCTGGGGTGGATGTAGATGTTGATGTTATGGAGAGGGGAGCAATGAAGTCTGCAATGTGGTTGCAGTATTCCTCTCATAGGCCCAGGGGACAGGGGGTGAGGTTTCCCTTCAGGGTGATATTTGTAGGAAAGTACCATCTTGCCTGGCATGTTACCCCCATATTTTACTGTATATATGTTGTTTTAGTGTATGTGTCACTGGGACCCTGCCAGCCAGGGCCCCAGTGCTCATAAGTGTGCCCTGTATGTGTTCCCTGTGTGATGACTAACTGTCTCACTGAGGCTCTGCTAACCAGAACCTCAGTGGTTATGCTCTCTCTGCTTTCTAAATTGTCACTAACAGGCTAGTGACCAATTTCACCAATTCACATTGGCATACTGGAACACCCTTATAATTCCCTATGGGCTGCAGCATTTCTTTTGCCACCCATAGGGAGCTCTGACAATTCTTACACAGGCCTGCCACTGCAGCCTGAGTGAAATAATGCCCACATTATTTCACAGCCATTTTACACTGCACTTAAGTAACTTATAAGTCAACTTTATGTCTAACCTTCACCTGGTGAAGGTTGGGTGCCAAGTTACTTAGTGTGTGGGCACCCTGGCACTAGCCAAGGTGCCCCCACATCGTTCAGGGCAAATTCCCCGGACTTTGTGAGGGCGGGGAAACCATTACACGCGTGCACTATACATAGGTCACTACCTATGTATAACGTCACAATGGTAACTCCGAACATGGCCATGTAACATGTCTAAGATCATGGAAATGTCACCCCAATGCCATCCTGGCATTGGGGAGACAATTCCATGATCCCCCGGGTCTCTAGCACAGACCTGGGTACTGCCAAACTACCTTTCCAGGGGTTTCACTGAAGCTGCTGCTGCTGCCAACCCCTCAGACAGGTTTCTGCCCTCCTGGGGTCCAGCCAGGCTTTGCCCAGGAAGGCAGAACAAAGGACTTCCTCAGAGACATGGTGTTACACCCTCTCCCTTTGGAAAAAGGTGTCAGGGCTGGGGAGGAGTAGCCTCCCCCAGCCTCTGGAAATGCTTTGATGGGGACAGATGGTGCCCATCTCTGCATAAGCCAGTCTACACCGGTTCAGGGATCCCCCAGCCCTGCTCTGGAGCGAAACTGGACAAAGGAAAGGGGAGTGACCACTCCCCTGACCTGCACCTCCCAGGGGAGGTGCCCAGAGCTCCTCCAGTGTGCTCCAGACCTCTGCCATCTTGGAAACAGAGGTGCTGCTGGCACACTGGACTGCTCTGAGTGGCCAGTGCCAGCGGGTGACGTCAGAGACTCCTCCTGATAGGCTCTTACCTGTGTTGCTAGCCTGTCCTCCTTCCTAAGTAGCCAAACCTCCTTTTCTGGCTATTTAGGGTCTCTGCTTTGGGGAATTCTTTAGATAACGAATGCAAGAGCTCATCAGAGTTCCTCTGCATCTCTCTCTTCACCTTCTGCCAAGGAATCGACCGCTGACTGCTCAGGACTCCTGCAAAACCGCAACAAAGTAGCAAAGGCGACTACTGCAACCTTGTATCGCTGATCCTGCCGCCTTCTCGACTGTTTTCCTGGTGGTGCATGCTGTGGGGGTAGTCTGCCTCCTCTCTGCACTAGAAGCTCTGAAAAAATCTCCCGTGGGTCGATGGAATCTTCCCCCTGCAACCGCAGGCAACAAAAGACTGCATCACCGGTCCTCTGGGTCCCCTCTCAGCACAATGAGCGTGGTCCCTGGAACTCAGCAACTCTGTCCAAGTGACTCCCACAGTCCAGTGACTCTTCAGTCCAAGTTTGGTGGAGGTAAGTCCTTGCCTCCCCACGCTAGACTGCATTGCTGGGCATCGAATGATTTGCAGCTGCTCCAGCTCCTGTAAACTCTTCCAGGATTTCCTTTGTGCACAGCCAAGCCTGGGTCCCCGACACTCTAACCTGCAGTGCACAACCTCCTGAGTTGTCCTCCGGCGTCGTGGGATCTCCTTTTGTGACTTCGGGTGAGCTCCAGTTCACTCTTCTTTGTAGTGCCTGTTCTGGCACTTCTGCGGGTGCTGCCTGCTTCTGAGAGGGCTCCTTGTCTTGCTGGACGCCCCCTCTGTCTCCTCACACAAGTGGCGACATCCTGGTCCCTCCTGGGCCACAGCAGCATCCAAAAACCCTAACCACAACCCTTGCAGCTAGCAAGGCTTGTTTGCAGTCTTTCTGCGTGGGAATACCTCTGCAAGCTTCTACATGACGTGGGACATCCATCCTCCAAAGGGGAAGTTTCTAGCCCTCTTCGTTCTTGCAGAATCCACAGCTTCTACCATCCGGTGGCAGCTCCTTTGCACCCTCAGCTGGCATTTCCTGGGCATCTGCCCAATCTCGACTTTGTCGCGACTCTTGGACTTGGTCCCCTTGTTCCACAGGTACTCTCATCCGGAAATCCACTTTGGTTGCATTGCTGGTGTTGTTCTTTCTTGCAGAATTCCCCTATCACGACTTCTGTGCTCTCTGGTGAATATAGGTGCATTTTACACCTACTTTTGCCGGGTCTTGGGGTGGGCTATTTTTCTAACCCCCACTGTTTTCTTACAGTCCCAGCGACCCTCTACAAGCTCACATAGGTTTGGCATCCATACGTTATTCGCATTCCACTTTTTGAGTATATGGTTTGTGTTGCCCCTATACCTATGTGTTCCTATTGCAATACATTGTAACTTTACACTGCTTGCATTACTTCCTTTTGCTATTACTGCATATTTTTGGTATTGTGTACATATATCTTGTGTATATTTGGCATCCTCATACTGAGGGTACTCACTGAGATACTTTTGGCATATTGTCATAAAAATAAAGTACCTTTATTTTTAGTATATCTGTGTATTGTGTTTTCTTATGATATTGTGCATGTGACACCAGTGGTATAGTAGGAACTTTACATGTCTCCTAGTTCAGCCTAAGCTGCTCTGCTATAGCTACCTTCTATCAGCCTAAGCTGCTAGAAACACCTCTTCTACACTTAAAAGGGATAACTGGACCTGGTACAGAGTGTAAGTACCCCTTGGTACCCACTACAAGCCAGGCCAGCCTCCTACATTGGTGGTGCAGTGGTGGGATAAGTACTTGTAACTGCTTACCACTTTGTCATATTGTACTTTTCATAAGAGAAAAATATACAAAACAAGTTCAGTGTATGTACACCTAACCAAAAAGTTTTGCTTTTCTTCTCTTACTCTATTTGCTAAGTGCTGAAAAGTACCTCTAAACGTTCAAAAAGTTTCTAAAAAGTTGAAAAAGTTGTTTTCTGTGTCCTTAAAAAAGTCCTGAAACTTTTTTCTTTCTTTTATCTGTCCCTAAACCTTTTTCTATCATGTCTGGTACAGGTCCTACTCTTGATCTGGCCAGCACTGCTTATGATAACCTTAGCTGGAAACGTTTGAGGAGTCTCTGCATTGATAGAGGTTTAGGGGTAGGGAAGAATCCCTCTAGAGAATTGTTGATTAACATGCTCATTGAAAATGATAAGGCCTTAGCTGGCACATCTGTTGAGAAGTTAGGAGATGGTTCAGACTCTGACTCTGGGGCACCCCTAGGGAGAGTGTTAGATGGTATCCTTCCCAACTTGCCGCTTAGCAGACCACCTAGCATAACTGGTACTAATGTGAGTTCTCATCACAGTAGGGATGTCATTCCTGCAGGTCAAGTTGTTAGAGTGCCAACTGTTAGGGACAATTCTCCCTCTGTCCAGTCACACCATTCTTCTGTGTCAAAACATGCCCAACCCACCCACCCTGATGACAGAATGTTAGAAAGGGAGCTCAATAGATTGAGAGTGGAAGAGACCAGGCTGAAGCTTAAACAGCAACAGCTGGCTCTAGACAGGGAATCTTTAGACTTAGAAAAAGAAAGACAGAGGTTGGGGTTTGGACCCCATGGTGGCAGCAGCAGTATTACAGATAGTAATCCTGTGAAAGAGCATGATTCTAGGAATCTGCATAAGATAGTTCCCCCTTACAAGGAGGGGGATGACATTAACAAGTGGTTTGCTGCACTTGAGAGGGCCTGTGTTGTACAGGGGGTCTCTCAAAGGCAGTGGGCTGCTATCCTATGGCTATCTTTCAGTGGAAAGGGTAGGGATAGGCTCCTTAGTGTGAAGGAAAGTGATGCTAATAATTTTACAGTTTTGAAGAATGCACTCTTGGATGGATTTGGATTAACCACTGAACAATACAGGATTAAGTTCAGAGAAACCAGAAAAGAGTCCTCACAAGACTGGGTAGACTTTGTTGACTATTCAGTGAAGGCCTTGGAGGGGTGGTTACATGGCAATAAAGCTTCTGACTATGAAAGCCTGTACAATCTAATCTTGAGAGAGCATATTCTGAATAAATGCGTGTCTGATTTGTTACACCAATATCTAGTGGACTCAGATCTGACCTCTCCCCAAGAATTGGGAAAGAAGGCAGACAAATGGGTCAGAACAAGAGTGAACAGAAAAGGTCATACAGGGGGTGACAAGGATGGCAAGAAGAAGGATGGTAAGTCTTCAGACAAGGGTGGGGACAAATCTAAAAATGAGTCTTCATCAGGCCCACAAAAACACTCTGGTGGGGGTGGTGGGCCCAAATCCTCTTCTAATCAAGTAAAGAAACCATGGTGCTATTTATGTAAAGTAAAAGGCCATTGGACAACTGATGCCAGTTGTCCAAAGAAAAGCACCAAGCCTCCCACTACCACAACCCCTACTGCTACACCTAGTGCCCCTGGTAATAGCAGTGGTGGTGGGAGCAAACCTACTAATGGCCAATCCAAGGGAGTAGCTGGGCTCACTTTTGGTAATTTAGTTGGGGTTGGTCTTGTTAGGGAGACCACAGAGGCTGTGCTAGTCTCTGAAGGTGCCATTGATTTGGCCACCTTGGTTGCTTGTCCCCTTAATATGGATAAGTACAAGCAACTTCCCCTAATAAATGGTGTTGAGGTTCAGGCCTACAGGGACACAGGTGCCAGTGTTACCATGGGAATAGAGAAACTGGTACACCCTGAACAACACTTACTTGGTCACCAGTACCAAGTGACTGATGCTCATAACAACACTCTTAGCCACCCCATGGCTGTTGTGAATCTCAACTGGGGGGGGGGTTACTGGTCCAAAGAAAGGTGTGGTTGCCTCAGATTTACCTGTAGACTGTATACTAGGGAATGATTTAGAGACATCAGCTTGGGCAGAAGTGGAGTTGGAGGCTCATGCAGCAATGCTGGGCATTCCTGGACATATTTTTGCTTTGACAAGGGCTCAGGCCAAAAAGCAAAAAGGACAGGGTGACTTGGATCCTGGAACAATGGACCAAGTGCTCCCTAAAGCTAGGGTTAGGAAGGGTAAATCCCTACCCACTATCCCACCCTCTACAGATGATTCAACTTCTGAGGAAGAAGAATTTCCCCCCTGTGCAGAACCTTCACCAGAGGAGCTGGAAGCAGACACTGCTGAGCTTTTGGGTGGAGGGGGGCCTGCCAGGGAGGAGCTGAGTGTGGCACAGCAGACCTGTCCCACACTAGAGGGTCTAAGACAGCAAGCTGTCAAACAGCAAAATGGGGATGTCAGTGACTCACACAGAGTTTACTGGGAGGACAACCTCTTGTATACAGAGGCAAGGGACCCTAAACCTGGAGCAGCCAGGAGATTGGTCATTCCGCTGCAATACAGAGAGTTCCTCCTAACTCTAGCCCACGACATTCCCATGGCTGGACATCTAGGGCAAATTAAAACATGGGAAAGGCTTGTCCCCCTGTTTCATTGGCCTAGGATGTCAGAGGACACAAAAGATTTTTGTAAGTCCTGTGTCATCTGTCAAGCCAGTGGCAAGACTGGTGGCACCCCAAAGGCCCCGCTTATTCCACTACCTGTGGTTGGGGTTCCCTTTGAAAGGGTAGGGGTTGACATAGTTGGCCCCCTTGACCCTCCTACTGCTTCAGGCAATAGGTTTATCTTGGTGGTAGTGGACCATGCCACAAGATATCCTGAAGCAATTCCTCTTTGGACCACTACAGCACCTGCAGTGGCAAAGGCCCTCCTGGGAATCTTTTCCAGGGTGGGTTTCCCAAAAGAGGTGGTATCAGAGAGGGGTAGCAACTTTATGTCTGCATACTTGAAGGCCATGTGGAAGGAATGTGGTGTAACATACAAATTCACCACACCTTATCATCCACAAACAAATGGACTGGTAGAGAGGTTTAACAAAACTCTCAAAGGAATGATAATGGGACTCCCTGAAAAACTCAGGAGGAGATGGGATGTCCTGTTACCTTGCCTCCTTTTTGCTTACAGGGAGGTACCCCAGAAAGGAGTGGGCTTCAGCCCCTGTGAACTCCTATTTGGACACCCTGTAAGAGGTCCCCTAACACTTGTGAAGGAGGGTTGGGAACAACCTTTAAAAGCTCCTAAGCAAGACATAGTGGACTATGTACTCGGCCTAAGATCCATAATGGCTGAGTACATGAAAAAGGCCAGTAAAAACCTTCAGGCCAGCCAAGAGCTCCAAAAGCAATGGCATGACCAGAAGGCTGTTCTGATTCAGTACCAACCAGGACAGAAGGTGTGGGTCTTGGAGCCTGTGGCCCCAAGAGCACTCCAAGACAAATGGAGTGGACCCCACATAATTGTTGAAAAAAGGGAGAAGTCACCTACTTGGTTGACTTGGGCACTGCCAGGAGTCCCCTTAGGGTGTTCCATGTCAATCGCCTAAAACCCTACTATGACAGGGCTGATCTCACCCTGCTCATGGCAACAGATGAAGGACAGGAAGAAGAGAGTGACCCTCTCCCTGATCTCTTATCTTCCACAGAACAAGATGCTCTAGTGGAAGGTGTAGTTTTGGCAGATTGTCTTACTGCTGAGCAGAAAGACCACTGCATAAATCTCCTGGGTCAGTTTTCTGAACTCTTTTCAACTGTGCCAGGCACCACTTCTTGGTGTGAGCACACTATAGATACTGGAGACAGCATGCCTGTCAAAAGTAAGATCTATAGGCAGCCTGACCATGTCAGGGACTGCATAAAGCAAGAAGTCCAGAAAATGCTTGAACTGGGAGTGGTTGAGCACCCTGAAAACCCATGGGACTCTCCTGTGGTGCTTGTACCAAAGCCTCACTCTAAAGATGGAAAAAAGGAAATGAGGTTTTGTGTAGATTACAGAGGTCTCAACCAGGTAACTAAAACTGATGCTCACCCTATACCCAGGGCAGATGAGCTCATAGATACACTGGCATCTGCCAGGTATCTAAGCACCTTTGATTTTACTGCAGGGTATTGGCAGATCAAGTTATCAGAGGATGCTAAAGCAAAAACTGCATTTTCGAATATTGGAGGGCACTACCAATTCACAGTAATGCCCTTTGGTTTGAAAAATGCACCTGCCACTTTTCAGAGGTTGGTGAATACAGTCCTGCAAGGGTTGGAGGCTTTTAGTGCAGCCTATCTAGATGATATAGCTGTCTTTAGCTCCACCTGGGATGATCATCTGGTCCACCTGTGGAAAGTTTTGGAGGCCCTGCAAAAGGCAGGCCTCACTATCAAGGCTTCAAAGTGCCAGATAGGGCAGGGGAAAGTGGTTTATCTGGGACACCTTGTAGGTGGGGAACAGATTGCACCACTTCAGGGGAGAATCCAAACTATCATAGATTGGGTTCCCCCTACAACTCAGACCCAGGTGAGAGCCTTCTTAGGCCTCACTGGGTACGACAGGAGGTTCATAAAGAACTATGGCTCCATAGCAGCCCCTCTTAATGACCTCACTTCTAAGAAAATGCCTAAAAAGGTATTGTGGACAGCTAGCTGTCAGAAAGCTTTTGAGGAGCTGAAACAGGCCATGTGCACTGCACCTGTCCTAAAAAGCCCATGTTACTCCAAGAAATTCATTGTTCAAACTGATGCATCTGAATTAGGGGTAGGGGGCAGTCTTATCACAACTCAATTCTGAGGGCCAGGATCAACCTGTTGCTTTTATCAGCAGGAGGTTGACCCCTAGAGAAAAGCGTTGGTCTGCCATAGAGAGGGAGGCCTTTGCTGTGGTCTGGGCACTGAAGAAGTTGAGGCCATACCTATTTGGCACTCACTTCATTGTTCAGACAGACCACAAACCTATACTTTGGCTAAAACAAATGAAAGGTGAAAACCCTAAATTGTTGAGGTGGTCGATATCTCTACAGGGAATGGACTATACAGTGGAACATAGACCTGGGAGTACCCACTCCAATGCAGATGGACTCTCCAGATATTTCCACTTAGACAATGAAGACTCATCAGGTCATGGCTAGTCTTATTGTCCTTCGTTTGGGGGGGGGGGTTGTGTAGGAAAGTACCATCCTGCCTGGCATGTTACCCCCATATTTCACTGTATATATGTTGTTTTAGTGTATGTGTCACTGGGACCCTGCCAGCCAGGGCCCCAGTGCTCATAAGTGTGCCCTGTATGTGTTCCCTGTGTGATGACTAACTGTCTCACTGAGGCTCTGCTAACCAGAACCTCAGTGGTTATGCTCACTCTGCTTTCTGAATTGTCACTAACAGGCTAGTGACCAATTTCACCAATTCACATTGGCATACTGGAACACCCTTATAATTCCCTAGTATATGGTACTGAGGTACCCAGGGTATTGGGGTTCCAGGAGATCCCTATGGGCTGCAGCATTTCTTTTGCCACCCATAGGGAGCTCTGACAATTCTTACACAGGCCTGCCACTGCAGCCTGAGTGAAATAATGCCCACATTATTTCACAGCCATTTTACACTGCACTTAAGTAACTTATAAGTCAACTTTATGTCTAACCTTCACCTGGTGAAGGTTGGGTGCCAAGTTACTTAGTGTGTGGGCACCATGGCACTAGCCAAGGTGCCCCCACTTCGTTCAGGGCAAATTCCCCGGACTTTGTGAGTGCGGGGACACCATTACACGCGTGCACTATACATAGGTCACTACCTATGTATAACGTCACAATGGTAACTCCGAACATGGCCAGGTAACATGTCTAAGATCATGGAAATGTCACCCCAATGCCATCCTGGCATTGGGGAGACAATTCCATGATCCCCCGGGTCTCTAGCACAGACCCGGGTACTGCCAAACTACCTTTCCAGGGGGTTCACTGCAGCTGCTGCTGCTGCCAACCCCTCAGACAGGTTTCTGCCCTCCTGGGGTCCAGCCAGGCTTTGCCCAGGAAGGCAGAACAAAGGACTTCCTCAGAGAGAGGGTGTTACACCCTCTCCCTTTGGAAAAAGGTGTCAGGGCTGGGGAGGAGTAGCCTCCCCCAGCCTCTGGAAATGCTTTGATGGGCACAGATGGTGCCCATCTCTGCATAAGCCAGTCTACACCAGTTCAGGGATCACCCAGCCCTGCTCTGACGCGAAACTGGACATAGGAAAGGGGAGTGACCACTCCCCTGACCTGCACCTCCCAGGGGAGGTGCCCAGAGCTCCTCCAGTGTGCTCCAGACCTCTGCCATCTTGGAAACAGAGGTGCTGCTGGCACACTGGACTGCTCTGAGTGGCCAGTGCCAGCAGGTGACGTCAGAGACTCCTCCTGATAGGCTCTTACCTGTGTTGCTAGCCTATCCTCCTTCCTAAGTAGCCAAACCTCCTTTTCTGGCTATTTAGGGTCTCTGCTTTGGGGAATTCTTTAGATAACGAATGCAAGAGCTCATCAGAGTTCCCCTGCATCTCTCTCTTCACCTTCTGCCAAGGAATCGATCGCTGACTGCTCAGGACTCCTGCAAAACCGCAACAAAGTAGCAAAGACGACTACTGCAACCTTGTATCGCTGATCCTGCCGCCTTCTCGACTGTTTTCCTGGTGGTGCATGCTGTGGGGATAGTCTGCCTCCTCTCTGCACTAGAAGCTCCGAAGAAATCTCCCGTGGGTCGACGGAATCTTCCCCCTGCAACCGCAGGCAACAAAAGACTGCATCACTGGTCCTCTGGGTTCCCTTTCAGCACAACGAGCGTGGTCCCTGGAACTGCGCAACTCTGTCCAAGTGACTCCCACAGTCCAGTGACTCTTCAGTCCAAGTTTGGTGGAGGTAAGTCCTTGCCTCCCCACGTTAGACTGCATTGCTGGGTACCGCATGATTTGCAGCTGCTCTGGCTCCTGTGCACTCTTCCAGGATTTCCTTTGTGCACAGCCAAGCCTGGGTCCCCGACACTCTAACCTGCAGTGCACAACCTCCTGAGTTGTCCTCCGGCGTCGTGGGATCTCCTTTTGTGACTTCGGGTGAGCTCCGTTTCACTCTTCTTCGTAGTGCCTGTTAAAGCACTTCTGCGGGTGCTGCCTGCTTCGGAGAGGGCTCCTTGTCTTGCTGGACGCCCCCTCTGTCTCCTCACACAAGTGGCGACATCCTGGTCCCTCCTGGGCTACAGCAGCATCCAAAAACCCTAACCGCGACCCTTGCAGCTAGCAAGGCTTCTTTGTGGTCTTTCTGTGTGGGAATACCTCTGCAAGCTTCTACACAATGTGGGACATCCATCCTCCAAAGGGGAAGTTTCTAACCCTCTTCATTCTTGCAGAATCCACAGCTTCTACGATCCAGTGGCAGCTCCTTTGCACCCTCAGCTGGCAGTTCCTGGGCATCTGCCCAATCTCGACTTTGTCGCGACTCCTGGACTTGGTCCCCTTGTTCCACAGGTACTCTCGTCCGGAAATCCACTTTGGTTGCATTTCTGGTGTTGTTCTTTCTTGCAGAATTCCCCTATCATGACTTCTGTGCTCTCTGGGGAATATAGTTGCACTTTACACCTACTTTTCAGGGTCTTGGGGTGGGCTATTTTTCTAACCCCCACTGTTTTCTTACAGTCCCAACGACCCTCTACAAGCTCACATAGGTTTGGGGTCCATACGTTATTCGCATTCCACTTTTGGAATATATGGTTTGTGTTGCCCCTATACCTATGTGCTCCTATTGCAATACATTGTAACTTTACACTGCTTGCATTACTTCCTTTTGCTATAACTGCATATTTTTGGTATTGTGTACATATATCTTGTGTATATTTGGCATCCTCATACTGAGGGTACTCACTGAGATACTTTTGGCATATTGTCATAAAAATAAAGTACCTTTATTTTTTAGTATATCTGTGTATTGTGTTTTCTTATGATATTGTGCATGTGACACCAGTGGTATAGTAGGAACTTTGTATGTCTCCTAGTTCAGCCTAAGCTGCTCTGCTATAGCTACCTTCTATCAGCCTAAGCTGCTAGAAACACCTCTTCTACACTAATAAGGGATAACTGGACCTGGCACAGAGTGTAAGTACCCCTTGGTACCCACTACAAGCCAGGCCAGCCTCCTACAATATTGTAGTCAATTTGAATTTTGAAGTGGACGTATGCCATGAGGTTGTTGTCCGAGTCCGTGGAGGTGGTGCAGTCAATTGTGTTTTTGTAGATGATCAAGACCCTCCAACTGGTTTGTGGGTTCAGTCCTGGTGAATTATTTTGTAAGCTGGCTGGATGGCTACAGCAGTGTCTGGGTTGGATGCTGGGTTGAGCCATGTTTCCGACAGGAAGAGAAGGTTGGGTGTGTTGCTGTTGAGGAGGTCCCTGATTTCGGTGGAGTGTTTCCTGAGGGATTAGACTTTGAAGAGCATGGCTGACAGTTGATATGGGGTATTAGTGGTGTTGTGCATCAGTTGCTTAGAGGTAGTCGTAGCAGAGTCTGAGATGTTACAGGTAAAATTGCAATAGGCACAGGAGAAATGTTCTATAGAAGCAGCGTGTTTTCTGGTGTGTGTTGTTGACGCTACAGAGGATGGTGGAGAAGTAGTGGCAGCATTTGTTGTCTCCATTGGCGGCTGTGGTGTTGCATTGGATGGTCATGGGGCCAAAGTTCCTGGTGCTGGGTGTGGTCTAGGTGTGGATGGTGGCAGACGGGCTTGTCTTTGGCATGCCAGTGGCATTGTCATGCTGTGGCCTGCATTCAGTAGATCCTGGAGTAGGTGGGGATTCTTTTGGCAAGAATAACGGTGACCGGAAAAACCATTGCAGGAAAACTCAGGCAGTGGAGGTGCCACTTGGTCAAACAGTGGCAATTGGATCAGGCTGGAATAAACAGGAACTGGAGGCCACAGGCAAGTGACAGGTGAAGTGCCCAGGTGTCTACTCACTGAATGAATGACATAGACAATTATTATGTTACCTAATATTCTTACATGGATTTGGCAGAAACCTTTTAGGTTACCTATGTAACCTAAACTTTCATCAGGCTGAAAGGATAGTCATCCTTCAGCAGTCTACTGATGTTGTCAGGTCTGCTTGGTTGATAAAGACAGATGAAATTCAATGAAGTAATATTTTCACCCTAGAACTTGCGAGTCTCTGAATGAAAGCAAAGTGAATTGATGACCTAATGACATCAAGAGTTGTCACCTTGATTTATTTTATTATTTAGATTTTGACTACTAAATTTCTTGTATCTATTCAATACCGTTGTCCAGATACATCTGTTGGCAGACCTGAGACTTCTTTTCGGTAGATAAGAGAAAATTATTTTGAGACATAGTTTGATGATTTACCTTACAGCATCCTGGGTATTAAGCAGAAAGCTTGAAGGTGTCAGGATTCTACCATCATACCACTAGGTAGCACTCATGAGGACCCTTTATGAACCTGCCTTTACATCTGAATAGGTCAATATACACACCAGTACTTACCAAACTTATTTTTGTTTCACCTTTTAGTCCAGGTTTCTGTTCTATGTCCCTGATGCATTATGGTCCTTATAGTTCCCTCTGTGTTCAAGCCCTTCTTAGAGCACCTCGTGGTGGTGGTTTCCTGTTCACTAGATTTGTTCCTGGAGCCTACTGTTACTCTAGCCTCTTTAAATTTCCATTCCAGACCCTTCTTATGTTTGTGCCAATGCATACTACGTTCTTAGTTTTCCTGTTCCCTTTCTTGTGTCTCCTGGTTCCCCTGGTCTTCCCTTCTCCAGGTTCCAGTTCCAACTTCCCTTCATTGGTGGTTCCCTGATTCCCTGCATCTAGTTAATTCATTGCAACTGGCTGTCTCCCTGCACCTGTGCTCCTCCCCTGAGCCTCCAGCTATTTCAACCCTGTGAATGCAAATTGCAGCAACTTGCAACTCACTTCTGTTGAGTCTTTTGGTGCTCTTTGTTGCTGTTGCTGTTATTACAGGCTTGTCCTTTGATTCTGTTTCCTTTTACCCTGTACCTATTTTCCAGCATTTGGCTAGTTGCAGTATGTGTTTCTGACCCTATTTTCTTGTGCCTCTCTTCCAGTGTTAGCCATTGATCATAGTCTACTGTCTGAACTCTTCTTGATCTGCCCTGTTATTTGCAGATTCCTTGCCTTGTATTCTGTATTTCTGTCTTGCTTTGTTTGAGTGCACATCTTTCCTAGCCCTATTCTTGGAAATTCAGCCCTTTTCTTGAACCTAATTCTAGTCCTACTTTTGCCTGAGCCCAGGTTTTGGTGTTCCTTGCTCTGTTCCTTGTTGTTCTTGTATTTTTGTCCAGATTTTCATTAATCCCAAGGGTGCCAGTTAGATTCCCTGGCTTGTATCCTAGCACAGAGAACCACCCACTTCAACTTCTCCATAGGAGCTGCTGGGGGTCTCCCAGAAGCTCTATGAGATGAATCTGCTCCTTACATTCATATAACATCTTTTCACCTCACAGAGTGATAATTTCTGGGGAGCAGACAAACTATCAATTATCAACCTTTGTGTTGTTTGTACCTGTGCTTTCCCTACAGACCTTCAGTTTCTTATTTACAGCCTGTTCCAACCTGCTTTAGTCCTCTGCTGTCGTAGGGACCTTTTTGACCCAAGTCAGTTCCCCCTGTTTTTAGCTTTTTACATGTGCACGATTTAGATACATCTTTTAAGCTCATCCTATTGCATTTTACACACGTTCATCAGCTTGCTTTTATCCTAGGAATATAGAAAATGAGCTGCTTGTTTAGTTAGCCTCTGCATGACATCTAATAAGTACCTTCTGTCCAAAGCTAAGAACACTGTGCACAATATCCTAGTTTGTGTTGCCCATTCAGGAGACAGTTTCTAACACAGCATTGCATCAGGTCTGTACTTTCAATGCAGTATGGTTTATTATATAAGTGATGCACTGACCCGGAAGGGGCAGAGGGCATTCCAGCCACGACCATCATGGGACATATGCAGTGTTCAACATGCAGCTCTGCTGGTGCTAATCTACCAGCTTCCTGAGAGAAGTGCAATCTACACAACAGGCTGACTCCTGATACAATCTCCAGGTATGGGGTATGGCTAATCCTTTAGATCGAGACTGGCAGAAGGGGACACCCACTATGCTCTTGAGTATAGTCTTAGGGTTAGGTAAGAACCTCTGGAACCTCTAGAACCTCATTTACCATGGTTGGATTATTCATTTTGTTTACCATGTTTGTAAGGCTGGTCACTTTGCTTTGTTTCATCTGCCTAATAATCACAGCTCATTCTCTCTATACAAGATTATGATTGTTTGAACAAATGTATTGAAAACGTATCTCATACATCTTTTGAGTTGCACCTTGGTATGCATGAGTAATATGTCAAAAAGTTAAGATCTGTTTCCACTACTTCCTTGAGGAGTCCGAGTGTCATGTTCAGGTTGCTATAATCAGCTTTAACCCTGGTAGGTTCATCAGTTTGGGTGAGACATTGTGTGTTAGCCAGGAATTGGGCCAACAGTTTCTGATGGTGTGGACGGACTAAGGCTCCCACATTCTGAAGTTCTATTGTCCTATTGCCTTAATAGAAATATATTACACTGCTCCTGTCCTGCTTCGCTTTCAGCCTTCTAGTACTCATTTGCTTGTATTCCCTTCATAGACCACACACAAACTCAGAATCCAGTCTTGTCCAAGTGTCACCCAACTAGACCTCTGACCAGTCACCGTTCTAGTTCCCTGCTAATACATGTGTGCAGATGGTTGTTCTTTCTGGCACTGGGTACCAATGTAGGGATTGAAGAGTCAGGGTAATGTGGTTATGATGTCTCACATAATGTTTTAGCTGTTGCAGTAGACCAGGTGGAACATGAACTGCGAAAGGTTTTCTGAGAGCAATGTGGCAACAGTAGAACATTGAACCCCTTTTAGCAGTAGAAGATAATAGTCTACACTGAAGACTGAATTTAGTTTGGGATAAAAGACAGAGTACTCACAAGTTATGGGCTTTATCTAGGGGACTGAGTGGTGACAGCCCAACTCAAAATAAAAAGAAGGGTTGACTTGGCCAAGGACCAGGATTTCAAATCTATCATTGCTGAGGTAAAGGCAGTTATACTACTTCTAATGCTGAACCCAGGTAAGGCAATGAAACAAGTTGTGGAGGTTGAAACTTCAAGCTCAGGTTTGAGATTAAACTACGGGTTGTTGGCATACATGTGATATCGAATCTTGTCAAAGTTTAGGATAACAACATCAGGGAAATATCATTGTTGAATAGCACTGGTGACTGGCCAGAGCCATGAGGAATGCCATTGGTCACTGGAGTTGACTAGTTCTTCCTTGATGTTTAGGAGAGTGGCCTCTGCCCGCAGCAAGGTCTGAAGCTTGATAAAAGGCCACCCAGGAGGCCCTTTGCCTCCATGTGGGATCACAATTTTTTTAAGTAGCCTTTCTTCACAAGTTAGGCCAGAAGTAAGCCTGTAGTTGGTAATATTACCTGTGAGGCTATCATGTTTGAGGGGTGACCCCACTGGAGAGAGTAATTTACTAGGATGGTGAAGATCTATACGACAAAAGTGGGGGCCCCAGTTAATGACTTTATCATTGCCGATGTTCCAAGAGGGCAATATTTCTTGAAAGAAATCAGGATATTGCTAATGTTCATTTATTAAAGTATGACTGACTTACTGCAAGGGAATCCACAGACAGGTGTAGAGGAGCAAGAATAAGACAGAGATAAACCAGTGGAAACAGTTGTGATGTCAGCCACGACTGTCAATTTTGTTGACACAGAATGTCAGTAGATTCTCATGATGGCCTTTTGTGGGGTAGGTACGCTAGATGCTGAGCTAGAAGACACTAAGGCCCACATTATGACAATGGTGGTAAAAACCACCCACTGCTGCAGCAACGGCCGCCAAAAGACTGCCGCCGCGGCTACCATCCTTCCGCCATAATTTGACCACAGCCAGATTTCTGCCACAAGAAAGACAGAAATCCGGCTGTGGCCATACTGGCAGATGGTGGTAAGGTGGCACTGCTACCACCACCAGCGCGACGCCAGTAGACCGCCACCAGCCGTATTATGAAAAATAATACGGCCTGGCGGTGTTCTTCTGGTGGGCGCTGCTGCTAGTAGCAGCACCCCATCCCGTCCCCTGCCAGAAGACCCCCTGGATCCAGGTAAGTCGGGTCTCCGACAGGGGAGGGGGTGGAGGCTGTTGTATGTGTGTGGGTGTGTGCATGTATGTGTGAGTGTGTGTATGAATGTGAGTTTGTGTTTAGTGTTGTTTGCTTGCATGTATGAATGTATGCGAGTGCGTGTATGAATGTGTGTGAGTGCGTGTATGTATAGAGATGTGAATTCATGTCTGCGTGTATGTTTTGATGTGTGTGTGGATATGTGCATGAATGGATGAATGCATGCGTGTATGTATGTGTGGATGAGTGTGTGTCTGCGTATGTGTGAATGGGGGGCGTAGATGCAGGGGAGTGGGGGGTGTTTGGAGAGGTTTGGGGGGAAGGGGGCCTCCTATCAGTGACAGGGAAGGAATTTCCTGTCACTGATAGGGCCTACCGCTATGGTTTTCGTGGTGTTACGAACACCATGAAAACCATGGTAGTAGGCAGGGTCATTATACCGCCGGCAGCACAATGGCGGCCGCAGACTGGAGATGGTTATCTTCAGTCTGGCGGCTGCTACCGCCATGGCGGTCGGAGTGGTACATTGGCAGGTTGCCTTCAGCCAACCCGCCAATGTCATAATGTGGCGGTAACTACCGCAAGCCTGTTGGCGGTACTACGGCCACATTAGCTCCGACCGCCGGGGTCATAATGACCCCATAAATCCCTATACATATGTTGCAGTTCATTAGGTCTTTTATTACTAAGTGAGTATCAGACGATTATAGATATTATAAATATGATTACAGTTCCAGAATAAATAGAACACTATACAATCAGAAACTGGTGTGTTATAGCCATTCATGTTTATGGAATGACTCTGTCCATCGTTAAAGTATTTATATGACAGAGTAAATGGGCAATAACATTATATTAAACACTTGTGATGCTCTTTCATGTTTGGTTATTCCCTGGTAATCTGTTTACTCTGAAGCACTGCCATATCAGAAAAGATTAAAGGTTGCATTTCTTTACTTATTCAAGAGAGTGAGACTCCCCTCCTGTTGTATGTATACAGCATCATATTAATGCATGACTAGTACATAGATGGGGGAGTAGGTTTACAGTAACGTTGCTACTCACTACAAAAATACAATGGGCATTACATTGGGCAGCAGAAGTCATTGGTTTGTCAACTATCCTAGATGCCTATGTGATCCATATCTGAACTTCACAAGCAACACAATTTAAGAGGGAACCCATCAAGCTATAAAAATGAGGGTGGCCCAGTGGGAGAGAAAATGTAGGCCTATGGGTTACTAATGAGGGAAAACTCCACAGAAGGCTCACATGCAAAATGTTGACCCATGATGCTTAATCGTAAAACATCTAAGCCCTGTTATGGCAGCCAACCAGTAATGAGGCAACATCCATCCAGAATACACTTGTAATTGACTGTCTTGGTTACTGACACACACAAGGTTGGTGATATTATAATGACCTTTAAGTCTGACCCACATACAGCTATCTTCCTAGTACCCATGGTGCTGTCTCACCTATCAGTCTGAGGACATGCCATCCTCAGGAATGGCACTAAGAGGGAACAGACTACTGCAAGAGATTAGCTGCTCTGGATGAGCAAAGCGCCCAACTCAACAAATCTTGGGATCTCCCTTTGATTCTTGACCGTTCATGGTACTGGAAGGACCACTCCCAGAAGCCCACCCCCAGAGAATGCTACTGCGAATAAGTTTCTCTAAGGCTACATTTTGTTCAGCAGTTTATATGAGACTCATATTTTCAACTCCTAGAACAGCTGGCTGAGAAATGCTTCTCAGCACAAATCCATCAACCTGGCAAATCACTCACGCCAAGCAAATTGAAAGCCATGCCCATCCTATACTGAGAATAAGACTAAGTCGTCATTGCTGATGGATACTTGTCAATTAATTCCACCCTATTTTCCCATGTGCAATAGCACAATCTAATGGGATCAACGAGTCTATGAACCTAGTTAGTAAAACATTTAGAGAAATATTGACAGAAGAACTGAATTGCTGATTGAATAGATGTATTTATGTCAGAAGGGTAAAACCACTGTACTCCTGAGGTAGGGCATTGAAAATACTCTAAGGGCCAGATGTAGCAAAGAACCAATTTGCGACTTGCAAATTGCGAGTCCCTGCGACTCGCAATTTGCAAGTCGCAAATTGGTATGCAGTACGGTGTCTCAGACACCGAATGCGACTCGCTATGGGGTCGCAATGACCCACCTCATAAATATTCATGAGGTGGGTCGCAAATTGCGGCCCCATAGCGAGTATAGGCACTCGCAAACATGGAGGCCTGCTGTCGTCAGCAGACCTCCATGTTCGTGACTGCTTTCAATAAAGCAGTTTTTTTTTTTAAGTGTAGCCCGTTTTCCTTAAAGGAAAACGAGCTGCACTTAAAAAAAAAAAACGAAACCTTTAGTTTCGGTTTTTTTTCAGGGCAGGTAGTGGTCCCTTGGACCACTACCTACCCTGAAAAAATATTTTTGGGTCCATTCACAAACTGGAAGGGGTCCCATGGGGACCCCTTCCAATTTGCGAGTGGGTTACCATCCACTTGAAGTGGATGGTAACTGCGACACCATTTGCGACCGCGTAGGCGGTCGCAAATGGTATTGCATACCACTCAGAATCGCAAATAGGAAGGGAACGCCCCTTCCTATTTGCGATTCTGAAATGCATATTGCAAGTCGGTCCCGACTCGCAAAATGCATTTCTACATAGCAAATACGTATTTGCGACTCGCAAATGGCGATTTTCGCCGTTTGCGAGCCGCAAAGTCTTTGCTACATCTGGCCCTAAATGAGGAACTGATTAATTCTTTAAACTCTTTTTAGCCCATAGATTCCTTAAAGCTGAGGTGTGTATCACTTTCAGTTTTTTATGCATGCCCGTGGTTCATCTAAGGTGAGACGTGTCTGCTCAAATATTTATCTGAACTTCGATGTTCTTCATTGCTTAAGTTACTTATGACACAAAGGTGCATCTTCCATTCAGTATTCAGAGAAGCAGGGCTTGCCATTAATATTCAGCCGCATTGTGCAAGCCCACTGTACATAATTACCTACAGTGGGCCCAATAACATGTCTGTCAACGTGATTAAACTTCGTATTAATTTAAAGGTATTACCTGTCTCTGTCACATCACAATTAAGCCGACGTATTCCTGGCAGGGCGGACAACCAAAGAAAATTGCGTGGTTTAATTTGTTTCTACTTCAAGAATCAACCTCTTGGCTCCCTTTTCCACTCTGATGTATGGATTAAACAAGATGCGAAGGGGCTCCGTGTTTTTTTATTCTCCCACGCGGACAGCCCGCGTCAGAAAACCGCCGGAATCTCAGAAACGTGTTCATGCTGTTTGTCACTCGAGCGCAAGACCACGACAAACATTTATGTTCATGCTAAATTGGATTCTGAAGATTAAATTGCAAATTGAATTGTTTCCTTTGAGATGGAAGTAAAGTAAACAATCAGTCCATTTCTTGCTTAGATCACAGGTAGGTGGCTGTTTACAAAGAACGCACGTGCCCAACCATGCATTAAATAGCTAACATATGGGCTAGATTTAGGTTTTGTGGAAAGGGTATTTGCAGCGTTTTTCGCCAAGCTCGGGAGTCCCGAGAGAGTCGGGAACCGATGTGGTTTAAGGCCAGAAGTGCCGCCCAGGGGCATCTGGTAAAGTGGTGGGGTGAGTGAAGTGCCCCCACCCCTCCCCAAGGAAACAAAATAAAACACCTCCTCCCTCCAAAACCCCAAAATAAAACACCCTCCTCTAAAAGCCCAAAATAAATTACCCCCTCTCTCCAAAAGCCCAAATGAAAACATAACACTAACCACAGAATAAAACGCAACCACTACACTTACATGCATTACACACATAAAATAAAATAAAATGGCACTTACCAGCGGGCTGCACATGCACGTCGGTGTTCTTTTCCTTCTCCGATGCATGAAGAACTTCCCTAACTAGACACTGCTCTCATGCTGCTAACCAGCATGAGAGAAACACTTAGATTGGATGGAGCAGGCTGGATGGATGCTCCTTCAGGCCCTTGAGGCCTGTGCTTTGTCTCCACCTAGCTGCATTAACATAGTCGGGTGGAGAGCTTCAAAATGCGCATGTTACTTTGTCCGGCACACAACAACCAGCCAAACTGACATGTGCACTTTGGAGCATCCAATCAGCCCTGCTTCAGTCCTCTGCTGTCAATCACCAACAAAGAGCAAGCCGGCATGTCTCTGGGCTGGCTCCGCTGCAGTTGGCACTGCACAGGTAAAAATAAAATTACAATTAAATCTTTTCATTGCCATTTAATTTTGTCAGGCATGGCTTGCAGCGTGCGGGAGGCGACACTCCCTCAATCTTGAGAAGAAACTGCCACTGGTGCCGCCATTGGAATTTGGAAACCAAGGTTGAGTCTCGGGTTGACTCAAATTCCTGTAATTCTGGGCAAATCACTTAGGGTCTGACCTAGAACTTGGTGAATGGAATACTACTTCGAAAACATGAGGAATATCCCATTCTCCGAATTACGATCCCCAAAGGATAGAACAGGATCATAATATGGCGGACAGGATATCTGTCACATTTGTGAAGAAGTATTCCCCTCTGCCAAGTTCGAAGTCAGGTCTTTAATCTCTGCACACCTCAAACAAATGAATCTAACCTTGTGTAATATAACTGGTGCTCATGTAAAGTTCTCCAAGATGGGGGTGTGGCTAGGTGGAGACCGACTGTCACGGCCGGCTTTGGTGTTGGTGGCAGTCAGTGTGACAACCTTTGTTGGTGCCCCGCCCCAATGACCTTCTTTACGATACCCTCACTTTCACCCTCATCTCTCCATAGCCCCTCCCTCACACATATTTCATTTGTTTTTTAGTGCTACTCATAATAGGGAAGGGAGTTGGAGTGCTTTCCATCAGGCACGTTGTACAGAGAAAATGAATCATACATGTGTAAATCAATGTTTAGGAAATATTACATATGACAAAGAGTTGCAAGTTGTAGGAGTCACATCACCAATACTGGTAGGTATTATATTTTAAGAGTGCCTGGTCTGGAGAAGTAAACACTCAGGATTTAAAATGTAACAAAGTGGTTGGGGTTGGCATTACTAATAAGCATGTTTTTTTACCCAAACTAACCCTTTTTAGCAGCATTAGGATAATTAAAGACTGTGGAAAAATCATAATATTCTAACGTATACCTTGCAGTTTGAAGCAACTCTTTGATGCCATTTCATAGCTCACTTTGCTATATTAGGATTGTGATTTATGAACTGCAAGTAACAAAAGTATCTCTGTGACAAAAGCAGCAACATGTCAAATTATCTACTGATAATCCAATTACCTGATCTACTTGTTATAGGTTCTTTACAGCAGGCACATTAACCCTCTGTGCTACTTTAACGAGTCAAAAATGCCACTATGCACTGCCCTAGATAAAACTCCATCTCTGTCCAGCAGGTACATTAATTACAAGAGTTAACTTGACATTTACAAGGAACTCTGCAGCATGTGCTTTTGAGAAAAAAAAGTATTTCCAAACTCAGTGCTACCCCCTAAGCTCAGTGGCGAGTGCAGCGGCACTGGTGACACTGCCCTAAAGCTTGAACTTCAGTCTGTTTTACCTGCTACTACACAGCTTCTTGTGCCAGTCACAGGGGCATTACTGTGGATGGACAATTCATCCCCTGTCATGTTTGGCGGGCTACCCCTTCCTCGCATTGGCCACTGAGAGGCATTTTCTTCTACTTCATGAAACCGGTTCCAAACTCACCTTTCAGGCGGGTATGGTCCAAGCCAACAGAAAGCAAGCACTAGCAAATTATCCACAGTTGAGATGACTAGACCCGGCCATTCTCATTTCCCGTGTACAGCCTATTGGGGTAACTTCTGATAAATTAGACCTGCTACTGGTAATGACTGGAGAAGCAAGTGGCCTTGGAGGCCAACATTGACTCAGTTTCTTTCCATTGATCTAAACCTGTTGAGAGAAGAACAACATAAATTGGCTGACAAAATCAAGCACAACAAGGCATTCCTTAAAGGAGATGGTTCTAAAATCCCACAACCATGCAAAGCAAATGCAGACCCTCCTAAATTGGATACAAATCCTTATAGAACCAAGCTGAAGATGCAGAATGTGGGAGAGGCATAATAATCTACAGATTATTGGTATACCAGAAAATGTGAAAGGCCCTATTCCCACCAAATATATTGAGGTCTGGCTCCAGAAACCTATTTCCCCTAATGATCTCTCATATGTTCACTATATAGAAAGTGCATAGGGCCCAGAAAAAACATGTTCCCTCATGGTTTGCATCCTATGTTCACTGTAGGCACAAAATAGTTGCACAACAGTGTACTCAGTTCTTCGACAGCCCGGGGGAAGCTGGACTAGGGGTGGCAAATACCAGCTCACACCCGTAGTACAGCAAAGGGTACCCCATGACACTGAGATGGCATCCAGATGCCACTTGAGGAGTTCCAAATCAACAAAGCTAATCACATTTCCAACCCACTCTCAGGAGGGCTAGCAGGCAGCAATTGTAACCACTGCTATGATCCACATTCAACACAACAAGATGAACCGATTTGTAACACTTTTCAAACACTCACCCCCAGTCACAGATCTGGTTAAATCCATTGTACTTTTGCTCACCATGACACCCCAGTTTGGACCCAGTCTTATGCAAATCAGTCTTGACCCTGCTACCCATGGGAAAAGTCCAGCCCGAACTACAAACTGGACAGATTTATATCTGCTGACGATGGAGCTTGTGGGATCAGATACAAATGAAGGCTCAGCCAAGTTTCCTTTGGTTACCCCAAAGATGTCAGACAACATTGTTTGATTGATTTAACAATGAAGAGAGTATGGGGGTCATTATGACCCTGGCGGTCCTGCCCCGCTTCGCCGGCGGTGGCGGCCAGACCACCGACAGTGAGGCAGTTCAGGACCGCCAAATTATGACAAGGGAAGTGACTGGCTGCATTGCAGCCAGTTCACCACCTCTACCGCCAGGGGGGGCAGGACTGCCTGGCCAAAGGTTGACCACCTTTGGCCCTGCAGTCCACCTAACACTGCCTGCAGTATTTTGAGTATCCTTACCGCCAGGGATTCTGTGGCAGCAGCCCTGCCATGAAATCCCTGGCTATAAGGATACTGGCGACAGGAATTCTAATTTCTGTCGCCACCACAGGACTCGCCAATCACCCCTCTCCATGTAGGAGCCCCCTCCACCCCGACCCTAACAGGAGCCACCGAACCCTCCAAGCAGCGATGCCCCCATCCCCGATCCTCGTACTGAACCCCCTCCCCCAATCCCTGTACCGACTCCCGATCCACGCATGCACACACCGCATATACAGATACACGCACACATACATACATACAAGCACATTTCCACGCTCACTCATTTACACACACATACACACACAGCCACAACACCACCCCATCCCCTGCATTCACGCATTCACACAAGCACACAGAGACACACAGGCACACAAGCACTCACAACAACCCCCCACCCCTTCCATTCATACACACACACACACACCCCCCATTCACGCACACAACACTCAACACCCCATCCCCTGTTGGTCGATCACCTTACCTGGTGGTCACCTGGGAGGGAACGGGGTCCATAGGGCCTTCTCCACCGGCACACCCCGTCACTCCAACACTGCCATGCCAATTACAAAGTTGCAATACTGCGGGTAGTGTTGTGATGATCTGGCAGTGTCAGCAGAGCAACCTCCACTAGACCGCCAATCACTGGTATGGCTGCTGGCAGCTCTCTGCCCAATTTATGGCAGAGAGCTGCCAGGAGTCATAATATGGCAGTCTCAAGACTGCCATCACTGGCGGTCTCCTGACGGGTGCGACTTCAGCGGTCAACTGTTTTGACCGTTGAAGTCATAATGAGGGCCTATGTCATTAACCTAAGCAATGTGCTTTATGTGGCTAAAAGACTGACCAGTGTTATGGGGAATACTACATTAATAGTTAAAAGTAATGTGAATTTCTACAACACCCTCTGTGCTCCCCCACAACCTAAACCAGGGTATGTGACAAAATCTGGGCTGCATCTTTCAAGGGGTCATGAATGGAAGGGTTATTAACCTGGCATATAATGTTCGTAGACTCGGGACAGGAATCTCTAGAATAATCTCCTAATATTGTGGTTCCTCTTCTGTGGAATATGATGTTTGTCTTATCACATTGACAATTCTGGGTACATACCTTGTTCTCCGGTCGGACCTACTAGACGGTCGGTCTCCACTCCCCGAGCTAAAGCTTACCTTACATGGGGGCAGATGTGAGAACCCCTAGCACCTCCTTGAACCACATTAGCTTAATGTTTTTGCTGGTAATGTGGCCCAACAAGGACAAAATCACCACACCTAATTTACAAAGTGGCACAATGCATGCATTGCGCCACTTTGTAACTGTTAGAAATGGGGTTTCTGGTTGGCTAGGGTATGCACCTCAGCCAGGCAGAACTTACCCACTCTAGTCAGGGCTTGGGAGTTACACGTCCAAGATAACCCCTGCTCACCCCCTTGGTAGCTTGGCACGAGCAGTCAGGCTTAACCTGGAGGCAATGTGTAAAGCATTTGCACAACACACAACACACGTGATGCAAAATATACACCAACGCGGGCTGCGCTGCTGGTCTGTTCTGACTCTCCTCACCTGGGGGCTGACATCGGAGCACCGGAGCTAAAGGGCAGGAGCCCTTTAAATTCTCCCATTGCGCTCCCGCTCGCCGGGACGCGGGCTGCGCTGCTGGTCTATTCTGACTCTCCTCACCTGGGGGCTGACATCGGAGCACCGGAGCTAAAGGGCAGGAGCCCTTTAAATTCTCCCATTGCGCTCCCGCTCGCGGGCTGCGCTGCTAGTCTGTTCTGACTCTCCTCACCTGGGGGCTGACATCGGAGCACCGGAGCTAAAGGGCAGGAGACCTTTAAATTCTCCCATTGCGCTCCCGCTCGCGGGGACGCGGGCTGCGCTGCTGGTCTGTTCTGACTCTCCTCACCTGGGGGCTGACATCGGAGCACCGGAGCTAAAGGGCAGGAGCCCTTTAAATTCTCCCATTGCGCTCCCGCTCGCGGGGACGCGGGCTGCGCTGCTGGTCTGTTCTGACTCTCCTCACCTGGGGGCTGACATCGGAGCACCGGAGCTAAAGGGCAGGAGCCCTTTAAATTTTCCCATTGCGCTCCCGCTCGCGGGGACGCGGGCTGCGCTGCTGGTCTGTTCTGACTCTCCTCACCTGGGGGCTGACATCGGAGCACCGGAGCTAAAGGGCAGGAGCCCTTTAAATTCTCCCATTGCGCTCCCGCTCGCGGGGACGCGCGCGGTCGCGCCCGGGCGAAGCCCGGGCCAAGGGCAGGCCGTCCGTGCCCGTCAGAGGCCGAAGGAGGCCGGGCTGGGCCACCTCTCTTGGTCCTAAGGCACGGCAATTGCCCCTTCTGCATAGGGAAGCACCCCAATCTCTCCTTTATATTGTGACATAGTACCATTCGCCAATGGGGAAGCGCAAGGCCAAAGATAGCCCGACTTTAGGCTCTGGCAAATCCAAAATACTCAAAACCAATAAGATTACGTTACCCCACACTAGCCATGTTGCCAAGGAAATAGACGATTTAATAGAAGAGGTATAACAGATTCTAAACAACAAGGAGAAGCCTAGACGAAAGGGCTCAAAATCTGGCACGCTTATTCCATTTCTAACACCTAGTTTACACACTGTTGTTAACTCACATTCTGTCGCCTCATCTCACCAGCCACTCCAACAGTCGTTGCCTTGTCAAGACCCCATTGCCCTCCCTACACCCTATTCTGAATTAGATGCTCCTAGAGCTTGCACACCACACCCTTCAATTTTATGCTCTAATCGTTTTTCTCCGCTGGCATCCATTGATTCGGACAATCAGCAACCAGCCCCCCCAACTCTGCCATGTCCAGTGAGTCCTCCTCTACAAAATGATCTGTTCACATTGGTGTGTAGCCTTAAGACTGAAGTTGGCGAGCTGAGAGCATTATTGCTTGAAATCACCACCCTTCTTAAAAACAAACATTCTTTCCCTATTAGCAAGCCTAATTTAAACCTTTTGCCTACCAAGTATCCACCTGCAAAAGGCGACTTATCAAACGGGCCTCTTCTGCCACTAGCTTGTGCTGCAGGTCCCATAGATGATCAGGGTCCTGTAAAACAGCTCACGCCCTCTTTTGGAAGAACTACTCCTCTCCTTCCTAATGCTCCCCTCAAATGGGACATTACCAAAGCTTCATACCACAATCATAAATCAATTAGCAACAACTACATATATATGTGCAATGTTCCACCTTTGCCTCCAAACGTGAGAGAAGACAAAGCCTCATTAACAAATAAGGTCTCGCACTGGGTGAGACATATCAGGGGTTGTGGTTCAATCATCCATGATGACATTGTATCTGTCGAACGATCTAATGGTTCCCCTGGTCTCTCTGGTCCTAGTGACTTTATAACACTTAGGCCCTCATTCTGACCCTGGCGGTCGGCGGAGAGACGGCGGTCGGACCGCGAACAGACCGGCGGTATTAAAAATGGCATTCTGACCGCGGCGGTCCCCGCCGCGACCGACCGCTACTTCTCCACTCCGACCGCCACGGCGGTCATGACCGCGGGGCTGGAGTTTGCGCACTCCGGCCCGGCGGTCGTCCCAAGACCGCCAAGGGTATTATGACCCTGCCTACCGCCGCGGTTTCTTGCGGGCGGGAACCGCCGTGCGAACCATGGCGGTAAGCACTATCGGGGCCAGGGAATTCCTTCCCTGGCACTGATAGGGGTCTCCCCCACCCCCCACTACCCACCCGAGTCCTCCCCCCACACCCTCCACCCCCTGCCACCCCCCAGAGGTGGTACGAACCCCCTCCCCACCCCCACCCCAACATGCACATACATGTACCCCGACATGCACACACCCCCAACATGCACATATACACACCCCCTACACACACATACACAACGGGGACACATACCCGCACACATACATGCCGACATGCGCACCTGCCGAACAGCACACATTACCCATAGACACAGCAGCACCCCCCGCCCGCATACACGCACTCACACACCCCCTCTACACACTCACACGCACACCCCCATGCACGCCCACATCACACAACACCCCCCCACCCCCTCCCCTCACGGACGATCAACTTACCTTGTGCGTTGGTCCTCCGGGAGGCGACGGGAGCCATAGGGACGTGACCGCCAACAGAAGACCGCCAACAGAAGACCGCCACACAGAAATGTGGGTCGTAATTCTGTGGGCGGTGTTCTGCTGGCGTGGCGGTGGAGGTTGACCAGTCTCCACTTTCCCGCCGACCGCCAGTGTGGCTGCTGGTGGTTTTCCGGCGGAACGCTCCCAGCGGTCAGAATGCGCACAGCGGCACACCACCGCGGTCGCCGGTCTTCACCGCGGCGGTAACTCAGCGGTCTTGCGAAAAGACCGCCAAGGTCAGAATGAGGGCCTTAGTCTTAAAAGTCCACATTTGGTAGCAGGCCTCTTGGAAATGGAAGCACGGTCTATAAGCAGGAAGTCCTCAGCAATTACTCTTTCAGCTAGCTGTCCTATTGCTAGCCACATGTGTGTGAATCCTTCCACTAGATCAGCCAATTTGGTCCCGAACTATTCTACAACTACTCAAGATACAAGACCAACAGGCCATCAGGTCCAGAGAGATCCACTTCCTGATCTGGCCCCTAAGTCCTGTTCCGGCCCTGTTTCAAGGGCCCAACTAACCCATGATCCTGGGGCTACTTCGGACATTGACTGACTATGTCTCACCAACCTTTGCACAGCTACAGCAGCCATGAACTTTCCATCTAATCCACATTGCCCAGGCTCTCTTCTTCTATCGGACCCACAACCTGGAACTATTAATAATATCACAAGTTCACTTAAGGCGAACCCCGTTGCCAGTTACGTCCAAGCTGATACTACCACGAACTCAAATATTACTTGTGCCCAGCACACAGCAAAACTTTTGTCCTGGAATGTGGCTGGCATTAACAGCAAACTTGTTGACACTGAGTGGGGGGCATTCGTCGGAAATTTTAACGTTTGCATGTTCCAGGAAACATGGGCAACGCATTGTACATACAAACAAGGGTATAGCTCTTTTTTCAAACCTGCTAAGCCATCTTTAGCTGGCAGGGCGGTAGGGGGTTTAATCACATGGGTAAAATCTACAGAGGGGAGTGGTACAAAGGAGATATATGTGGATTCCCATTATATTTTGGCTGTTGCCATCTACCCAGCCTCAGGCTCTCCTGTCCTTTGTCTAAATATTTATAGCAGACCGGGACCCTCAAATCACCGATCTCCCACTATCGAGCTATTGAATACCTTAATCTCAGACCTTCGCCTCAAATATCATATTATAATAGCTGGTGACTTTAACGTTCTACTTGAACTTAATGCAGATCACATAGAGGTCATGCAGTCTGAAGATAGTGTATGGAATATCCCTCCTCCTGTGACTTCCCATTCCACCCAGCAAAATTCATATAAACCATGCGTCAGGGCCATACAGATAGTGGATCTCATGATATCCCATGGCCTTCGTTTGGGCAATGGCCGCTTTCCAGCGGACATTCCGGCCAGACCAACCTTCTTCAGGGGCTCATATAGCAACAAATTGGATTATATCCTCTTTGACTTAAGACTATGGCACCTTATTCTAGACCTAGAGGTGGGCATTCCCCATACTAGTGATCATGCTCCCCTCCAGATCACATACAAGAGCCCTCTCCTAGTAGGGGTCGCATTTCCCTCTGTCTCCTCTACTGCTATGGAGCTGTCTAGTAATAGGCGTACAGTCAGGTGGGACTCCTTTGTGCAATCAAACAAGCTTCAAGGAAATCTGCGTGCCCTAACCTCTTCTCATCAGTTATTTGATACCAACCTTATTTTGGCTCCATTCGAAATATTGCCTCTCCATCTGGACCTTTTTGCCACTTTGAAAGAGTTGTTTACTAAACGTCCTAGGCCACTGACTATCTCCTGTATTCGACCACATACTAAATGGTTTAACAAGAGGTGTAGGGAAGCCAAAAATATTTTGGCCATCGCGCTAAGGACTAAGGATAGATCAGGCATCATCAATGCTAGACGCCATTATGCCTCTACTTGCAATAAAAGTAAACTCGAGTATGAAGAGGGGCTATGGAGCAATCTACTTGAGGCAGCTACCGTCCATGATTCCAAACGGTTCTGGCTTCTAGTTTCCTGTGGTGATCAGAACCGTGCATCTCACCTGGAGTCTTATATCCCTCCTGACATCTGGCTCTCCTACTTTAAGGAATTGTATGGACCATTGCTGGCCAGTCATATTCCTGACATAATTTCGGAGGAGCTAACAACTTTTGACGAGCGCACGTCCTTCTTGCCCCCTTTTACACTGAACGAAACTGTGTCGGCCATCGCAGCCCAGAAAGCAGCAAAAGCCCCTGGGATGGACGGGATCCCCTCTGATATGTTTAAAGTGGACCAGAATACCTGGGGCCCATATATTAACAGACTTTCTAATGCCATCCTGATTAGCAGAATTTATCCTGACTCATGGAAAGAAGCGATTATAGTGCCCATCCATAAGAAAGGAGAGAGGAACAAACCCGGGTAATTATAGACCTATCAGCCTCCTCGACAACCTTCAAAAAAATTTCTGTTATCAGTTGTTGAGCAGGCTGAACAAGTGGCTAGTTGAAAACCAAATCTTAAATCATCTTCAAGCGGGCTTCAGAGAAAAAATCAGCACATTAGATCAGATATTTCGTTTTACCTCTATTAAATGGAAAGTTGTCGATGTTGACTTAGGCCACCTATATGTAGCATTTGTGGACCTAAAATCGGCCTTCGATCTAGTACCCCGCCACAAACTGTGGGAAGTTCTGTCCAAAATAGGAGTCCCGTGCTCTATTTTAAATATTATCAGAGATCTTTACACTGGCAACTATGGTAGAATTCGATGGGGCCCACAAGGTGAATTAACAGAAAAATTCCTTACTGCCCGAGGTGTAAGACAAGGTTGTGTTCTTGCCACTACCTTATTCCTTCTCTTCATAAACGCATGCATCCCTTATCTTATGGAGTGCTCTAACGACTCTCCTAAAATAGGAGGGCAGAAGATCCCCTGCCTTCTTTTTGCCGATGACACCCTGCTGGTATCTCAAACAGCCACAGGGCTTTCAACCCTGCTCTCAAGATTCATTGATTATTGCAATGACTATGGGCTTGAAATTAACCGATTAAAAACCAAGTGCATGGTGTTTGGCGATAGGAAAGGCAGAATGAGACGACCTATTTATTTAGAGGGTGCCGCGCTGGAAAGAGTCAGCGACTTTGATTATTTAGGCCTGAAATTAGAAGACTCGCACAAGTGGCAGTGCCACATCCAGAAGGCAACTTTACGATTGCAACAGCGAGCGAGTGGCATTGCAAGATTTGCAGCTAGATCCCCTAGCTTTGCCATGACGCCCGCAGTAGAAATTTATAAACTACAAGCAAGAGGGGGAGCAATTTACGGAGCTGAACTGTGGGGCCACTGTTGCCTAGATGATTTGATAAAAGTAGAGAACTCTTTTTTAAGGTCACTGCTAAGAGTTCCTTCCAGCACCCCACTGCTCCCAATATGCATGGACCTAAATCTCCCTTCTATTAGCCAGATTGTCGCACTCAAGCCCCTGTTGTACTGGATTCGCTTATGGTCAACAGATTCTCTCGTCCATTATAGATGCGCGCTAGTTAACTTGATGGCCAATAACACTAGCTCCAAAATCAAGTGTTGTGCATATGTAGAAAGGACCCTCTCGCTTCTTGGCTTGGGGTCCTATTGGAAGGAACCATTATCTATCCCTAAGAACGCAACTCAGACACTAAAGGATGCTTTCTGGCTCCACGCTCAACTTTCCCAATTGTCCGTTGTCTCGCCATCATCCATGACGGGAAACTTTCTATATTTTAAATGCCATTATGAATTTGCCCAATATATGGATATAGTATCTTCTCCGTTCGCTCGTTCATTATACATTAGATTCAGGGTGGGCTCCCTTCCTCTGCGTTCCCTCACATATAAATGGTCCAATTTTAGTTGTTCTTCTAAGATGTGTCCGATGGGCTGTGCCAGAGAAGAATCAGTAACTCATATTCTCTTCCAATGCCCCGCATACTCCAAACATAGAGCCCGTTGGATTATTCCCCTGTGCAGAAGTAAGGGTTTTAAAAACTGCTCGCTAGCTCTGAGAATTTTTAAATCTGATTTATCGGTTTTAGTGGTTTGTTGTCTGTCAAAATATTTAGATTCAATCTGGCGTATCAGACTGAACACGCTTAAAAAAGCAGAGGGAAATTTAACAATGAATGTGGCAAGCAACAATTGATGGACTTATTATTGTATGCACTTACTACTTTTATTGGTTCAGACGTATTCCCCACCTGCTGTTTTTATTTCGTTTTGTTCTTAGATACTTTATAAATAGAAACGTCCTTTTTATCTGATATGGTTTGCCAGGCTTGTATTTCGACTTTTTACCCACAATGTGTTTTTACGTATAACTATTAGGTGTGATTTTCCAGTTGGGAACTGCTTATGTTTAAATATTTCTCTCTTCTTTTTTCTCTCCTTTTTAATCTTTTATGACTTAAATTGTTTATCATGTAGCTTGCTGTTCCTTTTTTACGTGATGTGCTTTTATGGTATTTATATTTACCGAAATAAAGCTAATGATGATGATGATGAAATATACACCACAAAGTAAACACAACACTGAGCTAAGTAAACATAATCTGTATTGCACAAAACATAATTAGACCAACATTACACGTGGATAATACCCTGCTACCTTAGCAGTTGTCAGAATGTTACACAAGTTACTAATACTCTGCAGGAAGATGCAGTTGTCACATTAGAACACGTAAGTACTCAGGATTCTGCAACATAAGCAGTAGTCAGGAATTACAGTAAGGAAAATACACTTGTCATAAAAGTATCACAAAAGCCTATATCAGAAGCACTTTAAACCATATGGCAAGTCAGGACATCAGATCGGTGTAAGATGCCCACAAAAAGAATCATCAACACCTGTATGTTCTGTTACCCCAACAGCCCCCTTCAAGCCCCTAAAAGAACCATCTAGAGAGGGTCTAGCGGCAAGAATACCTGTCTTGAACTTGAGGGGCACCTTCAGTGCCATAAATCATACGAGGAGGGCTCCCCATGGCTCCTGGGATACGAGGGGGGCACGTGGTGATGATTATTTGAGGAGGTGGGCGGCACGCACACCCTCTGGCTCGTGGATCAGGCCCCTTCTGGGACCCGCGATCTTGGGGGTGGCTTCCAGCCGATGTGGACCCTCTGGCAGGGAGGGGGGTTACTTGAGCGGGCACATCCCGCCTTGGAACCACCAGGGAGACCGGGTGGTACGGGGCCTCCGATGAGGCTTTCACCGGCCCGCGATCTCCTGCAGAGCTCAGGGCCTAGTGGGGCGGAGTCTCCTCGCCGAGGCTGGCCTCTCCTCCTAAACTCGGCAACGGAGGAGGGCCCCGGGAGACCTCGGATGAGGCGTTCACCTTCTTCGGGGAGCAGCCGCACCCGACGAGGTGCGCGTGCTGCTCGGCTGTTCTCCTCGGCTGCCGCAGGAAGATCCTGCAGAGGAAGGAGCCTGGCAGCACTCCGGGGGCATCCTGGAGTATGCCACGCCCCGGGGGTACCTGTTAAGAGCGCTCCGGCTCTTATCCTCGTTGTCTCGTGCCCCGGGGGCACGTCTGATGTGCAGTTCAGATGCGCTCGGGGTTCCCCGGCAGACGGTGGGACTCCGGCACATGAAAGTAAAGGAACGCTTTTAAAAGCGTGTCGTCCCGGTTCGCCTCACCACTGCTCCTAAGTGAGACGGCTCAAGGAAAGGAGCACTGCCTAGGGAATTAGGGGGCAAGTAGATACAGGGGGCAGAATTAAAGCGCTTGTAAAGGCGCTATGGCAAATCTGCAGCCCGGGCTGTGGCAGTGATCTTCTGCAGCAGGTTTCAGAAAGAGCGCTTTTTCCAAGCGTTTCAGACAAGCTGTAGAGATTGTGGCAGGGGTCAGGGGCCACAGCACCCTGCCCCTGGGAACAACAACACAAGAAGAGGTACAAGGCTGGTGGGTCCAGCTACAGGCCAGCACAAGGGGTGCAGATGGTGACAGTTCCTCCTAGTGACCAGGCAGGTCACAGGTCAGCACAACAGCAGCAGTCCAAGGTGGTTTCCTGGTGAGTCCATTCATCAGCGTTCTGTGTCCAGTTTCATGTTCCAAGAATGTTCAAATTGTGGGGAAAATTCCCCTGTACTTATAGTCAGTTCTTACAGTGTTTTTCAATGGTAGGGAGAGGAGGTTCCAGCCAGTTACAACTGGTTCTGGGAGTGCCCCCTCTCTCCTTTCAGCACAGGCTCCAAACATCAGTGGGGGGTTAACAACCCTATTGTGTGAGGCGAGGGCACAGTCTTTACAAATGCAGTTGTGCCCCGCCTCTCCCTTCTCTCAGCCCAGGAAGGCTTTACAATATGTAGATGCACCTCTGTGTCACCTCCACCCTCCCTGTGTTCAGGCTGCTACTTTGTAAGAGGGTGCTCACCATCAGGTAAAAATCCACACTGCCTTCTGCAGCAGTACTGGGTGAAGGAAGGTTGTATACTGGGCTGAGGTGAAAGGCAAGGCTCTACATAAAGAAGGTAAATGAGGATTGAACAAGCAGCCCATTTCAGTGCAGTGGGCTGAACAAACAGAATCATTCAAGGACTCTGGAAGCATGATGACAGATACCCTAACACTGCTTGGCCATTAGAATGAACACAAAATGTCACTCAAAGCAGTGCATCACAGCAAAACACCTTGCTGCACTGCGTGATAGAGAGAGGATAGGAATGCTCCATATTTAACATTGCATCAAGGTGCAAGGGTGTGTGCATTGCAGGCAGGGCTGTTTTGTGCAGGAAGGGATACCTTCCTGCACAACAACACTCCTTTCAGGCTTTTTACTATTTCTATGTGTGCTGTCTCTGTTTTATGCCTGCCCTGGGAAGAGGTAGCATTCTGACGCATTCCTAGGTCTCCCACTCTTTGTAAATTTAGGAATGTGCCAAAATCCATGATGGATGCAGGGGAACACCCACGCTCTATCCATGGAATGCCTCCCTGGGGCACAGTAACACAAGCAGCTACTTGTAATGCCTTGTGTTACTCCAAATTTGCCAAGCCACGCAGGACCACACAAGGTGGACTTGTGTGGCTTAGTAAATCTCATTCTAGGTTTTGCAACATCCTGCGTCCCTTTGGATGGCCCAAGAGTGACGCACAACCATTGATAAATATGCCAGTCAGTGCTAATGGACATAACTCATTACAACTGGAATTGTTGTTCTCAGTTGCATAGGTCCACTCTTCATGTATACTATGATTGCTGCTCAGCCACCCCTTGGTTATTTGCACAGATGATCAGTGGTGTCCCCTGTTTATTTGGCATACACACTTGACATTAGCAGTTGCAAGGTGAAATTTGGGCTGGGATGAACTACGGGGACTTGGGAGCAGCAGATAGGCATGGGTCAGAAGTTGGAATTACCACCAGGGCATGTTTTGCTGATTGGTATTGATCAACATGAGCTACTGATATATTCTTCTATAACTGACTACTTTGATGTACTCTTTCTTTTCGTATGGAAACATTTCAGTGTCTAGCCTTTCTGAAATATAACTTGAGGCATGTGCAAACATTCTTATGTAATGCTCTATACCTAACATACAGCTACTTTAGTTTTAAGACCAAGAATAGTCAATACAAAGATATTAAAAACATGTAAACCAATCCAATGTAAAACTGCAAAAACTAATGTTTTAACTTTTAGAAAAGTCACATTTCCACAAATTGACACAACTGTATCATTTTTCCCACAAATGCTCAAATTTTCTAAGGAACTCAATCAGATAAGGGGAAAGAAACCTTTCATGATTAATAATAGGAAATATAATACTGCAAGACATTGCATAAGAAAAGGGTAACTGAGTAGGCGTGGGCAAAAAACTCCACTCTGCTGGCGGAGTTTGCAGAATTGGGCAAGTCCGCATTCTGTGGAGAATGAGGAGTTACCGATAGACTCTGCACTCCGCAACGTAGCACAGTTCTTTTTCTGGTTTTTCCTGTTGGCACGCACTTTCTGTCATTTCGCACGTGCGAGAAGTGAGCCGAAAGACTTCCGCCATCTCACGAGCACAAGTAAGATTTTTACCTGCTGGTGAGAGTGAGCGCCTCGCCAGTATCTTTTAGTGCATCTTTTTTGACGTAGGCGAGTGCGAGGGAGCACGAGCAACTGCTGCTGCAACCTAGCAAAGCTGAAGCAGCTAAAATCTACCACTTCGAGTGAAAAATCTTCTCTTATTGACCGTTCGCATTGATATTGTTGTCCAAGGAGTACTTTCTTATTTTATTTTTTCCCGACAACAGCAAGTGCCCTAGAGACTCCAACTTCCTGTTCCTGTCCAGCAGGCTCCTTTCATTGCTTTGTCCATCTACTAGTCACTTTTCACTTGGATTTCGAGCTGAAAAAATCACTTTTTCATCTCCTGGATATATCTTTGAATTTAAGGACTTTGTTGTATTTGAGATTTCACCAGTAAGTTAAAAAACACTTGAATAAAGGGTTGTACAACTTATTTGTTTGATAGCGGGCATGCACCAGGATTTATCTGTACTTTTAATCGATTTTTTATATTTATTGTGGTGGGTGGCCTGAATTTGGGGCATAGTTATAGTTTCACTTGTACTTTTTGTTCTACAAAGGAAACATTTTTAACAGTTCACTACATTTTCTCTTGTTTTGTTTTGTAAATTGGCAATATTTATTAAATTGAATGTTAGGCCCATATTTATACGTTTTTAGCGCTGCATTTGCGCCGCTTTTTGACGCAAAAGCGGTGCAAACTTACAAAATACAATATTTTGTAAGTTTGCACCTCTTTTGTGTCAAAAAGCGGCACAAATGCGGTACTTAAAAAGTATAAATATGGGCCTTAATGTTAAGTGATGTAGCCTGCTAATGGAATAGGCCTTCCAGCTGTCGGACCAGTACTAGTCATGAGTGCATGATGAAAAAACAACTGTTTGTGGTATCTGTGGAACTGAAACACAATGGATGGCATTAGATTAAAATAACAAAATGTTGTTTGGCAGTATTTCACATTTTTTTCTGTAAACAGGGTATGGTGGGTTATAGTACTTGATGCCATTGTATGATGTGTGTTGTTGTGCAATTCTTAGTCACTTTAATTTAAGTTTTTGGAATTACTAATACTAACTTAATGCAGTTTTTTCTCCTAAACCAATGCCTTATTTGTCTGGCCAGTGTGTGAGAGTGTTTGTCATAGGCCACCATTTGTCTCTTGCTCCCACTGCCATGTTCCCAGAGGCCCTTTCTGTATTGTCAAAATTATAGTCCTATACCTATATGTGTTTGTTAGTTTCTGTTCATCCTGCTTCTTGTTTGTTTAGGCAGCCAGGAGTCCTGCATGTGTTCTTCTTTGTTGTGGTAGCCATGCCTCCTTGCTGGTTGTTGTTTGACCATGTGGCTGGTAGCCCTTTTGTGTAGGCAGCCAGTGTGTTTTAGGCCTGCATACATTCATCTTTGTTGTGGTGGCCATGCCTCCTTGCTGGTTGCTGTTTGACCATGTGGCTGGCAGCCATTTTGTGTAGGCAGCCAGTGTGCTTTAGGGCTGCATGTGTTCTTCTTTGTTGTGTAGGGCATGCCTCCTTGCTTGTTGTTGTTTGACCATGTGGCTGGCGGCCCTTTTGTGTAGGCAGCCAGTGTGCTTTAGGCCTGCATACATTCATCTTTGTTGTGGTGGCCATGCCTCCTTGCTAGCTGTTGTTTGACCATGTGGCTGGCAGCCATTTTGTGTAGGCAGCTAGTGTGCTTTAGGCCTCCATGTGTTCTTCTTTGTTGTCGTGGCCATGCCTCCATGATGGTTGTTGTTTGACCATGTGGCTGGCGGTCATTTTGTTTAGACATCCAATGTGCTTTAGGCCTGCATGTGTTCTTCTTTGTTGAGCAGTTTTTTATATTTTATTATATACTTTTTTTTTTGCATTTTTCACCTTCACCACTCCTTGCCTCCAAGATCCCTGTGGTTTTTCATGCTAGTCCCTGTCCCCTAGTACATCAGCAATTGAAATCTATTTTTAAAACAAATTGGCCCTCATTACAACCCTGGCGGTTGGTGTTAAAGTGGCGGTAATACGGCCAACAGGCTGGCCGTAACTACTACCAAATTATGACCATGGCGGAAAGATCTCCAATAGACAGCCAATGTACCACACCGACCGCCAGCGCGGAAACAACAGCCACCACGGCGGTAGCCACCTACAGCCAGGCAGAAGTCAATGTTCTGCTCACCATATAAAGACACAGCAATTCGCCACCTTTTCCGGAGCGGTACCAACGACATCAAAAGCCTGGCGGAAACACTGCACAGAAGTGAAAGGACTCACCATTGGAGACACAGGGAACAACCACGCCACCATGGAGCCCGAACTGCATGTCTTCCCCATGATCTTCTACGTGCTGCTCCACCACGAATACCAACGCCGGCGAAGACGATGACGGTGAGTACAGCTGCCTTGCACACAAGGGAGGGGGGGAGGAAAACAACAGCGACACACACACGCACAACACACACCCCCCCAACTCCATACACACAAGCAGCTGCATTACTAAAACATTTTTATCCCATAACTCGGATGAATAATGCAAGGACAAAACAATTGCAAAAAAGTGAATGTAATGAGAGCAACACATCAAGAAAAACAGTTATATACATATGTACAGAAAAAGGGCCAAAGCCCAGTCCACAATGTTCATAGGCCACATGGCCACCGGCCAAAGTCCAAGGCCACACATGTCACCTGCATCAACACGGAGAGAACACTGCAGGGGCATCAGTTGGAAAATAGGCATGCACCTCAGGGGGACCGGGGGACACCTAAGCCGGGAGATGGAACAACACCACTGGTCCTGGAGGGGGCAACAAGCCCTGTGCTAGGTCTTGGAGAGTGCAAGGCCACAGTCTCTCAGGTGGGTGACTTGCCCACTTGCTCTGGAGGGGCCAACGTGCCCTGTGCTGGGTCCTGGGAGTGCAAGGCCACAGTCTCTCAGGTGGGTGACTTGCCCACTTGCTCTGGAGGGGGCAACATGCCCTGTGCTTGTTCCTGGGAGTGCAAGGTCACAGTCTCTCAGGTGGATGACTTGTCCACTGGTTCTGGAGGGCGCATCGTGCCCTGTGCTCTTGATCCTGGTGAGTCTTGGGTATGTGGGTGTCTTGCCCACTGGTTCTGGAGGGGGGCCTCGTGCCCTGTGCTCTTGATCCTGGGGAGTCTTGGGTATGTGGGTGTCTTACCCACTGGTTCAGGAGGGGGCATCGTGGCCTGTGCTCTTGATCCCGGGGAGTCTTGGGTATGAGGGTGTTTTACCCTCTGGTTCTGGAGGGGGCATCATGCCCTGTGCTCTTGATCCTGGGGAGTGCAAGGTCACAGTCTCTCAGGTGGGTGTCATACCCACTGCATTTGCAGGGGGCAGGCTGCACAGCAGCCCATGAAGGCAGGATTACATACCGTCCCCCGGCGGTGGTGCTGCTGGTGGGGGGAGGCTCCTGCCCATCACCTGCAACCTTGGATGGCTGCTCACTGGAGGTGGTGGTGCTGCGAGGGGGAGTCTCCTGCCCATCACCTGCAACCTCAGACGGATGCTCAGTGGAGGTGGTGGTATGCTGGTGAGGGGAAGCTCCTGCCCATCCCCTGCAACCTCGGACGGCTGCTCATTGGAGGTGGTGGTGCTGCTGGTGTGGGAGGCTCCTGCCAATCCCCTGCAACCTCAGATGGCTGCTCATTTGAGGTGGTGGTGCTGCTGCTGCAGGAGGCTTCTGCCCATCCTCTGCAACCTCCAATGGCTGCACAACCATGGTTGGTGGTGGGGGCTCTGTCACAGATCCTGCCCTGGGCCCCTTGCTCTTCCTGCCTGCTGGTACGAGCTCCTTGCTCTTCCTGGCAGCTGGGACAGGCTCATTTCCCTTCTTAGCAGCTGCTGCAGGCTCCTTTGTCTTCCTGGCAGCTGGGGAAGGCTCCTTTCCCTTCTTGCCTGCTGGAGCAGGCTACTTACTCTTTCTGGTAGCTGGGGCAGTCTCCTTTCCCTTGAGGCTTCCTGGTGCAGGCTCCTTCACCTTCAGGACACTTGGCCTGGATCCTTTTCCACCACGAGTGGGTGTGGTGACTATTGGGCCCGTGGACTGGTTGGCTGAGGTGCTTGGCTGGATTCTTCCTACCCTGCCCATACTTGTTGGACGGGGGGGAGGGGTAGGAATGAGATCAATGGTGGATAGGAAATGTTTTTTAGGGACATTGGGGCAGGAAGAGGGAGAAGGAATGGGAGTGGAGGAAGAGGGAGTGGTTGTTGGAGGTGTCTGTCTGCTGATTTTTGGTGCAGGTTTATGGGCTGGATGAGGTGGATAACTGTTGGGTGTCTGAGTGCTTACGTTTGTGTACCTTAGGAGGGGGGACAGACACAGTGGGAGAGGACACAGGGGACATGTGCATGGCTGTTGTGGAGGTGTCTGCCAGTGAGGTGTGTGTTCTGCTTGGTGTGGTGATAATGCTGGTAGTGGATAATGACGTAGTGCTTGTAGGTGTGAGTGTAGACAGAACTGGGAGATAGGTGGAGGAGGAGGAGGGAAGACAGTGGAAACAGTGGATGTTGGTGTGTCTGCATCTGGATGGTGTTTGTGTGAGTGCCTGTGGGATGAAGTGTGGTGCTTGTGTTTGCCTGTACCACTCTTGTGTGTTGTCTTGTGTGCATGCTCGTCTGCTTGTCTACTTGAGAAGGGTTGGGATTGAGGAGAATGGGATTGGGAAGAGGAAGGTGGAGGGTGGAAATAGGGAGAATGGCTGTCATCAGAGAGGAGGCCAGAGCTTGGATCGATCTCTTTTTGGGCCGCCAAGCCAGTGTGAATGACCTCCAGGAATGCATTAGTCTGTTGCATCTGGGCTGCCAGCCCCTGGATGACATTCACAATGGTTGACTGCCCTACAGAGATCTATCTCAGGAGGTCAGTAACCTCCTCACTCAGGGCAGTAGGGCTCACAGGGGTGGGACTGAGGTGCCTGGGGCAAAGGAGATGCCAACCCTCCTGGGTTAGTGGGCACAGGCAACATGATGAGGGGCTTCTGGGAGGGCGGCGCTGGTACGGGAGTGGCGGCTGTACCTGTAGCTGGGGTGGTCACAGAGGTGTCTGCCACCACCAGGGAGCTTCCGGTGTCTGTGTCAGAACTGTCCCCTCCAGTCTCCGCCGTGGTGCTCCCCTCACCCTCTGTCCTGCTGGTGCCCTCATCATCGGTGGACTCTGCCTCCTGGGTCCTGTGGGATGCAGCTCCCTCCATTACAGGTGCCTCTGCTCCTCTGCCAGATGACGCTAATGCACATAAGGACATGGTGACAAAACAAAAAGTGGGGGAAGAGACAAAGGATACACTTGGTCAATGGCTGCGCCAACACCACTGTTGGCGTACACAGCAACCTTACACACAGGGAACAGCCCTACGCAATAATCCTTAGCACTACCAGATAAATAGTTAGCATTCAAGATTTTGGGAGGGGCACACACTGCCAAATGCAGCACACCCGGGACCCGCGCAGCCCTGACCAGTAGTGGATGCCTACGAGCTAGGTTGCAAGATTTTCCCTTCTGAACCCTAGCTACCAGTGGACCTACGCTGCAATGTTAGGCCTGGCCTAGGGGCACCCACTGACACATATCCCCCACCCTGATACCACCCTACCATGTGTAAGTTGTAATGATGGACACTGTAATCACCCCCTTGTGGCTGCTGTGATGCCCTCAAGTGCCCATCCAGCTCAGGATAGGCCATCGCCAGTATGCGGGCCATCAGGGGGGTCAGGGTTCGACAAGCACCCCTTCCTCATTGGGAGGCCATCCCCAGCTGGGCCTGCGCCCAGCATCTCAGGTCCTCTCACCGTTTCCGACAGTGGTTGCTCTGCCTGCTGTAGACCCCAGGGCCTGCACGTCCTTGGCAATGGCACACCATATACCCTTCTTTTGATGGGCGCTGACATGCAGAGGCAATACACACAGGAAAAGGGAATTAGTCAAACAGTCCTGCATGTTACAGTTATAGCCCACCATACCCCTTCACATCACCATTTACACACACATGGCCCTGCACACAACCTTCACACACACCACTCCATGCATTCATGCCACATGCATTGTGCCCACAGTGTACTCACCTGTTGGTCTGGAGGCCCAGACTGCAGGCCCTACTGGGGTAGGACCCCATCCACCAGTCTCTCCAACTCCTCTGAAGTGAAGGCTGGGCCCTTTCCCCAGTCACACAGGCTATGGTAGGTTCCAGACACAGGTCACAGCAGCACATGCAGTGTAGGTCCTCTCCTGTTGAAGATCAGGTTGCAATTGAGGGATGAGATAGAAAATGGCAGTCACGTCGCTGCTGTGCATACGGTCACCGCCGGCCTAGATCACTATTGGCCACTGTAACCCATAGGGCCCAATGTTAACCAATGAGGAGTTGCACGGCGGATCCAGACCGCCTCCCGCAACGATGCACAACATCAGCAGAATTACCTCACTTTCACCTGTCCTTGGAAACTTGCTGCATCACTGGTGAAATTAGGGCATACTGGACAAATCACACTTACCCATTAAAAGTTAACAGCATGCAAAGTTCTGTTGTATCTCCATTGTTCAGTTTGTGACCGGCTTCTCACTCTTTTGCCCCATAGATTGCTACTGCTGGATGAAAAGGAGGTGGAGACATACCCCTGTGTAAAGACCCCTGGTGGACTTGGCAACTATGGAGGACAGGCACAATATCCTCACCTATAGACTTGACAGGGCCACAATCACAGAGCTGTGTGCCCAATTGGAGCCTGACCTGATATCTGCTATCCGTCACCCCACTGGGATAACCCCTCTTGTGCAAGTTCTATCAGTATTCCATTTCCTGGCAACTGGTTCTTTCCAAGTGGCAGTGGGCTTAGCAGCAGGAATGTCACAGCCAATGTTCTCAACAGTGCTAACAAGAGTGTTGTCTGCCATGATTAAACACATGTGCAGCTACATTGTGTTTCCCCGGGTTGAAGATTTGGCAACAGTGAAGGCCGACTTCTATGCAATGGGACATATCCCCAACATAATAGGGGCGATTGATGGAACACATATTGCATTTGTCTCCTCCTCGTCAGAATGAACAGGTGTTCAGAAATCGTAAGAACTTCCACTCTATGAATGTACAGATGGTGTGCTTGGCAGACCAGTACATCTCCCATGTCAATGCCAAGTATCTTGGGTTGGTGCATGATGCCTTTGTCCTGAGGAATAGCAGCATCCCAAAAGAGATGGCCCAACTACAGAGGTACAGGGTGTGGCTAATAGGTGAGCCTTGGACCCCACCCAGTTTATGATGGTGTATGGGTATGGTTTGGGCCATATGAAATAGTGTGTGGCTAAATGTTGTCCCTCAATATTTGCAGGTGACTCTGGTTACCCCAACCTATCATGGCTGCTGACCCCTGTGAGGAATGCCAGGTCAAGGGCAGAAGGATAATAAAAAGGACCTTTGGCCTCCTGAAGGCCAGGTTTTGGTGCCTCCATCTAATAGGTGGATCCCTGTGATACTCACCCAAGAAGGTCTGCCGGATAGTAGTGGCATGCTGCATGTTGCACAACCTTGCCCTGAGACACTATGTATGTTTTCTGCAGGAGGAGGAGGCTGGAGATGCCCGTGTGCCAGCAGTGGACCCTGTGGACTTTGAGGATGAGGAGGCAGTGGATGAGGATGAGGACAACAGGACATCAGTGATCAGACAATACTTCTAATGACACACAGGTAAGACAGTGTTACTTCACATTTCATTTACATTTGTTTGAATTTCTGTGGCACTGGCATGCTGTTATTTCCCACATCTATGTCCACTTACTGTACCCTCTGGCAATTCATTTTCTAGATGTTGTTGACCTATCATACACTCCTGGTGTGATCACTGCAGCCAGCTACAGGTCATTAATCTATGCTCATTTTCTGTACAGTTGAATTGCAATGTTTGTACCTGTTTCAATGAATACATAATTGAAAATATGGCATACTCCAGACTTCTTTTTTCCCAAGGGTGTTTATTGAAGTGCTAAAATATAGAGGGGCAAGTGCAAAGGGGTAGGGGTGATGATGGAGGAAAGTCCAAGGTATTGTTCCAGTCTATTTGTAGCACAGGTGCATTGTCCAAGGGGACATAGGAAGGGGAGCAATGGCAGTTGAAGGTGGACAGGGTGACTGAGTGGGACACACGGGTGACAATCAGGAGAGTCTCATTTCCTGGCAGAGGTTTTGGCAAGTGTCTCTGGCTTCTGTCTGGATCACAGGGAACGTTTGTGGGGTGGTTCTCCTTCAGCAGGGGGTGCTAGTGCCGTGTAAGTCCTGTGGCGGAACCGCCTGGCCACTAGCAGCAGTGGAGGTGGAAGGCTGTTCAGATGTCTGGCTAGTGGTAGGGGGCCCGCTGTTGTGTGACTCCCTCCCTCATTATATTGGCCATGTCTGCCAGCACCCCTGCTAGGCAGATGAGGGTGTTGTTGATGGCCTGCAAGTCCTACCTGATCCCCTGGTACTGTCCCTCCCGCAGCCACCTGTTCTCCTGCAAGTTGTCCAGGATCTGGCCCATTGTGTCCTAGGAATGTTGATATGCTCCCAGGATCTCTGAAAGTGCCCCCTGGAGAGTCGTCTCCCTGGGCCTGTCCTCACCCTGGCCCACAACAGTCCTCTGGTGTCCCTATTGACCTGTGCCTCTGTCCCCTGAACCGTGTGCCCACTGCCACTGACCCCAGGTCCCTGATGGTCATGGGTTTGAGGTTTGGCCTGTGGTCCCTGTAGAGGTGGACACACTGCTGATTGACGTGTCCTGGGGACAGAGGTGTGGGTACACTGGGTGGGTGCTGTGGTGGTGTTTCCAGATGGGGGAGGCTCTGCGGTTGTCTGTGACTGGGCTTGGGTAGCCGACTGTCCAGAGGTCCCTGATGGGCCAGGTTGGTCATCCAGATCCAGGCGACCAGAGTTGCTGTCATCACTGTGGGTCTCTTCAGTTAGGGGACTGGATATTGCTGCCACCTCATCTCCAGTGACATCGGCTGGGATACCTGTGGGGATGTAAATTATGTGTTATTGTTTCTGTGTGTGGCATATTGTGCATCAGTGGCTTGCCCTCTTTGGTTGGATTTGCCCTGGCAGCTTTCACTTGTGTTAGTTGGTATGTGGTGGGCTAGCTGATTCTCTCTAGTGTGCATGCTTAAGTGTTAGGTGACCATGCAGGGCTGTGTGTGATGTCCATGCATTGGTATGGCATGCAGGGCTTGGCATTGGGATGAGTGAGATGTGATGGTGGGGTGTGTGGGAGGTGGTGGAGTGATGGGAGTGAGGGTGAGGGTATGTGATGGCATGCAGGTAGGGGGGTGACAGTAGTAGAGAGTTGACTCACCAGAGTCCAGTCCTCCTCCTACTCTGTCCAGACCCTCAGGATGAATGATTGCCAAGACTTGCTCCTCCCATGTTGTTAGTTGTGGGGAGGAGGTGGGAGTCCACCGCCAGTCCTCTGTACAGCGAGTTGGTGTCTTGCTGCAATGGCCCCCTTCCTGATGTTATCCCTAGTTTTGGGGTGCCAGGGTTGAGGGCAAGGAGTTCGCGGAGCCGAGTATCGGAAGCAGGAGGTGCGGGGGCGTGAGGACCAGGGGGGTGGCGCTGGGCGCGGTCCAGGCGCGGACATTTCTGTGTCTGTTTTGAAATTGTGACTGTTTAAAAAAATTGTGCCCGACTTTTTTGCCTTGTTTTTCGTGTTTTCGCCCCTTGTGCGCTCCCCCTTGCTCTCCGCTCCCTGCCGCTGCCTCCCTGCGGCCCCGCACCCTCGCGCCCCCATTCGGCGCTCCCTCCCGCCTCCCGCCTCCCAGCTGCTCCTCCCTCCCCCCTCCCTTCTTAATGGCTGGCGCTGCGCGTCGCGAGGGAGCGACCTCTGACCTGTTCTTGGTCCAGAGCTCGCCCCCCACGTCCGCAGCACCAACCTGCTGTCTCCTGCCTCTGACCCCCGCCCACGCTGCTGCTAGCGTGTTCGAGGCCCTCCTCCACCCGCAGGCATCCTCCTGCGCCTCATCCCTGGTGTCTAGTGGGCTCTAGTAAGCTTTACTTGACCCGTGTGCCACTTTCCGCCGTCGTCCTGTAAGTGTTTTTCTCATTTTCAGCGCCTTGCCTCCTTGCGCTTCTGCTCCCGTCGTGCCCCTTCTGTTTGTGCCACTTTTTGCCGTCCTGTAAGTGCGCTTTTACTGTTTTCAAGCGCCTCGCCTCCTGCGCTTCTGCCCCCGTTGTTCCCCTCTGATTGCTGTTTCCCCGATTGTATACTGTGCCATTAGTGTATTTCTGTGTCTGTTTTGAAATTGTGACTGTTTTAAAAAATTGTGCCCGACTTTTTTGCCTTGTTTTTCGTGTTTTCGCCCCTTGTGCGCTCCCCCTTGCTCTCCGCTCCCTGCCTCCCTGCGGCCCGCCCCCCTTGCGCCCCCATTCGCCGCTCCCTCCCGCCTCCCGCCTCCCGCCTCCCAGCTGCTCCTCCCTCCCCCCTCCCTTCTTAATGGCTGGCGCTGCACGTCCGCGCAGCGGGCGCGCCAGAGGCGCGCCAGAGGCAAGCCCGTCTGCGCCCGTCCGCGCCTGGACCGCGCCCAGCGCCACCCCCCCTGGTCCTCACGCCCCGCAGCTCCTGCTTCCGATACTCAGCCCGCGAACTCCTTGCCCTCAACCCTGGCCCCTCCACAGAGTGCTTCCTGGCCACCCCGAAGCACACCAAAGGACCTTTTTCCTGCCGCACCTGCAACTTCTCCTGCAACAGAACTACGAAGCCAGCAACAACCAACACAAACCACCTGCACTGCATCCTCCTCAACACACGCTCCGCACGAAAACACGCCATCGAGCTCTGGGACCTGCTCGACACCACCGCCCCAGACGTGGCCTTCCTGACTGAAACCTGGTGGAACGACTCTTCGGCCCCTGACATCGCCATCGCCATACCCGACGGATACAAGATCACCAGAAGAGATCGCACCAACGGAATCGGCGGAGGGATAGCCATTGCCCACAAATCCACCCTCAAGATCCACACCCACACGGACGACACCCTCAAGACAGCCAAACACCTCCACTTCCAGATTCACACGGACCCCAACACTACCCTCAGAGGAACCCTCATATACCGCCCCCCAGGACCAAGAGCCCCCTTCAGCGACACCGTCTCCGACCTCGCAAGCACCCACGCCCTCACCTCTCCAGACTACATCCTCCTGGAAGATCTTAACTTCCACCTGGAAAACAACAACGACGCCAACACCGCATCACTGACCACCAACCTCCTCAACCTCGGACTCTGTCAGCTGGTCAACACTCCCACCCACATCGCCGGACACACGCTTGACCCACTCTTCACCTCAAGCAACCACATCTCTTTCAGCCACACCTCCGAACTCCACTGGACCGACCATCACTGCGTCCACTTCTCCTTCAAGAAAAACACCGAACACCACCGCTTCCCTCTACCGCCTCACCGCCGCTGGGGAAAAGTCACCGACGACCAACTAACCAGCACACTCGCCAAAAACCCACCACCCGAACCCACCGACCCGAGCACCACCGCCATCAACCTCCATCAATGGATCCTCAACTGCACCAACACCTTAGCCCCACTCAAGAAACCCACCGCCAACCAAGAAAAGAAAAAACCAGCATGGTTCACAGCCGAACTGACCACTTCCAAACGCACCTGCCAGAAACTCAAGAAGAAATGGATCCTCGAGCGCACACCCGACAACCTTGCTACCCTCAAGGACGCCAACCGTGAACACCACCAACGGATCCGACTCGCCAAGCGCGCCCACTTCACAGAACGCCTCAACAACAACGCCCACGACTGCAAAAAGGAGCTCTCCAACCCTAATGCCAACGTCAATGACGTCCCTCCCTCCCAGAAACTCTGCGACGATCTCTCCACCTTCTTCCACCAGAAAATCACAGCCATCCACAACAGCTTCAACACCGCACCTGCGCCAGACCCCACCCCCGACGACTCCTCCCACGCCTGCCGCCGCACCACCTGGACCCAAGTAGACGACGCCGAAACCCTAACAACCATGAATTCTATCCACTCAGGCTCTCCCACTGACCCGTGCCCACATCACGTATTCAACAAAGCTGACGCCACCATCGCCCCCAAACTCCGCAAGATCATCAACCTCTCCTTCAACTCCGCCACCTTCCCAGACAGCTGGAAGCCCGCAGAAATCCAACCCCTCCTCAAGAAACCCAAGGCTGACCCCAACGATCTCAAAAACTTCCGACCGATCTCTCTCCTCCCTTTTCCAGCGAAAGTCATCGAGAAGATCGTCAACGCACAGCTCGCCCACTTCCTAGAAGTCAACTCCATCCTAGACCCCTCACAATCTGGATTCAGACGAAACCACAGCACTGAGACCGCACTCCTCGCCGCCACAGATGACATCAGACAACAAATGGACAACGGCGAAACCTCAGCCCTCATCCTCCTCGACCTATCTGCCGCTTTCGACACAGTCTGCCACCGCACCCTGCTAACCCGTCTCCACGAAGCCGGCATCCAAGACAAAGCCCTCAACTGGATCTCATCCTTCCTCTCCGACAGAACCCAGAGAGTCCGACTCTCACCCTTCCGCTCCAAAGCCACCAACCTCATCTGCGGCGTCCCCCAAGGATCCTCTCTTAGCCCAACGTTGTTCAACGTATACATGGCCCCCCTCGCACGACTGGCCCGTCAACACAACCTCAGCATCATCTCCTACGCCGACGACACCCAGCTCGTCCTCTCCCTGACCAAAGATCCGCTCACCGCCAAAACCAACCTCCACGAGGGACTAAAATCCATCGCCGAGTGGATGAGCAACAGCCGCCTGAAGCTCAACTCCGACAAGACGGAAGTCCTCATCCTCAGACGCACCCCCTCGGACCCCCACCCACCCCAGCCAGCCACGCACGAAACCTCAGCGTCATCCTCGACTCTGCTCTCACCATGTCCAAACAGATCAACGCCGTCTCCTCTTTTTGTTTCAACACCCTCCGCATGCTCCGCAGGATCTTCAAGTGGATTCCAACAGGAACCAGGAAGACGGTGACTCAAGCCCTCGTCAGTAGCAGACTTGACTACGGCAACGCACTCTACACAGGCATCCCAACGAAAGACATCAAACGACTCCAACGCATCCAGAACGCATCCGCCGGCCTGCTCCTCGACATACCCCGCCGATGTCACATCTCCCCCACCTGAAGGACCTCCACTGGCTCCCTGTGGAAAAAAGGATCACCTTCAAACTCCTCATCCACGCACACAAGGCACTACACAACACCGGACCCACCTACCTGAACACCAGACTCAACTTCTACGTCCCCACACGTCAACTCCGCTCGGCCAACCTCGCCCTCGCCATCGTCCCCCGAATCCAGCGCAAGACCTCTGGTGGCAGATCCTTCTCCTTCCTCGCCGCCAAGACCTGGAACTCTCTCCCCACCTCACTACGCCAGACCCAGGACCTCCTCACCTTCAGGAGACTCCTCAAGACATGGCTCTTCGAACGCTAGCAGCGCTCCCCCCCTACCCCCCCCCAGCGCCTCGAAACCCTGTCGGGTACATAGCACGCTTTATAAATTCTTGATTGATTGATTGATTGGTGCTCTCTCACGGCGTTGACCCTGTCCACGATTCTCCACCATAGCTCCATCTTCCTAGCTATCGATATCTGCTGCACATGTCCTCCAAATATCTGAGGCTCTACCCTGATGATTTCCTCCACCATGACCCTTAGCTCCTCCTCTGAGAATCGGGGGTATCTTTGTGGTGCCCTGGTTGTTGTGTGAGGTGTGTAGGTGAGGATGTGTTGAGTAAAGTGTTGGGGTGTGATGTGGGATGCGTGAGTGGTGTGTAGGTGTGTATAGTGTGTGGCTCTGGTTGTGTCTGTGGTCTTGATGTCTCTCTGGCGGCAATGGTTTGTAATGGTAAAGGATTGTGGGTAATATGGGTGTGTTTTATAGTGGTGTGGGTGTGTGGGTGTAGTGTGTGTATGGGTGTCAGGTGTTAGTTGTTTGAATTGTCCAAAGTGGTAAAGTTTTGTTTGTGTGCGTCCATTTTGAGCGCAGCGGTTTGTACTGCCAATGGTTTACCGCCGTTGAATGTCCACAGAGGTGATTCGTGGGTCAGAAGGTGGTGGGTGTAGTTCTGTTGTGGTAACTGTGTGGGTTTTGATACCGCCAGTTTATCACTGACCTTTGGTGGGCAGATTTGTGTATGTGGCTGAATATTGACAGATTGGTTTATGTGTGTCATAATATGGTGAAGGATATCTACCGGGCCGCTGCGGCGGTAAGTTGGTAGCAGTCACTTTGGTGGAAAGTGGGATTTAATGCCAATGTCATAATGAGGGCCTTTATCCTTTTACAACCTTTATTTTATTTCAATTTATAATATCAGTCTAATAATAATTATATTGACATTTTTTGTAACTTTTTTTCTTGCTTTTCAATTTTTAAAAAAGTAAATTACATTTTGTTTCTCCTATTTTATCTATTAACGTCATGTCTGCCATAGGCGTCCAGTTGCATTACATTACATAACATTACATTATTCAAGGATTATTATTTCATTTGTCACCAGCACCTCTCTGAGTGCCACATGCCAACTTGATGCAGACAGATAAAGCTAACAGTTACATTTTGTACGTTGTAATTGTTGCTCTTTCTTATCCTTCATGACTGTACATGATAATTAAAGTTAATGCTGGTGTGTTGTTTTTACGAATGAATGCACTGTATTTCATAAGTATTCATCATTTTATTTAAGTAACCATTCTATGATATTGTTTGTTGCTACTTCTAATGCAACTACAACAATAATGCCACGTTTCACAGATCTTACTTGCATGTTTGCTTTTAGGTGAACGAAGAGAAAGAGACATCACCCACAGTGCTGCCAGACGGAAGGCCTTGTGCTCGATGTGATGCATGACCACACTCACAGCGACACAGACATATTGTGAAGCTGAGTGCTACTGCCAACTGAAAGCTTCAAGATGGTCACAAAGAAAGCAGCCAATGATAAGAAGGTGCTTCCCAACACTGGTATGTCACCCTAGACCTTTTTTGAAAAAGACGTGTGCCTGCCACACCAGCCTCTGGAGAGCAAGCTGGGAGCACCACTCCCGCATCAGTGGCCCCATTCCAAACTAGTCCCAAGCTCATGTCTGGCATCACAGGAACGCCGACGAGCAGTGACATTGAATTGGACGCTTCTCTTTCTCAAAGTAGTACCCAATCGTTGCCGGAAACTCAGGCTAGTGAACAACAACAGCTGCAGCCAGCAATAGCAGTTCTTCCTGAAGTAGGAGAACATCAGGATGTTGAGCTTCATGTAGGGGAAGCCGAAAAAGCCCCTCTTTTACAAGATCCACTGTCTTCCAGATCTAGGCCATCTTCTTCCTCAAACCCCCCTTCTGATGATCAAGACTCCACTTGGATGCCACCTCATTTTGAGATACGCCAGGAGAGGCAAGGAGTGAAAAGGAAGCCTTACAATTATGAATGAAGAGGAGGAGGATGACAAGTCTGATGACGAGCCTGTCATCATGGATGTTAGCCCAGCCCCAGTGGAGTCAAACATTACCCCATCTTCTCAACCTGCTCCGAGAGATGAGGCACCAATACCATCACCTCCACCAGCTTCCATATCTACAAGGCCCCATGGGCTACCTACATCCACAGCCACCTCAGTAGAAGAAGGCACTCCAGAGAGACTAACACCATCAAAACAACCACCACTCCCTGGTGCTTTTTTTTTCTGGTTCACATTTGTCAAAGAAGACCCGACCAGTTCATTTACATAACAAATAAAGTTCTAATCCAGAAAAAAAAGGCCCAAGGTTTCTCTTGTTGTTAAGCACAGCTGTGCACTACAGGTTGCTGTACCTCAATTGGGTCGGAAGACTGTGACTCTCTAGAGCAGTTGGTATGGAGCTGGACACAGTAGTCTTTAATCCAAGTCTGGAGGATGATGGAAGGAATCAGAGCGTGATTTGACAACTTAAACAACTGCCAGAAGAAGGAAGTTATCAACTTCATGGAAATAAACGTGGATAATGTAAGGATGAGTCTAAGAGGCCTACTCCAATCTGTGGACTGGTTGTGAGAGGTGTATTGATTACTTGATTTGTGAAATGTAATGCTGCTGTGTGTGCCTGCTGGCTGGCTCAAACTCGAAACTATGTGGTGTTTGGGTAGGGGGGCCTGTTGTTGGAAACTGGAGGAGACAGACATGTGATGTTTGATAATGTCACATTATGTACGTGCTATAGGCTAAATGTTATTTATGATAATCATGACAGTTGAAAGTTTGATCATCCTGATACGTGCTGCCACTTGACAGTGATTGTTGGTTGTTGTAATTGCTCTCACTTAATTGATCGCACATCAGCCATAAAATGAGTGATCGCAAAGGTCTTTGCTCTTTCACCTCTAGGTCTTCTTGGTATACTACTCCTCATGAAGCTTACCTTCAATTTCAATCCTTCTTGTTTGCACAATATCATGAAATTCATTTCTGTTTTGCAATCTGCAGGCCTTCTCTTCTCCTGCACCATAACACTTATGCTTACCTTATTGAACCTCCTCATGCAGGCACCTAAGAAGATTGACAGGCCAATCCAAGAAGATTGAAACTGTACCACCCAATTTGGCCAGACACACTAGTATAATTTTTCTTTTCATATTCTTGTTTTTAGAACTGTGTGTATTAGCTTCACACTTGCATTAATTACATGTACTATGTTGAAAACGTAGGTGACCGAACATTTTTAGATGTATGCAGCTTGTGTCTCACTGGGGCTGACAGAATGTAAAAGTTATCTAAGTGTCATACATATTGCTGTTTTTCTATTCCTCCCACAACAGGCAGCTGATCATCCTTTCCCAGATGAATATTGTGTTTGTGTAATGTTTGTCTTTTTGTCAACCTTTCCCAAAATCCCTTTCCCATCTATTTATGAAATCCCTAACTCTCTTCCCCTGGGTTGTGTGATTTATTGAGGTGTTAATTAATCATTTACACCATTGATTAATCACACACTTGGTGGGTTGGATGTGGTAGAAGCAACCTCAACTCAGTTTGGAGGATCTTCATTTGAGTTCACCTATGTGGTGTGTGACCTCGCTTTCGATGCCTTCACTTTCAGTGCGCTAGCATGCTACTACTGCACCACCATGGTATCCTAAGAAACCATGCAGCCCTCGCTTCATCCATTCAGGTAAGAGAATCATGGAACATTGTTGTACTTTTAGATTAGGCAATATAATTGGCAATGGAAAATCTCTCTGCCCAACTCCTATGGGTCAGATTTTGCAGGAAGCACTGCAGAGACTAGAGGAGTATAAGGAAAAGGTTACCCATACCTAACCATATAAATAATTGTTATACACTGTCAGCAGATTTGTAAAATATGCTGCACCAAAAGGAATACACTATCAGCAAATTTGAAAAACATGCTGTGTAAAGGATGCAGTGTGAGGTTAAACCCCCCAAAAATATTTTAGGCATAAAGAACTGTAAATAACTATTTATTTTCCCCCTTCCCTAACAAAATGAATAAATACACACCACATTCACCCACACGATCACTGCCAGCTTCTGAAGGATGCGGCATTGCATTTCGGTGTCCGAGGAGGGGCAGCAGGGATGATGTGATGGCAGGCAGCTGCCCTGGCACTGCAGAATAGGTGTTGCTAGCCTGGAGGTACCGGGGCATTGGTGGGGCCCTGAGTACTGGTAGCGACTGCTGCTGCTACCTCCTCCCTCTCTTCCTCAAGATACACCAGCCACTGGTACTCGGCTTGTATGGCCTCCAGCTTCGTCCGCCACAGCCGGGCTGATATTTGCTGCCATGACTGCGCACCAGCAAGAATAGCTATATCAAGAAAGAAAAAAGAGAAATTGTAAACAATGCTCTGAGCAAAACACTTGTTTAAAATCTTGTAGTGTAGGGGCACAGTACCAGTACATTTGGTGGTCACCTCAGGCCATTCAGTTTTAGGGTGATAACTATCACAGCCATATTATGCACTATCGAGTACAAGTATTCTTCTCTCTTCTGTAGTGCTAAATTAATGGTGGCATTGCTAGCTCAGCTGGCACTCTAGACATACTTGTTACTGTCTGCAGCTGGGGCAGCTGTACTAGAAAATTATTTTATTCCAATGGACCTTTTCCTCTTTGTACCAGGACTACAAGGCCGATGAATACAAAGAATGAAACAAACCACATAGTATAATATGATTAATCATGCAGACATCCTGTCTGCCAAAGATAGGTAGTGGGAAAAGCGATGCACTGCAGTACATGGACACGATTAAGGAATGGGATATAGATTTGATTTGGTACATTCGTATCGTCACAGACTATCCCTTTCCGGAAAATCAAGGCACTTACTTATGGACCACTTTACTCACTGTCCTCATGCCCCTCCTCCACCACACGCAATAACTACTTTTTTCCAAAACAATACATTGCTCTGCAGTAGGGGAAGGAATCTTCTTAACATACTTAACTGCAGGGTAAGGCAGAAGGGATTAGTATGGGTGATCACTTTACTGATCAATCAGTTCTTCATTATCACGTGCCTAAGGTTTGGCTAGTAGTGTGACTCACTCTGGTTGGCAAATGTTGAAAGGGAAAAACTAGAACAGAAGTAAGGGCCACATGTACGAAGCATTTTGCACGTCGCAAATGGCAAATCGGGCCGTTTACAAAGTGCAAAATGCAATTTGGGATGTGCAGACACATTTTTGCAATTCGGTAATCTATTTACCGAATCACAAAAAGGGATTGTGAGTCGCAATTAGGAAGGGATGCTCCCTTTCTAATTGCTAGTCGCAGTCCCATGTATGATTGTTTTGTGACCACTAATGCGGTCACAAAACAATCACAGTTAGCACCAGTTTCAAACTGGTGCTAACTCATTTGCAAACGGGAATCCCATGGGACCTCTTCCCCTTTGTGAATGGCAGCGAAAACATTTTTTCAGAGCTCTGAAAAAATGAAAAGAAAACTTTTCATTTTTTGTTTTTGAAAAGCATTTCGTTTTCCTTTAAGGAAAACGGGCTGCATTAAAAAAAAAAAGTGATTTATTTAATTTAAAAGGAGTCACAGACATGGTGGTCTGCTGTCTCCAGCAGGCCTCCATCTCTGTGAGGGCGGCCAGTCCCAATGGGGTTGCAAATTGTGACCTACCTCATGAATATTCATGAGGTAGGCCATTTGCGACCCCCTTGCAAATCGCATACAGTGTCATTGACACTGTTGTACATAAGGTTTTGCGACTCGCAAATTACGAGTCACTCTGAAAAACCTGTATTTCGTACATGTGGCCCTAAATCCGTTATTGAAGCCATAATGAATTCTAATGATCACTTAGCTTGAAAAATGTGACGTAAGCAAACATTGGATTTTTCACATTATTCAGAAGTCTGGGACAGAACTTAAGAAAGATTAAAGGAGTGAAGTACTAGGAAGTGACTGACACAGTGGGCACTGGGAGGAAATGGAAAACACATTGGGCCTGATTACAACTTTGGAGGAGGTGTTAATCCGTCCCAAATGTGATGGATATACCACCAGCCGTATTACGAGTTCCATAGGATATAATGGACTCGTAATACGGCTGGTGGTATATCTGTCACATTTGGGACAGATTAACACCTTCCTCCAAAGTTGTAATCAGGCCCATTGTTTTTGCATAGCCATGCATTGAAAAGTTTTGACACATTAACTTAACTTTAGCTGACAGAAGCACATTGCACAGCCAACATTGCAGTGCCGATTCTACTGAATTGAACCATGCAGCTATTAGGTCACCATGGGTGCAACTGGTGAAAGGCCATAGCGAGGGAAGGACGAGATGGTAAATGGATGTTGGCCTCACCTGAAAAATACTGTGAGTCAAGGGAGTATTGTCAAATAGCACCCAAACCTTTGCATCAAACCTTTGGTAAAAACCATTCCAAACAAGAAAAGCAGGTGAGAAGAACATCCCTATCCAGAAGAGCTCCCTTGTTTCTTCATTCCAAGAATTTATCTATTCATCATTGCAAATTTGTTCTTCTACTACTATTATTCTTCACCCTTGGCTTTGATACACACCATTTAAGCTAAGCTTTACATTCTCTAATCCAGTCCTTCACCATTTAAAACATTCTAAATTCCAAACATGGCTCTCTACTTACCTTTACCCAACATCCATTTACCTAATAAAAACCCATGCATCCTTTTACCCATTCACCCATCCAAGAGATCAAACCCAACCAAGTTCACCCATCTAGGCATGGAATCCTTTCACTTACACCCTTTCACTGACCTGGGCTGGCATCCTTTCACTCGTATACCCTTTCATCCATCTTTCACCCACCCATGTATCCTATCATCTTTCTCATCACCCACCTCATCACCCACCCATATGATTATAATGCACCCTTTCATCCACACACACATCACTCATATTATATTTCACCCATCCAATCTACTTCCATCCTTCTTTCAATTTTCCAAAACACATCATAGTTCAACTTCATTTTATGAACCTAAGTCTGCTGAGATGTCATTTTGTGAACCTAAGTCTGCTGAGATGCAGCTCGAAGAGGCATTTAATACTTACTTAACTTCCGTTTCATCTGTTAAAGAAGGGTGTTGACAAGTGAGTCAACAACAACACTAGTACACCCTTGTACTGACTATTTTGCTAATTGTCAATAAGCAAGCAATTGGACTTACCACCGCCGGCCACTGCCTCTGCAGAGACTTTCCTGTGAACCACTCCCTCAGCCACATCTGTGCTGGTGCTGTCGCTGCTGGCCGCCGCACTGGTGGTCGTTGAGGCTAGAAAAAAATCATACATTTTAGATGCCACATACGACCCCCCTATTGTTGTTTTGTAATAACAAAATACGACAACAATACATCACTGTAATTCAGTTACAGACTTCTGTAGTATCAATTTTTCAGGTGGGCATTATGTTGGATGACATTTTTTTAAAAGCCAGGTAGTCAAGTAATAAAAAGGTAATGGAGGGGCAGAAATAACTATTGATGAATCTGACTTTTTCAAGATAAATAAAAGGGTGCACGAATTGGTCAATGATGGACATATGGCTTTGGTTGGCTAATGTAATGGGGCCATCCTCCTTATACTTCCAAATGTGGTGCACAATCATCAACTGCTAGTATACTAATAATATATACATAGCGTTGGACGGTACAAACAGTTACATGACCATGTTGAAAAACACTTTTTTTTCCTTTTTTTAGTGCTTGAGCTGAAGCAAGAAAAAGAAAGCCTTCTCACTAAACATGTGTAGAATAACTTACATGGGGATGCAGTCTTCGGTACATGTGTTGTCTGAACCTCACCACCACTCCACAAGACAAGATGCATATGGGGCGAGGGCAAGCTCAATGACAAAGCAGGAGAAAGGAAGCTACAGACAGACTAGTACAGCCAGTTTGAAGTAAAGAAACTTGAAATATAGAAAATAATTAAATTGGATAGTTCAGGGATAAGAGGAATTTTTATGAAACCGATAAATCGAAGTGGAGTTGTAAAACAATTTAAAGACAGGCACAGTAAAAGGTAGAAAATAATTCTAAGTGTGCATCGGTAAAAGTTAGGGAAATTATTAAATATTAATATTAACAACAACAAGAGGACTTACTGGGTCCTGCAGAGCCATCTGCCCTGGCACTTGTGGAGGGGCCACCTTCAGCTGTCTTGCCTGCTTCATCACCACCAGCCCTGCCTCTGGATGCTGGATGATGTACGAAAAAAAATAGAAAAGTTTAGTGGTACTGTTAAGAAGTAAACTACATTTTGGAAATACTAATAAATTGCAATTAATGATTTCTACAGTTCTCGTGTCATCTGAATCTCTCAAAGCATAGATTGGATGAATGCAAAACTACTACACAACCCTGGGAAATTGCTTGGCAGTTGACACTGTACAAGCTACAAATAAAAAAATAAAAGCACAGAAAAGTGAGAGAACATGCAAACTTACTAATACTAATATTAAAGATGACTATCTTAGACAGGGCACACGAGGAATCGCTGCATTACTTTTTAATCTCCTCAAGCAAACACCAAAAACAAATACAATTCGGTAGTGCTGAGCTCCTATCTAGACGACGATCACATAATATTATATTTGTAAGATAAAGTTAACTCACCTGCGTGTGACTATCAGCATGCTTCCTATTTGGGAAGAAACTATTAGCATAGAACACAACTAATAAATAATTATTACCCACCGTGCCCCACAACCTCGACGCCTAGCAGGTCGAGCAGCTCCGTCTCCTGATCTAGGATGTAGGCCCACCAGTGCGTCAGCTGTTGCGGGGTGCACCGGATGCCAGAGCTGCGACGCACAGCCTGATGCATACTCTCCCAGCATTGTTGGTGTGCCCAGAGGCCACACCCAGACCTGGGCCTGCTGCCAAGATGGAGGGGAGGTGGTGCTGCACAAAGAGCACCAAGGCAGTCACCTCCACCTTGGAAAATATGGGGTGGACATCACCCCTTCATGCCGCTGCTGACCGCGAGGAAGGTGGCTGGTGCTGGCAGCTTGGGGCCTGGCCATGGCACTGGGGGCTTGGGGGAGAAGAGATAAGGAAGGATTAGGAAGAAGGAAGGGGAAAAAAGAAAGCATAAAAATTAAAAAATAAAAAGTCACAAAAAAAAAACACAACAATTAGGATAAAAGTTAAAATATAAAAAGATAAAGAGAAAAGGTAATATAATAAAAAGAAACTAGGGGAAACTAGGTTTTAAAAGTGAGGGATGGGAGAGATATAGAGAGGAAATAACTAGGCCCTAGCACCATAACAAGCCAAAAAAACAGGATGGCCGCTTCCAGGCAAGTCGCGAGGTGGCATTCATGCGAGAATTTTAATCCAAGGACGTACTTTGCATTGCCAGTGATGTTAAAGGTCACAGGAACGGGCGTGGCAAGAAACTCAGCCCGCTACCGGAACTCCACATAGCATGACATAGTTTTTTTGCAACTTCGCAGAGTTTCGCGTAGCATTGCTATGCAAACTCCATCCAGGCATATACTTGAGTATAGGTAGACCCTTCTCCAGCTGATTTTGGGAGATAAGCACACATATAACAGCCACTCACACACATAATTTCTATATACTCCCTATTTATTCTAGAAAACACATTATTTTAAAAATTAACTATATGCTCTTTATATACAGCTATAAGCTTATGATCATCATGGTTTATTAAAACATCAACATTTCTATTATTGTGCCTTAAAACATGTCCCAAAAACAGCCCAACTAATACTATTAATGTTGTAACCAAGATTTTATCCATACAATTTCACAGCATTTGCTATTAACCATTTCCATTGAAGAAAAATGAAAAACTTTGTGGCAAACCAAGAATTAAGATTAAGCAAAAATGTAATTTTCACGCAAAAAATGGTTTTTGCAAAATATTGTCTAGTTTCTGGTCAATGCTTAAATGAATTCTATCTCTTTTGGTTTTCAAAACAAAGTCCGATCCAGTCTCTGGAAAACTATTCCATTCTCAAAATTATTAAATTCCATTTCTCTTCAATTCTAAGTGTCTTTCCGCTCATTTTGACTCAGTTTCTTTTTCAAGGTGGTTCTTCCTCAGTTTCAATTTCAGACTCTGTTTCATGCCCACACTTTCGCTAGCACTATTTCAGCAAGAAATTATCCTCCCAGATTTCACAGTCTTTTTATTCTTCTGATACTGCAGCAAGGTATACCCATTTAGATGAAATATACTCCCGATTAGGAACTGTTTCCTGTTTGATCTTTTTGCATACAGATTTTGACAGTTCTTTATAAAGTCCATTTTTTGTATTTTCTTTTTATTTCTTCTGGAGCATCATCTTGCAAATCACATACAACACTTACAGAAGTTTGCATTGAATCCATAAAGAAGCAAGTTACATTGTTTAATTTCTGATTTTCAAATTCGTCACTTTCACTTAGTTGCACCATTGACTCTTCCTGTAATGCACAGTACTTTGCCATCTGGTCAGCATATTTATTTCCATTATTGACCATATCCTTGCCAGATTTGTGAGTGGTGCACTTGACCACAATATTTCCTTTGTTTTCTGAATAGCTCCTAACATACGCAATATTCACACACCATTTGTTATTGGTACTCCTGAAGCTGTCATGAATCCCCTTTGTGACCACAGCTGTCCATAGTTAAGAACAAGAACAAAACCATATTAGCTATCTTTATACAATGTTGTAGGAAATTGTGTTACTGGTTGAAGCGGGTGAAACCCTATTCAAGCAGCAACCACAATTCCCATCAGGGTGAAGTCAGAAGCAAACTGCAACATAACTAGTGCTTAAACCTTGAGTAATTTAGCACAAAAACAGTCAGGCTCAGCTTAGAGCCAATGTATAAATTATTTATGCATCATTTCAAACAGTAATAAAGCATAAAAACAACAGAAGAAAAATCCCACGCCAATTTAGAAAGTTTAATGGAAAAATAATTTGACAGGAAAATGCCAACATCTCGTTTGTAGAACCAGTGTGCCTGAAAGCACAAAATGCCAACTGTGGTTATCTCATCATGCTGCACAGGGACAAAGTCACAAGTTCTGGCCAACCACAAGGGAACGCGGGCTGGGCACAGAGGCCAAGTTAGGGTAATTGAGCAAAGCTCCTTAAATCCTTGTTAGAAATGGGGTCTTTGGTTGACAGTCAGGTTACCCTATGTTCAAGCAAGGACCCTCACTCTAGTCAGGGTAAAAGAGGATCACCCTCAGCTAACCCCTGCTTACCCCCTTGGTAGCTTGGCAGAGCAGTAGGCTTAACTTCAGAGTGCTAGGTGTAAAGCATTTGTACCAACACACACAGTAACTTAATGAGAACACTAGAAAAAGAAACAACACAGGTTTAGAACAATAGGAAATATTTATCTAAACAAAACAAGACCAAAACGACAAAAATCCACCATACACAAGTCAAGTTATTAATAAAAATGCAAAAAGAGTCTTTAAGTAGTTTTAAACACACACTAACACTTTTAGCGTGAAAAAGTACCTTGGGTGCGTCAAAAATAACCCCGCACTGGCGAGTGCGTGCCAAAAAGGGCTTGCGATGCATTGATTACACTCATGAGTGGAACCTCGTGTCGTATCTCCCTTCGCCGGGTCGGGGCACGTCGTTTCTTCTCTCTGCAGGAGAGCGATGCGTCGATCCGGTCAGCACTTTCAGGTCCGGGCAGGCCTTGTTTTTTTTTTACATGCCCAGCGGTGCTTGAGTCAGAAATCCAGCCGCCGGTGATCCGAAAACTACGCAGCGCGGGTTGCAATCACCTAGCCTCCGTCAGGGACGCTGCGCGTAGTTTCTCCTGCTCCGTGCATCGATTCTTCGGTCGCGTATCCGGCGAGTAACGATTCTTAGCCGCAGAGCTGGCGGCCGGTCGTTTCTTCAGCCGCTGATCGGAGTCGCGTCGATCTTTACTCCGCACGGCGCTCTATGCGTGGATTTCCTTTTCTTTAGGGTCCCAGGAACTGGATGGGCACCACAGGGCAAAGTAGGAGTCTCTCCAGAAACTCCAGGTGCTGGCAGAGAGAACTCTTTGCTGTCCCTGAGACTTCAAACAAAAGGAGTCAAGCTCTAAATCAAGCCCTTGGAGAGTTCTTCTCAAGCTGGAAGGCACACAAAGTCCAGCCTTTGCCCTCTTACTCTGGCAGAAGCAGCAACTGCAGGATAGCTCCACAAAGAACAGTCACAGGCAGGGCAGCTCTTCTTCCTCAGCTCTTCAGCTCCTCTACAGGCAGAGGTCCCTCTTGTTTCCAGAAGGGTTTCTCAAGTCTGTGGTTTTAGGTGCCCTTCTTATACCCAATTTCTCCTTTGAAGTAGGCCTACTTCAAACTAAAGTCTCTTTTGAATGTGAAATACTGCCTTGCCCAGGCCAGGCCCCAGACACTCACCAGAGGGTTGGAGACTGCATTGTGTCAGGGCAGGCACAGCCCTTTCAGATGTGAGTGACCACTCCTCCCCTCCCTCTTATCACAGATGGCTCATCAGGATATGCAGGCTATACCCCAGCTCCCTTTGTGTCACTGTCTAGTGTGAGGTGCAACCAGCCCAAATGTCAAACTGACCCAGGCAGGGAATCCACAAACAGGCAGAGTCACAGAAATGGTATAAGCAAGAAAATGCTAACTTTCTAAAAGTGACATTTTCAAACACTCAATCTTAAAATCAACTTTACTAAAAGATGTATTTTTAAATTGTGAGCTCAGAGACCCCAAACTCCACATGTCTATCAGCTCCCAAAGGGAATCTACACTTTAATCAGATTTAAAGGTAGCCCCCATGTTAACCTGTGATAGGGACAGGCCTTGCAACAGTGAAAAACAAATGTAGCAATATTTCACTGTCAGGACATATAAAACACATTACTACATGTCCTACCTTAACCAAACACTGCACCCTGTCCTTGAGGCTACCTAGGGCCTACCTTAGGGGTGTCTGGCATGTAAGAAAGGGGAAAGTTTAGGCCTGACAAGTGGGTACACTTGCCAAGTCGAATTTACAGTTAAAACTGCACACACAGACACTGCAGTGGCAGGTCTGAGACATGATTACAGAGCTACTTATGTGGGTGGCACAACCAGTGCTGGAGACCCACTAGTAGCATTTGATTTACAGGCCCTGGCACCTCCAGTGCACTTTACTAGGGACTTACTAGTAAACCAAAAATGCCAATCATGGATAAGCCAACATACACATTTTGTAAAGGAGCACTTGAACTTTAGCCGGTTAGCAGTGGTAAAGTGCCCAGAGTAACACAAACAGCATATTCAGAGTCCAGCACACATCAACAGCCTGGGAAACAGGAGCAAAACGTTAAGGGAGACCACGCCAAGGATGAAAAGTCTAACAATCCTGGTTGCAGAATGTTGTGTGATCCTGCATCGAGGATGAGTTGCGCAGCGGCGGTTCCAAAGAAGCTGAGGCCTGCTATGCGAGGTCTTGAGTTGAAGATGTGTTGCGCAGTGATGGTTTTGCTAAAGCCATGGATGCGGCTTGCTATGGAATGTTCTGAATCGTAGTCGAGGATACTGTCCACGGAGGCTTGCAATGCAAAGTCCTGAGTCAGGGATGCATCATGCAGCAGCAGTTCCAAGGAGTAGCAGGCTGTGATGCAATGTCTGGCATCGGAAATGCATCACACAGCAGTCATTCTGATGTGGCACTGTGAGAAGATGGGTTGCACTGCAATCGTTCTGACCAACCCCACAGCTGGGCTAACAGAACACCTTCAATCCTACTTCCAAGGGTCTGGGACAGGTGTGGCACCACTTGGGAGGCAAGGCGCATAGTCCAGGTGCTGGGTACAAGGTGATTGGAGCCTTTTCTGTCTCTGAGGCTCTGATCAGCAGGCCAACCAAATAGCCTCTGGAGTCTCTCTTGTGGTCTTGGGTTCAAGATGCAGATCCAGTCCTTCTCACTCAGACAGGAGGGCAGCAGAATAGTAATCCTTCTTGCAGCACAGCAGTCCTTCTGAGTCTTCCACAGGCCCAGAAGTGTAGAGTTGGGTCTGATGGTCCAATATTTATACTTGGTGCCCACTTTGAAATAGAAGACTGTTCTGGAGGCTTCCAGCCCCAAAGGTGTTTAGAATTTCCTGCCTCCCTGCCCTGTCCCCAGCTTGTCTGGGATCACAAGAAGCTAGTGTGAAACCCTTTGTCAGTGTGCATGGCAATGCCTTTGTGATGTGCTCGACTTGAATCATCAAGTCAAAGATGGCTCATCCTGTCACCATTTATTACCCTTTTTTCACTGTCTAGGAGCAACACACAAAGACTCGCTGACAGCTATAAATGCCATGTGACCCAGGGACAGACTGCAGGCTTCAAATTTTGAGGACAAAAATAATGCTGTGCTCACTATGCCATCAGATTCAAACTAGCCTGGCTGAAGAGGGGTGAAACCCCCAAACCGGTCCCAGGATGCTTGTTTCTGGTCCAGGGAGGACCTGGTTTGGCAGTTCGGGCTGGACTGTTCCCATGTGGAAAATGGTCAAGACTGATTTGCATATGGCTGGGTCCAAACTGGAATGGCATGGTGAGCAAAAAAACTGATGAATTAAACCCAGATCTGTGACTGAGGGTGAATGTTTGATTTGGTCTACATTCTATCCATCAACTGTTTTTTTTGCTACTTTCTAAAAGTGGCATTATCAGAATTGTGAGTTAAAATCTGACTTTACCGTTAAATAGGGGTTTAAATTACATTTCAGTAGACAATAAACTTGCCATTCCTGCTTCCTCTCATTTGAAAATTAGCACTTCTTAAATGTAGTAAGAAAACCCAGTATTATTCTCTGGGAGAGGTAGACCTAGCAATACTGAAAAATTAATGACAAGTTTTTCATTTCCAGGAAATACAAAGTTTAGAAGTATATAGGAGGCTGGCCTGGCTTATAGTGGGTACCTTGTGGTACTTACACCTTGTGCCAGGTCTAGTTATCCCTTATTAGTAGAACAGAGGTGTTTCTAGCAGCTTAGGCTGGTAGAGGTAGCTATGGCAAAGCAGCTTAGGCTGAACTAGGAGACATGCAAAGCTCCTACTATACCACTTATATCATATAGCACAATATCATAAGAAAACACAATACTCAGAGTTACTAAAAATAAAGGTACTTTATTTTAGTGACAATATGCCAAAAGTATCTCAGAGGATACCCTCACTTAGGAGATAAGTAATATACACAAATTATATGTACACAAACCCAAAACAGGTAAGTAACAGTAAGAAAAGTAGTGCAAACAATGTAGAATCACAATAGGATGCAATAGGTAGACATAGGCCTAGGGGCAACACAAACCATATACTCCAAAAGTGGAATACGAATCACGAATGGACCCCAGGCCTATGGGAGGTTGTAGAGGGTCACTGGGACTGTGAGAAAACAGTAAGGGTGTCCAAAATACCCCACCCCAAGACCCTGAAATGTAGGAGTAAAGTCACCCTACTAGCCCAGAAAGACAGAATAGTCGTGATAGGGGATTCTGCAAGAACCACAAGCACGAGCAAAACACTGTAAAAGGATTCCTGGACCTGAGGACCTGTAAAAGAAGGGGACCAAGTCCAAGAGTCACGAAAGTGTCCAGGGGGGCAGGAGCCCACTAAACCCCAGATGAAGGTGCAAAAGGGCTGCCTCTGGGTGAAAGAAGCCAAAAATTCTGCAACAACGAAAGGGGCTAGCAACTTCTCCTTCGGATGGAAGATGTCCTACGGAGTGCTGGAGGTAGCAGAAGTATTTTCAGGCATAAATACTGCAAACAAGCCTTGCTAGCTGCAAGAGTTGCGATTAAGGATTTTAGATGCTGATGGGAGCCAGGAAGGACCAGGATGTCACCCCTTGGAGGAGAAGACAGAGAGTGTGCTCAGCAACTCAAAGAGCCCCCACAAAAGCAGGCAGCACCCGCAGAAGTATCGGAACAGGCACTTAGAAGATCTGAGGACAACGGTCGACTCAGAGTCACAAAGGAGGGTCCCACGATGTCGGAGTCCAACTCAGCGAGTTGGGGAATGCAGGAAGGAGTGATGGGGACCCAGGCTAGGCTGTGCATAAAGGAAGTCCTGGAAAAGTTTACAAAAGCCGGAGTAGCTGCAAATGACGCAGTACACAGGTTTGCTGTCTGGCGTGGGGAGGCAAGGATGTACCTCCACCAAATTTGGACAAAAGGGCCACTGAACTATGGGAGATACTTGGACCCAGCTCCTGTGTTCCAGGGACCACGCTCATCAGGATGAGAGGGGACCCAGAGGACCGGTGATGCAGAAGTTTGGTGCCTGCGTTGGCAGGGGGAAGACTCCGTCGACCCACAGGAGATTTCTTCTTGGCTTCCAGTGCAGGGTGAAGGCAGACAGCCCTCAGAGCATGCACCACCAGGAAACAGTCGTGAAAGCCGGCAGGATGAGGCACTACAATGTTGCTGGTAGTCGTCTTGCTACTTTGTTGTGGTTTTGCAGGTGTTCTGGAGCAGTCAGCGGTCGATCCTTGGCAGAAGTCGAATAGGGAAGTGCAGAGGAACTCTGGTGAACTCTTTCATTCGAAATCTGAGGAATTGCCCAGAGTAGAGACCCTAAATAGCCCAAAAAGGAGGTTTGGCTACTGAGAAAGGAGGCTTGGCTACTAAGAGAGGTAAGCAGCTATCAGAAGGGGTCTCTGACGTCACCTGCTGGCCACTCAGAGCTGTCCATTGTGCCCCAACACCTCTGAATCCAAGATGGCAGAGGTCTGGGACACACTGGAGGAGGTCTGGGCACCTCCCCTGGGAGGTGCTGGTCTGGGGAGTCGTCACTCCCCTTTCCTTTGTCCAGTTTCGCGCCAGAGCAGGGCTGGGGGATCCCTGAACCAGTGTAGACTGGCTTATGCAGAGATGGGCACCATCTGTGCCCATCAAAGCATTTCCAGAGGCTGGGGGAGGCTACTCCTCCCCAGCCCTTCACACCTATTTCCAAAGGGAGAGGGTGTAACATCCTCTATCAGAGGAATTCCTTTGTTCTGAATTCCTGGGACCGGGCTGCCCAGGCCCCAGAGGGGCAGAAACCTGTCTGAGGGGTTGGCAGCAGCAGCAGCTGCAGTGGAGACCCCAGAAAGGCAGTTTGGCAGTACCCGGGTTCTGTGCTAGAGACCTGGGGATGCATGGAGTTGTCACCCCAACACCAGAAAGGTATTGTGGTGACAATTCCATGATCCTAGACATGTTACATGGCCATGTTCGGAGTTACCATGGTGACGCTACATATAGGTATTGACCTATATGTAGTGCATGCATGTAATGGTGTCCCCGCACTCACAAATTCCGGGGAATTTGCCCTGAACAATGTGGGGGTACCTTGGCTAGTGCCAGGGTGCCCATACACTAAGTAACTTTGCACCTAACCTTCACCAAGTGAGGGTTAGACATATAGGTGACTTATAAGTTACTTATGTGCAGTGAAAAATGGCTGTGAAATAACGTGGACGTTATTTTACTTAGGCTGCAGTGGCAGACCTGTGTAAGAATTGTCTGAGCTCCCTATGGGTGGCAAAAGAAATGCTGCAGCCCATAGGGATCTCCTGGAACCCCAATACCCTGGGTACCTAGGTACCATATACAAGGGAATTATAAGGGTGTACCAGTGTGCCAATGAGAATTGGTAAAATATGTCACTAGCCTACAGCGACAATTTTAAAAAGCAGAGAGAGCATAAACACTGAGGTTCTGGTTAGTAGAGCCTCAGTGATACGTTTAGGCACCACACAGGGAACACATATAGGCCACAAACATATGAGCACTGGGGTCCTGGCTAGCAGGATCCCAGTGACACATGTCAAACACACTGACAACATAGGGTTTTCACTATGAGCACTGTGCCCTGGCTAGCAGGATCCCAGTGAGACAGTAAAAACACCCTGACATATACTCACAAACAGGCCAAAAGTGGGGGTAACAAGGCTAGAAAGAGGCTACCTTCCTACACAACCCGCCCTCCCAAACGAAGGACAATAAGGTTAACCTTGGCCAGTTGAGTCTTTATTGTCTAAGTGGTGATAAGTAGAGATTAGCTCTGCAATAGATTGGTTACTCCTTTTATCATCCACTACATGGTTATGTCCCTGTGGGGATGTAAACCACCCCGTTTGAACTTTTTTTAGCTAGCCAGCAATGTGAAGTTATATTTTCAGAGTTCCTATCAGTATGTTTTAGTTTAGAGCAGTGGGAATTGTCCACTGGACCTATATCAAGTGATGAGAATGCCAGACAGGTATGCTGTGTCAATAAAGCCATAGCTGGGCAAAAACATTGTCCATATGGCTGTAAGAGAGAACAGGGTTGCTGTTTCTCTTGAGTTGGAGCAGGGCAGGGATGCTGTCCTATGAGCTCCATACTAGGGCAGGGCTGCTGTCCTAAGTGTTGTGAGGCAGTGCAGGGTTGCTGCACTAAAGTGTCTCTGGGGGGTTGGAGGGATGCTCCATGTTAACTAAAATGGTGCTCTTTTTCTCACCAATATTAGTTATCCCTAAGGGAGGTACTTCTACCTCAGGGAGTACAGCTGTGCCAGCTGATGATTCCCTTGGTACAGGTGCCACCCCAGGAGAGGTGTCTCCCACCACAGGAATGGTATCCTGAATAGCAGGGTGGATAGGGGATACTTTGATGCCCTTTTCACCTGTTGTTGGAGAAGGATCCTGAGTTTTCAGACCTTTTCCCTCCTTTGCTTTTTCATTTCAGCTGAAATAAGATGAAGCAATTCCTGAGGGATACCCAGCATGGCTGCATGGGTATTAAACTCTACCTCAGCCCAACCTGAGGCCTCTAGGTCATTACCTAAGAGACAGTCCACAGGTAAGCTAGGTGATACTACCACCTGCTTAGGGCCAGTAACTCCACCACAACTAAACTGAATTGTAGCTAAGGGAAGAAACTTAGTGGAGTTATGGACATAAATAATATTGTACTGTTGTCCAATGATGTGTTGTTCAGGAGAAACTAGGTTTTCAGTCACCAAAGTGATACTGGCACCTGTGTCGCTGCAGGCCTGAGCCTTAACACCATTTATTGAAACTGTATGCCTGTACTTATCCATTGTAAGGGGACAAGCAGCAAGTGTGGCAAGGCCAGTGCCACCAGGTGTGACAGAAACTTTCTTGGGACTGACTACCCCAGTTTCTATGATGGGCCCATAAGTGAACCCAGCTACACCCTTATTTTGACTGTTGCCAGTAGTCCCGCCACTATTACCACTACTGCTAGGGGCACTAGAGTTTGATGTATTAGTGGTGGTAGGCACAGGGGGTTTACCTGGGCAGGACTTATCCCCTGGTCTATGGCCTTTATTTTTACACACATACCACCAAGGCTTTTTAATGTGTGTGGGTTGTGAAGAAGAGGAAGAAGATGATTTATCCCCACCCCCTGAAGAGTGTTTAGGATTTGAAGAAGGATCCTTAGTTTTACCTTTATCCCCATGCTTATCCTGAGATTTCTCACCATCTTTCTTCCTGCCATCCTTGTCACCTCCTGTATGAACTTTTTGTTCACTCTTGTTCTGACCCACTTGTCTGCCTTCTTTCCCAATTCTTGAGGAGAGGTCAGATCTGAATCTACCAAGTACTGGTGCAACAAATCAGACACACAATTGTAAAGAATATGCTCTCTCAGTATCAGATTATACAGGCTTTCATAGTCAGATACTTTACTGCCATGTAACCAACCCTCCAAGGCCTTCACTGAAAAGACAACAAAATCTGTCCAGTCTTGAGAGGACTCTTTTCTGGTGTCTCTGAACTTAATCCTGTATTGTTCAATGGTTAAGCCAAATCCATCCAAGAGTGCATCCTTCAAAACTTTGTAATTATTGGCATCACTTTCTCTGACAGTAAGGAGCCTATCCCTACCTTTTCCAGTGAAAGATAGCCACAAGATAGCAGCCCACTGCCTTTGAGGGACCAACTGTACCATACACGCCCTCTCAAGTGCAGCAAACCACTTGTTAATGTCATCTCCCTCCTTGTAAGGGAGGTCTATCTTATGCAGGTTTCTGGAATCTTGCTCTCTAACAGGATTACTATCTGAAACACTGCTGCTGCCACCATGGGGACCTACCCCCATTCTCCGTCTTTCCCTCTCTACATCTAGGGATTCCCTGTCTAAGGCCAGCTGCTGCTGTTTAAGCTTCAGTTTGGTCTCTTCCAACCTCAGCTTTCTGAGTTCCCTTCCCATTAAGTTATCCTCAGGGTGGGAGGCTTGGGAATGTTTGGATACAGAGGAGATTTGAGAATTGGCAGAGAGAGACCTGTCCCTAACTGGTTGGACCCTAGTAACCTGGCCTTTGGGAGTGAAAGATGCCCTACTAATGTGTGACCCTCTAACACTACCAGTGTCACTAGGTGACCTGCTAGATGGCAGGTCTTTGTAAGAACCCTCCCCAGCTTCTTCAGGGAACTCCTCTGAGTCTGACTGGGAATCTTCCCCTCCTACCTCCCTTTTCTGGGATAGACCAGACTGGTTCTGGTCATCCTCTAAGAGCAGGTTAAAGAGAAACTCTTTTGTTGGATTCTTACCAAGGCATAAACCTCTTTCTAAGCAGAGACCCCTCAAACTTTTGTAGTTTAAACTCTCATAAGTTGCCTGAACAACTTTGGGAGTGACCTCTACTGAAGACATGATAGAAAAGGTTTAAGACAGAGAGAGAAAAAGTTTTAGAACTTTTGAAAGTACACAGCAAAAACTTTTTCAAACTTTTTGAAAACTTTTAAAAGTTTTCAGAACTGTTCAGAAACTTAGTAAAAAGCTTTAGAGCAGAAAAGTAAACTGTTTTAGTTAAATGTACATATACTGAACTATTTGGTATATGATTTTCTTACGACAAGCACCAAATGACAAAGTGGTAAAGCAGTTACAAGAACTTATCCCCCGCTGCACAACCAATGTAGGAGGCTTGCCTGGCTTCTAGTGGGTACCTTGTGGTACTTACACCTTGTGCCAGGTCCAGTTATCCCTTATTAGTAGAATAGAGGTGTTTCTAGCAGCTTAGGCTGAAAGAGGTAGCTATGACAAAGCAGCTTAGGCTGAACTAGGAGACATGCAAAGCTCCTACTATACCACTTATATCATATAGCACAATATCATAAGAAAACACAATACTCAGAGTTACTAAAAATAAAGGTACTTTATTTTAGTGACACTATGCCAAAAGTATCTCAGAGGATACCCTCACTTAAGAGGTAAGTAATATACACATATTATATGTACACAAACCCAAAACAGGTAAGTAACAGTAGGAAAAGTAGTGCAAACAATGTAGAATCACAATAGGATGCAATAGGTAGACATAGGCCTAGGGGCAACACAAACCATATACTCCAAAAGTGGAATGCGAATCACGAATGGACCCCAGACCTATGGGAGGTTGTAGAGGGTCACTGGGACTGTGAGAAAACAGTAAGGGTGTCCAAAATACCCCACCCCAAGACCCTGAAAAGTAGGAGTAAAGTTGCCCTACTAGCCCAGAAAGACAGAATAGTCATGATAGGGGATTCTGCAAGAACCAAAAGCACCAGCAAAACACTGAAGACGGATTCCTGGACCTGAGGACCTGTAAAAGAAGGGGATCAAGTCCAAGAGTCACAAAAGTGTCCAGGGGCGGCAGGAGCCCACTAAACCCCAGATAAAGGTGCAAAAGGGCTGCCTCTGGGTGGAAGAAGCCAAAGATTCTGCACCAACAAAAAGTGCAAGGAACTTCTCCTTTGGAAGGAAGATGTCCTATGGCGTGCTGGAGGTTGCAGAAGTGTTTCCAGGCAGAAATACTGCAAACTTGCTAGCTGCAAGAGTCACGGTTGAGGATTTTGGGTGCTGCTGGGGGCCAGGAAGCACCAGGATGGTGCCCGTTGGAGGAGGAGACAGAGGGGGTGCTCAGCAACTCAGAGAGCCCCCACAAAAGCAGGCAGCACCCGCAGAAGTATCGGAACAGGCACTTAGAAGATCTGAGGACAGCAGTCAACTTAGAGTCACAAAGGAGGGTCCCACGATGTCGGAGTCCAACTCAGCGAGTTGGCCAATGTAGGACGGAGTGCTGGGGACCCAGGCTAGGCTGTGCACAAAGGAAGTCCTGGAAAAGTGCACAGAAGCCGGAGCAGCTGCAAATGACGCAGTACACAGGTTTGCTGTCTGGCGTGGGGATGCAAGGACTTACCTCCACCGAATTTGGACAGAAGGGCCACTGAACCGTGGGAGACACTTGGACCCAGCTCCTGTGTTCCAGGGGCCAAGCTTGTCAGGATGAGAGGGGATCCAGAGGACCGGTGATGCAGAAGTTTGGTGCCTGCGTTGGCATAGGGAAGATTCCGTTGACCCAAAGGAGATTTCTTCTTGGCTTCCAGTGCAGGGTGAAGGCAGACAGCCCTCAGAGCATGCACCACCAGGAAACAGTCGAGAAAGCCGGCAGGATGAGGCGCTACAATGTTGCTGGTAGTCGTCTTTCTACTTTATTGCGGTTTTGCAGGCGTCCTGGAGCAGTCAGCGGTCGATCCTTGGCAGAAGTCGAAGAGGGAAGTGCAGAGGAACTCTGGTGAGCTCTTGCATTCGTTGTCTGAGGAATAGCCCAGAGGACAGACCCTAAATAGCCCAAAAAGGAGGTTTGGCTACTGAGAAAGGAGGCTTGGCTACTAAGAGAGATAAGCAACTATCAGGAGGGGTCTCTGATGTCGCCTGCTGGCACTGGCCACTCAGAGCTGTCCATTGTGCCCCAACACCCCTGAATCCAAGATGGCAGAGGTCTGGGACACACTGGAGGAGCTCTGGGTACCTCCCCTGGGAGGTGCTGGTCAGGGGAGTGGTCACTCCCCTTTCCTTTGCCCAGCTTCGCGCCAGAGCAGGACTGGGGGATCCCTGAACCAGTGTAGACTGGCTTATGCAGAGATGGGCACCATCTGTGCCCATCAAAGCATTTCCAGAGGCTGGGGGAGGCTACTCCTCCCCAGCCCTTCACACCTATTTCCAAAGGGAGAGGGTGTAACACCCTCTCTCAGAGGAAATCCTTTGTTCTGCGTTCCTCGGACGGGGCTGAACAGGCCCCAGGGGGGCAGAAACCTGTCTGAGGGGTTGGCAGCAGCAGCAGCTGCAGTGGAGACCCCGGAAAGGCAGTTTGGCAGTACCTGGGTTCTGGGCTAGAGACCCGGGGATGCATGGAATTGTACCCCCAATACCAGAATGGTATTGGGTTGACAATTGCATGATCCTAGACATGTTACATGGCCATGTTCCAAGTTACCATGGTGACGCTACATATAGGTATTGACCTATATGTAGTGCACATGTGTAATTGTGTCCCCACACTCAGGAAATCCGGGGAATTTGCCCTGAACAATGTGGGGGCACCTTGGCTAGTGCCAGGGTGCCCACACACTAAGTAACTTTGCACCTAACCTTCACCAAGTGAGGGTTAGACATATAGGTGACTTACAAGTTACTTATGTGCAGTGAAAAATGGCTGTGAAATAACATGGACGTTAGTTCACTCAGGCTGCAGTGGCAGACCTGTGTAAGAATTGTCTGAGCTCCCTATGGGTGGCAAAGGAAATGCTGCAGCCCATAGGGATCTCCTGGAACCCCAATACCCTGGGTACCTAGGTACCATATACAAGGGAATTATAAGGGTGTACCACTGTGCCAATGAGAATTGGTAAAATTAGTCACTAGCCTGCAGTGACAATTTTAAAAAGCAGAGAGAGCATAAACACTGAGGTTATGGTTAGCAGAGTCTCAGTGTTCCAGTTAGGCACCACACAGGGAACACATATAGGCCACAAACATATGAGCCTTGGGGTCCTGGCTAGCAGGATCCCAGTGACACATATCAAACACACTGACAACATAGGGTTCCCACTATGAGCACTGGGCCCTGGCTAGCAGGATCCCATTGAGACATTAAAAACACCCTGACATATACTCACAAACAGGCCAAAAGTGGGGGTAACAAGGCTAGAAAGAGGCTACCTTCCTACAAAGTACATGGTAAGCCTTTTGAATACACTGCACCCGGTCCTCTGGGCTGTGCAGTGGCTAACCGAGGTGTGACTTTTATGTATTAAAAAGGAAGGTTTACAGCTGGCAAAGATTTATATTGCCGAGTTAAAATGGCAGTTCACAACTGCACACACAGGCTGCACTGGCAGGCCTGAGACATTGTTAAAAGGCTACTTAACTGGGTGGCACAATGAGTGCTGCAGGCCCGCTAGTAGCATTTAATTTATAGACCCTAAGTACATTTAGCACAACTGTACTAGGGTCTTACAAGAAAACTGAGGGCCATATTTATACTTTTTGACGCAAAACTGCGCTAACGCAGTTTTGCGTCAAAAAAATTAGCGCCGGCTAACGCCACTCTGAAGCGCCATGCGGGCGCCGTATTTATTGAATGACGTTAGCCGGCGTTAGCCGCCGGCGCTGTCTGGTGTGCGTTAAAAAAAATGACGTACACCAGGCAGCGCCGGCGTAGGGGAAAATGGAGCTTGGGCGCCAAAAAATGGGGCAAGTCAGGCTGAGGCAAAATTTGCGCCGCAACCCGATTTGCGCCATTTTTTTTTTACTCCCAACCCCCATTGACATGACTCCTGTCTTAGCAAAGACAGGAGTAATGCCCCCTTGCCCAATGGCCATGCCCAGGGGACTTCTGTCCCCTGGGCATGGTCATTGGGCATAGTGGCATGTAGGGGGGCACAAATCAGGCCCCCCTATGCCACAAAAAAAAAAAAAAGACTTACCTGAACTTACCTTAATGTCCCTGGGATGGGTCCCTCCAGCCTTGGGTGTCCTCCTGGGGTGGGCAAGGGTGACATGGGGTGTCCCTGGGGGCATGGGAGGGCACCTCTGGGCTCCTTCCGAGCCCACAGGTCCCTTAACGCCTGCCTTTTCCAGGCGCTAAAAAACGTCACAAAAGCAGCCGTACGTCATTTTTTTTGACCCGCCCACTCCCGGGCTTGAATTTTGCCCGGGAGTGTAAATACGGCGCACATGCCTCGGAGTCAATTTTTTAGACGGGAACGCCTACCTTGCATATAATTAACGCAAAGTAGGTGTCCACGCTAAAAAATGAAGCAAACTCCATGGACTTTGGCGCTAGACGCGTCTAACGCCAAAGTATAAATATGGAGTTAGTTTTGCGTCGGAATTGCGTAAAAAAAAACGACGCAATTCCGGCGCAAACGGAGTATAAATATGCCCCTTAATGTGCCAATTGGGTGCAAGCCATTTCTATCATATTTAAAAGGAAGAACACAAGAACTTTAGCACTGGTTTGCAGTTGTAAACAGTGTAGAGTCCCAAAGCCAACAAAACGAGATCAACAAAAATAGAGGAGTAGGACAAAAGGTTTGGGAGAAAACCACCCTAAGGCTGACAGGTCTAACATAAATCACAGAAGATTTTTTTATTTTTATCAAGGACATATGCCCAATAACTTTGAGAGGTTCAATGCCAGCCAATAATTCCACTTTAACTGTAGTACGTATAGAGAGCTGAGTGACCCCTGACATAAGCTAACAGCTTGGAAGTTGATTCAATAAACTCCAAATTCAACATAAAGCTCATGCCTGAGGTCACACTCAGTGAGGGTAATCAGTGTGGGTGACTTAACCATCCACCTTTCATGTTTCCTCCATCATGAGCCTAACTAGCTTCCATCCTTCTAAAATCCTTGCTAGAAGTGGTGAGGCTGTAAGCCTCAGACCAGAGACATGCAAAGCCAAATGCATGCCAAGGTACATAACCTCCATCCACTTTACACAACTGAAACCCCCCATGTCTTCAATAATAAGAGCACAGAGAGTCATCAGTTCTGACTGTTGGAATAAAGATGTCTATTAGGCCTCTGCATTTTTGCAGAAATGTTTCCTCTCATACACACTGAGTAGAAAGGACACCTTTAGAATAATCTCTTCATCTAGGAAAAAAGGAAATGTTACAATTATGCTGACCTAAGAGGGCCTAAGAGGACTTTTTTTCATTCTTCCCCTGAGTCCTCCTCCAGATTCAGCATTCAGATTTCCAGCTTTCTTGAAACAAATTCCGCCTTGAAAGGCAGACATAAATGTTCATAGTCAAGGTGCTAAATGTCATCGTCCCTAGCAGCGAACCTCCTCTACCCACCTCAACAAGCTAGAAATTCGTAGGCAAGAGCAGTTGAGCAACCATGAGCCACAAGAGGTAATGAATCCCTCCTATGGATAAGTGGTACCTCTTATCACTTCAATCTGGTTACCTCATCTCCTACCCTCGTCACTTGAGCTGTTTTAAAAGGAGGCAACATCAAGGCCGTCAGGCTCCAATCCACACCAGACATATGTTGCCACTGTTACATCTGCACAGACATCTGCTACTCCTCTCATGTCCCAACTCAACATAGAAAGATCCCAGGTCTGAGGGGGCAGAGGCGTTAATGAAGTGAGTGCAACACATTTGATGGTGAAAGAAAAAGTGCCTAGAAACAAGATTCCCGGAGTGGCACAGAAGGGGCTCACACACATAGGAGGGTGAGAAATTTCTACGGTGGGATGATCAGGAACCTTGTCTCTTATGAAAAGGAAGAAAAAATGAAATTCAGTTGAAACCTCTTTCAACTTTATTAAAACTCATCATCAGCATTATTCCCCAAAGTGAGGAAATGGTGGTCCTATAATGTATGTCTTGGCCTACTTACACCTGCTCATACTGGAGGGTGGTCACAGGAAAGGTCATTGTGTAATTAACTGCTGTCTAAAGCATTCTAGTGTGCCCAAGTGCCTCTTTTGACAGGGTTATCCATCAACATTTTGCCTGGTATTTGATGTGGTTTCAAAGTAGATAGTGCCCTGCGCCATTGCTAACCAGGTTTCTTGGGCCAGATCTCTTTCTCAAAACTGTTGTGATGCATTGGCACAATTGACAATACCTTTAGCTGCCACTAAATGGTACTTAGGTACCCAGGGCATGGAGGGCTAAGGGTAGGCCCCTGAGAGCAGCATCACAGATTGTGCTAACCTTAGAGACGATCCATTCAAGTGCACCCAGCACTGTCATGGTGCAAACCATCCCAAAATGCAAAACTGACATGGTACTCAGGCTGTGTGATCTTTCCACTACACATTGCCTGAAATATAAGTAAGCCGACCCTCTGGCAGGCCTTCCGGCCCTAAGGCAGGGTGCACTATAATGCATGTGCACATGCCTCTACTGTGTCCTTGCAAATCTGGGACATAGTAAGTAAACAGAATAGCCATTTGAAAGCAAGTGCTGGACACTGGTCAGTACAAGATTCACAGCTACATGATGGCCACTCTGAACCCTGGGTTGTTTGGTATCAAACAACTCTGAGCACTAAATCCAAACTGGTACCAATGTTGGATTTCTTGCAACATGTACACAGGGGCCATCTTAGAGGTGCCCCCTGCAAAATGAACTAACCCTGGCATGGATGCTAGCCAGTCACAACCATCCTGCCACCACCACACAAGATCCTGGATCCTGGGGTGAGAGCCTGTGCTCTCTGGGCTCAGAAAACAAAACCCTTCCTGGGCAGAGGGTTACACCTCCTCCCCCAGGAGCATGCACTGCCCTGCCCATGAGCTATGAAGGGCTTGCCACCTTTGAAACTCGACCCCCAGCCCTGTGGCTAGCAGCAGATAGCCACCTCCCCATTCCAAACCCCCACTTTTGGTGGGAGCAATGGTGAGTAAATGCGCAAAGGACAATAGGAGTGTCCACCCCCAGCTTGCACCACCCCTTAAGCGTTGCATGCAAGGTGACCTCTCCATTTAATTTTCCTCTATCTTGTATGGTAAGAAAATAACCTATCAGGGATAGGGAAGTGACCTTTGCCCACAGGAAGTGGTCACATAGTGGGTATAGCCACCCTAAGGTAGATCATCAATTGGTCACTAGTAGGGACTTCCCTAAATGCCCACTAAAGGCAGTATTTAGTGGGAACCCCTAGACCTGCAGATCAAATTCCATGGACACAAGAAGGCCTGCAACAAGGAAGACCCAAGGCTAGAGAATTGCATTCCCGCTGCACAAAGTAAAAGGCACCAAACCCTGCCTGCTGCACCCAGGACTCGACATTCGCTTCTGGGTTGAGGGGTTGCATGGAAATTGGACAGACTCTACAAAACCCCAGAGGACCTCCAACCTTCCGAATTTTGCCAGAGATTTCCCTCCAGAGTGAAGGCATGACTTCCTGCAGCAAAGAAGCAAAAGACCAATGAAATCCAGTTCACTGACGGGCCGCTGACCAAGGTACTGGACACAGTAGGCAGATAAAATTCTACCTAAGGGGACCCAAAGGACAGATGCTGCAAGTGTGCCAAGCTTGGTGACACTGCGATCTCTAATGGCTGAGCCGTACAATAGCTCGTGTTACTGGACCTCCAATGCCAAACACCAAGAAGAAGAGTCCACTTTGGACTCTCAAAGAACCAAGAGCAAGCCCCAGTTAAGGGGCTTCAGGACACATGAGATCACCCCCCCCCCCCTAGGGTGGCCCTGGTGTCCTGCAATCCACCCACAAAGTGACCTGCCTTCTTTTTCCAAGGGCACCTTTGCCCACAGCTCCTGGCTCACCTATCTGCTCTGCATCCAGCCTCCCTGGGCCCTGCACTGGAGGACCATCTATGCCCATAGGGTCCCCAACCCCTTGTGACCTCTGCACTCCAAAGGGACCCACCCAACTTACCTTGAAGTCTGCCTGTCCATTGCTTTGGAATGATTCTTTTTGTGCAGGAAGGGACACCTTCCCTGCACAAAAACAATCACAAGAGGTGTTTTTCTCTTTCCATGTATGCTTCAGAGTGCAGCACACAAAGAAAGAGAAAAACACAAGGGGAAATAAAGATATTTCTCCTCGTTGCATCATTTTTACGCCACTCCTGAGGTGGTGCAAGAATCTGACGCATTCCCAGACCTGTAAATCTGGGAATGCGTCAGATTCCTTCCGGTGCCATGGGTGTTGCATGGGAACACCCCAAACAACACCCATGGAACACCCTCTTCGGGCAGTGTTATGTGTGAAAGGGTCCATATTTACAAGGCCATGAAAAGTCACGCAATGTGGCTTTGCGTGGCCTTGTAAACATGGATGTCACACTGCGCCCCCATAGCAACAAAAAAAATGATGCTCCGGTGGTGCAGTGTGCCACTAGGGCCTCGTAAGTGAGGCCCTTCATTTGTCAATGGTGGAACTGAGGGGCATATTTATACTCTGTTTGCGCCGAATGTGCGCAAACGTTGCACCATATTTATACTATGACGTCCGACCCCGTGAACGTCAAAATTCCTCCGTGTGCGTCATTTTCTGGATGCGGGAAACTTCCTTGCGTTAATGACATGCAAGGTAGTCGTTCCCATCCCAAAAATGACTTTAATGCCTGTGCGCCTTATTTATACTCCCACGTCATTTTGACGCACAGGAGGGGGCGGGCCTTAAAAAACGGCGCCCAGCCTGGGTGAGGCAGGCGTCAAGGGACCTGTGGGCTCATTTCAGGTGCCCTTCCCTGCCTCCAGGGACACCCCCTGCCAACCCCATTCACCCCTGGAGGACATCCATGGTTGGGGGGACCCATCCCAGGTAAGTACAGGTAAGTTGAGGTAAGTATTTTTTTTTTTTAAATTAGGGGCATAGGGGGGCCTAACCTGGGGCCCCCTACATGCCACTGTGCCCAGTGGCCATGCCCAGGGGACAGAAGTCCCCTGGGCATGGCCATTGGGCAGTGGGGCATGGCTCCTGTCTTTCCTAGGACAGGAGTCATTTCCATGAGGGTTGTGCGTCACAAAATGGCGCAAGTCCGGTTAGAGCCATGATTTTTTACTCTAACCTGACTTGCACCATTTTTTGATGCACAACCCCCATTTTCCCCTACGCCGGCGCTGCCTGGTTAGAGTCAGCACCGGCTAAAGTCAATCCATAAATTAGACGCCCGCCTGGCACGTTGGAATGGCGTTAGCCGGTGGTCTATTTTTTATGGGCCTTAAGCGGTTGACTTTAAAAAGAAACGAGAGTGCACCTTTATAACGTTGCATGGGTGCAAATTTTTTATTTTGGAATATCACAAAGGTTACACAAAGTGCGCCTGAAAACCTGCACAGTACTAAGATTCCAGGCATACTTCTGGAAAACCTTTGATCATTTTTTTCTTATAGCAGTGCAGATCATTTCCTTGTGCACACCTGTATGTAGTGCAGAAATGTGCGGTGGAACATTCCTTTCCATATGTATACTAGGACGGTTTTCCGTTCTTTTTTTCGTGAATTAGAAAAATATGGGCCATATTTATACTTTTTGACGCAAAACTGCGCTAACGCAGTTTAGCGTCAAAAAATTTAGCGCCGTCTAACGCCATTCTGAAGCGCCATGCGGGCGCCGTATTTATTGAATGGCGTTAGCCGGCGCTACCAGACCGGCGCTGCCTGGTGTGCGTGAAAAAAAACCACGTACACCAGACAGCGCCGGCGTAGGGGGAAAATGGCGTATGGGCGTCTTAAAATGGGGCAAGTCAGGTTGCGTCGAAAAAATCGTCTTAACCCGACTTGCGCCATTTTTTAACGACGCCCATCCCCCATCAACATGACTCCTATCATTGTAAAGATAGGAGTCATGCCCCCTTGCCCAATGGCCATGCCCAGGGGACTTCTGTCCCCTGGGCATGGTCATTGGGCATAGTGGCATGTAGGGGGGCACAAATCAGGCCCCCCTATGCCACAAAAAAAAAAAAAAAATACTTACCTGAACTTACCTTAATGTCCATGGGATGGGTCCCTCCGTCCTTGGGTGTCCTCCTGGGGTGGGCAAGGGTGGCAGGGGGGGTCCCTGGGGGCAGGGGAGGGCACTCTGGGCTCATTTTGAGCCCACTTGTCCCTTAACGCCATGCCTGACCCAGGTGTTAAAAAGCGGCGCAAATGCGCCGTTTTTGGCCACGCCCACTCCCGGGCGTCATTTTTGCCCGGGAGTATAAATACCACGTAAAGGCCTGGGAGTCATTTTTTAAGACGGGAACGCCTCCCTTGCATATCATTAACGCAAGGAAGGGGTTCACGCTAAAAAATGACGCACACTCCGGGCACTTTGGCGCCCGAAGCGTCTAACGCCATAGTATAAATATGGCGTTAGTTGGCGTTAGTTTAGCGTCGAATTTGCGTCGAAAAAAACGACGCAAATTCGGCGCAACCAGAGTATAAATACGGCCCTATGTTTTTAGAGAAAACGTTTCCATTAAACTCTACCAATTTTGAATGTATTACCTCCTCCATTCCCAAGTGATGCTACACTATACTGAAAAATATGTTATACATTCAGAATTAGAGGCACTAACAACAGCTAAAAGCATGATCTGACTGGTGATTGCCAGCCAATTAACACTAGAAGAAAACTTACACAAGCATTGATGAAGCCATTGACACAAACATGGTGCGCAGCACTGAGAACAGCTGAGAAACAGCTTTTCCATTAGAAGGTAAGCAGCTTTCCAAAAGTGTGTGCTGTTTTGCATCCCTTTGCATAGCTTTGGCCGGGTACACATCTTTATTAAATCTGGTCCTACGTTTCAGTTAAACATGCTCGGCTGTCAAATTATGAGCATCTTTACATGAGAGGAAATTCAGCAGTCCAAATTACTATAAAAATGGGGCGCAACGGGGTATGGGGACCCTAGGCTATAACCCACTTCTCTCCTGCCCTAAAATGTCAAATTGTACAAGAGTCTACTTGTAAATTGAAGTTAAAATCCCATTTACAAAAAGCTTTGTGAACAACACTTAATGGCGTGTTGTCTTCCGCATACTTTTTTATTCTACATGTCTTCCATTGCAGGTACATTGCGCTCCGAATATTTCAATTAAGGTTCAGTTATTTCGGGGTGACGTGTTTCTCCACTATACTGAGTGATGGCAACATGAAGTGTAAATCTACGTAGCTACACAGATTACTGCGTGTGATCCCCATATCCTAAGCAATTTTGCGGGGAAATATTCTGCCAGTTTTTACATGGTGAAATTGTTCTGGTAAAACACTCATGACGAAATTCCAATGTGGCTAGTAACTTGTGCTACCTACCGGGAAATCCTAGAACCTCAGAAAGAAGGCTGTAGTTATCAATTTCCTGTGCAATTCAAGTTGGAGAGAAAAAAATGGTTGTCAGTGAATCTGTTGTATTTGGAAAGTCAAGGGATGATACAGCAATCAATGGGACTTGATCGGCTAAAACATTTCGGCTGCCACTAGTTCATGTCCTGGGGGTACGTTAAGGCCGTGCATGATACAAACACCTTTTCCCACGGTATTGTGAAAGGAGGCTGTATTGCTACATACACTACGTGCATGCGGCAGCACTACGTGCAAGGTAAACAGTGGTGCAGGGTGTGGACCATTGGCCTCTGCTTTCATTGGCCTTCGCTTCCATTTTGGTTCACGACTCCATTTTGTCGAGTCTGGTTCGATGCGTAAGGCACTGTTCTGTGTTTTTCCACAAGCTTCGGCAAGCTGAAGGGTGGGGTGTTTTTCTGCTCAATTTCGCTCCATCTGCCTGGTACGAAGGGCGCTATTTACATTCCACGAGCTATCAGTTAGAACAACAGGGGGATGCGCCTGTACACAAGGAGGAATGCAAGCTTCACCTTGGAGTCCTCTCCTGGGAACTTGGCCCGTTCTGAGGAGACGTCTCGAAGGGTGAACAAGGTACCGCCGATTGCACAATTTGTAAAGGAGGGGGTCTTTTTCTAGAAAAGACTCCTGGGCGTTAGTAAATACTATAAAAGCTGGGGGCCTGGATGGGCTGGTTTAGGAACTCTCTTCTGGGTTGGACGCAACGCCAGGAGGACTGATTGTCCAGAACAGAGGCTCCCTGTGCTAGCTGATTTGGGTTCCCCAGCTTTGTGTACGGCGGAGGGATGCAGACGCTCTTTTCGGTGAAGCTTTTCAATTTATTAAGTGTATTGTGTGTGCGCGCGTAATATGTACTTATTCTTGCAGTCATTTTCATGCTATTGAGCATTGAGGTATATTGTGTGTGCTTGTATTATATGCACTTACTTTTGCAATTATTCACAGAGTGCTTATATCTTTATCATTATTCTCATGTTATTCTCCTGATGTATATATATATATATTAGTGTGGTTTAGTTTTGCTAGCTGAGAACTTGCCCCTTAAATAAACTTGATTATTCTACTTACGAAGGTGTTTGAGAGTGATTGCTTTACATTGTGCCTTAAAATATCCTGAAGTGCATAGTTTTGATATTCTGAAGAGTAAAGCAGCACAAATTGGCGTAGTCGTTTGCAGGATTCGAAAAAAAAAAAAAAAGGGAAAATGCTTAATAAGATCTAAGCGAGCTCAAAAGCAGGTTCTCATGTAGCAAATCCAGACATAGAAATACCGGGGTGGGAAACTGCCCCGTATAAACTTTTAGCTCAGGAATGGTCACGTTGTGCTGGTTTGTGTGAAAATTGGAATGCGTGTATGTTGAATGTGGAACCTGAAGATCTTCTTATATGTTTACGGAAAGTTTCAATTGACAAGGGAAGGGAGGTTTGTGCGTTGGGGAGGCGAGGCTGGATCTTGCTTTCTGCGTACCGAAAGTTGTATGAAAAATGTTTACAGTTACAAAAAGACCACGAGCAGCTGGGGAAGGAGTTAGTAGAAGCCCGAAATTCCTCTACCATGCTAGCTTGTCAAAATAAATTATTAAGTGATAAGTTGGAAATGTACCAACTGGTTGCAGAGAGAACGGCCGTTAGCGTAGCTAAATATAAACACAAGAAACGAAGAGGGAAAGTTAATAAAAAGAAGGTGCATTTAGCTATCTCTCAGGCAGGATTAGCCTTTGACCCTGAATTTTGGGATGGAAACGTCTGGGATACATCTGATTTTTCAGATGGGTCCGGGGGCGATGACTGCCAAGATGTTAGACAGGAGAAGACAGAGCGCAGGAATGTTGTCCGTGCGCAGCCCATATATCGGCGAAAGTTACAGCATAGCCCAGCTAATCCTGGAGGGGTGATGTTGGATGCCCTGGAGGATTATACACAGCAAGAACTAAGTGATGTGATAGACAGATTTCGACAGAGGTCTGGGGAAACATTGCTTACGTGGTTGGTGCGGGTGCACGATATGGGGGGCCAGGGGGTCCAATTGGATCACGGCGACGCCCCGAGGCTTTGTATGTTAAGTACAGACCCGGTTATTCAAAATGAGTTTAGAACCTATCCAGGGAATGGTCCCATGACCAATTTGTTAGAGCTAGCTGCGCAAGGGTGTGCTCAGAAGTATCCGACAGAGTCAGACTGGCCGCCTAATGATAAACCTTGGTATACTTTGAGAGATGCAGTACAGAGATTGAAGGAAGAAGGGATGAAAACAGCTATCTTTATGGGTAATGCCCATGATTTGATGAATGGAATTTTAAGTGTGTCTGTGCGAAACCGGCTGATTAGGGCCGCTCCTCCTGCATATAAGCATGTCATCATGACTTTGTTAATTAATCAGACGGGTAACCCATTGTCTCAGGTGGTAGAAGCGGTGCGTGAGTTAAGTGATTTAGGAGAATGGGCTAAGCCAGAGAGGAATTCACGGTCTGAGAATCGTACTGATAACAACAGGGTGACAAGGCGAGACATGTTTCAGGCCTTGCTGCGAGATGGGGTGACCAGGAATGAAATTGATGGGATAAGCACCAAGGACATGTGGGAAATGTACCGCAAACGCGGTTTGGATAAAAAGGAGGGGAGCAGGAAAGGGAACAAGAAGGATAACAAAGTGGTGAACCAGAGAAAGGCAGGAGGGGAGGAGCGTGAGGGTGAAAAGGGAGAGAGAGGGAGAGAACCCCACAGTAGAGAGAGATCCCCAGAGGACGGAAATTGGGAGGAAGAGCACCGAAGCGCAGAGGGAACCCGGAGCAGGGAGAGAGACCGGGAACTGACAGGTTCTGGGAAAACTCGAGGAAGAGAGTGGGAGAGGGAGCTGGTAAGCTCAGAGAGGTTGCGAAGCAGAGACAGGGAGGAGGAGTTCCCTGAGAATTACCGCAAACTGTATCCAGATTTGACTTGGGCAGACTCTGATGTGCGCAGAGTGAAAATAGATTAGGAAACAGGCCAAACTCCGGTGCAGGGATGGGCTCGCAAAGATAACAGACCTCATGTCAAAGTAGAAATTTATTGGAAACGTGGAAATGTTCAAAAAGTTCGAGCCCTCGTTGACACCGGAGCGGAGGCCACTTTGATTCATGGCAATCCAAGAAAATTCAGGGGACAGTACTTCACCATTACGGGATTGGGCGGAAAAGAAACCCCGGCAGTGCAGATAGTGGTTCCCATGAAAATAGGGGCACTTCCAAAGAGAGAATACACTGTCCTGATTGTGCCCATTCCCGAATACATTATTGGAATTGACATTTTGAAAGGGATGACCCTACATTTGGAAGATGGATGTTATCAATTTGGTTCCAAAAGATTTATATCAATAGCCGCCGCAAGGGTGGGGCTGTTGAAGATTCCTCCGGTAACACTTCCCCAAGCTACTAAGGTGATTCAAATGAAACAGTACAGAATACCGGGAGGACATGAGGAGATTAGCCAGACTATACATGATTTACTAGAGGCCGGGGTAATAGTTCCCATCACCACTGCGTGGAATAATGCCCCCTGGCCTGTTCGTAAAAGTGATAACAGTTGGAGGATTTGCATTGATTATCACCAATTGAATAAACATACACCTCCTCTGACTGCAGCGGTCCCAGACACCATTACCTTGATTGAGAACATACAGAAACACAGTGGGACTTGGTATGCAACCATTGACATTGCCAATGCCTTCTTTACGATACCAATAGCTACTGAGAGCCAGCCTCAGCTGGCATTCCAGTGGGCGGGGCGTCAGTACACCTTCTGTAGATTACCCATGGGGTATTTACATAGCCCCACTATCTGCCACCGGCTGGTGGCAGAGCATTTGGATGAAGTACCAGTGGTTCCTGGAGTGCAAATTTCTCACTATATAGATGACGTGATGATGCAGGGAGAGACGCAAGAACAGGTGCAAATTCAGCTAGACAGGGTGGTGGAACATTTGCAGAATAAAGGGTGGGAGATTAACCCCGAGAAAGTGCAGGGACCGTCTCAGAGCGTGAAATTTTTGGGCATTCAGTGGAATCAGGGACACAGAGAAGTGTTGCCAAAAGTGAAACAAAAGATTAAGGAATTCGCAGTACCGCGAAATCGGAAGGAAGCCCAGAGTTTTATTGGACTATTCGGGTATTGGAGACAACATATACCCCATTTGTCTCAGATTTTGGCCCCATTGTACAAAGTTACACAAAAGAAAAATGCGTTTGAATGGGGAGAGCAGGAGCAGCGCGCGTTTGAATTGGCGAAAGACGCCATTCAGCATGCTTTGGATTTGTGGCCGATTCGAGAGGGAGACATTGAGTTGAATGTGACAGTCCAGGGGCAGTATGCCAATTGGAGTTTATGGCAAAAACAAGGAAGAAAGAGGGTGCCCCTGGGATTTTGGACAAAGAAGTTACCTGAGGCAGGAGAGCGGTATACTCCCTTTGAGAAGCAGCTGCTGGCCTGCTATTGGGCCCTGGTTGATACTGAGCAAATTACACTGGACACAATGTGATTTTAAGGCCTGAAATTCCCATCATGCAGTGGGTGATGAGTTCCCCAAAAACTCATAGAATTGGACATGCGCAAGAAGCCAGCATTATAAAATGGAAATGGTATGTCCAGGACAGGGCACGAGCGGGTCCAAAAGGGACCGCCGTTTTGCATGAGCAGGTAGCGCAGGCTCCAGTGGAGAATTCCGAAATGTTGCATGATGTACCTTCAGTGTGTGAATCCCCAGTAGGGTGGGGCCAGCCGTTCGCAGACTTGTCTGCAGATGACAAAAAACATGTGTGGTTCACAGATGGTTCAGCAAAATATGTTGGAGCGAAAAGGCACTGGAAGGCAGTGTCCTATAATCCTGTTACCAAGAAGCTTTTGACAACTACAGGACAGGGAAAAAGTAGCCAGTATGCAGAGCTTTATGCCGTGTATCAAGCTTTAAAACAGGAGCTACCCGGAAAATGTCACATTTATACAGATTCCTGGTCTACCGCCAATGGGTTAGCTACTTGGCTTCCCACGTGGCATGCACATCAGTACAAAATCCATAACAAAGAGGTATGGGGGAAGGAGTTATGGCAGGAGATCTGGGAAATGTTACCTCAAAGCACCGTGACTGTCTATCATGTGGACGCTCACTGTCCAACTGATTCATTAGACCGATGGTTCAATTGTCTTGCAGACGATCGAGCCAAGATTCAAGAGGCTGAAGTGGAGGCGCAGAGTTCTGATTTGGTAGGAATGGCTAAATGGGCACACCAGAAATGCGGACATCTTGGAGAAAAGGCTACTCACAGGTGGGCTGAGATTAGAGGGATGCATCTTCCCCTAGATTTGATTAAAACAGCGATCATTGAATGTCCCATTTGTCAGCATGCACAGCACAGACCGGTCCCACAGGTGGTGAGAGGCCAGCTAGGTAGAGGTAAATTGCCAGGACAGATTTGGCAGATTGACTACATTGGACCAATGCCAGTGAGCAGAGGGTGTCAGTATGCCTGCACTGTGGTAGACACTTACTCTGGTTATCTCATAGCCTTTCCCTGCAAGCGCGCAACTCAGCAGAGCACCCTGAAAACACTAGATCTGTTGATTCTGTACTATGGGGTGCCACTCCAGATTCAAAGTGATAACGCCAGCCACTTCAAGGGCAGACTAGTGCAGGACTATTGTGCACAACGCAATATTGAGTGGATTTTTCACATACCTTACTACCCACAAGCAGCGGGACTGATTGAGAGAATGAATGGGTTGCTGAAGGAACAATTGCGTAAACTGAATGATGGGACACTGAAGGGGTGGAGGGATAATTTGTATGATGCTTTGCAAATTTTGAACAACCGACCCCTAACAAATGCCGAGACACCTCTCATGAGAATGCTGACACCTGCTTTACAGATTAATCCGTTTACAACGAGCAATACCATTGTGTATTGGGAAACAGCTCCAGGAGCTTTGGCCCCATATCGAGCTACACCAGAATCTGCAGGACTTGACTTACATGCTTTACACATGCATCGATTGAAACCTAGAGACATCACTCTGATTGAAACTGGGGTGGGAATTCAGATTCCCCCTGAGCATTACGGTCTGATCGCCCCCCGATCTGGGCTTGCCTTGAGGGGCATTCAAGTTTTAGGAGGCGTGATAGATGCAGACTACCAAGGCGAGTGGAAAGTCATTCTCTTGAACAGTGGTGACACAGACCTAGTGGTGCAACCTGGTGATCGCGTTGCCCAAATTGTCATTATGCCGGATTATGGAGGTGTTGTTAAGAAGGGGAGCGCCCCAGCTCTTCTCACTGTGAGAGGCAAAGGAGGGTTCGGATCTACTGACAAGAACCCAGGGGCAAAAGTGTGGATTGAATCCCCAAATAACCCTCCTCAACCCGCTGATGTCATCGCCACTGGACCAGACAATGTCCTGGTAGTTATGCGACCTGGTCAAGACAAATGGGAACATGTTCCCGCTGACAAATGCTATCTGCGAGAATGATAATACGTGTTTTGTCCTTTGTTCTTTTCAGATCATCCTGTGGAGTGCCTGTGCCATGAGTGTGGTGTATGGAGCCCGTTCGGGAGACTCCACCGGGGAGCGGGAGGGGCTCATAGCCCAAAAATTCAACCGTCAGCCGCAGATGCCAACGCTGCTGCATCAACCGAACAATGTTTGGATTCATCTAGCGCAGGAAGTGCTGAATATATCTCACTTCTGTATGAGTAACATGCAAAGCGTTCAAGATTTGATTACCACTTGTCTAGTGGCAGTGCCCACTCCTGCTGCTGTATTATTACACATCTTTAACAATACAAACCAGGATGGAATGGTGGATGTGAGTGACGTTCGCTCCCATCTGTCACTCTATGAGTACTGCCGTCAGTGCCCGGAGGTGGGCAGGCGGTTGTGGAGGAACATGACATCTATACTCACGTTTAACATCTCAAATGGGGATGTGTGCTATTCATTGACCTGTGATCCTATGAAAATAGGTAAATGTGCTCAGCTCAAATTGGAGAAAAGAGACAAAAACTTAACTGCTGCACAACGGACGTTGTGCCACTCACGGACTGACCTAACCTGTTTGAATGTAAATAATTCGATGTTTTGCCAACATGTGGTGCCTGCTGCCAGCCACATTCAAAATGTTAAGTTGCCTAAAGGTTGGCTCTTTTCTTGTGGTAATCTTTCTTTTACTTATATTCCAGCCAATCTAACCGGAGGGCCTTGTGCCTGGTCACGCTTAGGCTTTCTCATGTTTCCTATGGATACTGCTCTACACCCTCGCTATACCAGAGACACTATTCAATTACCTATGGACTGTGATTCTGAAATTTCATTGCTGTCCAAAACAGAATATGTTAGTTTAGCTGGTTCTATCGTAGGGGTGCCAGGACTTGCAGTATATAATACCAGAGTTATTAATAAACTTGCATGTTTAGTAGTCAAGAATATTAACTATACATCAGCTGCCTTAGCTGAGCTGTTATTAGATGTACAGGGAATTAGAAGAGCTGCTTTGCAGAATCGCGCTGCTATTGATTATTTACTGCTTAAACACAACCATGGCTGCAGTGATTTTGAAGGATTATGTTGCTTCAATTTATCCGACCACTCCATATCAATCAACTCCCACATAGAGGCCCTGCATAAGTTGGTGAAGGGGGTGCAGCAGGATGTTGACAAGGGGTGGTGGGATTGGGCTTTTGGATGGCTGCCTAATTTAGGCCAACTGCGTTATATCTTTGGTATAATCATTATCATAACAGTTATTTTAATTTCATTATGTTGTTGTATTCAGTGTGTGCCTAACCTTCTATCTCAGTGTCGCCCAAGAGCATTGCCATTTCAGCTTATAGGATATACTTAGTTGTAAGTTGGCCAAATGGTCCAAGGGTGGAAATGTATTGCTACATACACTACGTGCATGCGGCAGCACTACGTGCAAGGTAAACAGTGGTGCAGGGTGTGGACCATTGGCCTCTGCTTTCATTGGCCTTCGCTTCCATTTTGGTTCACGACTCCATTTTGACGAGTCTGGTTCGGTGCGTAAGGCACTGTTCTGTGTTTTTCCACAAGCTTCGGCAAGCTGAAGGGTGGGGTGTTTTTCTGCTCAATTTCGCTCCATCTGCCTGGTACGAAGGGCGCTATTTACATTCCACGAGCTATCAGTTAGAACAACAGGGGGATGCGCCTGTACACAAGGAGGAATGCAAGCTTCACCTTGGAGTCCTCTCCTGGGAACTTGGCCCGTTCTGAGGAGACGTCTCGAAGGGTGAACAAGGTACCGCCGACTGCACAATTTGTAAAGGAGGGGGTCTTTTTCTAGAAAAGACTCCTGGGCGTTAGTAAATACTATAAAAGCTGGGGGCCTGGATGGGCTGGTTTAGGAACTCTCTTCTGGGTTGGACGCAACGCCAGGAGGACTGATTGTCCCGAACAGAGGCTCCCTGTGCTAGCTGATTTGGGTTCCCCAGCTTTGTGTACGGCGGAGGGATGCAGACGCTCTTTTCGGTGAAGCTTTTCAATTTATTAAGTGTATTGTGTGTGCGCGCGTAATATGTACTTATTCTTGCAGTCATTTTCATGCTATTGAGCATTGAAGTATATTGTGTGTGCGCGCGTAATATGCACTTATTCTTGCAGTCATTTTCATGCTATTGAGCATTGAGGTATATTGTGTGTGCTTGTATTATATGCACTTACTTTTGCAATTATTCACAGAGTGCTTATATCTTTATCATTATTCTCATGTTATTCTCCTGATGTATATATATATATATTAGTGTGGTTTAGTTTTGCTAGCTGAGAACTTGCCCCTTAAATAAACTTGATTATTCTACTTACGAAGGTGTTTGAGAGTGATTGCTTTACATTGTGCCTTAAAATATCCTGAAGTGCATAGTTTTGATATTCTGAAGAGTAAAGCAGCACAGAGGCTTCCAAGTGTTCGTAAGATGTGACGAGACTTTGGGGGTCATTACAACCCTGGCGGACGGTGTTAAAGCGGCGGTAAGACCGCCAACAGGCTGGCGGTCTTATTTTTGGAATTATGACCATGGCGGTTACCGCCATGGTCATCCGCCGCTTCTCCGTTCCGCCCGCCAGGGCGGAGACAACCGCTGGGCTGCAGACCTGGGTCTCCAGCCCGGCGGCCGTGGCAATACCGCCGCCGGTATTTTGACCTGCCTTACCGCCGTGGATTTCCAGCGGTAGGAACCGCCATGAAATCCATGGCGGTAAGCACTATCAGTGGCAGGGAATTCCTTCCCTGGCACTGATGGGGTCTCCCCCGTCCCCACCCCCACCCCGACTCCCTACCCTACAGCCCCCCACCACCCCTGCCACCCCCCAAAGGTGGCAGGACCCCCCTCCCCACCCCGACCCCGACATTACCTTACACACACACACCTGACACGCAGGCAGGCACCACCAACACATATACACGCACACACACCGACACACATGCCAACATCCACACACACAGTTAGACACGTACACCCACATTCACACATTCATGCACACATCCACACAGACATACCTACAGACATACACGCACTCATTCCCAAAACACGCAACACCCCCGCAAGCATACACGCATTCACACCCCCCCTACATACACAGATGCACACCCCCATGCACCCACACAACACACAACACCCCCCTCCCCTAACGGACGATCGACTTACCTGTTCCGTCGATCCGCCGGGAGGGGACGGGAGCCATGGTGGAAGCTCCGCCGACACCACACCACCAACAGAACACCGCCACGCAGAATCACAGGACGTGATTAGCTGGGCGGTGTTCTGTTGGCGTGGCGGAGGAGGTGGAGCAACCTCCACTTCCCCGCCGCCCGCAAGTATGGCTGTTGGCGGCTCTCCGTCAGAAAAACGACGGAGGGCAGCCAACGGTCATAATACGCCGAGCGGCAAACCGCCACTACTGGCGGTCTTCCGCACAGCGGTCCCTCGGCGGTCTTGTTAAAAGACCGCCGAGGTTGTAATTACCACCTTTGTGTGCATATGAGTGGAATTTTCTTGGAGTGCTGATTGATATGTTTTTCTGTGCTGCTGAATTATTGCTATGTGATGTTGAGTTTCACAGTGGTGTGCTACTTTCTGTTTTGACTGTTTTGATGTGTGTGTCCTTTGCATTATGTTAATTTTTTGTATGCTAATATGTTGTGTTCTTTTTATACTTTAAATAAGTCAACAAAGGCTTCTATCGTTATTGCTTTAAATGGAAATGTCGAAGCGCAGGTACTCACTCATCTGAGTACCTGTTTGCTCTCGAGAAATGCAGGTACTCTCCCTTCCAAATGATAGAAATGCAGGAACTCTGCCCATATTTAAGAAAAAGAGGCGCTTCAGAGCTGATCCCCCACTTTTTATGCGCCCCCATACTTGACCCTAACAACACCATGGTTGTGCCATATTTATAATACGGTGCACCATGGCAGTCGTTAGCACAACAGCGTCAACATTTTTGAAGCTATTGTGGTGCTTTGCTACACTTGTGTCAAAAATGTTGACACTGGTGTAGCAAAGTGCAAGGAGGCCCATAGATTTCCATGGGAGCATCATTTTAACACGTGCTCTAAGCAGGTGTTAAAAATGATGCCAAAATGGCACAGTGAAATCTGTTAAATTTCACTGCACCATTTATTTTTTGGGGCCTCCTAGCGCCAGAACACCCCCCTTGCATACATTATGCCTGGTGCAAGCATAATGTGGTGCAAGGGGGGGGCAAAGTGGCAAAATGCATGCACTGCGCCACTTTGTAAATGTGGCGAGTAGAAAAACTATGGCGGCGCTAAGGATGTGCTAGGGGCTCTTAAATATGCCTCTCAGTACTGGACAGTACCTGCCCATTTAAAGCACTGGCTGTAGTAACTATAAAGTTACACACACAATTATTTAAAGTCATTATTACACACTCAACCACTTCACAGCATCAATAGCGACCGAAAATGCTGCTGTATTTCCAGCTAAAAACAGAACATGTTTTTAAACTTCCTTTGATAAACAACCAATTACGGCTAAGCTGGTAAAAATAGCTTTGCTCCTGCTCTTCAACTATTCAAGACACAAGTTATCCCGTAACTGTGACAAAGACCGTGTGTTAGACCTGACATGCCTTAGGGTGGTCACCCCTAACTTTTTGCCTGCCTCCCTCCACTTTTTGGACCCTGTTTTGCTGACTTTTTAGACTCTACGCACTTTACCACTGCTATCCAGTGCTAAAGTGCATATACTCTCTCCCATTTCAAACATAGTAACTTTGGATCATACCTGATTGGACTATTTAATTTACTTATAAGTCCCAAGTAATGTGCACTATATGTGCCTAGGGCCTGTAGATTAAATGCTACTAGTGGGCCTGCAGCACTGGTTGTGCCACCCACCTAAGTAGCCCCCTTAACCTTGTCTCAGGCTTGCCATTGCAAGGCCTGTGTGTGCAGTTTTACTGCCACTTCGACTTGGCATTTAAAAGTACTTGCCAAGCCTAGAACTCCCCTTTTTCTACATATAAGTCACCCCTAATGTGTGCCCTAGGTAACCCCTAGAGCAGGGTGCTGTGTGGGTAAAAGGCAGGACATGTACCTGTGTAATTATATGTCCTGGTAGTGTAAAACTCCTAAATTCCTTTTTTACACTACTGTGAGGCCTGCTCCCTTCATAGGCTAACATTGGGGCTGCCCTCATACATTGTTGAAGTGGCAGCTGCTGATCTGAAGGGAGCAGGAAGGTCATATTTAGTATGGCCAGAATGGTAATACAAAATCTTGCTGACTGGTGAAGTCGGATTTAATATTACTATTCTAGAAATGCCACTTTTAGAAAGTGAGCATTTCTTTGCATTTAAATCTTTCTGTGCCTTACAATCCACTTCCTTGTGCATTCACTCAGACACACCCCAAACACAGGGTACTCAGCCTCACTTGCATACATCTGCATTTTGAATGGGCCTTCCTGGGCTGGGAGGGTGGAGGGCCTGCTCTCACTCAAAGGACTGCCACACCTCCTAGTGGGACCCTGGCAGACAGGATTGAACTGAAAGGGGACCTGGTGCGCTTCTTAGCCATTCTTTGAAGTCTCCCCCACTTCAAAGGCACATTTGGGTATAAAACAGCGCCCCTGCCCTACCTCATCAGACACTTGCTGGAGAAGAAACCCGAACCAGAAACTACATCCTGCCAAGAAGAACTGCCAGGCTGCTCAAAGGACTCAACTGTCTGCTTTCTACAAAGGAGTGCTGACTTGCTGCTGGCCTGCTGCCTTGCTGAACTCTTGTCTGGCTGTGAAAGTGCTCTCCAAGGGCTTGGATAGAGCCTGCCTCCTGTTCCCAGAAGTCTCAGGTCCAAAAAGACTTCTCTTTTTCACTTGGACACTTAGTGCGGCAAAATTTTTGACGCACAGCTTGTTCCGCGGCGAGAAAAACGCCGCACACCGACGCTGATCGACGCGACGCCTTCGGAACGACCGGAACTTCGACGCACGGCTTCGCAAGGACAACGCCGCCCGACCTCCAGAGGAGAAATCGACGCGACGCCTGCCATGAGAGCAAAACTTCGACGCACAGCCCCGCAGAACGACGCGCAGCCAGAAAACAAGCAGGAGAATCCACGCACAGACCCGGGACATCTGGTAATCCCCGCGATCCACAGAAAGAGACTGTCCGTGCGCCGGTAAACGACGCACGACTTCCCCGCGTGAAAAATAACGACGCAAGTCCGTGTGTGCTGGGGAGAAATCAACGCACACACCAATTTTCCACTTATCTCTTCCTCTGCGGCCCTCTGCGGAGATTTTCCTCACCAAACCAGGTACTTTGTGCTTGAAAGAGACTTTGTTTGCTTTTTACAGACTGAAGACACTTTGGGGGTCATTCTGACCTCGGCGGTAAAAGGCGCTTACCGCCGGTCAGAAGACCGCCATAACACCGCCGCAGCCGCGGTAAACCGCCACAGTCATTCTGACCCGCAACTGGCAAACCGCCAAAAACCCGTCATCCACAAAAGTCCGCCACACCAAAGGTCAGCGGGAAACTGGCGATGACCAAACCTCCACCGTCACGCCAACAGAAATACGCCCATGCCATTCCGATCCACGAATCCAACCGCGGTATCCCATTGGCGGTACACACCGCCGCGGTCGAAATACACACAGACTTGCAAAACACAACCACATTGGACAATTCGAAATACACACACCTGATACACATACAAACACCACTCCCACACACCCAATTAAATATAAAACACACACCCACATTACCCACAAACCCTCACGACCGAAAAATCCGACAGAAAGCCAGAGACATACAGCACAGAATCGAGAACACCATCACAGAGAGGCAAACCACACCATCACCCACACAATATCCATGCACAAAACACCACACATCACCACACGCACCACACTCTACAACACATACACCATCCCACACCTCATCCACACCACCCCATGGCACCCTAAAGACACCCCCGGTTTTCAGACGCCGAACTCCGGGTCATGGTGGAGGAAATAGTTCGGGTAGAGCCCCAGCTCTTCGGGACACAGGTGCAGCACACCAGCATTGCCAGGAAGATGGAGCTATGGCAACGAATAGTGGACAGGGTCACCGCTGTGGGACAGCATCCACGAAATCGGGATGACATCAGGAAGCGGTGGAACGACCTACGGGGGAAGGTGCGTTCCATGGTATCAAGGCACAACATCGCGGTGCAGAAGACTAGCGGCGGACCCCCACCTACTCCCCCAGAATTTACAGCATGGGAGGAGGAAGTCTTGCACATCCTGCATCCTGAAGGCCTCACAGGTGTATCTGGAGGAATGGACTCTGGTAAGTCAAATCTTAACTACTTCATCCCCCCCACCCCACCTGCATCCCAAATCATACCCCCACCCTCACCCCCACCCCCTTCACACCTACTCCCTGCAAATGTCTCACCATCACAACCCACCCATCCCAACACCTAGCCCTGCATGCGTACACAAAGCATGGACACCCATCACCAAAGCATGCCCACTGCACATACACATCTCCCCCACAAGCCACCCTCACAAAAGCCCCCACACAGGAATGCCAGCCCTGGGGTACACGGGCATCCACCCATTGCACGATATGGCACACACTGAAGCAATAACCATACCTCTATACCCCTGCAGGACCCGAACGCCACCACACCGCCCAGGAGGGTCCAGAAATGTCCATCCCACCCCCAGAAGATGCCAGCAGTGATGACAGCAGCTCTGTCTCCCTGGACACAGATGACCAGCCCGGACCATCGGGGACCTCGGGACAGTCAGTTCCCCTCACACAGCCACAGGCCACAGCAGACCTAACCCCCTCTGGGAACACCAGCACAGCTCCCACCCAGCGGGCCCATGCCTCTGTCTCCAGGACACGTCAATCAGCGGTGTGTCCACCACTACAGGGCACCCAGGTTAACCCACCACCCCAACAACAACAGGGACCTGGGGGCAGTGGTAGTGGGCACACGGTCCAGGGGACAGAGGCCCAGGGAAACAGGGGAACTGGGAGGGCTTCTGTGCGACAGGGAGGGGACAGGCCCAGGGAACCCACTCTCCACGAGGCCCTCTCCTCCATCATGGGAGCATACCACCACTCCCAGGAGACGATGGCGACGGTACTGGCCAGGTTCCAGGAGATCCAGGTCATGCAGGAGCAACAGTACATGGGGTTCAGGGAAGAACTTAGAAGCATCAGTTCCGCAATGGGCACCATCGTCGGGGCACTCAACCAGATTGTCACCACATTGCGGGACCATGTGGCACCACAAAGGGCCCCTGTCACTAGCATGGACCAAGAACAGTCTACCACCTCCGCCGGCGCTAGTGGACAGGAGGCCCCCACACAACAACAGGCCACCAGAACCCCACCCCCTGCAGAAGAAGAACCACCCCGCAAGCGGGGCCTGAGATCTCGGAAAAAGACAGAGTAGGATGCCAAGACAGCCGCCAGCAAAGGATACCCCCTGATGTCATCCCACTGACCCACATTGTCACCCTGTCCAACCTGAAACTGCCCCATCTCCACCTTCCACAGGCATATGGACAATGAACCTGTGAGACTGATAAGCTGGACTCTGCCATGGACATTCCTTCACCATCACCCATTACCGATTTTTCATCCCTGTCCCTAAATTCAGCACTTTAATAAAAACACTTATTGCACAAAAACAATCTGGAGTCTGCCTGTATTGTGAACAAATGTATTAAACATAACGCTGCCAAAATGTCCAGTTACACAGTGATGAGAACATACCACTGTCACACAGCTGTAGTCCATGGGTAAACAAAGCAGAGGTCACGCAGTGGGGGCCACATCTCTGAAATTGAAGGGAAAGTCACAACTCAGTTAACATACATTGGGGGAATAGGCCAGACAGTAGAG